>NC_052159.1:137791544-138991544 GCF_902713615.1 Scyliorhinus canicula | reverse complement strand
ATTTTAAAGTAGTGTGAACAAAACCTGTTACTCACAGAAACTAGTGTCACCTCTCTATGGATCTGAGATGTAAAATACACAACCTCAGAAGTGAATGGTTTAGGGTGTCTTAATATTTCACAGAATCATTGAATTTACAGTGCAGAAGGAGGCCATTTGGCCCATCGAGTCTGCATCGGCCCTTGGAAAGAGCACCCCACCAAAGCCCGCACCTGCACCCTAGCCCCATAATCCAGTAACCCCACCCCACCGTTTTGGACACGAAGGGCAATTTGGCCAATCCACCTAACCCGCACATCTTTGAACTGTGGGAAGAAACCAAAGCACCCGGAGGAAACTCACGTTGACACGGGGAGAACGTGCAGACTCTGCACAGACAGTGACCCAAGCCGGGAATCGAACCTGAGATCCTGGAGCTGTGAAGCAACTGTGCTAACCACTGTGCTACCGTGCTGCCCAGTTTATTTAATATAAAATCAATTAATTCATAGCTTTCTGAAATGTTGTTCACATGCGTATGTGAGAGAGAAGGGATAACACACAAATAACGGATTCTATTATGCTATGTCACTGGCTAGTCTTTTTTGTCAATCGTACAAAAAAACGATTTTGAAGTATCGTGTACCCAAGAATGATGGTATTCACCAGACTCAAATGAGGGATGCTTATGTTACACGTTAGAAACAATATTCAATGGGGAAGGATCATTGCCCTGAAACGATAATTCTGGTTTCTACACAGATGTCGTCTGACCTGCTGAGGTTTCCAACATTTTCTGTTTTTATGTTAAATGGGGAGGAGCTTGTCGCAAGCAACACGCACGGCAGCCAATCAAGCACAGTAAGTGGCAAAGTCCATCGCATTATTCAGCCTTGAACCAAATTCTTCAAATTCAGCCCCAAACCTCTGATTTATGAGTTAGCATCTCGGATATTGTGTTTTCCAGGAATTTACAACATTACACAAATGACTGATGACTAAGATCAGGCATTGCATTCAGAATTATTTAATTTTCAAGGATTTCTTATGGCCTGAACGATGTTTCGTCTGGTAAATTTCCAACCATTCCGGGTGGGGAGCGGGAGGTTATGGTTAGGACTGCAGCTCAAACCGGAGTCGCTATGTTCCTGAAGGCTCAGGTTTGACTTTTCATGGAGAGGCACCAATTTTAATTGGTTGCCTCCTGCTAATTTAAATGCAGGGTTGTTCCTTCAAAACATGTTTTCTGCTATTTATTTGTTATTTCTTGACGAGATTGAACCTTTTATGTTCTGTAAATTGGATATTTGATTGGTGTCGTGTAAAATGCTGAGGTGTGACACTATCGTGAGAGACACCTTTTCAAAAGTATTGCATGATGTGTCTGTCTAGATGTAAAACTTTAAAATATTTAAGGGTCATGCATTGGTGGTGTTTTTTCCACATAAACAGTGCTTAATAAATCATTCATTAAAAATGAAAACTTACATTATGCTATCTTTAATAATAGTGCTGGTCTAGAATGGTGCGAGTCGAAGTAATAATGGAAATGTTAGCTGAATCTGTCATGTTCAGACATCCTGACATTTACGGGGCAGGGTTTCTATCAAAAGGGGTGGGGGGATTGGGGGGGGATGCGTTGTCCAGTGCAAACAGTTGTCACCAATTGAGTGTTGCAGATTGGCACAGTCCAAAGTTCAGGACCACGTGCTGAGGGATGCACAAATGTTTGGATCAGCCACCACCAGCCACCACAGATGTGCAAAGGTGAAAGGTCATTCTCCAAGATCTTTCAGTCATAGTGCACTGAGGGGAGGGGAACTGTACAGAATCTCTCAGGCTGTATGGCTCCCATTGAACGTATGCGCTGATTATTACATGTTTCACAGTTGTATTGAAGCACCTCAGAGTGCAATTTGATGTGTGTAGAAAACGTGAAGATCATTGCATTTTCTGTAATAGCCATTTTGAAATGTTTTTACAGGTATTGTGGTAGTCACCACTGATGTACATATTAGGTGATTTGTGGTAAGGCCCTGTACCACAGGTATGATGGTAGTTCCCTGCATGCTGGCTCCGTCAAGTAGGCGGACTATATATATATGTGTGCTCCCTGTTCAGCAATCATTTCACCAGCTGCTGTAGGAGGCCACACATCTTAGTGTATTAAAGCCTCGATTGCATCCAACTCTCGTCTTTGTGCAATTGATCGTGCATCAATTTAATGCACTAAAGTTTTCAGAAGATGGACCTCCGCATCAAGCCGGATCGCCTGCAGCTGGATCCGCAATCAGGCAATGCCAAAAAGGAATTTCAACATTGGCTAGCTTGTTTCGAAGCTTACATCAGGTCTGCACCAGACCCTATCCCGGAAGCTCAGAAGATTCAGATCCTCTACACGCAGCTGAGCGCCAACGACTTTCCCCTTATCCAGGACGCGCCAACCTACGATGACGCTACTGAAAGGAAACTACGCTCAGCGGACTAACGCGCTTTACACCAGGCACATCCTCGACACTCGTAGTGAACTTACTGGTGAGTCAGTAGAAGATTTCTGGCGTGCTCTAATTCCCCTATCAGAGACTGTGACTGTCAGGCAGTCACCGCCACGGAACACTCGAACTTGCTTATGAGGGACGTTTTTGTTACGGGGATAAAGTCAGATTATATCCGCCAGCGCCTCTTAGAAGTGGCCACGCTCGACCTCGAGGCAACCAAAAAGTTTGCACTCTCACTGATGATCGCCTCGCGCAACATCCAGGCCGACAACCCCGACCAAGCGGCCCCCTCCTACGCATCGTGGACTTTGCAGATAGCTGCCCCATCGGGGACGCCACTCAGCCATCTCCACGCCTGTGCCGCGCGCCCACCGACCAATCCCGGGGTCCCCTAATGTTACTTCTATGGGCAGCCAAAACACCCCCGACAACGCTGCCCGGCCCGGACAAGGCCTGCGGCAAGAAGGGGCACTTCGCTGCAGTATTCCAGGCCCGCTCAGTTGCCTCTATTGTTCCGACCCCCCCCCCCCCATCGTACTGCCAATGGGCGCCGCCATCTTTCCCTCCTCAGACCACGTGCGGCCCGTGGGCGCCACCATCTCGTCCTCCCCAGGAGCGCCATGCGCCGCCATCTTGTCTTCCCCACGACACGTGCAGCCCGTGGGTGCCGCCATCATACCAGGATCCATGCCCCCCGGGCACCGCATCGCCTTCCACCATCAACGACCAGCCGCGTCTTGCCTCTGTCACGATTGACCAGTCTCGCCCACACAACCTAGCAACCGCCTCCACAAACGTGAAAATCGATGGGCACGAGATCTCCTGTCTGCTGGACTCCGGGAGCACCGAGAGCTTCATTCATCCCGATATGTTAAGGTGCTGCTCCCTCGCGGTACACCCAACCAATCAGAGAATCTCCCTGGTCTTTGTGTCCCACCAGTGGAGATCCGTGGGTACTGCATAGCCACTCTCACTGTCCAGGGCATGGAGTTTACCGGCTTCCGCCTCTACGTCTGCTTACGACTCAACCTGGACTTCCAGTGCAACCTCCAGAGCCTAAAACTGAAATTCGGCGGGCCCCTACCACCCCTCACTGTGTGCGGCCTCGCGACCCGAAAGGTCACCCCACCTTTCCTATTTGCAAACTTAACCCCAGATTGCAAACCCGCCACCACCAGGAGCAGACGGTACAGCACCCAGGACAGGACCTTCATCAGGTCCGAAGTAGAGCGACTACTCCGGGAAGGCATCAGCGAGACCACAAACAGCACCTGGAAAGCCCAAGTGGTAGGGGTGAAAACTGGGGAGAAACACAGAATGGTCGTGGACTACAGCCAGACCATCAATAGGTACACGCAGCTCTATGCGTACCCCCTCCCGTGCATATCTGATATTGTTAATCAGATTGCACAGTACCGGGTCTTCTCAATTGTGGCCTAAAATTCGCCTACCACCAGCTCCCCATCCATAAGGCAGACCGCCAATACACTGCTTTCGAGGCAGATGATCGCCTCTATCATTTTCTCAGGGTTCCCATCGGCGTCACCAACGGGGTCTCGGTTTTCCAACGACAAATGGACCAAATGGTCGACCGGTACGGGCTGCGGGCCACCTTGCCGTACCTTGACAATGTCACCATCTGCGGCCACAATCGGCAGGACCATGACGCCAACCTTGCCAAATTTATCCGCACCGCCACTCTCCTCAACCTAACTTACAACAAGGAGAAGTGTGTGCTCAGCATGAACCGCTTAGCCATTCTTGGCTATATTGTCCAGAACGGAGTTATGGGGCCCGATCCCGACCGCATGCACCCCCTCATGGAACACCCCCTCCCCCACTGCCCCAAGGCCCTCAAACGTTGCCTGGGGTTCTTTTCTTATTACGCCCAGTGGGTCCCAAATTATGCGGACAAGGCCCGCTCACTCATCCAATCCACTCTTTTTCCCCTAACGGCCGAGGCTCACCAAGCCTTCAACCTTATTAAGACCGACATCGCCAAGGCCGCTAATGTGTTGGGTTAGCTGGGTCTGCGAGGACTGTGTTTACTGTAGCAGTGAGAGAGACAGGCTTCCAACACTTGAAGAAATGCAACTCGATTTTATTGAACTCTTAACTATCATACTTTAACTGTGGGTTGACACTATGCTGAGTTGAGTGGAGATCTAAGGCTAACCTGACCAGATTACCTTACTACCACATGGTGTATGTTCTAGTTTTTGTTCACGGGCTCTGACTGTCTCAGAGGCTGGATTCCCAGAGAGCGGGAAAACTAGTGCCCCCAGGCTTTATAGTGGTCGTGTCCTGTCTGGTGATTGGCTGCTGTGTTCTGTGTGTTCATTGGTCATTCTGTGTGTCAATCACTGCCTGTCTGTGCACCATCATATACTTGTGTGTATATTACGACAGCTGCGATGCACGCAGTCGACGAGACGTTACCATTTCAAGTCGAGGCCTTCTTTTCACGCACCCTTCATGCCTCCTAAATTTTGCACTCCTCTGTCGAAAAAGAGGCCCAAGCCATCGTTGAAGCTGTGCGGCATTGGAGGCATTACCTGTCCGGCAGGCGATTCACTCTCCTCACTGACCAATGGCGGGGCAAGATCAAAAACGATAAAATCTTGAGGTGGAGGATCAAGCTCTCCACCTACAACTACGGGATTTTGTATCGCCCCGGTAAGCTCAACGAGCCCCCCGATGCCCTATCCCGAGGTACATGTGCCAGCGCACAGGTAGACCGACTCCGAACTTTGCATGACAATCTTTGTCACCCAGGAGTCACACGTTTGTATCACTTCATCAAGGCCCGCAATCTGCCCTACTCCGTCGAGGAAGTACAGGCAATCACCAGAGACTGCCAAGTCTGTGCCGAGTGCAAACCGCACTTCTACCAGCCAGACTACGCGCCTGGTGAAGGCCTCCCGCTCCTTTGAACTTCTAAGGGCCCCTCCCCTCCACCAACTGTAACATGTACTTCCTCAGTGTGGTTGATGAGTACTCTAGATTCCCCTTCGCAATCCCATGCCCTGATATGATGTCTGCCACCATCATCAAAGCCCTCAAGGGCGGCACGGTGGCACAGTGGTTAGCATTGCTGCCTACGGCGCTGAGGACCCGGGTTCGAATCCCGGCCCTGGGTCACTGTCTGTGAGGAGTTTGCACATTCTCCCCGTGTCTGCGTGGGTTTCACCCCCACAACCCAAAGATGTGCAGGTTAGGTGGATTGGCCACGTTAAATTGCCCCTTAATTGGAAAAAATGAATTGGATATTCTAAATTTATTTTTTTTTTAAAAATCAAAGCCCTCAACATCATCTTCGCTCTATTCTGCTTCCCTACCTACGTCCACAGCGACAGGGGATCCTCATTCATGAGCGATGAGCTGCGTCAGTTCCTGCTCAACAAGGGTATTGCCTCGAGCAGGACGACCAACTATGACCCCCGAGGAAACCGGCAGGTGGAGAGGGAGAATGGGACGGTCTGGCGGGCCATCCAGCTGGCTCTACGGTCCAGAAATCTCGCGGCCTACTGCTGGCAGGAAGTCCTCCACGACGCACTGCACTCCATTCGGTCGCTCCTATGCACTGCGGCTATTGACACACTCCATGAACGGCTCTTTGCCTTCCCCAGGAAGTCCACCTCCGGGGTGTTGCTCCCAACTTGGCTTGAAGCTCCAGGACCCATACTTCTCCGTAAGCACGTACAACTCCACAAGGCGGACCCGTTGGTTGAAAGAGTACAGCTACTCCACGCTAACCCACAGTACGACTATGTAGCATACCACGATGGCCGCCAAGATATTGTCTCCCTCAGGGAGCTGGCGCCAGCAGGTTCCCCACACACACACCCTTCCGGCCCGGCGTCACCCTCCCCTTCCCCGGCGCATCCAGCCGCAACTCCCGCCCCAGGACAATCCATGCTCCCCCTGCCCATGCCCGAGGATGACGAGGATTTTGGCATGCTCCCAGAGTCACCAAGGACCAGACCGACACCGGAATCGCAGCCACCACTGCGGCGCTCCCAGCGGCAGTTCAAGGCTCCAGACCGACTGAACCTGTAACTTGATCGGGACTCTTGAAACATCATCCTTCTGTATAATTCTCCTCCACCCCGCTGGACTCAATTTTCTCTCTCTGTATTTTAAAACATGTAGTTGTATATAGTTCTCCTCCACTCCGTTGGATTCAATTTTTTTCTGTCTGCACTTTAAAACATGTACTTGTATATAGTTCTCCACCGCCCCCGCCGCAATCAATTTTAACAGGGGGTGAATGTGTTTAGTAAGATCAAAGGAGCTCTGCGCCACCACAGAAATGGCAGCTCATGTATCCAATTCCATCTTGAACACATGGCCTTTCACCTGCATCGGAACATGAAGCAGGGCCACATGGGGTACTGCCAAACAGTTTACCTGCATCTCGGCTCATCTTCTGTCTCTGCTGGGTCATCCAAATGCAAGGCCTGGCTGCGGGGCTGATGTCTACCTTGTCCAGCGCTCACCCTCCTGCTGCCTGCGGTGATGCAAAGAATGGCGCCCACATGTTGCACAGGGGCCAGAATCACCTGCAGCCACGTCTGGGGTCATCCCACATCTCGACGGTCGGCCCTGCGCCCAGAGGCCGGAATTCTCTGCAGTGGTCAGTCCAGGGCATGGGGATACCATGTGAGGGGCAATGACCCAAAACTTCCACTTCCATTCCTTGTACTTATTGAACGTCGCATTCCGCGCTCTCTCAGGACAATGAGATCTGCAGTGCCTGTTGAAAATTCAGGGACGTTTCGCCCAAATGTTTTTTCTCTGTTGCCTTATTATTTACACTGTAGACTAAATGATCGTGGAGCATATCTGATAAAGCAGTTCCATACTCACATAGCATGGCTGTCTTCCGTAGCTGTGATGTGAACTCCGGTGATGAACTCACCATGGGACCCCTCCGCTGTATTAAATCGATACAGTTGAACGATCACTGACGGGGTTGGATTTTTGTTAATATAAATTCAGAGTACTCAATTGTTATTTTTTTTTCCAATTGAGGGGCAATTAGGGTGGCCAATCTACCTAACCTGCACATCTTTGGGTTGTGGGGGTGAAACCCACGCAGACATGGGGAGAATGTGCAAACTCCACATGGACAGTGACCGAGGACTGGGATTCGAACCTGGGTCCTTAGCGCCGCAGTCCCAGTGCTAACCACTGCTCCGCATGCCGCCCCCTGACGGGGTTGGATTAAAGTGCCACGAGTTGGGCGAATGGGTGTGTTTCTGGTGCTACTGCATACGAAAGACTCCTAATCACCCCGAACGTGAGCGTCCAGCAGGCTGGCAACAGTATGACCATCCACCGCATGTTCTCTGTGATGTTATTGGCCCAGAAGAAGTAACGCATCCTTTCTGCATACTGGCTCCAGTCTTCAACACCGGTATCAAAAGCATTGAATCGCCCAGCCAGAGACATGGACAAATAATTGGTTCCAACCTGGGTCCAGAGGTGGCTCAGCCGAGTAAGTTGCAGCATTGACAGCAAACCAGTTTGCTCCTCGTCGCCAGTTTAATAACAACATGAGGTATCCACACCGTTTAAAATAAAGAACTTTGATTTATTTACAAATGCCATACATACACTTTCAGGTATATCCCTACGTGTCTCTCTCTCTGGCTGATGCCTTGCTGGCAGACCTTTTAAAAGATGCAAAATGGAGTTCCCACCCTGAATGGGGGAGCTTGTACTCCGCGAGAATCACGAGGAAGATGAGTCACGGAAGTCCGGTGTAGGATATTACAGAAGCCATGTCATATCTTCTGGCCCCAACATGATTAAGTAAGTGTCCATGGGTTTTGTGCCATCTTGTGGCCGGGCAGGCTTGATGGCGCATCCTGCTGTCATATCTTGGAGCCATATTTAGAAGACATCTGGAACATTGCTGTCAGCACTTAGCTATTGAGAGATGTTAGGAAGGGGAGGTGAAAGTCCAGCTCCCATGTTTAGTGACACCTCCCTGTGCATCTCCCTTGACCACGTTGAGGTCAGTAGGAATATTCTGTACCTAGCTGATGGTAAGAGGAAGCCTGGCAGGGAAACCATGACACAGGTGCCCAGAGGATGCTCAGGAGGTTGGCAATCCAACACCTTGATATTCCTCCAGGAGTCAGGCCAGGCCATTTGGGCACTCGAAGGGAGGAGGGGAAGCACCTGGACACCACAGGGTCATCCATTTTGGACTCTCAGATATTATTCAATCCCGCTGAATCCCCTGGGTCTGTGACCCCTCGTTCACCGCAGAGGAAGCAGCTGGCTCACTGGTGGAATGCCAAAGTCAGCCAGGCCCCAGCTCTCCAGACGACGTCAAAGCTAACGGTGCCAACAACACCACAGGCTGCCTCTGTCATAAAATACATCTATGTATATGATGGTGCACAGACAGGCAGTGATTGACACACAGGATGACCAGTGAACACACAGAACACAGCAGCCAATCACCAGACAGGACATGACCACTATAAAGCCAGAGGGCACCAGTTTTCCCGCTCTCTTGGGATCCAGCCTCTGAGACAGTCAGAGCTCGTGAGCAGCAGCTTGTACAAACACCATGTGGTAGTCAGTTAATTTGGTCAGGTTAGCCTCAGGTCTCCAGTCAAGTCAGCATAGTGTCAACCCACAGTTAAGCATGTAATATAGTTAGATGTTAAATAAAATTGTGTTGCATCTCATCAAGTGTTGGAAGCCTGTTTCTGTCTGCACTGCTTCAAATGCAGTCCACATAGACCCAGCTTACCCAACACCATCAGCCTCCACCCCGACTGCGAATGTCTCGGCAGCATTTAGAAGGAATTGGCCAAAGAAAGTAAAGAAATTTTGATCACAAGAGGTTGCACAGGGGAAAATTGTCACTGTAATATATGTAAACATTTTCACACTGTCACTAAATAATATGTCTGCTGTTGACTTTCAGGGTCAACATACAGGCTTCACGAGGCCACATCCCCCCCACCACACCCAACACTCACAGTTAAGCGGCTCATAATCCTCTCCCTTCCACACATGTGGCTCCTCCATAAATTAAACTCATCTGACTGTCCTCAGCGTTTCCAATGCTGCTTTCTGGGGTTCTCTTTCTGTTGTCCATTTGCATTAACCATCGTCTCCGCGAATCTACTTCCATGCAGCAATTGTATCCTTCCAAAGAGGCTCCAATCACTTTCAAGTTGCAACAATGGTGGTGCACTTTTTCTCAGCTCCCAAATGCTGCATAACTGATATCACAGCCTCCCGTTATCACAGTAGGGTGCCAGACATTTCAGTTTGATTGCCAGCTGTGTTAATTTGTGGACTCTTTGAAATAGACAATGAATTCCAAGGTTTGGTTTAATAAGGGCTTAACCATTGGATCAATTAAAGGAATGATAATGTAATGAATGGGTTTTCATGAAAGAGAGATTTTTGATAATAAAGTCGGCAATCAACGCTGAAATATTTATTTTATTTTATATCAGCATGGGTCCTCAGGTCATCCCATGGTGAATACAGGCTGTGTCGTCACAGAGGGTGTCAGGGAAAGTGCTAGTGGATGGGATCATTGGTCAGCATGAGTTGGCATTCAGGGCTGCGGAGGTCCAATTGGGAAAGGGAATAGGTTGGCATGAAAGCCAGAAAAGGCCATGGAAGGTGAGTAGAGGGGGATAGATTAGCATGGATGGAATGCGGGGCCTTGCAGGGTTGTCTTAGGGAACAAGGTGGCCTGGGTGGTGCGAGTTGGGCATGGGGAGTGTATGGCTATGTGGTGGGGAGCGAGGGACGCAGGGCTGTTTTAGGTTTTGTTTTTAGCTTGAATTAAGTGCCAGTACATCGAGTCATGTCATTCATCCTGCCTGCCTCTGCAGCCAATAGCCACTGCACTGTTTCCAGAATCACCTAACATGGCTCCCATGTTTGCCTACTCCCCGGCTCCTCTCTCCCGACGTTGAGGCCACTTTTATGGATATTGGGTTCACAGAGCCAGGAATTCCCTTGTGTCTGCACACTTGGCGCAAGAGCAAAGTTGTAACCCGTAGCATTTGTTTGCACCAATCATTTCACACCATAAGGTGCTACTGCAAACATTTTAAGACATAATTTCAAGCTCTTTGATGTTGCCATAAAATGGATCAAAAGTGAATGTCGCCTTTGTGTCTCAAAACAGAATGGCATTGATTTACATTTAATAAACTGAGCTCAAATAAAAATGTGAAAATCAAATACTTGCCAAAATATATCAAATGATTTAGCAGACAACTAGAAAACTACAAAGCATAAGGAAACATGCAATCTATTGTATGGGATATTTTGAAAATTTCATTGAAAAGTTAGATTTTCAGCAAAAGCTGTGATATGGGAAAGAGTACGGGTTAGAAATCTGACCCCATAGTACCATTTTGTGTGCATTATGACATCTGTGCCTCACACACATGGACCATGCTGGATACCATTTTGGAACCGTCAAGAGAGCTGTAAAAAGCAATTGTTAAAGTATTAAAAGGAATAATCACAATTGACAAAAGGGACCCTCAAAAGCAACTACCAAGCTGTCAAGACATTTACAGCTCTGACAAAGGGTCACCTGGACTCGATACATTCTCTCCCGACAGATACTGCCAGACCTGCTGAGATTTTCCAGCATTTTCTCTTTGGTTTCAGATTCCAGCATCCGCAGTAATTTGCTTTTATGAAGACATTTACAGTTCCTGGGCTGGATTATCCACTTGCAGGATTCACCGTTGCGTCGGCAGCGTATCCACGCCCGGGGATTTCCCGATGGTGTGGAGCTGACCACAATGGGAAACCGCATTGGTGGCTGGTGGGAAGGAGAATCCCGCTGCTGGCGAGGGCACGTAGCACCAGAAAGTTGGTGCGGTGGGGTGGAGAAGCCCGCCCCCTGCCCTTTAAATCTACAAAAATACTCCATGGAGTATTAAATACCATTGCTTGCTGTTTTCCTCTGCCTGTTGACATAAGCTTGAGGGCTTCCTTGGCTGAATTAATGCTGCATCACTGATTTCACAACCTTTATTATCATAGTGGGGCACCTGCAATTTCATAGTTTGACTAACAGTTAATAATGGCTTTCGACTATTTGAAGTGGGACTATGAATTCCAATATCTGTTTTGATTAGCCTTTTATCACATGAATGAAAGGGATTATGTAAGTGAAGGAAGATTATTGTAGCAAGAATGTTTTTAATGAATGATTGTGCATTTTTAATTTGGTCTGTGGTCGACACTTAAGACTAACGAAAGCCGTTCAAGAAGCATCGTTTCCCATGTCAGAAGCAATTGTTAGGCTATTATTATGTGCAAATAAGGGGCTTCACAGCATCGTAAATTTTCTTCACTATCCCGGAATTCTTCACCTCACCGGGAACTGGCAGTGCAAGGCAGAAGGTTTCACCCAAGGATTCTATCGCATGTTTCAAATTTTGCTTGCTCCTGAGGCAGCCAGCAATAGTGCTGATTGTCTCAGGGAGTTATAACAATATACAGCATGGAATGGGAAAAACTATTGGTATTAAATTTAATTATTAGCTCCTGATGCCAAGATCCTCTAGCTCTCTCTGACGGCATTCCTGCCACCTACAGCAATATTGGAGACACCGGTGATCTTTTCAGACACCTGACGCACACTCACACTTGTTTGATGCCAATGCCCAGCCTTCTCTTTCATACCCCTGCAAATCTTATCCAATTACTTACTTGGACAGTGGCACACACACCTGTGCAAATCCTGACCAATGTGCTTACTCAGTGATAATGAGGTCTGAGGCCCAAAATCTTGTAGGCCTCCCCAATTGAGCACAGGTTGCTAGAACTCTCTGGATGCAGCTCTCAAGAATGGAGGCTGCCAAATGTTTACGGCAATGCCTGGGAAAATTATATTAATGATAGATGACCTTTAAGCTTATATGTTACTGTTAACGCTATGAGCTGTGTGCATTCAGAAGCAGTAATGGTGAAACAGAAAAGGAGATTGTGTGGAACATTTTGTTGAGTTTTAGTGGATTTTGCTGGTCCATTAATGAAGTCGACAAACAAATAAAACTTTAAGGTAATTATTCTCTAACCATTGTTTTTCCACCTGCTGTTAAAATTTACAGAAACATTCCAACAAGTAAGCGACATCTCACACTCCCAATGTTGTGATAGTTTGAATATTCTTTTTAAATCCGTGAATGTGCTAATTGGTCCCATACTTCTTGGCTTCATTAGAATGTGCCAGATGTAATTAGGTAGAAGTGTGAATATTTATTTGAGCACTTATGTAGAATCAGCCTCCGACAAGAATGTGCATGTGATGCTGAAAATTTTTCCTTTTATGACGGGAGATAGTGAAACTCATTAGAAGAGCATTGATAAAAATAAATTGAGGGGTAAAAAGTCAGTGAAAGAGAACACGTCTACCACATTAAAAGAGAAATGCCTTTGAGCTAAATCCTATTAGTCCTGCACCAGTGTTAAATAGAATGATCATCGTCCAAGTTATTACGATGTTAGCTGAACAGAAATTTCTCTAATATCCGAGTTTTCTGGTTATTTAAAAACAATCCTTGGACTTTTTTTCTGCATCAGAGCAACATTACCAACTGATGTGGAATTAGAATACTCAGTGTCGATGATTGTACGATTTATTTACGTTTTGCCTTGCAAAGACCCGGCGGCAATGGCGAAAGTTGAAGTAGGTAAGAACCACTTGAACCAGCGCGAGGAGAAGCGGTGCCTCTTGCAAAGCCACACGTCACTGCACAGCGAAAGTATTCTGACGTTTTTAAACAGTGGTTGGAAAGCGTCGGGTAGTTTTTACTGAATAATAGTGTGAAACATGCCGGATCAGATCATTGGCTATTATACATCCTCGCAAATTAAATTTTCACTGTAGTCAATGGAAATTCAAAAAGTGAGGAACTTCTAAAGGGCAGTTGATTTAGTATTCCATGTTTTACTCACCCAAAGTCAAAATCCTCCCTTCCTATTAATTAGAGAGTGCTTGCAGGAAAACCTCTTCGGCGCAGAAAAATAGTCTGGGATGCCCCCTGCTCCACCCCGCCCCCACCCCCCACCACCGCCGCCCACCACCACCAACTCCACCCCCCCACCCAAACATTTCTGTTCCCCCCCCCCCCCCCCCACCTTCTTCCACTCTGTCCACAAACTTACTTTGCTCCCTGCCTCTGGACTGCCTAATCTTATTCTGACTAGAATACAGCAAATTGCATTGGCGTACCCTTTTGGGGACAGTCAGCTTATGAGTTCTATTCAAAAGAGGCTAAGGCTCAAGCCTCCTCGTTCCTAACCTGGACCTTCAGGTCTCTCCAGCAGTCAGCTGCTTCAAGATCTGAATCCACCCTAGTGTTTCTCGGGAAAACTGTTCAACTGAATCCACATATTTCTTGACTACCTGGAAATGCCTCAAATTAATGGTGAAAAATGGCCTTGACCAGTTTTTCAAAAAGTAAATAGGTGAACTCATGGGAGGGATTCTCCTTTGCCCCAGCCGCGTGGCGATTGCTAGCAGTGGGATTCTTTCTTCCCACTGCTTTTCAATGGGATTCCCATTGAAGCAACACACGCCATCGGGAAACCCACGGCCAGGGGTGGACGCCAAATGGGAAAAGAGAATCCCAATGGCTGGAGAATCCCGGCCTATACCTTTGATATTGATTTTAATTCTCAACTTCAATATAAACCTTCATTGCGAGAACTGAACACACAATATTGCTGTTTACCTTTGCCGGACTAAGCAATGTGCTGGAAAGCACCTTCATTCAAAGTCATGAAATTCAGCAGGGGGCTTCATTTGAATGATCACAGGGTTGAACTTACGGCTTCAGTCACAGGTTATTGCTGCTTTTTGTTCACAAAAACACGTCACTCAAAAAGGTTAGTGATCTAATGTTGTGACCGAATCCCAAGAGAAACAACACTGCGCTGCAAGTTGGTGGTGGAATCTCAAAACACAAGCCTTTAAAATGTATTTTTGCAGCAAAGGAGCTCTTTCAGGCTCACAATCCAAGACCATAAGATGGAAGAAAAAGATGTTGGGCGGGACTCTCCGTCCCGCCGCACCCTTTTTCCGCGACGGCGCGCTCCCATTTTCCGGGGCGGCGCGCTCCCGCCGGCAGCTTGATCCTGCCTCCCGGCAGTCGGCCAATGGAGTTTCCCATTGTGGGCACCCCCATGCCATTGGGAAATCCACGGGCGTGAGTGCGCTGCCGGCGAAGTGGAGGATCCCGCCGTCGGTGAATTCAGCCCATTGAACCTCAAGAAATTCTACTGCAATAGCTCTTATTGGCAAGTTCAAAGGATGCCAGCAATAATGGCCAATAAAGCAACGGCTCTGATGGTTTGTTGCAGCAGTGAAGATTTTACCGTAACATTAGAAATAAAGCTTTATGGTGCAGCATGGTGGCGCAGTGGTTAGCATTGCTGCCTCATGGCGCCGAGGTCCCAGGTTCGATCCCGGCTCTGGGTCACTGTCCGTGTGGAGTTTGCACATTCTCCCCGTGTCTGCACATTCGCCCCCACAACCCAAAGATGTGCAAGGTAGGTGGACTGGCCACGCTAAATTGCCCCTTAATTGGAAAAAATGAATTGGATACTCTAAATTTTTTAATTAAAAAAAAGAAATTAAGCTTTTATGAGAAATAATTTACTGCCCTTACTGTTGTTAATCTTGGCAATGCAGCTTATTTCCGAGAATGCACATTGTGGCAATACCTACTATGTCAGTAAAGGGACTCCAACCTTTCCAAAAATAAACTGAAAAGGGAAAGAAAGCAAATAAATTGTTGTGTTGCGCTCATGACGAATGCAGAAAGGATTGATGTTGATGTTGATGTTGGGGAACATTTTGTGTTCTCGAATAGATCTGATAGATTCAATTCCCCCACATCGAGCGATCTTCTTCAAAGAGACATTCATGTACTGCCTGCAAACTGACTCACAAGCAAAGGACAATTTAACACAACAGCAGCTGTAAGCTTTAAACAAAAACATGAAATTATGCAAGGACAGCCTGAAGAATGGGAATCCACAAAAACCTACATCGGAAATGAAGTAATTCATCTCCATTTCCAAAAAGACCTCGATCGAAAAGATCTTTCGAATGCAGGAAACATAAATGATATTGGAACTGGAGAGTCCGATGTCAAATAGCTGTTGGAATCCACAAATTACCAGATACACCAGATACAGACAGAACATGATTGGGGCAGCAATTATGAAGGAAACCGTACAACTCACCAACTTGAGATAGGTGCAGACACACATTACTCAGTGTTAATTCTGTGTGAACTCATTGAAAGCTGTGCTGCTACCTACCTACTGAAAATTAGATTTATAATTATGGGTGGGCAATCAAATCTTTAATTTCTCTGATGAACAAAACATTTCATATCGATATTGCCGCTGAGACTCAACAGGCAAAGCAACACATTTTCACAATGAAAAATGTCACATTGCAGCAATCTAAAGTGTTATCTTTGGTCTTCTACCAGAATAAAGTTTAAATTATTTTGTCAAACATGACTGTTTAAAACAAACCAATAAAAATTCTTAATTGTAAAACTAGTGTCTGTTGCTGCAATATTACACTCTGTCTCCTGATTGACTGTTGTAACCTTGGGAGAAATCCCATTTACATGGATAAGCAGGATTATAGAATCATAGAATAGTAGAATTTACAGTGCAGAAGGAGGCCATTTGGCATCATCGAGTATGCATCGGCTCTTGGAAAGAGCACCCTACTTAAGCCTACACGTCCACTAACTATCCCCGGATCCCAGCAACCCCATCTAACCTAAGGACAATTTGACATAGCCAATCCACCCATCCAGCACATCTTTGGGCTGGGGAGGAAACCAGAGCACCTGGAGGAAATCCATGCAGACACGGGGAGAAAGTGCAGACTCCACACAGACAGTGACCCAAGCAGGAATCGAACCTGGAACCTTGGTGCTGTGAAGCCATAGTGCTAACCACTATGTTGCCACTATGCTACCGTGCTGCCCCCTGTAGCCATGCTGGCCACGCAAAATGGGCACTGAGCCAAAGTAAAATTGGAAGACAGAAGAAAAGCCTGTTTAGTGAGAGCAGACAGTCTGCTCTCAACTAATTAGCATTTTGCAAGCAGCAAACCAGTTTCTGGCCAGGTGCAAGATCTCCAAGCCAAAGGTGTTAATGGCAAGCGCTTAGCATTCTGATGAGGCAGCCCAGATCCAGGCACGAACAATGGCACATGTCCCTCTCAATGTAACACTTGATTGGTTGCGCAGAGACAGGATGGCACCAAAGTAACGAATATCGAAACCACCCCCCAACACCGAGGAAGGCCCTCGCTTGGAGGATTCGAAGGTAACCGTTTGGAAACGCTCCAATCGGTACCGAAAGGTAAGAGCCCGCCTAGAAGGGGGCAAGGACATTAGAGAGGGGTATAAAGGCAATTCCCCACATAGCCCGGTCTGTTAAACCCGTGCTCCGGCCCTGATAGACATCTTGCATCCTGACTCCAGCAGTTGAGCACCAGCCGCCGAAACCGTAAGTTTAACGCTCGCTACGCGATCCAAGCCCACTAGACCCCCAGTACCGGAACGCTTGCTGAAGGCTGCAGTACAAGACCAGGACGAAGGCCTCGTTCTCTGACCTTGCTGTTCCTGTTAGATAAGTATTCTGATCACTTAAAGTATGATTATAGCTTAGTCTCTTAGTGGGTGCATGAGTATTTATTATAACTGTATAATAATATTGATCGTTTGAACCGTACTAATCGGTGTATTGTCTTTATTACTTTGAACTTGACCTTGGAATACTTGTGACGGTGTCTATACGGCAACTGGCGTATAGCTGAATAAATACATAGAACAGAGCCTAGTAGTTTAAGCACATGTCGAATACGGAGGCGTGTTAATACACTCCAATAACGCGTTTTACAACCACCAGTAAACGTGCAACACCCCTTCCTGCTGACTTTCTGTCGAAGGGATGGCACGGTGGCACAGTGGTTAGCACTGCTGTCTCACAGCGCCAGGGACCCGGTTCAATTCCCGCCTTTGGTGACTGTCTGCTTGGAGTTTTCACGTTCTCCCCCGTATCTACGTGTGTTTCCTCCAGGTGCTTCCGGTTTCCCTCCCACGCCCAAATTTCCCCTTAATGTCCAAAGCTGTGCTGGTTAGGTGGGATTACGGGGTTAGGGTGGGGTACTGTGCATCGGTGTGGTGTTCCTTCAGAGGGTCAGTGCAGACTTGCTGAGACGAATGGCCTGCCTCTGGACTGAAGCGATTTTATGAAATTGGGAGAACTCACACAAGAAATTCCGGGAGTGCATTTTTTGCTGCATGTTGACATAGTTGTTATGGACAAAATTTCCCCATGAAATATCTTTGAACTCTCTGCTTAGTGCTGTGCTGGAATGTCAACATGGCTCACTTGGGAGCATTCATTCGATACAGAGGTAAGGTTCTGGATTCAAGCCCCACTCCAGGCTTGAGCACGGGAATTATAGTTGACACATCAATGCAGTGCGAAAGCAGAGCAGAGCTGTCCGGGAGGCGCTGTCTTTTGGACGAGATATTAAATCAAGGCCCCAAGTGCCTGCTCAGATGGTTGGAAAAGATCCCATGACACCATTTCAACGACAAGCAACTGAGTTATTCCCAGTGTCCTGACCAACATTGATCTCTCAGTCAATATCACACAAAACGAAAGTCTGGTCATTATCACATTGGTGCTTTTGAGAATTTGTTGGGCACAGGTCAGCTGCTATCTTTGTAATACCACAGCAGTGACGAGACTTCAAACATACGTCATTGGTTGAGATGCTGGCGGCTGTGGTAAGTACTAAGTAAATACAGTCTTACTTTTTCAATGATAATGAGCAGAGTAGGTGCTCAATGTATAAATAAGTAACTCTTTCCTTATTTCCATTGTATATTCGGAACTTCTGATACAGCAAAGAAAGGCTTGGCTAAGCACTAAGTTAATGGCTGAATGCAGTATCAAACTGATCCTTTTTATACCACAAGCCCCTTCCAGGCAGTAGCAAGACATCGTGTAAACATCAATCAGTTTTTTCGCTCACCAATGCAATAATACACATCTGTGCTTGACAGAGTGGTAAATGCATTCAAAGAAGCAAGAGGTCTTCAAATGATGCAGCAATCTCAGAGTAAGGGTAGAGTTGACTGTAGAATTTGTGGCTCCAGACACACACTGTAGGCCTCCAGTAACTGTTTAGCACACTGGGCTAAATTGCTGGCTTTAAATTCCCATACCAGCCTCCCCGAACAGGCGCCGGAATGTGGCGACTATGGGTTTTTCACAGTAACTTCATTGAAGCCTACTTGTGCAATAAGTGATTTTCATTTCTCATTTCATTTCAAAAGGCATTCACTGATGAAAGGCAAAGGCAGTCAGACAAAAGGCTCAGAAACCGAGACAACAGGGGCGCGATTCTACTGAAAGGTTTGGTAGCGAACGGAAACTGCCCGCGAGCTTTCCTGCCGTTCGGCCCAGCGAGGCCGGCAACGTTATTTAACGTTAATTTGCCCACTTAATGAGGCCTCATGGGCTTCTCGCCGCAAATGAAGCTCGGCAGCTGGTTTTACGGCACCGCGCTCGCCAATCTCCCGCTAACAAGGTCGAGCAGCACTTTCTCAACCAACCCCAGCCAGCTCGCAACAATGGCGCCCAGGAGACTGGGCCCAAGATTGGGGGATGCATATCTGGGGAGGCTCACAGATGCATTCGAGGTCAGAAGGGATGTCCTATTCCCCGAGTGTCCCGGAGGGTCGGTTATAGGGCAGCCAGTGATACCTGGGATGAGTGGCATTGGCTGTGAGCGCCGGGAGTGTGACCAGCAGGACTGGCCTCCAGTGCTGGAAAACGTCGTGACCTACCACCGGGCAGTGAGTCGTCACCACCCTGAGACATTTCCACCCCCACGCGAGCATCCACCCCCAACTATCCTGCGACCGCCAACCTTCCCTCCTCCCCCCATTCCATTCAACCTCCCCAATCCTCCTTCCACTCCCCCTCTCCCTTCATCCCCCACAACCCCCTCCCTGCTCTCCCCTCTCCATTCAACACCCCAACTCTTCCTTCACACCGGCGCTCCTAACCACTGTGGACCACGTGAGTGCCAGCCCTAAGATATCTCACCTCTTGCGTAGAACAGACCGAGGTGACCGGGGTGGCCCGGACAGAGGATCACCAATGCAGACGCTGGCAGAGGTGAGGAACCACCGGGCTCCACCTGGAGGACCTGTCAAGCATCAGTTTTTATTGCCTTAATGACGGATCCATCCCTCCCTCGTGTCTATTCTTCCGAAAGGTCCTCCAGCCAGTGGTGCCAGCCCATCCTGCGTGGCTTCCTGTCCACCCTCCCAGAGAACACCTCAGGTGATGGAAGGTGGGGCTCAGGAGGGGGGGAGGTGGTGGTTGAGGAGAGGAGGCTCAGGCTCTCGATGGAGAGGAAAGGGTGGAAGGGAATAACTGAGTGCTGGGGGGAGACCTTGTCGGGGGGAGGGGGGGGGGATGCCTATGTGGAAAGGGGACCGGCCCTTAAGTAGCCTATAATACTCTGGCTTTCTTAGCATTCTTCTGCATGGCACTCCTCAGGTCAACACACCTTGCAACTTCAGTCATACCTCTCTCCATGTGCAACTCAGATCCCCATCTGAACAGCCTACGCCTACATGATAATAATAATCATAACAATAATCTTTATTCATATCACAAGTAGGTTCACGCTCAGCCTATTATCCTTTCTCGCCATGCCCCTCCGTTACAAATAGTGCCCTTATCCTTCTGTCCACTCAAACCATTAAGAAAACTCACAACTCTTTATGATCTCACCGGTGCCAGACATGATTTAGGGGCTGGTTTAGCTCAGTGGGCAAAACAGCTGGTGTGTGATGCAGAACAAGGCCAGCAGCCCGGGTTCAATTCCCGTACCAGCTGAGAATTCTGAATTCTCCCTTTGCGTACCTGAATAGGCGTCAGAATATGGCAACTAGGGATTTTTCACAGTAACTTCATTGCAGTGTTAATGTTAGCCTACTTGTGACAATAAAGGATCTTTAAACTCTCCTTACAGAAGAAGGAAGCATAAAACTCAGTGGGACACAGAGACGCTGGGGGTCAGGGGTTTGTCTCTATTGACAGGTGCTTTGTTGGCCTCCGGGAGCAGGGATTTGACACAAGAGTCTGCAGAAATTAACAGCATCCTGCCACGGGAGTCTACACCTCCTGAGGCACTGGTGCTTGGGAGAGCTGAGCCTGTGCCTGTGGAATCTGTGTAAAGGCCAGGCCGCCCTCCAGTTTGATCTCTGTCCATCCCAACTGCCCTAGGGTGGGGCATGTGGTTGTGGGAAAAGCAGCTGTTGCTCCTGATGTTGTTCCTATTTCTGCTGCTGGAGCATTTGGCGGTGGTTAGACCCCCCCTATCCTTGGCCCTCAGCAGAGATGAAATATGGAGCTGCCCAAGCTGCTCCTGTGCCATGTTGAAGGCTATCAACTGTAAGTGAGTGAAATGCGAGTTAGACAGGTGACGTGCCTTCCAAATGTTTGGCGATCTCCTGTGAATGCACTGAGAAAGCACTCTGCGAGAAGAGGTGCTTTGAATCGGGAACCTGATGGGGTGGATCCTGAGAGGATGTTCCATCTTATGGGAGAGGTCAGAACTCGGGAGCACGGTTTAGAAGTGGGGTTCTCCGAGCCTCCGTGCCAAAATCGCGATCGGCGGCGGGGCAGAGAATGGGCGTCAAACCCGAGATCTGGTCCGACGTCGCACCCCGGAGAATCGGCGGCATTTGCGCGCGTGATCGACGTGGCGCCAGTCGGGGGCCATTGAAAGAGGCCCCCACAGCGATTCACCGAGTGCAGCTGGCCGAGGTCCCGACGGCGTGGTTCTCTCATGGTTCCACCGTCGGGAACTCCGACGTGGCGGCTGCGGGCTCAGTTGTGGGCACCCTGGTGGGGGGACGGGGGGTATCATTCACGGGGGTGGGCCTCCAGGATGGCCAGGCTACCCATCGTGGCCACCGATCCGCGATCGCGCTCGATGTTGGGGGGGAGCCTATGTTTTCGGTGCCGGTCCGTGTGTGGGTCGGCCATGGTCACGCGGGGCGGTCGGCACAGGCCGACGCAGGCCATCGCCTTGCGCATGCGCGGACCCCCGACCAGAAGCGCAGGGCCCCGTATCAGCAGCTAGAGCTGTGAGGACTACTCCAGGACCCTGCTAGCTCCCTGTAAATTGAAGAATCACCCTAGACTTTCTCCAGGTACGTCCAGAGTGATTCGTGCTCGTTTTTCCGCGGGTGTGGGGACATAGCCCCATTATTGGTGAATTCTGCCCCAGGGTGTCTCCCATTTAAGATGGAGTTGCAGAGAAATTATTTCTCTCAGGTTTTGGTTAGACTGTGCAATTTACTTCCCCAAAGAACTGTGGCGGTAGGGTCATTGAATAATTTTAAGGCTGAGTTAGATAAATTCTTGATTGAAAAGGGAGTCAAGGATTATAAAGGGTATAATCCTTGGTTGATTGCCAAGGGTGTCAAGGGTTATAAGGGGTAGACAGAAAAGTACAGTTGAAGTCACATCAATCAACCATGATCTTATCAAGTGGCAGAGCAGCCTCAAGGGGCCAATGGCATATTCCGACTCCTAATTCATATTCATATTCAATTTAAGGATTCTATGGGAAGCAAGAAATGAAATTGCAGAGCCGTTGGCAATGATCTTTTCATCCTCGCTATCAACAGGGGTGGTACCAGAGGATTGGAGAGTGGCGAATGTCGTGCCCCTGTTCAAAAAAGGGAATAGGGATAACCCTGGGAATTACAGGCCAGTTAGTCTTACTTCGGTGGTAGGAAAAGTAATGGAAAGGGTACTGAGGGGTAGGATTTCTGAGCATCTGGAAAGACACTACTTGATTAGGGATAGTCAGCACATATTTGTGAGGGGCAGGTCTTGCCTTACAAGTCTTATTGACTTCTTTGATGAGGTGACCAAGCATGTGGATGAAGGTAAAGCAGTGGATGTAGTGTACATGGATTTTAGTAAGGCATTTGATAAGGTTTCCCCATGGTAGGCTTATGCAGAAAGTCAGGAGGCATGGGATAGTGGGAAATTTGGCCAGCTGGATACGGACTGGCTACCAATAGAAGGCAGAGAGTGGTGGTGGATGGCAACTATTCAGGCCGTGGAGCCCAGTTACCAGTGGCGTACCGCAGGGAATCAGTTCTGGTTCCTCTGCTGTTTGTGATTTTCATTAACGACTTGGATGAGGGAGTTGAAGGGTGGGTCAGTAAATTTGCAGATGATACGAAGATTGGTGGAGTTGTGGATAGTGAGTAGGGCTGTTGTCGGCTTCAAGAGACATAGATAGGATGCAGAGCTGGGCTGAGAAGTGACAGATGGAGATTAACCCTGACAAGTTTGATGCTTATTCATTTGGAAGGACAAATATGAATGCGGAATACAGGGTTAACGGTAGGGTTCTTGGCAATGTAGAGGAGCAGAGAGATCTTGGGGTCTATGTAAATATCTTTGAACGTTACCACTCAAGTGGATAGAGCTGTGAAGAAGGCCTACGGTGTGCTAGCGTTCATTAGCAGAGGGATTGAATTAAGAGCCGTGAGGTGATGATGCAGCTGTACAAAACCTTGGTCAGGCCACATTTGGAGTACTGTGTGCAGTTCTGGTCACCTTATTTTAGGAAGGATGTGGAAGCTTTATAAAAAGTGCAAAGGAGATTTACCAGGATGTTGCCTGGAATGGAGAGTAGGTCTTATGAGGAAAGGTTGAGGGTGGTAGGCCTTTTCTCATTAGAACGGAGAAGGATGAGGGGCGACTTGATAGAGGTTTATAAGATGATCAGGGGAATAGATAGAGTAGACAGTCAGAGACTTTTTTCCCCGGTTGGAACAAAACCATTACAAGGGGACATAAATTAAGGTAAATGGTTTGAAGATATAGGGGGATGTCAGAGGTAGGTTCTTTACCCAGAGAGTAGTGGGGGCATGGAAAGAACTGCCTGTGGAAGTAGTTGAGTCGGAAACGTTAGGGACCTTCAAGCAGCTATTGGATAGGTACATGGATTAGGGTAGAATAATGGAGTGTAGATTAATTTCTTCTTAAGGGCAGCACGGTAGCATTGTGGATAGCACAATTGCTTCACAGCTCTAGGGTCCCAAGTTCGATTTCGACTTGGGACACTGTCTGTGTGGCGTCTGCACATCATCCCCGGTGTGCGTGGGTTTCCTCCGGGTACTCCGTTTCCTCCACAGTCCAAAGAGTGCAGGTTAGGTGGATTGGCCATGATAAATTGCCCTTAGTGTCCAAAATTCTATGATTAACCTAGGACAAAAGTTCGGCACAACATCGTGGCCAAAGGGCCTGTTCTGTGCTGTATTTCTCTATCTATCTCTATGTTTGAGCAGCAGTCTCTCAATGGCCATGGGTGGAGCTCTTCACTGTAACTAATCTAATTCTTCCCTGTTGTACATTTCACAGCCGTGATTCCCTCGTGACAATTGTAAGTTGCTGACAGATCGGGAAACAGTTCTGTCAGCAGAAAATCCAGGATTCAGGGCTCTTGAACCTTCTTAGTGGCTTCTTAACAACTTAAAAAAACTTCTAAATTGCTTCCCTGAAAGTTCCAAGGGATATCTCCCCTCATCTTCAATCCTGCTTGGGGACAAGCAGGAAAAGGGTGGATCATGTTCGCACCCTCACCCATACATCAATTCCAAGGACTTTGCATCTTGATTGTCACCTCCAGTCATCTGGCAACGTTCTGCTCAACATCATCCTTTTGGTCAAGAAACGATGGCTTTTGGAAACTACATGTAAATGCATTATTGATCACAGGGAACTCTGGGTCAGACCCTCTGAATGGTTTCAACAAAACGAAAAAAGCACAAAGATTTGGCAAGTTTATTATTGCAATGCAGCAGAGTGTGATAGATAATAGATACAAAATTAAGTAATAGTTGTTATCGATTAATATAACAAAAACACTGCATCTACACCTAAATGTGAAAAAGGATAACACAAAGTACATACAGGTAAACAAATTGCATTCTCATTCAAGGTATATTACGGGTTACAGAGCGCAATTCACTGCTGCAAGCAATTTCCAGGGACCACACTGTTTCATTCAGACTGTTTATATATTTATAAGCATAACATACATAATAGGAACATGATGAGTGAAACAACTAATGTGCACTTCAAAAATTTGACAAAGTATGAAATAGATAATTGATGGGAAAGAAAGGGGCAATTTTTCCAAGGTTTGCATTCAAATCGTAATAGAAAATCGGAAACTGTGCCTGGGAACAATGGATGCTGAACCTTTACCTTCCTGTTCCTGAAAACAGTGCAGCTGAATTTGCTTTCTGACTTTCCAGTGGCTGCACTTGACTGAACCTGAAGAGGGCACAGCAATATAATTCAACTGTCTCTTGATCAAAATTTTCAATCTCGTTAACTCTTGGTTTTAAATGCATACTTAATTGATGCAATTATTGCATCCATCTCATTCAGATTTGTGTTATCACTGATGTTACTGATACTATTGTTGTCATCATCCAAAAGCAACTCAGACCACAGTCATCTTTCATTAAGCCTGCAGCCTTCTGGAACCAACATTGAGTTCAACAATTCAGACAATGAACTCTTCCCTCCGCTGCTCCCAATTTTGTTTCTGACTTTTTTTCTGCACCTGCCAATCTTAGTCTTGTTTCTCATATTGTTCTGCTTTCAGGCATTATTCTGCCATTCATGCTCCCTCTGGACAAAACCCGTCGATTCTTTTGCCTCTCCCTTTGCCTTTTGTGCCACGAAATCCCTTTGTCAGTTAGCCTGGCTCCCAGTCTATCTCAGCCCTTCCCTTTTGCACTTCCTTCCCCCTTCCGCAATTTCAATGGTTCAAAGCCTATGCCAATTTAATCTGCTTTCGGCTCGGAAGAAAGGGTCCTTGGCCTGAAGTGACACTCTGGAGATGATTTTCCAGACCTACCAGCTGTGGGCATCATGGCGGGAAAATTTAGAGAGAGGCCCACACGATGCCTACCACTGGCGGGTCTGAAATCCCACCTTCTGTTTCTCCCTCAACAGCTGCTGTCAGACCTGCTGAGTATTTCCAACGTTTTCTCTTTTTATTCCAGATCATAGTCCATGTTCTTTAACTGCGTATTTTGTATTTGTATTGTTGGTCCTTCTTGCTATTTACACAATACCTGCACTTGTAATAGAATTTTTTGAAGACCAATGTGCGTTCTCATAAATAAATCAAAGATAGGCCTCAATTTTCCAGTCCACCCGCTCCCTCCCCCACCAACACCCGTCCAGCGGCAGGTTTCCACAGGCGGAAAGGATTCGCAATTGACTGCTAGCGGGAACTTCCTGGCTGCTGAAGCTGACGGCGGTTTGCATGGCTCCACTCTCGCGCTGCTGGGGAGCCCCTAATTGCCTTTGGCGACAATTGTATATCCTGTTGGCGGGAATGGCCAGAAAATCCCACCTACTGTGGTTAACAAAACAAAAAATGTTACAGGGAAGAAGATCAAAGGCCATCTCATTCGCCTTCTACTATCCAAGTAGTCACATGATACAAAGATAATGTAGTTGTTCATTAACTATGGCCATCAGGGGCGGCACATGTGGCACAGTGGTTCGCACTGGGACTACAGCACAAAGGACCCGGGATCGAATCCCGACCCTGGGTCACTGTCCATGTGGAGTTTTCACGTTCTCCCCGTGTCTGCATGGGTTTCACCCTGTTGCCAATCGGCACCAATAATGTTGCCAAATTAACTAGATGTGGCTGTTATTAATGATAATATTGCTTTTCAGAGTCGCCCACCACAAAGCTTTACCGGATATCAGTCAAAGACTAAAAAAACAGTTAGTCAGTTCAAGTTCAAAGATAGTTTCTTTACACACAAGGATTACTTCGATAAGCAACAAAAACACTACAAGTTAAACTACACCTAACAACTACAATAACCTATACTTAACTTCAGGGCAACAGGCTCTTTGCAGATGAACAAGGCCTTTGTTCGGATCTTGCGTGGCTGGATCGAAGAAGTGGCTTTGTTTCTGCTGGGCTCAACCGTCTGGTAGCGATCGTTGGTCTTCAACTTGTCTTCTGGTCGTAATGCTCCACTTGGTTTTAGGCGTAGGCCTGGGCCAAGAGAGACCGAACACATGGCTGTGTCTCTTTTTAACCCTCTGGGATTTTGCGCTCTTTGGGGCGATCCTTAGCTTTGGACCCAACAATTCGACAGGCTTCGATCACTGCGCTCGATTTTGGCCAATAAAGGGGCGGGTGCCTTGATGGCTGGGCGTGTCCTGAGCGGTCATTGACCTTGGCTGTTTGGGCTTTCTTAACAAAGGGAGTGGCGCCGGTTAGTCTGCATCTGTATCGGTTACCTGAGTACAGTCCCTTTGTTCTGGGGAAATGGGCCATTAGAATGCAAACGAGCGGGGGTTTCGATCGCGTCTAGCTATCTGGGTTCCAAATACACACACAAGCTCTAAGTGTGTCTGAGTCCTGGGTTGGCCGTAATTCCCATGGTTCTTTGCAGGTGGCCATCTGGTATGGCTACAACCCCCACAACCGAAAAATGTGCAGGTTAAGTGGATTGGCCACGCTAAATTGCCCCTTAATTAAAAAATAATAATAATCGGGTGTTCTAAATTTATTTTTAAAAAACGTCAATTTGATCAATTAATCTAAAATAGGCTCAGACAGGATGTTGGGAAAAATCCCAGTGCGAGAAAGGTTTGGGAATCCGTGGTACACGTTACCTGTTTCTCTCAAGCATGACAAAGAAATGGGGCTGGATTCTCTGGACCCCCGGATTCTATACTCCCGCTGTTTGTCAATAGGATTTCCATTGACGCCACCCCACACTGCCAGGAAACCTGCCGGCGGGAAAGTGAATTGTAACAGCCAAGGAATTCTTTCCATTATATATCATAGCTTAAATTAATCAAACACCGTAATTCAAAACATTATATTCTAAAGGAATTCTATCAAATTTGAAATTGAATTAAATCACCTAATTGATCATTCATTCACTCATATCCTCGGCGAAGTTGATTAACAGATGAAACTATTCAGAACTTTGGTCATGGGTTTGCCAGCTGAATGGTACCTGGACTACTTGCTAATACAGTATATAGATTTTTTTTTAAAAATCCAACAGAGCCCAACGTGTCCAGTACGCTACAGAATGCTGGTTGCTAAATCAATTAAAACTGATATTAATCACTTTGCATTTCTCAGCTGGATATTGAATGACAAATTGCTAACAGACTGAGATCATAATTCTTCCACATCAAAATGATAATACCATCTTCAACAATCTCATCCCTGAATACTCTTTGAAATTCCCTAACAAGTGTCGGCAGTGTATCTGCAATGATTCACACAGGCAAGCTGAAATACCTAATCAAAGAGTATAGGAACACATTAATCGCTTGTCTACAAATCAAGTCATTACTAGCAATGCTAATTGCATTTTGTGCAGGCAAAGCTGGCAGAACGAATATAAATCCTTGGTTTGCACTGAAAACATCCCCATCCCCATTGATATACAAATGGCATAGCTCTGTTCACACCCTACTTCAAGTGATACAATTCTCACCTCCCACCTGAATTTCAAAGACAAATCCTCATTGTGCACAATTCAACGCAGTTCACTTCGCAATGTCGAACATAATGCTCTTCATCTGCATGATATTGGCTGTTCAAAACTTGGCTTTCCAGCACTATGTTTATTGTGCGATCCTTGTACCTCAGACACACAGTAAGATAACGCAGCTCTGCAGCTCGCAAGCATATTTCTGCAATACTCCCAATATGTCAGAAAACAGTCCGTTTTATTCCTTTGTGGCAATCGACTAGATCAAAACTTGTTCACTAAAAACTAGAGCTCAAAACTAGGGATAACACTTCCTTTGACTTAAGGGAAGCGTACATTTTTTGTCGGTAAACATGGTACACCTTGTAGCTCGGTGCTGGACACTGGACTTCTGACATACAACACCTCCAAAAAACGACTGAAAAGTAAAGCTACTACTCTGAGGGTTGCTGTCCTATTTTACACTTACATTGTGCCTCAGCCAATTGACTGATTGCCAAACTAAACAACATTTGATTCTGAATGGTTAAAGCTATTTTTAAAATAATAAATCCATTGTAGGCAACATGCATTATATCTGTCTTGTCTCTTCAGTAATTAGTGCATGTGAACTCCAAACATTGATCTGGTCCTTCTCCTTCCCTTCTTGTGTCTTGATTAGCCTGTTAATAAAGGTTTATTGGACTTCACCACACCAGTTCTCATGGAGGACTGTGCCGAACATACCATTGTTCATATGGTCATGAATTTCAAATGGTGTTGTGTACAATTACAACCACTGTTTTATGTCATCAATGAGGCAAATCCTTTGTATTTGGGGTGCTCTCATCTCTTCTGTACATTTCACTGAAAATGTGTTTGTTTTGCTTTGGTTGAATCCAAAACATGTCCAACTGCTCAGCAGGGTGGCACAGTGGTTAGCACTACTGCCTCATAGCACCTGGGACCTGGGTTTGATTCCAACCTTGGGTGACTGTCTATGTGGAGTTTCCACGTTCTCCCCGTGTCTGCGTGGGGTTCCTCGAGGTGCTCCGGTTTGCTCCCACAGTCCAAAGATGTGCAGGTTAGGTGGATTGGTCATGCCAAATTGTCCCTTAGTGTCCAAAGATGTGTTGGTTAGGTGGAGTTGTGGGTATAGCGTGGGAGAGTGGGCCTAAGTTGGGTGCTCTTTCCAAGGGTCAGTGCAGTTACAGTGTCCAGTTTGTCCCACATTACACATCAGCACTCACATGATCAACCCACATCCAATTTGCTCTCTTTCCCGGTTGCCCCCACCTCACCTTCTGATCACCCTCCCGGTGGAGCTCACCCCCTTCCTGTTCAGTTTCCCCTTTAACAATCTTCCTGAGGGCTGCTGCCGGCAAAGCTACCATGCTGGCAGAATTCCCACTTGCACATGGAGCAATTGATGTAATATATTGAACGCCTCTCATGTCAATCCCAGTCAATTTAATTAAGAGGAAAGGTTTCCTTCGATTAATATCCAGGCAGCAGTGTTGCCAATCAACTTATCTTACATGACATGCCTGCTAACCTGGCAGATATTTTGATGTGTTTATCATGTGACAATTAATCACACCAATTCCAAAACTTCAAAGCAGTGGAGCAGGAAGATTGATTGGTGATTAGGGTATTCCCTGCTGTCATGGCTAATGACTACTGTACAGAAACCATAGATGAAGGAGCAGAATAAATAAAATGGGTTGCATGGGACCAGAGGAAACTTGCGAGAGCAGAAGGTAGCCAAATTCAAGTCTTGCTTGAGGTGCCTGGGTAAATCTAGTCGAGGGTTAGGATGCAACCTCTGCAGAGGTGAGCTGAATCATAGTAGCTTACTGTAAAATGGTTAATCTATGCAGAAAGTTTTGTTACCTCCAGGAGCTGAAGAGAATGCTCATTAAGAAAAGGGAGATTGCTTCCAATAAAACGAAAATTATGAAGACAAGCCAAGCGTTTTCCCACACTGCTGGTGTTCCCTCCCACCCCGCAGTCTCCCAGACACATTCCTGACCACCCCGTTAAGGTTTGTATTTCCAAAAGCATCTCAATAACTCCACATTCTCACATTTCTTCAACAGGTTTGACACATCTGGAAAACCGAGCTCCAACTTCTACTCATTGAATCAACTTTAATTTCCAGTGTCATTTCCTTTCCCAATTACCCCTCGAGGGACCATTTTCACGTCCCAAAAAGAACTTTAACAGTGATAATGACCTCAAGGTGGTATTGGCGGACTTATTCAGCTCGTTCAAAGCCAACAATCAGGCTGCTGGAAATTAAATAGGACTGACCATTGGAGGTAGAAACCTGTTATGCATCAGAGAATACATCCCTGCTGGCGGAACGTCATGTGATCAGTCGTGGCGTCAGCAGTGTTTTTGCAATGGCTTCCAGTTCTCCATTTTAGATTGTATGAGCATCTTCTGATAAACCTCGCATGGTGGAGATATGGGTAATGCACTCCGAGCTCTCACGTTCTTCACCATGTTTAGGTGTAAAAACCATCTTCACTCCCTGTATTTGAGGCTCATGCTACCAAATCACTGTATTGAAGATTGGGACCTTGAGATGTGAGTCCCAAGGCAATCCCAGTTAAAGGAAGGTGCTTATCGGCAGAAGGAAGTTATTCCGTAATTTTCCATGGAAAACACCTCACTGGATCTCTTCCACCCTCAGGTCTTCATGCTGAATCATACTCTTTGTGCTCCCTGCAGAAACCCTTCCTACTGCTTCTCCTGACTGTGGCTCTAGCCTAGTAAAGGAGCACGGTGTGTGAGGCCAGAATGCTGTAGCTCTAAAGGCTTGACGCCATCTCACAATGAGCAAGCTTGCAGACATAAACTTCCTTTGAACACCTCTTCCTCAAGAGCATACCATCCTTCTGTTCAGGCTACGTGAGAGTACACAGCAGTAAAGGGATAGCCAGCTGGCTCATTGGCTTCTTATCGCCCACTTACTGACACAAAAGAAGCACAGGAGGGACAATCCTGCCTCTATTATTACAGGGATGCCTATAGAAAATAATGCTTTGATGTAACCTTCGCCACCCTAGTGAGATCATTAAAGTGTATCTTGCAATAGCTCATGGGCTTTGTGGAGATTGCGGTGACAGCTTCAGCAACCGCTATCAAAAATGTTTAGACCACAACCTTGCGGCGTTTTCTGTTCAAAGCCTTTGGATTTCATTCCTTCTGGTCCTCACATCATCAGACAGAACACCCACAGTTGTATCTGACATCCTGCTGCCAAATTCCCTGAATACACTCCTCCCCCTGCAGCACCCCAGCCGCACGGTTCTGAAAATGCTAATAGCATGTGGCCTTTAATTTGTTATGGCCCAGGAAATGATGTGGAACTAATTGATTCCCACAAAGGGGTGACTGACATGGCGAGAAATAACATTGAAGCTTTAAAAAACACACACACATAGATTGCTGCAAAATTCAAAGGTAAAGGATTTACAAGTAAGTCTCTCAGCTTCACGTCTGGTGTTTGGGAAAGGAGAGCTTGCTTACAAAACTAATGATGCAAATGGATGGGTGGCAGGCAAGCAAGTGTCATATCCACAACGCTGCTTTCGCAATTAATTGGGATATTTTCAGAACAGAAAAGTGGTACAGGAGAGATAGACTGGACTGAAACCCAATACGAACATGTTGGATTACGAAGAACGCTAAGGCAGCAGTGAAAAAATTAAAATTGAATTGCACAAGTTGCGAGGAAGTGACAGGGGCACATGGATCCCACACAAGATGGATCAAAGTGTAGACTGGAGTCAACAGTTGAATGTGGACACGCTAATCAATGGACAACATGCATGCATTGTGTTATGATGATGGCGGAAAACCATCCTGCCTGTCACAATTGTGACAGGGCAGCACGGCAGCACAAGTGGTCAGCACTGTGGCTTCACAGCGCCAGGGTCCCAGGTTCGATTCCCCGCTGGGTCACTGTCTGTGCAGAGTCTGCATGTTCTCCCCATGTCTGCATGGGTTTCCTCCGGGTGCTCCGGTTTCCTCCCACAGTCCAAAGACAAAGGGTAGGAGGAGTTATTGGGATACGGGGATAGGGTGGCAGTGAGGCTTAAATGGGTCGGTGCAGACTCGATGGGCCAAATGGCCTCCTTCTGCACTGTATGTTCTACGTTCTATAGTTAATTATTCTTAATTGGGGCAGCACGGTAGCATAGTGGTTAGCACAGTTGCTTTACAGTTCCAGGGTCCCAGGTTCGATGAGCCTGCACATTCTCCCCGTGTCTGCGTGGTTTTCCTTCAGGTGCTCCAGTTTCCTCCCACAGTCCAAAGATGTACAGATTAGGTGGAGTGGCCATGCTAAATTGCCCTTAGTGTCCAAAAAAAGGTTAAGTGGGGGTTACTGGGTTACGGGGATAGGGTAGATACGTGGGCTTGAGTAGGGTGCTTTTTGGAAGGGCCGGTGCAGACTCGATGGGCCGAATGGCTTCCTTCGGCACTGTAAATTCTATGATTCTAAAGAAGTGCTGGTTAGGTGGATTGGCCATACTAAATTGCCCTTAGTGTCCAAAAAGGTTAGGAGAGGTTATTGGGTTACGGGGATAGGGTGGAAGTGAGGGCTTAAGTGGGTTGGTGCAGACTCGATGGGCTGAATGGCTTCCTTCTGCATTGTATGTTCTATGTTGTATGTCAATGAGGGACTGAACCCCTGATTATGGTGAAATGCTAATTCATCTACCAGTACACCAGGGAATCCGCAGCTCCTCATCTATCGTAACAAAAGGACTGGATGATATCTGAATAGTTTAGCTGGAGGATAGTACCCCACTGACTGGCCATTCATTCCAAGAACAGCAAAAAGCACTTGTTTTTTCCATAGTAGACCTCAAAAACTTTGGGAAAAAAAGTGGTATTTGTTTCAGCATCTAGTTACTTCTTATAAGAATCTTTATTGTCACAAGTAGGCTTACATTGCAATGTAGATACTGTGAAAAGCCCCTAGTCGCCACATTCCGGCGCCTGTTCAGGTACACAGAAGGAGAATTCAGAATGTGACTTGTGGGAGGAAACCGGAGCACCCGGAGAAAACCCACGCAGACACAGGGAGAATGTGCAGGCTCCGCACAGACAGTGACCCAAGCCGGGAATCGAACCTGGGATCCTGCCACTGTGAAGCCACAGTGCTAACCACTGTGCTACCGTGATGAATACGGGAATACTGGCATATGTTTGAACACAGAATACACAGAATCAACCCTTAGTGCTGCCTGGAAAATATCAAAATGAATCACCCTCATCCTGTGTGGTCATGATCCCAGCTGATGTTATTTCTGTTCAGTCAGGTCCCAAATTGGAATCCCGGCTCTATAGTTTGTGGGCTGGATTGTCCGTCGGTGGTATCCTCCTCTTCGCCCGAAGCGCACTCCGCCCGCAGATTTCCCAACGGCGCGGGGGTACCCACAATGGTAAATCTCAACTGGTTCCTTTTTTTTTGTTTTGAGACATGGATGAACATTATCACAGGACTGCCGATTAACTTTTGGCAAAAGAATGAAACATTTATTAATTATAAAATATCGACTGTAATAAACTCCTTCACTCCACCTATATTTTCACAGATGTCACAGATGTTTAAGGATTAGACAGATTACAAAATATATCACATACAATACTGTTCTCAGCAAGACCATAGTACATATAAACCAACAGGCCAACTGTGGTCAGACACACCACACTCTGAAACCAAGTGACAAACGCAGCATTCCTCTGCGTTGGTTTGCCACGTGCATTGAAGCTCCTACAGAATCTCTCAAGTAGCCCGCCATGCCAACAGAATCTTTAACTGGGAGCCTCTCTCTCTGCCCCTTTCTTCAATAAAAAGTACCATGTTCAGTTTCCACTTCCTGTTGTCCCTTTGACTTCAGTCTTTCTGTGGCTTCTCTTTCATTCCCTGGTTTCTCGAACGATCTGTTTGTCAGCTTCCAGAGCTTGCTCTTTGCCCCTTACTCCATTGCCCTGCCTCCCTGCGAGAGCTGCTTTCTTCTCAGGTACCTGGTTCCAACTGAACCACAATCCAGTGCATTTCAGTATGGGCCCATAGTTGCTAAGCAACAGCCTAGTCTTTTATTAAATTCTGTTTTCACATCACAAAAGCTTTAATTAAAACAGAGGCATAGTTTTAAAGTAACCAAAATGCAGTCATGAAGGCACCTGTGTTTAAAATGTAGCTAACTAAAGGTTGAACTCTTTCTCATACAGAAACACAAAATAAAACTTACTTAAAGCTTACTTGTTTCAAATACCCATAAATACATATATAGATTACTAAAAGCTATCTCTGTTTCCTGACAGGTGATAAGTCTTTCCCCCATAAACTCAGTTAACTGTATGCATTAATTCACAACAAAAACAGGCAGTTCTGGACCGTCTGCATTTTACTCTTGAAATCAAATGGTTCATTTTGCACGATTTGCTCCTTTTTAGATAAGAGCAGTTCACACTTAAATTTATCACGTTTTCCCTCACATCCAGTTAAATATCTGGTGCTGTCCAAAACAATACTTCCCAAATAATTTGCTGTGCTAATATTGTGCAGCAACGTGTTACACATGGTCAGAATGTTGATTGCAAATTTTATCCTTGTGTTTAACAAGCTGAAAGATGCTAAATGCATAGCATCTGCTTCAAAAACTTTCAGATCAGTCATATGGCATTTCAGTAAGAATAAAATTTCCCTTTTTCCAACCCATCATTAGGCCTCAAACCAGCTTCAACACAGCTTCCACCAATAGTACTCAGGTGAGTTTTAGCCTTTCATACAATAACTATCCTTGTCACCTCTCCAAGTGAGGGTGTCAATTTATAAAACGTTTCATGCCATGGTTCTCCTTTTCACATGAAACTTGCTCAGAGAATTTAATGCAAGGATATTGGAAGTTCTCAATGGATTGTAATCCTCAGGAAATGTCCTGTTGTAGCCTTGGAGAACATCTGGTTGTTGATCCAGCAGATCAGATTTAGCTGACAGAAGTGACCTCCCCATAAAACGTGGGCAACAGCGAGGGCAACATCAGCCTTACTTAATAGGTCAAAATGTTCAGCTGCAGAGTGGATTGTCCTTCATTTACCAATTCCACCTCGAGAAGGAATCATTTTATGTTCCTTCTTCTGCCCCCCTACCAAGGAAGGGCACACATATATATGAAAATAAACTACACCTTTTGTCTTCTCTCGTCTATAGGCCACAACTTGGATCCCAGGCAGTCCTCACTTCTGTAGCTGGTTGGGATGTCTGCAGATCGTATTCACTGACAGTTGGTACTTGGGACCTCCCAAGTTAGAGAGTACCCATTGTGGTGTTCTTTGTGATTCTGTTTTCAGGATGGATGTCATAGTGTTCACAAAGACCACAGAAACTAAGTTCATTAACAAAGCTAACTCTTAGTTACACTATTAATTAAAGCTCGACCACTTAATCTTATGGTAAACAATAATCTAGTAATATACACTTTACTACCACTAGTCTCCACACTCTACCTATAACTGTACTCTACACTCTCTAGACCTCTCCTCTGCACTCTCTTCAGCCCTCTACCAGAAGCCTGTGAGTCAGTGCTTTATATAGTTCTGCATCTAGCTTCATCTAGTGGTTAATTATGGTATGACATTAACCCTCAGAATTCTGAACATTTCACATCATGTCACACCCACCTCCCACTCGGCACCTTTTATGTCGATGGTCATATTTGTGTTGGGAAGCAGCTTCAGCTGGTACAGGCCAGTCCATTAAACTCGACAACAGGCAAGGCGACAGTGTGAACTTGGTTATTTCCCAGTAGCTCCCAGGGATTCTTACAGCATTAGTTTAAGGTCAGGATTCTTAAAACCTTTAGTGAAAGAACATATCCATCCCAACATCTAGATTGGATTCAGATTAACGGTTTAGCGCTATCCAATGACACCATCCAGTCTCCAAAGATTATTGTAATTGTATCCACCCTGCATCTCTGCATATGCATTCTGCCCACTGCTCGTGAAAGTAATCGCCATTGTACTTAGGAGAAAAACACTTATCTTTGTACTTCGGAATAGCAGAAAGGATTTTGAACAGTAATTGATTTTTGCTGACAGACCATTGAACAGTGTGAGTGCCTTTACGCCAAAAATGAATTCACCTTTGTGCATATATTCCGGATTGTTTTAAAAGTTGACTTTATTTATTTTACAAAGAATTACAAGCACAGGAAAACCTTCTCTAGTCAGGCAGCATCTTACTCATTATTGCCAATTATTTTTTCATTTTTTATTACCTGTGTACGTTTTGCAAACTAAATACATTTTATTATCTTTTCAGCACTCGCATATATTTTCTACTCATTGGAAACATAGCTAACATATTGCAGTCCCTATAATATTCAGCAGCCGGCCCTTCCCCAAGACATTAATTATAAATACTGGGATATTCAAAATGTTTTTAAGTGCACTTCGATGACAATGTTCGTATTGTTGTTAATGTTTCAAAGTGAACATAAATATTTCCTATCTACCTTTGTACTAAACAATAACTGAAGTTGCATGTATCTAAGCAATATAAAATTCGGGAAACCTTTGAACATCTGCTATGCTGGAACTGAAATGTGATTCTTTGTTCTGTTTCTTTTCCAAATATTATTTCTGCAGCTAAAAGAAAACATGGTAGATGGAATGCAACTGGATGCACACTGGAACATTAATTAGCTGAATTAATTCAGTCGGAATGACAATTTTCTTCCCTAATCAGTCATTGAGAAAATGTATTACAAATCTTTAATTATATAATGCAATGCTGTGCACATGTAACCATTAGGTAATTTTCCAGAAAGAAAAGTAGCTAAGTGCAATGGGTTTTAAAATAATTGATGCTTGCATTTCTACTGTCACAGCTATTCAATATATTTATTATTAGAAAGGAAATTAGGAGGAATCGTAAGGATTTATAATGATTGAGGGAGCTATAATAACATGACATGACCTTAAAATTTGAATTTGCATCGTTCTGAATAATATTTGAGTAAGTGCGAAGCATGGAAGAGGATTGTAATATTAAAGAGCGAAATTATGGAAGTTATTGAGGAACTGAATTTGTTGCACGTTCCTTACAGAAAAGTTTGGTAAGTGAAGAGGACCAAGAAATAGTGTGAATAAACATTGGCTAAAATTACACTAGGAGTAGAGCATTTGTGTAACGTCAGCTCCACAATATTTAACCTATTGTACTGGTGAAGTGTAAGAAATGGTGGTCACGTGATGTGAGCACGGGAGCGGCTGTGTTTCCGCAAACTCTGCCGCTACTCATTTTTTAATCTATTTTTTAAAATCCTGATGCATAACCCGTAATTATTTGATACTGGTGTGTATTCCCTGTGCTATGTGCCTGGAAGATCCAAGCTAGAGTTTGGCGATAGAGCTGAGTTAAGTCAAGAAAATCCTTGTTTGATTGAAGCGGTCAGAGTTGGACGAGGTGGGGCCCAATTCGCAATGGTGGTTTCGCTGGTGATCGGGCCTACGCTTTGGTGAAGCATTTGGCGTTGAGGTGATGACTGCCACTGTGAGTGAAGTTGTGGATGACGATCTGGGCTCCCTGGCGCAGGTTACTGGTGCTTGAAGTTTTGACTAGTGTAGACTTGAGAGATGAACAGACACCTCCAACACTGATGAAGTTTCAACTCAATTTTATTAACTGCTTCTAACTAACTAACACACGATGACTGTGGGTCTAAATGATGCTAACTTAAACTAGAGACCTAAGCCTTGTCCGAATCAGTTGATTCTCTCAGCACGTGTTGTAAGTCAGTGCTGGGCTGGATGAGTTCTTGTTACACTCAGAGGCAGCACCCAGAAAGAGCGGGAACCATGGTGCCCTCTGCCTTTATAGTGTGTGTATTCTAACTGGTGATTGGCTGCGGTGTTTGTACATGTTGATTGGTCCCTGTGTGTGTCCATCAGTGTATGTCTGCACCATGATGTACTGGTGTATATTATGACAATGCTCACACTGGTGAACTGCGAGATATCCGAAAGAGAATGGATGAAACAGGAAAGAGAATCCTGTCAGTCGAGAGGACTCATTTTCTAACCCCCAAACAATGCAAAGAAAATGAAAAAGATTGTGAAGGAATTGGTTTTGGGAGGATATTTTACATATGACCACATAGAACAGGAACGTTTAACTCAGTCGAGATGGCACGACCTGGTTGTGATCTGTGGAGTTGTTTGGTAACTGAATAAAAACTGAACGAGCTTTGTTCAATGGAACCTGCAGCCTGTTTCTTCATTTCCTGTTTAAACGTCGGGACTGCCTACTCCGCCAGACCATTTGAGGATGGGTGGTAGGGGGCGGTTCAGACGTATTTCACTCCATCACTCCATTGGCGCGCCTGGAATTCCTCGTTGGCAAAGGGGATGCCATTGTCCATGACAAGCACCTCTAGGATCCCATGGGTGCTGGAGGATTGGTGCAACTTCTCCGTGGTGATTCTTGAGGTGGTGGAAGACATACGATGCATGTCCATCCTCTTTGAGGGGGCGTCAATAAGGATTAACAGAGGGAGCTTCAGGAGTTCTTGGCAAGCCGCGCATTGCTGCACATTCCCTTGATGTCAGCGTCGAGCCCTGGCCTCCACACGTAACTCCTTGCGGACATCTTCATCTTGGAAAAATCCGGTGCCTGCTATGCAAATCTTGCAAGTTCATGCGCTGATCTGGTTGTGGGATACCCACCTGAGCTCCCCAAAGGAGGATGCTACCCGCCATACTGATCTGCTTTTTTGCCAGATAGGCCCGCTGTTCCTCTGGGGTTTTCCTTGTACATTGCCATGTAGGAAGAGGTGGTGCAATTTAGCTAATGTAGGGTTCCTTTGGGTCCAAGTGAGGATTTGTGTGACTGTCAAGGGTAAGATGTCCATTAAGTTCAATGTCAATAAGTCAACCGCTATTGGCGAGGACGGGTAGCTTATAGCCAACAGCAGTTTGTTGTGAGCATTCACATGTGTGATCTATGCTACAATACAATATTCAAAGGTGTACTCGTGCGCCGTCAAGAGCAGTGCCCACCACTGGATTCTGGCCAAAGCTATTGGTGGTATCATTTGGTCAGCCTTATAGAGGCCAGATAAGGGCTGATGGTCCATGATCACCATGAAATTGCGGCCGTAAACATGGTGTAGTTTATTTATTGCAAATATCACTGCCAGCTCTCCCTTCTCAATTTGCACATAATGGTGCTCACCGCCGGCCAGGGTTCTGTGCACGTAGGTTATTGGTCATTCTATCCCATCATCCTACCAATGGGACATCACTTCCCCAATGCCTTATGGAGAGGCGTCACATGTGAGGACAAGTCACTTCAATGGATCACAGTGCATCAACAGTTTGAATAATAACAATTGCCACATCACTCTGGCAAATGTTTCCACCTGCAGCGCTCTCCATGCCGATTTCTTGTTCTTCTTCAATAGCACGGGTAGAAGCGTCAACAAGGGATGAACTTACCATGATAATTGACGAGCTCTAAAAAGGACCTCAGCTCTGTCACATTTTCAGGTGACAGATCTCTCTTGAAAGCCAGGACGTTTCCTTTCACTGGGTGCAACCCATACCTATTGACACAGAATCCCAGGTATGTGACCTCTTTCACCTGGAATACACACTTGCTCCTCTTCAGGGGGAACACCCACATGGGAGAACCATCGAAGGACCTCTTCCAAGTTTCTCAGGTATTCCTCTTGCTGGGTCCTGTAATGAGGACACCATCCACGTGGACAGACAACCTGGGAATCCCTTGGAGGTAGTTTTCCATTATCCGCTGGAAAATCGTACACAGTGATGACACGCCGAATGGACTGAGTGTACTCGTACAATCCCGTAGATGTTGGTGGTGACATATTTTCATCATGCCGCATGTAACTCCAACTGGAGCTATGCATGGCTCATGTCAAGCTTAGTGAATGAGTAACCAATTATGCTCACAGAACTTCAACGGGTGGCATGGAATACCAGACCAAGCGGGAGGCCCTGTATGCTGTCATCTTATAATCACTGGACTTGTCTGGCTTCAGCACCAGGACCACTGGCGTTACCCACTTTGCGAACTGGACTGGGCATATGATGTCTAAGCCCTCTAGCTGGCTCAGTTCAGCACCCACCTTCATAAACAAGGCGTTTGGATCAGCCGGCACTGAAATATTTGGGTTGGATCTCCAGGTCAATGTAAACTTTTGCTTTGGCCCCCTTTATTTTTCCCAGGGCCTCCTGGAGAACCTCTGGATACTTTCTGAGGACTTTGTACTGACCACCAGTACCCATCCAGAAGATGTTTTGCCAGTCCAGGTGGAGTCTTTGCAACCAATCACAGCCTAGGTGGTTGGGTCCGGGTCCTTGTACCATTATTACTGGTAGCCTAACCGACTGTTATCCATAGGTAATTGGGGTCACCATGGTACCGATGATGGTTAATTGGTCGCCGGTGTATATTGCCAGCCGAACCTTGGTATCTTTCAAACACAATTGCAGGAGCCTATAGATAGTTTGTTGTCGACAATAGAGACAGCAGCCACTGTGTTGACTTCCATATCTAAGGGTTGATCATTGACTTGAAGTTTTATTCTAATTGGACTACTTTGGGGGCCATGATGGAGTTTAACTGTATCAGGTCTTCCTCCTCGAATGGGTCAATGTGCAAAGCCCTGGCTCAGCGTGCTTGAGTCACATGACCAGGGCGACACATTTGCTGTCGATTTGGTAGCTTCAACCCCCATGGTCCCAGTGACTGCACGTACAGCAATGTTGTGGGTAATCCTCATCATCCCCTGGGGAGATGTCCCATTGGGCCGTGGTGGCCCTTGGCCATCAGGCCTGCCCACGATGGCCACGATGCCCACGTATTCCATGGACTCCACGGGGAGATCAATTGATGTGTCTCCATGGGTGCCCTGAGGATTATTACACTTGTAGAAACAAAGGTTCCAAGTTTAACAAACTAACTGTGTGTTGATCTCCTGTCTTTTTCTGTTCATATAGCCAAAATATTTATACAGTACTGTACCAGTTTTGAGGATTTGTTGCATTATTTGTAAAAATGGAAAAGCGGTCATAAAGGAGATTAAAAAAAGGTTAGCTACCTCACAGCGCCAGGGAGCCGGGTTCAACTCCTACCTTGGGTGACTGTGTCAAATTTGTCTGTTTTCCCTGTGTCTGCGTGGGTTTCCTCTGGGTGCACCAATTTCCTCCAACATCCAAAGATGTGCAGGTTAAATGGATTATCCAGACAAAATTGCCCACTAATGTCCAAAAGGCGAGGTGGGGTTATGGGGATAGGACAATGGTCTTCTTTCGGAGTGTCAGTGCAGGCTCGATGGGCCAAATGGCCTTCTTCTGCACTAGGGATTCTTTAATTCTATGAAATCAAACGTACAGTTCTGGTATTAAAAAGAGTTTGGGCTGGATTCTTCGCCCCGCCGCACCACACTTCTGTTTCACCTCACCGGCGGGATGCTCAATTGCAGCGACTGGTCAATGGGTCTTCCCATTGTGGGGCAGCCCCATGCCGTTGGGAAATCCCCGGGCTGTCAGCAAAATGGAGCATCCCGCCGGCGGGGAATCTAGCCCCTATCTGAAGGGCAGTAAATTGTATTGGCCGACATTCCTCCAAGGAGCAACACCAACAGATTAACTGGCAGCTTGTTACTTAATGTTTATGGGACATTGTGGGGAGAAGGCAGGAGAATGGGGACGAGAAAAATAGCAGCCATGATTGAATGGCGGAGCAGATTCGATGGGCCGAGTGGCCTAATTCTGCTTCAATGTCTTGTGCTCTTATTGACACGTGCAAAAGTGGCAGCTGCTTTTGGACACAAAACAACCGGTACTCCGTTTCAAAAGTAATCTGTTGACTGCAGAACATTCACATTCCAAAAATGCGATGAGTATGATGCAAATGTAAAGGATTCTTTTAGCATTAGGCGTTGTTGCTTTTTTAATTTATTCTTGGGTATGGGAGTCGCTGGTGAGGTCAGCAGTCATGCCCATCCCTAATTGCCCCTGAGAAGGTGGTGGTGAGCTGCCTGCCTGAACCGCTGCAGTCACTGAAGTGTAGGTACACTCACAATGCTGTTAGGGAGGGAGTGCCAGGATTTTGATCCAACAACAGTGAAGGAACTGTCCAATATATTTCCAAGTCAGGATGACCGGTAGCTTGAAGGAGAGCTTCCAAGTGGTGGTGTTCCCATTAATCTGCTGCCCTTATCCATCTAGATGGTGGTGGTCTTGGGTTTGGGAGGTGCTGTCGAAGGAGTCTTGGCGAATTCCTGAAGTGCATCTTGTAGATGGCATATACCCTATTGCGTTGGTGATGGAGGTTTTGAATGATGTGGATGGGGTACCAGTAAGGCATGATGCATTTGCCTGGATGGTGTCAAGCTTCTTGAGTGTTGTTTGAGCTATGCTCATCCAGGGAAGTGGAGAATATTCCATTACACTTCTGACCTGTGCCGTGTCAATGGTGGACAGGCTTTGGGGAGTCAGGAGGTGAGTTATTCGCTGCACGATTCCTAGCCTCTGACCTGCTCTTGTAGCTACAGCATTTATACGGCTAGTGCAGTTCAGTTTCTGGTCAATGGTAACCTTCAGACGTGTGTGGTGTGAATGTTAATTGTCAATTGTCAGCCCAAGCCTGGATATTGTCCAGGTGTTCCTACAATAGTCTCAACAGTAAAAGGGAAGGCAACCAGTGTTGGCAATTTTCAGATATTTGCTCAGTCGCCAATACTTTTGGCTGATGTTATGACAATTTCTATGGATGGTTTAAGCATTTATACACTCCTGTACTGCAAAATGTTCACTTACTTTTGTTGCACCATTTCCAATGTGTGAATCCTTCTCTGTGGTTTTGTCGTGCTGTATGGGATTTTCCCTGGGATTTTCATTGAACATTCTCTTTTAGGCTGTTTGATGTCTCCAACTCTTGCTTAATTTCAACATGTTCAAGCTCCATTTGATGTTCGGCTTTAAGTATTTCTAAGATACTATTCAATTGTAGAAACTCTGTAGCTTGGCCTCTGCTTCTTTCCTGAGTGAAAGTCAAGACTGGCACGATGTCACAGTGGTTAGCACTGCTGCCTCTTAGCGCCAGGGACCTTGGGTAACTGTGTGGAGTTTTCACATTCTCCTTGCGTCTGTGTGGGTTTTCTCTGCATGCTCTGGATTCCTCCCACTGTCCAAAGATGTGCAGGTTTATCGAGTGGCCATGCAAAAATTGCCCCTTAGTGTCTAGTGTTATGGGAATAGGATGGGGGAGTGGTCCTATTGTTGTAATCCCCGGCCAGACCTCATCAGTATCGAGGATACTGGACCAAAACCTCAATACCTTAGTCTATTTTTAAACTGTGCAGAAAGAATGATTCACTCCCGGAACGATTACATGAAAAATGAAGCCTTGATATTTCTAAAACAAGCCTTTATTATAAATGCAATATTAAACATTTAACTTGACACCCGATAAGAGCAGCTTATAATTACCCCTTAACACTACTATACATTATGCCATTGAACACCAAGAAAGGAAACATACAGCTCTCAATCTATCTTAAAATTAGAAGGGCAGAGAATAATACTAGCTTCATAAAACAAATTTGGGCCATGGTTACAACCCCTGCAGACTCTGCCTGAATATCTTCAAAAAGCTGCTTGAACTAGGTTATTTCAGCCCGTTCCTGATCTTCAGACAAGACTGATTTGTTTTAAAATATTATCACTCTTATTTTAAACTATCCTATTGTGGAGTCAGGGTCCGGCAGATCAGAATTCAGCTCCTTTCTCTCTCACAGCTTCTCCAAAGCCTCACCATAAAAATCCAATCTTACTACTCAAGGCAAAACTGCTGTCGCTGTGCAAAACTATACCATGCGACTCTCAACCTTGCTTTCACTCTGCTGTGGAAACAAGACTACTTTCTGAAACCCAAGAATTGTCTGATTTCTGGATGGCTACTTCAGACTTTGCAACTTCCCTCGCACAAAGCTGTTTCCAGGATGTCTTCCCCCTAATACGGCCATCACAACAATGCTCAACATCTCTCCTTAAATATCATTTTTTCTCTTTCAATTCCATTGTTCTCAGCACTTTTTTGAATTCAGCTTTACAAAAGTATAAAGACTTTACACATTTTCCTATTGGCCCCACCTTTGGAGCAAAAAAATTTAACAACCTTCCCTTTTTTTTTACGTATGAAACCATTGCAAGTTATAAAAGTTCCTTACTCCCCATTGATACTTAAAAGCTAAAAACCTAATTCCCTTTCTATCTCCTAATGTAAATTTCTAACTTCTGCTTTTTGGGTGGCAGCACGGTGGCGCAGTGGGTTAGCCTTGCTGCCTCACAGCACCGAGGTCCCAGGTTCGATCCCGGCCCTGGGTCACTGTCTGTGTGGAGTTTGCGCATTCTCCTCGTGTTTTCGTGGGTTTCGCCCCCACCGCCCAAAGATGTGCAGGGTAGATGGATTGGTCCCACTAAGTTGCCCCTTAATTGGAAAAAATGAATTGGGTATTCTAAATTTATTTTTTTACTTATAAACCCACTATACCATAGTTTCTTCACAAATGCATGCATTTTGCACCTCTATTCATTTTTACCTCTCAACTCTCCAGTCAAGCTGTCTCCAATAACTGTTCCCAGTTCTATTAATTGGAACACACAAGCACACACGCAGTCTTCTTTACAGAATAAATTGATATTTCCTCAAAAGTATATATTTTTAAATAACACACATACTCACGATATAATAACTTCCTTTAGAGAAGGTCACTGCTGCCACACTGAAAAACATGGCACCCATCTAACACATGATAACATCCAAAATAATAAAGACCACATCATTCATTTTTGGTTTACTTAAGGAAAAAAGTTGGCCAAGTATCGATATAATTCCCTGTTCTTCCTTCATTACTGCCATGTGATGTTTATCTTGTGCAAGAAAGAAACTCTGTTGGAAGCATAAGATCACAGAATCGCCCTTGATATTATATCTTATGGTCTGATCTTGCAGCTTACGAATTGATATTAATAATTATAGCGTATGACTTGATATTGCAGCTTATGGCTTAACATTACTGGGTTTGCCCGGCACTGGAGGAGTTCTGGAAGGGGGTGACGAGGACGGTGTCGAGGGTGGTAGGATCCAGGGTCAAGCCAGGTTGGGGACTCGCGATTTTTGGGGTTGGGGTGGAGCCGGGAGTGCAGGAGACGAGAGAGGCCGGTGTTTTGGCCTTTGCGTCCCTAGTAGCCCGGCGGAGGATCTTGCTACAGTGGAAGGATGCGAGACCCCCAAGCGTGGAGACCTGGATCAATGACATGGTGGGTTTTATTAAGCTGGAGAAGGTCAAATTCACCCTGAGAGGATCGGTACAAGGGTTCTTTAGGCGGTGGCAGCCTTTCCTCAACTTTCTGGCTCAGCGATAGGGAACTGGGTGGGAGTGGGGGGGGGGGGGGGGGGGGGGCTTGACTAGGTTTATTTAATTTTAATTGATTTTCAAGTTCTCCTGTTGTTTACTGGGTTTGGGGGGGGGGTCGATATATGCGTTGCTACGGTCTTGGGGGTGTTATGCTTATTATGTTGTTTTATTGTTGCTTGTTACTGTTTGTTGTTATATACTTTGTAAAAAAATTTCAATAAAAATTATTTTAAAAAAACCAAAAACATTACACCTTACAGCTGTTAGCGACAAAATAAAATATATATATTAATAAAAAGATGTTCTAGGTTAAAAACAGCACATAGGGAGTGGAAAACCGGTCGGCAAAGTGTTAAATTGTTGGATCAGCCGGAAACCTGAAAAATCTGCACTTAGGATAATTTAATTATTTTACAGGACATTATAATAATAATGGGGAACCCATGTCACAAGACTATGGCCCCAGCTTGTCTGCAGGAGATTCATTGTTCTACCCAGAGCAGGGACTACAAACCCATTAACACCTCATCAAGGACTAAAGGCATTATTTCAGGTTAAGGGGGACATTCGGAACTTGATCTGGTAATTTGTAAATCCCATTGTATGAGTAAATAGGTTTCCCATTAAGAGGCTCAGGAAACATCTCTAACGATACCTACTGATCAGATTGTATTGTATGAAATTGATCGATGATGTCAATGCTTATCTGCAACTGTGAGCGAACTTAAAATATATATGCATGAAATCCCTGTAGAAAATCAGAACAGATTCATGCTAGCTGAAGGCAGTAGCAGCTTCTAGCTCTCCTGTTGTGCACACAGCCATTTTTCGAATAAACAAATGTTTTACCAACACCACACGGTCGCAAACGGAGAATTTCTTTCCTTCAACACAGCTTAATTTGCAGTTTGTAGCTTGAGAATGAAAGGATGGCTTGGATGCATTGAACTTTATGCAGAACGATTGCTAATGACGCTGCAGTTGGCAAGTTAATTGGGTACTGAGTCAAGGTTCTTGTGCCTGTCTGGATGAAGATATCCATGAGAATGTGATCAACAAAGAATGTTGCGTCGTCAGTCAGTCTAATATTATATCAAGGGTGATTTGCTTTTGTTACTAAATGACTTCAGAATTTATCCGATTACGCTAAAATAATTACAGAACAGAAATTAAATTAGTGACCAGTATATCAGTCAGTCAGTATTGTATAGAAATCATATTATAGAATCCCAACTGTCACATTGCAGAATCCCTACAATGCAGAAGGAGGCCATTCAGTCCATCAAGTCTGCAACACCCGCAGAAAGAGCTCCCTTCCCAGGCCCAATCAATCGTCTTACCCTGTAACCCCATAAAACCTACACATCTTTGGACACTAAGGGGCCATTTAACGCGGCCAATCCGCCTAACCTGTATATTTTTGGACTGTGGGAGGAAACTGGAGCACCTGGGGGAAACAAGGGGAAAATGTGCAAACGCTACACAGTCACCCAAGGTCAGAATTGAACCCTGATCCCTGGCGATGTGGGACAGCAAGACTAACGACTGTGTCACCGTGCTGCTCTAGTCAGTGCATATTAGTCCTAAATCCTAAAATACAAAATCTGCAAGTTCCACTCACTTCCTCAATCATCTGCCAGAATATTTAATTGCAACTTGTTTCCAGATCTACAGATGTTAATTTGCATTATAACATTCAAATCCGAAACCTGATCAGTGCGGGAGATATCATCATTAATATGCCATCATTTCAAACACATCAAGCCTTGGCTCTAACATAATAATATCGAGAATACAATCCTGGCGTTTCATTCATTGAGAGATTCTCCAGCTGTCAGGTGTCCCACACCACGATTATCACATTGATATTGTTTCAACAAATTGAATGTAACTATTAATTCAATGTAAGACAAGCAGCTGTACACAGAAGTAACTTGCATCTACCATGACCTCCAGGTCGCTGTCGAAAAAACAAGGGGCAGTGGGCCCCATCCCTTAAGATGCACCTGATCTGTGAGATGTTCGATGACTTAGTAAGTTGATTAATAAAACGTAACGGGGTATAGGTCATGAGCAACTCCAAGAACATTTCCATAATTCACTTTGTGTGTTTCTGAGCACTAACCACTGTGATGAAACAAAAGGGACAAAATACTCACCTTAAGTTTAAATCGGAGTCGGAGTTCGAGAACTTCTGTTTCTAATGCGCCTCGGGAGTTCTGCACAGTTTGAATCTTTTTCTGCTTGTTTGGCTCCTGCGCATGTGCCGTCTGGGAAAGGGACACACATCCATTTTTACATCCTTCCGTCTGGATACCGGCCTTGTGCACAATTTGCAGAGGAAAAAGAAGATGAATAGTAAAACTGCAAAATTGCATGACCTGAAGCGGAGCGCCATTGCAGACAAGGGTGGGATTCTCTGAGCCACCGCGTCGAAATCACGCACGGCGCGGGTTCGGAGAATGGGCATCAAACCCGAAATCGGGTCCGACGCTGCTCCTGAGATTCTCCGGTACCCAGACGTGGCGCCGGTCGGGGGCCATTGAAAGAGACTCCCGCGGCGATTCTCCAATTGCAGTTGGCCGAGTTCCCACCAGCGTGGTTCATCATGGTTCCACCCGGCGGATACTTGGCGTGGCGGCTCTGGACTCAGTCCATGACCGCCCTGGTGGGGGGGGGTGGGGATCATTCACTGGGGCGAGGTGCTCCAGGACGTCCAGGCTTTCAATCAGGGGCCACCGATCCGCAGGCGCGGGGGGGGGGGCTTTCTTCTTGGTGCCGGTCCGCAGTGTGGGTCGGCCATGTCGCACGGGGCGCCTGACACAGGTCGCCGCCGTGCACATGCACGGACCCCCGACCGGGAGTGCAGGGCGCTGTATCGGCAGCCAGAGTTGCGAGGAGCACTCCAGGGTCCTGCTAGCCCACTCCGGGTAAGTCCAGAGTGATTCGCGTGTGTTTTTCGCAGGCTTGGGGACATAGCTCCATTATTGGAGAATCCCGCCCAGTGGGGGAGGAGGAGACAGGGAGAAGGTGCCAAACCAAGAAAAAGACACTAAACTAGGTAATAGAGTAGAAGCAGGTCCCAGTGGTCAGCCCCAGCTCAGGGACAAGGGATCAGAAACAGATCCCGTTAAGTAAATGTGAGAAAAGGAGCAGAGCAATAGGCTCCAAGTTACCAAGAAAAAACTGAGAGGAGCAAATTGGGCTCAAGAGAAACATGAATATCCAAGTGGGCAGCTGAAAGTTGGTGAGCCCATGCTGCCGTTAAAGAAACAGTTGTGTTCTAATGGACACGGCTGAAGATCTGAAAGTGTGATTGGAAGGTGAAGCTTGAGTGAACGCAGAGATCCAGAGGAAATGAATCTGAGCAGATGAGTTTGAAATGTTGGATATGGATTCTTCTTGAAGATGTTTGAGCGAGATTGACATTTGGAGAGATTTCCAAGGCAAGTTCTTTGAAAATGGAGACTGGAACGCTTGGGCGAAAGACAAGTTTCAGTGAATGCAGTTGGCTCACCGGATAATAAAAGACTAGGTAGGTTGATAAGAAATTCATAAAACCTGTTTTGGCGTCTGTCACTTGTTCTGTGAATGGAGTTTCTGACCACATTTTCCCTGTTCATTTACATGTACCGTAAACCCATCTTGAATATTTGGGTGTAAGGTAGATATTGTAAATTACATATTCTTTCTGAATTTTTATGTTTCTGTAATATATAGCAGGGGTGAAGGAATAATGAATATTTGAATCGTTTTCTTGTGTTTACAATAAGGGGGCGGATTCTATGCCCCGCCCCGCCAGGTACGGGAGAATCCCGCCCCAGATCTTTCCAATCTTCTTCTCTGGTAAAATATAGTTCATTTTTTTTGTTTAATAAATGTTTTATTCTTTATGTTAAAAGTTCATCAGTAGAATCCTAGAATCATTACAGTGCAGAAGGAGGCCACATGGGCCATTGAGTGTGCACTAACACTCTGAAAGAGCCCCCATGCTCCTACCCTATCCCCATAACAAGTAACCCATCTAACCTTTTGGACACTCGGGTAAATTCACCTATCCACCTACGCTGTACATCTTTGGACTATGGGAGGAAACCAGAGCACTGGGAAGAAACCCACGCAGACACGAGGAGAGCGTACAAATTCGACACAGACAATGACCCGAGGCTGGACTTGAACCTGGGTCCCTGACGCTGTGAGGCAGCTGCGCTAACCGCTGTGCCACTGGCCGCCCTGAGACATTTAAAATGAATTCAAGACATTTGGGCTTCACTGCCTGGGCCGGCATTTATTGCCCATCCGTAACTACCTTTGAGAAGTTGGTGCTTGAACCACGACTGTCCATATTGTGTCGGTACAACCACAGTGCTGCTAAGAGAGGGAGTTCCAGGATTTTACCCAGCAACAGTGAAGGAACAGTGATGTAGTTCCAAGTCAGTGTGGTTAGTGGGAACTGACCTACACATTTCTCAATAAAAGTTGTGATATTATCGAGCCAGGTTTCACACTGGGATCTGACATATCAGTATTCATATCAATTGGCATCGTAATGCCAAGGACGGCATCTCAGTTATGATTACTCCTGACGGTGTGAATGAAAGAAGGGCTCCGCATATATGCCTTGGATGTATATTTTGGATGCCATTCCAAGGTAATATACTGTGCTCAAGGACAACCACAGCCCTATTTTCTTACTCCATCTTACTGTGGCAGTTATGCCACGACACTGTGCAGAGTTAAGGACCTGGTCAAGGACCCGGCAGCATGGATACAATCAGTCATCTGGGTTATTGTTGTTCCAGAGATCCTCGATAAATTACAGGCTGGGTTTTGGGTGACAGGGGCCATCCATGTCAGATGTGCTTCATGGTACATGTAACATTCAGGAATGCTTCCCAACACATGTCACATTCAGGTGTGCTTCCCGACACATGTCACATTCTGGCCGGCGAAATTCCCGCCCCCGCCGTGGCAGAAATTCTCCGCCACCCGGGAATTGGCGGGGGCGGGAATCAAGCCCTGCCGATCGGCAGGCCCCCTACGGCGATTCTCCGGCCTGTGATGGGCCAAAGTCCCGCCGCCGTGGGGCGAAATTCTCCGAACACTGCAGGGTCGGAGAATCGCCCAGGGCCGACAAAAGTCCCGCCCCCGCCATGGCCAGAATTCTCCACCACGCGGGAATCGGCGGGAGTGGGAATCGTGCAGCGCCGATCGGTGAGCCCCCTGCGGCGATTCTCCGGACCGCGATGGGCCGAAGTCCCGCCGCTGAGAGAGGAATCCCACCGTCGTGGTTTCAACCACCTCTGGTGGCGGCGGGATTGGCGGTGCGAGTGGGCCCCCAGGGCCCTGGGGGGGGCGGCGCGGGAGATCGGACCATGGGGTGTGCCCCCACGGTGGCCAGGCCCATGATTGGGGCCCACCAATCGTCGCGCCAATCCTTGGGGGTACTCTTTTTTTTCCACCGCCGCCAGGGCCTCCACCATGGCAGAAGCGGGAGAGAACCCCCTACCGCGCATGCGCCGGTGTGTCGACGCATGCGCCGGTGGTGACGTCAGCGGCAGCTGACGCACTGGTGCATGAGTGAACCGGCGAAGGCCTTTCAGCCGGCCCTGACGCTGGGCGGCGGGTGTCATAGGCCGTTGGCGCCGGTTTTGGCTCCAGTTGGCGCGGCGCCAACTGCTCTGGCGCGAGCCTAGCCCCCAAAGGTGCGGAGAATTCCGCAGCATTGGGGAGGCCCGACAATGGAGTGGTTGGCGCCACTCCGCTACGCCGGGATCCCCCGCCCCGCCAGGTAGGGGAGAATCCCTGCCCAGGTGTACATCATGACACATGTCACATTCAGGTTTGCTTCCCGACACACGCCACATTCAGGTGTGCTTCCTGACACATGTCACATTCAGGTGTGCTTCCCGACACATGTTACATTCAGGAGTGCTTCTCGACACATGTCACATTCAGGTGTGCTTCACGACACGTGTCACATTCAGATGGGCCTCCCAACACATAGAAAATTCAGGTGTGCTTCCCGACACATCAAATTCAGTTGTGCTTCCGACACGTGTCACATTCAGGTGTGCTTCCCGACACATGTCACATTCAGGTGTTCTTCCGACACGTGTCACATTCAGGTTTGCTTCCTGACACATGTCACATTCAGTTGTGCTTCCCGTCACATGTCACATTCAGGTGTGCATCCTGACACACGTCTCACACAGATGTGCTTCTCAACACATGTTATATTCAGGTGTGCTTCCCAACATATGTCACATTCAGATGTGCTTTCTGATACGTCACATTCAGATGTGCTTCCTGACACATGTCACATTCAGGTGTGCTTCCCGACACGTCACATTCAGGTGTGCTTCTCGACACATGTCACATTCAGGTGTGCTTCCCGACACATGTTACATTCAGGAGTGCTTCTCGACACATGTCACATTCAGGTGTGCTTCCCAACATGTCACATTCAGGTTTGCTTCCTGACACATGTCACATTCAGGTGTGCTTCCCGACACATGTTACATTCAGGAGTGCTTCTCGACACATGTCACATTCAGGTGTGCTTCCTGACACATGTCACATTCAGGTGTGCTTCCTGACACATGTCACATTCAGGTGTGCTTCTCGACACATGTCACATTCAGGTGTGCTTCACGACACGTGTCACATTCAGATGTGCCTCCCAACACATATAACATTCAGGTGTGCTTCCCGACACATCAAATTCAGTTGTGCTTCCGACACGTGTCACATTCAGGTGTGCATCCTGACACATGTCACATTCAGGTGTGCTTCTCGACACATGTCACATTCAGGTGTTCTTCCGACAGGTGTCACATTCAGGTGTGCTTCCCGACACATGTCACATTCAGGTGTGCATCCTGACACACGTCTCACACAGATGTGCTTCTCAACACATGTCACATTCAGGTGTGCTTCCCAACATGTCACATTCAGGTTTGCTTCCTGACATATGTCACATTCAGGTGTGCTTCCTGACACATGTCACATTCAGGTGTGCATCCCAACACGTCACATTCAGGTGTGCTTCTCGACACATGTCACATTCAGGTGTTCTTCTCGACACATGTCACATTCAGGTGTGCTTCCCGACACATGTCACATTCAGGTGTGCCTCTCGACACATGTCACAATCAGGTGTGCTTCCCAACATATGTAACATTCAGTTGTGCTTCCCGACACATCAAATTCAGTTGTGCTTCCGACACGTGTCACATTCAGGTGTGCATCCTGACACACGTCTCACACAGATGTGCTTCTCAACACATGTTATATTCAGGTGCGCTTCCCAACATATGTCACATTCAGATGTGCTTTCTGACACATGTCACATTCAGGTGTGCTTCACGACACGTGTCACATTCAGGTGTTCTTCCGACACATGTCACATTCAGATGTGCTTCCCGACATATGTCACATTCAGATGTGCTCTCTGACACATGTCACATTCAGGTGTGCTTCACGACACGTGTCACATTCAGGTGTGCCTCCCAACACATATAACATTCAGGTGTGCTTCCCGACACATCAAATTCAGTTGTGCTTCCGACACGTGTCACATTCAGGTGTGCATCCTTTCACATGTCACATTCAGGTGTTCTTCCGACACATGTCACATTCAGGTTTGCTTCCTGACATATGTCACATTCAGATGTGCTTCCCAACACATGTCACATTCAGGTGTGCATCCTGACACATGTCACATTCAGGTGTGCATCCTGACACACGTCTCAGACAGATGTGCTTCTCAACACATGTTATATTCAGGTGTGCTTCCCAACATATGTCACATTCAGATGTGCTTTCTGACACATCACATTCAGGTGTGCTTCCTGACACATGTCACATTCAAGTGTGCTTCACGACACGTGTCACATTCAGATGTGTCTCCCAACACATATAACATTCAGGTGTGCTTCCCGACACATCAAATTCAGTAGTGCTTCCGACACGTGTCACATTCAGGTGTGCATCCTGACACATGTCACATTCAGGTGTGCTTCTCGACACATGTCACATTCAGGTGTTCTTCCGACAGGTGTCACATTCAGGTGTGCTTCCTGGCACGTTTCACATTCAGGTGTGCATCCTGGCACACGTCTCACACAGATGTGCTTCTCAACACATGTTATATTCAGGTGTGCTTCCCAACATATGTCACATTCAGGTGTGCTTCCTGACATATGTTACATTCAGGAGTGCTTCTCGACACATGTCACATTCAGGTGTGCTTCACGACAGGTGTCACATTCAGATTGGCCTCCCAACACATATAACATTCAGGTGTGCTACCCGACACATCAAATTCAGTTGTGCTTCCGACACGTGTCACATTCAGGTGTGCATCCTGACACAAGTCACATTCAGCTGTGCTTCTCGACACATGTCACATTCAGGTGTTCTTCCGACAGGTGTCACATTCAGATGTGCTTCCCGACACATGTCACATTCAGGTGTGCATCCTGACACACGTCTCACACAGATGTGCTTCTCAACACATGTTATATTCAGGTATGCTTCCCAACATATGTCACATTCAGATGTGCTTTCTGACACGTCACATTCAGGTGTGCTTACTGACACATGTCGCATTCAGGTGTGCTTCCTGACACATGTCACATTCAGATGTGCTTCTCGACACGTCACATTCAAATGTGCTTTCTGACACATGTCACATTCAGGTGTGCTTCTCGACACATGTCACATTCAGGTGTGCTTCTCGACACATGTCACATTCAGGTGTGCTTCCCAACATGTCACATTCAGCTTTGCTTCCTGACACATGTCACATTCAGGTGTGCTTCCTGACACATGTCACATTCACGTGTGCATCCCAACACGTCACATTCAGGTGTGCTTCTCGACACATGTCAGATTCAGGTGTGCTTCTCGACACATGTCACATTCAGGTGTGCTTCTCGACACATGTCACATTCAGGTGTGCTTCTCAACACATGTCACATTCAGGTGTGCTTCCCGACACACTTCACAATCAGATTTGCTTCCCGACACGTCACATTCAGGTGTTCTTCCGACACGTGTCACATTCAGGTGTGCTTCCCAACATGTCACATTCAGGTGTGCTCCCTGACACATCACATTCAGGTGTGCTTCCCGACACATGTCACTATCAGGTGTGCTTCACGACATGTGTCACATTCAGATGTGCCTCCCGACACGTGTCACATTCAGGTGTGCTTCCCGACACGTCACATTCAGGTGTGCTTCTTGACACATGTCACATTCAGGTGTGCTTCCCGACACATGTTATATTTAGGTGTGCTTCCGACACGTGTCACATTCAGGTGTGCATCCCGACACGTGTTACATTTAGGTGTGCTTCCCGACTCATGTCACATTCAGGTATGATTCCTGACACATGTCACATTCAGGTGTGCTTCCCGACACATGTCACATTCAGGTGTGCTTCCCGACACACTTCACAATCAGATGTGCTTCCCGACATGTCACATTCAGGTGTGCATCCTGACACATGTCACATTCAGGTTTGCTTCCTGACACATGTCACATTCAGGTGTGCTTCCTGACACATGTCACATTCAGGTGTGCATCCCAACACGTCACATTCAGGTGTGCTTCTTGACACATGTCACATTCAGGTGTGCTTCTCGGCACAACATCGAGGGCCGAAGGGCCTGTTCTGTGCTGTAATGTTCTATGTTCTATGTTCTACATGTCACATTCAGGTGTGCTTCCCGACACACTTCACAATCAGATGTGCTTCCCGACATGTCACATTCAGGTGTGCTTCTCGACACATGTCACATTCAGGTGTGCTTCTCGGCACAACATCGAGGGCCGAAGGGCCTGTTCTGTGCTGTAATGTTCTATGTTCTATGTTCTATGTTCTACATGTCACATTCAGGTGTGCTTTCCGACACACTTCACAATCAGATGTGCTTCCCGACACGTCACATTCAGGTGTGCTTCTCGACACATGTCACATTCAGGTTTGCTTCCTGACACATGTCACATTCAGGTGTGCTTCCTGACACATGTCACATTCAGGTGTGCTTCCTGACACATGTCACATTCAGGTGTGCATCCCAACACGTCACATTCAGGTGTGCTTCTTGACACATGTCACATTCAGGTGTGCTTCTCGGCACAACATCGAGGGCCAAAGGGCCTGTTCTGTGCTGTAATGTTCTATGTTCTATGTTCTATGTTCTACATGTCACATTCAGGTGTGCTTCCCGACACACTTCACAATCAGATGTGCTTCCCGACACGTCACATTCAGGTGTGCTTCTCGACACATGTCACATTCAGGTGTGCTTCACGACACGTCACATGCAGGTGTGCTTCACGGCACGTGTCACATTCAGGTGTGCATCCTGACACATGTCACATTCAGGTGCGCATCCCAACACGTCACATTCAGATGTGCTTCTCGACACATGTCACATTCAGGTTTGCTTCCTGACACATGTCACATTCAGGTGTGCTTCCCGACACACTTCACAATCAGATGTGCTTCCCGACATGTCACATTCAGGTGTGCATCCTGACACATGTCACATTCAGGTTTGCTTCCTGACACATGTCACATTCAGGTGTGCTTCTCGGCACAACATCGAGGGCCGAAGGGCCTGTTCTGTGCTGTAATGTTCTATGTTCTATGTTCTATGTTCTACATGTCACATTCAGGTGTGCTTCCCGACACACTTCACAATCAGATGTGCTTCCCGACACGTCACATTCAGGTGTGCTTCTCGACACATGTCACATTCAGGTTTGCTTCCTGACACATGTCACATTCAGGTGTGCTTCACGACACGTCACCTGCAGGTGTGCTTCACGGCACGTGTCACATTCAGGTTTGCTTCCTGACACATGTCACATTCAGATGTGCATCCCGACACGTCACATTCTGGTGTGCTTCTCAACACACATCACATTCAGGTGTGCTTTCCGGCACATGTCACATTTAGGATGTGTTTCAGGACACATGTCACATTCAGGTGTGCTTCCTGACACATGTCACATTCAGTTATGCTTCCCGACACATGTCAGAAACCCATGAACAGATGCAGAGCAATCCCACAGTAAGAGCCTTGTTTGCATGAGAAACATTGTCAAGCAAGTAATCGGTGTGATGAAGCAAAGCTTCTGCTGTTCGGATCATTCATTAGGAGCTTCACAACTTCATCTCCATGAACATTTACCACCAGCTAGACAGCAACAAGTACATGAGGAGGAGCAGGAGCAGAAAGAGGAATAAGAGGGGAAGAAGTCTGATGAGAGTGAAAAAAGGAGAGGAGTGCGTGGGAAGAGAGGTTGAAGTCACCAGTGTCCTAAGACTTTAGGGTTTCAAGGTATAAAACTCTTTTAATTAAACATTTTAAGTTACAAATTATTAATTTCTCACACAAGTGTCCTCAGTTGTGCTTGACCTGAAAGTTACGAATAACTTGTTTATGTATCAAGCAGAATTTATTAAGCAAGAATTTCCATACACTTCACACAAAGAAGTGAAGACAACATCGACGTTCCTCATCCCTCAAGCCCCGAGGAGTCTTTGAGCACTGTCAGCACAGGCAATGTCTTTCTCTTCTGTCTTTAAAGTGATGTTGAACTCAGTCCAGGAAAGTCATGCTCCAGAAGCCATGGTTACACTGTGCCAACTAAGATTAGGATTTTCCAACCTTTATCTTCACATTGTTCCTTCTCCCTTATTTGGAAATAATCTGAATTCCCGTCTGCCATTGGCATTGGGGTCACCCCTCCTTGGTAACTAGAGCCATTTAACCGAAAGACAAGTGTTCATCTCTTGTTTCCTTGGCCCCTCAATGTTTACATTCCATTGTGAATAAATGACAAATTTCTTCTCGATGCTACAGTCCCAAACAAAATGGCATTCTCTTGTCAACATATATATTTTTTTAAATTTAGAGTACCCAATTATTTTTTTTCCAATTAAGGGGCAATTTAGCATTGCCAATCCACCTATCCTGCACATCTTTGGGTTGTGGGGGTGAAACTCACACAGACATGGGGAGAATGTGCAAACTCCACACGGACAGTGATCCAGGGCCGGGATTCGAACCCGGGTCCTCAGCGCCACAGTCCCAGTGCTAACCACTGCACCACATGCCACCCCTTGTCAACATATTTTAACCCAGGCCCCATAGATAGCAAAAGCACTTACTATCACAACACGAGAAAATAAAGGTTTTAATTCTGGTACAGATCAATTAAAGCAATGCACGCTTTATTTAAAAATGGGCTGGATTCTCCGACCCCTCGCTGACGCTCCAGCGCATGCACGGACTTCCGCCGGCCGGTGGGGCGCCAACCCACTCTGGTGTAGGCTTAGCCCCTCAACGTTAGGGCTTGGCCCCTAATTGTTCGGAGAAATCCACACCTTTGGGGCGGCCCGACGTTGGAGTGGTTTACGCCACTCCATCCACACATGACAAGGTTTCCCATCAGCCTTGGCAGAGAGCAAAACTCTGTGTTCCTGTCCAAACCACTGAATGTAGACCCATATGGAAGATTTCCACCCTTGGTGACTGAAATGGGTGTTCTAGGTAAAGGTGTCAACAGTGGCAAGTGAGTATGAAGAAACTTTAGTGTAGTAAAATGACGGCAGGTTGGGGAGGAAGTCTTGGGGAGGAAGAGAGGAAGAGGGCAGTATATTTACTTTAGAACTTTATTAGAATCATTGACTTTCTTCTGGCATCTCAACCATGTCCCATGTGTGATTGTCCTGACATTCACTTGATCCATTGTTTATTCCAACTGATGGAGGTGCATGGTGGGCTTTCTTCAAGAGAAAAGGTCACCACTCCTCCACTCCACCAGCTGCACCGAGGCCTCCAAGGCAATGTCAGAAAGTCCTACGTGCCATCTCAGTACTCGTTTCAGAAACACAGCATCTCCTTCCAAATGTATTTAACTGGGGCAGAATTCTGGGACAGAATTCCCCGGGCCGGAGAATCGCCCGGGGCCGGCGTCAATTCCACCCCCTCGGTGTCCCAAATTCTCCGCCCCCCCCGAGATTCGGCGGGGGCGGAAATTGAGCGGCGCCGGTTGGCGGGCCCCCCACGGCGATTCTCCGGCCCGCGATGGGCAGAAGTCCCGCCGCTGACAGGCCTTTCCCGCCGGCGGGAATCTAAACACCTCTGGTGCCGGCGGGATTGGTGGCGCGGGCGGGCTCCATGGTCCTGGGGGTGGGCGCAGGGTGATCTGACACCGGGTGGTGCCCCCACGGTGGCCTGGCCCGCGATCGGGGTCTACCGATCGGCGGGCGGGCCTGCGCCATGGGGGCACTCTTTTTCTTCCGCCCCGCCATGGCCTTCACCATGGTGGGGGCGGAAGAGACCCCCTCCCCTGCGCATGTGCCGGTGTGACGTCAGCAGCCGCTGACGCACCGTCGCATGCTTGGACTTCCGCAGGCCGGCGAAGGCCATTCGGCCCCGGCTGGTGGGGCGCCAAAGGCCGCTCGCGCTGGCCGGCGGAGCGGGAGCCACTCCGGCGCGGGCCGAGACCCTCAATGTGAGGGCTTGGCCCCTAAAGGTGTGGAGAATTCCACACCTTTGGGGAGGCCCGACGCCGGAGTGGTCCTCGCCCCGCCGGGTAGGGGAGAATCCTGGCCCTGATTTCTGCAGCCAGAATCCACCTCCCCTTTAAGAGTTGACTTTAAGGGTATCTTGGGTGCCTCATATCTGGCTCTCACCCACACCAGCATGAAGCCAATGACTAGCACAGGTAACCTATCTTTAGATAGAGTCGTAGAGACGCAGATGTTTACAGCATGGAAAAAGGCTCTTCGGCCCAACTTGTTCATGCCGCCCAGTTTCTATCACTAAGCTAGTTCATTGCCCGCATTTGGCCTATATCCCTCTATACCCACCCTGCCCATTAACTGCATTTCAAAAGACAAAACCCTACCCACCTCTACCACTGCCTCTGGCAGCCTGTTCCAGATGTTCACCACACTCTGTGTGAAGAAATTTCCCTTCTGGTCTCTTTTGTATCTCTCCCCCTCACCTTAAACCTATGTCCTCTATTTCGAGGCTCTTCTACATTTTGGAAAAGCTGTTGACTATCTACCTTATCTATACTTCTCATTATTTTGTAGAACTCTATAAGATGACACCGAAGCCTCCTACACTCCAGGGAAAAAAGTCCCAGCCTATCCAGCTACTCCTTCTAACTCACACCATCAAGTCCTGGTAGCATCCTCTGTGTAGATTTTAGCAGTCGGCAGCATGAATATTATGAGCTGCATGAGATGACACTGTCAGGAACATGCACTCTGTGCTACATCCCCTGCATGTCACTGTCTGGGATGAACAACCTTTTAGTTATTAAAAACAGGAAATACTGGGAAAACCTCAGGTCTGGCATCATCTGTCGAGCGAAAAAATAAGTCAATGTTTCGAGTCCAATATGACATTTCTGTGGAACTCCAAAAATATTTTAAATATTGGTGTCCTGCGCACCCACGAACCAGAAACAAGCACAGTACCCTTCCCTATCCCATTTATATTAAAAAAGATTTGTAGGAATTACAAATAAATTTGGCATTTATTGTCCTTCCTCAGTTATGTTTGGGAAGGTGATATTGTGTGTTCTTCTCGACTGCAGTTGAGGGTCAAACAAGATGGCTTGAGTCTGGAGTCACAGAAAGGCCAGACCAAGTAAGGGTCTTGTATCTAACTGGCTTTAATGAGCCCATTGTTTTTTTTTAATGGCTACTTGATAATTCAAATGTTTCACCGTTATAGATATGAGCATTTCACTTGCAGATTTTAAAACTAAATTGACAAGTAAAATTAGGGAGTCAAAAAATATATCGTTGCCAAAATGTAAATTGCCTGAGATGTGATTGTTAGGCAATGAGGCAATTTGAATTTCTTTGCTTTTTTTCTATTTGGCCATTTCGACTTGATATTTCGGGAATCTATTGCCATTTTGTGTGCGTGTGTGTGTGTGCACGCCTGTGGGAGTGTGTGGGTGTTTTGTTTGAAGTGGGTGAAAGTATTTGAACAGTATAAGCACCTCATAGAGTTAAGCTTGCAGCAGGCTTAGCAATGGGATGGAAACATGCTTCAAAGCGGGAAAATCAAAGGACCTCTTTCATTTCTGAATTTGTCGCATGTACGATAGTGAGAACATTTTGTGCTAATTAAATCAGAAAATTTGATTATTGTAGAATGTAAATGAATTGTCTTTTAGTCACTACAACAAAGACTCAACGATATCAATAGGATCAGGAATTGGAGGTATTTTCCACAAAATATCTCTGCGACTTGTTTTCCATAATTACTGATTTCAGGAATAATTATTTCTTTTTGGCTTTAATATACTGGAAAATAGAATCTTCAGTTGAAAGTGTTGCTTGGCATTTATCTCCACAACAAGATGGTTCAGGGTCCTTGCACAATGTACCAGCATTAATTACCTGGATAAACTCTTCGTAAATAATTGCCTATAATCTTTTCTCCAGTAATTGACAATTAGAACTGCCCCTCAAAATGGTTTTGAAAATATATCTCCATTGTTGTTTGCATGGATAATTGTTTAACGTAATTTTGAAACCATAATAGCTATTAGTCTTTGCAATTCTGATTCATTACGTGAAAAAGCTGATAGAACATAGAACAGTACAGCACAGAACAGGCCCTTCAGGCCTCGATGTTATGCCGAGCTTTGTCTGAAACCAAGATCAAGCTATCCCACACCCTGTCATTCTTGTGTGCTCCATGTGCCTATCCAATAACCGCTTGAAAGTTCCTAAAGTGTCCGACTCCACTATCACAGCAGGCAGCCCATTCCACACCCTAACCACTCTCTGAGTAAAGAACCGACCTCGGACATCCCTCCTATATCTCCCACCCTGAACTTTATAGTTATGCCCCTTGTAACAGTTACATCCACCCGAGGAAATAGTCTCTGAACGTCCACTCTATCTATCCCCCTCATCATCTTATATACCTCTATTAAGTCGCCTCTCATCCTCCTCTGCTCCAAAGGGAAAAGCCCTAGCTCCCTCAACCTTTCCTCATAAGACCTATCTTGATGAAAATGATAAAAATTGTAATTTTGATTCATCCACAGGATGTGGGAGAAGCTGGCAAGGGAAGCATTTATATTACCCAAAACTAATTGTCCTTGAGAAGGTAGTGGTGAGAAGCCTTCTTGAACTTCTGGAGGCCATGTGATGCTGCCATTTATCATAAAAAGCAGTCAGGGTGAGAGTTACAGGATTTTGACCCAGCAACAGTGAAGTCTCGGCAATCTAGTTCAAGCCAGGATGATGTGTGGCCTGAATGGGGAAATTGCTGGTGCGAGTGTTCCCATGTATTTTGCGTCCTTTATTCTTTCAGGTGGAAGGGGTGTCTTGCTGCAATTATACAGGACCCTGTTGAGGCTACACCTGGAGTACTGTGGGCAGTTTTCATCCACTTATCTGAGGAAGGACACTCTTTTTATAGAAGGAGTGCAGTAAAGTTTTACCAGACTGATTCCTGGGATGGCAGGATTGGCGTATGAGGAGAGATTGAGTTGGTTAGGATTAGATTTGCTGGAGTTTGGAAGAATAATGGTTGGGGGGGGGGCTCATAAAAATCTATAAAATTCCAAGAGCACTAGACAGGAGAGATGCAGAAAGATGTTTCCCAATGGCATGGGGAGTCTAGAAGCAGGTGTCACAGACTAAAGATATGGGATAAACCATTGAGGATTGAGATGAGGAGAAACCTCTTCACCCAGAGAGTGGCAAGCCTGTAGAAATTATTGCCACAGAAATCTGTTGAAGCCAAAACATTGTAAGCTTTCAAGAGGAGTTAGATACAGCTCTTGGGGCAAAAAGGATCAAAGGATATGGGGGGAAAGCAGAAACAGGTTACAGAGTTAGATGATCGGCCATGATCATAACAAATGGTGGAGCAGGCCCGAAGGGCTGAATGGCCTCCTCCTTCTCCTAATTTTTCTTTTCTTTGTCTATCAAATTGCATCAAGGGTTATAGCGAGAAGGCGGGAAAGTGGAGTTGAGAATTTTCATAGAATCATTGAAATCTTACAATGCAGAAGGAGTCCATTCAGCCCATCGAGTCTGCACTGACCCTCTGAAAGAAAATCATGCCCAGGCCCACTTCCCCACTCTATCCTCGTAACCCTGCAACCCAATTAGCCTTTGGACACTAAGGGGCAATTTAAGTGTCAAGGGAAAGTGAATAGATTCTCTTTAGCTTGAGTTGGCCATTGCCAGGCATTTCATAGAGTCATAGAATTTACAGTGCAGAAAATGAATGAAATGAAAATGAAAATCACTTATTGTCACGAGTAGGCTTCAATGAAGTTACTGTGAAAAGCCCCTAGTCGCCACATTCCGGCGCCTGTCCGGGGAGGCTGGTACGGGAATCGAACCGTGCTGCTGGCCTGCTTGGTCTGCTTTAAAAGCCAGCGATTTAGCCTGGTGAGCTAAACCAGCCCCTGGTTTAGAAGAAGGTCAGTTGTGTCTGCACCGGTCCTTAGAAACAGCCCCCACCCATTGTATGATATGAGTGCTCTTCCCAAGCTGGTGTCCAACCCTGAATATTGCCTAGGTCAAACTACAGGCAGAAATGGTCTGCTTCATTACCAGAGGAGTTGGTACTGAACATTCTTCAATCCTTTGCAAACATCTCCACTTCTGACCTTACCATGGGGAGAAGGTCATTGGTGAAGCAGCTAGAGATGGTTTGGCCCAGGACATTACCTAAAGGACCTCCTGCAGCAGTATCTTGGGACCAAGATGATCAGCCTCTAAAAACCAAATCTTCTTCCTTTGTGCTAGCTTTACTCCAGCCATTGGATGTCATACCGACCGCCACTACGATTCTCATCTGCTTCAATTTTATTAGTGCTCCTTAGTTCTCAGGGCAGTCACTCTCACTTTACCTGTGTACACTGCTGTGACGGTAGTTGCCGAATTAGACTTATCCTGCTGTTTGTGGGCAGAACAAAGCTGGGCAATTTTACACATTGTCAGGCAAATGCTACAGTTTAGAGCTTCATTGCAACAAATTGCCTAGAGGTACAGCTACTCGTGGAGCACAAGTCTTCAACACTAGAGTTAGAATTGGCATGTTGTCAAGGCTCGTAGACTTTGCACCATTCTATGGACACGGTCATTTCTTGCTGCCACGTGCACTGTAGACCCTTAACAATCGCTGAATTGGTCCACATGTGATGCCAGCTTTGCTGTCATGGAACACCACAAATTCTTCGCCAGCATCAATACTTAGTCTCAGAAATGGAGAATCCAGCCCTTGGTCTTTTACAATATTGATAAGAAGACATTTCTTGTTAGCTTTGCTATTTTGCCAGCTTTCTTTTCACCATGTCGCTTTCCTGTTATTACTCTCTTTTCATTCCTTTGTGACTGTTTATAGCTCTCCCCAGGCTGAGTGATTTCCATGTTCCCTTTGAGTAAGTCTCTTCTTTTAGCTTGCTGCTGCCTTTTTATCTAATTTGCCAACCATGTTTGCTTGACTTTTTTGGGTGTTTTTTTTAATTGTACCAAGTACTTCTATGAATACTCTCACTTTTTCTTGATGTAACCAGGAACATAGAATCCCTACAGTGCAGAAGGAGGCATTCGGCCCATTGAGTATGCACCAACCTTCTGAAAGAGCATCCCACCTATCCCCATAAGCTCACTTAACCTGCACATCTTTGGACACAAAGGGGCAATTTAGCGTGGCAGATCAACCTAACCTGCACATCTTTGGACTCTGGGAGGAAACCGGAGCACCCGGGGGAAACCCACGTAGACACAGGGAGAACATGCAAACTCCACACAGACAGTGACCCAAGGCCAGTATCGAACCCAGATCTCTGGCACTGTGAAGTAGCAGTACTAACCACTGTGCCGCTGTGCCACCCAGTAACAGGCCAGTTCAGTTTATTGTGGTTCATTCAGCTCTCATCCCATCAAAGGTTGCTTTGTAATGCCTTGGTTTGTGATTCTCTCCCAGACTCAACGTTAAATTCATGCAAATTATGATTCCAATTTATAAAATATTTTTTTACCATTTGATTATTTACAAATGTTGGTTTTTTAACTCAGCACTACGTCCTTCGATTTTTCCCTTGAGGATTCTAGCTCTAGAATTACCCAAATACATTTTGCAATTCATTGCCGCTAGTATTTCAGCTGTCCTGTTTCTCACAGTCAATGTGGAAATTAAAATCTCCTAATATAACCCCACAAATCTGGTTACATTATTCTTCCTCAGCTTCTACACTGAACAACTTCTCATCCTTGGTGATATCTTAGGGGCTGGTTTAGCTCACTGGGCTAAATCGCTGGCTTTTAAAGCAGACCAAGCAGGCTAGCAGCACGGTTCGATTCCCGTACCAGCCTCCCTGGACAGGCGCCGGAATGTGGCGACTAGGGGCTTTTCACAGTAACTTCATTGAAGCCTACTCGTGACAATAAGCGATTTTCATTTTGTTTCATTTCATTTCATTCATATCAACCTCTGTCTCGACACATCATGTTCTCTATCCTCCTCATTCAATACACAGATACCTTCCCTTAAACACTCCCTCCATGTAAACACTGCAGCCCATATTAATTAACAATTCCTCGGCCTTAACAACTGTCACAATCCCTCTTTAGTGGGGATAGTGGGGAAGTCATAGAGTGAAACTAAAAGATGTGGCCACAAATGGGGGAGGGGTTTAAAGTCAGGAATGCTCAAGAGGCCAGAATGAGAGAAGCGAGATATCTCAGAGAGCTGCGAGGTTAAATTATCCCTGTAAACCCCTAACCTGTGCCTTGCAAATGGTGGAAAGTCTTTGGGGTGTCGGGAGGTGAGTTTCCAGCCCAGAATACCATACCCTTGCTCTGGTGGCCACTTCACTTATGTGGCTGCTCCCAGTTCAGTTTCTGGTCAGTGCTGTTATCAGGGTATGTTGATGGTAGGAGATTCAGTGTTGAGTGTCATGAGAATGGGGCCACGCTCCCTTTTGTTGTAGATGGTCACTATCTGACAAGTATCTGGTGTATCACGTGCCATTTACCAACCCAAATCTAATTGTTGCCCAGGGCTTGCTGCATGCGGGTATGGACTGTTTATCATCAGCGAACATCCCAACTGGGATGGAATGAAGGTAAATATCATTCTGTTAAAGATTGTTCAGGCCTAGGGCACTACCCTGAGGAACCCTTACAGTGATGGAACTGGAACTGAGGTGATTAGCCTCCAAAAGCCTCAATGGCCTTACCTTGTGACAGTGTTAAGAATTGGGGGAAATTAAGATGAAAAAACAACAAAGTAAAACGGGGAGTTGATTAGGAGCAGACTGCAGAGAAATGATGAGATGCGAATATGCCTATCAGTGGAAAACAAGTATTTTACATATGTAATTGGAGAAAACAATGGGGCTATGGAGGTGGTAACTTCAAAGTGGGGAATTAAAGAAATGGATACGCACCTGCCAAAAAGCCAACCCCACAGGGTGAATAACATATAATGGAACTATCTAAAGAAAAACAGGGATAAACAGCTAACATCAGAATGCATCAAGTTGCAGATAGTTTCTTGAAAGAAGTAGCCATTTTCTGTCTTCGCTGAATCTGAAGACTATTTCCCTTATCCTGCTTGGGGTATTTATATTCTTGATTTAGCTCAGAAAGTTACTTAATATTGGATGTTGCAAACTAATCATGGCGTTCGTATGGGGGGGTAAAAATTCTAGGATCCCAAAGAAGGTCCAACAAAAAACAAAATCCAGGTGGGGCTAGCCCTCCCAAACCTACAATTCTACCACTGGGCGGCAACAGCCGAGCGAGTAAGGGGATGGATCCAGGAGCCAGAAGCTGAGTGGGTGCGTGCGGAGGAGGCCTCCTGCATGGGAACCTCCCTCCGGGCCCTCGCCACGGCAGCACTCCCATCTCCACCCAAAAAACACTCCAGCAGCCCAGTGGTGACAGCCACCCTCCAATCCTGGAACCAACTGCTGCAGCAATTTGGCCTGACCAAAATGTCGGACAAGGCTCCCATCTGCAACAACCATAGGTTCACACCAGCACTGACTGACGCCACCTTCAAAAGGTGGAGGCAGGACGGAGGGACACTGACAGTCAGGGACCTATACACGGACGGCAGGATCGCAACACTGGACGAACTGACAGAGAAATTTCGGCTAGCCAGGGGGAACGAGCTACAGTATCTGCAGCTCAAAAACTTTTTACGAAAGGAGACAAGGACGTACCCACAACCGCCATGACAAACACTACTGGAAGACCTACTGGACGCAAGTATCCTAGATAAAGGGAACTTTAGCGACATGTATGACCGACTGGTAGAAAGGGCCGACACCGTACTGGACGCAACAAGAAAGAAATGGGAGGATGACCTGGGCATTGAGATAGGGTGGGGACTCTGGAGCGAAGCACTGCATAGGGTCAACTCCACCTCCACGTGCGCAAGGCTCAGCCTGACGCAACTAAAAGTGGTACATAGAGCCCACTTAACAAGAAACTGTATGAGTAGGTTCTTCCCGGAGGTGGAGGACAGATGTGAACGGTGCCAAAGAGGCCCGGCCAACCACGCCCACATGTTCTGGTCTTGCCCCAGACTTGTGGAGTACTGGACAGCCTTCTTCGAGGCTATGTCCAAAGTGGTGGGGGTGAGGGTGGAGCCATGCCCGATTGTGGCGGTCTTCGGGGGTTTCAGACCAGCCAGATCTATTCCTGGGGAGGAGGGCGGACGCCATTGCCTTTGCCTCCCTGATCGCCCGCCGTAGAATCCTGTTTGGCTAGCGGTCAGCAGCACCACCCAGAGCTGCAGACTGGCTGTCCGACCTCTCGGAATCTCTCCAAATGGAGAAAATCAAATTCGCCATCCGAGGGTCAGACGACGGCTTCCACAGAACGTGGGAGCCATTCATGCAATTGTTCCGGGACCTGTTTGTGGCCAATGAACAAGAGGAAGAATAGCCGGGTGGCCAAGAATCTGGGGAAAATGGACGGGAATCGGGGGAAGGTAGCCGGGGGGGGGGGAGGGCTACGGGTTCGTTATGGGGGTTTGTTCTCATGGTTTTATGCTTATTTCTTTTTCTTATTAATTTATTGTTTTTGTATTGGAGGGGAGGGGTTACTGTTTTTCTCTGTTTGATAAAATTTGTTGTTGAAAACTTGAATAAAAATTATTCCAAAAAAAAAGGAAGGACAAAGCCGCAAGCGACAGTCTGATGGCAAGCTAAGGCCCAAAACCAAATTGTAAATAAATGCCTATAAACACGTGCCTCGGCCGTATTGGGGAATGTAAAATATGTATGCTGGCTAAAGGGGGAGGCCGCAGTTGTTATTATGAAGATGCTTGCCTGTAAATATACATGTTAATTTTTGCGTGTTTTTTTCTAATTATTTGTAATTTGTTGGATATAAACTATGAAAACTCAATAAAAAACATTTCCAAAAAAAAAAATATTGGATGTTGTTTGGGAAAAGGGTTCAGGTAATGTAGGTTTGGGGACCAAGGGATAGTTTCATGTAAAACTATGTGTGTATAGTCATCAGTCATAATGTATTGTAGTCCTTCTTGTTGTGCGTGTGTTTTTGTTTTTCCTTTCAGTTAATAAATATTCTTTATTAATTGTTCACACAATGACTGGACTGTCCCTCACTAGGTTGTACACTGTTCCCCACATTATACCGGAAAAGAACACATACACCACTCACTAAGAAACTGGGTTTCCAAGCTTCCCTTTTGAGTTTTGGGATACCCTCACATTTAACATGAGCATGGTTCGTAACAGTCAGTTATGACTCCAACCAGTGTTGAGTTTTCCCTTTGATGCTCTTTAACATCGGCAGGGGTGCGTCGTTGCAAGACCGCCTCGCTATCACTGCTAGTGCGGTCGGAGAACTTGGAGCTCAGCCACATCTCCCAATAATTGCAGTGGGACCGGTGAATTGCGCTGCCTGGAACGGACGGAGAATCCCGCCCTGCATTTTGGCTGGGGCTCCGTGATGTTACGCTTGCTCAAATATTGCCTTAATGTCAAATGCGGTCACTGTCATCTCACCTCTGCAATTCGGCCCGGTGTTTCTGTCAGGAATTCTGGAGCTGAGTTGATCTGGCAGAATCCAAGCTGAGCAGCAGCGAACAGGTGAACACAGTCAATTTGATTCACCCCACATGATATCGTGACTGCGCTGGGTACAAACCACATGGTGCTTGACAGCAATGCTAATGGCACCTTTGATCATTTTCTTTACGATTGCGAGTAGACTTATGGAGCAGTAATTGGTCAGGTTGTCCTGCCTTTGGTGGTCAGGACATTGGTGGGTCACTTTGGCAGGTGGATGCCAGTGTTGCAGCTGTACTCTGGAAGCTTGGCTAGGGAAGCAGCTAGTTCAGGCGCACAAGTCTTCAGCACTATCACCAAGTTCATGGTGGGACCATGGCCTTTGCTGTATCGAACGCAGTCTCGATATCACGTGGGGTAAATCAAATTGACTGAAAATCAACTTTTGTCACAATAGGGGCAATTAGGATAATTCCAAACTGGATCATCCATTCAGAACTTCTGACTATTTGTTGCTGGTTGTGAACTTCAGTCGCGTTTGTTGCACTAACTTGCTGGGACATGCCATCATTGTAGATGGGGTGCTTGCGGAACCTGCTCCTCCCCCCCCCCCCCCCCCCCATTAATTGTTCAATACTTCTCTGTCGTTCACAACTAAGTATGACAAGGCTGCAGAGCTTTGATCTGATTTGTTAGTTGTGTGACCTTTCAGAGCTGTATATAGCAAGCTGCTTCCATGGTTTGGAATGGCTGGTCCTGTGTTGTCGCCTTACCAGGTTTTTATGCTGACTTAGGTAATCAGTCAATCTGTCCATATGTTCTGCTGAGCTATTTTCGAAAATATTTTTTGAATTGCAGTGTGGATGTTCCCATCCCACACCCACTATCTTGTTAAAGTATTTTCTCACTGGCCCCTTTACCTGTTACAGACAGGGTGAATAGATTTCTATTTGGCTTGACCTGATGAGCAACCTTGTCTGCCACCAATATTTTGTGGCAATTTCTTTGCATTTCCATCTGCTCTGTTATTTGCTCCCCGTGTTTGCTCTTATCACAGGGTAATCTCCATTGTGGTAATATGTTCTCTTTGCAGCCAGCCATGATGATCAGTTCAATGACAGCCTCCTGCACTCTCATTCATCAGCCTGAACTTGCATTGCTAATGAGTTTACAGGAAGCGTAACAGGCTGAAAGGTGTCCTTTGCAATGGAGGGATGATATCCATCACCAGATTTCAGCCAAAAGGCAAATGGAGAGCTGCGCATAATGAGGCATATAGTTCGTCCGGATGAGTTTGACCTTCAAGCAACTATACAGGCTCCATTTCTCCATTTTCCCCCAATTGATAGCAAAGGAGGTCATAGGCATATTTGTCGGGCTCTGCAGCTTTTGTAGAACATGTACCTTCTTCGTCCGTTTGATTACATTTTCTTGGAGATAGTTTTTTCATATTAATACACTGTAATGTTGCTTTCAGATTGTCAAGTACAATAACTGCCACGGGGCATTCAAGAGGAAGTAACTAATATGCAACCCACCTGTTATAAAGCTACGATAAAATTCTCACCAGTTGAGCGAGTAAAATGCTTTTTGACAGAATATATGCACACTGTGATTTTAATTGTTTTGCTTCCAGATTTTGTGGACGGGTTTCTCCCGTGCCCGGCGGGGCGGGGGGTCCCGGCGGGACGGAGTGGCGTAAACAACTCCGGCGTCGGGCCACCCAAAAGATGCGGAATCCTCCGCACCTTCATGGGCTAGCCCGGCGCCGGAGTGGTTTGCACCCCGCCGGCTGGCGTGGAAGGTCTTTGGCGCCACGCCAGCCAGGGCCGAAGGGACTGGCCGGCGTGGGTCCGCGCATGCGCGGGAGCGTCAATGGCTGTTGACGTCATTCCCGTGCATGCGCGGGGGGGGGTTTGTGCCATCGCGGAGGCCGACACAGCCGGTGCCCCGCGCCACCCCAGGACCCCGGAGCCCGTCCGCGCCGCCAGGTCCCGCCGGTAAGGGACTAGTCCAATTTACGCCGGCGGGACCTGCATAGAACGAGCGTGACTTCGGCCCATCACCGGTCGGAGAATCATCGGGCGGGCCGCTGTGAGCGGCCGCCGACCGGCGCGGCGCCGGGTGTGGGATTCACGCTGCCCCCAGGCGATTCTCTGACCTGGCAGGGTGGGGGGGGGGGGGGGGGGGGGGGGGGGTCGGAGAATCCTGCCCTGTTTGTTTCTGGGGTACATGCACCAATCTCAGCATGAAGGTTCTCTGATATTTAACAACTTCTTTCATCATATTCTCATAGAATTTACAGTGCAGAAGGAGGCCATTCAGCCCATCGAATCTGCACCGGCCCTCGGAAAGAGCACCCTCCCCAAGCACACACCATCACTCTATCCCCGTAACCCAGTAACCCCACCCAACCTTTTTGGACACGAAGGGCAATTTAGCACGGCCAATCCACCTAACCTGCACATCTTTGGACTGTGGAGGAAGCCGGAGCACCCGGAGGAAACCCACGCAGACACAGGGAGAACGCACAGACTCCACACAGTGAACCAAGCCGGGAATTGAACCTGGGACCCTGGAGCCGTGAAGCAACTGTGCTAACCACTGTGCTGCCGTGCTGCCCCTGCTGAAATATTATTTCAGGATATCTGTTCTTTCCTTCCAGTAATAAAAAGTACATAATGATTTATGAAGTAAATATTAGTTCAGGGATATGAATGTGATCAAACGATCAAATTTAGCGAGTCTGAAGGTCTTCATGAATTGAAGAGTAAAATAAACATGTGTGTAAATATGTGCGGCGGAGGTAAAATTTGGACCAGCTCATGACATTGGATGTGACCTTTGAAGATTTTATATCCATTTTGTGGTTGAGTGCAGTAATAAATGCACAGCCGGCAAAGTGTGAGAACGGACAGTAAAATAACCTCAGCTGAGCAGCTCCTTCTCATCGTTTTGTCAAGTTGTCATCTTTTTTTGTGGATTTGGAGCTGCATGTCTCAGCAGTCGGCAGTGTGATAATGAGAAAAATGTTTTAAGAAAAAGGAGCATTCTTCAGCCAGAAGAATGAACTCCATGGGGGATGATTCGAACACACATCAGTCAAATCATTTTGTGAGTTGATGTCGGTGCACAGCAAAGGTGACAATGGAGAAAATACTGTTCTTGACACCCTGCTAATGTTAAACAGCAAGGCATCGCAAAGAAACGGATAAACAATTCCGGGGAACCTCACTTCAGCATGAGGTGCCAAGAGTGAATTTCCTCCTGGTTTTCCTGATCTACCATGGAAAAGCATCACATATTTGCAATTTCCAGTGTTCACTCATCTTCCAATCACAGCCTGTTTCCCTCCCATGCTTCCTGCCGATAGGCTCAGCAGTGAGCCTGTCAAAAGTAAATGCAGTAAGAAGTCTTACAACACCAGGTTAAAGCCCCAACAGGTTTGTTTCAAACACGAGCTTTCGGAGCACTGCTCCTTCCTCAGGTGACTGGAGAGGTATGATCCAGAAACAGAAATATAGACAAAGTCAGCGATGCCGGACAATGCTTGGAATGCGAGAATTTGCAGGTAATCAAATCATTACAGACCCAGAGAGAGGGATAATCACAGGTTAAAGAGGTGTGAATTGTCTCAAGCCAGGACAGTTTGTGGAATTTTGCAAGTCCAGGCCAGATGGTGGGGAGTGGATGTAATGCGACATGAATCCAAGATCCCGGTTGCGGCCGCACTCATGCGTGCGGAACTTAGCTATAAGTTTTTGCTCGGCAATTCTGCGTTGTCGCGTGTCCTGAAGACCGCCTTGGAAAACGCTTACCCGGAGATCAGAGGCTGAATGCCCTTGACTGCTGAAGTGTTCCCCGACTGGAAGGGAACATTCCTGCCTGGTGATTATCGCACGATGCCCGTTCATTCGTTGTTGCAGTGTCTGCATGGTCCAACGCCGGCATCTCCACATCAAAGTAAATGCCGGAGAGAAACAGGCTGTCATTGAAGAAGCATTAATCTTCAAACTCACTGACCCATCTTCCAGGAATTTTCACCACTCGATCGGGCCACATAGAATGGGTGGCATGGTGGCTCAGTGGTTTGCTTTGCTGCTTTACCGTGGCAGGTACCCGGGTTCAATTCCGACCTTGGGTTACTGTGTGGAATTTGCACTTTCTCCACATGTCTGCGTGGGTTTCCTTTGGGAGCTCCGGCTTCCTCCCACAGTCCAAAGATGTGCAGGTTAGATGGATTGGCCTTTCCAAATTGTCCCTTAGTGTCCCAAAGGTTAGGTGGGCTTATTGGCTTACGGGATAGGATGGTGCCTGGACCTAGGTTGGATACTCTTTCCAAGGGTCAGTGCAGACTCAATAGGCCGAATGGCTTCCTTCTGCACTGTAGGGATTCTATGTTGCATGTTCTGTTCTACGTTCCAGAAGGGCGATCCCATAGACGAACCATAGGTTGGGCAAGCCTGTGCCAGAGGAAGACTGAAAAAGAGCACGAGGTGAAGAAGTAGAAGACAGCCTTACAGGGGCTGTGTTTCTTGTGCACCCTGCACCCACACTTCTCCCATGACACTGCACTGCCAAATGTTAAGAATGTAATTGTGCTACAACTTTCACCATCATTCCAGGCTTTTTCAGGGATTTCAATAAAATTAATCAGTTGACTGTTGTGATCTTAAAATTCATTAAATGAATCAAGCCACATTTTCAAAACTAGTTTCCGCAGTTTTATAAAAGAAGACTTTACTCTAGAAGAGCCAAACAAAGCAAATGTACTCTCACCCTCAGAATCAACGTATTTAAATATAAATTAACAGGTACAATATGGTTGATCATAAGCTATACATTCCACATTAAGTAGCAGATATGAATTGGCTTGGAAGTCCACTCAACTTTCATGTCAGTCACAAAGACTGCCAAAACTCTGTCTTCCTCACAAATAATTTCAGCTCTCTTCTCCATTGATTTAGCCCATCTGATAGCAGAGCTGAACCGAAAGATGTACCACAGACACAGTACGGTCTTCACCAAATGTGGCACATGTCTGGATAATCTGGATGATGTAGATCCACTAATGTTACCTTCAAGTCACAGTTACAGTTGCAGCAACTAGGGGTGGGATTCTCCGCCCCGGCGTGCCACATTTCTGCCCCAACCGGTTGGCGGGATTCTCCGTTATGCCAGCCAGTCAATGGGGTTTCCCATTGTGGGGCAGCTCCAAGCCGTCGGGAGACACCCGGGCACCGGCATAACAGAGAATCATGCCGGCGGAGAATCCTGGCCATGGTCTTTGTTTTTTTCAGCTTCTGAATCTAGCCTTTGTCTTCTTCAGCCTGCCTGTACTGAACCACTGGAATCATCATCACTGTAATGGGCGCTGATATCTTGGTTGTCTTTTTGTATATGCCTTCAACCAGTTTCCATCTCCCCAAAGGTTTGGGTTTCCCATGTCAGTTTCAGTCTTAGTTTCCTGAGAAACTTGAGGAGTCAGTATTCTTTCCCAGTTTCCAGTTTTTGGTTCATGTGCATTTAAAAAAAATTAAGCTTTGAAACCATAATTCCACACTGTGCACTGACATACTATGAGGCTACATGTTCATTGTTAAACCAAGGTAATTCAGCTTCCCAATGCCCAGCCACAAGCAAAATGGGTACACATGTTATCTTCATCAATTTAATCACTGCCATGATCAAAGAACACTCCATGCTTCAATAGACAGGTTGGCCAGGGTTCTCCATTCTGAATTTTCCCTGTTATCACTGCACACGAACATAAGAACATAAGAACTAGGAGCAGGAGTAGGCCATCTGGCCCCTCGAGCCTGCTGCGCCATTCAATGAGATCATGCCTGGTCTTTTGTGAACTCAGCTCCACTTTCCGGCCCGAACACCATAACCCTTAATCCCTTTATTCTTCAAAAACTATCTACCTTTATCTTAAAAACATTTAATGAAGGAGCCTCAACTGATTCACTGGGCAAGGAATTCCATAGATTCACAACCCTTTGGTGAAGAAGTTCCTCGTAAGCTCAGCCCTAAAATGAGTACAGAAGGTTTTTTGCTTAGGCAAAACTCCATTCACTGCAACAGGACAAGAGAGTCTCGCCACTTCTCTGTGACGTGCAATGTTATATTGTTATATCAGTTCAGAGCAGTTTCATTAAGTTGATTCCAGAAATGAGGGGTTTGTTGTATGAAGAGAGATGGAACAGTTTCGGCCAATATTCACTGGAGTTTAGAAGAATGAGGGGAGATCAAATCAAGGTATACAAGATGATAAAAGGTATAGATAAAGTAGGCGTGGAGCGGACGCTTCCCCTTGTGAATGAGAGGTCACAGTCTTAAGATAAGAGATAGCAAATTTAAAACAGAGTTGAGGAGAAACTACTTCTCCCAAAGGCTTGTGAATCTATGGAATTTGCTACCCCAAGTGCGGTGGATGCTGGGACAGTGAGTAAAATTTGAGGAGTTAGGCAGATTTTTAATTGGTAATGGGTTGAAGGGTTGTGGAGAATGAACAGGAAAGTGGAGTAAAGACCAGGATGAGATCAGCCATGATTGTTTGAACAGTGGAGCTGGCTCGAGAGGCAAAATTGCCTACTCCTGCTCCTAGTTCATGTGTTCTAAGACAAATCTACTCTGGTTGATTTCACCATCCAGCTCTTGGTCTGTAGCACTGTAGGTAACAGCACCCCAAACACAAATATGGTGTTAATGATCGATAAGGGGATTTCTTGATGAATACGAAGATCAGGTGTCACAGGGAGAAGGCAGGAGAATGGGGATGAGGAACATATCAGCCATGATCAAATGGTGGAGCAGACTCAATGGGCCAAATGGCCTAATTCTGCTCCTTTATCTTATGAACTTATGATCTCATATCCTATTCAATTTCCTGGAGGTGTTGCACACCTTCATATTGAAGTGCTCCACCTTTTCCGCATTCCATTAACTAGAAGCAGAAGTTTCCTCGTGGATTTAGCAATATTGTGGTTGTGCTGTACAGCCTCTGCTCGTGTATACTTTCCCTCAATACCAGCTCAAAACCACTTTGACAAGGTCCAATCTACCCAGGTGCTTCATGAGCACACAAATGTCCGAAGCTTGCTGGAGGGTATGGAATATTTGTGGTCTGCTGCAGTTTCCACAACATTTCTTGACAAAGACACTTTAGGGAGGTCCGAATGGAAGAAGGTACATCACTGGACCAGGTGGATCATGAAGACACGCAGCAACAGTAAGGAGAATGTCAAGCCTAACCTGTAAATGGGACATCTCTTTGTGACCAACACAGCTTCCAATAGCAATGTCTTCATCTTCTTCCTTCCCATTACAAATCTGACATCATCTACAGAATCTCCTGCATGCTCTGTCACGAATAATGCATCCAAACATTCACCTCATCCGTACCATTTCTAAAATCTAACAAAAATATTGTTGGTACACACTTCAATGGTAGTGGTACCCAAATTTTACTTACAACCCAGACCATATGTGAATGCACTTACCACTAAATATGTCTCTTGCTGCCAATATATGATGCTCTAACTCAACCTTGATATAATGTATGTGCAAGCTTTTGAATGAGGGCCTTCATGGCCTGCCATTGGTACAGGGCACTGGCTTTATGTAGCCACTTGTAAAAGGGGGATGGTGGGTATTTTCCTCTCCTGATTCTGTCAGGCGGGATTAGCGATGGGAGTGGAAAATCTCACAAGAAGTTCAAATCGTGTTCCATGCCGGTATAAAAGCGCACCGCGATTATCCCGCCCTCCGTTAGTGACGTCACAGGATTCCCGACGTTCAACGTTTATGTATCATTATCAGGTCTCTACGCCTGAATTACACCACCTCCCCCCATAGAAAAGTCCATCCACATCAGTGTTTGGGCAGACAGTCTGAATTATATCTGGTAACTGGTCTCCTACAGTGACCTCCCAGATAATCTGAAGAGCGTGCAAAACTCGGTGGGGAGAGGATCATGCCCAGTAACTACCTGGGCACCATTACCTGGCAGTGACATGGGTTCGGGGGTTGGAACAGTGTATATGGGTTGGGGAGGGGAGCAGGGGGTTGTTCCATATGAGCTTCTGTGCACTGGGGCAGTCATTGAACTTGACGCCCCCAACTTTAAAAAGCTATGTTGCTGGTGGGCCCTGCTATCGTGACATCGTGGGACACACCCTTTCCATTTTATTTTCAATGTTCCCAACAATATGGCAGAGAAATCCATCGTCGGTTCCAATGGCTTCAATGTTGCTTTTCCCGACTTTGCCAATATAAATGGGAAAATTCCATCTGTAGTCTGTGTCAAGGGGCAGGATTTTGTGGCCATTCACAATGGCAGGGATCTTACTGTCCATCCGATGACGCACGCCCGCCGAAGGATTCAGGAAGCCCTATTGATCCCTCTGCCGGCTACTGGTGAGACGTCCTCCGTCGCTGCAGAACATGCTGCAAAGGGGGAGGGAAATCCAGCCTATAATGTGAATAACTGAGAGGCCAGTATAGTAGACACGGATTCAATTCTTTATGGCAGCAGTTTGAAAATCCATAGCGAAAGCATGGAGTATTCCTGAGCTCTCAGTAGTAAGGGCATCCAGTACTTTAAAATCAGGAGCTGCCATTCATTCCTGTATGGTCAAAAGGTTAGCATGGTGGTTACCAATGGACGCCTCCTTTTTTAAAAACCATTTTCTGCTAATGGCGCGGTTAAGTCCACCAATGCATGCACATACGTGTAATCCTTGGCATGAAACGACACACAGAACCCCATGAGATTTGAATCCTCCGGCTCTTTAGCTAATGGTCATGTATCTCTTGAACCTTTGTTCAAAATGTCCACCCTTACCCCTCATCTCCTTTTGCCTGCCTCTCATCTGTTACCTTTGTCGCCAAGAGGAACTGACTCAATCTCACTCCCCGACAATCGTCTGATGTTGCGCCAGGCTGTTTGGAGCATTGACGTCATACTTGACACCAAAATGAGCTTCCGACCACATAGCTGTGCCTTTTTTCCACCTCTGCAACACCGCCCAATCTCACCCTTGTCCCAGCTCACCTGCTCCTGAAACCCCCATCCGTGCCTTCGATACCTCTAGATTGGGTTGTTGCAACACACTTTAGGCCAGCCTCCCATGTTCCCTCCTCCATAAAGTTAAAATAATTCAAAATTCTGGGATCCATTTCCAAACGTGTACCAAACCCTGTTCGCCTAACATCCCTTTGCGGGTTGGCATGCATGGCCCGCAGTTAAAGCAACGTCTCAATTTGAGAACTCACTTTGCTGTTTTCAAATCCCTCCAAGGCCTCACCTCTCCCTATCCCTGTGATCTCATCCAGCCTCACAACCGTCCATGATATCAGGCCTCCACTAACTCTGCCCTCTTGGGTATCCCAAGTTCAGTTGCTCGCCGAATGTTCGTCATGCCTTCAGCTGCCGAGCCCGAAGCTTTGGAATTCCCTTTGTGAACCTCGCCTCCTCTCTACTAAAATCCGCAATTTGATGTCTCTGTCTGCAACCTCTTACATTGTATCAATGGAACTCAGCACAGGCTTAAGGGATGTCACTTTATCTTTTAATTTGGCATTTTACAGCGTTCCAGCCTCAGCATTGAATTCAACACCTTCAAATTCTTTCCACTACTCCCATTTTCTCAAATGGCTGATGCTGGTAATGATTCTGCTATTGTCATTTGCAGCTCCTCTCAAGCTATCTTTTGTTTCCTCTTTGAATATTTTGTTTTGTTTCCTTATCCCTTTTTGTCATTGAAACACCCCTGCCCTCTACTTATCGGCCACAGACTGACCTTGTCCTTTCCTCCCTCACCCACCTTTTCACTGCTGTTCTGCTTGTTTATGAGATGTTTGTGGTGATCTACCACTGTATATATATGTATGTGCTTGCATTAGGGGATGTACGACAGTACCTGTATTGCAGGTTTTCTGGTAAGCCCCTGCCGGCTAGCTCCGCCCACAGAGAGCAGTATAAATATTCATAAGTTTCCCTGAGATGCCATTCTACAGCTGCAGCCGAAGGAATAGCATCTCGCTGTAATAAAGCCTCTCTTGTACCGATTTGAGTCTTTGTGTACAATTGTTAGCGCCACACTGTTAAAACTTAAATTTTTTCTGCTTCTGATGAAATGTTATTGACCTGAAACATTTCAGCTATTTCTAATCCAGATGTGGAAACTATTTTTGGATCTCCTGCCAAATTCTGCTTCCCCCCCGGGCCCCCGGCACCCAGCCCACCTTTAGATCTTTAGATCCAGTGATGGAGGCTTGAGTGGTTCCCGTCCGTGTGTTGTTTTAGTTTTTCCATGAAAGTTCCTCGCCTGTGGCGTTGAGGATTTGCATTTGGTTTGGCAGAAAATAGTCTGCTGTGTTTGTCACCTGGTAACTTTGGGTCTTTCTGTCTCATTTTATTAATCCATGTTATGTGGGCATCATTGGTAGTGTCAGTATTTATTACCCATTCCTAATTGCCCTTGAAAAGTCAGTGGCTCTGAATCAAGGTACGGAAATCCTTTCAATGAAGAGAATGATTGAGCCTCCAGCTAAATTGCCTGCAGACAGTTTCGGCTGTGGGTTCTCTTATCTCATTAGGTTTGTGTTGTCTGCTGTCACGGGATTGACGTCCCATGGTAAATCCAATTGCGAGTGCTTCACTTGAAAAGTAGTAACTTCAGGGAGAGCATTTGCAATTTCAGTAACCAGCTTTCTTTCAAAGGGTACAACTGTGTTTTAAAAAATTATGAAAATTATTCTGCCAAACTTACTTTATCAATATCACAGAGACAGCTTTGAAAGGTGTGTCGCCCTAGCATATTGAGAAAGGTTATACATGGAAGCTGGAGCATTGACGGGAGATTTAAAAGTATTTAACTGAGCGTTGCAATATCACCTCAAAGACATATGCACACGCACAGCACGGGGAAAAGTCATCCATTGTGAAAAGAGCTTTGAGGCATTTAACATGAAAGACAGTAAATAAATGCAGGTGATATATTATGGGGATGCTTTGATAGATGTTCTTTAAAATTATGAGGCAGTGGGACAGAGTAGATCAAACTGACTGTGGGGAATTTTGCCTTTGGGCGGATGTGTCGGCTTGATGGAAATGGAAAGCAGGAGAGTGGCTGATCTGATGTCGGCAGTTTGACATTTTTGCCTGCAAAATCAAAATGACCCTCACTGTTTCCCATCATAATATTATGCCACCTCCACCCTACCTGCATCTAATTTATACCCCTAATTAGTTAGGATACTATTGTAAAATCTTTGTCTGTTCTGTGTGTTCTTCTCAACCCCTGTGTTGCTGTTTTTGATCTACCGTCTTCTTGCTAATGGCTACAACACTGAGGTTTTTGCTTAAACTGCAGACTTTAGGCAAGCCTGAAACGCCCCTGGTTGAAAGGACTTGCCCTGGACTTCCCTCTTTGGTTCTGTGGCAGAGCCTGTAATGTCATTTAGATAGACCTAGCAAGCAGTGAATCTGAAATTCTGATGTTTTTGATTGGTGGAGGCATTCAGAATCTTCCGGAAGAAAGACGGGTCAGCTGGAGAGCTCTATTTTGTCCTCAGTTCTGTGACAGCCAGGATGTAGCTAGAGGGCACTCTCTCTATTTCTCTTCTCTCTCACCACCCAGCCATTTAGAAGTCTGCTAGTTACATCTGTGAAGGCATTCTTATTTAAAAGACAGACAGCAATCAGATCAGTGAAGGGTAGTGCCAGAGTGCAAGCAGTTTCTCAACAAGGTCTGTGATTATTTATCCCTCTATCTGAATGGCTGGGAAGAACCCAATCTGATAACACTCTTCATAATATAGCCTGAGTTTCTATGTAGCGATCAGGCAAATGGAAGACACTAATATTCTCAGGTTTAAAGTTTCAGTAAAATCTCAGGGAGTTGGGCTCCATCCGGTGGTCAGAGGTCCGAATTACACTGTCCAAATCTCCTGTGTGAGGCTCCATCCAGTGGTCGGAGGTCAGAATTGCAGTGAACGGAATCTCCTGTGCGAACCCCATCTGGTGGTCGGAGGTCAGAATTGCACCTATCCGAATCTCTCATATTAACTCATTCCCCAGAGGGTCTCATTCAGAGACGATCGGCAGCTAGAGAGGCCACAACCGCCGCAGCGAAGATTCATCTCCAACCTTTTCCTTCAATCCCCATTGTTTTAATACTTCCCCTCCCCTTACCAGGGGTCTGTCTTGTGTGTGTCTTCGTAGAAGGTGGGACGGGGTTTTGGGAATATGTAGACTAGTGGACCGCAGTGGCAATTATTTTCTTTATATGTTCAACTTTAATCTTGTTATGAATAAACGGTTTGTTAATATTTTACTTATAAGTCTGGTATCTGTAACAGATTGGAGCAGTCATGGGTTAAAGATCTCAAGAAAACATGAATTATTAGATAATTCACTTACACTTATGTTGGGACTCTGGGGCCTGCGGGACTGGGACTGACCGCACACTCCCCAGGGTTTCGTAACAAATGGATAACTCTAACTCACTCTTATTTTATCCTATCTGTTCCCCATTTATTACACCAGGTTTTATGTATCATAATAATCAGTATGTGACAATTCCTATGTAAATAGAGTTTGCCCTATGTACACTTGTGCACACAGTTTTGCTGTTGCTTTGGACCCCAACCCATCACTTCTATTTTTATTTTCTCCCCATTTTTGCTTCTTTACCCCTCCTCGTCCGATTTCTCCTATCATAATACCTAATTTCAGTTCTTCCCGCTCAGGTATTCTGTCCTTGCAAGACCTTGCAACAACCGTTCAGTGCTCTTAAATAATCCTACTATCCTATCGCCATGCCAGGCTTGACGCCCTCTGTGCCTCTCTTTGCATGCTCCAAAGAGGTTATCAAAGCACTCGACTTTGCCCCCTTACGAGCTGGAACCCCAACAGCTCTCTGCTGCCCACTTTCCAAACCTTTTATACTGTGCCCCAGCCGAAGGCTCACCTTGCCAATATCCTCCCTGTCCAACTCACCCCTCCCATTGCTGGCTTTCTGGTTCTGACAATGGATCACGCTATCCCCACTCAACTGTGCATCTCCCTCCAAAATATCAATGGACAAGGTCTTTGCTACCTATAAGTTTATTGTAGATGATTACTGCATCTTGAATGGAAACCTGACTAAGCGGTGGTGACACCTTTCCCCTAAATTACAGCCACCTACATGGCTTTAACTTTCACCACTTGCCTTGTTCAGCTTGTTGTGGTGCTGGCATTGCTCCCATCAGCAAAGCGTACCTTTGTCTTTCTCTTCACCCTTTTAGCACTCCCTCCCTGGAGCATCTCACCTTGTTACACCACTCCAACTTCTCATTTTCAACCCTCGTTCTCTATTGAACTCCTAAATATCGCAAAGAAACGTTCTCATTGAGATACCTTCACAGTTTTCAACTCTCAGCCTCTGCGAGTGTTGCTTGCCACAAAACAGCTGTAACCTTAACGTTGTCCAGGTCTTGATGCAAGCAGGTAGAGATGGCTTAATTCTCCGACTTGGCGCGGGGTCGGAGAATCCCGCCCAGTTAGTCGGTCAGAATTGTATTCGCTGGAGTTTAGAAAAATAAAGGGGAATTTCATAGAAATCTATAAAATTCTAACAGGACTGGACAGGGCAGATGTAGGAAGGATGTTCCCAATGGTAGAGGAGTCCAGAGCTAGGGGTCACAGTCTGAGGATACGGAGTAAATCATTTAGGGCTGAGATGAGTAGAAATCTCTTCACTCAGAGAGTGGGTAGCCTGTGGAGTTTGCCAGCACAGTAAGTAGTTGAGGCCAGAATATTGCATGTTTTTAAGAAGGAGTTAGACATATCTCTTGGTGTGCAAGAGTACAAAGGGTGTGGGGGGGAAGTTAGAAACAGGTTATTGAGTTGCATGATCAGCCATGATCATAATAAATGGCGGAGCGGGCTTGAAGGGCCAAATGGCTTCCTCCTATTTTTTATGTCTTTATGAACTATGCATTTCTGCAGCACCAGTTATATGTTCCTTTTCCTCTTATCTATTGTTTATCCAATGTACCATACTGAAGTGTAGTTATATAATAATAATCTTTATTGTCACAAGTAGGCTTACATTAACACCGCAATGAAGTTACTGTGAAAAGCCCCCAGTCACCACATTCCGGCGCCTGTTGGGGTACGCAGAGGTAGAAATCAGAATGTCCAATTCACCTAACAGCGTGTCTTTCAGGACTTGTCGGAGGAAACCGGAGCACTCGGAGGAAACGCACACAGACACAGGGAGAACTCCGCACAGTGACCCAAGCTGGGAATCGAACCTGGGACCCTGGTGCTGAGAAGCAACAGTGCTAACCACTATGCTACCCATAAAGAGCAGGCACCGCTGGGATTTGAACCTAGAATCTCCTGTTTACTAGTCAGGCGCTTTAACCAACTAAGCCACTGTGCCACAATTGTGCTAACTGTCCGCCTGCTTACAGATAATACTAGGTTTCATTAAAAAGTTGAAAATGTATTTTAGATTCACACAGTTTTCCAATACAGAAAGCAATAATATTTTTTTTAATTTAGAGTAACCAATTATTTTTCTTTTTCCAATTAAGGGGAAATTTAGCGTGGCCAATCCATCTAACCAGCACATCTTTAGGTCGTGGGGGTGAAACCCACGCAGACAGGGGAGAATGTGCAAACTCCACACGGACAGTGACCCTGGGCCGGGATTCGAACCTTGGTCCTTAGCACCACAGTCCCAGTGCTAACCACTGCGCCACATGCCGCCCTTCAGAAAGCAATTATAATCTATCCTACACCAGACGGTAGGCTCCAGAGGTCAAAGAGATCATTTACCACACCAAAGGACACATGCACAAAAAAACACACGATTCCATTGCACAGTGGAGACACAGAGCCTCCTGTTACTCTATAAAATAGTTTGGATTAACACACAGCATATAGAAGGTCAACCCTCTCAGTTGTTTGGACAGACTACAGCAATAGCAAATATGCTGGATGAGGAGGAATCTTATTCAAACTTACAGGATATTGAGAGACCTAGGTAGAGTGGACGTGGAGAGGATGTTTCCACGAGTAGGACAAACTAGAACCCGAGGCCACAGTCTCAGACTGAAGGGACGATCCTTTAAAACAGACATGAGGAGGAACTTCTTCAAATGGAGGATGGTGAATCTGTGGAACTCATTGCCGCAGAAGGCTGTGGAGGCCACATCACTGAGTGTTCTTAAGAGAGAGATAGGTTAATCGGTGATCGGTGGGTATGGGGAGAAGGCAGGAGAATGGAGATGAGAAACATATCAACCATGATTGCATGGTGGAGTAGACTTGATGGACTGAATGGCCTAATTCTGCTCCTGTATCTTATGGTCTTATGGACATAAGACCCAAACAAAGCAATTGGCAGGTGCAGAAATTGTTGGGCCCAACTTTCAATTCAGGGAGAGTAATAAACAGGAAAAAAGATATACCGGTACTTGTATTTATAGAGTGCTTGCTGGACACTTCAAAGTGCTTCAGAGCCAGTGAAGTCCTTTGAAGGTTAGTTACTGTCGTAATGCACTAAATACTACAGACACTTTACAGAATAAATATCAGTTAGGATACCATTGATAACTCCCCTGTTCTTCTCCAAAATAGTGAAATAGGATCTTCTGATGCACGTGAAAAATAGATGGGACATTGGTTTAATGTGTCATCCAAAATTTGGCACCTTCAGTAGTGCAGCACTCCCTCAGCAATCCCCCACGATTTATGTGCTCAACCCTGACACAAAAGCGAGAGTGCTATCAATGGAGCCACAGCTACAAACTCACTGGACGGCACGGTAGCACCGTTAGCACTGTTGCTTCACAGCGCCAGGGTCCCGGGTTCAACTCCAGCTTGGGTCATTGTCTGTGTGGTGTCTGCACGTTTTGCCTATGTATGCGTGAGTTTCCTCTGGGTGCTCCGGTTCCCTCCCACAAGTCCTGAAAGACGTGCTTGTTCGATGAATTCAACATTCTGAATTCTCACTCCGTGTACCCGAACAGGCGCGGGAATGCGGCGACTAGCGGATTTGCGCAATAGCTTCATTGCAGTGTTAACGTAAGCCCACTTGTGACAATAATATTGTTGCAAATGAGTACAAAATCGGTCAATTAAACAGGTTGAGAGGGAGTTTTTATTGTCCCCAACAGCTGAAAACCAGGTGATTCAACCAGGCAAGCCTAAACAGGCAGAATGTGAAACTGAACAGACAGTTCCCTTCAATCAGATATTGTTGGTGAATGTTTGAAGCAGAAATGGAAGGAAATACAAAAGATTTAGACAAAATGACAATGGGCAGAATATTGCTGGCCCCCATTGATGGATTTAGAGGCAGGAGGGTCCATGAAATACTCCGGCTGGCAACCTTTGCATACCCGTCAGAAATTCTACAGGACAGCCCAGTCAGACATTTTGCACGTGACCCACCCACCCTCACCCCAATTGAATCTAGGGCCCATAAATGCTCAATTATTGTCCACATCAGGGCCACTTCCCATCCGGTGCAATTTTGAGGCCACTGCGGAGAGATCAGCGATGGGGGTGAGGATGACACCTGGGTAATCAACCTACTCGGGCCTCCATCACTGGCATCCTCCCTCAGGGATTGCCATCCTTTCTCCGCTGCGAGACCCTCCAGCTTGCCTTTGACCTAGACTCCGATCTCTGGGGGACTGCTTGTAGTCCCACCAATGGCCACTGCTCCTGGTGGCACTGCTGAGGCTACGGAGCTACTGGCCAATCAGTTTGGCCAGCAGCTTTCTGAACTGTTACCTTTGCTTGAGTGAGGGATTGGGAGTCCTGCCTCCAACCAATTAAACCAATTAAAACTTCATGAAGTCGGAAGTGGCTGCCACAATCAATGGGGTTGTGAGCGCCAACAACCTTTTCAGCAGCGGGAAGAAAAACCCTAACATCCAAAAAATCCTGACCTGGACATGGAAATTGGCAGAACGTAACACTGAACATTTAACTGTAAAAGCAGCAGAATTAAATGTTAAAACAGAATGGGCTGGATTCTCTGCACCCTGATGCCGAAATCGCGGCCGGCGCTGGGGCGGAGAATCCAGTTTGACACCGAAATCGGGCCCTGCGCCAGTTCAGCAATTTTCCGGGCACCAAAACGCGGCGTCACCGAGGAGTATGCCGCGCCGCCGGGCACCATTGCCAGAGGCCCACTCCGACCCCAACCGGCCGAGTCCCCGACAGCGTGGAACTAACCTGCTATTGCCGGGCGGGATACTCACGTGACGACTGTGAACTCAGTCCACAGCCGCCCTGGTCGTGAGCGGGCCGATCGGAGGCCGGGGGGCGGGGGGGGGGGGGCCTTATAGGCGGCCGTGGAGTGCTTGTGTAGGGGTTGAGGGTGGGGCACTCAGTCGATCGGGGTGGGGGGGGGGTGGGTCTCTTTCTTGGGTCTGGCTCTGGAGTCCGAGTCCGCTATGGAGTACGGCACGGCCACAGGAGGCCGCCGCCCGTGTGCATGCGCGGCCTCCGACCCGGAGTGCGGGGGCCCAGATCTGCATCAAAAGCTGCGAGATTTGCTCCGGGTCCCTACTAGCCCCCATCGGGGCAGGGCTATGAATTTGTGTCCCTTTTCTCCAGGATATTCAGGATTAAAACTCCACGGTTTTGACGCCGGTGAGGGGACATAATCCCAATAATGGAGAATCCAACCCAATATTTGGTGAAAGAGGATGTATGAGATGCAGCCGGTATGATATTTACCAACTTAGAAGCTATAGCAGGTTAGGAATCCGCACAAGAAAGGAATGGGTAACCTGAGGGAAGTTTATCTGGGGTTTCCCCAGATCTTGTTGCCTAGAGGTTGAAAGTAACTGTTAACTTTGCGACGACAGAGTGTCATTCACTACAAATTGGAATTCCAAATCCAAATCGACGCTCAATGCCTGATTTTTTGACATTACGCTACGAGCAAAGTCTTGTCCACTGGAAATATTAATCAGAAATTAGAGCGCAATTTTCTGCCTTTTCTTTTACATAGTTAGAAAATTGCTTGCAGCACACATTAGAAAGCTTAAGTCAGAATGTTATTGCTGTTGGTCCATTATCTTGTAAGACAATAGAGAGACTCGCTATCATTTGTCTCTTGCATCTAAAATTGGATTTAACAACCACTTCAGTAAAAGCCAGGGAACTCTACTGGGGCCAATAAGTCCACTTCAAAAGTTATGGGTCTCTGCTTCAGGATTTTTCCATTAATTGCAGCTTTCTAATCTATCCTACCAGTGACATTATGTCTGCTTCCTGAAATAACTGGCGCTGTTTTATATGACTGGGTATATTAAAAGGCAGTTAATTTAATTTATGGAACGCGTTGGCACACGGTGGGCTGAATTCTCCATTTGGGAGACTCCCATTGAAGCTGAATCGCTTCTGGTTTGGGCTGGAGCTTGGAATGGTGTCCAGAAGCAACTCACTCTCTCCAGCCACGCAAATCTGTGCATGGCGGGGGACTCGAGGGATTCCATTCCCAGTCCTGCAATCAGGCTGCCATTTTGAGTGGCCGGCCAGATAGCGAGGTCTGGTGGCTGGCCTCCCTCCCCCGACAATACCACTCCTGCCCCTAACCTCAGCTCACAGGTAGGAGCATCCGCCACCCCCCACCACGGGAATTGGTATGTTAATTCCCTTGCACAGCATGCACGCATGAGGGTGACCCAACACCCTCTCATTATCTCCTCATCAGAGACTCCCACCAGAGACCCCATCAGAGCCCCCATCAGAGATTTCCTGCAAGTGACCTCCATGAGAGCCGCCAAACAGAGACTCCCAGCCAGATATCCTCACCAGAGACCCTGACAAGAGACCCCAGCAGGCATCCCCCAACAGAGACCCCGATCAGACACCACCACCGGAGACCTCTATGTCAGAGATTCTCCCATTAGAGGCCCCCCATATCAGAGACTCCTCATAAGAGACCCCGCCCCATATTAAAGATTGCCACTTATCAGTTATCACTGCTTGGAAGCTAAAGAGCAATCGAAGGCAGCAACAGTGAAAAACGCCTGCTTTATAGATGTGTATTCTAACCTAGCTACGATTGACAGCTTCTGTACACATCAAAAACAGTTAACTGCTTTCTGCTGTAAAAAAGAGGAAGCAAAAAAACTTAACTCCGATGTTAATAAACATTGTGGAAAGAATCAAATCAAGTTACCTGAGATGCATCCAAGCATGAAGGGAAATTTAAAAAAAACAATCCAGACACCTGGCTGTCTGGAAGCTATTATCCTGTCAATTGCAGCCCACCTAATGCTATTTCTCTTTGAAAGTGAATAGAAGTCTTGCAGATCAAAGTATCTTAGGGAGTTTAAAGTCTGTGCAGTATTTTGACTTTTTAACCGCTGCTGCTGCTGTCTAGAAATCTGTCTGAGGCAGCAGGTGTATGGGGAAGGTAAATGAAAAAGCAGGGATTTTTCATTATTTTTTCCTCGACTGCTATTTAACTTCCAGGCAGAGATGAATGATAGGAAGGGGGGCCCTGCTATGGGGGTTTTATGATTTGGGATGTTGTTGCTAATTGTGTTCTCACTTTAATTGGCTCTGATTATGGTGGTTAATATGGTCGCCTGCCTTGATTCTAATTACTTTTGCTTAAGAGTCGCCGGATATCTTTCGATACTGCCACAAAATGAAAAAAAATGACATGAAAATCGCTTATTGTCACGAGTGGGCTTCAATTAAGTTACTGTGAAAAGCCCCTAGTCGCCACATTCTGGCGCCTGTCCGGGGAGGCTGGTACCGAATACTGATCAGAGACTCAATACACCAGTTAGTATGTTCTAAATCAATGCTCATTTATTTACACACACAATCAAATATACCCATGCACAAAACTCTACCAACTTCACTACTACTAAAGCTAATACTTAGCTTCGGGCACCCACTCAGTCAGAGGAATAATGGCTGTTGTCCGGTTCTGAGGCTGCTGGGGTTGAGCTGGTATGGAATAGCAGCTGAGAGCGTCTGTCTCGTAGCGTGCGTTGACTTTGGACTTACTTGTTCTGGTGCAGCTGCTAGGCAGGTCTCTCCTCGCTGAGAGCCAAAGCCAAGAGAGCAAGTCTCTGTCGGGGGCTTCTTCTTATATTCAAAGGGGGCTTCACACGCTTTTGGGCGGGCCTTGAACTTGGCCCCAATTAATTGGACCGCATCTTGATCATCGGTATCGATCTCAACCAATAAAGTAAAGGGGTGGGTGCCCTGACGACTGGATGTGTCTAAGGTGGCCGTTGGCCTTGCTTTGCTTGTGTCTTGCTGGCGCCGGTGTGTCTGCCTCAGTATCAGTTACTTAAATGTTACCCTTTTGTCCCCGGAGATGGCTCATTATTATGGTAATGGATTTGCAGTATCGGTTTTGTCTGGGAGCTACGGCTCCAATCAACAGACAAACCTTGCGCCTGCTTGCTTTCTCAGTATTGCCCATTTTCCCTGCATTCTTTGCAGTGTCCAATTTGCAATCGGGATGTGGCCATCCCAGATGGCTACACTGTCTCTGATATGGGCGGTTCTTTTCTGGGGGAGGGTCTCTGATGGAGTGTCCTGTGGGGGGTTCTGGTGGGGTCTGAAGGGGGGGGGGGGGTCTGGTGGGGGGGGGGTCGTGTGGGGGAGGTCTGAAGGGGGAGTCCTGTGCACGAGTCCGGTGAGGGGGTTGTGGTGGGCAAGATTTATGTTGTGATGGAGAAGGCCCTCCGATAGACTCCTATCTTAAATACATACCACAAGGTCCACCGCATCAGGGTCATGCCCAGTGCTGATCCCATTAATTCCCTGAAACCAGGGGCGCGATTCTCCGCTCCCCACGCCGGGTGGGAGAATCGCAGGAGGGTAGGCAACTCACGACACGCCCCCCTGGCGCGCCCCACGATTCTCCCACCCCCCACTCGGAAGAATCGGCGCTCGCCGTTTTTCACAGCGACCGGCAATTCTCTGGCCCTTTTGGGCCGAGCGGCCTGCCGTTCCAACTGGTTCACAACGGCGGCAACCACACCTGGTCACTGCCGTCATGAACATGGGCGCCAAATGCTCGTTTGAAGCTTGTGGGGAGCGGAGAGGGGAGTGAGCACCATGGCTGTGCTCAGAAGAGGACTGGCCCCCGATCGGTGCCCACCGATCGTCGGGCCAGCGTCTCAAAGCGACGCACTCTTTCCCCTCCGCCGCCCCACAAGATCAAGCCGCCACGTCTTGTGGGTCAGCGGAGGGGAAGACGGCAACCGCGCATGGGAGGGTTGGAGCCGTCAGCCGTCGTGACGTCAGCCGAGCATGCACGGGTTGGAGCCGGCCAACCTGCGCATGCATGGCTGACGTAATTTAGGCACCGCTGTCGCATCATTCTCGGCGCACCGCCTTGACGCAAATGTCAAGGCCCGGCGGCCGAGAGTTGCGGAGCGCTGCTCCTAGCCCCCCCGGGTAGGGGTGAATAAGGTGCGAGGAGCGGCCTCCGAGGCCATCGTGAAACTCGGCTGAGTTGACGACTGGATTCCCGATTTCTCGCGGGAGCGGAGAAATCCACCCCCAGATTCTCCATCGCATCGGGAACTTCACTATTGGCGGCAGGAAGAATCACCCTGATATTGTTTCCCTTTTGGAAGTATGTTAACATCCGATGGAAAGTCCAGCCAAGCATAAGATGAAGAATTGGAATGGCCAAAAATGCATTTCAAAAAATGAAAATGATTAAGATCAAGTCAAAATTAGGCATGAAAATAAAGCTAGAAATCATGGAATACGACATCATCAATTTGTACTGACAGAAATGAGTGTTGGAAGGTCAGTGGTCCACGCCAGCCAAGCCCGCGTTCTCGGTCCACTAATCAGCGGGCGCACGCGATCGGTGTGGGGGGCGGCTTTATTGGCGCCGGCCTGCTGTGTGGGTCCACCCTGTCGCGCGGGGCCGCCAAGCGCACACGCGGACCCACAACCAGAAATGCAGGGTCTCTTATTGGCAGCCGGAGCTGCATGGAGTACTCCAGGGCCCCTGCAAGCCTCCTTAAAAATGGAGAATCACCCCGGACTTTCTGGAAAAAAGTCCGGAGTGATTTGCGCCCGTTTTCATAGAATCATAGAATTTACAGTGCAGAAGGAGGCCATTCGGCCCATTGAGTCTGCACTGGTTCTTGGTAAGAGCACCCTACCCAAGCCCACACCTCCACCCTATCCCCATAACCCAGTAACCCCACCCAACACTAAGGGAAATTTAGGACACGAAGAGCAATTTAGCATGGCCAATCCACCTAACCTGCACATCTTTGGACTGTGGGAGGAAACCAGAGCACCCGGAGGAAACCCATACACACACGGGGAGAATGTGCAGGCTCTGCACAGACAGTGACCTAAGCCGGGACTCGAACCTGGGACCCTAGAGCTGTGAAGCAGTTGTGCTAACCACAGTGCTACCGTGTTGCCGTGGACGTGGGGACATAGCCCCATCATTGGTGAATCCTGCCCATGATACCTGGAAAGACCAAGTAAGAGAGGGGGATCTGTTCCAAATGTACTTCTACAAACTTCCACCTATATCCTTTTGTCCTATCTTCTTGGCGTATTTAAAAGTAATAATTGGGATTTAATTTCCTCAGATGGTTCAATATCCTATAAATTAATGAAATCCTCCCTTAACCTCCTTCATTCTGTACTATAACTAATCTTCTATCATTTTTCTTTATCAGTTATCCTCTCTAGTTGGGATAAGTTTGGATGTTATTTACTGTCGTTTCTTTTTTATTATGGCATTTTGAACAAAACAGAACACTGAACCGATGCTGTAAAGATTCAGCATGGATTCTATAGGGCTACACGGGCAGCTCAATTAGGGACGTAATCCTGTTAGATTTGTATTTGGGATGCAATACCTGGACTGGTCATGCTGCCCCACGTTTCTTCCCTCCAGTCTGCATTCTAACTAAAGATCTCTGCATTTAAGTAATTTTTTTAAATATATAGCTTTGCCAAAGAGTTTATTGCGGTTAGAATTCTTCTGTACGGGATGGAATTGTACTTGAGGAGCATTTCTGTCAGCTCTGCCCCAACTCTGACCACAAACTATTTTCGATCTTTCATTTCAAATAAATGGTGGGTTTCTTACGGGATTCTGCCATCAAAGTAAATCCAGGTTTGAAACTTAAAGCTCCTCCCTACAAATTAAATGTTGGGTAAAGCAATGTGTTCCTGGTACATGCTTCGGGCTGGGGGATGAACCTGGGCGATCTGCCATTTAAGGCGGCGAAGGATACTTTCTGGTTCTGGTGCCTGGGGATCCAGGTAGCCCATGAGTGGGCCACAATGCATTGGTGGAACTTGATGGAGTTGGTGGCGGAGGATAAGGAGGACGACCTCTACACCTGACAGTGACAGGAGGGTGGTGAAGATGAACGTACTGCCAAGATTCCTGTTTGTGTTTCAGTCCCTCCCGAACACCTTTCTTAAGGTCAAGATGCATTAATCTTGGAGTTTGTATGGACCGAGTGGGTGCTGATGGTTAATAGAACTCTGTTTCAAATGCAGAGGTGGGAAAGGGGGCTGGCGCTCCTGAATTTGTGACAATTTTATTGGGCAGCGAATGTGGAATAGGTGAGATGATGGTGTGGGAAGGGAGGCAGATTGGGGAAGGTTAGAGGAGGGGTTGTGCAAGGGGACATTGCCATTCACCCTGAGGAAGTACACCAGTGGTCGAGTGGTGGAGTCATCCACAAAAATTTGGAACCAGCTGAGGAGGCACTTTAAACTGGGGCACATGTTACTGATGACTCCACTGGGTGGGAATCATAGGTTTGCACTGGAGGGAGGGGGGTGGATGATGGGATCTACAGGAGATGGAGGGAGGAAGATGGAGGGAGGAAGCGCCAGTGTGGGTCAGTGACATGTTTGCGGAAGGCAAGTTTGCTGGGCTGGAGGAACTGCGAGAGACGTGCGGAACTTTGTGCGCAAAGGGATGCCCTCATTCCCCCAGTCCGGAATATACACTTTTGGAGAAAATGTTGCTGCCGGATGAAGGTGGGATTGTAGAATTGGGGACATATATGGGTGGTTGGGAGAGCAAGGCATGACCTTCGTGAAAAGGATCAAGCAGAAGTGGGAGGAGGAGTTGGGGAGGGAGATAAGATGGCGGCTTTGGTGTGAAATAATGCACCAAATGAACTCAACCTCCTCCTGTGCAAGATGAATTTATACCATTTAAGGTGTGGAATAGGGTCCACATGACTCAGGACAGGATGAGTGGGTTTTTCCCGGAGGTAGTGGATGGATGCGAGACGTGTGGGAGGGGGCCGGCAAACCATGCCCATATATTTTGGGGGTGTGAAGAGTTGGAGAACTTTTAGGAGGTGGTGTTTTGGAACCAATCGAGGACTGTAGGGTTTGCGATAAAGCTGAACCCAAGGTGGCAATCTATGGGGTGTCAAGGGTAGGGGTGAATAAGGTGCGAGGAGCGGCCTCCGAGGCCATCGTGAAACTCGGCTGAGTTGACGACTGGATTCCCGATTTCTCGCGGGAGCGGAGAAATCCACCCCCAGATTCTCCATCGCATCGGGAACTTCACTATTGGCGGCAGGAAGAATCACCCTGATATTGTTTCCCTTTTGGAAGTATGTTAACATCCGATGGAAAGTCCAGCCAAGCATAAGATGAAGAATTGGAATGGCCAAAAATGCATTTCAAAAAATGAAAATGATTAAGATCAAGTCAAAATTAGGCATGAAAATAAAGCTAGAAATCATGGAATACGACATCATCAATTTGTACTGACAGAAATGAGTGTTGGAAGGTCAGTGGTCCACGCCAGCCAAGCCCGCGTTCTCGGTCCACTAATCAGCGGGCGCACGCGATCGGTGTGGGGGGCGGCTTTATTGGCGCCGGCCTGCTGTGTGGGTCCACCCTGTCGCGCGGGGCCGCCAAGCGCACACGCGGACCCACAACCAGAAATGCAGGGTCTCTTATTGGCAGCCGGAGCTGCATGGAGTACTCCAGGGCCCCTGCAAGCCTCCTTAAAAATGGAGAATCACCCCGGACTTTCTGGAAAAAAGTCCGGAGTGATTTGCGCCCGTTTTCATAGAATCATAGAATTTACAGTGCAGAAGGAGGCCATTCGGCCCATTGAGTCTGCACTGGTTCTTGGTAAGAGCACCCTACCCAAGCCCACACCTCCACCCTATCCCCATAACCCAGTAACCCCACCCAACACTAAGGGAAATTTAGGACACGAAGAGCAATTTAGCATGGCCAATCCACCTAACCTGCACATCTTTGGACTGTGGGAGGAAACCAGAGCACCCGGAGGAAACCCATACACACACGGGGAGAATGTGCAGGCTCTGCACAGACAGTGACCTAAGCCGGGACTCGAACCTGGGACCCTAGAGCTGTGAAGCAGTTGTGCTAACCACAGTGCTACCGTGTTGCCGTGGACGTGGGGACATAGCCCCATCATTGGTGAATCCTGCCCATGATACCTGGAAAGACCAAGTAAGAGAGGGGGATCTGTTCCAAATGTACTTCTACAAACTTCCACCTATATCCTTTTGTCCTATCTTCTTGGCGTATTTAAAAGTAATAATTGGGATTTAATTTCCTCAGATGGTTCAATATCCTATAAATTAATGAAATCCTCCCTTAACCTCCTTCATTCTGTACTATAACTAATCTTCTATCATTTTTCTTTATCAGTTATCCTCTCTAGTTGGGATAAGTTTGGATGTTATTTACTGTCGTTTCTTTTTTATTATGGCATTTTGAACAAAACAGAACACTGAACCGATGCTGTAAAGATTCAGCATGGATTCTATAGGGCTACACGGGCAGCTCAATTAGGGACGTAATCCTGTTAGATTTGTATTTGGGATGCAATACCTGGACTGGTCATGCTGCCCCACGTTTCTTCCCTCCAGTCTGCATTCTAACTAAAGATCTCTGCATTTAAGTAATTTTTTTAAATATATAGCTTTGCCAAAGAGTTTATTGCGGTTAGAATTCTTCTGTACGGGATGGAATTGTACTTGAGGAGCATTTCTGTCAGCTCTGCCCCAACTCTGACCACAAACTATTTTCGATCTTTCATTTCAAATAAATGGTGGGTTTCTTACGGGATTCTGCCATCAAAGTAAATCCAGGTTTGAAACTTAAAGCTCCTCCCTACAAATTAAATGTTGGGTAAAGCAATGTGTTCCTGGTACATGCTTCGGGCTGGGGGATGAACCTGGGCGATCTGCCATTTAAGGCGGCGAAGGATACTTTCTGGTTCTGGTGCCTGGGGATCCAGGTAGCCCATGAGTGGGCCACAATGCATTGGTGGAACTTGATGGAGTTGGTGGCGGAGGATAAGGAGGACGACCTCTACACCTGACAGTGACAGGAGGGTGGTGAAGATGAACGTACTGCCAAGATTCCTGTTTGTGTTTCAGTCCCTCCCGAACACCTTTCTTAAGGTCAAGATGCATTAATCTTGGAGTTTGTATGGACCGAGTGGGTGCTGATGGTTAATAGAACTCTGTTTCAAATGCAGAGGTGGGAAAGGGGGCTGGCGCTCCTGAATTTGTGACAATTTTATTGGGCAGCGAATGTGGAATAGGTGAGATGATGGTGTGGGAAGGGAGGCAGATTGGGGAAGGTTAGAGGAGGGGTTGTGCAAGGGGACATTGCCATTCACCCTGAGGAAGTACACCAGTGGTCGAGTGGTGGAGTCATCCACAAAAATTTGGAACCAGCTGAGGAGGCACTTTAAACTGGGGCACATGTTACTGATGACTCCACTGGGTGGGAATCATAGGTTTGCACTGGAGGGAGGGGGGTGGATGATGGGATCTACAGGAGATGGAGGGAGGAAGATGGAGGGAGGAAGCGCCAGTGTGGGTCAGTGACATGTTTGCGGAAGGCAAGTTTGCTGGGCTGGAGGAACTGCGAGAGACGTGCGGAACTTTGTGCGCAAAGGGATGCCCTCATTCCCCCAGTCCGGAATATACACTTTTGGAGAAAATGTTGCTGCCGGATGAAGGTGGGATTGTAGAATTGGGGACATATATGGGTGGTTGGGAGAGCAAGGCATGACCTTCGTGAAAAGGATCAAGCAGAAGTGGGAGGAGGAGTTGGGGAGGGAGATAAGATGGCGGCTTTGGTGTGAAATAATGCACCAAATGAACTCAACCTCCTCCTGTGCAAGATGAATTTATACCATTTAAGGTGTGGAATAGGGTCCACATGACTCAGGACAGGATGAGTGGGTTTTTCCCGGAGGTAGTGGATGGATGCGAGACGTGTGGGAGGGGGCCGGCAAACCATGCCCATATATTTTGGGGGTGTGAAGAGTTGGAGAACTTTTAGGAGGTGGTGTTTTGGAACCAATCGAGGACTGTAGGGTTTGCGATAAAGCTGAACCCAAGGTGGCAATCTATGGGGTGTCAAGGGTGCCAGAGTTGCTGGAGGGGAAGGGGACCAATGTTGTGGACTTCGCCTCTCTGAATGCTTGGCGATGGATACTTTTGAATTGGATGTCGGCTAACGGGGGCTGTGGCATGGCTGGGAGACTTGTACGGGTTTCTCAGGTTGGAAAAAATTGAATTTTCCCTCAGGGGTTGGAGGAGGCCTTTGAGGTACAGTGGAGGGCGTTGATGACTTTATTTGAGGAGCTATTTGTTGCCCGGGGGAGGGGGTGGGGGGGGGGGGGGGGTAAAGGGTGATAAAATGTTACAAACTTTATATTCTGTTGGATTTAAGGTTGTGTTATTATGTTGGATAAAATCTTTTCGAAAGAACATATAAAGTTCGTCCGTCCCCTGCTGTGGAGGTAGCCCGCAATTTGCTGGTGGCAGGGTCTCCCAGCCCTGTCCCTGTGAACGGGGTGTCCCATTGGTGGCAGAGGACCAACCTCAGCGGCACTGGAAGACCCAGTGTAATTGGCCAGCCACCAAAAATTATTTTGCTTTGTGCTATACATTTGAGGGATGTCATCTGTCCTTCTCAGAGATTTAGAGCATAAATAACCAAAATAAAGCAAGTACTTGTATCCTGCTGGTGATGATATTTGTGCTACGGCAGCAGCTGGAACAGTGCCTTGGGCTTATTGTTTAAGGCTTCCGAGTTGATTACAAAGCACAAAAGAGCATTAATGGCTGACATACTTGCTTCAATAAAACACCCTTTGAATGGCTTTACAAGCAGGAGCTCATTACAGTTCCTTGTGATAATGTTTTCTTTGGCTGGTGAGTCTAAAGCCTGGGGACAAAATCTCAGGATAAGGGGCAGCCCATTATGAGGGGGAATTTCTTCGCTCAGTGACTGATAAATCTTTGGACTCCTTTATCCCAGAGGGGTGTGGAAGCTCAGGCACTGAGCATTTTCAAGGCAGTAATCAATAGATTTCTGGGGACTGTCATGGGAGTGTATCTTTAAGAAATGGCTGTTGATCAAATAGCTGCAGTGATTTCATTGTGTGGGTGGAGCTGGAATGTGATTCTGTCTTTTACTTTTGTTTTGAGCTGGCAGCTGCACTGTGTCTTAGTTTTGTTTTCAGTTTAAAGCTGTATTCAGACTACAAGGATGTTGGAGTCTCTCTCTGTATGTTAAAAAGGTGTTCAGATCACTTGATAATTTAAAAGTGATACTTCCTTTCTGTAGAAATTTCAAACCTGCTGTCTTTGTTAAAAAGATGTTTTGACTTATGGATGTTGTTAGGAAAGTGGTTAAGAGTTAGCTATAGAGTATTGTATCTGTGGGGATTATCAATGTTGGTAGTTGATAAACTATTTACTGTGTGTTTATAAAGTGTTAGCTGAATTTATAGAATGAACATTGTTTTGTTTTAAACATACTTTAGCTCTCTGTTGCATCCCACCTGTAAAGTGGCCCCTTGTGCTCTCCATAATCAAAATCTATTTGCAGTTGTAGGTCAGGTGAACTCTATGATATACTTTGGTGTTCTCTAAACCCTGGCCCATAATAAGACCAATGACATCAAGGGATATGGGGATAGTGTGGAAAAGTGGCATGGAGGTAGGTGATCCGGCATGATAAGTCTTGATGGGCTGATTGACCTACTTCTGTCCATATGTTCGCACATTCCTAATATTTCATAGTTAGATAGTTAAATACTTAAATCAATGATCTGAGTATGTTTTGATTAATCCACAAATCCGACAGTGCTTTGAATTTACGGGTGTTCCAAGATTCATCTGTGAAAGACTGAATTCAGTTGAAACACAAAGGTCAACAACGATTCATGCTGAGAATACAAATGTTACATTCCTCATCATTTCAGCGGGCACAATAAAAATGTCCTCAGCCATCGGCAGTGTCATTTCTGACACAGACCTTCAACCTCTTGATCAATTTCCAAATCTTAAACAACATGCTGTATCGGGGGTGGGGGTGGGTGAGGGGGGGGGGGGGGGGGGGGGAGAGCTTTACTGTGAATTCTGTAAATGCCCTGAAAGTGATCTTGCCTTTGTGAGACAAGTATTAATAGAGGCAGCTAAAAAATAAAACTCTGTTGGAGCCAGGACTGTTATTTTATCATACTGTGCAAAGTGACTGCAGTAATGATGGTGATGATGTTAGGATGTCGGATTGCGATAATAGTCACAAACGGAAAATGACAATCTTGATCTTGGACATCACGGCCGGAGCAATTGTTCTAAAAATACTGAAGGCAGCGGTCAAAGAGTTTCTTTCTGCAATTTAAAGTAATAGCTATCATCCATCTCCATTGCCAGTGACATGTCGGAGGAGATGAGGTCAGAAACAGAGTCTTTCAGACTCAGGGAAGCATCCGTAATATGGAGTTAAATGAATGTCCAAATATTTACCAGCTAGATAAGATTTTAAGCTCCATATTTGTTACCGTTAATGCCATCTCAAGAATCAAAGATGGACAAATGGGGATAAATGAAGGGAGTGGGCGGAGATGATGGTACTGCCATTGGAGGAATAATCTGGAGACCCAGGGGCAGAATTCTCGACCCCCCGCAGGGTCGGGGAATTGCCCGGAGCCGACGTAAATCCCACCCCCGCCGTGGCCGGAATTCTCCGCCACCCGGGAATGCCCCCTGTACCGATCGGCAGGCTCCCCGCACCGATTCTCCGGCCCGCAATGGGCTGAAGTCCTGCCGCTGACAGGCCAATCCCGCCGACGTGGTTTAAACCACCTCTGGTGCCGGCGGGATTGGCGGCGCGAGCGGGCCTCCGGGGTCCTGTGGAGGGGGGGCGCGCGGGTCGATTGGACCCCGGGGGGGTGCCCCCACGGTGGCCTGGCCCGTGATCGGGGCCCACCGATCGGCGGGCGGGCCAGTGCCGTGGGGGCAATCCTTTTCTTCCGCCGCCGCCACGGCCTCCACCATTGCGGAGGCGGAAGAGATCCCCTTACCGCGCATGCGCCGGTGGTGACATCAGCGGCCGCTCAAGCTCCGGCGCATGCGCGGACACACGCCGGCCGGCAAAGGCTTTTCGGCCAGCCCCGATGCTGGCCGGCGTAGCGCCAATGGCCGTTGGTGCCAGTCGGCAGAGCGGGAGCCACTCCGGCGCAGGCCTAGCCCCTAAAGGTGCGGAGAATTCCGGACCTATGGGGAGGCCCGACGCCGGAGTGGTTAGCGCCACTCCGCTACGCCGGGACCCCCTACCCCGCCGGGTAGGGGAGTATTTTGCCCCAGGTTAATACTCTGGGAACATGGGTTCAAATGGCACCGGGTGTAACAAAATTCAATTAATCAACTCTGGAATTGAAAGCTAATCTGAGTATACATGAACGTGAAACTATTATTGATTGCTATTTTTAAAAAGCATCTGGTTCAGTGATGCCCTTTAGGGAAGGGAATCTGCCTCCCTCTCTGGTCTGGCCTACATGTGACTCCATACCCACAGCAATGTGGTTGACCCTTAACTGTCCTCTGAAAGGGATTTGTAAGCCATTCAGTTCAAGGGCACTTGAGAATGGGCAACAAATGCTGGCATTGCCAGTGATGCCCACATCCCATCAAAGAATAATTTATAAAAAGTTATGTTCATTGTCACTTGCCGCGTAATGCTATTAAATGCTTTTGGCTTTTTATAATGTTCTAATGAAGCTCAATGCAAGATCCAGTTGCATCCTTCCACCAGGCACTTGGCAGCCACCTTGATTCAATATTGACATCAACATCTTCAGGCCATAACCACATCTCTGATTGTCTCTCCTGGCAATGGGTATTGGCAATAGAGCATGGGTCTAACAACCGTTCCAGGGATGTGTGAAGGAAGATATTTGGTGCTACAGGTGTATATTTGCTGGTGAAGTGGTGCACATTCCCATTGTCAACCATCTGTTTATTTCCACAGGACTGCTCAGCCACTAAAGCCTGCTCTGTGTTATCAAGCTTTCATTCTTCCCAATTTCGCTAATAGAACATAGAACATAGAACAGTACAGCACAGAACAGGCCCTTCGGCCCTCGATGTTGTGCCGAGCCATGATCACCCTACTCAAACCCACGTATCCACCCTATACCCCCAACAACCCCCGCCTTAACCTTACTTTTCAGGACACTACGGGCAATTTATCATGGCCAATCCACCTAACCCGCACATCTTTGGACTGTGGGAGGAAACCGGTGCACCCGGAGGAAACCCACGCACACACGGGGAGGACGTGCAGACTCCGCACAGACAGTGGCCCAGCCGGGAATCGAACCTGGGACCCTGGAGCTGTGAAGCGTTTATGCTAACCACCATGCTACTGTGCTGCACGTTAACTATTCACACATTCTCTGAGGAATTATCCACACTGGGAGCATTCCTTCAGATTAATTGCAAAATGGAGAATCAGGTGGAAGCAGCCACTGATAGGGCCTCACCTGTGTCAGAAGAAGATCATATCCCAGATGTCACAAGCATGTAATTATAATAATGTAGTACCACAGCCATTTTATGTTCAATTGAGCACTGTTAGCAGCAGGCAGAGGTTCCATCCACACTTCGACAGAGCTCCTGCCTGAGAGAGCTTTCCGTCAAACAGATTGGCCAACAGCTCCCCATCCCCTGCAGACACAGAACTTCAGTGGCCGGAAGAGCTACTACAGTGACATGCCTGGCGACTACGTCCTGGGACCACCCCAGGTAAGTATCAGGGGCCCCAGGGAAGGGAGGTTAGATGATGTCCTTGGCAGGCAGCAGGGGAGTGATCTTGGTGTCAGGGTGTTGGCAGGAAGGGAAGGGAGGGCAGGAGCACCCAGGTCCCAGAGGTGAGAGCACCCACGTTTCCATTCCAGCATCAGAACTCGCCAGGGTGGGGACAAAGATATAACATTCTGACCTTTGCTTTGACTAAGAATAATGCTTGACTGATGGGTTATTTTTACATTGAATCACCCACAACTGAAAGGAGCTGCACACAAACATACACACACATATTATTACTGCATAGACCACTTTGAGGAGATGCTTTGTTACATAATTGTGACTCTAGGCCACAGATCTGCAGAGATAGAGACAGTCAATTTGACAATAATGTCAGAGAAAATTGTCATTATATTACTGTTGACTAGAGAGGTGGTTGTGAAACTATATGTATCAGGCAGACAGTGGAATACCCGAGTTGCCCTCCCGAGTTGCCGTCTTGGTAATGAACACTACATCAGGAGCATAATTTCAGCCTCCCGCAACTTCTCAAAAATGCTCAAACTGTTTAAGGGAAGCATGTCAGAGGAACATGTTAAACACATTTTATATCGTACATCTATATGCAAATTATGACTGCAGGCCTTTACTTTCTGGTGTCATATATTTGTCACATTTTTGTGTCGGCTTCTTCTATTGTAAATTCTTACAGTCTCAGTTAGAATGAAAACTGCCTAAATAACTTATGCTTGAATTTTACCAGTGGTGATGCCATGGCACCTGAGTTTTGTGTGTATCAGCTCTCATACTGGATTACATAGAATCTCCGAAGCTCCAACCAAGCCTACTTGTCTGGTTTAGTCATGGTATCGCAGAGTTGCAGCAGAATTGCAGATGTTGTAAAGGTAACATCCACTCTCAGCTAGTGTGATATCATTTCCCAGGCAGAACTCTTTAAGGTTGCTGAATTAGGATGGTGTTATTTTGGGTAGATGTGAAGGAAAAGTCAGAATTTTAAATTCAAGGCTTTGAAAGACCATTGCTGATCAGGAAGAAGAGTAGTGAAGAGGGAGTTTCAATCAAGGTGTAATTCATGGAGGGCCCAATCAGGAGGACATATGAGCAACCAAGGGATTGAGATGACATGAAAAAGGTTTCAATGGCAGTGAGCATGAGGCGATGGCATTCGTAGTTGATGGATGGGGTGTGGGATCTGAGACTCAGCTTTGGGATGAATAGAACACCAGGGCCTCGATTTTCACTCCCAAGCCGGGGGCACAAAGTTTCCTTGATCTGCCAACCTGACCCAGGAATAGAAGGACCAGAAGGTTGTATTTTCATTCCAACATGTGCAGACTGTATTAAAAGTCATGCTTGCCACCTACCCTCGCCCCCACCCTGAGTGTGTAGGCTGTCGGGTATGGAGACAGGCTAGCCGGAAGGCCTGCCACTATGCCCCGCCCCTTCGTTAAACTTAATTTAAAAATTATCTTAACCCCCCTGACACTCCTATGCCCCAGCCATGCCAACTTCTATCGCTTTATGTCTGATGAGCCATCAATTGCACGAGAGACGAGTTACTATACAAAAGTTAGGCTTTAATAAGCTAGAACTTAGCCCTGCGGTTGTCTACAATAAAATGGACGACCGCCTGGTGTTCCGACTATTTATACCTCGGTATGGAGGCGTGGTTAACTCAGCCTCTCGACCAATCGGAGAGCTGTCACATGACTGGTCTCAACCAATCGGTCGAGAGGCACATGACCGACCAGGGCCAATGGTAAGCCGGTGTTCTGCACCAATGGCAGACAGCTATGCAAATCATATCACCACAATGTCCCCAACCGACATTCCATGGTCACCTGTACACTTTGACCCACTCCCCATGGCCACTGATGCACTCTATCTCACTTTATGCCCCTTTTCTCCACCACCCCAGTCCTTTACAGCCTCAATCCCACCTTAGTACAAACCTATATCCCCACGCGGTGCCCATTGCCCTTAGCGCCCCCCCTCCCCCACCTTGCCATTTCAACAGACAATGCCTGTTGGCTGCCGTTAAAATACAGTATGATTTCCAAAATTGGCATTAAAGTAGGCTCAGCTTCCTTTGCATGGTTGACCTTCCAGTACCTGAGCTGTGGTGAGTAAAAATGGAAGGGGCATTAAGAAAGAAAATAGACTTTTCTTGTGTTTTGAAAGCCTGAGCTGTGTGAATTATACAAACTGGCTACAATGGGTAGAGTATAATTAAATGGAAAATTATATTATATGAATCAAAATCTGTTTTTGTTCCTCAATATTCATGAGCCATGTTGCTGTGTCAGTCAGACATTTAGCCTCTGGCCAAGTATCCTTAACATCTATTTCCTTTTCATCACACACTATTCTGCCACAAAGTGATCCAGAGACATATTCACAGTGATATGTGGACTCCTGTGTTGGGGCTGACCTGATACAGAATTCTTGCAAATTTACATTTATTTGGAACTTATTGCTGCTCCAAATACACAGCTTGACTGCAGTGAATTCACTTGAGCTGAAATAGAATTGAAATGAGTTTCTGGTTGGCAATTACCACACTGCCATTATTTGACAGGACAACAACAACAATTGGTGAATAATCTGCCTCCTGTCCCGGAAGCCACGTCTACATGGAGTAAACACTCTTCACGCCGAGCTGCCCTCCAGCCATGAAACCCGGTGGGACATCTGCTCTTCATTTGGGCGGATGTCGCGCCCCCTGGATTGGCCAGCAGCTGCATAAGTCCCAAGCACCACCAGGAAGGTGTCCGTGGTTGCTGCCGGGACTGCTGGAGTAGAATGGACTTGGATCCCTGGAGTGGTTAAGCCTGCGATCTTGGGCCGGAAGGGTTTTGTGTACATTATGGAGAGGGGGGCGATGCTGGGGTGGGGAGGGATGTGCAGATCGGAAGGAAGGGGTGTTCAACCTAAGGGGAGCTGCCCCCACGATCAGCAAAAGGCAGCCCCTGAAGAGGGACCCGCCCATGTCTTCGCATCCTTTAACAACCTGAGTTACAAAAATCAGTCTTCCCACTCCTGGTCGGGCGAGCAAGAATCTAGTGTAAGCCCAAGCGTTCAGTTTCATGCTCCCCCCCCCCCCCCCCCCCCCCCACCTAAAACCCACTGGCTGTCGGAGGATCGTGAAATTCAAGCCATATGGAATCTTCATAAGATGACAGTTGGAGTATTGTCTGCAAATTTGGGCACCACACTTCAGAAAGGATGTTGAGGAAATAGAGAGAATAAAGAACAGATTAACTACGTATGAGTGCAGACACTAAGGAGCAATCCTTCAACAATTGGTTCTTTTTCATGATAACAGGATTGATTTGATAAAGTTATGGAATTGTAAGATTGGGACGAGAAAGATGCACAGTTTCCAGTGGTTGAGGGGCGTTGAACAAGGGTGCACACATTTAATTTCCCTTTCTTCTTTCATTTGTTGCCCATCCTTAATTGCCTTTGAACTGAGCGGCACACAATGGGGTTTGAAACTTGACCATTTGCATTTTGACAGAGTATTTTTCCCTCAGGCGCATTCGATGGAATTTTCTTTCTGCAAACACTGGATGGACTTTCCGATTCCGAGGCCATATCCCAATGCCGGCATGGGAACGGTGGTATTTTACGACCGATAATTCGGTGTAAAGTGGCCACCGATCCTCCGTTTGGTTGGGGGCCAGCAGCCGAGCAGTGTAGAGCGCCCGGTTCTAGCTGCCGATACGGCCCGGAGAATTGGTGGGCCCGTGGATGTGCATGTGCACGGCGGCGACCTGCAACGGCCACATTACACAACCGGAGAATCCCGTCCCCGATGTTTGTGACAACCATTATGCAACAGTTTCTGTAGGTATTTGGTCAGAAATAGTTGTTAAATTCACCAGAGACATCAGCTGCATTTTAATGTCTTCTCAATGGAATATTCTAGAAATGTTTCTTCCATTTGAATGTCCTGACCAGATAAGCAAGCTACCTCCCAGCTTTGGACAGCTTCCTGAATGTCGGCGGACAAAGAGTGAGGCCACCTGACTCCATTTCTTTCCAACGCAAATTGTTCATTCTTCATGCCACTCTTTAAAAGAAGTAAACTGTTTTTCCCATTAATGCATGGGTATAATTGTGCGGGTATGACAACTTACATTGTGAACAATATTTAACTCATTTAAAGATGGGGGGGGGGTGAGGGGGAGTGGGGGTGGGATATTCAGGACCTCCGGCCGTGTTCTCCTGGGCGGCGTACCCTCGCCGGCAGCGGAATTCTCCGTTACCGCCACCTGCCAATGAGATTTACCTTTGTGGCCACCCCACGCTGCGAGGAAACCCATGGATGTGGGTGCGCTGCCAGTGGAACGGAGAATCCCACCGGGGAAGAATCGAGCTTGGGCTATTATCATGGGGAATTTAAAAAAAATTAAAAATTTAGAGTACCCAATTATTTTTTCCAACTAAGGGGCAATTAGCGTGGCCAATCCACCTACTCTGCACATCTTTGGGTTGTGAGAGTGAAACACACGCAGTCACAGGGAGAATGTGCAAACTCCACATGGACAGGGACCCAGAGCCGGGATTCGAACCCGGATCATCAGCGTGTAGGCAGCAATGCTGACCACTGTACCACCGTGCTGCCCCTGCAATGGGGCATTGGATCAGTTGATATCTACCAAAGGTGGTTCGTACAATATGCCCCCAAAAATGATTTCTCCCTCTTCATGGATTCTCCAAATTGTTCCTGCTTTAAATATTTATATTTACTACCAGCAGCATGAGTCAGGCAACAGGACAAACTCAGGTTATGCCAGCGACAGCTACTCCATCAGAGATGGATGGAAGTTGTCACAGGAATGGTGCAGACAAGACTGAATTGAGTATAGTGATAGTGCTGAGTATACCATGTAAATTCTCTGTCTTCCACCAGATTACAGTGCTTCAGGCTAAATTCAGAGCAAACCATTTGTTTATGCAGTCGGTATGCAGCCAGGGAGTCGGAGCCGTGTTTTGCACCTACATTATATATGAACAGTTCTGGAAATACAGATCCCTAAAGATAACTTTGCCGCATGGGCAAAGATATTCTTCACATGCATCTATAAATACGATGAATTCATAGCAGGTATGGGGAATTTAAAAAAAATTAAAAATTTAGAGTACCAGCCTCCCCGGACAGGCGCCGGAATATGGCGACTAGGGGCTTTTCACAGTAACTTCATTGAAGCCTACTCGTGACAATAAGCGATTTTCATTTTTTCATTTCTCATGTATGTCTGCAAAAGGGTTTAAAGGTTACAACATTTAATATCAGAATTTTAAAACAAACTTTATATGGGGTTAAATAAAGGAAATCTCAATTTGGCAAAGCAGGTCAATGATAACCTTGGGAGAACTATTACCCCTGGCCTCTTAATGAATATGTAGTCAAGGCTCTAGGGACTATGGGCTGGGCAAACAAGGCAGTTGAATGGGCTCTAAAAAAAAAGCTTGTAAACTGCACAATGCGATCAGTGTAATGGAGCGGAAAATTTCAATCCAGGAAGATTTTATAAATTTTGGAGGACAGAACAAATAAATTCTGGTGGAGCCAACAATCTGTCAGTTCTGGGAATGGCTTAGAATGCAGGCACACATACTATATTGCCTTTGCCCCTTTTGATTCGTTACTCTCATGACGGAGCAACCAAACCAGTTTCCAGTCAGTATTGATTTAAAATTACCAACGGAAATCTTTGTCGCCACAAAGATGCAGGAATTATCCAGAGGGTGATAGGGCCACATCTTAGTCACAGCTTAAGCTTGCTAACCCAGCGTGGGTGATCAATTTAATCTGGCATTAATCTTGGCATTCGCTAATTCTTACAACTCAGTATCACAACAATCAGATGCAAGTGCGTTCAATTCTTTATCCCTCCTGTTAAATCGAGTTTCTGTCCTAAAGTGCTCGTTTTTACTGGTCCCTGAACCATTGAGGGAAATAAGCCTTTGAAACAGACTGGAAAGTAATTTACACTTTTCCTTTTGGAAGACTGTCTTCTTTTCAGAGGGCTTGGCCGCAGCTTTTTCACAAACAGATTCAGAACACGGTCTATTGACTTATTGCACCATCTCCTGAAGGCCATCATACTGCAAGCAGCAATGGATTTGCCCATTTCTTTCTATGACTTTAAGTGTGTCTGCCTGAAGGTAGGTTTATATTCTGACATATTAACAGCATCTACCCTGCTGGTGCCATCACCTGATCTTGGTGATTGATTATTTAATATTTCTATCATTGTGCTTTTATTGATTCTGGGGATTATTTTCTCATTCTTTATAAATGGGGCACAGTCCATTACCTATGCCATCGCCATGCTCATCGAGTCCAAGTTGAAAATACTTCCCTCCTGGGAATTAATTCAGTTGGTTCTAATAAAACACATTTTCAGTGGAACATAGGACAGTGAATATGTGAGAGAGGCACATCATCCCAACCACCTGCACAGCGCTCACACATATTTAAAAACTGAGCTGTGCTATTAACTTCATTGGAGAGGGAAACCATTTTTTCCCCACTTCCCATAACCCCAAGGATGGCCTAGCCTAACATAATTTGGAGGTCAGAGAATTTGGCGCACTGGTTAGCATTGCTGCCTCACTGCGCCAGGGACCCGGGTTTGATTCTGGCCATGGGTGACCGTCTGTGTGCAGTTTGTACGTTCTCCCCGTGTCTGCGTGGGTTTCCTCCGCGTGCTCCGGTTTCCTCCCACAGTTTAAAGATGTGCAGGTAAGGTGGATTGGCCATTCTGGATTGTCCTTTGCTGGCCGAAGATATGCAGGTTAGGTGGGGGATAGGGTGGGAGACTGGGTCGGTTGCTTTTTCAGTGAGTCAGTGCAGACATCAACGGAGACGGGGGCGGGGGCGGGATTCTCCGCGAACTGATGGGGCGGGCCACTCCGGCGCCGAGGTGTGGCGTGAACCACTCCGGCGTCGGGCCACCCCGAAGGTGCGGAATCCTTTGCACCTTCAGGGGCTAGGCCGGTGCCGGAGTGTTTGGCGCCACGCCAGCCAGCGCGGAAGGCTTGGCACCGCACCAACCGGGGGGGTTTTTCCTCACCGGCCCTGGCGGAGGTTGACAGCTGTCGGTGCGGAGGGAAAGAGTGCCCCCATGGCACAGGCCCGCCCGTGGATTGGTGGGCCCCGATTGCGGGCCAGGCCACCGTGGGGGCACCCTATGGGGCCAGATCCCCCTGCACCCCCCCCGAGGACTCCGTAGGCCGCCCGTGGAGCCAGGTACCGCTGGTAAGGACCTGTTGAGATTTACGCCGGCGGGACCAGCCGAAAACGGGTGGCCGCTCGGCCCATCGAGGGTCGGAGAATTGCCGGGGGGGGGCACTGTCAACGGCTTCCGACCAGCACTGCGCAATTCCAACCCCCGCCAAAACCCCGGTGCCGGAGAGTTCGACAGCCGGCGGGGGCGGGATTCATGCCGTCCCCCAGCGATCCTCTGACCCGGCGGGGGGTCGGTGAATCCCGTCCCAGACCTGGAACGCTCGGAGGCTATTGGAGAGCCAGGTTGTTCGGGGACAGGGCAGGGCAGTTCCCCGGCACTGCGCCATAACACTTGTTGGTAGTGCCGGTGTGCCAGGTTAGCACTGCCAGAATGCCAAGGAGCACAGCCGAAGGGCGGGGTCTGCAGGGGCCACAGCCGTGAAGTGGGGGGATTGAGGCAGTGTACGAACCGGGGGGCGCATTCTGGCGACCCCACAGTGGGGTGTCTCGCACCTGGGGCTGGTGCTAACGACTGCTGGGGTTGGGCCCAGTGGCAACGATCCTTGGGGTGAGGGTGTTGTGGGGTGGGAGGGGGGGGAATGGTCTGCACTGTCACTTTGAGATGCGGGGCTGGTGCTAACGACTGCTGGGGTTGGGCCCAGTGGCAACGATCCTTGGGGTGAGGGTGTTGTGGTGGGGGAGGGGGGTGGGAATGGTCTGCACTGTCACTTTGAGATGCGGACACCCTTTATCTCTGTTAAGATGGGCTTACAGACATCTTCAGGTCCCACACATCACTCTCTCCAGGTTTCACAACAGGCTCCAAAATGAATACGAAGTGTGGGAGGATTTAAAGGGAATTACACTGGAACAGCTGGCGGAATTTACACCTGTACTCCTGCACAAAATGACAGTTAGTCCGGGATTCTCCGTTGTGCGTCTTCCCCGCTATTGCTGAAAGCGAGGTCGGAGAATTTGGCGCTCTGCCAAACCGGCCAATCACTGCAGCAGGACTGCAGCACCCCACTGCTGTGAACAGGTGGAGGACCCAGCCTTAGTCCTATCATCAAGAAAGAAATAGCGAGGCATCTGGATAGAAATTGTCCCATTGGGCAGACGCAGCATGGGTTCGTAAAAGGCAGGTCATGCCTAACTAATTTAGTGGAATTTTTTGAGGACATTATCAGTGCAGTAGATAACGGGGAGCCGATGGATGTGGTATATCTGGATTTCCAGAAAGCCTTTGACAAGGTGCCACACAAAAGGTTGCTGCATAAGATAAAGATGCATGGCATTAAGGGTAAAGTAGTAGCATGGATAGAGGATTGGTTAATTAATAGAAAGCAAAGAGTTGGGATAAATGGGTGTTTCTCTGGTTGGCAATCAGTAGCTAGTGGTGTCCGTCAGGGATCCATGTTGGGCCCACAATTGTTCACAATTTACATTGATGATTTGGAGTTGGGGACCAAGGGCAATGTGTCCAAGTTTGCAGATGACACTAAGATGAGTGGTAAAGCGAAAAGTGCAGAGGATACTGGAAGTCTGCAGAGGGATTTGGATAGGTTAAGTGAATGGGCTCGGGTCTGGCAGATGGAATACAATGATGACAAATGTGAGGTTATCCATTTTGGTAGGAATAACAGCAAACGGGATTATTATTTAAACGATAAAATATTAAAGCATGCCGCTGTTCAGAGAGACTTGGGTGTGCTAGTGCATGAGTCACAGAAGGTTGGTTTACAAGTGCAACAGGTGATTAAGAAGGCAAATGGAATTTTGTCCTTCATTGCTAGAGGGATGGTGTTTAAGACTAGGGAGGTTATGTTGCAATTGTATAAGGTGTTAGTGCGGTCACACCTGGAGTATTGTGTTCAGTTTTGGTCTCCTTACTTGAGAAAGGACTTACTGGCGCTGGAGGGTGTGCAGAGGAGATTCACTAGGTTAATCCCAGAGCTGAAGGGGTTGGATTATGAGGAGAGGTTGAGTAGACTGGGACTGTACTCGTTGGAATTTAGAAGGATGAGGGGGAATCTTATAGAAACATTTAAAATTATGAAGGGAATAGATAGGATAGATGCGGGCAGGTTGTTTCCACTGGCGGGTGACAGCAGAACTAGGGGGCATAGCCTCAAAATAAGGGGAAGTAGATTTAGGACTGAGTTTAGGAGGAACTTCTTCACCCAAAGGGTTGTGAATCTATGGAATTCCTTGCCCAGTGAAGCAGTTGAGGCTCCTTCATTACATGTTTTTAAGGTAAAGATAGATAGTTTTTTGAAGAATAAAGGGATTAAGGGTTATGGTGTTCGGGCCGGAAAGTGGAGCTGAGTCTACAAAAGATCAGCCATGATCTAATTGAATGGCGGAGCAGGCTCGAGGGGCCAGATGGCCTACTCCTGCTCCTAGTTCTTATGTTCTTATGTTCTTATGTTCTAGTCACTTCTTGGGGAGAATTCTGCCCATAATTCCTCCTGAGTTAGATTCCAGTATGATTTCAACAAACAAGCTGTTAAAACGTCTCCTGCCAATAATTTGAGTGTAAAAATCTGTATGAGTGCAAATCGCTTAATCATAAAAACTGTTTTAATTTTGTGCGGGCCAAGACTCATATTCCAGGGTGGCATATGGCGCAGTGGTTAGCACTGGGACTGCGGTGCTGAAGACCCAGGTTCGAATCCCGGCCCTGGGTCACTGTCCGTGTGGAGTTTGGACATTCTCCCCATGTCTGCGTGGGTTTCACCCCCACAACCCAAAAATGTGCTGGTTAGATGGATTGGCCATGCTAAATTGCCCCTTAATTGAAAAAAATAATAATTGGGTGCTCTTGCTGTTTTTTAGTTTTTAATTTTTAAAATTTTTTTATTACTTTATCTTAGTTACAAAACCAGGGCTCAGAGTATGGACAGAGGCGAACCCCTAATCCAGCTCCTTGCCTGCTCCAAAAACCAATTCAAATTGAATCCAATTCATGGTCCCCATAAAGGAGACATACCAGACCTGAGCCAAAAGGCTCAATCTGCGCTCAATCTTAGCCAAAAGGCCGAGAAGCGATTGCTCTTGCTGTTTTTGATGGTCCTTCTACAATCAATGGGGACGATCTTCCGGCCTCGTTACACCCGCACTCAGGCGTAATGAGGCCGGTGAATAGCGGGAGAGGCCAAAAACGGGAACCGCGCCAGCAGCCAAACAGTTTGCGATGCAAGCGGCGCATTCCTGTAGGCGAATTCTGAAACTCACCGTAGAGTGGCGAGAAACAAATTATCACAACTTAACCCCCATTTCCATACAATTAACAAGAGCCATCTGTCACGCAACAGCCTCCTGTCATTCATCGGCCTCTCCAGCAAGTGCTTACATTAGCGCCGATTGGTACACCATTTTAAAAACGTGAACCTGACGTAAGGGCTACTGTGGGGAGCCAAGGAGGTGAGTAGCCATTGTTACTCACAGGCAAAGAGTCCGGGGGTGCTGGCCTTGCACCCCAGTGCTCAGCGGGGCTGAAGGATCCTCCGCAGGAGTGGGCTCCCATGGGAGTGTGGGGGATGGAGGTGCTGGGGGGGCAATTGAAGAGGCAACCGCTCACAGGACCTGCTGTGCCAACCCTTGGATCCCAACTCCATGTCCTTGCCCGTCTGCCACACTGATTACCCATCACCACCAACGACTGGTGAGGCCTCTGGCTGTGTGGCTGAAGGCTATCGCTAATAGGGAATTGGCAATCATGGTTCAGTGAGCACATGCCAAGTGGATTCCCGTGGGTAGACGTGCCATGTAGCATGTGGAGCTCATTGCCCAGCATTCTGATCAAACCTTGATGCCTGGACACTGGGTGGGAGTCAACACCACACACGCAGCAACCAACATCTGAACACCCAGGGGGTGGGTTCACAGCTCCCGGGACATGACCACGGGCTGAGAGTGGGTGGGTGCCACAAGGAGGGGGGTTGCTGGAGAGACAGGCTAAGAGTCTGGGGGTCAACCTGCATTGCGGAAGAATGTGACAAAGGTACTCTAAGTGCTGCTCGACGTTATTAGAGGGGGGCTGGCAATCGTGGTCCCAGCGAATCAGCTGGCAAGCCGGCATTCGGGACGGGAAGCCCATGAGGCCTCGTTATGTGGACCTCTTAACGTTGAATAGTGTTGCCGGCCTCGCTGGACTGAGCGCCGGGAAACACACGGCAATTCCCGCTCGCTATAGCACTTGGAAATATTTCTGGAGAATCGAACCCAATGTCCACCTGATGCCAGAGGGACGGGAAAGGAGGAGGACCCCCGCGTGGACCTGCTCCTGGACCTGGCCAAATGTGCCTTTTACAGGTTCTGGCAGCAGACAATTGACAGGGTCATCCGGCCCGACTACATACCCCTCCAGCATGGTTAAATTCACAGCTGGACGTCCTCGGTGAGGGAGAATTCAATGTCAGCCGGCACCATTGAAGTTTCCCATGCCTGCTGGGTACCATGGGAACTGGGATGCTTTATTGATCCTTTTCAACACATTTTGGCTTTGCAGGTTCCCTTTTCTCTTTTGTACACTCTCTCTTTAAGGGGTTGCTCTTTTGGTTTCCCCCTGAGTTTTTTAAATTTAGTTTTAATTTGTTGAACACAAAATAGTTTTTGAGTACTCAATACCAAACGATCAATATATACTGAGAACAGAAGCAGTTTATATGAGGGAAGATAAATTATAGTATGACAACTTATTGTGACATTTTATTTTGCTAATGGACATCAATAGCTTCCTTTTATATTGTCCACTTGGCATGAGGTCGTCACCTACATTTTCGAAGGAACATTTGCTTAAATTGCAGGCTGTCATTGGAATAAGCTTGGTTCTCAGTTAGTTTCATTAATCCCGCTGATGTTGACAGATATTTTGAGGGACCAAACATTGCGGCAGATTGTTTATTGTCCGTTCTTTCTTCTACACTATTTACATACTGATCATGTATCACACTTGAGCTACTAAAAGGAGAAGTAATTATTGACTCTTGACAATGTGCATTTAGGTTATAATTCACACTGGCAGTTCAGGTAATATCAGAAGCTGCAAAAGTATCCAAGTGATTTACAGACATTCTTTAAACCACACATCAAATTTCATCCATGCTTCACCATCGATAATTTATTTGGAAGGGAAGCATAGCTGGTAGCAAAATTAAAAGAATGATTTGCAGAGTAAAATATGTTTGTCGACTGTGAATGGCTACTGTCACATGATTTGTACAGGGTGATACAAGAACAGAATTATCCAGTAGATTCTCAAAGAAATTCAGAATTTGTGGAGTGAATTTACTGCTGTGGGTGGCTTGTGTGGACAAAGTTATTACGAGCCCAAGATGTGAGTTTTCCTCACCCCTCCAGGAGTTCATCGACGTGAATGGGAAGCTTTGCTCAAGGGGATGGCCAGCAGTCAAAGCAGCCTCAGTCCTCATTCTCCTTCTATGACTATGAAATCAGATATCAACTTGCCTCCCGGTGCTAACACGAAACACAAAAGTTCCCCATAGATCAGAGAAGCTCAACGAATCGGCATAAAATCTAACACAGCAGCAAAATGGCTTGGATGCTGGAAATGTGAAATAAAAACCGAAAATGGTGGAAATGATTTGGAGGACTGACTGCATCAGTGGTCAGAGAAACAGGGCGGAATCTGACAAGAATTTTGCAAAGTGTCAGGCTCCGACAGAAAACTGACATCGAACTCTCCAGACGCACAGGCCAGGGGAGAGATTCTCCGTTTCCCGATGCTGATTTTGTAATCGGTGAACGGGCAGATAATCCCATTTTTATGATGAATTCGGGAGGGGGGGGGGGGGGGTGGCGCCTGTTTCACGCAGGTTTCGTATGCTCTGCCCCTCCGAAACGGCATCATCGGGGCACGCACCGCACACCGTTGGGAAGGCCTCAGAGCATCACCTGAAGGCCCTCCCCGATGCTCTGCCCCCATTGGGCCGAGTTCATAAGGGTGCGGGAGACGTGTGGTCCCAGCCGTGCATGTACCCGGCATGGCGGCTATGGACTTTGTCCAGCGCCGCCACAGTCGGGCGGGAGCTGCGTTGCTGGCCGGTGGTGGTGGGGCTTTGGCGAGGGCTGGGGGGGGGGGGACTGGTGGAAGATGGCCAGGGGGTGGCGAGGGGTATCCAGGGGGGCACTATCTGGCACGTGGGGTCAGTGCACGGCCGGCGCCATGTTGTGCAGCACGACCGCTGTAGGTCGTTGCCGTATGCATGCGCGGCAAAAGACCCGGCAATTCTCCGGCCGTTTATTTCATGGAGGCCAGGCATTTTATGTGGCGTGTCTGCTAGCCCCTCACCGGTCGCAGCATCGATGAGGGGGCGGCGCTGGGTTTTTTTCATGTGTAACGCCACGGATCCTCCGCACTTAGCCTCAGAATCTGAGAAATCTGGCCCCAGTTTTCTCACTGAAATTATTTTTCATTAGCCTTTGCATTGCTAATAAATGTTCACATTAGTGCAGCTGTCAGGATTCCCAGGATAGGAGAATTTTGATTGCGTTTTCTTTCAAATCCCTTTTTATTTTCAGGTGATTTTGGGATATAGAAATACCACCCGAAGAAATGGACAATACTGCATTCATCTGTGAAACCCAGTAGCAAACCACTCACCTAAATGTGCCTTATTAAGTGACTGAGGCAGAAGCTTTACCTGCTATTTTTCCCATTTAACATCCCAAACCTGACATCAGGCAACACTGCAGGTGCCAATCTCAAAGGCACAGTTTTGTCTCCAAGGCCGAAGCTGCATAAAGGATACAATTGAACTGCATCTTTCTATAACTTCTCTGATATTGTGATTGTTGTTCTTTTGCACACTGCAGCTTCACTGAAGGATGTTCTGGCATTGAAGTGAGTAATTGAATTTAGTAGAGCAATGAAATGGGTATTTTCTTTTCATAGAATCATAGTATTTACCGTGCAGAAGGAGCCCATTCGGCCCATCGAGTCTGCACCGACTCTTGGAAAGAGCACCCAACTTAAGCCACACCTCAACCCTATCCCCGTAACCCAGTAACCCCACCTCACCTTTTTAGAGAAAGAGGGCGGAATTCTCCGCTCCCGCGCGGAATCGGAAAGGCCGTCGTGAACTCGGCCAAGTTTCACGACGGCCTCGGAGGCTGCTCCTCGAAACTTTTTCACCCCACCCCGGGGGGCTAGTAGCGGTGCTCCGTAACTCTTGGCAGCAGGGCCTTGACGCAGGGCTATCTGAGTGGGGGGTGGGAAAATTGCGTGGGGTGCCAGGGGGGCGTGTCGTGAGTCGCCTGGCCCTCCCGCGATTCTCCCACCCGGCGTGGGGAGCAGAGAATTGCGCCCTGAATATATAGTGCAGAAGGAAGCCCTTCCACCCATCGAGTCTGCACCGACCCTTGGAAAGAACACCCAACACCTCCACCCTATCCCGACTCCAGGGAGGGCCTCCACAGTAGACTGGCCTGTGATTGGGGCCTACCGATCGGCAGGCGGGCTAATTCCGTGGGGGGCCAATATTCCTCCACGCCGGGTCCCTGTAGGGCTCCGCCATATTGCCCGGGGGACAGCGCAGAGACAGGAACCCATGCTCATGCGCGCACTCACGCGGCCGTGGCCTGTTGGCATTCGAGCGCCAGATCAACGGACAGCACTCCGGTGCTGTACTAGCCCCCTAGAAAGGGGTGAATACCTTGGCCCGGTGGCCTGTTGATTCCAGAGTAGCTCATGCCTCTTTTATTTTCTTTTTGTAAATCTAGAATACTCAATTCATTTTTTCCAATTAAGGGGCAATTTAGCGTGGCCAATTCACCTAACCTGCACATATTTGGGTTGTGGGGGCGAAACCCACGCAGACACGGGGAGAATGTGGAAACTGCACACGGACAGTGACTCAGAGCCGGGATCGAATCTGGGACCTCGGCGTTGTGAGGCAGCAGGCCACCGTGTTGCCCTACTCATGCCTCTTTTGACGCCGGTGTCAGAACTTGGCCGCGGGATCGGAGAATCCCGACCTATGACTGCAATGGCTGAAAAAGTGGAACCAGTAGGCATCCTGTGCCCCCGCAGATGAGCCGGAATTGAGGAAATTGGGGAGACAAGGACAACAGATCACTGCTGTTAACTGTGACTGGGTCAAAGTCCGAGAGCTCTCTCCCTAACAGCACTGTGTGTGTACCTACAGCTCACGGACTGTAACAGTTCAAGATGGTGATGTGTTAGGCGGGTTGGTTCGACGTTGACTGCAACTGGATGCAGGGAAGCTAGAAACAAACGTCTGACACCGGAGATGATCCAACGCGGTTTTTTTAAAACTATGAACTGCTGTATATGTTCAGCTGTGGGTTGACACTCTACTAATCCTACTGATGACCTCTTACTGGCTCAACCAGACCTACTAGCTACCACATGGCAATCATGTCCACTGACTTGTGCACTCTGACTGTCTCAGTGTCTGAGTCCCGAAAAGTGCGGGAGTCCGAATGCCCTGTGGGCTTTATAGTGGTGGTGTCCTGTCTGGTGATTGGTTGTTCTGTGTTGTGTGTTCATTGGTCATCCTGTGTGTCAATCACTGCCTGTCTGCATCTCATTATATACATGAGTGGATATTGTGACAGAAGGCAACTCAGCACCACCTTTTCCAGGTCAGAAGGAGTAGGCTATAAGTTCTGGCTTAGCCACCCAAACCTAAATCCTACAAACAAATAATAAAATTGTGGGCAACACAGTAGCATAGTGGTTAGCACAGTTGCTCCACAGCTCCAGGTTCCCAGGTTCAATTCCCAGCTTGGGCCACTGTCTGTGTGGAGTCTGCACGTTCTCCCTGTGTCGGCATGGGTTTCCTCTGGGTACTCCAGTTTCCTCCCACAAGTCCCGAAAGACATGAGGCGGGATTCTCTGACAACCCGCGAATCCCACCCCGCCGCTCCAATGGCAGCTGCCGTATTCTGCGAGCCCGCGAAAAAGTCCGCCGACGGGAATAGCACTGCGCGCCTCGCAGAACGGCGCAAATCGGCGCTACGCGATAGTCCCTGGGGCCTCCAGCCCAGATGGGCCGAAGTCCCGCCGGCATGACCACACCGACATAAATCAATGTAGGTCTGAAACAGCGTCAACCAATCATGCTGGCTGTCGCTGGGGGGGGCGAGGAGGTAGGGATTGGCCTGGGGCGGCCACCGGAGAGGTGACGGCACAGCCATGGCTGGGGGGGAGGTTGCGGGTGCCGGTGGAGGATACTCCCCAGGGCCGGGGGTGCGTGCCGGTGATCGGGGTCGGTCCTGGGGATGGGACTGCTGGGGAGGGGAGTGCCGGGGATAGGAGTGCCGGGGATAGGAGTGCCGGGGATCGGGGTGGGATGCCGGGGAGGGGAGTGCCGGGGAGGGGAGTGCCGGGGAGGGGAGTGCCGGGGATAGCAGTGCCGGGGATCGGGGTGGGATGCCGGGGAGGGGAGTGCCGGGGATTGGGTCGGGGTGCTGGGGAGGGGAGTGCCGGAGAAGGGAGTGCCGGTGATGGGAGTGCTGGAGATGGGAGTGCCGGGAATGGGAGTGCTGGAGATGGGAGTGCCGTCGATGGGAGTGCCGGGGATGAGTGATGGGGATGGGAGTGACAGGGATGGGAGTGCCGGGGATCGGGGTCGGGGTGCTGGGGAGGGGAGTGCCGGGGAAGGGAGTGCCAGGGAAGGGAGTGCCGGGGATGGGAGTGCTGGAGATGGGAGTGCTGGAGATGGGACTGCCGGGCATGGGAGTGCCGGGCATGGGAGTGCCGGGGATGGGAGTGCCGGAGATGGGAGTGCCGGGGATGAGTGCCGGGGATGGGAGTGCCGGGGATGAGTGATGGGGATGGGAGTGCCGGGGATGAGTGCCGGGGATGAGTGATGGGGATGGGAGTGACAGGGATGGGAGTGCCGGGGATCGGGGTCGGGGTGCTGGGGAGGGGATCGGGGAGTGCCTGGGAGGGGAGTGCCGGGGAGGGGAGTACCGGGGATGGAAGTTCCGGGGAGGGGAGTGCCAGGGAGGGGAGTGCTGGGGAGGGGAGTGCCGGGGATGGGAGTGCCGGGGAGGGGAGTGCCGGGGATTGGGGTCGGGGTGCTGGGGAGGGGAGTGCCGGGGATCGGGGTCGGGGTGCCGGGGAGGGGATCGGGGAGAGGAGTGCCGGGGATTGGGGTCGGGGTGCCGGGGAGGGGAGTGCCGGGGATCGGGCTGCTGGGGATGGGGCTGCCGGGGATCGGGGAGTTTGTTTGGCAAGGTGCCAGCTGGCAACAATCGCGACCATGCAGCCCATGGCACCTGGCTGCAGGGGGTGGTGGGGGGGGAGGGCTGGGGGTATATGGGCAATGGTGACATGTCGCCTATCACCCCCACCCCCACCCCCCCCCACCCCCTGCAGACCGTAATGTTTGGGCATCACCCAGCGATGTTGGCCACCGTAGCAGGAGCTGCCCTTCTACATGTTGCCCGATGGGAGCTGGAGCAGGAGCTTGCCAGGGAGGCAGCGGAGGCTGCCACAGAGGAGTGTGCTGCAGGGAGGCAGGTGGCAGCCGCCCAAGCTGGAGGGCTGCCCGCATGACAGGACAAGGAGGAGGAGGAAGAGGAGGTGGTGGTGGTGGTGCCACGGCGATGGAGGTGCCCGATGAGGCCCCGTGTGTACCGGCCCTGCTTGTCATACCAGGACCTCACGGACTGGAAACTCCGGATGAGGTGGGAAACCGTCGCCCATATCTGCCACCTGATGGCACACCTGGCACCGTCTGGCACTGGGGGTGGACACCCTCTCCCGGTGGCCGTCAAGGTGACGGTGGCCCTGAACTTCTATGCCACGGGATTGTTCCAATCGCCGAGTGGGGACCTGTCCGGCATCTCCCAGGCATCGGTGCACCGGTGAATCCATGCAGTGACTGATGCCCTGTACGACATCGCAGAGCGGTATATTCAGTTCCCTGTGGACCGCCCCCACCAGGATGCCCGGGCAGCGGGATTCGCTGCGGCGGACAGGATACCCATGGTCTAGAGGGTGATCGATGGGGTGCACATTGCCATGCGGCCAACATCGGATAACAGGGCCATGTTCAAGAACAGGAAGGGGTACCACTCCATGAACATTCAGGTAGTCTGTGACCACCGGATGAAGATTCTGCACGTCTGCGCCCGCTACCCGGGCAGTGCACATGACTCGTTCATATTGACACAATCATTCATCCCCCCATCTTCGAGAGAACACCCCCCCCCCCCCCCCCCCCCCCCCCGGCTCAGGGGCTGGTTGCTGTGCGATAAGGGTTACCTGTTGCAGTCGTGGCTGATGACGCCAATACGGAGGCCACGGACCGACACAAACCGCTACAACGATGCCCGTGCAGCGACCTGGGGTGTGGTCGAGAGGTGCTTTGGGCTGCTGAAGATGCGATTTAGGTGCCTGGACCATTCTGGGGGGGCCCTCCAGTACCCGTCGGAGAGAGTCGGCTGCATTGTTGTGGTCTTCTGCGTCCTGCACAATATAGCCCAGCAGAGGGGCGATGTGCTGGAGGCAGAGGAGGGGGAGGAGCAACACAATGAAGGGCAGGCCTCCGCAGATGAGGAGGATGGGGGTAATGTACGGGACAGACGGGCTGGACAGTGACGGGAGGCTGCCCACCATCACTGGCTGGGCCAGCGGGCATGGCACGGGTTGATAGCCGCACGGTTCACAGACTCGGGGGGGGGGGGGGGGGGGGGAGTGGGGGCGGCGTTGGGAATCGCCGAATATGGGCATGGACAGCACAGTACGGCACCATCCCAACACCCATACCCCACCCACCACTCCACCATCCTCACCCCGCCCACCACCTACCACCCTCATCCTGCCCACCACTGCATCACCCGCATGCCCACCACCCCTCCATTGCACATCCACCTGCAGCACAACGGGCAGGGCTCACACGGCCAGTGGAAGCGGGTCTATTGCAGGCCATGGAGGATGATGCGCTCCTGGCTCTACATCGTTAGACAATGTTTGATTCATGGCCACATTAACACTCTCCAGCTGGGCCGTCTGTGAACACACGGTCCCGTAGTCTTCCCAGGGTCGGGATGGCGAGGGAGACCAGGGGAGGGAGGCGGGGGGCACACTCACCTGAGCTAGTCGTCCTATCACCCCTCATACACACACTGGCGCTCATCTCACCCCCCAGGCCCCGCACGCATCGGACAGAGCACAGAGGCAGCTCCTGTAGGTGTGAAAGTGATTTTAATAACAAACAGTTCATAAACATGCCCTGGCCCTTATAACTAATCTGTGCCCAGCACCCGTGCCAACTTACTCAGTGACAAATATTTTGGCTTTACGGGCCCGATGACTACGTCTAGCTGGTTCCCCAGACAGTACAGCAAAACTGGAGGTGGACTGCTGTGATTCCTGCCCTGTGACTAGGGTCTCCTTTGACGGACGTTTCTTGGGGCCGCCCGGCCTGGATGGGCCAGGCTGCACCCCGGGCGAGTGGGATGGCAAACTGTCAGCCTATCCAGTCCGTTGCCCAACATATGCAGCTGGGACAGAAGGGGGCGGGAGAGTCCGAGGTGTCGCGGTGTTCCGCGACGCCAGCCACCATTTGGGTCAATGGCGCCGATGCCCTCGGCGATGGCCTGCTGAGACTGGACCATGAACTGCTGAGACTGGGCCACAGTGTTGAGCGCCGCTGAAATCTGCAGCTGGCTCTGGCTCATGGCTTCCTGTGAGAGGGCAGCCATGTCCGGGGCCACGGACGCCGCCCGCACGGAAAGCCCCAGGCCTTGCATACTGCGACCCATGTGTGTCACCGTCGCACCCATTGCCTCCACCGCGGACGCAACCCGTGCTGTTTCAGCCTGAATTGCACGCATGACCGGCACCGCTTCCTGCTTCAGCACGCGGGTGGGCTCCTCCACCTGCAGGTGCTGCAAGCCGGCCGTCACCCCCTTCGATCGTCCCTGGGTCTGTGACTGCATCGGGTCTATGGGTGGGTGTGATAACTCCAGGAACCCGGGGCCCGTCTGGGCAGCAGATGGTTGCTGGGGCCGGGCTGTCCTCCGACTGTCCGGCCCCCTCGGCTGCTCCTACCTCCACCTGCTGTACCGGGAGGGCTGTGTGGTGCGCACCAGTGAGTGCACCAGAAGCCTCATCGCTAAAGTGACCAACCGAGGTGAGATTCTCTGCGATGGTGGAGTGTGTAGGAGATAGCAGTGGTGTAATGTCGAGGCCCTCATTGGACTCGACTCTGGGGTACCCTGGGGTGGTGTTTCCTGTCCGTCCGTCCCCTGTCTTTGGGTGTCCTGGGTGGGTGTGTCCTGTGTGTGGGTGTCCTGGGTGGTTGAGACCTGTGTGTCGTTGTCCTGGTTGAGTGTGTCCTGTGAGGTGGTGTCCTGTGCGTCAGTGTCCTGGGTGGGTGTGTCCTGTATGTGCGTGTCCTTGGTCGACTGGGACGGGGCCCTGTTGGTTTGGCTGCCCTCCCTGTCGCTGGGTGTGGCTCTCCAACGTGGCCGCACTGGCACTAGATGGGGGCGTCGTATGCCTGACGGCCCAGTTCGGTCCCTGTCCTGTGGGCGTCCTGGCAGTGAATGGAGGCATCGTATGTCTGACGGCCCTGGTCATTTCATGTCTTGTGAGCGCCCTGGCATGTCCTGGGGGCAGTCGGCATCCGTAGGGACGGGTGGGTCGACATTTGGTACTGCAATACACAATACAGCATGCATGGTTAGACACACAGATGGTGGAGGTGGGGGGTGGGGGGGGAAGGAGAGGTGGGAAGGGGCGAATGGGGGGTAAGGGGGAATGGGGGCAATGGGGGATGCAGGTAGGGAGAAGGGGGATGGGGTGATGGCAGAAGGGGAAAGGGGGAAGGAGGGAAGGCGGAATGCGGGCAAGGGGATGGGGGAAGGGGGATGGGTAAGGGGGGCATGCAGTGGTGGGGTCTCACTTGGTGCTGCGCCCCCGACCTCTGCTTCTGCAACCTCCCAGTCCTCGGGTCCGCCTGCAAGGTCCAGGGCCCTCTCCTCATGAACGGTGACGGGGCGTAATTCAGGTGGACCCCCTTCGTTGCTCTCACGCTCCCGGTTGTTATGCGCGCGCTTCTCCTGGGGGGGGGGGGGGGAGAGGAGACAGAGATAAAGGGCAACAGTGTTAGGCGAACATATACCTGCAGACCAGTGGTTGTGTGTATGTTGGCAGAGGTTTACAGCCCATCCTGCCAATGCTGTCTGCATGGGTGGGTGCAGCCATGTTGGTTCCAGCTAGGGCTGTGCCACCCATTCGGGGGGGGGGGGGGGGTACTCACCCTGTCTGCCCTGACAAGGTCATTGACCTTCTTGTGGCACTGGCTGCCTGTCCTGGCTGTTACGGCCACTGCGCTGATGGCCTCTGCCACCTCCCTCCACAGGCGCCGGCTGAGGTTAGGTGCGACCCTGCGGCCGGGGTACAGGGCCTCCCTGCTCTGCTCCACTGTGTCCAGGAGTGCCTCATTATCCCGCTACTAGAACTTTCTGGTGCGGGCTTCCCCCACCAGCTGTGGGATTCTCCGTCCTGGCAGCCGGCCAATGGGGTATCCCATTGTGAGCACCCCCATGCCATCGGGAAGTCCACAGGTGAGTGCCCTGCCTGTGAAACGAAGGATCCCGCCAATGGAGTCCAGCCCCTTTACTTTGAACTTTTAGACATAGTCCAACAGGTAAGAGAGAATCAGGACTTTGGCCCTCCAGCTTCGTGATCAAACCAAAACACTCACAGCCTGGATAGAGGGGAAACGCCGGCTGCTCTGTTTGCCTGGAGTGGGCCCCAGCCGTGGTGTTCGAGAGAATTCTACCACTTTTAGGGAGAGAAAATTCCAAAGAACTTCCTTCAGCTTGAGTTCAATTGGAACTAACTTAGAATCAGTCTCACTGAGAAAAGGATCATTGCAGAAAATTCACTACTAATCAGCATAGCTGATGGCCCAGCAAAATAAACAGCTCAATGGCCGACAGCCAAGTCCATCACTGATGTCAGGACATCGACTGGATTCCTCTTTTTTTTTTAAACTTAAAGGTGAAGACCATCTTAAAGGCATAGACAACCGGAGAATCCAGCTTGTGGTTTTCATGAAGTTATTGGTGGATAAGCTCAAAACTTTCCAACAACACATTCTGGTTGACAATTCACTGGCTATCTCTCCCTTACCACAACTTACTGCTAATTTTCACATCAATAACTGCGTGTGTTGTTCCGATATCAGTATTCTTCAGCAAAATGCTGGGCTGATAAATTATAGCTACTTATATTCATTTCTAACAAAGAGGTTCCATAATAATACTCATCATTGACGCACTAGCCTTGTTTGAAATACCAAACAGTGCAGATGAAACATAGCACACTGTCTTCAAGAAGCTAACTTCACATGAGCGAGAGAAGAACAAAGTAGTGATGTAACTGATTGTTCCTAAATAGCTTAGTCGAGTATGAATTGAAGTTCTGCTTATGGTGGTTAAACATTTTGGATTAAAAAGTGTGAACTAAACAAACAAGATCCTAAATGGGAAATCAAAGTGAAATGAAGAGTGAAAACTATTTTAAATTGCAGGTTCACTGAGGCCTGGAGTGTGAAATTATGAGTCATGGGTTGCACAAACTTAGCTTGTTTTCTCTGAACTATAGCAGACGGAGGGATGTTATGATTGAGGTTGCTAAAATGTGAAAACAGGTCGCTGAGGTTTTTAAATTATTAATTCCTGTTTTGTGAGCGTGTCTGGCAAAATCAGTGTTTATTGAATTTCCAGAATTTCGCTTGAGAAGCTGGTGATGAGATACCTTCAGGTTCAGAAATTTGTACTCTGGCTTTCGCATGCCCACCGTCAGGATTTTGATGCAGTGTCAGTCAAGGGACGGCAGCATAAACCCAAGTCAGGATAGTGTGTTAATCATAGAATTTACAGTGCAGAAGGAGGCCACTCGGCCCATTGAGTCTGCACCGGCTCTTGGAAAGAGCACCCTACCCGAGGTCAACACCTCCACCCTATCCCCATAACCCAGTAACCCCACCCAACACTGACAGCAATTTTGGACACTAAGGGCAATTTACCATGGCCAATGTACCTAACCTGCACATCTTTGGACTGTGGGAGGAAAGCGGAGCACCCGGAGGAAACCCACGCACACACGGGGAGGATGTGCAAACTCCGCACAGACAGTGACCCAAGCCGGAATCGAACCTGGGACCCTGGAGCTGTGAAGCAATTATGTTATCCGCAATGCTATCGTGCTGCCCTGTGTGACTTGGAGGAGAACCTGTGTTGATGTTCCCATGCGTCGTATCCTTTCTATGTGGTGGACGTCACGGGTTTGGGAGGTGCCACTGAAGGAGCCTTGGTGGGCTGATGCAGTGCATCTTATATATGGTACACACTGCGGCCACTGCGTGCTGCTGGTTGAGGGAGTGATTGTTTAAGGGGTGCAAGTAGCTGGGGAGAAACTATTTCCATTCAAGGGAAAATAAGAACCAAGGAGCACAAACTTAGTATTGGAACTAGACCTTTCTGGAGCAAAAGTAAGAAGCATTTCTTGAAATTGGCCAAACCAGTGCAAAGGATCATTTAATTGCAAGCACACAGTAAATGCAGTGCAAATTAAATTAACACAATTTGTTGAGCTAATTTGACAAACATCGGACCAAATTTTCCAGATTTTCGGAGAGTGGGCGTACGATTGAAGATACGCTTTGGAGGGCAGCACGGTGGCCAAGTGGTTAGCATAACCGCCTCACAGCGCTGAGGTCCCAGGTTCGATCCCGGCTCTGGGTCACTGTCTGTGTGGAGTTTGCACATTCTCCCCGTGTCTGCGTGGGTTTCGCCCCCACAACCCAAAAAAAATGTGCAGAGTAGGTGGATTGGCCACGCTAAATTGCCCCTTAATTGGAAAAAATAATTGGGTAATCTAAATTTAAAAAAAAAAAAAAAAAAAGAAGATACGCTTTGGGATCCTGTGAAGCCTGGGCCTAATGGGAATTTCCCAGGAAAACTCAACCTCCGATGGTCAAATCCCCTGCTCACTCGGACCATCTGCGAATGCCACTGATTTTGAATTCGAGTCAGAGGCTGCAGGCAGATTTCTGCTCATTACCTGCTAGTTACACAGTAAAAATTTTAAACATATCAAAACTTAGTCTAACACCTGGGTAACTATACACCAACCACAATCTCACCCCCACCCTCCCATCTCCCCTGATCACCCCCCGATTCCCCTGACAACTTGCTTAATCCTACGAATACCCTCAGCCCGACCCGACTACCCTCCGACCCAACTAACCCCCCGACCAGCTCACTAACCCCGATCCAACTCAACTATCCTTCTGCTATGACCTGACTACCCCACGACTGACTAACCTTCCTGGCCACCCAACTACCCTCCCAAACTGACTGACGTCCCGTCCGACCCAATGACCTGACCAATCGACCCCTCCCGACCACCTGACTACCCCCAATCCAAATCTACCAGCTCCCTGACACAACTACCCCCCCCCAACCTGACTACCGACTACACACATAACCACTCACCCACCCAGCCATTTTCCCATTTATCCAGCTACCCACTTACCACCTATCCAAATACACACTTACCCACCGATCCACCTCACAGCTATTCACTCACTCACTCACTCACTCACTCACTCACTCACTCACTCACTCACTCACTCACTCACTCACTCACAAACTCACTCACTAATCTTTGAAGAATGAACTTTCAAGCTTACTACAATGGGAGGTAATGCTGTAAAAATGGTGTGTCCTGTCTTACCCCCCCCCCCCCCCCCCCTCTACTCCGCCCTGATGGAGAATACTGTTCTGTGCATTTCTGTGGCATAACCAGGGTAGAAGCCTTCAGAAGAAATGCGCGGGGCATTTAGGAATGGAAATGCAATTCACCTTTTAAATTCCGCGACTCCAAAAATTAGGGCCATTGTTCTGGAAGCCAACCCATTAAAGTGACTGGGCAGGATTCTGGGTTCCCCGAAGCTGATTTTGTAATCAGCGATCGGGCGGAGAATCACTTTTTATGATGAAATCGGGCCGGCCAGATGCTCTGCCCTCTCCAAAACGGCATCATCGAGGAGCATGCCGCACGCCGTTGGGATGGCCGCAAGTTGTTACCTGAAGGCCCTCTCCCAATGCTCCATCCCCGATTGGCCGAGTTCCCGACCGCGCGGTTGACTCATGGACTCAGCGGTCGGGAACCGGCGTGGCGGCTGCGGACATTGTCCAGTGCCATCCACAGTTGGGCGTGAGCCGTGCTGCTGGCTGAGGGGGCTTCGGCAAGGACTGAGAGGACTGGTGGGGTTGGCCCGGGAGGGGGGGGGGTTTCCAGGGTGGCACTATCTGGCAGGTCGGTTCCACGCACAGCCGGCACCATGTTGTACGGCACAACCACTGCAAGTCATCACCATGCACATGCACATGCACAGCCATGGATCTGGCAATTCTCCAGGCATTGATGTCGGGAAGGCCATGCCTTTTACGTGACATGGCTGCTAGCCCCTGACCGGTCGGAGGATCAGTGCTGGGGCCACGCCGATGTTTCCCACGTAAAGCGCCACATATCCTCCGGGCATAGCCCCAGAATCGTAGAACTCAGCCCAGTATGTCCCCGGGTCAAGTTAATCATCAGGGTTGGTTTCCACAAAAGGCATTTATTTGTACCCCCTCGAGGAAGCTCTTCAAGGTAAGCTATTTTTATACACAATTATACCAATATTTTTAACAAATTTACAAAGAAACTGACCACTGTACAGCAATCTCACGAGCAAATGGTTCTGTATTGTATTTTTATGGTCATTTGTCGTTGCTTAAAATTGAGTTGCTCACAGCGAATGAGCTAGACACTGATTTAAAATGCTTATTTTTGTAATAACTCATTCTCAAGTGTATTAATAAAGTACACCAAGTTAACACTCTTAAGTGCATCAAGACTTTTTTTTAAATTCACAAACAAAATAAATACATAAAACATTGCCCAACGTCACTGTTGCCTGCATTAATTATTTGTTCGGTGATAGGCAGCAGCTTCAATGAAAAGTTCTTAAAACTAGTGCAATTTTGAGCACGATTTGTGCCCTAATCGGCAAATGCAATGGAGACGAAAACTCTTAGCCAAGGTGCTAGCAATTTGGAACTCGTTCCGTCAGAAAGTTTTGGATGCTGGTATAATTGGAACTTTCAAGACGGAAGTGTGTAGAATTTTATCAGTTAAGACTATCCAGTCATATGAAGCAAAGTCAGCTAAATCGGATTAGCCATGATCTGATAGAAAGATAAAGCAGGTCTGTGTGTCTGAATGGTCTACTCTGAAGTTTTGGCTAGTGTAGACTTGAGAGATGAACAGACACTTCCAACACTGATGAAGGTTCAACTCAATTTTATTAACTACTTCTAACTAACTAACACACGATGACTGTGGGCCTAAATGATGCTAACTTAAACTAGAGACCGAAGCCAGTTGATTCTCTCAGCACGTGGTGAGATTCTGTGCTGGGCTGGATGAGTTCTTGTTACACTGAGAGGCAGCACCCAGAATGAGCGAGAACCATGGAGCCCTCTGCCTTAATAGTGTGTGTATTCTAACTGGTGATTCGCTGCAGTGTTTATACATGTTGATTGGTCCCTGTGTGTGTCCATCAGTGTGTGTCTGCACCATGATATACTGGTGTATATTATGACATCCCCACTTTTATAAAAAATGTTGATATAGGCATGTGATAATAAATAGTGTGGGTGTGTGGAGAATGTGCCTAGCTACGTGTGAGGTGTGAAGACATGTGTACAAAGCTATATACAGGGAACAAGACTATTTACAGAGGACCTTTGCCTGGTGCAGATGACTACCATGAACTGGAACAACCAACAAATCTATTTACAAATCACTGGATAACGAATGCAACAATGAAGGATATAGAAAAAAATACATTTCAGAAAGTCCACATGTGTACAGAGTTCATAAGTTCAGTCTCTGAGGTGAGCGACGAACTCTGGTTGACCGCCTCAAGGGTGGGGCAATGGCTGGCGCCTCAGGAGCCGGGAGGGCTGCAGCACTGTCAGGGGCAGACAGAGTGACCGGAAGTGCCACACAGTCCACAGAGGGATGAGTAGAATAGCTGGTCGGAGGATCCCGTGACGACCCTGGAACCAGGCGTAGAGCACGCCTGCTGCGGCGCCGAATGGATCCATCCGTTAAGCTGACCAGGAAGGAGCGGGGGGCCACCTGCCTCACAACAACAGCAGGCGCAGATCAGCCAGTATCCGGGAGGTGGATGCAAACCTTGTCACGTGGATGGATGTCGGGAAGGTCAGCAGCCCGTGAGTCGTAGGAAGTTTTCTGCTGCAGTTGAGACATGTGCTTGCGGTGGAGCACGGGGCCATAATCGAGGTTGGGAGTGAGAATTGAAGGCACCGTCGTCCTGAGGGTGCGGTTCATTAGTAGCTGAGCAGGCGACAGGCCGGTGGAGAGTGGGGCGGAGCGATACGCCAGCAAAGCAAGATGGAAATCTGAGCCGGCGTCGGCGGCCTTGCTGAGGAGCCGCTTAACGATCTGGACCCTCTTTTCCGCCTTCCCATTGGATTGGGGGTATAGGGGGCTGGACGCAACGTGCTCGAAGTTGTAGTGTCGGGCGAAGCCGGCCCATTCCTGGCTCACAAAACAGGGGCCATTATCTGACATGACCGTCAGCGGAATGCCATGTCGGGCAAATGTCTTCTCACACTCCCTGATCACAGCCGAAGATGTGAGATCGTGCAGCCTGATGACCTCCGGGTAACTGGAGAAGTAGTCGATGATGATGAAGTAGTCCCTGCCCAATGCATGGAACAAATCGATGCCCACTTTGGTCCAAGGCAATGTGATGAACTCATGGGGCATCAGGGTCTCCCGTGGTTGGGCGGGCTGAAAACGCTGGCAGGTAGAGCAGTTGAGCACCACATTGTCGATGTCATTATTGATGCCCGGCCAGTAGACAGCTTCTCTGTCCCTGCGGCGGAATTTCTCGATTCCTAAATGGCCTTCATGGAGTTGCTCCAACACGAGCTGGCGCATGCTTTGTGGAACAACGATGCGATCGAATTTCAGGAGCACCCCGTCGACAACTGCCAGGTCATCGCGGACGTTGTAAAATTGTGGGCATTGGCCCTTGAGCCACCCATCTGACATTAGACGCATCATCCGCTGCAGAAGTGGATCAGCCGCTGTCTCGCGGCAAATTTGCATCAGTCGTGCATCCGAAACTGGCAAATGGGAGGCTGCAAACTGAACGTGAGCGTCTATTTGGCAAATGGAGCCGTCATGATCACACAGAGTTGTGATCGACCTTGAGACGGTATCGGCAACGGCAAGGTCCTTGCCAGGGGTGTAGATCAGTTGAAAGTCATACCTGCGCAGCTTGAGTAGGATACGCTGGAGGTGAGGCATCATGTCATTCAAGTCCTTTTTGATAATATTTACAAGGGGGCGGTGGTCGGTTTCAACCGTGAACTGCGGAAGTCCATAGACGTAGTCGTGGAACTTCACGACTCCAGTGAGAAGGCTGAGAAACTCTTTCTCAATTTGCGCATAGCGCTGCTTTGTGGGGGTCATTGCCCACGATGCATATGCAACGGGGGCCCATGACGAGGCCTTGTCTCGTTGCAGGAGGATGGCACCAATCCTCAACTGACTAGCATTAGTAGAGATTTTGGTCTCTTTGATCGGGTCGAAAAAGGCCAACACTGGGGCCGTGGAAAGCTTGGCCTTCAGCTCCTGCCATTCACGCTCGTGAGTGGGGAGCCATTGGAAATCTGTGGTTTTGCGAATCAGGTCTCTGAGGGCCGTGGTGTGTGAGGCGAGATTCGGGATGAACTTCCCGAGGAAATTCACCATACCCAGGAAACGGAGGACAGCTTTCTTGTCCTCGCGCGTCTTCATGGACGTGATTGCTACAATCTTGTCCTCGTCCGGACACACCCCCTGGTGGGAGATGTGATCCCCAGAAACTTGATACTCGACTGGCCGAAGGAGCATTTGGCCATATTGAGGCGGAGGCCGTGTTCGTGGATGCGCCTGAAAACGCACTGAAGGTGGGCAATGTGTTCCTGCAGGGTGGTTCACCAGACAATAATGTCGTCGACATATACCCGGACGCCGTTGTTCCCCTCCATCATCTGCTCCGTGATCCGGTGGAAAACCTCGGATGCAGAAATTATGCCGAATGGCATCCGGTTGTAGCAGAACCTGCCAAAGGATGTGTTGAACGTACACAGCTTCCTGCTTGACTCATCCAGTTGGATCTACCAGAAACCTTTCGAGGCATCCAGTTTTGAGAATAGTTTGGCATGGGCCATCTCGGACGTGAGCTCCTCACGTTTTGGAATCGGGTATTGCTCCCGCATGATATTCTGATTCAAATCTTTAGGATCAATACAGATCCGCAGCTCGCCAGACGGCTTCTTGACGCAGACCATGGAGCTTACCCAGCCTGTGGGTTCCGTGACCCTAGAAATGACTCCTTGGTCCTGGAGGTCCTGGAGCTGTTGCTTGAGGCGGTCCCTGAGGGGCGCTGGGACTCTGCGAGGTGCGTGAACGACAGGCGTGGCGTTGGGCTTGAGTAAGATTTTGTACGTGTACGGGAGCGTGCCCATGCCTTCGAAGACCTCACGGTATTGCTGGATGATTGAGTCGCGTTGCGCCCTGAAGTCTGTGTTGGAGGATGCAGAAACATCGCTTGAAGAGAGAGAGTGTACTCTCTGCACTAAGTGGAGCAGCTTGCATGCCTGTGCACCAAGCAAGGAGGCTTTTGAGGCAGCAACAATCTTGAACGGGAGAATGGCTGTGTGAGCACGATGTGTCACCTCAAGGCAGTAGGAGCCGCTGGCAGCGATGGCATTGCCATTGTAGTCCAGCAATTTACACGCAGATGGCAGGACAGCTGGCTGTACGCAGAGCTTGCGAAAATCAGATGACGCGATGAGATTGGCAGAAGCGCCAGTGTCCAGGTGGAACCTGACAGGGGACCGGTTGACCTTAAGGGTAGCACACCACTCATCATCCTGGCCGACGCTGTGGACGTGGACGGGGTCAGTGCCACGCTTGGGGGACATCCTGTTCGTGGTAACAACGCCAATTTGGAACGGGACCTGTGGGTCACCGCAGGCACAGTCAGAAGCAAGGTCTGGAGTAGGTTCATTGATGGCAGGCTGGATAGCCCTGATATCTCTGTGGGACTGGGTGGACCTCCTAAAAACAGCCGGCAGGGAAGATCTGCACATTGCAGCGTAGTGGCCTCGTTTGCCACACTGCAGGCAACATCGCGAATTTGCGGAACATTGCCGCTTTAAGTGGGCGGAGCCGCAGTTGCCGCATGCCGGAGCGTCGGGACGCTTGTCGCGCCACCGCGCATGCGTGAGGCGATCCAGTGTGACGCGCGCCTGCGTGAAGCGGTCCGTGATGTCAGCACACTCGCTGCGTGTAAGCGTGGGACTCCGCGAATAGCGCGCAAAATGGCTGCCATCGTTCAGATCCAGAGCCTGAAAAGATTTAATCATTTGGACCCGTTCTGCCTCATAAGGGGCTTGCCGCGCCGTTTCAGTGGCCTGGATGCAGGAGTAGCGCATGGAGGCATGTTCATGAAGTACACAGGTCTCAATGGCCGTAGAGCGAGTGAGCTGCTTTACTTTTAGTTGTTGCTGGCGCAGGGGCTCAGATTGAACACCAAAAACAATCTGGTCACGGAGCATGGAGTCAGAGGTGGACCCGTAGTTGCAGGACTGCGCAAGGACTCAGAGGTGGGTAATAAAGGACTGGAAAGGCTCGTCCTTACCCTGAATTCGCTGCTGAAACATGTATCTCTCAAAGATCTCGTTGACCTCGACCGCGCAGTGGCTGTCGAACTTTAGAATTACGGTCTTGAACTTCGATTTGTCCTCCCCCTCATCGAAGGTGAGCGAGTTGAAAATGTGCAGAGCGTGGTCCCCGGCCGTGAAGAGGAAGAGAGCAATCTTCCGTGTGTCCGAGGCAGCTTCCAGGTCCCTGGCCTTGAGGTACAGCTGGAAGCGCTGTTTGAAAAGTTGCCAGTTCAAGCCCAGATTCCCTCCAATGCGGGGAGGCGGCGGCAGGCGAACGGAGTCCATTCTGTAGGATGGCGCGAGACTGGTGCAAGGCAGATCACTGAAAGGTAGGTCTCAGAAGTGCTAGTATCCCTCAACTTCTGGTACCATGAAGTGTTGGCTAGTGTAGACTTGAGAGATGAACAGACACTTCCAACACTGATGAAGGTTCAACTCAATTTTATTAACTACTAACTAACTAACACACGACGACTGTGGGTCTAAATGATGCTAACTTAAACTAAAGACCTAAGCCTTGTCCCAACCAGTTGAATCTCTCAGCACGTGGTATGAGTCTGTGCTGGGCTGGATGAGTTCCTGTTACACTCAAAGGCAGCACCCAGAATGAGCGGGAACCATGGTGCCCTCTGCCTTTATAGTGTGTGTATTCTAACTGGTGATTGGCTGCGGTGTTTGTGCATGTTGATTGGTCCCTGTGTGTGACCATCAGTGTGTGTCTGCACCATGATATAATGGTGTATATTATGACACTTTCATTCTTGATGTTCTTATATCATAGAATGTACAGTGCAGAAGGAGGCCATTCAGCCCATCGAGTCTGCACCAGTCCTTGGAAAGAGCAGCCCACTTAAGCTCACACTTCCAACCTATCCCTGCAACCCCACCTAACCTTTTTGGACACAAAGGGCAATTTATCATGGCCAATCCACCTAACCTGCACATCTTTGGACTGTGGAAGGACACCAGAGCACCCGGAGGACACCTACGCAAACACGTGGTGAACGGGCAGACTCTGCACAGACAGTGACCCAAGCCAGGAATTGAACCTGGGACCCTGGAGCTGAGAAACCACAATGCTAACCACTGTGCTACCGTGCCGCCCTGTGTCAATAATGCATTCGAAACATTAAGTCCTCAAAAACGTTGACCGAATATTGTGCCGGGATAGTGCCAATCTGTGCTGGGGCAGTGCCGGGAGTGTCCCTCTCCCCCCAGGGGCTATACCTGCCTTGCCCCCGCCCTGGTGGGACTCTTTCAACTGAATTCATTCTAATTAAGCTTTTGTAAATATCGCGGACGTAAGGTATGAATATTCAGTGAGAGGGGATCATGCGGTGGGGAGGCCAGTTTATATTATTTCAATGTATTAACATGTACGTAAATTATGTCACCAGCAAAGGGCGTGGAAAATCGGGAAAATAAATCTCACCGGCTTCAACATCCATATTCTTGGTGAAACCAATGTCTCTGTCAATGAGTGATTATAAGAGCGTTCAGAATGACATGAATATTTAGTGAATACTTAGTGAATCTGAAGAGGTCCAGAGATATAAACACAAAGCAACTAAGTCTAATAAATTCTAGAACTATACTAGGCAACAAACATTAAATTATTAATGTACTCAGCAATTGTTTCTTCCAACTATCTACAAGGCAATAGTCGATTAACAATTAACAACTTTAGTGAGTGGGAAATTGAAGACAGCCCAAAAGATTTCAAATCAACAAATTTCCATGGGGGGATAAAAGTAAGAGAGAGAGAGAGAGAGAGAATGAATGAAACCTCAGAGATGCTGACAGTTCTCACAAAAGAATTGATAAAGCCTGGGGAAAGACTGCGAAACTCAAGCACAAGGTATGTGTGCTGACGTTCAAAAAGTAAAAAACAGACACATTTCTGCCAATTTTCTCAGCTATTTATTCAGCTTGAGCTCAGCTTTAGTGCCAGCCTTCCTTGACTGACACTTCATATTGCATATAGCGCCAAGACATCCTACTTATTTTTGCAATGCCTCTGCATCACACCCACCTTTGCCACTTCCAGTCTTGACTTTGTCCAATGGTGTCCCTGTCAGACCTCTGCATGCCACCCCGCGTAAACTGCAAATCATACAAAGCACTGCCAATTGCTCCCCTGTCACCCATGTTTTTTTCTGACCCCCCCTTCACACTTAATTCAAAATCCTTGGATAATCTAGAACTTATTTTACGGTCTTGCCCTATCTCCCCCCCACCCAATCGCCTCCAGGCCTCTGCATCAGTGCAGCACCTTAAGTCTCCCAGCAGGCCAGCAGCACGGTTCAATTCCCGCACCAGTCTCCCCGGACAGGCGCCGGAATGTGGAGACTAGGGGCTTTTCACAGCAACTTCATTGAAGCCTACTCGTGACAATAAGCGATTTTCATTTTTATTTTCATTTCAAATCTGAAATTATGTTTACAAGCACAGATCAGAGCCTGGACACTCGATAAGTTACTTCTCATGTTTCGCTGTTGAAGCGGTTACATTCATTCCCAATTAGCTATTTTGGACTTACACAAACAGAAGGTGATGGAAGACTATTAAAGAGTATATAAGATTACAAAGACAAAACATCTGATAATGAGAAGCACTGTTGCTTCATAGCGCCAGAGTCTCAGGTTCGATTCCCGGCATGGGTCACTGTCTGTACCAAGTCTACACGTTCTCCCTGTGACTTCATGGGTTTCCTCCGGGTGCTCCGGCTTCCTTCCACAAATCCTGAAAGATGTGCTGTGTCATGTGAGAGTAGCTTTGAGAAATGGATGTTTGAGCAATATACCTTTCAGAAATGGAGCAGCTCATATTACTGAAGTGATGTCAGAGGGGGGAGCTGAGCTGAGATCACTTCTGCTTTCTCTGCTTTTAGTTTCAGTTTGAGAAAGCAGCTGAAAAGTGCATTGCTGGTTTGCTGTGAGCTGTTTTGAAAGGAGAAAGCCAGTTTTGAGAAAAGAGCTTGGGTGTGTCTGTGTTTGCAGTGAGCTGGATCTGCTGTGATCTTTGCCACGAAGGACTATCTCTGAATCATTTGGGTGATTTAAACTCATAATAGTAATGTCTTTAACCTGATGTGTTTCTGTTTAAAGGTGTTCAGTCTTTTTGGAGGTTTGAAGGAACATTTTGAGGGATTATTTAGTGTTGTATTATTTTCGAGGTTATCTTTGAAGGGGTGTTAAGGGATCCAATGTTTATTTAAGAAGGTTAAGTTGAATTCATGGAATAAACATTGTGTTGTGTTTAAAAACCCACGTGTCCATAATTGTAATACCACACCTGGAGACCAAGCCGTGTGCTTCAAAAGCAACAATACATTAAAGGGAGAGGCTGGTTGAACTCCATGATACATTTTGGGGTTCTGAAAACGCCGCTCCCATAACAGCTGTTAGGTAATTTAGGCATTCTGAATTCTCCCTCCGTGTACCCGACCAGGCGCTATAGTGTGACGACTGGAGGATTTTCACAGGAACTTCATTGCCGTAATTATGTAAGCCTACTTGTGACAATAAAGATTATTATTATTAAAACACTCGGTTTGAGGCTATGTAGGTTGCTGAGTAGCAGGAGAACTTAAAACCTGTTGATTGGTGCTTACAGCCTCTTGTATATTGACCCTCCTTATCATGCACTTTTATATGTGCCTTAACCATTAACATATTCAGTGAGGTCGTGTCCTACATGTTGGCAGTTTTCAGAGTGTGCATTATGTTTTTCACCCAGCGCATCTTGCTCAATATTAGTCATGGATAAAATCTTTCAATAGGTGAGTTCTGGCACCTGTCTACACTTACCACTTAGTTTTATCATTCTATCAGCTGGTCCATTGGTCCTGTTACAGATTCCTATGTTTCATCCTGTCAGCCAGTTCATATGTAGTTTTATCATCTTGATCTATCACTTGTCAGCTTCTCTGTTTCACTCGGTTGCTGTTCTATCAGCTAGTATTGACACAAATTTCAGCTGTAGAATTGTGCGACATAATTAGATAGTGCTGTGTTGACTCCATGGGCAATGGCACCATAATTGTGTGTCATTGACTAATTTTGATTATTAGTTCTGGAGATTTGCTGTTCTATACTGTTCTTGGGACTGGGTCTTATAATCTCCTTGCTCTATCTTGTTAGCTCTCACCAATAGTAATATATTTCCACTCGTTGGTTCTGTGATTTGGTTCTTACATTCCTATCTTGTTCTGTCCATTAATCTGTTAATCAGTTCATTAATCTGAATCATTTTGAAATTCAGAATATATTTCTGTTTAAAACTCACCTCCGAACTGAGTTGCATGGGGATGCAGAGTCCCTGCAGCAGAATGGTGAGGCCTAAAACGCCCTTGACATTCGGTCTCAGGCCTCGCTTCAAGGAACGGGCATGGTGGCAACAGGCAGCTGATAAAGCGGAAACTGAGATCAAGCCAGTATGTTGTTAAACAGGTGTCATTTGCTGAATTCACTTTTAACTTTATTGTCATTTTCTGCTTTAGGCCTTTCCACTCGTCACCTTTAATGACCGAGAAAGAATGTCCTATAAAATGTCTCCTACAACTCTCAGATGAGAGAGAATTGTTTGGTTAGAAAAACAGTAAATTACTACAACAAAATACTCAGCATAGGTAATATAAACTGACAATCGGTGGAGAGGAAGTGTGTGAACAAACATCATTCAATTGTAAAGTCATAATTCATGTGTAATACAGGCATTTTAGTGTTTGTATGAAGATAAATACATGTCTCAGAACCAACTATCGTTTTTATTGTCTGTACTTTCTTAGTCAGATGCTTCCACACCTTCGAATCATACAAACATACTGCACATTTGACCCAATTATTTCTGTACCCGCTGTTTGATCGAGCTGTCCATTTAATCTCAGTCGCCTGCTCTTTCCTCATAACCCTTTCAAGTATCTGCCCAATTCTCTTTGGAACATTACAACCTGCTTGACCCATCCTATCAGGCAATGCATTTCACATCACAACATTTCACACTGCTGCGAAACAGACCTTTTCATCATATCACCTCTGGTACATTTCTCGATCGCCTTAAATCTGTGTCCTCGCTGCCAACTATTCTGCTACTGGAAGCAGATTTTACTCTGTCAAAACCAATCCATGCCACTGGCACATTGCTTCATCGTTCAACAGTCCCTGCTTCAAAGAGAACGAGCTCTTCACATAACTGATGTCTCTGACCACATTTGAGTAAATCGCCTCTGCACCCTCTGGTGTCTGGAATTGGACACAATACCTCAGTTGAGAGCTAACTAATGTTTTATAAAGGTTTTGCATAACCTCCATGGCTTTGTATTCTCTTCCTCTCTTAACAATGTCATAAATCTATTCTGCTCGTCAGATTTTGAAATGAAAGGCAGCCAAATCATGAGCAGATCTTTTCTATTGCTCTTCCAATAGTTCTCTGGGTTCTTTACCATCCTCCTGAACAGTCATACAGGGGTTTGGTTTAACGTCGGCGATGCGCTCTGAGTCCTCACAGCCTCCAATCCTCTAACAGTGCAGTAGCTGAAGAAATGCCCTTGATCTCTTTCATACGCTTCAACAGGGCAATAAAGAATATTTCTCACAGTTGCCCCACTGAAGAGCATGAAGGAGATCAGGATGCAGTTGTTCAGCATTGACAATGCAAGAGGATAAGAGGCTGTGAAAACTGAAAGATAGCTGATTTGTGCAGAGTGAAATAATTGCAAAAGAATGGCTAAGGTTTCATGATGAGCAGAGGAGTTGAACATAACAGCTGTATATGGTTAAGAAATTGCTTGCCAAAGGCTAGCAGCCATCTTCTAACAGGAAAAACATAAACCACCTTTAGTGTTTTTTTAATTCAGTTATGAGATGTTGACATCGTATTCATTGCCCATCCCTATATACCCTGAAGAAGGTGGTGGTGACTCACATTCATGAACTGCTGCTGCGTGTGGTGAATGTTCTCCCCTGGTGCTATTATGGGGAAAGGTGCAGGAATTTGACCGAACGATTAGGTTAAAATTACATTCTGATCCAGTCCTTTGTCGCAAAAGCGCAGTCCTCCAAGTAAGTTCAATTCTAAATTTAACTCAGCATCAATGTGTAAAGAATCATTGAAAATAACGAATCAAGAGCTCATGGCACCTGAATCTTCAACCAGGAAGATTCCGACATCGTCAGGAAGAAGTGTATTCGGGACATCAAATCTCCTCACCTCACGTACAAATATTAAAATAACCAACATACAGAATGCAAACAATACAATTAAAGCACATGAACAAATGTGTTTGCAGAGATATGTATACATAAAACCACAGGACAGAAGCCTGAACAAGCACGTGCATACTACTTCATGCAAACTCTTTGGATTGGTGGCAGACATCTGTAGCCTGCTGGATGACTTATTTTCAGCTGAATCTGGGGTGACCATTCTTCAATGGTAGCTGTCAGATTAAGCCACCATTGCTGTCTTCATTTTTGACTCTGGATTATTGATCTCTATTGCAGACATTGGAGAATCTTCCAGTTAAAGCTGCCCACAAATGCATCTGGCAGGCGACTGATTGCTTGTCTGGCAGGGAAATTTCACCTGCATAGGTTTGCACCTTCTCATTGGTGCAAGGTGTAATTGATTGCTCACGCGTGATAATCAGGGTACCCCGCCAGAGCAACAAGGATTATTCATGAACTGCAAGGTCTTTTACTTCATATAGGCAACAGAGACAAATATCTCCATGGAAATGTGCACAAGATTCCTGGGCAGCTGCATTTGTCTTGCAGCCCAACATTCTTGATGTCTTCATTCCTCATGCAGAGTTAATCGATGGCTGCACAGAGACAAGTGATTCCCATTTAAAGTGTGGCTGACGGCGCCGTGCAGAAACTTGGAAAATGATGCCCAAGTGGCCTACAATCGATCCATATCACTCACCACCAGATGTATCATGCAATCAGTGTGCTGAAGGCGGGCATCCCACGCTTCGCCAGCCTGGAGTCACCTTTCATTGCACATCACCCAGGATGTCCACAATGACCATGGCCTGCTGCACTCTGCACAGCATCATCCAGGAGGGAGTTTAGACCAACAGCAGCAAAAGGTCACAGAATGCAGATCCTTTTCAGAGGATTCTGAGCAGGATGATGAAGAAGAGGAAAGCGAGTTAGAGAAGGTGAGGAGGACAATGCGCTATTGGCAGCACTCATTTCAGCTCTGGATTCTAAGGATACACTGACAGTTTTGACGTTTAATGAATGTACCCATTACCCAACCACATGCAACATCCACTTGTCCAACCACTTCCAGAATCTCAAATCCAATTATTCATCTGCCAAAGCCAGCAGTAGTGGAATTTTAAACTCCAACAACCACAATCCTTAGTCATTTACTCCTCACAAATCAAGGACTCTTTGTAAACTATTTTTACTTATTCACTTTAGATTTCTATTATTCAATTATCATTTCTAATCTGTTTGAATATATGTGCATGCGTTTATCATTTTTTTGTTTTTCATCATTGATGTCAAATTAACTCAATAGCTTTAATATCAATTCAAGAAAGCCTAATTCCATGGGCTTCTCTTTCAAAACTAAGCACTATGGCCTCACAGCGTCAGGGTCCCTGGTTCGATTCCCGACTTGGGTCACTGATGTTCTCCCCGTGTCTGCGTGGGTTTCCTCCGGGTGCTCCGGTTTCCTCAGACAAGTGCCAAAAGACATGCTGTTAGGTAATTGGGACATTCTGAAATCTTCCTCTGTGTACCTGAACAGGCGCCAGAATGTGGCAACTCTGGGCTTTTCACAGTAACTTCATTGCAGTGTTAATGTAAACCTACTTGTGACAATAAAGATCATTATTCTTATTATTATAATATTGGGACTGGGAAAAAGGATTCACGACAGGGAAGGATCGTTTTAAGATTAACCTTGTTGCAACCAGCAGAGGGGGTTGACTAAAGTGTCAATTCGTCCCTCTTCACCCAAGGTCGAAAACATTGGAGGTATCCCAGCTGGGCGGTAACAGATTGAGTGACCTTGCCTGGTTTAACAAATTTGGGGAACCTCACCTTGGAACCCAACATAAGAAGACACACAGACACACAAGAAATACTGTTTACAAATGAGATAGCACTGACAGGGTTTTAATGGCTCCAAACCTTCATTACACTATTCTCTTTTGAGATGGATGCTGGAAACATTGCAGGCTTGATGCTTTCTTTTGGGTTCACTGATCAAAATTTAGATTGGAAGTCACCAGAAATAAGAAGTTCCCAGCTACCTGAAGGCACAATTAAATACTATCCAGCCATGTCACACAACACTCAAACATGTTAATTTGATTTCAACAGCGAGTGATAATTATCATCTTCATAATATCTTGCAACATTCTGATCTTGCCAATACTCATTCATGTCTTTTATCTCTCACATGACCTTCATGTGTGCACCAGGAGCTGGTGGAGCATCATGGGCAATTGATTGGAGGAGCTCAATCCTTCTGAGCATATACCATCACATTATTCCTGCATAAAATACACCAGCGTAAGGTTGAAAGTTTCTGGCGATTAGTTCATGGTGGTTCTCTCCTTGCAAGAGTATGTTTTTGGATTTGCTTCAGTTGAGGTTACATTCAATCCATCTAGCCTGACAGCCAAGATATGGCTTGGTTCTGCAAAACTGCTGGTAAAGGTAAGGTTCCTCCCTTTCCGGACATGACCTATTCCCTTCGCAATTTCTTTGTTTCCAGTTTCCACTGACTGGCCTGGATTTTAAGACATGTGCTGATAAAGGTTTTTTAATGTAAACTGACTTAAGTAAATGACCACAGTATCGGTCTTCTACAAATGGTCCTTGACGACATTAGCACTGACAGACAATGGGGTTTAAATCTCTGCCATTGGCGTCTTCATGTGGTAGAACATTTTCCTTCACAACCCATCAGTATTCCATTACGCAGCCATTAAGTCTATGTAGCCATTGTGCATCTGATTCTGACTTTTTGACAACAGTAGCTTTTAACTCCAGAGGACAGATCAGTTGCATTTTTAATGTCTCTTCAATCGAATATCCCAAAAAGGTCATTTATGTTTCGATGTCTTGACCACACAGGCAAGCTATTTTATTTTAATTATTTTGTGGAATGTGGACATCACTGGCAAGGCCAGCATTTATGGCCCATCCCTAATTGCCCTTGAATTGAGTGGCTTGCTCAGCTCCTTCAGAATGCAGTAAAGAATCAACCACATTCTTCCAGCCTTGGGCACTTTCATGTATATTTGCAGGCAAGGTGGGAAGTCACCTGACCCTTCGACTCCATTTTGTCCATTTTCCATTCTGTTTTTGAAAGCAAAATATCTGTTTTTCATAGGTTTGCGTGCATACGTAAGCGGTGGTGACAAATTGCCGTAGGATGATGGTGTATATATGGGAATGTGAGTAGGTGCATCGATAAAGAAGGATGGGTGGGTGCGCAAGAAAAGTAGATCTAAGAAGAATTGTGATGGCATGAGCTCGAGGAGGAAAATCGGTGGGGGTGGGGGGGGGATAGATTGAGTTGATGGGCACAGAGGCAAGTAAATATGCAATTGTACCTTCCCTAACCTGCAGAGGTCACTAGGTTGCATTCTACATTGGATGGTATTACCCAATTTTGGATAAGTGTTAACTGTAACATTAGTAGATGTAGCAATCCTATTGAAACATGGGAAAATGCGAATTAATCAACAACAGCAGCTTGCATTTCTCTGTTACCTTTAACACAGACAATGTCCTAAGTTGCTTTTGCGGAATATTATCAAACAAAATTTAATCTTGTGCAACATTGGAATCTCTCAGTGCTTGTGACAAGTTTTACTGAGCATATTAATGTAGGATAGATAGATGGAGAGGTGGAATGGTTAGGAGGGTTTTCCAGTATAAATAGAGGGCCCAGGCAGCTGAAGGCATGATCAACAATGGTGAGGCAATTAGATATGGAGACACCCAACAACCTAACATTCAGCACTTGAATTTTTCAAACAACACCCGTTGTATTCATATTGAAATTGTACTGAAAACCCAAATAGGAAATACTTAAAGATGGTAAAAATTACCTCTCATGGAAGAGATTATGATTGCATGAAGTGGTATTTGAATCTTGCAAGCACACAGCTAACTGTACCTCAGAAGCATCATGTAGCTGAACAGAAATTATTCCCCAAGAATTTAATGTCGTCTTCCAGGAAAAATCAAGTGAAAATGGCTTCTGAGTGTTGGTACAGGACCCACCAGAGAGAATACAAGTGGAAATCAAAGCATATTACTGAATGGTGATCATTATCTCAAATTGCTTTGAGCGAACTCTCTGCCAGTGGAGGGAACACAGAGAGAGGGGTATATTTTGGATCTTGAAGGCACTGAAGGTTAGAAGGATAATAAGGAGAGGGGCAAGGTGAAATGTGATCCAACTAGTTCACTATATCTTCAGCGACTGTTTTTCTGTTTACTGACAATGTACGGAAATAGGCTTTAAAAATGTTATGAGCAGGGTTTGTGCTACAATGATATATTGTCCAGATAGGTGAATCAATCATAGAATCCCTACAGTGCAGAAGGAGACTAGTCGGCCCATCGAGTCTGTACTGATCCTTTGAAAGAGCACCCGACCTAGGTCTAATCTCCAACCCTATCCACGTAACCACGCCCAACCTTTGGACACAAAGGAGCAATTCGAGTATGGCCAATCCGCCTAACCTGCATATTTTTGGGCTGTGGGAGGAAATCAAGAGCACCCGGAGGAAACCCACACAGACACGGCGAGAATGTGGAAACTCCACACAGTCACCCAAGGTCGGAATCGAACCCGGGTCTTTTGCGCTGTGAGGCAACAGTACTAACCATGTGCCAGCGTGCTGCCCCCTAATGAATCCTAAGGCAGAGTTTCTATAAATTATTTCCCAAATCAAACCCAGCTCAGCATAATGTTGGTGCACTGCACAAATTAATGCAAAATGACAAAAAAAAACTACCATCTGTTATGAAGATCAAACAATCAAAATGGAGGCTGGATTATAATCTCCTCTATTTGTTAGGGTTGATTTATTTGGAAATGGATTGCTTTTTCCTCTCGAATACTCGTTTGGTTGAAGTTCAGAATGGATTGTAGACTGTACTTCCATGGAACGTATCAGACATTAAGATAGCCATGTATTATTATCTGCTATTGCCTGGTGAGGACAATCTAGAGTTCAGTGAAGATTAGAAAAATTGAGGATGGAATGTGGGTTAATTTGAACAACATACTTTAGGCGCTATGAGCCGCCTAAGATTTCAACATGTTGTCCAGGATGCAAATGAACACTTCCCACAGGAAATGTGTAGTTAGTACTTTGATAAAAAGGTTTTGGCATGTGACTGCAAGCAGGATACAGAGCAGTGACATGAGAATTTAAATCAGTGTGAAATACTGATATGAAACCATCACCACCACTTTACCACTTCACCATCCAGCCAATGTCCTACCTTAATTTGCACAACTGAGCATGACAATAAATAGCATGAAGGACTCTCCTTGTGCAGCCCAATCCTTCTGTTTTAACCCCATCACCAGTGCTATTTAAAGGGATCAGGAACTACCTACAGATTAGCTGCTGGGTTATTTTTTTCTGGTGCAGTTGTATTATGTTCGGTGGTTTACCAGACCTGGGGTAGGCTGAACAGTGCTGCTGAGGCGGGTGAGCAATGTTGGGGTGCAGGAGGTCGTGAGTAGTATCGGGATGATTGATGAGCCATCAATTGCACGTGAGACGAGTTGCTGTACAAAAGTTAGGCTTTAATAAGCTAGAACTTAGCCCTGCGGTCAACCACAATAAATGGACGACCACCGGGCAATCTGACTATTTATACCTCGGTATGGAGGCGTGGTTAACTCAGCCTCTCGACCAATCGGGGACCCGTCACATGACTGGTCTCAACCAATCGGTCGAGAGGCACATGACCGACCAGGGCCAATGGTAAGCCGGTGTTCTGCACCAATGGCAGACAGCTATGCAAATCATACCACCACAACGAGGGTGATCAGTGTCGAGAGGTGGTGAGCAGTGTTACATAGATACATAGATACAGAGAAGATATGAGAAGGAGGAGGTTTTTTGGCCATTCGAGCCTCTTCCGCCATGCATCACGATCATGGCTGACCATCCAACTCAATAGCCTAATCCTGCTTTCTCCCCATAGCCTTTGATCCCATTCTCCCCAAGTGTTATGTCCAGCCACCTCTTGAATACATTCAAAGTTTTAGCATCAACTACTTCCTGTGGTAATGAATTCCACTCTTTGTGTGAAGAAATGTCTCCTTATCTCTGTCCGAAATGGTTTACCCTGAATCCTCAGGCTGTGACGCCTGGGCCGGGATTCTCCCTTACCCAGCGGGGCGAGGGGCCCCGGCGTCGGACTGCCCCAAAGGTGCACATTTCTCCACACCTTTAGGGGCCAAGCCCTAACCTTAAGGGGGCTAGGCCCGCGCCGGAGTGGTTCCCGTCCCGCCGGCTGGCGTGGAAGGCCTTTGACATCATCCCCGCGCATGCGCAGGGGAGGGGGTCACTTCCATGTCCGCCATCGTGAAAGCTATGGCCAACGCGGAAGGAAAAGAGTGCCCCCATCGGTGGGCCCCGATCGCGGGCCAGGCCACCGTATCCTCACCGTCATTGTGAAATGACGAATACATTTGAATTAATTTGGACAAACAATTCAGGCAAACTAATAGCCACACTTTTGGAACTCTTATTAATTGGAATAAATGAGTCGGACATAAATGCTGAAGTATAACAGCTAAATATTGTTTCAGAACAAAAACAGAACAAAAAAAACTGTTATTCAGGGAAGATGGTTGGAATAAGTCCAAATGGAACATTTAATAGAAGACATACCGAATTGGATACCACACATTCTGCACGTCTACAGCTATGAACATTTTCATCACATGCTATTTGCAAAATAAATTTGACATCTCGATTCATATTCTGCAGCTCGAATTGTGCGATCAGCAATTAATCAAGTTAATTTCATGAAACATCTGTGTTCCTTGTATTTGCGTCTGATTCCACTAGAGCCCTGTCACCTTATGTGTAAAATCAGTATGGAAAAGTGTTTCGCGATGAGGTTTCTGGTTATTTTTCTTTCAGTTTGCAATTTTCTCATCAATTCCATTAGGCACCAACATTTTGAGACATGTTTTGTGAAGGACTCGATACTCGATAATTACACTTTATAAAAAGCATTTCAACAGAGCTTTAAAGCTATGTTCCACTAGAATCCTGGTATAACTGTGGCAGGCTGGGAGCTCTATCCACTGTAAGAATGGTTCCCTGATCCAAGCTCATTTGCCAGGATTGAATTGTTTTGCCGATGTAAGGAGAAGCTGCATGCCTCCAGTGGAACGTAGGGGGTGGTGGGGGGAGGGGGGGTGGGGGGAGGGGTGCTGTCAGTAACATTCAAAGTCTTTGGCTGGCTGTTTTGAGATTCTTCAAGTTGTGGAGTTGATATCATTGCCCATGCAGTCGATTGAAAATTGAAGTCCTTTTACATCTGCTTCATAAATGACCTCCATTCCTTCATAAGGTCAGATGTGTTTGCAGATGACTGCACAATGTTCAGCTGTATTCAGGACTACTCAGATAATGCAGCAGTTCATGCCCAAATGCAGCAAGACCAGGACAATATCCAAGTTTGAGCTGACAAGTGGCAAGTTACATTCACGTCACACAAGTGCCAGGCAATAACCATCTCCGACAAGAGAGGATCTAACCACCGTCCCTTGACATTCAGTGGCATTGCCATTGCTGAACCTGGGGGTTACTATCGATCAGCAACTAAACTGGACTAGCCATATCAATACTGTGGCTACCAGGGCAGATCAAAGGCTCGGAATCCTGACCCCACAAAGCCTCTCCATCATCGACAAGGCATAAGCCAGGAGTGTAATGGAATACTCTCCCTTTGCCTGGATGAGTGCAGCTCCAATTGCACTCAAGATGCTCCACACCATCCAGGACGAAGAAGCCGCTTGATTGCTCCCCACCCTTCCACAAACATTCAAACCCTCCACCACCAACAGACAGTGGCAGTCATGTGTACCATCTACAAGGCGCATTGCAGTAACTCACCAAGGTTCCTTAGACAACACCGTCCAAACCCATGACCACTACCATCGAGAAGGACAAGAACAACAGATACCTGGGAACCCCACCATCCGGAGGTTTCCCTCCAAGCCACTCACCACCCTGACTTAGAAATATATCGCCGTTCCTTCGCTGTCAACGGGGCACCATCCTGGTACTCCCTCCCTAATAGCACAATGGGTGCACCTACACTTCAAGGATTGCATCGGTTGAAGAAGGCAACTCAACACCACCTTCTGAAGGACAGTTAGGGATGGGCATTAAACGCTGGTCTAATCAGCGACACCCACATCCCGAAAATTGAAAAGAAGTACAGCTGGACCAATGGGTTTCTCACATGAGGGAGCAAGTAACTAAAAATATATCATACAATATAATTCCATCACTTATGTTGAATTATAATTAGCTTATCCAGCTTTGAAACAAAGTAATTTTCTCTGGGCCACTTTCAGTCCCAGTGGCGAGATTATCAGCAGCCAGTTGAACCATTCTGAAAGAACTCCCTGACCCAAGCCATCAAAGTTAGGCCAAGGTGATACTGTTACTTGAATGGAAGCACAAAACCTAATTGTTTGATTCAACATGTTTACTTTTGCTACTGGGATGACAGACCCAAACAAATAGTCTATGGCTGCAAGGAATGGCCTGTCTACAGTATTTGGAAATGAGTGCTGCCATTTATTTAGCATGTCCACCTACACACAATTAACCCTCTTTTTTAAAAAATTTAGAGTACCCAATTCATTTTTTTTTCCAATTAAGGGGAAAAAAAAGTAATTTAGTGTGGCCAATCCACCTACCCTGCACATCTTTTGAGTTGTGGAGGCGAAATCCATGCAAATACAGGGAGAATGTGCAAACTCCACACGGACAGTGATCCAGAGCTGGGATCGAACCTGGGATCTCAACGCCGTGAGGCCGCAGTGCTAACTCACTGCGCCACCATGCTGCCATCACAATTAACCCTCTTAATAATGTCTGATACCTAAATCAAATTTTAAACTCAAATTGCACAATTATGAAAATGAGACAATGCATTCTTTTGTCAAATTATTTGCCAGAAGAAATCCCTGTGCTCCATCTATTCAGTGTGTGTCTACTCTGCAGCGGTTCAATTATTGCAATTTATAGTTCCTATGATTATGATTGTGACAAATCACTTAATAGTCCAATATTTTGATGACCATGCTGAGATTGAGTAAGCTAAAACCGATGCCAAAATTAATGGAAAGTAATTTGACCAGTTGAATAATTGTTTTTGTAGCCCCTGATCAAATTTGCAACAGTATCGATACATTGGAGGAGAGGATGGGTTCAAAGGGTATCCCCATTGACAGAGGCAGGACCAGATGATCCCACAGCCAGCCACCAACGGGGGCTGCCTTCCATAGAACATAGAACAGTACAGCACAGAACAGGCCCTTCGGCCCTCAATGTTGTGCCGAGCAACTATCACCCTACTCAAACCTACGTATCCACCCTATACCCGTAACCCAACAACCCCCCCCCCCCCTTAACCTTACTTATTAGGACACTACGGGCAATTTAGCATGGCCAATCCACCTAACCCACACATCTTTGGACTGTGGGAGGAAACCGGAGCACCCGGAGGAAACCCACGCACACACGGGGAGAAACTCACCACGGCATGGCGGGGGAGTGGGGGGGATGCATGGAAGACCCCCTGCCATTTAACGATGAATGTAAAAGTATGTTGCAACCTGGCTAAATTGTTTTTTTGTACTGTGGTTATTAAGTACAATGTTGTCTGCATTGCATTTTGTGCACTGTTCTCGAGTCCTCAGAATTCTGAATTGGTTGACTGCAATTGGTATTCAGCCATGGCCGGACAAATTTTTCTTGTCGGAGGTGGGAATTGGGAGGTTGGACAAATCCTGCCATTGCGATTCTGCCTCTGTCGCTAAGCTGCCTGGTAGCAGGAGCTTCCCAATGGAAGGCCCCGCTTGGTGCCATATGAATTGGCAGGCATGAGGTGGAAACTGAGATGGGATAGCCCAGGAGAGGACTGGCTGAAAGGTTCGCCTCGGCCACCATTTATTTTCCAAGAGTTCCGTGATCTCTCACAATTTCTGGCAACAGATCTGAACCTTAGTTCAAAAGGCAGGTGTGACCTCTTGGGTCCTCTGAGAGAGTCATCAACAAACACAGCGCCGACCCAAAATTTGGCTCTTCCATAGAATTGCTCTTATGACTGATCCCTTTCTTGACTGACATCCCTTTGTTGATTTGCCTCCAATGCCAACTTTGTGCCCCTAAACTTCCTATAACCATTCAAGAGGTTTCCTGGCCTTCCTCCTCCATGGCCTTTCCCACCCAGGCTCGTTCATCCTGCAAGGTTTGACTTTAGCCCTTACGAAAGGGACAAGGTGGCTTCCTGTCCTGCACATTCCCCGCTCCCTTCAAAATGGCTGCCGGTGGAAATGGAGATGGGATTTCCCCTCGTGCTGCTCGGTGGCCATTTTTCTTTCCACTCCACCCCTGTTTTGTCCTGCTTCAGATCACAAAGTAAATTTGTGCCGGTACATTAAATGATTTAATGTGTATGTTTTAGTGCTCTGATGAACAATTGATTGTATTTTTCAATTTAAAACTATTTGCTGGCTGCATATTTTCAAACAATGCAGTTATATTTAGAAATCGTTAAAGTAACTGTTCCTAATTAAATAAAAATATTCAGCCGCTCACACATTAATGGATTCAAACACGTTTTTATTGTTGTGCAAAAATTATAATCACTGTCACAATACTTTCTTAAGCACAGTAAAGATTTATTGCAGCATGGAAAAGTTAGAAGATGACACCACATTGCAGAATCTAGCTATTATTACAAAAGTCGTCAGCCGATTGTTGAAATGTTAAGTAATGAAGGTTATCATTGAACATGAATCAATCTTGCAGTACTGTGGCTTTCATTGTGCATTGCGGCAGTCGCAAGAAAGTTTTGGATACAGGAGAAGTATCAGTCCATTTGATTGCACCTCACCTCTATCACCTTCCCTTTGAAGCATCCAGATTTTAAATAAATCTAGTATCCCGATGACAGAAAGTTGGAGCCTCCACCATCGCGATGCATAGCAACAACTACGACGAGCATGTTAAAGTACATGTTGCCACAGCAACTCAGACTTGGTGCATTTTTCTCTGTATCACAAATGTACCAATCATACAAGGATTGGGGCAGCAGGGTAGCATGGTGGTTAGCATAAATGCTTCACAGCTCCAGGGTCCCAGGTTCGATTCCCGGCTGGGTCACTGTCTGTGTGGAGTCTGCACGTCCTCCCCCTGGGTGCTCCGGTTTCCTCCCACAGTCCAAAGATGTGCGGGTTAGGTGGATTGGCCATGCTAAATTGCCCGTAGTGTCCTAATAAAAGTAAGGTTAAGGGGGGGGTTGCGGGTATAGGGTGGATACGTGGGTTTGAGTAGGGTGATCATGGCTCGGCACAACATTGAGGGCCGAAGGGCCTGTTCTGTGCTGTACTGTTCTATGTTCTATGATTGTTAAAAACAATAATGTGGGTGCTTTGTTTGAGAATAAGTGATGAGACAGACAATGGTCACTGGGAGGCTGTGCAGACATGTCTGACCTGTAGTCTGCTGCTGCATTGTGTCTCCAGAACCATGGGATCATACACTACATCCTGTCTCATGGTGTATCGTGATCAACTGCACTTTAAGATAAACTCACTTAAAGGTACATATTCATCAAATCAAAACAGGACACCCTGAGTGAACTGGAACACATCACAACTTTATCTTAGCCTGCCTTCTTGATAAACATTGTCTAGCAACGAATTCCAGCAGTTATTAGCTCCACTAGTCACATTGTCTGAGGAACATATTAACATAGGCTGGGTTTTAAAGTTACTCAGTGACTGAGGGCGCAATCTACCGGCCGTGTTACGCATGACACGGCCGGTAGATGCCGGGAGATCCATCTTCCGGGATCTACCAAGCTCGACACGCCTCGCGTGATTTAACACAATCTCGTGAATCCCGCTCATTGTGGGTGGATCACTTTTTAGAAAATATGCATATTAGAGTTAGGCAGCTAGTTTCACTCTAACATGCATTCCCCGATCTAACCAAGGCGTTGGGATTTGCCATGGAGAGTTTGGGAGAGTGCCATTCAGTGCTGGTCTCCATAACTGGGAACCAGACGGAATGGCACTTGTGAGGGTTTTCCAGGGGATTGGAGGCCACTATGTGCTTGCCCTCTGGGCAGGATGGTATCATGGCACTGTTGGTGTCACCCGAGCACCTTGATATTGGATTGGATTGGATTGGATTTGTTTATTGTCACGTGTACCGAGGTACAGTGAAAAGTATTTTTCTGCAAGCAGCTCAACAGATCATTCAGTACATGGGAAGAAAAGGGAATTAAACAGAATTCAAGAAAATACATGAGAATACATAATAGGGCAACACAATATATACAATGTACTACATAAGCATTGGCATCGGATGAAGCAGACACGGGTGTAGTGTTAATGAGGTCAGTCCATAAGAGGGTCATTTAGGAGTCTGGTGACAGTGGGGAAGAAGCTGTTTTTGAGTCTGTTCGTCCGTGTTCTCAGACTTCTGAATCTCCTGCCCGATGGAAGAAGTTGGAAAAGTGAGTAAGCCGGGTGGGAGGGATCCTTGATTATGCTGCCTGCTTTCCCCCGGCAGCGGGAGGTGTAGATGGAATCAATGGATGGGAGGCAGGTTCGTGTGATGGACTGGGCGGTATTCACGACTCTCTGAAGTTCCTTGCGGTCCTGGGCCGAGCAGTTGCCATACCAGGCTGTGATGCAGCCCGATAGGATGCTCTCTATAGTGCATCTGTAAAAGTTGGTAAGGGTTAATGTGGACATGCCGAATTTCCTTAGTTTCCGGAGGAAGTAAAGGCGCTGTTGTGCTTTCTTGGTGATAGCGTCGACATGAGTGGACCAGGATAGATTTTTGGTGATGTGCACCCCTAGGAATTTGAAACTTGCCAGCGTGGCACCATGGCACTGTCATCTGGGTGCTAGCTAGTTACTACCAAGGTGTCCATGTGACACTGCCAGCTGGCAGGAGCGCTTCCAGGGTGCCAGGCTCATAATGCCAAGGTTCCAAGCTGGCATTTTTCCTGGGATGGGGATCGGGCTGGGTGTGCCCTATGCAGGTGCCTGGTGGGGCAGAGGGAGGCCTGAGGACCCTCTTGAAGGTGTGTTTGGGGTTTGGGGATCAGGAAATCGGGATGACATTTAAAAATGGCATCCCAATCTCCTCCCGCACTGAGGAACTCCGCTTGCCGGAATTCCTCAGTGTAGGAAACAGGACTACATAGATACATAGATGCACAGAAGATAGGGACAGGAGGAGGTCTTTTGGCCCTTCGAGCCTGCTCCGCCATTTATCACGATCATGGCTGATCATCCAACTCAGTAACCTGATCCTGCTTCCTCCCCATAACCTTTGATCCCATTCACCCTAAGTGCTATATCTAGCCACCTCTTGAATATATTCTACGTTTTAACATCAACTACTTCCTGTGGTAATGAATTCCACAGGCTCACCACTCTTTGGGTGAAGAAATGTCTCCTCATCTTTGTCTGAAATGGTTTTCCCTGAATCCTCAGACTGTGACCCCTGGTTCTGGACAACCCCCATTGGCAACATCTTCCCTTCATCTACCCTATCTATTTCTGTTGGAATTTTATAAGTCTCTATGAGATCCCCCTCTCATTCTTCTGAACTCCAGTGAGAACAATCTCAACCTAGTCAATCTCTCCTCATATGATAGTCCTGCCATCCCTGGAATCAGTCTGGTAAACCTTTGTGCACTCCCTCGAGAGCAAGAACATCCTTCCTCAGAGAAGGAGACCAAAACTGCACACAATACTCCAAGTGTGGCGTCACCAAGGCCCTGTACAATTGCAGCAACACGTCCCTACTTCTATATTCGAAACCTCTTGCAATGAAGGCCACCATACCATTAGCCTTCTTTACCGCCTGCTGCACCTGCATGCTTAACTTCAGCAAATGGTGCACAAAAACACTCAGGTCCCGCTGCACATTCCCCTCTCCCAATTTGCAACCATTCATGTAGTAATCTGCCTTCCTGGTTTTGCTTCTAAAATGAATAACCTCACACTTATCCAAATAATACTGCATCTGCCATTGGTTTGCCCACTTGCCCAACCTGTCCAGATCTTGCTGTAGGATCTCTGCATCCTCCACACAATTCACCCTCCCACCTAATTTGTTATCACCTGCAAACTTTGGGATGTTACATTTTGTTCCCTCATCCAAATCATTAATATATATTGTGAATAGCAGGGGTCCCAGCACCGATCCCTGTGGTACCCCTCTGGTTACTGCCTGCCAATTTGAAAAGGACCCATTAATCCCTACTCTTTGTTTTCTCTCTGCCAACCAGTTTTCTATCTACATCAATACATTACCCCAATCCCATGCGCTTTAATTTTGCACAATAATCTCTTATGCGGGACTCTAATTTCTTGTTTGAAGCCATTCCCAACCTCACCATTGCAGTTTGGGGGTCTAAATACGACACCCACTCATGTTGGGAGGAGGTGAGCAATGTTAGGAAGGGGTGAGCACTGTCGGTGGGGGGGGGGGGGGGGGGGGGGGGGGGGGGGGGAAGGAGCAGTGTAAGGAGAGGACAATCAGTGTCAGTGGAGATGAGCAGTCTTTTTTTTGGGGTGTGGCGAGCAGTTAAGGGTTGTGCGAGCTGTGTCGGGACAGGTGAGCAGTGCCGGGGCTGGAGTGAGCAGTATTAGTGGTGTCAGGAGGGGAGGACAGCAGTGTTGGGGAGACGCAAGCAGTGTTGGGGCGGCAATCAGTGTCGGGGCGGGGATGCAAGCAATATTGGGAGGGGGACGAGGGGTGTCGGGAGTGACGTCAGGCAGTGTCAGTTGACCGGTTTGTGGAAGCACAGTGCTAAGATGATTCTCAACTTCCGAGGTAATGAATAAACACATGGCTGAATGCAGCAAGACTTGAACAACATTCATACTTGGGCTGATAAGTGGAACACAATATTCACATCAGACACAGGCAACGGAATGATCATTGCCAGCAAGAGGAGTCGATAAAATTTTAACGAGTGGCACAGTCGTTAACACTACTGCATCACAGCGCCAGGGATCCAGGTTCAATTCCGATCTCAGGTAGCTGTATGGAGTTCACACTTTCTCCCCATGTCTGCATGGGTTTCCTCTGGGTGCTCCGGTTTCCTCCCACAGTCCAAAGGCAATAATAATAATCTTTATTTTCAAAGGTAGGCTGACATTGACACTGCAATGAAGTTACTGTGAGAAGCACCTGTTAGGTGGACTGGTCATGCTAAATTGCCCCTGGGTGCCCAAAGATGTGCAGGTTAGGTGAGGTTATGAGCTTGAGGAGATAGCGTGGGGGCCGACGCAGGGTGCTCTTTCAGTGCAGATTCGATAGGCCGAATTACCTCCTTCAGCTGTGTAGGGACCAGTCATATAAAAACTGGGTGTGAATGTCTGGCCTCTCAGCCACGTGTTTCTCGGTAGCGTGCCATGCACTGTTGGTGGGATTTCACGCTCTCGCCGCTGTCAGTGGGAATTCCCAGTGAAGCCACCCTAGGCCGCTGGGAATTCCATAGAAGGGGGCGCGCTGCCAGCAGGTCCAGAGAATACCGCCGGCGTGAACAGCTGGAAATTGTGAAGCATTATGTTTATATGATCAGGACAAAGGCTAAGAATTCTACGGTGAGTTCGTACTCTCTCGACTTCCCAAAGACTTTCCACTGGCTAGCGTCCTGGAATATTCTCCACTTGCCTGGATGAGTGCAGCTCCAGCAACACCATCCAAGACAAAGCAGTCCTTTAATCTTCCCCTTCAGACACAACCTTAAACATTCACTCGCTCCACCACCAATCTGCTGTGACTGCCGTGTGCACCATCTACCGGAAGAATAATAGTAACTTGCCAAAGCTCCTTCAACAACCCCTTCCAAATGCATGTACCGGCATAGATGTGTTTGTGGTGTTATTATAGCCTAAAATGGTGGTTAATTTTTATGAGGGGCAGAAATTCAATTCAAATAGAGTGAAAGCTGGCTGCATGACCAGGAAGGCAAAAAACATTGATTCTGAAAATTACTAATATGAAGAAGGAGAAAGGTGCAGTCATAGATGATCCCAAGGTTTATATAGTACTCAGGAAAGATGTAATTGTTAATGTGAATGTTAATGATTCCGACTTTGGATCACTGTCTGTGTGGAGATTGCACATTCTCCATGTCTACATGGGTTTCCTCCAGGTGCTCCGTTTTCTTCTCAAAGATGCCCAGGTTAGGTGTATTGGCCATGCTAAATTGCTCCTTCAGATGGGGTTGCAGGAAAAGGCAATGGGGATTGGGCCTAGGTAGGGTGGTCTTTCGATGGGCCGAATGGCCCCCTACTGCACTGTCGGGATTCTATGCTGTGAAGCCATGCTTTCTATCAAAAATGACTTTATAAAGCTTCTGGCTGAATAACACTGACTGAATATTAAAAAGTCTTGAGTAACTGGAAGCCACAGTTCCTAAGATGGCTGAATATTTGCATCACTGTACATTAAAAATTCCAAAGTGATGCCCGCCTGCCTGTCTCAATGAAAATCACCAAAGCAGAATCTGAATGGACCACATCTCCTGAGCCAGTTGCAGGATATCAAGACGCCACTGGGTAGGGAACAATAATTAGATGCAATCACTTCAGACAAAGGACGTTGGCTGAAAGAGGAATTCATCCAGCCAAAATCTGATCAAGTTGATAAGTGGCTTATGAATTTTTGAATCCATGAACCATGACCATATTTGGGTCCCTGGTGAGTTCCTGAAAGAGAATTATCTGACAAGACACCTAACCCTCGTTTGTGTTTTATGGAACTGTTTTATCGAGGCCAGAGACAGAAGTAGAAAAGATGCCAAAGTGGCAAATACTCCCCTGTGGGTCTGCCTCTCTCTCCCCCTTATCCAACATTCAAGTTTGAGACCTGTCTGTTGTTTGACTATTCATGCACCACAGAGAGATCTGTAAAAAAAAAACTCAACCCAGCAGTTGCTGTCTCTGGAAGAAAAATAAAGTGCCTAAATAATATATTTAAATAACCTTGCGCTAGATCCAAAGGAACTACCGGGCTCAGCCTGAAATGAAATGAAATGAAAATCGCTTATTGTCACGAGTAGGCTTCAATGAAGTTACTGTAAAAAGCCCCTAGTCGCCACATTCCGGCGCCTGTCCGGGAAGGCTGGTACGGGAATTGAACCGTGCTGCTGGCCTGCTTGGTCTGCTTTAAAAGCCAGCGATATAACCCAGTGAAAGCATCCCAATCATCAGTCTACAAGACTCGTATACCTTTAACTTTTATTGAATTCTAAGAAGCGTGTTTGCTCTATCCTCCCACACTGTAACCTTTGGTGTGTGTATATGTGTGGACTTTGAGTGCGTGTGTGGATGTAGAATTTGAGTGCGCATTTGTATGTAGACTTTGAGTGGATATGTGTGTGTGTGTGTGGATTTTGAGTGTGCGCGTATGTGTGGACTTTCAGTGCTCGTGTGTGTGAAAATTGGAGCATTCTTATTATTTTACCTTGACCCTGTAACGTATAATATATACTACCATCCTCTCTTTTTTTAAATCACAGAAATCTGTTTGCGTCTTTTAGCGTCACAGCACATAAACAGCACACACTGCATTTGACAAGCTTCAACAGGTTGTCCTTTAAATTAAACTGTTGTGGTCAACTGAGAGTTGGGAAAAGAGGAGAACAATTCCACCTTTCATAGTCTAATCATAACATCAAAGAGAAGGTTTGAAGGTCTTTCTTGTGCAAAGAACACAAAAGCAGCACATTCGGCATTCCCAGGTCCTGAAGACAGATGGCAGAAGCTGTGAGTGCCACTTCCAGAATCCCTCTTACAGTGAGTTAAGATTAAATACAAATGTTAAGACTTAGGCAAAGAAAAATGACTAACAGTTATTTTCTGCAGTAGAGTTAAATGTTTGAATACTAATGTAATCCAGATTACCCACCCAATGTTTCTCATCGTGTCTCCCTCTTCTGATAACTCCCTGAGGACACCCAAGGACTTTTGCACCTTCTGAACAATAGTTTGATTCACTCACTCAGATACAGAAGATATCGAATTGGATTGGATTTTGCTTATTGTTTATTGTCACGTGTCCCGAGGTACAGTGAAAAGTATTTTTCAACGAGCAGCTTAACAGATCATCAAGTACATGAAAAGAAAAGAAAATCCATAATAGGGCAACACAAAGTACACAATGTAACTACATAACAACGACATAGATTAAACATAGAGGGGTGTAGTGTTAATCAGGTCAGTCCACAAGAGGGTCGTTTAGGAGTCTGGTAACAGCGGCGAAGAAGCTGTTTTTGAGTCTGTTCGTGCGTGTTCTCAGACTTTTGTATCTCCTGCCCGATGGAAGAAGTTGGAAGAGTGGGTAAGCCGGGTGGGAGAGGGCTTTGATTATGCCGGCCATTTTCCCCAGGCAGCGGGAGGTGTAGATGGAGTCAATGGATGGGAGGCAGGTTTGTGTGATGGATTGGGCTGTGTTCATGACTCTCTGAAGTTTCTTGCGGTCCTGGCCCGAGCAGTTACCATACCAGACTGTGATGCAGCCAGATAAGATGCTTTCCATGGTGCATCTGTAAAAGTTGGTAAGTGTTAATGTGGACATGATGAATTTCCTTAGTTTCCTGAGGGAGTATAGGCACTGTTGTACTTTCTTGGTGGTAGCGTCGACGTGGGTGGGCCAGGACAGTATCATGTGAGAGTACCTTTAAGAAATGGGGGTTTATCAATAATGTCAGCGTGTGGGTGGAGCTGGGCTGTCTGTCTGCTTTTACTTTTGTTTTGGGCTGTCTGCTATAGGGTGTGCTCAGTTTTGATTTGAGAGCTGGATAGCTGCAGGCAAAGCAAGGAGCTGTATAAGGATCTCTATCTGCAAACTAAAGACTGTCTCCAGATAAATTGGGTGATTTCAAAGTGCTGACTGCTCTCAGTGGAGAATTTAAACCTGATCTCTGTGTTAAAAGGGGTCTTCTGGATCTTGCAAGGAAAGATTAAAGGTTACTTATAGGATATTGTATTTATGGGGATGGTTGGTGTTGGTTGTTGTTAAAATGTTTCCTGTGGGTTTATAAAGTGTTAATTGGTTTCATAAATAAACATTGCTTTAATTTAAAAGTACTTTAACGCTCAGTTGCACCACACCTGTAAAGTAGACCTGTTTGCTCCCCATAACCAAAATTTATTTAAAGTTGTGGGTCAGGTGAACTCCATGACACACTTTGGGGTTCTCTAAACCTTGGTCCATAACAACATATTTTCAGAGATGTGTACCCCTAGGAATTTGAAGCTGCTAACTATCTTTACATTGGCCCCATTGATGCTGACAGGGGTGTGTACAGTGATTTGCATCCTAAAGTCAATGACCAGCTCTTTATTTTTGCTGTCATTGAGGGATAGATTGTTGTCACTGCACCACATCACTACTCTATCTCCCTCCTGTATTCTGATTCATCGTTATTTGAGATCCGCCTCACTATGGTTGTAACGTCAGCAAACTTGTAGATGGAGTGGGAACCAAATTTTGCCACGGAGATGTTAGTGTACAGGGAGTACAGTAGAGGGCTAGGTACACAGCCTTGTGGGGCCCCGGTATTGAGGATGATTGTGGAGGAGTTGTTATTTATTCTTACTGATTGTGGTCTGTGGGTCAGAAAGTCGAATTTGTTGAAGGTTGAGATCTGATCCTGTACCTTTAATCAAACCTGTTATGGAAACAACTCAATATTTGGCTGCACACTTGGTGAATGACATAGAACATAGAACATAGAACATTACAGCGCAGTACAGACCCTTTGGCCCACAATGTTGCACCGTCCTGTGATACCCTTCTAAAGTCCCTCTACACTATTCCCTTATCGTCCATATGCCTATCCAATGACCATTTGAATGCGTTTAGTGTTGGCGAGTCCACTACTGTTACAGGCAGGGCATTCCACACCCTTACTACTCTCTGAGTAAAGAACCTACCTCTGACATCTGTCCTATATCTATCTCCCCTCAATTTAAAGCTATATCCCCTCGTGCTGGGCATCACCATCCAAGGAAAAAGGCTCTCGATATCCACCCTATTTAATCCTCTGATCATCTTGTATGCCTCAATTAAGTCCCCTCTTAACCTTCTTCTCTCTAACGAAAACAGCCTCAAGTCCTTCAGCCTTTCCTCATATGATCTTCCCTCCATAGCAGGCAACATTCTTGTAAATCTCCTCTGTACCCTTTCCAATGTTTCCACATCCTTCCTATAATGTGGCGACCAGAACTGCACACAATACTCCAAATGCGGCCGCACCAGAGTTTTGTACAACTGCAACATGACCTCATGGCTCCGAAACTCAATTCCTCTACCAATAAAAGCTAACACACCGTACGCCTTCTTAACAGCCCTCTCAACCTGGGTGGCAACTTTCAGGGATCTATGGACATGGACTACCAAGAATCTTACCATTAGCCCAGTACTCTGCCTTCCTGTTATTCCTTCCAAAATGAATTACCACACACTTTTCTGCATGAAACTCCATTTGCCACCTGTCAGCCCCGCTCTGCAGCTATGTCCCTCTGATCTATGTCCCTCTGTAACTTGTAACATCCTTCTGCACTGTCCACAACTCCACCGACTTTAGTGTCATCTGCAAATGTACTGAAAATGTACTCACCCATCCTTCTATGCCCTCCTCCAGGTCATTTATAAAAATGACAAACAGCAACGGCCCCAAAACAAATCCTTGTGGCACACCACTAGTAACTGGACACCAGTCAGAGCATTTCCCATCTACCACCACTCTTTGTCTTCTATCAGCTAGCCAATTTCTGATCCAAACTGCTAAATCACCCTGAATCCCATCCCTCTGTATTTTCTGCAATAGCCTACCATGGGGAACCTTATCAAATGCTTTACTGAAATCCATATACACCACATCAACTGCTTTACCCTCATCCACCTGTTTGGTCACCTTCTCGAAGAACTCAATGAGGTTTGTGAGGCATGACCTACCCTTCACAAAACCATGTTGACTATCTCTAATCAAATTATTCCTTTCCAGATGATCATACATCCTATCTCTTATAAACCTTTCCAAGACTTTTCCCACAACAGAAGTAAGGCTCACTGGTCTATAGTTACCGGGGTTATCTCTACTCCCCTTCTTGTACAAGGGGACAACATTTGCTATCCTCCAGTCCTCTGGCACTATTCCTGTAGACAAAGATGACTTAAAGATCAAAGCCAAAGACTCAGCAATCTCCTCCCTAGCTTCCCAGAGAATCCTAGGATAAATCCCATCCGGCCCAGGGGACTTATCTATTTTCACACTTTCCAGAATCGCTAACACCTCCTCCTTATGAACCTCAAGCCCTTCTAGTCCAGTAGCCTGTATCTCAGTATTCTCCTCGACAACTTTGTCTTTTTCCTGTGTGAATACTGACGAAAAATACTCATTTAGCACCTCTCCTATCTCCTCGGACTCTACGCACAACTTCCCACTACTGTCCTTGACTGGCCCTACTCTTACCTTAGTCATTGTTTTATTCCTGACATACCTATATAAAGCTTTAGGGTTATCCTTGATCCTACCTGCCAAAGACTTCTCATGTCCTCGCTTGGCTCTTCTTAGCTCTCTCTTTAGAGCCTTCCTAGCTAACTTGTAACTCTCAAGCGACCCAACTGAACCATCACGTCTCATCTTCACATAAGCCTCCTTCTTCCTCTTGACAAGTGTTTCAACTGCTTTAGTAACCCATGGTTCCCTCACTCGACCACTTCCTCCCTGCCTAACAGGTACATACTTATCAAGGAGGTGCAGTAGCTGTTCCTTGAACATGCTCCACATTTCCATTGTGTCCATCCCCTGCAGTTTTCCTTTCCAGGTGATGCATCCTAAGTCTTGCCTCATCGCATCATAATTGCCTTTCCCCCAGCAATAACTCTTGCCCTGCGGTTTATACCTATCCCTTTCCATCGCTAAAGTAAACGTAATCAAATTGTGGTCACTATCACCAAAATGCTCACCTACCTCCAAATCTAACACCTGTCCTGGTTCATTGCCCAGTACCAAATCCAGTACGGCCTCGCCTCTTGTTGGTCTATCTACACACTGCATCAGGAAACCCTCCTGCACACATTGGACAAAAACGGATCCATCTAAAGTACTCAAACTATAGTGTTTCCAGTCAATATTTGGAAAGTTAAAGTCCCCCATAACAACTACCCTGTTATTTTCGCTCCTATCCAGAATCATCTTTGCAATCCTTTCCTCTACATCTCTGGAACTTTTCGGAGGCCTATAGAAAAGCCCTAACAGGGTGACCTCTCCTTTCCTGTTTCTTAACTCAGCCTATCTCAGTATTTGAGTCCTCATCAAATGTCCTCTCAGCCACCGTAATACTGTCCTTGACTAACAATGCCACCCCTCCCCCTCTCTTACCACCTTCCCTGAGCTTACTGAAATATCTAAACCCCGGCACCTGCAACAACCATTCCTCGCCCTGCTCTATCCATGTCTCCGAAATGGCCACAACATCGAAGTCCCAGGTACTAACCCATGCCGCAAGCTCACCCACCTTATTCCGGATGCTCCTGGCATTGAAGTAGACGCACTTTAGACCACCTTCCTTCCTGCCGGTACACTCCTGCAACTTTGAAACCTTACTCATGACCTCACTACTCTCAGCTTCTTGTGAACTGGAGCTACAATTCAGGTTCCCAATCCCCTGCTGAACTAGTTTAAACCCTCCCGAAGAGCATTAGCAAACCTCCCCCCGAGCAAAGATCTTTACTATCTCTTAAAAGAGAAGGCTACAATGCAAATGGGTCTTGCAGAGTTTTTTTAAAAAAGAAAGAGAAAAAAACTTGGGACTTGCCCAGGCAGAGGTTCCCGCTGCGTAAAGGGCCAGAGTGACCCAGAAAAGAATTGCCGCAGTTTGTAAAAATTTCAAAAGCTTTTTAAAAACATTTTAAAAAACAGCCCTCGGTCCCAAAAATCGCGGGAGTCCACGAAGCCCAGAGCCGAAAACTTGCAACTTCAAATGGTCGCGTGTCCGGGGCAAAAACAAAAATAAAAAACCTGCAGAGTTCAAAGGCAGTGATAAGCTGCACTCTTCCTCAGAAAAGAAAAGTTTTAAACGCTTGGAAAATTTAAAAGGAAACTGAAGAAGCCAATGGCCACAAAGATCCCAAAAAGTGCAGGAAACTAGAAAGCGCAGAAATCTGACAACCTGCAGAGATAACTGAATTTTAAAAACGGTGACTGCAATGACGGTTCTTGATGCGACGATGCTTTTGAAGCGGTAAACACAACCAAAGAACACAGCCAGCAGCTGTCCAAGCAAATGGAATAAACAAGACTGACTGATCATGCCTTCGTTCAGGAGGGATGATTCAAATCGTGCAGATGCAGAAGATTGGAAGCTGTATGTTGAGGGACTCGGTTTCTATTTCATTGTGAATGAAATTACTGATGAAGGTAAACATAGAGCTACCCTGTTGAGTGTGTGTGGAAGCATCGTGTATAATCTTATCAGAAGCCTTCTCCGAATGCACCCAGTGCTAAATCTTACAATGAGTTCGCAGAGCTCTTGAATTTACATTTTCAGCTGAAGCCGTTAGTTTTGTTGTTAAATATTTTAGATTCATCACCTGCATGCGCGAAACAGATCAATAATTGAATTAACAGAAACCCATTGCTGTCAAAAGTTAAAAGTCTTTGTTTTACAAGATTAGCCAGGTACCATGATGTCTTCTGGCTTACATCGCTTTAGTTCCAGAAGCACTGAACTGAGTTGCCAGGGCAGAATATTGTCGTGGGGTTCCAGAGTCTTGGTCCCTTCCCAGGACAGAGTGTCACTCTTGGCAGAGCTCCAGATAGCACACCCAGGTAGGTTAAAGATGAAGATGTTGGCACGTAGTTAGATCTGATGGTCAGTGTTGGATCGTGACATCGAGAACGTGGTTGAACATTCTTTCCTTTTCCAGCCACATGAGCAGCAGCCTCCTTCAACTTCCCTTCACCCATAAGAATGCCCTGGCCATTCTTGGGGCAGACTGCATATTGACTATATGGGACTGTTTCTCGGCACAATGTTCCTGTTGCACATCGACACAAATTCCAAGTGACTTGACGTCTATGAGGTAAGGATGCAAACTTCAGCTGCGACTATTGAGAACCTCCATCAATCTTTGAACATAATAGTTTCTGAGATTATAATCTCTGACAATGGAACATCTTTCACCAGCGCAGAATTTCAGAGGTGCGCAGACCTGAACAGCATCTGAAACATTAAGACTGCTCCCTGGCATCCTTCGTCAAATAGTCTCGCTGAAAGAGCTGTCCAGACCTTGAAAGCCGGTATGAAGAACTTGTCTGGAGGTACTTTGGAGTCTCGTCTCTCCAGAATCCTCCTCAGTTACCACAAACCACCACAGACCAGTACTGGCTCCACGGGATCAGAGCTGCTGATGAAACGCCAATTGCGCGCATGTCTGGATTTGGCGTCTCCCAATTTGGTGGGGAAGGTTGGAGTGAAAAAAAGCAATCAGAAACTAAATTACAACATGCATACCAGGATACATACTTTCAAAGTAGGCGACCCCGTGTACATGCATAACTTTGGAAATGGACCAGACTGGACTCCAGAAACTGCTCCATTGAGTTCAAGTTGAGAACAAAGTAGTGACTTGTGGATCAAATTCGAGCAAGCAAAACATCTCAAAGAATGTAGGGTCAGCCTGCCATTGATGTTTCACTGTCAACCTCTGAAGTGAGCGGTCACCCTGCAGCTGTTATTCCTGACACATCCTGTGAGATATTGGATGCAGAACCACAGAATTCTATTGACCCATCTGTTTATGTGGTTCGAGACCTCACTCTTCCTGTTCCAAAACCTCCCTCAGTAGAGTTGCAAAACCTCGACCATTCCCGCAGAGCACCTGGAAGACTTAACTTTCAAAATGTTCCATTCCTTGTTGACAAGAGAAGTAAAAGAGCAGAGTTGTGCCTTGTGGCAGTAAGATGGCGACGAGCCTGTAAATATCACAAATGTTTGTCCCCAGTAAAGTTTAAGTTGTTGGCACCAAACGTGATCCTTCCTCAGGTTATCACAGCTACAAAGATTCAACGTGGAACAAAACCACTGTGGGAGGCCCTCAACATCTTGGGGCCTTCAATTCCTTTGAGGAAGATTATTTGGAGCAACTGGACAGACAAAGGGGAAGCGGGGAGACGGCAGATGATGGAATGGTTGAAAGGGACATGGCAGCCGTAAATTAGTGCGGAAAAGTGTTCGGATCAGGTCTCATCAGCTTCTGCCACTCAATTGTAGTCCTTCGGTATAAATGACTGTCAGGTTCAATCGTTCAGCTTCTTTGTAAATTCTTGTTGACATTTTCTGTTTACAGCAGCCCATGGCCAGCTCCTCGTCTTGTTATTCACTTCTAAATGAACAGAAGCAACATAAAAGCAGCAGCTGTCACAAGAATTAGGAGAACTGATCCCTCCCTTTCCCCACCACCCCTCCCCCCCCCCCCCCATTCCCATTCAATTCACCCGTTACATTGTTGCTTTCTCCTTTACCAAAGATGACCCCCAGAGGCACCAGAGTGACTACATAGCTTTCACAATCGTGCATCACACAGCGGATTATAAGAGTATACCTGGCACGGATATAAACAAGGTTGTTGATGAGATTTGTACATGTCCAGAAGGGTGGAAGAAGATTACATTTAGCTGAGAAGGCACTGGATGCAGGATCCTAGTGTTTCCACATTTAAAAGAAGGATGCTCATATGTTACAAATTGGTGACTCTCTGGGCCATATTCAGGGGAGTTAAGAGTCAATTGTATTAATGTGAGTCTGGGTTCACAAATAATCCAGACAGGATAAGGGCAGTAAACACTTTTCACCAAAGGAGATGTGTTTTAATATGACAGCTGTAATGCTCCCTTCACTGCTGTCTGGACTGCACTCAAGCTTCCAGACAGGAGTCTCTTTCCTGGCGGGGTGGGGGGGGGGGGGGGGGGGGGGGGGGGTGGAACCTTTGCGTGGCGGAGGATCTGTGGAATGGGTTATGTTAGGGAGGGGGTCCCTGTGGTAGGGTCTCCCCTTAACAGGGGTTCCTTTTGGGGGGGACGCTATTACAGGCATCTCTTGGGGGTGTCCCCTCTTATAACAGGGATCCTTGGGGGGTTGTCCCCCTATTGCAGGAGTCCCTGGGGTGTCCTCTATTATAGAGATATCTGGGGTGGGTGTTTCCCTCTTACAGAAGTCCCTGGGGGCTGAATGTCCCCATATTACAGCGATCTCTGGAAGATTCCCCTGTTGCAGGATCCTCTCATTCCTTCCAGTTGTGATGAAAATAGAGGACATTAGTCCATATTTATCTGTCTTCTATTCCCTTGCCTTTGAAAGGGGAATTCAGGTGATCCTCAACTCTGAGGGGCTGACTAAGAAGAAGACTTGATCCAGTTTAAAAGAAATGGACCAATTATTCACCCAGTTCAGGCATTCCAGATCAGATTTAACGCAAGATCCTGCTCAATAAAACAAATAAAAAATCCAGGCCTACCGATGGGAAATGAATTTTCTTTCGGTGTGATAAAATGGACATCAGGGGCGCGATTCTCCAATGTCACGCCGTTGGGAGAATAGCGGGCCGTGCCAGTTTTTCACGCGACGTCGGTCCGAAGCGCTCCCACGATTCTCCGAAACGAAGTAATCTGTTCCTTCGTGTTCCTTGTGCCCAAACCCGTAGAATCGGCCGATGCACCCAAAATGGCGATTCTCTGGAGCCCCCGCTATTCTCCGGCCCGCATGGGCCGAAGTCCCGACGGTGTGACCCCAGTTCGCGCCGTCGCCATCCACAGCTGCTTTTTAAAGTCTGGCTGACGTGAGCAGTGAGGAGGTGAGCGGACCGTCCCGGAGTCTCCGCAGACTGGGGAAGGCATCCCCAAGAACGCAGCGGCTAGTGGGGAGGGGGAGGGGGGGAGAGGGAGCGAGTAGTGGGAGGGGGGGGCGTAAGTAGTGGGGGGAGAGGGAGTAGTGGAGGGGGACAGAGAGGGAGTAGTTGGAGGGGGGAGAGCGAGTAGTGGGGAGAGGGAGTAGTGGAGGGGGAGAGGGAGTAGAGGAGGGGGGAGAGAGGGAGTAGTGGGAGGGGGGAGAGAGGGAGTAGTGGGAGGGGGAGAGAGGGAGTAGTGGAGGGGAGAGAGAGGGAGTAGTGGACGGGGGAGAGGGAGAGTGGAGGGGGAGAGAGGGAGTAGTGGAGGGGGGAGAGGGAGTAGTGGAGGGGAGAGAGAGGGAGTAGTGGAGGGGGAGAGGGAGTAGTGGGAGGGGGAGAGGGAGTAGTGGAGGGGGAGGAGGGAGAGTGGAGGGGGAGAGAGGGAGTAGTGGAGGGGGGAGAGGGAGTAGTGGAGGGGAGAGAGAGGGAGTAGTGGAGGGGAGAGGGAGTAGTGGGAGGGGGAGAGGGAGTAGTGGAGGGGGGGAGAGGGAGTAGTGGGAGGGGGGAGAGGGAGTAGGGGAGGGGGAGAGAGGGAGTAGTGGAGGGGGGAGGGAGGGAGTAGTGGAGGGGGGGAGAGGGAGTAGTGGAGGGGGGGAGAGGGAGTAGTGGAGGGGGGGAGAGGGAGTAGTGGGAGGGGGGAGAGAGGGAGTAGTGGAGGGGGGGAGAGGGAGTAGTGGGGAGGGGGGGAGAGAGGAGTAGTGGAGGGGAGAGAGAGGCGTAGTGGAGGGGGAGAGAGGGAGTAGTGGAGTGGGGGGAGAGGGAGTAGTGGGAGGGGGGGGAGAGGGAGTAGTGGAGGGGAGAGAGAGGGAGTAGTGGAGGGGAGAGAGGGAGTAGTGGAGTGGGGGGGAGAGGGAGTAGTGGAGGGGGGGGGGAGAGGGAGTGTGTCGAGTGGGGTCGTCCAACCCGGATGCAACATCGCAGCCGCCCTGCCATGGCAAGATGGTGATGAGGACACGGCCGCTGGTTGCCCTGTGGCTGATGGGCACAGATCACTGACGCACCGGTGAGGAGGATGTTGTTAACTGACCGTTGGATGCAGAAAGTGACCAGGGGTTAGGCTGGCCGCGTGTCAGCAGCGCGACCAGGCCACCGGGACACACAGGTATCCCGTGGCAGGCGGCTGTCGAGGTGCTGAATAACCTCCGTTTAACATGTCCCGTTTCTCTGCCACCCCACCACCCTTCTGTAGGTTACCATAATGTATTTGAACCGAATGGCGATGTTCACCACAGTGGTTGGGGCCGCTGCACTGCAGTTGAACATCCAGCAGTGTCCACAGCGACATCCCACAGTGGATGCAGGGGCAGCTGCAGCAGCAGAGGGAATGGCCGCGGAGTGGCCCGTCGTCGCCGTACAGGCCGCAGGCGCTCATGGCCGGTATGTTCAGGGGGATGCCGAGGGGAACATTGACCCCCAAACGCTGAGGAAGGCACAGGATGCGGGCACTGATGTCGAGCAGCATGGGGGGGGAGAAGGAGGAGGAGACACTGATGGTGGAGCCAGGGCGCCAGAGGCGACAATCGAGGCCTAGTGTGTATCGTGACCGGATCTCTTTCGAGACACTGCCGGACATCACCTGCAGCAGGGAGACGATCGCACATATCTGCCACCTCGTGGCGCACCTTGCCCACGTGGAACGGGAGGAGGACACGCGATACCGGTTGCCGTCAAGGTGACGGTGGCACTTAACTTCTATGCTACCGGTTCCTTCCAGTCTCCGAGTGGGAGCCTATTCGGGATATCACAGGCATCGGTCCACAGGTTAATTCGGGACGTGACCGACGCCCTGTTCGCCATCGCGGACCGCTACATAACCTTCCCCGAGGACCGAGCAAATCAAGAAGCACGAGCCCGTGGATTTGCCAAGGTGGCCGGGATACCGATGGTCCAGGGAGTGGTTGATGGTGTTCCCGTCCCCATGCGCTCGCCTGCAGGCAACAGGGAAGTGTTCACTAACAGGAAGGGGACATACTCCATGAACATCCAGGTGGTGTGCGACCCCCACATGAAGATCATGCACATGTGCGCAAGGTTCCCAGGGAGTGTGCATGATGCCTACATTCTGGCCCAGTCGTTCATCCCTGCTATGTTTGAGGGACGGCCCCCCCGGCTGAGGGGCTGGTTGCTGGGTGACAGAGGTTATCCACTGAGGTCTTGGCTGATGACGCCCATACGGAGGCCTCAGACCAACGCGGAGACCCTTTACAATGATGCCCATGCAGCAACCAGGGGTGTTGTGAAGATCTACTTTGGTCTGCTGAAAATGAGATTCAGGTGCCTGGACCGCTCCGGAGGGGCCCTGCAGTACCAGCTCGAGAGGGTCGCTCGCATTGTTGTGGTCTGTTGTGCGCTGCACAACATCGCAATGCAGAGGGGAGATGCCCTGGTGGAGGAGGCGGAGTGAGAAGCCACTGGCAGTGGTGCCAACGCTGAGGAGGAGGAGGAGGTTGAGGAGGAGGTGGAGGATGTTGCCGTGCAGCAGGGTGGTGCGTCAGGCGCAGCACACAGACATGACCCGGGTGCTGGTAATGTCCAGGAGGCTGCACGACAGCACCGGCGAGGACAGCGGGCACGCGACGCGTTGGTGGCTGCAAGATTCACACATCGAGTGCGACAGCATCGCTGAACACTACCACTACCAGCTGCATCGCCCATCGTGCAGACGGACAGCACACAACTCCCACCACCACACACCCCCCGCACCTCCGCTCCATGTACACTGCTCCACTTCGAGATCACCCGTACCACTGCGGCACAACGGTATGGCACGACAATGATGGCTGTGTCAGCGGGTGTGATCAGTGACATGTTGAATGATGACAGCCCGCTCTGTGACGATCTGTGAGCTCAGAATCGTTAGACAAAGTCTGACTCATGGCAATAGCTGAACCATCCATCTCGGCGGCCGCTGAGTTCGTCAGGGACACTCCATCACGTGCCCACATGGCGTAGCTGGCGTCGGAGTGCCGAGGACTACGGTGTCCGATTGCGGGAGGGGGGGAGGGAGGAAGGGACTGCACACCTGGCACTGACGTTTCACCGCTCGTCAACCCCAGCTACACTCTGTCACCATCACGATCCCCGTGGCACAGTCTTACAAGTTAGGTGCAAAAGTGAGTTTAATGGTGAATATTATGTACAGATGCCCTAGCCCCTACAACTAAATTGTGCCCTTCACCCGTGCCAACTTACTCTGTGTCCCTCTTCATTGCCTTACGGGCCCTACCACTACATCTAAGTGAATCTCCAGATGGTACAGCAGGAGTGGAGGCGGACTGCTGAGAATCACACCCCGCGACATGGCTCCCCTTCGGCACTCGTTTCCTGGGGTGACCCGGCCTTGATGGGCCAGGCTGCTCCGCGGGCGTTTCGGATGACGTGGTGCCACCCTGCTCTGCCCGCTGCCCACCAGATGCACCAGGGATGGGATGGGGGGAGGCCGACTGTTCAAGGACGTCCCGTGATGGAGTTAATGGGACGGGCCCTGGAACCTCCTCCTCCCTCGGGGAGCCTCACTGTGGGACGGAGGTGCGAGCAGGGAGGTGCCCCGTCGCCACACCGACACCTGGCGCTGCCAGTCCTGGAGGCCTGCAACGGTATCGACCAGGGTCCGAACGTTCGCAGAGGCGGAGTCCAGGGAGTGAGACATTCCCGCCAGGGACTGTGCGACCTCAACCTGTGAATGTGCGACACCATCCAGCACGTGCATCAGGCGGTCGATGCTCTCCGCGACTGACTGCTGGGACTGGGCCATAGCCTGGTGAGACTCGGCCAGGGCCCGTAGCGCGCCGGCAATGTCATGTTGGCTCTGGCGCATTGCTGCCTGTGAGAGGGCAGCCCTCTCCAGTGCCGTGGATGACGCGTGCACGTGAAGCCCAGTGCCTTGCATAACCTGACCCATGGCCGATACCGTTCCACCCATTGCCTCGACCGCGGACGCCACCCGTGCGGTGTCGGCCTGGGTGGCTGCCATGAGCGGCACCACTCCCTGCTCCTGGACGCGGTTTGACTCCTCTAACTGCATCTGCAGCTGCTGAAAGACGGCCCTCATCCCGTCATTGTGTCCCTGGGTTTCAAAATGCATCGGCTGTCCAGGTGGGTCGAGTAAATCCAGGAACCCGGGAAACGTCTGGACGGCAGCTGGATGCTGGGCCTGGGCTGCCCTCCGACCATCCAGCCCCTCGGCTGCTCCGACCTCCACCTGCTGTACCGGCTCAGTTATGTGTTGCACACCAGACCGTGACCCAGCAGCCTCATCACTTAATTGCCCAACCGAGGTGAGTGTCTCTGGGATGGTGAAATGAAAAATGAAATGAAAATCGCTTATTGTCACGAGTAGGCTTCAATGAAGTTACTGTGAAAAGCCCCTAGTCGCCACATTCCGGCGCCTGTCCGGGGAGGCTGGTACGGGTGGATGGTGTGGGAGACAGTGGTGCCGCAAGCTCTAGGTCCTCGTCTGTCAGAAATTCAGGAGTGTCCTGGTCCCAGTCATGTCCCAGCGCAGGGCACATGCGGACCATGTGCGGTTCAGCGTCAAGTGAGTCCGTTGACTGCGTCGCCGTCCTCTTTGCGTCTGGGTCCACTGACCCCCGTCCTGTGAGCTTTGACAAAGAGTCATCGGACACGAAACGTTAGCTCTTTTCTCTCCCTACAGATGCTGCCAGACTTCCTGAGATTTTCCAGCATTGTCCCTTTCGTTTCAGATTCCAGCATCCGCAGTAATTTGCTTTTATTTTTTGACCCCGTCATGTCCTGTCTCACGGCCTGACCTTCGGGCAACGCACAGCCATGAAAGTCGACACTGTCCGTCCTCTGTACGTCCCGCTCGAGAGTCCCGTATTTGGAGGATGGCACTCCTGGCCGACCTCCTGCCACCCTCTGGCGTGTGACCCTGGGTGCGGTGGTCGTCGTGGATGGTCGCCTGTGTGTGGCACCAGACGGCCCTGGACGTTCATCAGCTGGCCCTAGGGAACAGAATGATACGGGGTTAGTTAGACACGCTCGGCCGGGCGTAGGATGGTCCAGTGGGCATAGTGTGAGGGGACAGAGGATGGGTGGTCCAGTGGGTAGAGTGTGAAGGGACAGAGGATGGGGTGTCCAATGGGTAGAGTGTGAGGGGACAGAGGATGGGGGGTCCAGTGAGTAGAGAGTGAGGGTACAGAGGATGGGTTGGGGGGGGGGGGGGGGGGGGGGTTGTCATGCAGGGTTGTCTCACTTGATTCCATTACATACTGTTCTAGGAAACTATCGTGGATACATTCTATAAACTCCTCCTCAAGGTTGCTTTGACCGATATGGTTAAACCAATCGACATGTAGATTAAAATCCCCCATGATAACTGCTGTACCATTTCTACATGCATCAGTTATTTCTTTGTTTATTGCCTGCCCCACCATAACGTTACTATTTGGTGGCTGATAGACTACTCCTATCAGTGACTTTTTCGCCTTACTATTCCTAATTTCCACCCAAATGGATTCAACCTTATCCTCCATAGCACCGATGTCATCCCTTACTATTGCCCGGATGTCATCCTTAAATAACAGAGCAACACCACCTCCCTTCCCATCCACTCTGTCCTTCCGAATAGTTTGATACCCTTGGATATTTAACTCCCAGTTGTGACCATCCTTTAATCATGTTTCAGTAATGGCCACTAAATCATAGTCATTCACGATGATTTGTGCCATCAACTCATTTACTTTATTCTGAATACTACGAGCATTCAGGTAAAGTACACTTATGTTGATTTTTTTACCTCTGTTTTGAATCTTAACATCTCCAGTTTTATTCCTTTTAGTATTACTGGGCCTATTCACTAAGCTCCCCTCAGTCACTGTACCTTGTACTGTCGCCCTTTTTGATTTTTGACTATGTCTTCTCTGCCTTGCACTTTTCCCCTTACTTCCTTTTGCTTCTGTCCCTGTTTTACTACCTTACAACTTCCTGCATCGGTTCCCATCCCCCTGCCACATTAGTTTAAACCCTCCCAGGACATCGGTTCCAGTCCTGCCCAGGTGCAGACCGTCCGGTTTGTACTGGTCCCACCTCCCCCAGAACCGGTCCGAATGCCCCAGGAATTTGAATCTCTCCCTCTTGCACCATCTCTCAAGCCATGCATTCATCCTATCTATCCTGACATTCCTACTCTGACTAGCTCATGGCACTGGTAGCAATCCTGAGATTACTACCTTTGAGGTCCTACTTTTTAGTTTAACTCCTAACTCCCTGAATTCCGCTTGTAGCACCTCATCCCATTTTTTACCTATATCGTTGGTGCCTATGTGCACCACGACAGCTGGCTGTTCACCCTCCCCCCCCCCCCCCCCCCCCCCCCCCCCCCAGAATGTCCTGCAGCCGCTCCGAGACATCCTTGACCCTTGCACCAGGGAGGCAACATACCATCCTGGAGTCTCGATTGCGTCCACAGAACCGCCTGTCTATTCCCCTTACGATCGAGTCCCCTATCACTATAGCCCTGCCATTTTTCTTCCTGCCCTGCTGTGCAGCAGAGCCAGCCATGGTGCCATGAACCTTGCTGCTGCTGCCTTCCCCTGGTGAGCCATCTCCCTCAACAGTATCCAAAGCGGTATATCTGTTTTGCAGGGAGATGACCGCAGGGGACACCTGCACTGCCTTCCTACTCTTGCTCTGTCTTTTGGTCACCCATTTTCTATCTCCCTCAGTAACCTTCACCTGCAGTGTGACCAACTCGCTAAACGTGCTATCCACAACCTCCTCAGCATTGCGGATGCTCCAAAGTGAGTCCATCCACAGCTCCAGAGCCGTCAAGCGGTCTAACAGGAGCTGCAACTGAACACACTTATTGCACGTGAAGGAGCCAGGGACAATGGACGTGTCCCTGAGCTCCCACATCGCACACGAGGGGCATGACACGGGTCTGGGATCTCCTGCCATGTCTTAAACCTTAGGTAAACTTATACAACTACAATTTCAAAATAAAAATAAATACATTAGACAATGAAAAGAAAAACTACTTACCAGTCACTTACCAGGGTTAAAAAGCACCTCCGAAAAAGCACCTTCTCCAACTCTGCACCAAATTACCTCACTGCACCAAATTACCAAGTTGCAATTCCCACTCTAGATGTGCTTACTCCGGATGTGTCTCCTTGAAAAGCGCAAGTAGTTGTGGAAGTGGCTGGATGGGGTGTCAATCAAGCGGGCTGATTTGTCCTGGATGGTGTTGAACCTTTTGAGCATTGTTGGAGTTGCACTCATCCAGGCAAGTGGAGAGTATTCCATTAAACTCCTGACTTGTGCCTTGTAGATGGTGGACAGGCTTTCGAGAGTCAGGAGGTGAATTACTGAAGAATCCCAATTCCCTGTCCTGCTCTTGTAGCCAGATTATTTATATAGCTAGTCCAGTTCAGTTGCACTTCAGCAGTTAAGGGCATTCAGCCTCTGATCTTCTGTTAAGCATTCTCCAAGGTGGCCTTCAGGATGCGCGACAACGTAGAATTGGCGAGCAGAAACTTATCGCCAAGTTCCGCACACATGAGTACAGCCTCAACCGGGACCTTGGATTCATGTCGTATTACATTCATCGCCCACCATCTGGCCTGGCCTTGCAAAATCCTACCAACTGTCCTGGTTTGAGACAATTCACTCCTCTTTAACCTGTGATTATCCCTCTCTCCAGTTGCTCCATCTGGACCTGTGGACTTAATTACCTGCAAAGACTCGCATTCAAAGTGTCATCTTGCATTTTTTACTTTGTCGATATATATATGTTTCTGGAACCCACCCCTTCATTCACCTGAGGAAGGAACAGTGCTCCGAAAGCTAGTGATTCAAAACAAACCTGTTGGACTTTAACCTGGTGTTGTAAGACTTCTTATTGTGCTCACCCCAGTCCAACGCCGGCATCTCCACATCTTGTTTGAAATTGTCATTGCCTGACGCTTATGTGATATGAATGTTAAAAAGAACATAAGAACTAGCAGCAGGAGTAGCCAATTCAGCCTCTTGAGCCTGTACCACCATTCAGGACGATCAGGGCTGATCTCATCTCCACCTTCCTGCCCGCTCTCCCTAACCTTTCATCACGCTACTAATTAAAAACCTATCTATCTTTTCCTTAAATTTGTTTCGTGTTCCAGCATCCACTGCCCTCGGGGATAGGGAATTTCACAGCTTCACGACCTTTTGAGCGAAGTAATTCCTCCTTATTTCTGTTTTAAATCTGCCCCCCGTAGCCTAAAACTATGGCCTCTCTTCTAGAATGTCCAACGAGAGGAAACATCCGCTGAACATCTACACTGTCAATCACCTTTAGTTTTTGATGCACCTCAGTTAAACCTCCTCTCATTCTTCTAAACTCCAGTGAGTACAGCCTTGTCTTCATAAGACAAGTCCATCATCCCTGGATCCAATCTATTGAACCTTCTCTGCACCTCCTCTAATGCATTTGCATCCTTCCTCAAGTAAGGGAACCAAAATACACAGTACTCCAGATGCAGTTTCACCAATGCCCAATACATTTGAAACAGCACTTTCCTACTTTTATATTTTATTCAATTAGCAATAATGCCAAAATTCCACTTGCCTTCCTCATTACCAGCTGTACCTGCATATTAACTTTCTGCGATTTAAGCACAAGCACACCCAGAACCCGCTACACTAAAGTCTTTTGAAGTTTCTTTCCATTTTGATAATAAGTTGCCTTTTTATTCCTCTGATCAAAATGGATAACCTCTCACTTATCCAAGTTAAATTCCATCTTTCAGCCCGCTCACTTATTTCCGCATTGCAACTTGCTTTCCTGCCTATTTTAGTTTCATCTGCAAATTTGACCATAGTACATTCTGTCCTTGTATCTAAGTCACCAATGTTGATTGGGGCCCGAGGACTGAACCCTGTGGTGCGCCACAGGCTTGCTAACCAGAAAATTACCCATTTATCCCGATTCTTTGCTTTCTGTCCATGTGGAGTTTGCACATTGTCGCCTTGTCTGCGTGGGTCTCACACCCACAACCCCAAGATGTGCAGGAAAGGCGGATTGGCCACGTCAAATTGCTCCTTAATTGGACAGGGGACAGTGGACTGGATCATGGCATTACTGGCATCGCGGAGGATTGGGGGAGGACACCTGCTCTGGGTGGCCGTCAAGGTGACGGTCACCCTGAACCTTTACGCCACGGGCTCCCTCCAGGTGCCGAGTGGGGACCTGTCTGGAATCTCACAGAATCTCACAGATCTGCGACATAACGGAGGCCCTATATGCCAGGTTGGCACAATACAAATTCAATGTGGACTGAACCCATTAGGATGCCCGGGCAGCAGGGTTCGCCATTATCACGGAGATACCCCGGATCCAGGGGGTGATTGATGTGATGCATCTCCCCTACGAGCACAATTGAAAGGGGTTCCATTCGATGAGCGTGCAGCTGATGTGTAACCATCAGCTGCTAATGACGCATGTCTGTGCTCGATACCCAGGCAGTGTGCACAATACCTTCACCTTAGCACACTCGCGGTTTCTGATGTCTTCGAGATGAATCCCGGCTGAGGGGTTGGCTCCTGGGAGACAGGGGTTATCCACTGCGGCTGTGCCTAATGATGATTACCCGATGCCACAGACTGATGCCAAGACCCGCTACAATGAAGCTCATGCCGCGACCAGGGGCATGATCGAACAGTGCTTCGGCATCCTGGAATTGCAGTCCCGGTGCCTGGACCGCTCTAGGGGGACCCTTCAGTAGGACGCTAAGAGGGTCGTCCACATCGTGGTGGCTTGCTGTGCCCTCCATAACATCACATAGCAGACAGGTGGCACACTGGAGGAGGAGGATGAATGCCAGCTGAAGTCCGATGAGGAGGATGCAGGGGAGGGCGAGGATGGGCAGGACATGGAATCCGGGCAGGCATGGGAGACATGGAAGGCCGCACAAATTGTGCGCCAGGGCTGATGTGCTAATGCTCTCATTGCCTCCAGGTTCACAGTCCGGGGGCTTGGCCATTGGCACGGACATCCCATCCCACTGCCACGCCACCCTCCTCCACACTCCCACTACCGGCCGATGTCCCCCCAATGTACACCCTCCTGTGCCACCCCTCTCCCTTGGAACCCCCTCCGTGATTCCTACCTGCTTCACTACACATGCGGACCCTGGATTGGCACTAACAAGGGGGAGAGGTGGAGGGGGGAAACTGGCCAGGGGCATGGACACTGCATCCCACTCCCTCCCCTCCCCCCCTGCTGGCCTGCAATCTCCTGCCGCACTACAGGGGTTTGGGCCCCGGGTGGGCAGTAGCAGCAGGTCAGGTCCGTGGAATGGAGGATGATGATGACCCGCTCTGCAATGAGCTCTGGTGCTCCGTACCATTCGATAATGTCTGACACCTGCCCACGGTCGCTCTTTCCACCGTCCATCTGGGTGATCCCAGCATGCGAGCTGGCCATTCCATCACACGGTTCCACCGAAACCTTGGGGTGGCAGAGGTGGGGACAGTTGGTGGTGGGGGGGGGGGGGGGGGGGGGGGGGGGGGGGGAAGGCAGGGGAGGGCGATTATGTGGAGATGGATGAGGGTGGGGCACCGAAGCGGTGAGCGCTGGCTGAACTGAGGTTCTCCACACTTCCAGGTAGTCCATTAAAGACCCGAGCGACTCGCGAAAAAGCTTTTTCACGCATCACTGCTTCTTTTGCAAATCACTTTAAATCTGTGCCCTCTCGTTCTTGATTTTTTTAATGAGGGGGGACAGCTTCTCCTATCTGCAATCTCTAGCCCCCCCTGTGACCTTGAATCTCCTCTAGCCTTCTTCTATCCGAGGAGAACAGTCTCAATCCCTCCAATCTACCCTCATTACTGAAGTTTCTCATCCCTGGAACCATTTTTTTAATGGTGAAATGAGGAACCAATTGTTTTAGTTTGCGATCCTCCTGACTTCAACTTTACTGAAAAGTCAGGAACCCGGGAGCTGCCGACTGTAAAGAAGGATTAAATGCTCACTCTAAAGTCGATTTTTGATACACTTTTAAAATCATGGTTCTGAAGCTAAATTGTTTATTAAATAACGGATCACTGCCTGGTTCATCAAAGAATGGAATCTGGAAGAGATGCAGCATCGTAATAGTTGAGCAATGCTACATTCGGGGTCAGAAGGGATACCTAATTTTCTTCATAATGATGCACATATTTCATTCATGAATGGACTGCCCGGCTCAGATTGCTGAGTATACTCAATAATTTATACTGCTCTTCCGTACCAGTGTAAGTTTCTTAAGATTTTGTAAACTGATGATTCATTTTCTTGGATTCATCCTCAACACTATCTATAAATTCAACTCTTGAATTTATTACTAAATTTACAAAATGCCATATGTTTTAGCCAATATGGCTTTCAAACCCAAGATTAATTCGCTCTTAATGGTTTAAGCTTCTGGGTTGCTGTGGAGTAAAGGAGACAAGAGTTCTGCATTTCCACAAAACACCTTTATTTCTTTAATCCAACTTCACACACAAATCTCCACGAACAAATAGTGCCACCTGTAACCCCTTTATATATCAGTGACTTCTATTGGATAATTGGTATCAAATTAGTATTTAATTGGAAAGTCTGTTAACCCATTCCTAACATTGATGCCTGCTCCTAACTACAGTCTGCAGTCATTAACCAACAAGTAGGAATCCAGACTATTATAAAATTATTATGGGCTAGGATTTGGAGAACCCCAAAGTATATCATGGTGTTCACCTGACCAACAACTTTAAATAGATTTTGGTTAGGGGAGCACAAGGGCCCAATTTACAGGTGTGGTGCAACAGAGATCTAAAGTATGTTTCAAACAAAACAATGTTTATTCTATTAATCCAGTTCACATTTTATAAATGCACAGTAAACAGTTTATCAACCACCAACACACGTAACGCCACAGATACAATATAGATAACCCTTAATAACATCCCAAACAACATCCATAAGTTAAATCCTCTTTAACATAAAGACAGCAGGTTCAAATTCTCAACAGAAGCAGGTATTACTTTGACATCATCACTGATCTGTGGACATTCCTTCGCTTGTAGAAAGAGAGATCATTTTATGGCTGCTTGCTTTGAATGCAGCTATCCACCTCTGAAAACAAAACCAAAAACAGACTGCAGCTGCCAGCTCAAAAACGAAAGTAAAAGACAGACAGCCCAGCTCCACCCACACACTGACATCACTGCAGCTGTTTGATAAACACCCATTTCTTAAAGGTACATTCACCTGACAAAATAAACATTGTTACAATTCCAGTTGGTGTTAAAACTGGACAGGAAGATCCCAGAATGCAACCCTGGCTCAAATACAACTTTTACTTGTTTTATAAAAGCTGGAGGAACAGTCATGGGACTGAAAATTAACTTTAATATCAAGAAAAAAACATTTATTAAACATGAAAAAATTGGATTATGATACAATATGCCTTCACACCCATCTTAGTTTAACAATTACACACAGATTTAAGGATTAACATGGATTAAAAGTACATCTTAATCTACCATGGCCACTTTCGGATTTATTTGTCTTGATTGCTATTGAAACTACTCACAATTGCTTTAACTCTCGATTTGAAGACTATTAAAATGGCAATAGACATTTGATTTACCTTTGAAGGCTGCTGTCGTACTTTAAATCTTGTTGATACAATTGTCTCTTTAACTCAGAACACTTTGTTTACTCTTCCTTGAATTCTTCTGAACAATACCTTGGTCTCTGTTTACTTAACTACAGTCATCTTCAACATTCCTTTGCTCCAAATTCCTTGGTTATCTGGAGTGTTACTTGTACTTTAAGGGATCTACCTCTTTGCAGCTCCCGTGTGCCCCCTCTTTCTTCTGGCAGAGTTGAGAAATATACACTCCCTGAGGTCCTGTCTCCAACTGTCCATAAATTCAGGTAAAACTTAAAAGTATTTTTTTAATCCTCACATGGGCCATCAGTTGCTAAGCAACCCCGGCTAATTCTATTTATTTTTCATACCGTAAACCTCTCTAAGCACAATAGAATAACAGTTAGAATTAAAACCAACCCCCATACATACTTTGTCCAGCATTAATCGAACTATAGGTATTACCCTTCCAGGTCCATAAACACTAAATTAAACCCAATTAAAACTATATATTATTTCTAATGTTTACCAATACAAATATAAATCCCTTAAAAATACCTTTGTTTCCTGAACATCATGTTTCGTTGGACCGCCAAAAAAGGGTTGTCATCAACGTGAAGTCTCCTCAAGCTCTATTACCAAAATACATAAAAGGATAAATAGGTTCTAACTTCCGGTGATGGCGGGTGGGAGACAGCCACACACTGGAGGGCTCCCGCTCAGGAATAGGAATTTTGGTCTTTCAACACCCAGTCCCGGGAGCAACGGAGGCTGAAAAGGCTGTAAGAAGCAGCAGGGAGGAGAAATGTCCAAGTTTGGGAGAAAGACAGACGTGAAAAAGGGGTTAACGGACGTCCGCCGGAGAGTGAAAAAGTCAGCGCAGGAACCGTAAGGAAAGCGGAGGCTGGAACACCAGGGGAGGCCGCATCGTTCACAGCAGAAGAAGTGACTAAGATGATGCCTGTGGAACTTGAAAAACACATGGAAGCGATGAAGAAGGAGATGGGGGCGGTATTAAAAGTGCTGGTGGAGGAAGCGATTGCCCCGGTGAGGGCGGCGGTATTGAGCGCAGTGGCGGAGGTGCGGGAGCAAGGTGAGACACTGAAGGAAGTGGAAGAGGCATTATCGCAGCACAGTGATCAACTCACCTCGATGGGGAAGGAGGTGCGGAGGGTGATAGAGACCAACAAGGGTCTGTGAGCCAAAATGGAAGAGCTGGAAAACAGATCCAGGCGACAGAATCTGAGGATTGTGACTGCTTCGTTTCGAGCCTGGGAGATGGCGATAATCTTTGATAATCTATCAAAAGGATTGTGGGTCTGCCCGAAGAGGTGGAAAGCCCGAGGCTGACGGAATATTTTGCCACGATGTTGGCGAAGCTATTGGGGGAGGGGGACGATCCCTCCCAATATGAACTGGATCGGGCTCACCGGTTGTGGAGGCCTATACCAAAGGCGAGTGAGCTGGCAAGAGTAGTACCTCTGTGTTTTCTTGGGTATAGCATGAAGGAGGAAGTCCTGTGCTAGGCAAAGCAGAAGCACGAGGTGCAGTGGGCTGGAGCTGGTATACATATATACCAGGACTTTACGGTGGAGCTGGCGAGGAGGCGGGGTGCCTTCAGCCGGGTGAAGAAGGTGCTGTACATCAGCGAGGTGCAGTGCGGCATAGTATATCCAGCTAAGTTGAGGGTGACCTACAAATCCAAGGACTTTTATTTTGGGATGGCGGAAGCAGCAGAGGAGTTTGCGAAGGCAGAAGGACTGCGGCAAATCGAGAAATAGTCGTGTACCGATGTAGCCTCATGTAACTTTATTTTTTCACTGCCTGTTGGTGTATGTACTAAATGAGTCGACGCTGTATATATTTGGCCAAGGGAAGAGATGGGACTTTCATATACATTTTGGGGCTTGGGTGTGTATGAGGGGATTGTGTGCGAAAGGGGTTTTCGTGATTTTCCTGGGACCTCGGCAAGGGGGAAGGAGGCCCGGGCGGGGGCCTCCACGCTGGCCGGTTTAAGCCAGCCAGTGAACGGGAATGACATGGGGGGAGGGGCTGCAGCCATCAGAGCCTGGTAGAACAGGTTTTGGTGAGTCTAGCGGGGTGAAAAGGTGGGGGAAGGAACCGAGGTTGGGGGGAGGAGTTTACGAGAGGAAATGGAGAGGTGGTACCTGGGAGGGGGACTGTCTACAATTCATGGGTGTCATTCACGGTACTCTTTTAGGGATTGGATGGCATTGAATATTAGGGGGTTGGACTGTCAATGTCAATGGTGACCATAGGCGATTCCTGATTCCTTTTTCTTTTTTCCTTTCTTTTCCCACCTTGGGAGGGTTTGTTTTATTTGATGCTTATATTGTCAGGTGGGCCGTTGTTTGGGGTGGTGGGTTGATGCGATTGGTGGTGTTGATAAGGGGATTGACATTGTATTTGTTACCGTTTACTGTTTGTTGGTGGGGTCTAAATTCTGAAGAAAATGTGAAAATGGGGAATAAAAATATTTTAACAAAAAGATAAATGGGTTCTGAAACTATCTTATATTACAAACTATTTATAGTACAGGAAAAAGCCATTCAGCCCAATGTATCCCTGCAAGTTTTATGTTCCATGTAAGATTCCAAACAGCTGCCTTCTTCTAACCTCATCAACACATTGTTCAACTACTTTCTCCCCCCTCTACTATTCAGCTTCCCTTCAAATGTATTCACATCATTAGCCTCCGCTATTCTGTGTGCTGGAGTTGCACACCCTGAGTAAAAACATTGCCGTGACAATAACTTCCCTTTTGCTTTCTGATGATGTTCACAGCTTCATTCTGTTCCAATATCTTACCATATGCCTGGAGTAATAACTGCACCTGCAATTGAAAATGTTCACTCTGGCACTTGATGTTAACAGACAGATATGTCACTTCCTCACTCGCCTAAAAGGAAGGCTCTTGCAAAAGAGTGTAATTGATTCTAATGGTCCAGTAAATTATGTAAGTTTTGAAAAACAATCAATTATGCACATGCTCAGTATAAAAACGTTAATGACATTTAGAAGCTGGTAATTGGACTGTTTTGCATTGATGTGTTTTCCTTTCATGAGGTGTAGTGTCAAGCCTGCAGTATAACTCTGGTCGGAATTCACCGACCATTGGGATGCCTTGTTACTGCCAGCAACAGACCCCCATCCATGCGTCTCCCGGTGGTGCGGGTTGGCTTCAATGGAAAATCCCATTGACAAGTGGCAGGAGGTGAGAATCCCGCGGCCAGCGAACGGTGCGCTGCCTCGAAACACGTAGCTGGGACTGAAGAATCCAGCTCTCTGTCTTGTAAGTCGAAGGAGACAAGGTGAAACCACTATTTGCTTATGAGCAGAGGCAAAAGGTAATAAAAGCAATGATGAGTGTAATGTTCAGTTTTTCTGTATTTGATCATGTGAGTGTGTTTGCTAATAATGTTCACTGTTCTTGATTAATTAAGCCTGGATGTGAATCAGAGAAAAGTAAACAAAATGTGGAGGTTGCTGGAAGCAAAGAACTGGAAGCATGAGGCAGACATTTTAAAGTACAATGTATAAAACCCGGTACACACATATAGGGTGGTACGTCATTTCTGCATGTAAATCTCAATGTTAAATTGTAACATTGAGCAGGAAAGAGGCTCAGATCGAAAGTGAAATATTCTGTCGGGAAGGGCGTAGATTATCTTTTTACTTTTATCATGGAATATGTGTCGCTGGCAAGGCCAACATTTATTGCCCATCCTGACCTGCCATTGAGAAGAAGATGGTGAACTGTCGCCTTGAATCATTACAGTTTTTGTGGCGTAGGTTTACTCACAGGGAGTTGAGGATTTTGACCCAACAACAACAAAGAAACTGTGATATAGCTCCACTTCAGATGGCATGTGGGTGGGAGGAGATCTTTAGGTGGTGGTGTTCCCATAATCTGTTGCCCTTGACCTAGGAGTTAGAAGTCATGGGTTTGGAAAGTGATGTTGAAGGAGGCTTGGTGAGCTGCTACAGTGCATTTTGTAGATGGTGCGCACTGCTGCTATTAGTCATTCAAACCAAGATTAACTAGCTCTTTCTGACTGACTACAGCCTGCAGTTATTAGCCAACAAGTAGAATCCACACTGTTACAAAATAACCATGTTTAACTAACTGGTGGAGAGAATAAATAACTAAGGTGTGTAGCCACCTGGGGTGGCCACGTCCCGATTCCAAAATGGGACACTCGCAAAGAGTACAGGGAAAAATGGACAGTGCTAGGAAAACAAGCAGGTGCAAGGTTTGCCTGTGGATTGGAACTGGCAGATCCCAGACAGAACTGATACTACAAGCCAGTAGCATAGTAATGAGCTATCTCCGGGAACAAAAGAGAAACATTTAAACAATCGGTACCAGGGCAGACCAGAGCAGACCAGGGCAGCTAAGTGTCAGTGGTGACTAAAACAAAGGCAGGCCAACGGTTACCTAGAACCCGCCCAGCGATCAAGAAATGACCCCGTTATTGGAGAGAATCGATACAAATGATTGGGACATGGTCCAATTAATTGGGACCAAGTTCAGGAACCGCCCAGAGAGGCGCGAAAACCTTTGGGGTATAAAACAGAGTCCCCAAGGTCAGAACACTCTCTTGGACTCTTCTTCTTCACCTTCATCTCGGCCTTGGCTCTCAGCGGTGAGAGACCCGCCGAGCACGAGCCAAGTAAGTCTAAGATCAACGCACGCTACGAGATAGGCGCTCCTAGCTACTATTCTATACCAGTTCGAAGCCAGCAGTATCAAAACCGGAAAACGGCCATTGTTCCTCTGACTGAGTGGGCGCCCGAAGCTAAGTATAGGCTTTTAGTAGTAGTTGTAGTTTAGTGAGTAGAGTTTGTGCATGAGTAATAATTGACTGTGTGTGTAAATAAATGTACATTGATTTCAAACTTACTAACTGGTGTATCGAGTCATTGATCAGTATTCGGCTTTGACCCTTGTCGTGGTATCAGAAAGATACCTGGTGACTCTTGAGCAAAGGTAATTAAAACAGAGCAAATTAAGGAAAGCGTAACGAGCAACAGGTGGTGGATGTGGTGCAGGTCCAATGGACTGCTTTGACCTGGATAATGTCGAGCTTCTTGAATGTCTTTCGAGCTGCACTCACCCAGGCACGTGGAGAGGATCCTATCTCGTGCTTTGTGACTGGTGGATGTGCTTTTGGGATGAGATGAGCTGTCAGGCACATGGTTCTCAGCCTCTGACCTGTTTTTATGCATGTGGTCATATTTTCCAGGACTTAATGTCAGACAAGCTGTTTGACATTTTCAACATCTTGAGATTTAATGCAATACATGGCATCCTGTAGATTGAAGTGTCTGATCATGGACTGCCATTTGCTGATGATCTATTCCACAATCATGCAACCGCATATGGCTTTGTTCAAGTAACCAGTTCATTTCGCTGTCATGAAAGGAATGGAGAGGAAGCTGAGAGAGGGGCATGAACTGTCAATGCGTGATTGAAGAGAAACAAACTGCGGGATTCTCCATCGGCGGGATCCTCTGCTTCACCGGCAGCGCACCCACACCCATGGATTTCCCGACAATGTGGGGTGGCCACAATGGGAAACCTCATCAGTCGGCTATGGGAATGGAGAATCCCTCTGCCGGCGGAGGTGGGCTGTGCCGGAAAGCGGAGCTGGTGGAATGGAGTATCCCACCGAAAAACTTCGACCTGGCTCTTCTGAGTTATTGAACCTCACCACCACAAAATGGGTCACTGGGCGAAGTCTTCTGATATTCATGTCAGCAGGATCTTCCGGTGTATCCGATGCCACAACCTACCTGGAGGTTCCCTGGCGGGGTGGGGTGGATTCAATGGAAAATCCCATCGACAGTGGCAGGACCAACAGTGGGCTACTGCTGAGAAACACGCCCCATGGTTAAGAGATTGAAAACACATCTTCCATCTCCAGAACAAAAACTCAAACCCATTAGCATCACAAATAACTTCAAGAGGTTTAAACCGTGTGAGGTAGAACAGAGGCTCAGAATTTTAATTATACAGAGCACATGAGATACCAGTGGAGAGGCCCAGGGAACAAGTATGGGTCTGAAGTCAACAGATAGAAGGCACAATCATTGACAGAAAGCTCCACAACCTAGATCAGACCAGGATTGAGACGGAACGGGACATCATCTGGAGAAACTGTAGTGCTTTAATATCCTTGGAAAGAAAGCCAAAAGAAATGCGAGATTGCTACTCATATCCTGATGCAGAAGAAGAACGACTTACTACAAGCTGTACAGCTTGCCAGGAGAAGAATATTCACACCGCAACAGAAGGGTGCAATGTGGGCAGCACGGTAGCACAAGTGGATAGCACTGTAGCTACACAGTGCCAGGGTCCCAGGTTCAATTCCCCGCTGGGTCACTGTTTGTGTGGCATCTGCACGTTCTCCCCGTGTCTATGTGGGTTTCTGCCGGTGCTGCCGTTTCCTCCCACAGTCCAAAGACGTACAGCTTAGGTAGATTGGCCCTGATAAATTGCCAATAGTGACCAAAAGTTTAGGAGGGGTTATTGGGTTACGGGGTAGGGTGGAAGTGAGGGCTTAAGTGGGTCGGTGCAAACTCAATGGGCCAAATGGCCTCCTTCTGCACTGTATGTTCTATGTTCTATGTCCTCAGCCTCAAAAGGTAATCAGAATGAGATCAGAGAGGTTCGTCATGGTATCGCCAAGACTAACCCCGCAAAATCTGAGACTTTGAGGGAGATTTAGGGGAATGTCAATATTGTACAGACAAAAAGATGCAGAATTATGAGTTAACATCAGAAGTATAGATGGCACTGATATAATAATGATGTCAGATCACATGATTGAAGTAAAAGAGCAGGAAGGAGGGGATCTTCCAGTTTTGTTTGGAGGTCCAAATGTGTAAACAGTTGTTGTAAATTAAAGGTAATGGTTTCAAGAAACAACAGACTTGGGCAGCATACTTTTAAAGGAGAAACAACACCCAAAATAAACAACTTAGACCCAGAACCACATAACAACACACGTAATAGTGGAGAAGGACAGACAGAAGCGGGATATGAAATGAAATGATTGTACATACATTCCAAATACGTACAAAGTGGGTGGCAGAGTGGTTAGCACTGCTCCCTCACAGAGCCAGGGACCCTGGTTCGATGCCAGCCTTGGATGACTATCTGTGCAGATTTTGCACATTCTTCCCTGCGTGTCTGCGTGGGTTTCCTCCATGTGCTCTGGTTTCTGCCCGCAGTCCAAAGATGTGCAGGTTTGGTGGGGCTGTGGGGTTGCGGGGCGAGGGAGTGGGCCTGGGTAGGGTGCTCTTTCAGAGGGTTGGTGCAGGCCTGATGGGTTGAATGGCCTCCTTCTGCACTGTAGCCATTCTATGGATTCTAAGATATAGGCCATAATTTTTAGGATGTCGGTGTTTCCCTTCCCGCTCCAACGAGAGTTAATTTGGTGTACGCAGGACCTCTGCACCTCACTCAGGAGGACATCCTGCCTTAGAGAGTTACTGACCAATGTGCTGGGCGAGCAGCTGTCTGGTCCCTGCAGCACCAGAGGTTGCAGTGGACAGAATTGGTACTGCATGCAATCCCCAGAGCAAAAGTTCCAACAAGCGGTAAGTTTTGGGGGTCTCAGGGTGGGGAAGGCAGGAGAGGCCTTTGGGAATTGGGGTGCAGGGGAGAGACTGGATTAGGGAAGAATATCCTGCGGTTACCAGGCATTGAACTCCCCCCCCCCCACCTCTTAGCGGTAAAAGGTGTTGCTGATGGAGATCCAGTCAACTCCATTTCCAGCTGGGGGCTGAACCAGATTATCTTTGGGCTTCTTACATAGCTGGGAACTCCTCCCACCAGTCTAAAAATTGAGGCTGGGAGGGAAATAAATGGCCGCTTAAGGGCCTCAACTGGAGCAAGGCTGGGCAATCCCTCTGAGGCCCCGTCCGCCACGGCGTTAAAATTGGAGAGAGGTCGGTACAGGTAAGAACCCAGTTGAAAGCCCTTCAAAGAATTTTAAACTCACCCCCTGCCAATAAACCCGCCAGTGAGGGAGTATAAAATTCAGGCCATGCATCATAGAACTCACACCAGAACTAAATCTGTGGAGCGCAGACAGTAACACAGAAGTCAATTTTCTAATGCCTGTCAGAATATTTCAAATTGATACAGTGTTATTTTATTCTGATGTGGGTGGAGGTATCATACATTAAATTGATTGTTGGGTCAAGGCTGTGAGGGAACACTATGAATATCACCAACAAAATCAATTGAGTCTGCACGTTGAAAGTGAGAAGAAAGCAGCAATTAGAACCTCCTGTTCTTTCATTCAAATTTAATTGTTATTATCCAGCTCATCATACATAAACCCAGTGTTTAACTGGAAATGACAAAGAGCTTGTTTTACAACTCCTACTAATTGTCAGTGAGATATTTTCTGCTACCGGAATAGAAATATTGCGGGAGGAGAATTATTGAATGAAATTTCAAACTTTGCGTGTGGAACGTGCAGCTGTATTCTTGAAGATAGTTATAGCACTAACCGGGAAATTTACCAAATGTTATCATCTGAACAGCATGCAGAAAGTGAGCATCCTGATTGGAAATTGATAACTTGTGGGATTTCCCATCTTCCCACCCCGTGTTTTGCGGCGGGGGAAGTGGCATCTTATTGGGCAGCAGGAGGGATCTTCCGGTTCCGCCACTGCTCACGGGATTTCCTATTGTTTGTAGCCTCCACGCCCCCCCCCCGCCGGGAAATGGTGGGAGGTCACCCGCGGCAGGACCAGAAGGACGTAAAACTTTAGCCTAGTTGCAGCATTTCTTTCCTCATTTTACAGATTATGCACATGAGCTGCATGATAGCACATTGGTTAGCACTGTTGCTTCACAGCACCAGGGTCGCAAGTTCAATTCCTGGCTTGGGTCACTGACTGTGCGGAGTCTGCGCGTTCTCCCCGTGTCTGCGTGGGTTTCCTCCGGGTGCTCCGGTTTCTTCCCACAAGTCCTGAAAGACGTGCTTGTTAGGTGAATTGGATATTCTGAATTCTCCCTCTGTGTATCCGAACAGACGCCGGAGTGTGGCGACGAGGGGCTTTTCACAGTAACTTCATAGAATTTACAGTACAGAAGGAGGCCTTTCAGCCCATCGAGTCTGCACCAGCCCTTGGAAAGAGATCCTACCTGAGCCCACACCTCCAGCCTATCGGTGCAACCCAGTAACCACACACAACCTTTTTTGGACACTAAGGGCAATTTAAAATGGCCAATCCACCTAACCTGCACATCTTTGGACTGCGGGAGCTAAATGGAGCACCCGGAGGAAACCCACGCAGATACGGGGAGAAAATGGAAACTCGGCACCCACCGTGACCCAAGCCGGGAATCGAACCTGGTACACTGGAGCTGCGAAGCAACTGTGCTAACCACTGTGCTACCATGCCCCCCCTATTGTGGTGTTAATGTAAGTCTACCTGTGACAATGATAAAGATTTTTTGTTATTTATTATTATTATTTATTTATTTACCGGCGGTGATTTAATCAGGGCAAAGTCTTCTTACTGCAACAGATGCCAGCAATTCCCTGTAATACTTTATTTTAATTGCAGTACTAATTGCATGTGAGCTCAGTTTTTCCATGTTTGTTCATGAGTAACACAGCTTCCCATATAAATTAGGTGTGTGCAAGACTGCTGCTTATTGAAATGTAAGTGCTAAAACATCTTTAAGAGTCCAGTTAGATGAGCGAACATATTTTAGGCCATTGGTGCACCATTTGTTGTGCTGCTGTCTGGACGTTTTTATGGACATTGAGTGGCAATGGTATTGCCTTCTCCGACCATCGTGCCATCTCCAATACCGCCAACATGGGTTCTCCAATGGGAACCTCCAAAAATGGCTGCTTTCTGAGGAATAAAGGAAGTGGTGCAAATAGACTGATGCCAAACAGGCTAGGTCGCACCAAAGGTGAAGCCATCCACTCGTTCCTCCATTTGAATTTATAGACAAAGATGTTCAGATGTCCATTATTTCACTGAACAACTACAGAAACAATTTTCAGCTTGTTGTAGGAGTTTCCCCGGTGGTTCTTCAACTGTCGCGGGCTTCACTCTCCAACTGACCAGACGACACTTAGAGTTGAAGTTCAGTTTGAACTTTAATTGCAAGCTAAAGCAAGGAAGCTGAGCTATCACTAGATGACTTGCCAGCTCCCCAAGCACAGAAAATACAGGTCAATTATACTTTTCCTTGTTATCTGAAGTAATTAACATACACCAATCAAAAGAATATATTTGTTCAAAGATTATCTATGTTCATTCACAATTAATAATTAGGATTACACAATGTATTACACATGAGTATAGTTACAATCATAATCAAGGCACATACATAATATAATATCGCTTAGCAGTGTTGCCTCACGGCGCTGAGGACCTGGGTTCGATCCCGGCCCCGGGTCAATGTCCGTGTTGAGTTTGCACATTCTCCCTGCGTCTGCGTGGCTCTCACTCCCACAACCCAGAAAGATGTGCAAGGTAGGTGAATTGGCCACGCTAAATTGCCCCTTAATTGGAATTGAAAATTAGGTACTCTGAATTTATAAAAAGAAGAAAAATAAAAATCATAATATCACCAGGTGCCTCTACTTATCAACAAGGTCCCAGACAGTTATTTGAATAAGTCTACGCTTGAGCTACAGCTGCCAGACTCCCTTCCATTGTCCTGTGTACTATGATGATCTTGTGAGCAGCAACTGCCTGGTACCAATTAACTTTATGTGTGAAAGCATCCTTGCCACGACTACAGGTCCTTGAGTTTTATCTGTTGCCAGAGCAATGGCCTGAGGTTATCTGCCCACAGACACCTCCTAGTCTCTGCATGCAGGAGCTCATGTGAGCCCTTAGGTTTTATTTAAATGTAGTATATTGGTTTATACCTAAATATACCCTTTTGTACCTAAATCCACCTCTTCAGTCATTCATGTGTCCAAAGGTGATCCATAACCAAACTCTTTCACAGTCTTAGCACTTCCCAGGCAGTGATCACCACATCTTCATTTTAAGACAGTCTATTGTTCCACCATTACTTGGCCAATCAAAGCCAGTCTCAGACTCCTGGGTGAGCAAATCTATTCCCTGGAACCATATCTCATGACATTAATGCAACATCCCACAATTTATCACATTGTGATAAATTATAGTAACGTCCTACTACTTGCAAGGGTTACATTCCCGTAAATTCTTGCAAAATGTGAAATCGTGAATGGCAAACATACTTAATTATGGGGTGAATTGGATAGATTCCAACCATCCCCAAATTTGGCTTTTTCTTCTCTTTGGGTCCCCATTCGCAACCTGGAAACCTCGGGGATAGGAGACTGTTTTTGTTCGCCTCCAAAAGAACGTATAGGCACAGTTTTTCCAGCCTCGAGAGAATGGATGAATACTTGTACTAGAATGAAACAATCTGACAAAATTAATTTTCCTCTACTTTGTTTCCCATCTTGCTGTTGGTCTCCACATGGCTCCACAGGATAAATGTCAGGACTGGTAAATGTCAGGTGCACTACAGAAATCTACCAACATCTCAGTCTTCGCTCTATAGTGAAGCACACAGCAGCTCTGAGAGCGAATGGCCCTTTGACCAGGCTTTAGTTAGAACATATGGACCTGAAACAACAGTAACAATGTTCTATTCAATTGACAGCTTTCTGTAATTCAGCTGGGATAATATTAACTCCGCCTGAATCACATTTCTATTGAAGTCCTGTACCTCACCTGTACTGTAACATAATGATCAGGAATCATTGTACCATGTAAATTACAAGAAGCCACATGCCGTTACAGATGACGCATGTACAGTGCACGCTTTCTACTGCCGGCAATACACCACTGAAACATTGGTTATTCTCTCTTTGAAATGCTGCCGTTTCTTCATTTACTGACCAGTACAGTTGAATGTTCAAATCCACAGATCAGCACAGATTTAGGGCCGCAATGGACAATCCTGTGTGCAAGGGCTTTTGCGCTGGTAAACAAATTTCAGGAAGGAGAAGTCGCGAATAGCAGGGCTTTAGTGCTAAAATTCACCAAACATTAAGCACCGCTGATATGTTGAGACACGACATCAAGTGTCAAGAAAGATCAGTGGATCCACTGCATTGCAGTCTGCCTATGGTTTCAAGGATTGCTGGTAATGCTGCAGTTTGCTCAGCATTACCTTGAACAGATAAAGTGACCAACAGACCCTGATGATGGAAAGAGAGACCTCGATTTTGGCAGAGTTGGGCTGACTCAGGGTTCTTTATAACTGACGAGTAGGACCAGATTCTTGGAACCCCACCTTACTCCCATTTCTGGCAACTTGTTTCGATATGGGATAAGGGTGCAGGTCGCTAACCCTCATGCAGCACTCTGGCACTTGTCAGTTCCTGTCGGGGGTGAGCAGTTAAAGTCACAATGCAATATTTATACATTCAGGCCCCTTCCAAAATTATATGAGGCTCACAAGGAGTAATTCACAGGGGAACGCCAGTACCAAAAATAAATCCACAACCTGCTCCTGTAATTCTTTGATTGACAGTCGTTTCAATTTGAAATACAAAATAAATGGTTCTTTCAGTTTCAATCATTAGAGACGTATTGCACGTTAGATCTGCAGTGATTCATCACAGGACTCTGTCCTGTCCTTAGTAAGTTGACCATTACTTTCCGCAAAATTGTGTGAGTGTTGTGATGTATTGGAGTGCCATTATATATTTACAACTGAAAATAAAATACGACTTGGTAACTCGAAGTGTCTTAATGTTAGGTGACTTTAATGTTCACAAACCAGTAAAGCAAATACAAAACGGTCTATAGCTTTCCCATAGTGAACCAAAAAGCAGATATCTGCTCCTGGAGTGCATTGATTGACAGGATATTTGATGTAGCAGCTCTGTTCTTGCAGCTCCGATAGGCTCCATTGTTCATGAGCTAAAGTGGTTTGTTATTGCAGCTGATCCCCTATGAATGCTTGCCTGAGTTTCAAAAACTTCAGAATAACTTACTCTGCAGGGTTTTGTGTGGACATTTTTTGGACAGTTTTAAGAGGCTATTAAAGGATTACCTGCCTTTGAGGTGGATAGTGAATCAAGAGTTTAACCACTTGACGGGGTTCAAAATGCTTTGGTATTACTTTTTGAAATAAAGCTTTTTTGTCATTATTAGGTATGTTGGAATAACAGCTCTATTCGATTGTTCGATTTAAAAAAAAAATATTTCATTTCAAAGACATGAGCATAACTTCAGAAATAAATTGTACGGTTCAGAAGCATAGATTCAATCCACAGGATATAATGCAGTAGTCATCACAGAGACTTAGCAATAAATTGGTCATGATTGGGAGTTAAATATTCCAGGATGTTGGACCATTAATATGGGCAGGGAAATTGGGAATGGTGAAGTGGATTAGCAATATTTATAAGCATGCAATTACAGTGGTGAAAAGGGAATTCAGTGAGAGTGATCAGACAATGGTAACATGTGTATAGTTGAGGAACAGTAAAAGGATAATACTCTGGTCTACTTATCTACAGATCATTGGAGTATTGCGTACAGTTCTGGTCGCCTCATTATAGGAAGGACGTGGAAGCTTTGGAACGGGTGCAGAGGAGATTTACCAGGATGTTGCCTGGTATGGAGGGAAAATCTTATGAGGAAAGGCTGATGGACTTGAGGTTGTTTTCGTTAGAGAGAAGAAGGTTAAGAGGTGACTTAATAGAGGCATACAAAATGATCAGAGGGTTAGATAGGGTGGACAGTGAGAGCCTTCTCCCGTGGATGGAGGTGGCTAGCACGAGGGGACATAGCCTTAAATTGAGGGGTAATAGATATAGGACAGAGGTCAGAGGTAGGTTTTTTACTCAAAGAGTGGTGAGGCCGTGGAATGCCCTACCTGCAACAGTAGTGCACTCGCCAACATTGAGGGCATTTAAAAGTTTATTGGATAAGCATATGGATGATAATGGCATAGTGTAGGTTAGATGGCCTTTAGTTTTTGACTTCCCATGTCGGTGCAACATCGTGGGCCGAAGGGCCTGTACTGCGCTGTATCGTTCTATGTTCTATGTTCTATCTCATATTATTGATGCAGTGGAGGATGTATAAATGTGAAGACTAGCGAAGCATGTAGTAAAAACAATGCGGTTGCAATGAGAGATGTTAATTTCCACAGGCTGAGAGAAGCAGAAAAGTTCAAGTCATAAAGGCAATTAATTTCTAGAATGCATTTAGCTCAATTTTACGGAACAATATGATTTATAACTGAAAGGGAATAGGCCATATATTAGATTTACTATTGTAACCAGCCAGAAATAGTTAGCAAAGGAAGAACCTTGCAAATAGTGGCTGCGACATGATTGAAAAGGAGAAGGGAGAATCTCAAATCAAGAATTACATTTCTGTCAGACAAATTTCAAAGGGATGAGAGATCAATTGACCACAGTAAACTGGGATGGACAGTTAATAATTAAAACTACAGACACATAACTGGAGCTGCTCAAACCAGTACTTGGTCTGTGACAAGACCAGTATCAGTGGTAAAGTCTCCACTTGTGTCATTAAGTATCTTTGTTTGGCAAATGAGGCAAGAGACAGTGGCAGGTTAAAAGAAGAGGATGACACAAATTGAGGATGGACCTGGTTCAGATAAATTGGAGTCAAAGATTGGCAGACGGAAACGTCACCGAGCAAGAAAAGGGAAGACAATTCAGGGACAGTCTAGGTACATTCCCACGACAGGAAGGTGGATGTCTTCGGGAGGGAGGCGGGAGGGGGTTAGCGGAGGAGCAATCACAGCCAGATCTCCCCAGATGACGAGAAAGTTAGAAAGCAGGCTAAAGATAAAGGTGGGGGGGGGGGGGGGGGGGGGTGTATGTGACATACATAACTTAATAAAATAAGGTAAAATAAGAATGATATAAAAAGTATGGAGTATAATTGGAAAATAAAACCAGAAGGGAGAAGTATGAGAATAAATTGGCCACTGATATGAAGGACAAACCAAAGATCTTGTGGTGTTTGTCCGCTTTGTGGCCGATCTGCTTAGAGGGTCATGTGGTCCGGTTAACCAATCTGGCACCAAAGTGGGATCACCCCAGCAAGTGTGGGGTTCCGTATCAGTTCAATCCTGGAAGGTGACTTGCATCCATGATGTCGTGACTGCAAACCTCTGCATTGCAGTTATATGTAAATAAACGTTGCAGCTGTTATTTACCTAACTGGGGAACGGGAAGTATTAAATTTCTATCAGCACATTAAAAGGCAAAGGATTTTCAGAGGAGGAATTGGACTGATTAGGGATGAAAGTAAAGATATAATATTGATGATCGAAGGCATGGCTGATGTAGTAAATCAGTGCTTTGCATTGGTATTTATGAAGCAAATAGATTTTGCCACGGCTATGGTCAACATGAAGGTTGTTGGTATACTGGAAGAGATAAGAGTAAATAAGGAGAAGGTACAAGGCAGGTTAGAAATTGTTAAAGTAGATTGGCCTGATTGGTTGGGATAAAATGCACTGTGGAAGGGCTGGTTACAATATTCTAATTCATCTTTGACAATGGATTGGAAGATTGCAAATATTGCACTCATATCTGAAAAGGGCAAAAGATTAACAATAAAGATTATAGGCCAGTCAGTTTAGCACTGGTGGTCAGGAATATTTTTGGAAAGAGTAATCTGGGAGAAAATTAGCAACCACTTATTTCATTTCATAGAATTTACAGTGCAGAAGGAGGCCATTCGGCCCATCGGGTCTGCACCGGCTCTTGGAAAGAGCACCCTACCCAAGGTCAACACCTCCACCCTATCCCCATAACCCAGTAACCCCACCCAACACCAAGGGCAATTTTGGACACTGAGGGCAATTTATCATGGCCAATCCACCTAACCTGCACATCTTTGGACTGTGGGAGGAAACCGGAGCACCCGGAGGAAACCCACGCACACACGGGAGAACGTGCAGACTCCGCACAGACAGTGACCCAAGCCGGGAATCGAACCTGGGATCCTGGAGCTGTGAAGCGATTGTGCTATCCACAATGCTACCGTGCTGCCCTTGACCATACTTGAATAAGTATGGATTAGTGCAGGAGAACCAGTATAGACTTGCTGAGGGAAGATCACTAACTTGATTGAGGTTTTTGCTGAGGTCATGGAGAGGGTAGATGAGGGCAGTGTAATTGATGTTGTGTATATGACCCTTCAAAAGGTGTTTTTTAAAATACCACATATTCGATTTGTAAGCAAAATCAAAGCCCATACGATAACAAGGAAGTAACCCCATGGATACAACATTGGCTCAGAAATAGAAAACAAAGGTTTGTGATGAAGGAATGTTTTTTTCAGACTGGAGGAAGAATTAATTGGAGCTCCCTAAGGTACAGTACTCTGATCACTGGCAGGTTTTTGGTATGTATTAATGATTTGGAATCAGAGAAAACTTTGAAGTATAATAAATACAGAGGAAGATACTGAAAGACTATCAAGAAAATATCGACAGGCTGCTGGAATAAGCAAACACATGTCAGATGAAATTCAATGCAGAAAAGTGTTGTGTCAGACATTTGGTTGAATATTGAGGAGGAAAAATACATGCTAGATGGCACAATTTCGAAAGGAATGCAAGAAGTGAGAAACGTTGGGGGTGTTTGTACAAAACACTTGAGGGTGGCAGTAGAGATTAACAATGTCTTTTGAAAACACATGGCATTGTTTTAAAATATTCATGTGTATTTTGTGATGAATCAAGATTTTGCATTTGACTATGTTGGAATAGATAAGATTGGTTATTGGCAGCACGGTAGCATGGTGGTTAGCATAAATGCTTCACAGCTCCAGGGTCCCAGGTTCGATTCCCGGCTGGGTCACTGTCTGTGCGGAGTCTGCACGTCCTTCCCGTGTGTGCGTGGGTTTCCTCCGGGTGCTCCGGTTTCCTCCCACAGTCCAAAGATGTGTGGGTTAGGTGGATTGGCTAAGCTAAATTGCCCGTAGTATCCTAAAAAGTAAGGTTGGGGGGGGGGGGGGTTGTTGGGTTACGGGTATAGGGTGGATACGTGGGTTTGAGTAGGGTCATCATTGCTCGGCACAACATCGAGGGCCGAAGGGCCTGTTCTGTGCTGTACTGTTCTATGTTCTATTGTAAGTAGAAGCAGAGCTTTAAGATTTATGGTCCCAGTTTGGATCAAATGGAGAGGGATTGGGAAAAAGTTGAGCGCTGAGCAGGATCCCTCCTCCACTTCTACCGTTGACCACTTTCACGAGGGCAAGAGAGGGAATGGGCCCCAGAAAGACTAACTCCTATTAAGCAGACAATTAACAGCTACCTGGGCTCATTCAGAACTAGTCTCCAGTAAGGTTGTTTTTAATTTTCAGGGAGGCAGCTTTCAGATTTTACATCAGTTGCATAGGGCATGGACCAGGGATTGGAGGCAGGGACAATTTAAAAATTAAATAAAATGGCTTTACCTACTTTACAATTCATCATGAAATGCATGAGTTGTTTCGGTCATCATTAAGGTTAGTCATGGCAGTGCTGTGGTTGGAAGTTGTAACTACCTATTGAACAATGTATTTGCCAGATTGTTGCTGCTGTCAGCTTGCAGGCTGTGAAGTAAAACATCAACATTGTAAATATGGAAAAGTCTTCGGATGAATTAAATTTTATGAAATTGATAAAATGGTCGAGTACCTTTTGCAATATTGAATGGGCAGCCTAGGATAATAAAAATGTCTAATATTTTCAGCCTTTCCCATTTCTTTCATATATTCAGTCTAGGCACCTGCTGAGAAAGCAGTTCTAAAATCTGTCTGTTCACTTGGGGATTGCTTTGAGAGTATGAGTGTGGGGCAGCACGGTAGCACAAGCGGATAGCACTGTGGCTACACAGCGCCAGGGTTCTAGGTTCGATTCCCGGCTTGGGTCACTGCCTGTGGGGGTCTGCATGTTCCCCCCGTGTCTGCATGGGTTTCCTCCAGATGCTCCGGTCTCCTCCCACAGTCCAAGGACGTGCAGGTTAGATGGATTGGCCATGATAATTTGCCCTTATTGACCAAAAAGGTTAATAGGGGTTATTGCGTTATGGGGATAGGGAGGAAGTGAGGATTTAAGTGGAACAGTGCAGATTCGATGGGCCGAATGGCCTCCTTCTGCAATGCATGTTCTATGAATGCAGTTCAACTGCCTAACTATTTTACAAAGGCTGGACTGTTTACTTCGCTGGTTGTAAAAGTCAGTTTCTTTTAATTATGGGCTACTCAATGGCATCCAACTGTTACAATTGTGAGGCCTGTTCATAAAGTGGATAAATGGGGAGGAGGGTGAAGGGGTCTCAGGAGCTGGTGAGACTAGGGGTGATAAGGGAAGGGTGTGAGAGGGTGACAAAGGTGAGAGGTTGTGAAAGGAATAGGTTGATTTGGATTAATTTTTTCAGAATATTTACATTTTTGTAGGTTGCAAGCCCTTCCCAGGACAGGGCAACCTTTGCTGATCCCATTGAAACAACTGGGCTGACTTTTTTTTGGTAATGCAGGTGGGCCTTTTTTACCTTCTGCTCTGGAATTATCCCACTTCCATTCCTACCTCAGGAGGTTGCCAGCCAGATTCCAGGCGAACTGATAACATGGCTACCTGAAAATACTGTTTCTGCAGCTGGATTAGTCCTGCACCAGGAAGTTATGATAAACATTTACAAAACACCAGTTCAGCCCCAGCTAATGTATCGCATCCAATGTTGGGCAGACCATATTTTAGGAAGGACACAAAGGCTGTGAGAGGGCACAGAAGACATTTACTGGAATGGTAAATGAGGGATTACAGTTACAAAGATAGACTGGGAAAGGCGATGTTATTCTGGTCAGAACAGAGAAGGAGACAAGGAGATTTCAAAGAAGTGTTTAAAGTTATCAGAAGCTTGGATGGTGTAAATTGACAGATTTCTATTCACTGGAAAATCGGTGGCCAGATGGTGTGGATTTGGGATGAATGTCAGAAGAGTCAGAGGCGACATAAGGAGAACTGGGAAGGAATTCTCTGATCCTGAGGCTAAGAGTTGACACCGTTGCGTTTCTCGACGCTGATGTCTGGCCGGGTAAGACCACACGTGGCTGGCGCCAGCGGGACTCGGATTCTTTACGGCCGCTCGGCCCATCCCGTAGAGTGGCGTCTGACTGGCGGTGCACCAACCGCGCCGGCACCAATGGCGCCGATTCTTCGCTCTCCAGAGAATCGGCGTTGGGGCGGCGCTGCGCGATTCGCGCCCGGCCCGCCGATTCTCCGGTTCGGCCTGGGCTGAGAGAATCCCGCCCCCCTGGTCTTCATGCGGTGAGTGGTTATTTGAAGTGCACTGCCTGAAAGGATAGTGGGTAGAATTTCAATAGCACTTGTTAAAAGGGAATTGAATGAATACTTAAGGGAAAATAAATTTGCGGGGGTTTGAAGAAATAACGGAGGGGGGGTGAGATTCAGTGGAGCGCGCAAACAACACCCACATAGCCTTGGTGGACTAAATGGCCTTCTCCTGTGGTATTCTATTCGATGATTCTAGAAATACAAGTGATAATGGAAGTCCAGCAATTGGAAATGTTTTTTAAAAAGCAGCAAAATGATATAAAGAAATGAATAAGCAGTACAAAATAAAATGTGAAAAGGAAGTTGCAAATAGTTTCAAAGCCAGCAGCGAATGTTTTAGCAAATATATTAAGGAAAAGAGAATGATAACTTGGGATGTGGGCTCATTACAGACACATGCAAATAAGACTGTGGACAACAAGTGGAGTGGAGATTGTAACTGAGCAATTTGCATATATTTTCAAGATGGAGTGAGAGGGCGAAATACTGCTGGTAAGAGGAACCGAAAAATTAGCTCATAGATGAGGATTGTTTTTTAGACTTAATATAAACTAAACATTGGCAATGTAGAAAATAATGGGACTTGAAATTTAAAACATCTCCAGGATCAAATGGTTTCCACACCAGAGTATTAATTACCAGAGGGATGATTACTGATGCATTTGTTATAAATTTCAAAGATTTTCCTGATTTTGAAACCATGAGTTCTGCATTGTAAAATTGCAAATAGCTCTCCATTATTTCAGAGAGAAAGAAAGAAGAAATGAGACAAGTAAAGAACTGTCAGTTAAACGTCGACTCTGGGGGAGTTACTGGAATGAACTACCCAAGTAGCATGAGAGGTATGAGCTGATTAAAAGAGCCAGCACAAACTTGTAAAGAGTAGATCATTTCTGACGTATGTAACTTAATTTATAAGGGGTGCACCAACATAGTGAATAACAGTGTTCATGGATTTTATCTGTATGACCTTCCAGAAGGCTTTTAAAAGGTTTGTATGGGATATTATTAACCAAAGACGAAAGTCTATGGATTTTGATGCAACCTTATGATATGGACTGCTAAAAGGTTGGGACGTAGGGGACAGAGAGGAGAGAGCTCAAACGAATGTTCACTGATTGGCAAATATCATAAATTGCGTTCCTAGATACCTGTATCTGAGGGAGTTACACCAATTCAACAAAGTCACAGAAAGTTGTATGCCCAGGTATGTCAGTGACAGGAAGTTATGGGGCAGCTACTAAGTTGTGTAGAGATCAGCAAGCAGCTACGAAGGAACGTAGAAGGAACGAAATGGCATTTTGATCAGGATTGTTTTTCCCAATTTTTGGAGGTTTTATTATCGTTTAGGACACACAAATCTGCAGCGTTTACATTACACAGCTCCACATACCAACACATCTTGGCATTCTTAAATACTGTAATAGATGAGCAGAAATTAATTCCAACAGTGCCATTTTCAGACTAAGTGTGGGGCTGGATGGCTCTGGCAGTGCCTGTCCTGCCAACCAGAATAATAGGATCCTGCTCCAGATTCTGTGCTTGGAAGCTAATTAATTTTACATAAGGGAGTTCCTCTCTGAATCATCTTGTGGTCTGGCAGCTACTTCGTATACCCAACCTCCTCTGATAGGTTTGAAGGTCCCGGCGCCTTATTTAAACACCAGTCCAGCACACGTATAGTCCTCTCTCCAGGCCAACTGTCTTCACCAGACCATTCAGCTTGTCAGCAACCCTGGTGGGGAAAGGATAGCAGCCTCAACAAGAAGTCTGCTCCTTGATTCAACTACCTTTCCCCTGAGTCATCCCCTGTGAGGGGCCCATGCCCCACTTGGACCTCAAACTGTTGTATCTGGAATCTTGCTGCATTCCCTTCCAGTAAACAGATGTGGTATCCCTTTGATCTCCTTGTTTGTGAAATTTTCGTGACGACTTTTTCGGGTCCTCTATCTTCCCTCTGCACTCCATTATTCATCACCTTGTTGCAATCCCAGTTGGTGTTATAACTGAAACATGGAGCAACCGAGTCACAGGACTGCTAATTATGTTTTAACAACAAAAAAAAAACATTTGTTGAACATGAAAAAATGGACTATGATACAATACTCCTTTACTCTCTACTTATCTTAACAAACACACAAAGATTTAAGATTAACATGGATTACAAAGTATATCTTAAACTACAATGGTCTCAGTAAAGTCCCTTTAAATACACAGACTCGCTGTGGTCAAATACACTCTCCATTTTACTTGAACCCAAGTCATTTTCTGTGGCTTTCTCCTCAAAACCCTCTGAAATGGTTCACATGAGCGTTTCCAAACCCCACTCCCAAAAATATATGCTTTAAAGTCTTCTTTCACAACAATGGTTTGCCTCAACAGTTTGTATTTCCAAATCCAGTTCAGGTCTTTCAAATTACTCTTTCAACTCCCCTTTCAGGATTTCTTTGTTTTGAATCTTGTACAAACTGTTTGCAATTGCTTTAATTCTCAGTTCCCAGACTCTATTAAAATGGCATCAAACATTTGATTTACCTCTGAAGTCTGCTTTTCCATTTTTGTCTGGTTACTGCAGCTGCCTCTTTCACTCACAACACTTTGCCTCTAACCTCCTTAAATTCTGATGAATATTTTGGCCTCTGTTCTCTTAACTCTAGTCTTGTTAAGAAATTATTTCCATTGCAATTCCTTGGTTATCTGGACTGTATCTGGTTCTTTGCTAAGTCTGCCTCTGTTGATAAGCAACTCTTGCCAACCTCTATTCACTCTTCATGCCATAACCCTCTCCATAAGTGCAATAGAAGCACGGTTGAAACTGAACCAACCCCCAGACATACAAATAGCTTTGTCCAGAATGAATCTAACTATAGGTTTTATCCTGCCTTACACAGAAACATTAAATTAAATCCACTTAGAACTGTACCTTATTTCTAATGGTTACCAATACAAATATAAATCCCTTAAAGCTACCTTTGTTTTCCGAACAATCTTCATGTATCTCCTTGCCCCTCTCAAGCTATTGTGAACCCTCATCCTTCCCCCCTCCCACCTTGCACAGCCCTCCTTCCACATTGCTCCTTGTCTTTATTAGCCTACACCCCCCCAACCTTCCAGTCCCTGTTGAAGTTCAGCACCTATGTTGCAGTGATTGCATGAGTCCCCCAGCAGAGTGCTGTCCAGATAAACACTGCAGCATGGCTCCATGGGGAAAGAGACACCTGTAGTCCCTAACCCCAGGTGCAGTGCTGATCCAAGACCATGACACAGGTTGACTCATGGGTCCAGCAGCACATTGTTGCCCATAACGACCAGCTCAGCATCGAGATGGAAGGCAGGAACTGGTCTATCCTGGGAGAGTGGCGAACAGTTCATCAGGAGCATTGCAGCACCATGACAGAAAGTTGTTGCGCACACCCTCAACTGTCTGGTGAACTGAGGACCGCTGTGTGCACACCACTCATTGCCAATCGGGTTTGACCCCAATGTAAATTCCCACTGATGTGATGCAGGATTGGAATGCCCGATGGGATGTTAACGCTTCAATAAGCATCCATGCGGTGCAAATAGCAACCTGGCAGAAGGAAGAGCAAGGTGCCATTAAACCAACATTCGGTAAAATAGCACAAGGCTTTAGGCTGGCAGGTTTCTGACTTTTTGTCTCCCGCCAGACTCACCACGCCCACTAGCCACCAAACCCGCTGCGGTTTCTCCCCCTGGACTCCCGGGTCTTCCGAAACCCCAAAAATTGCCACCCCTGGACCCATCGCCACCCTTGTTTTTAGCACCCAGGACATGACGCCCACAAATCCCTCCCAGTAACCCCTAGGCTTAGGGCATGCTCAAAACATGTGAACGTGGTTCGCTGGTCCTCCCGCGCACCTAGCGCATTTGTCCTCTATCCCAAAGAATTTGCTCATCCGAGCCACCGACATGTGGGCCCGTTGAACGACCTTAAATTGAATCAGCCCGAGCCTGGCACATGTCGCGGTCGAATTTACCCTACTCAGGGCCTCTGCCCACAGCTCATCCTCTATTTCCCCGCCTAGCTCCTCCTCCCATTTAAGTTTCAGTTCCTCCGTCTGGGACCCTTCCTCCCTCATGAGCACCTTATAAATATCAGAGACTCTACCCTCCCCTTCTTCCCCCTAGAGACTATTCTGTCTTGGATCCCCATTGGCGGGAGGCTTGGGAAAGATGGGACCTGTCTACGAACAAAATCCCGCAACTGTAGGTACCTAAAATCATTTCCCCTTACCAGCCCAAATTTCTCCTCCAAGCTCCTCAAACTCGCAAAGCTCCCTTCCAGGAACATATCGTCCCCGCCCGCCGCCATGCTCGAAACCCCCCATCTATACTCCTGGGGGCAAACCAATGGTTGTCGCAGATTGGCGCCCAAACCGACGCCCCCGTCTCCCCTACATACCTCCTCCACTGGCCCCATATCCGCAGGGTCGCCACCACTACCGGGCTGGTGGAGTACCTGGCCGGTGGCAGAGGTAGAGGAGCCGTGACCAGGGCTGCCAAGCTGGAGCCCCTGCACGAAGCCGCCTCCACCCGCTCCCAGATAGATCCCGTACCCACCATCCACTTCCTTATCATAGCGATGTCGGCCGCCCAGTAATAATTAATCAGACTCGGCAAAGCCAGCCCTCCCTCGCTGCGGTTCCTCTCCAGCATCGCCTTCTTCACCCGCGGGGATTTTCCCGCCCAGACAAAGCTCATGATCAGCCCGTTAACTCTTTTGAAGAAGGACTGTGGGACAAAGATCGGGAGGCACTGAAAGACAAACAGAAATCTAGGGAGGATTGTCATCTTTACAGTCTGCACCCTCCCTGCCAGCGACAGCGGGAGTGCATCCCATCTCCGAAACTCTCCCTTCATTTGCTCCACCACCCTGGCCAAATTTAACTTGTGCAGTCTGCCCCAGTCTCGCGCCACCTGGATTCCCAAATACCGGAGATTTTCCTCAACCAGCCTAAACGGTAGCCCTCTCAATCTGTTCTCCTGGCCCCTTGCCTGTACCACAAACATTTCACTCTTGGCCGTATTTCATTTGTATCCTGAAAACTGGCCGAACTTCCTCAACATTCCCAGTATACTTCCCATCCCGGCCACTGGGTCCGACACGTACAGGAGCAGGTCGTCTGCGTAAAGAGAGACCCTATGTTCTACCCCGCCCCTCACCATCCCCTTCCATCCCTCTGTGGCTCTCAGCGCAATCGCCAGCGGCTCTATGGCCAACGCAAACAGCAGCGGGGAGAGCGGGCAGCCCTGTCTGGTCCCTCGGTACAGCCTAAAGTACTCCAACACATCTCTGTTAGTCCTGATGCTGGCCTTCGGGGCCTGATATAATAATTTGATCCAATCCACCAGTCCCTCCCCCGAACCCAAACGGTCCGAGCAGCTCCCATAGATAGTCCCACTCCACCCGGTCAAAGGCTTTCTCGGCGTCCATCGCCACCACTACCTCCACCTCCCTGCCCGCCGGGGGCATCATTATCACATTAAGTAATCTTCTCAGGTTGGCCGCCAGCTGCCTACCTTTCACGAACCCAGTTTGGTCCTCCCCAATTACCTCCGGTACGCAGTCCTCCATTCTAACCGCCAGTACCTTTGCCAGGAGCTTGGCGCCAACATTAATCAGGGAGATTGGCCTGTAGGACCCGCACGCCTCCGGGTCTCTACCCCGCTTCAATATCAGTGATATAGTGGCTTGCGACAGGGTCCCTCTGTCCCTTGCCTCATTGAAAACTCTCACCAAGACCGGGCCCACCAGCTCCGAGAACTTCCTATAGAACTCTACTGGGTATCCAACCGGCCCCAGGGCTTTCCCCGACTGCATGGCCTTTAGGCCTCCCAATACCTCCTCCACTCTAATCGGGGCCCCCAGCTCATCCACTCCCCCCCCACCTACTGTTGGGAATGTTAACTCGTCCAGAAACCTTTTCATCTCCTCCGGTTCTTCCGGCGGCTCCGAAGTCCCGGAATACTTTATTCAATCCTGCTGAGTCCTCCACTTTGCATCCCTCCACATCCATCACTCTACTTATTTCCCTGGCTGCCTCCCTCTTCCTAAGTTGCTGCGCTAACAGTCTGCTAGCCTTTTCCCCATGCTCGTACGCCACACCCCTCGCCTTCCTAAGCTGTTCCACGGCCCTACTCGTGGATAGTGCCCCCAGTTCTGCCTGAAGTCTCTGCCTCTCCCTGAGTAAAACCTCCCCCGGGGAGGTGCTCTTCATCTATCCGACCCATTTCCCTGACCAATCTGTCCATCTCTGCCCTGTCTGCCTTGGCTCTGTGGGACCCAATTGAAATCAGCTCCCCCCGCACTACTGCCTTGAGCACCTCCCACAGGGTCACCGCTGAGACCTCCCCCGTGTCATGAAAAATGAAAAATGAAAATCGCTTATTGTCACGAGTAGGCTTCAATGAAGTTACTGTGAAAAGCCCCTAGTCGCCACATTCCGGTGCCTGTCCGGGGAGGCTGGTACGGGTCATTCACCTGCAGGTAATTTCACATACACCTCCGAAGCCTCTCACAGATCCCCTCCTCCGACAGCAGTCCCACGTCTAGCCTCCATTGCTGGCGTTGGTAGCTCGCCCCCTCGATCTTGCAGGTCTACCCAGTGCGGGGCATGGTCTGAGATAGTAATTGCTGAATATTCCGTGTTCTTTACCTCCCCTATACAATCCCTGCTTAGTACGAAGAAATCTATCCTAGAATATACTTTATGGACGTGCGAGTAAAACGAGTAGCCCCTTCCTGTCGGCTGTCTGGCTCTCCAGGGGTCCACTGCCCCCATTTGCTCCATAAACCCTTTCAGCTCCCTTGCCACTGCTGGGAGTCTACCCGTTCTGGGACACGACCGATCCAAAGCCGGGTCAAGGACCATGTTAAAGTCCCCCCCCATTATTAGCCTGCGAGAGTCTAGGTCCGGGATCTTCCCCAGCACTCTTTTAATGAAGTCCACGTCATCCCAGTTCGGGGCATATATATTCACCAGCAACACTCTTCTCCCCTCCAGTCTGCCCCATACCATCAGGTATCTGCCCCCCTGCCTGCGGCTATACTTTCCGCCTCAAATTGCACCCGCTTGTTGATCATGATTGCCACCCCCCTGGACTTCGAGTCCAAGTCCGAGTGGAAGACCTGGCGAATCCAGCCCTTCCTTAGCCTGGTCTGGTCAGACACTTTCAGATGTGTCTCCTGCAACATAATTACTTCCGCCCTCAGAGCCCACAAGTGCGCGAACACCCCCGCTCTCTTGACCGGCTCATTCAGTCCCCTGACGTTCCAGGTGATCAGCCTGGTCGGGGGGCACAACCCCCCCCCCCCCCCCCCCCCCCCCAACGCTGGTGAGCCATAGCCTTTCTTGGTCCGGCCCCCGGCCCATGCGTCGCGCCATTTCTGGCCCGCCCGTTGGCTGCCTCCACCCTCGACCTCCTTTCCAGTGCCTATTTCAAGTCCCTCCTACGTCAGCAGAACAACCCCCCCCCCCAACAACATCCCCCGATACCCCCACCCCTGCCATCCACTGGCTGTGATCTCCCCCCTCACCTGACTCCCTTGACTAGCCAATCTGCTCACCCGGTGACTCAACACTCCGGCACCTTCCTGTCTCATTCCCATTGTTTTCCCGTCCTCCTCCCCACTCCCCGGCGCCCCATCCCCCTCTCCAACCCACTGGAGCAAACTCACTGGCACAGGAAGGCATGGACATCAACAAAACAAAAACAAAAAAAACGCCAACCCACGTCCTTGGCCCCCCTTGCTGATCGGCCCCCCTTTGTTACCATGCCGGCTCCAGTGTCCTCCGCGAGCTGCACAAAAAGTACAAATCCGCCGAAAAAGGGAAAAACAGAAAAAAGAGGAAAAAACAAAAACATAAGAGAAAAAAAACAAACAACAAAAACCCCGAAACCAATATCCATGAACAAAGGAAAGAGTCCCAAATGTTCCGCTTTGCGCCTTTGACCCAGCAAACCGTTGACCAGCAGTCCAGGCCCATTCGGCGTACCTTCCTACGGTAGTCCTCGGGCCCTAATTCGCATCCTTTTCGGGACCAGCCCCTGATCCCTCACAAAGTCCATCGCTTCTTCAGTCTCGGAGAAGTAGTGGTGTTGACCCTGGTGCGTGACCCATAAACGAGCCGGGAACAGCAAACCAAACTTCACATGCTTCTTGAACAGCACCTCCTTGACATTCTTAAAGGCTGCTCGCCGCCGAGCCACCTACTGGCTTAGGTCCTGGTAAATGCGGAGGACACTGTTGTTCCACGTGCTGCTCCTGGCGCTCTTTGCCCACCGCAGCACCCGCTCCTTGTCCATGAACCTGTGGAACCTAATCACCATCGGGCGGGGGGGTCCGCCCAGCCGCCCCTGCCTTGCCTGCACCCTGTGTGCCCCCTCCAGCTCCGGCGGTCGCGGAAAGGCTTCGACCCCCATCACCTGCATCAATAGGTCTGCTACAAACGCTGCGGCATCAGCTCCCTCAGCCCCCTCCGGAAGGCCGACCATCCTCAGGTTGTTCCTGCGGGCTCTATTCTCCAGCTCCTCCTCTCTGTCTAGGAGTCTTCTCTGCCGCTCCTTCAGCCCGTCAACCTCTAGCGCTGCAACTGTCTGCGCATCCGCCTGCTCCTCCACCGCCTCTCCCAGCTCCTTAATTTTAACATCCTGCGCATCCAGCCTCTGGTTCAGCTGATCCACCGCTCTCTGGATTGGGTCCAAGTTGTCCCGCTTCAGCGCTTCAAAACTGGACTTCATTACCTGGAGCATGTTATCCAGCGCCTGCTGGATTGCTGAGTCTAGGGTCCGTGTGTCCGCCATCTTAGGTTCCAGGTAAGTTTCTTCAGGTCCTTGTCTCTGTCCCTTTTTCTCTCTTTTCTTCTGCCTCCTGGACTCCCGCTGTTCCATGTGCCGCAGCCCGCTCCTCAGCACTTTCGCTGCCGCCTTCCTTCAGGTCCGTGGTCCCGCTATCGCGGGGAATCAGCCCTCCGGAGTGAGAGCACGCCGAATGTGCGGCTCACTCGGACATCGCCGCCACCGGAAGTCCGGCCTGCTTGTCTTAACGCTGACAGAGTCAGATCGATTCTGGCTTACAGTGGTCAAGATTCTATTTTTCCAAGGTTTATCAGAATCGATTTACATATGCATGATTTAATTGGTTTGCGATTAACAGTACATTCAACACATTGTATCGGTTTCAGAAGCACTTGATTGTTTTCTGGCGGTTTTTATCTGTACATGTTTTCACTGTGTCAATGACTCCCTAGCAGAGCGCCCATTATATTGACAATGGTTCGTACTCATCCTCAGTGTTCCTGACTTGTTATGTCAATCGTGCAGCCCCGGCCCTTGAATGATTTAATCACCTTTTAGGGCAAGAACAAAAGACTGGCCGGAGCCATTCTGAAAGGAATTGATCGTTCTATTGTATCTGTGGTGAACTCATTCCTAACCTCAACTGAGATGGTTTGAATTAGAATCAGTTTTTGTCCTCTAGTCTCTGCGAGTGGCTGGGACTAATGCACCTAGATAGTTTTACTGCAGTTTTAATCCAGTATATTACTTCATATGATTTTTAAGCGTATTTTCTTATTAAAGCGATTGTGCCTCTCAAAACTCCCTGCGACAGTGATCACAAATCTGCAACATCACTAATTTCACCTCTCTAACATCACGCAATTCTGCCCCTGCCTCAGCTCATCTGCTACTCAACTTTTCACCCATGCCTTTGTTATCTCTAAACTTAACTATTCCAATGCACTCCTGCCTTGGCATCAAATGTTTTTACCCCATGGAAACTTGGCATCTTCCGAAACTCTGCCGCCCAAATCCTAACTAGCACGAAAGAGAAAATGCGGGAAAATCTCAGCAGGTCTGGCAGCATCTGTACGGAGAGAAAATAACTAACGTTTCAATTCCGATGACTCTTTGTCAAAGCTAACAGACAGAGAAAGTGGTAAATATTTATACTGTGGAGTCCTAACTGGCACTTAGTCTAAGCACCAAGGAGGTGATGGCATAGTGGCAATGTCAATGGACTAATACTCCACAAACCCAGGGGACCTGAGTTCAAATCCCACCCTGGCAGATGATGAGATTTAAATTCAATAAAAATCTGGAATTAAGAGTCAAATCATGATCATGAAATGATTGTTGTAAAAACAGGTCATCTGGTCCACAAATGTCCTTATGGGGAGGAAACTTGCTATCCTTGTCTGGTCTGGCCTACATGGCCTACAAACACAGCAATGTGTTTGACTGTTAACCAACCTCTGAAATGATCCAGCAAGTCAGTCTGCTCAGAGGGATGGGTGGGTAATAAATGCTGGTCCAACCAGTGACTCGTACATCCTGTGAAAGAATAAAAAAATGCCCTTAACTACCTGACCTACATTGGTTACCATCTGAGCAATGCCAATTTAAATTTGTCATCCTTGTTTTCAGATCCCTCCGTGGTCTCATAATTCCTGTTCTGTATCTCTATAGCCTCCTCCAGCCCCACTATCCTCAACCACTCTACCAATTTGGACCTCATGACCATCAACAATTTTAATTGCTTTTCACCATTGACAGCCATGCCATAATCTGCCAAGCTGTGGCGCAGTGGCTAGCACTGCTGCCGCACAGTGCCAGGGACCCGGGTTCTATTGTGCCTTGTCTGTATGTAGTTGGCACATTCTCCCCGTGTCTGCATTGGTTTCCTTCGGGTGTTCGGGTTGCCTCCCAATGTCCGGTGATGTGCCGGTTAGGTGGATTGGCCATGATAAAATTGCCCCTTCGTGATCAGGTTTGGTAACACGGCTATGGGGATAGGGCAGGGTGGGTGGACCCCTCTTTCAGAGGTTTGGTGCTGGGGCCTCCTTCTGCACTGTCGGGATTCATGGATACACCATGAATAACCTGTGGGATTTTTCTCCCTAACTCTCTCCATCTCAAGTCCTCTCTCTCTTCCTTTGAGCCGCTCCTCAAAGCCTATCTCCCTAACCAAGCTTTTGGCCATCTGCCTTAATACTTTCTTTTGTGCTTTGGTGTCACATTTTGTTTGATAATATTTCTGTCACGTGCTTTGGAGTATTTACTATGTCAAAGGCTCTATGCTGCTGTTGTCGACAACATACACAGGCCCCTGCAGTGTCGGTCAGATCACTCCGTGCTCTCATAATTCCTGTTCTGCATCTCTATAGCCTCCTCCAGACCCACAATCCTCACAATTACCACGCAACATGAATCCAGCGGCTGTGAAGGTAACTATAGCCTTTATCGCTTATCTTTCTTGCTTGCAACAAGTATGCTCCCCTGTAATGAGAATGTCCTCCAGAGTGCCAAAATGGACATATCTTTGTTGTAGCCATGTCATGTAGCAATGAACCAGGAATCACGTGCGTCAGTGATCCATCTTTGCCTGACACTTTTCTATCCCTTCTGATAGATTATTGATTTATTGATTCATTGATTTATTCATGGTTTTGAGTACTAATTGAATGGATGGGTGAAAAGGTGATGTGCTTTCAAAGGTCACAGGCTGGAAAAAATTAAGTTCACCTTGAGAGGATCGCTGTCAGGGGTCACCCGGAGGTAGCAGCCATTCGTTGACTTCTTTGTGGAGAATTAATCGTCAGCAGTAGAGGGGGGAAGGGGAGGGGGGGAAGGGGGGGTTAGGGTAGCGTAGAGTAGGGGGTTGCTTAAGCAGGTTATTGCGAGTGGGGAGCCGATGCTTGCATTATGTCTTATTTGCTTTTTGTACATTACGGTATAATGTTGCTGTTTTATATGCCAAATATACCTCAATAAAATTGTTTATTAAAAAAAAAACTGTTGAACTTTGGTATCATGTCTGTGGAGGATAGGCATTGTTTCAGTGACTGTCTCATATAACAAATTAACTCCAGTATAAAGTATCAGATATTGTTTCAGTGAATGTTTCATACCGTGAAAAGACGAGTGTGCATTTAGTAATAAATATGTATCAAATGATTAGTTACGTCAATGTCTATGGTCAGCAGCGGCGTAAGAAAGTGATTTTCATGAAACTGCCCTGAACTAACTTTGATGAACATCTGTCAATCTTAAGCAATGTTTAATTAATCAATCATCCTCGAAGTAACAAACATCCATTTGAGCAAATCAGGAGGTTTCAGCTGAGAATAAGAAGCCATCGAGAGTAAATGAGGGATTAGACCATAGATAAGGATTCCATTAAAAGTAAGACCTCGTGGGCGAGGTTTTGTTCCAAATTTATGCCTTCCTCAATTCTTTAACCATCTATTGATTTATTGTTTAAAAGTGATTTCTTCATACTTTTCTTTATGCTTTTATGTTTAACGCTTTTTGCTAAGTTTTGACCAGTTGATGTATTATTTGATCTTAGTTTTTATTCAGTTCTTCTGCAAATGTATTATAGCGAATAATTAGCACTAAAGTCATCTTTTGATACCTCCAATCAACTAGACAAATGATTCTTATTAGACGAGGGTAAAACAAGAGTCCCAATGCCTCATTCAGTCTCGATAAGGGATTACCAATCATTTTGAATCTTTCTGAAGGATTTCATTATTTCGTTCCCTGTGTGGCCAGTTTACTTTAAGTGGCTACATCCCTTTCTATTTTATAGACAATACTTTCTATTGTCTTCATGCCGTGTGTCACACTCTGTAATGGGAGTTTTGTAGCATTATGGTGCAAGGTTTAGGAGGGGCTGGTTTAGCTCACTCAGCTAAATCGCTGGCTTTTAAAGCAGACCAAGCAGGCCAGCAGCACAGTTCGATTCCCGTACCAGCCTCCCCGGACAGGCGCCGGAATGTGGCGACTAGGGGCTTTTCACAGTAACTTCATTGAAGCCTACTCGTGACAATAAGCGATTTTCATTTCATTTTCAAGTTGATGCAGGCAATCTGTGTCAAATTAGTAAACCTGACAGATTTGCCATCTTGGAATAAGAATCCAGCATGGAAACCAGCTTTTGGGTTTTCAGTATTGAGCATGCTGGTCAAAACACTGGAGGAAATTAGCAAAAGTACAACACACTTTTACACTTGAGAATGAAGTCGATGTTTTAAGCACTTACGAATGGGCTTCCGGTCGCCTTGGTAGAATTTATGAGTTCGAGTTTATTCAGTCTGTAAGTCTTAATCGAGGTCAACAAAACATTTTTAAAAAATCACAATTTTATCTCTGGTGCTCCTGAATTACACCAATATCTCTTTGGAAAAGCAGCCTTGAAGAAAATAAATGTGCACAAGTGAATTCACTAATCCCAAAAATGTAGAAGGTGAACGCTTAAAGGGAGAGTGGGTTAAAGATCTATCGCTAGAGATGTTACTCTCTGGGCACAGTAAACTTGTTGCATCATCAAACTTTGTGCAGTTTTTTTAAGAGATAAGAAGAAAGAAATACGTGATAGTTCAGATAAATTTCTGTTTCATACTCCATTTCTCCAGAGATCGGTTCTGCCTGCCGGCAGGACATGTCTCCAGCTCTGTACATTGCTGTAATCTTTTCACCATTCAAATTGATTGCCACTGAGAATTTTGGTCGCGACACATATCTGACTTCAGGAAGTTTCCACGCCATTTCATACCTTGTACTTGAATTATCAGCAATTATGATGCATGCTGCTCGAATATCACAATAAATGTTCCCATTTCTTTCTCAACAGCTTTTAGCTCATAGGTGTCAAGCCCAGTTGATCAACAACCTCAGAAAACATTATTCCAGTGCACCCTTTTTATGCTGGTTCTTCAGAAGGTTAACAGCTTCACAAAAACAGTATGCACAGGGATATAGCGTGAATGTGTTGAGCAGTCCTATGTGAACTTGCTAATTGGAAGTCCGAAGTGAAAAAAAATGAGGTTAATCCAAAGCACTATTTCAAGTGAAACCATTGCTGCAGGGCAAGTGGGATACCTATAAAGAGTGATTAATAACTGGAATTAGCTGATGGGCAGGTAATGGAAGCAAAAATACTGAAACCATTAAATGCTGCGACAGAATGCTTCAGAGTCTCGGCTTGGTGATCCATGAGGGGGATTGGTGCTGTGCAAAACTGGACTTTATATTCTTAAGGGAAAGGTGAACAGGGTGAACAGAATGGCTTCCTATATCGTAACAGCAGGAAATTTGTGGTGCGTGCGTCCAGAAATCTTAAAAGGATGGGTCATATATGAAAATGTAGGTCTTGGGGAAAGTATTTATCTTGACCCAATTCTGGTCACTTTGAGAGTTTAATTTGGCCCGTCTGACTCTCTGCTCTTCATTTGCCTGCCTGAACTAAATAGCGCTGAAGATCGGAGTAATTAATTTTTAAAAATACTCTCTTTGATGTATTGGCCTCCTTACTTGAGAAAGGACGTACTGGCGCTAGAGGGTGTGCAGAGGAGATTCACTAGGTTAATCCCAGAGCTGAAGGGGTTGGATTATGAGGAGAGGTTGAGTAGACTGGGACTGTATTCGTTGGAATTTAGAAGGATGAGGGGGGATCTTATAGAAACATTTAAAATTATGAAGGGAATAGATAGGATAGATGCGGGCAGGTTGTTTCCACTGGCGGGTGACAGCAGAACTATGGGGCATAGCCTCAAAATAAGGGCAAGTAGATTTAGGACTGAGTTTAGGAGGAACTCCTTCACCCAAAGGGTTGTGAATCTATGGAATTCCTTGCCCAGTGAAGCAGTTGAGGCTCCTTCATTACATGTTTTTAAGGTAAAGATAGATAGTTTTTTGAAGAATAAAGGGATTAAGGGTTATGGTGTTCGGGCCGGAAAGTGGAGCTGAGTCCACAAAAGATCAGCCATGATCTAATTGAATGGCGGAGCAGGCTCGAGGGGCCAGGTGGCCTACTCCTGCTCCTAGTTCTTATGTTCTTATGTTCTTATGTGTCGAAGTAACCATGAGTAAAACTATGGAACCTACATGGGAGAGACAACAGGAACACAAGGTAGGGTCGTAATGAATGACTGGCTTATTACGGTATACACAGAATCACAAAACTACTGCTCCTCTGCTCAAAGGACTATCCTCACTGACCTTCCCCTAGGTCAGGGTTTTTATACTAAGTAGTTGCCCCTTGTTAAGGGGAAACCCTGCCCCAATTACCAGAGGAGTTCATACTCAGCTGTGTAAGGGGGAAATTGAATTAAGCACAGTCCTTGCCCCCAAGGGTGTCGTAATAAAAACCTTCAGCCTCAAATCAGGCAGATGACTATATTCTCGGATCCAAACAATCTGGATAGCTCCCTTCACACTTAAATCTTAGATTTTGACATTTATGAGTCATGCATAACTAAATCCCTCACGCTGAAGGTTGAAGTTGGAACCAAGACCCCAGAAACTTTGGTGTTGCAAGTAAATGACACTGGCTAACAGCATTTTGAAGTGATGAACTGTCATTTTACTAAGGTTACTGCATTGCTTTGTATCCTGCAGCAGGGCCTCTGTTTCAAATTCACTTTCCAGGTTGTCAGTTAATGTGTACGATTGGCATTCATTTGTATTCAACTGGTGTATGTACTTAAGGTAACATGCGGAAAATGCCCCCAGTATTGCACAGCGTCAGTAGGATTATATATATTTTCACATTTCTGCCAATCTTTCATCATGCAAGAAAATGACAAATCCATTACTTGGTGATTTAAGGCGCATTAATGACACTAATAAGCATCTTAACGGTGATTCACACCTATGAATAACAAGACGGGAAACATCCACCGGCTCTCGATAATTCTTAATCTGGATGAAAAGCAATTCAACTTGAGGATTAATATCCACAGTAATTTTCACTGATGCAGTCAGGAAATACTTAATGACGTTCAATTGCTGCATTTGTGCTCCCTCGTCAGACTTTGTAAATCTGCCAGATGATATACCAACACACTGGGATTATGGAATTAATTCCAATATACATTTTCCATTTTAGTTTTATATAACTTTTATTACATTGATTTTTAAGATGTTTTGGGAACAGATAAGCAAATGAAGTGCAAATTGCACATACATCTTACGAGAATATATACAGCTTGAAATAATTTTATCTCGCAATCTCTATTTCTAAAATGCATTCAATTGAATTCACTGATTGACCTGCTAAATATGGATTGTTTTTTATGCTCCCTGTTGGCAGATTTGAAGACTGTGTTTGTTAAATCCCATGAGTTGTCTGCCTACAAGCTAGCTCTTGCGCTCATTGAAATGATCTAGCAGCCCACCCACCAGTGGGCGAATCGAAACCCTTCAGTTAGTAATGAACTCCTGTCGAAGCGCCTCATCCCATATCTGCCCTAGTACCGAGCCAGGTTAACCTGCACAGTCCGTTAGTGAGCAGGAAGGTTTCTCCCTCACAGGGCCCTCCCAGTGCCCAACCCCTCACATTGCCTCTCCCCAAGGGCTCACAGGAACCCAAACCCAAAATCATCCCCCTTGACTGGGCTAGCCAGCTTGGCACTCGGAGAGGCCCCCATACACTTACCAAAAACCCAATTCAACACCACACGCCCCTGATCTCAAAGTGACAGAGAGCTGCTGGCCTCTGATTGGTCAGCAGTTCTAGAACAAAGAACAAAGGAAAGTACAGCACAGGGACAAGCCCATTGGCCCTCCAAGCCTGTGCCGATCATGATGCTCTAACCACAAAAAAAAACTTCTACCCTTACTCGGTCCGTATCCCTCTATTTCCTCCCTATTCATGTATCCATCTAGATGCCTCTTCTCTGAGGTGGGTCTTCCTGTAGCTGAGGGATGTAGCCTGCCTCCAGTCCACTAATGGCGGATTGCCGAGGGACAGCAGGTGTACCCTCAGCGAACATCATACTTACTGTAGAGCTAGCGGTTGGGGTGCTGGGCACCAAATCACCTCTTATAGTTTAGCCGATAGTGTAAAAATGAGTAAATAGTCAGCATAAAAGTACAGAATTATCAGTATGCTATCAGAATATCTACTTTGCAGCTGAAGGCCCTGATGCATGCCTCCTCAATATTGGTATGGATAGGACAGTCGATCCTGTGTCTTGTTTTCAACTTTCTTCCCAATTTAGCATCTTACAAGATGCCAAATCGAATTTGAAAAGCTGCAATGGCTGAGTGCCTAACTGATGCAGCCCTTGCATTTATTAAAAAAGTTAAACTGATTTCTCAAAGGGCACTCATTTCCTTAACACCACCACTCTGAATGGCATCCTTTGGAAATAAAGAGAAGCAGAATGAAGACATTTCCCAATGTCAAACAGGCAATCTTATTGATGAAGCCAGTATGCCCACACAGTGTTTTGCAAATTTATTACAATTAAATAGATAGGAATATCTACCCACAGGAAGGTAATAAGCAAATCCTTCTGAAGGTCTTGTTTTTCATTTTCTTTGTCACTGGATCATGGATATAGAATTGCACAGCAAGTTATGTTGTCATTAATAATATCCCTGCTATGTTCCCCTAAAAGATTGTGACACATCAGTAACCATCCACAATCAAGGCAGTGTTGCAAAATGGTTAACTAAATACAAGAAGCGAGAGTTGATATCAAGCAGCATGGACTTTTCTTTTTCTCACAACTGAGCACTTCAACTACTAGCAATAACTGCAGTGCCTCCACCCCTTTTAACCTTTTCTTCATGTCTCCAGGTGTCTACGTGGAGAGAGCTGCTCGAGCACCAGGAGGATAACTGATCAACCACACATTTTTGTTGTTCTTCATTGAGGAAACTGGTTCGAATTGGAAATCCCAGATTATTCTGCTTTCCAGAAGGATGTTGCAGCTGATACCTAAACCGTCTGTCTAGAGTATTAATCTTTGTGCAGCAGGGAACACTAAGGTCTACTGGTGTTTCCAGAGCCTGTCCCCTCGACCATGATTAAATGATTAGTTGCACTGGAAGGGTTGCAAGTAGGATGTGTGGAGCTGGAGACCAAGCAGACTCTGGTAAAGAACCAATTTTAAGATTGATGTCCCGGGACCTCAACACAAAGAAAATGCTGGTTAAAAAAGGGCAAAGGACCAGCAAAGGAGGTGGCATGGTAGCACTGTGGTTAGCGCTGCTGCCTCACAGTGTCAGGGACTTGGGTGACTGTCTGTGTGGAGTTTGCACATTGTTCCCATGTCAGCATGAGTTTCTTCCGAGTGTACTGGTTTCCAGCCACAGTCCAAAGGTGTACAGGTTGGCTGGATTAACAATGGTTAAAAAAATTGCCCCTTCGTGTCCAAAATTGTGCAGGTCAGGTTGGGTTATGGGGATAGGGTGGGACAGTGGGCATCGGTGGGGTGCTCTATCGGAGGGTCGGTGAAGACCCGATGGACTGAAAAGCCTCCTTCTGCACTGCAGAGATTTTACGGAAACAAGTCAGAAGACATTGTCTGAAAGAGCAAGGTTTCTCAGAAATGGCAAGAAACAGGGTTGGATTTCTTCTGATGACTGATTAATCATTAAAACAGCACAGCAATTACACCTTCACCTGTCAATGTTGCACCCAATTTCCTCAGTACATATTAATTAAATACTAATGGCAGGCTGCCTGTGCAATCAACACACCCTGTCACTGGGAGGAGAGGGGTGGGAAGAGTGAAAAATGTGCTGTTGCATTAAACACTGGCTGTCGTGGCAGAAAAGGTTGAGGAAGCAAGTGGATGTCTATAGCAATATGAGTCACTGCCCTGTCTCAGGCTGATACTTTTTCTCGGAACTGAGTTCACATATGGAATGATTTCAAATAAGGTGCTATTGTGCATAATTTGGCAAGCAGTCCATGTCCATATGCAACAAGACATGGAACAGATTCATGCTTGTGTTGATAAATGGCAAGGAGCATTTGGTCAACGTAAGTGCCACACAATGACTGTCTCCAACAAGAGTGAATCTAACTAACTCCCCTTCACATTCAATTACATCACTATCGATCGATTCCCCACTTTCAACATCCTGGGCGCGGGGGGTTGCCATTGACAGGAAACTTAACTGGACCAGCCATACAATTACTGTGGCTGCAGAAGCAGATCAAAGTCTGGGAATTTTGTGTAGGGAAACTTATCCCCTGACTCCCCAAAGTCAGATGTATGAAGGAATACCCTCCACTTGCCTGGATGAGTGCAGCTCCAACAACACTCAATAAGCTAACCATCATCTAGGAAGAAAGCAGCTCGCTCAATTGGCACCCCATCCACCACCTTAAACATTCATTCCCTTCACCTGTGATGCACAGAGGAGGTAGTGTGTACCATCTACAAGATGCACTGCCACAACTCACCAGGGCTCTTTCAACAGCACCTCCCAAATCTGCAACTGTGGTGTTCTTTGTGTTGCTTAATTCAGGATGGTTGGCATAGTGTTCACAAAGATCACAAATAGCTTGAACTTAAACAAATCTGTACATTTATTAACACTACTAATTTGAATTTGACACATACTTCTAAATAATACACAATTGATTGTTAACATATAAACTACACTCATCTGCAACTAAGCTTAATACTGTTATAAACTATGATCTGCTCTTGCTCACACTATTAATACTTCTGACTGTCTCTAGCTGACTCCTGGGCTACTCTCACCCACAAGGCTTAGCATCAATTCCTTATATACTTGTATCAGTCGCTCCCTCTAGTGGCTACTCTAGACATTTCATTAACCCTTGCATTTCTTACAGTTATGATAATATTACAGAAACCTCTACCACCTAGAAGGACAAGGGCAGCAGACACATGGACACATACCACCAGCTGGAAGTTTCCCTCCAAATCGCTCACCATTCTGACTGGATAGTTAACTTATTGACTTAAATCTGGATCCTATGAAGTCAACAGAACCCTAATGTTATTTTTGGTTTGCACTGAGGAAAATGTGAGCTTTACTCTTCCAGTAACAGTTTGCTGGCTGATCAAAGAAAAATCCAAAGTTTGTCATCCGGGAATAAGCAGGAGATTGTATTGCAGAAAATACAGAGGCTGGGGATTGAGGGTGATTTAGAGATGTGGATCAGAAATTGGCTAGTTGAAAGAAGACAGAGAGTGGTAGTTGATGGGAAATGTTCAGAATGGAGTTCAGTTACGAGTGGCGTACCACAAGGATCTGTTCTGGGGCCGTTGCTGTTTGTCATTTTTATAAATGACCTAGAGGAGGGCGCAGAAGGATGGGTGAGTAAATTTGCAGACGACACTAAAGTCGGTGGAGTTGTAGACAGTGCGGAAGGATGTTGCAGGTTACAGAGGGACATAGATAAGCTGCAGAGCTGGGCTGAGAGGTGGCAAATGGAGTTTAATGTGGAGAAGTGTGAGGTGATTCACTTTGGAAAGAATAACAGAAATGCGGAATATTTGGCTAATGGTAAAATTCTTGGTAGTGTGGATGAGCAGAGGGATCTCGGTGTCCATGTACATAGATCCCTGAAAGTTGCCACCCAGGTTGATAGGGTTGTGAAGAAGGCCTATGGTGTGTTGGCCTTTATTGGTAGAGGGATTGAGTTCCGGAGCCATGAGGTCATGTTGCAGCTGTACAAAACTCTAGTACGGCCGCATTTGGAGTATTGCGTACAGTTCTGGTCGCCTCATTATAGGAAGGACGTGGAAGCTTTGGAACGGGTGCAGAGGAGATTTACCAGGATGTTGCCTGGTATGGAGGGAAAATCTTATGAGGAAAGGCTGATGGACTTGAGGTTGTTTTCGTTAGAGAGAAGAAGGTTAAGAGGTGACTTAATAGAGGCATACAAAATGATCAGAGGGTTAGATAGGGTGGACAGCGAGAGCCTTCTCCCGCGGATGGAGGTGGCTAGCACGAGGGGACATAGCCTTAAATTGAGGGGTAATAGATATAGGACAGAGGTCAGAGGTGGGTTTTTTACGCAAAGAGTGGTGAGGCCGTGGAATGCCCTACCTGCAACAGTAGTGAACACGCCAACATTGAGGGCATTAAAAAATTTATTGGATAAGCATATGGATGATAAGGGCATAGTGTAGGTTAGATGGCCTTTAGATTTTTTTCCATGTCGGTGCAACATCGAGGGCCGAAGGGCCTGTACTGCGCTGTATCGTTCTATGTTCTATGTTCTATTTCCTTCAGGCTCCATAATACCGACATGAACTGCTATTCCAATTCCCTCTCCCGCTTGAGCTGCAGTAGACACCTCCCCATCTCTCCATGGATTAACCTTCATCCAGCTCTGAATGTTATTGTAGTGGCTCAGAGACAGCAGGCTCCCCCGAGCATTCACCTTCCAGACAAAAGGCTGAAACTAATGAGATTTCCACCTCCCCCTCACCCAACTTTCAAAGTGGACCTGAAATCCCACCAGGACTATTCGGCAGCTGGCCAGCATGTTCACGGAGGGGTTGGTGAATCTACATCAATTAACCTATTTAAAGAATTTACTGAATAGCTGGCATCGTCAGACATGAATTAATATTAGAAGCCCTCTAATGTCAACTGTGCTACCAAGGGGCAGTGCAGAAAAATTGAATGGAAGTGAGCTGTGATCTTATTCAATGGCGGAACAAGCTCAAGGGCACAAAAAAAGCCTCCTACTCCTATTTCTTGTATTCGTCAGGGACATGTAATTCTGACCTCACTTCCGGCTAAAACAGATGTTCGGAGATTGACAATGTTCCTTTTAAATTACAAATAAGCGAAGTTCGTTGCTTCTTATTTCATGGCTGAATGCTTTGAGTCTCAAATACTCAGTGTGCAGCTGCTAGTCCGTGCAGTCCAACAAGTAGGAAATGATCCCAGTGATTATCACTGGTCTACAATGAATACAATGGTCTACAAGGGCAGCAGGGTAGCATGGTGGTTAGCATAAATGCTTCACAGCTCCAGGGTCCCAGGTTCGATTCCCGGCTGGGTCACTGTCTGTGTGGAGTCTGCACGTCCTCCCCCTGTGTGCGTGGGTTTCCTCCGGGTGCTCCGGTTTCCTCCCACAGTCCAAAGATGTGCGGGTTAGGTGGATTGGCCATGCTAAATTGCCCGTAGTGTCCTATTAAAAGTAAGGTTAAGGGGGGGTTGTTGGGTTACGGGTATAGGGTGGATACGTGGGTTTGAGTAGGGTGATCATGGCTCGGCACAACATTGAGGGCCGAAGGGCCTGTTCTGTGCTGTACTGTTCTATGTTCTATACAGCAAGGCGGTGGGTCACAATATCCATCAGATTGTTTGGGGCACCTCAAATTTGTTTTAGCATCCTAAAATGTCCTTTCATAATTTTAAAAATAAACCTGGTGTTGCCATTCTAAATTCTTCTCCAATTATTTAAGAATAGATGAAAATGACATTCAGGAATCACTGATATACATTTATCATATTACCTTGTGTAATATTTGTTACTCATTTGCTTCTTACCAAGATGATGTTTTGCTCGATGTTGATTAACACTCGTAGTCTTCCAATTAAAGCAAATAATTTATTGAGTAACTTTAACAAATAAACTGTGAGTGCATTCTCTCTCCAAGGCTTATACTAGATATTAAATAAACAAGCCTGAATAAGAATTAACTATGATAAACTGCACTTGCACTCTGAGCTATCTCTCTCTACCTCTGGTCACTAGTCATTATACACACGAATAGGGAGGAACTCGGTTCAAGTCTGTCTTTTATACCCCTTTAGAGTGCAGCCATCTAATGATCATGTAGCTGTTATGTCTATACATTAACCCCTTGTATACATACAGATATGCAGATCACTACAACATTAACAAGGGGAGGTGATGGTATAGGTGGATTGGTGGTGTAATGGTGTGGCCACTGGACTAGTAATCTAGAAATTTGTGGACGAGGGTTCAAATCCTGCCACGGACGATGGTGAAATTTGTATTCACTTAAGACGGCAGCACGGTAGCACAAGTGGCTAGCACTGTGGCTTCAACAGCGCCAGGGTCCCAGGTTCGATTCCCCGCTGGGTCACTGTCTGTGCGGAGTTTGCACGTTTTCCCTGTGTCTGCATGGGTTTCCTCCGGGTGCTCCGGTTTCCTCCCACAGTCCAAAGATGTGCAGGTTAGGTGGATTGGCGTGATAAATTGCCCTTGGTGACCATAAAGGTTAGGAGTGGTTACAGGGATAGGGTGGAAGTGAAGGCTTAAGTGGGTCGGTGTAGACTCGATGGGCCGAATGGCCTCCTTCTGCAGTGTATGTTCTATGTCTATGTCTATGTTAAGAAGTCAGGTCATGAACACCATTGCTGATCATTCTAAAAACTCATCTGGTCATCCTTACCTGATAGACCAACATTCACATCCCATCGTGAGTTTACAAAACATTCATTATTAACGAAACGTGAGGTGTACGTTGTTTACCTTAGTTCACACTGACGTTAAAAAAGAAAATGAGCAGTGTGATAACAGGGAATCACTCATCATTCTCCCCATGGGGCTCGGTAGCAGGCGGAGGACCGTCCAGCAAGGGCTCGTTACCGAGCCATCCCAGACACTGACCAGGTGTTGTTAGTTCCGGGCTTGTCTTGTGTTGTGTGCTGTGAGATGTCCTCCTCAGTTTTATGGCCTGCGGCCAATTAACAGGCTGCCACCGGGGTTGTCAACCTTCTGGGAACCAATCAGATGGCTGGCATCTCAGCAGCCTCAGCAGGAGTGGTGACCACTGATGGCTTAGAAACCTAAAGCAGCTCGGCCAAAGAACATTAAAAGAAAATAATAAAATTGGTGTCGATGGAGGGGAAATCCCTCCGAGGATAACACTGGGGCTGTCTCCAATGTCTGCCATCCTCCCTTTACTGAAGAAAGCACTCCTCATGCCCACAAACTACAACTGGGAGGCTACCTAACTTTACCGAACAGACTCCCATCTGTCAGGGGTTGATCTACTGTCAACAAAAATCTGACAGCCTGGTAAAATGGCCCTTAATAGGACTTTGGCATACACAAGGTGGCTCCCTATTCTCCGATCCTGTTCCTGCCTTAGGTCAGAATCACCAACGGCAAGATTTTGTTGAGGAGCTGACCTGTTAGGTCTTACTGCAGTTTTAACCCGGCCCAGTGCTCCCAGTCCCCCCCCCCCCCCCCCCCCACGTCCCACCTCGTGTGGGCCTGTTAAACTCTGCCCAGCAGGTCAGGCAGCATATGAGGCTATTGGTGCAGGGAAAACCTTCAGAACTTTAAAGGAGATGCTCTTTTTGACCAGCATGTGCTAACCTTTACATTCCCAAATCTTTCACTCACAGATGATTAGGACAGTTTGTCCAAGAGTTTGCAGATCGCAGGAAATTAGCAGAAACATTGAAATTGATATCACTGGCATCACTGACCACAGAAACATTTATTGAATAGTATCCATTTTGTTTATGTGACTGACCTTAGCACATGTGTATATGGTTGAATGTCCAGTTAATGAACTGCAGACAAGTTGGCTATATTACAGCATTAAAGTCTCCTTTTTGGAATTGTTTCTGTTGTTGCTGAGATTTTTGATGTTCTGCTCTGAGATATTGTTATTTATTTGATGCAACTGTACGTGACATAATACTGAACATAATTGAGGGGCAAATTGTCTGGCAAGCCTTAGAAGAAGGAACAATGCATATATTGGCAAGTACTATTGATGGATTCGGTGAAATACTTTCCTTAGCTTTGCAATATGCTCTTCCTCAGTAGTTGACCATATCCTGATATCATCCACATAGACTCTAACACCATCTATGTTTTCCGTCATCTGCTTCATAATTCGGTGAAAAATCTCTAAGGCGGCGATGATCCTGAAGGGTATTCTATTAAAACAGTACCTTCCAAAAGGCACGTTGAAAGTGCAGAGTAGCTTGCTGGAGTTGTCAAGCTGCATCTGCCAAAAACCTTGTGATGCATCTAACTTTGTAAAAATGTGTGCGTTTGACATTTCAGAAGTAATTTCTTCTCATTTGGGAATAAGGTAATGTTCCCTACGTATGTTTTTATTTAGAAATTTGGGATCCATACAAATTCTAAGATCTCCTGAAGGTTTTTGACACAAACCAATGGACTGACCCAGTCAGTCGGTTGTGTGACTTTGGAAATTGTGAATTTTTGTTTTCTGTTTTATCGATGGATCTACCATTGAAATGCTTTTTCTGTGTTGTATTGGGATAAATTGCTGTTGACTTTCACTGAGAAGCGAAATGGTTACGTTTTGAGCACTTTAAACACCGTTTTCCATGAGCAGGACAATTCTCCTTTAAGTGGGCGTTACCATATATGTAGCACGTCATGACATCGTCTCTCTGACTCAAGAGTAACATCCGCGCAAGGGCAGACTACTTTTTGTTGAGTCTAGCATTTCTGAACGGACTGCGCATGTCCCGAATTGGAATGTGCATGCGCAACGTAGCTGCCGTCTCGACCGTGCTTCTTTGCTGCCTACGACACAATTTTAACATTCTCAATCTCGTGGTGGACTTTCGTGCCCTTTTCTCGGTGATAAAATTCCAAGTATTGATTGCTACTCTGTTCATGTGAAATGCATTTTTATATTGCTATTTTGAGAGTTAAATCATTCTGTCTTAAGTAATGCTTCTCTTTAGCTTTCATCATTTAGTCCATAAACGATTTGATCTCTTATTAAAGAGTTGTGTAAATCAGCAAAATTACATGTCTGCGCTAATAGTTTTAAATCGGTAACAAAGTTTGTGATCAGTTGGCCGTTTTTCTGCAACCTCTTCTGAAACTTGAAACACTCCAGTATTTAATTTGTCTACAACTTGCAGTGGTCGACAAACTTTGCAACAATCACTCCAAATTTGCTTTTGTCTTCATCTTTGGCATATATAAATGAATTATATATCTCTATAGCTTGCTGACCTGCCATTGACAGTAGCAGTGCTATTCTTCTAGCTTCAGAGGCTGTATTTAAACCATGAGATTCCAAATAGAGTTGGAAGTGCTGTTTAAATAATTAAATTTAAATTACCAGTAGTTTTCAGCTGCCGTGGAGCTTGAATGTGGTCCATCGAATCGATTTGTTGTTGAGGATTTGTTTGCTGCGAGGACTTCCACGTTTGAACAGTCTGTTTCGGAACTTTTTCTTTTCTTTCCTAATCTTGCAACTACTTGTTCTTAAAGTTTTTTTCCTGGTACCATGTTGTATTAAAGATACAATATACATATTACTCATTTGTCTTGTAGCCACCGAAGTTGGCCATTTCCCTGAATACAAAATGGAGGGACGCAAAGCATATAGGACAAAATGGACAATGTTTGCAGCGCCAGCAGGCTGCACCTAGCAGGTGTGGGTTCTGTCTGCTAAGAAAGCAGACAGCACCGAAACGAACATTCCGCATACTAATGAGGCAAACACCGAGATAATTAGCATGTTAATGGAACGATTCCAGATACAATGGACACAAATGGGGAAGCAACTGCAACATTGTAAAGGATACTAGACACTCAGGCACCAACAGGGTTCGAAAACAAAGAGCCTGAGAGCCCGCCCAGTAGCTAAGGAACAGCCTCAGTATTGGGGGGGATTCAAACATATCGATTGTTTGAGACCCAATCGATTCCAAGCAGGTAAGGGAGTCCACCCTGGGACCTATAAAAGACAGGTGCCATACATGGTTCAGTCTTCTTGTCCAGACCTCCTCTCTCCTTGACCAGCACCCCTCCGTGGACCAGCACCTCGACCAGCTTTTGCCAAGAAGACCCTGAAGGAGAGAGAGAGAGGTTCGGACAGCAGCCGCCAGCAAGTAAGTGTCTCACAACAATCGCTACCAGAGATAGACACTCCTGACCCCTTTTAACTTATACCAACCTGAAGTCTGCAGACTAGAGCAGAACAAGAGGCCTTGTTCCCTGACCCGGCAGTTCCTTCGAGATAAGTATTCGTTTATTTAGTGCATGGGTAGTTATTATAATTGTATTATAATAAACTCAGTTGTTTGAACTTATTAATTGGTGTATAGTTTTATTGCTTTGAACTTCACCTTGAACTTGTGGCGGTATCTTAACGATACCTGGCGACTCCAGAGCTAAGTAAAGAAACAGAGCCAAATTGAGTGTTAAGCACACTCACCCAGAACGACCAACAGTCTTGCCAAGCTGGACATAACTTGATCATAGATTCTTCGAATTTACAGTACAAAAGGAGGCCATTCGGCCCATCGCATCTGCATAGGCCCCTGGAAAGAGCACCCTACCCAAACCCACATCTCCACCTTATCCCTGTAACCCAGCAACCCCTCCCAACCTTTTTGGACACGAAGGGCAATTTTGCATGGCCAATCCACCTAACCTGCACACCTTTGTACTGCGGGAGGAGACCAGAGCACCCGGAGGAAACCCGCACAGACACGGGGAGAAAGTGCAAACTCCACACAGAAAGTGACCCAAGCCGGGAATCGAACCTGGGACCCTGGAGCTGTAAAGCAACTGTGCTAAGCACTGTGGTACCATGATAATAAACAGTAAAAGTCTTCCAGTTGATGAGAAATTATTTATTGGTGACAAAATAATATACTTGCGAGTTCCTTTACTTCAATACTTTGACTAGTGATAGAATTAGCTAAGATTAGATTACATTAACAATTAATATAAGACACTACACTCTGAGCTGGTCACTTCTATCCTCTAGCTGCAATACACACACACTAACAATAAGAAAGAGTAGGAAACTCCTAATATAGATCCTGTTAGTGCTGCCATCTAGTGATCATCTGACTGTACATTAACTAATCATTTATTAACATAATACAGAGATAACCAACTGCGGCAGCAATTTGGCCTGTACAAAATGTCGGACAAGGCTCCCATCTGCAACAACCATAGGTTCAAACCAGCACTGACCGACGCCACCTTCAAAAGGTGGAGGCAAGATGGGGGGACACTGACAGTCAGGGACCTATACACGGACGACAGGATCGCAACACTGGACGAACTGACAGAGAAATTTCAGCTAGCTGGGGGGAACGAGCTACGGTACCTGCAGCTCAAAAACTTCCTACGAAAGGAGACAAGGACGTACCCACAACCGCCACGACAGACACTATTGGAAGACCTACTGGACGCAAGTATCCTAGAGAAAGGGAACTGTAGTGACATGTATGACCGACTGGTAGACAGGGACGACACCGTACTGGACGCAACAAGAAGGAAATGGGAGGACGACCTGGGGATGGATATAGGGTGGGGACTCTGGAGCGAAGCACTGCATAGGGTCAACTCCACCTCCACGTGCGCAAGGCTCAGCCTGACGCAACTAAAAGTGGTACATAGAGCCCACTTAACGAGAAACCGTATGAGTAGGTTCTTCCCGGAGGTGGAGGACAAATGTGAGCAGTGCCAGAGAGGCCCGGCCAACCACGCCCACATGTTCTGGTCTTGCCCCAGACTTGTGGAGTACTGGACAGCCTTCTTCGAGGCTATGTCCAAAGTGGTGGGGGTGAGGGTGGAGCCATGCCCGATAGTGGCGGTCTTCGGGGTTTCAGACCAGCCAGATCTATTCCTGGGGAGGAGGGCGGACGCCCTTGCCTTTGCCTCCCTGATTGCCCGCCGTAGAATCCTGTTTGGCTGGCGGTCAGCAGCACCACCCAGAGCTGCAGACTGGCTGTCCGACCTCTCGGAATCTCTCCAAATGGAGAAAATCAAATTCGCCATCCGAGGGTCGGACGACGGCTTCCACAGAACGTGGGAGCCATTCATGCAACAGTTCCGGGACCTGTTTGTGGCCAACGTACATGAGGAAGAATAGTCGGGTGGCCAAGAACCAGGGGAAAATGGGCGGGAATCGGGGGAAGGTAGCCGGGGGGAGGGGGGGGGGGGGGGCTACGGGCTACGGGCTCGGTATGGGGGTTTGATGGCAAGCCAAGGCCCAAAACCAAACTATAAATAAATGCCTATAAACATGTGCCTCGGCCATATTGGGGAATGTAAAATATGTATGCTGGCTAAAGGGGGCGGCCACAATTATTGTTATGAAGATGCTTACCTGTAAATATTCATGTAAAAAAATTTTGTGTTTTCCTTTTTTTTTCTCTCTCTCTAATAACTTGTAATTTGTCATATATAAAATATGAAAACTCAATAAAAAAACATTTATAAAAAAAAACATATACAGAGATCACGGCAGTACCATTATCAGACAGGGCGAAGGATGTTTTGGCTTTTGTGTCACCCAATTGTCTGCATCAATTTAAAGCCACACCATTTGTGATGAAGAATGCACCAGCAACATTCCAAAGTTAAACCAACAAGGTCATTTCTGGACTAAACAAATGTCCATTGACGATTTGGTTGTGTTCAGTCAAAAGCGGAAGAAGCACTTGGAACGTTTAAAATAATTATTCAATCGACTGCAGGAGGCTGGATTGGTGGTGAAGTTGGCTAAAGGTGAATTTACCAAAGCTCAAGTCACATTCTTCGGCCAGGTAATTGAAAATGGTCAGCTGGCCCCACGGAATGTGAAAATGAAAGCTATTGGCGAGTTTCCAATGCCATCAACGAGGAGAGAAGTTCTGAGATTCCTGGGCATGAGTGGCTTTGACTGGAAATTTGTGCCAAATGTCAGCAGCGTGGTTGCTCCACTGACTGAACTGCTGAAAAAGCACAAGAAATTTCAATGGACGTCGGAATGTCAAGAGACATTCGATAATATGAAGACTGTGTTAACCACCGCACCAGTGCTGATGACAACTAATTATACCAAGCTGCTTCAGGTGGCAATAGATGCGGGTGATTTGGTTGTCGTTGCTGTACTGTTGCAGGAAGACGACGAAAGAATCGAAAGGCCAGTTGGTTATTTTCCTCGGAAACTAAATAGTCATCAAAAGAAATATTCGACCACCAAGATGACAAGGTGGCTCAGTGGTTAGCACTGCTGCCTCACAGCGCCAGGGGCCCAGATTTAATTTCAGCCTTGGGGCACTGTCAGTGAGGAGTTTGCACGTTCTCCCTGTGTCTGCGGGGGTTTCCTCCGGGCGCCCCGATTCCCTCCCACAGCCCAAAGATGTGCACGTTAGGTGGATTGGCCATCCAAAAACTGTCCCTCAGTGTCCTAAAGGTTAGGTGGGGTTACTGGGTAACGGGAATAGGGCGGGGGTTTGGGCCGAGGCAGGGTGCTCATTCAGAGGGTCGATGCAGACTTAATGGGACAAACGGTCTCCTTCTGCACTGTAGGGATTTTAAAGTACGACAGTGATCATCCTCTTGCCATTGGGAACTGAGCAAAGGGGGAAACAACGGAGGAAAGGATAAGAAGTGAGGCTAGGAGAATGGAAATTGAAGCAAATGGAAGGGAAAAGAAAGGAATAGGAAAGGAGTGAATAGTGGGAGGGATGAAGTTAGAAAGGATGGAATATCCTGAAACACTTTACAGTTAATGAAGTGCTTTTTAAGTCGATTCAGCATTGTAGTGTCGGCAGCGGAGAAACAGTGCACAGAAATGTCTGTTAATCAGTAATGTGATATGACCAGGGGTTCTCCATTTGGGAGATTCTCTAGCTTGTGAAGCCAGAAGCAGAGTTCCCAGTAAGATGGAGAATCCCGCGCAGTGAATAAAACAGGATCGGCTCCGAGCCGATGCTCCGGTCCCATGCTGGCCTCGGATTCGAGGTCCCGCGCCCTCTGCCAGCAGGCCTTAATGACCCATTTGCGTCCACTTAGCAGGCCGGGCACCATCGTCTCTGGACCCGGGTGATTCCCCCAGTCCTCTGACCCTGGAATCACGCGGGTGAGAATCACCACTGCTGATGACATGTGTGGCCCTGACGCGGTTGACTTCGTCTTGGGCCATGGGGGCAACACTTTAACGGAGTTGCCCCCAACGTACATCCGAGGGCCACCCTACCCACCTCAGAATTAAAGAGCTGACCACCCTACCTGGCCAGATCCCCAACACCCCACACAGAGACCTCCTAAATAAAGGGACCCCCTCAGAGTCCCGCTGAATAAAGAGACCCCCACAAGGACCCCTTAAAAGTGACCCCTATCAAGAATCCCCTGAGAGGCCCCTATCAGGAAGCCCTCCTCGGAGGAGAGGCCCCTATCAGGAAGCTAGAGAGTAGCCCATACAGAGGCAGGGATTCCCCTGTTACCGGGGTCTTGTGGAGGGAGGGGGGGGTCGCCCGAAAACAGAGGTCCCTATCAATTTGGCCCCTTTCGGGGCCTCCCTATTGTAGGGGCCCTGTTCGGGGATCTCCCTGGTAAAGGGATCCTTGTGAGCAGGTCTCTCTATCACAGGGTTCCTGTGGAGGGAGTCCCCCTATTTTGTTTTATAAATTTAGAGTACCCAATTATTTATTCTTTTATTTATTTCCAATTAAGGAGCAATTTAGCATGGCCAATCCACCTAACCAGTACATCTTTGGGTTGTGGGGGTGAAACCCACGCAGACACGGGGAGAATGTGCAAACTCCACGCAGATAGTGACCCAGGGCCGGGATTCGAACCCAGGTCCTCAGTGCCGCAGTCCCTGTGCTAACCACTACACCGCCCCAAGGAGTCCCCCTATTAAAAGGGTCCTTATGTGGGGGTCTCCCGATTCACGGGGTCCCTGTGGGGGGGTCTCCTTATCAAGGGTTCCCTGTGGGGGCGTTCCCCCTAATAAAGGCGTTTCTGTGGGAGGGACCTGGGAGGGGTCAGGTAGAGGAGGCATGGGCAGGCACAGGCGTCGGGGGGTTGGGGTGATCCTCGGATGGGCTTGGATGGTCTACCAGCATGGCCCTCGCAATCAGCCAAGGGGGCAACTGCGTTCGGATCCGTGCTCCATCGGGAAACACATTCTAGACATCTCAGGAAGGAGATTCTCGTCCATCGTCGCCCAAATGGAGAATTGTACCCTAAGCATTGACACCAGGACTGACTTGCTGTTCCCGTTGGGTGAGCAAGTCAGGATAGGCAAATGGAACAGGATTCTGTTGCGCCGTTTGAGAGCAATTCCCGGTCGAGTGGGAAGTTAACAGCCGGAGTTAACGAGTGCTAATGGTGGCAGAAGGTGAGATAGCAGAATGTGCTAATGGGTGCAGCTGGAGCTGCAAGGGATTCTGGTCTGGGACCTGACTGCCCAGTCATAACGTCAGCTGGGATGGTAGCAGTTAAGACAACCAAATCCTCTGAAATTTTGAGAAAGGTTTTTCTTTCCTCGCTTTGAATTTTGTTCTCCTGCACAATGCTGCAAGGGACCCCACAGTTTCGGCAGTCATTGTTGCTGTTGTTTACACATCCCTGCTGCTGTGTTTTACGACACTATTATTAAAACTAAGTGATTCTTGGTCTAAATAAGACATGCTATTAGCATTTGATTCTGTCAAAAATTGTACCCGTGTACTCAAATTATTGTTATAATGCCTCTGATTAAGATCTCAAATAATGTTAGCAAGTGTTGTTGTTGAATTGTTTAGCTGGTTAAATTATATGGATAAACACTCTATCTGGGCAGAAAGTCAGATGCTAATAGATGTACTGCTGAAGAAAATGATAGGGAACCAAAATGTACTCATGTAAGTGCCAATCAAACTACAGCACCAAGTAGAAATCCTACAACACAAATCTTACAAATCAAGGCATATTCACTTTTTATAAGCATTTATTCTATAATTGATTTTATGATAAAATTGAATCCTGGGCTGGAATTTACAGCCACAAATCTGGTGACCCCAACCGCATGCCCCACGCACATGTAAAATAGGGCACAATGGTGTTGGGTGGGCGACATCACGTCCTGTCACCAGTCTCAAAGTGGTGTATAGGCTGCTGATTTAAACGCACACTGAGCATTTAAATCAGCAGCCCGTATACCACTTTAAAATTGCTAATTAACAAGTTAAGGAACTTGTTAATGACCCAATCCTCTGCAATTTTTCATTGCCCATTGCATTTATCAGGCATTGGCTGTGAAAAAGATTTGGGAACACTTTAGGACAGCTGTGATGAGGTGGCAATGAAAGGTGGGCAGCAGAACCTAGCAGCAGATTCTGCTGATGAAGGTGCCTGTTTTTATAACTGTTTCACTGGCTCTCTTTGAGCTGTCGATGAACAGTCAAAGGAGGCTCTTGGAGGGAGCCTTTGGATTTGTCGCCACGACTGACGTCCTGTTTGTGACACTATCCTTCTGCCAGATGACTGCCCAATTGGGTGAAGAGTAGCTCCCCCCTTGCTCCTATAGTTGGCCTCCTTCCCACAGGATGGCCACGTATTCACTTTTTTATGCTTGATTAACTGTGTTGCTTTGGTGGGGGCAGAAGCGAGTGGACCAGCCAGTTTCCAATGCACCTCCCTCACTCTATCAGAACGTTTAAAATACAACGCACTGGTTTTTTTAACATTAAAGATATAGTTGAGGATAATTGTCACCAGCATTAAATTATATGAAAATTAGTGAATCACAACAGAACTGGTGAAACCAAATTTCAGTGGAAGAGATGCTCATTGCATTTGTACCTGATTTCAGGCTATTCTAAATGCACCTCGAGCTCCAAAATAGTGTCTGCAATGTGTTGTTCCTCGTGTCTTAATAAAGCTCATAGTCTCAAAGGTGGAGAAGATGCTTTATTGTGAATTTGTTCTCTCTTCAGACCTTAACTTACGGCTACCTCAAATGCTGCCTGCTTGTGTGTCTGTGTCCTGCTACGAGTTCTGCCTTCCGTGAAGTGCGTCGTCACTTCCTGTCCCTGTGTATATATAGATCTCCCATGCTCCCTCTAGTGCTTGCTCAGTTGTATTGCATCTACTCAGATCTACGATCACCACATCCCCCCTTTTTTCTTTACATATTTTCTGTACATCGTTAAAGAAAATTGTACAAAACAGTTATTTATGATATGTGTATCTATACAAGTGATGGTGCTATTGCATATTTTACAAAGCCAATTTATATTTATGAGTCCACTCTTAATCAAAACATTTATGAGTCCATACTTGATGAGTTTGTTCACTGAGTTTTTTCTTTTGTTGTTGTTGACGTGGTGAATGTTGTCGGTGTTCTTGTTATTTTAAGTACCCAATGCGTCATCCCAAGGTGTTTGCATGGTCGAACCACTGATGTTGACTGACATGGACTTTTTTCTGTGCTTGTGGTATCGATTTATTATGTCATCCGCCTTGAAAGCTGGTGTGCTTGCTTGTTCCGGAACAGATGTGAGTTTGTGCGATTTGTTGTCATCCCATGGCATGTTTGTAGTCTTGTCATTGTTTTGCAGTGTGCTGTGGCATTGTCCTTCATGTGCAGAGTTGTACCATTTTGTACAAGTCGTTGTTTCATTGCTGTTGTTTCTGTCATTCCTGTCTTTGTTGTTTTCGTTGCCATTCTTGTTGCTGTTTTTGTCGTTTCTGTCTTTGTTGTTGTCGCTATCTTTGTTATGCTTCTTGTTGGTTTTGTTGTTCTTCTTGTAGTTTTTGTCGTTGTGCTTGTAGTTTTTGTTGGTGCTGTTGTTGTTCTTGTTTCTGCAGTGCTTCTTGCGATTTTTGTTGTTCTTGTCGCGCTTCATTTTGCTTTTGTTCTTGCTGCTGTTGTTGTCGTTTCTGCTGTGCTTCTTTGGCTTTTGTTTTTCTTGTTATGCTCAATAAGTGTCCCGTATGGATAATTTGAGTCATTGAACGTTTCGTCTCGAGAATGGTGAGAATGATCTGATGTTGCATTGATGCTGGTGACATCAGTCATTTGTGGTTGATTTGATTCCTCGTCTTTGCTTTCTTGGTGCTCCTCTTCTGGAGTCAAATTCTTCGCGATTTCATTTGACGTGGTCCCTCTGGACTCTTGGTTCTCCTCTTCCGGAGTCAAAATCTTCATGATTACAAATTACGTGGTCTCTCTGGACTCTTGGCGCTCCTCTTCTGGAGTCAAAATCTGCATGGTTTCTGTTGATGTGGTCTCACTGGACTCTTGGTGCTCCTCTTCTGGAGTCAAAGTCTGCATGGTTTCTATTGGCGTGGTCTCTCTGGACTCTTGGTGCTCCTCCTCTGGAGTCAAAATCTGCATGGTTTCCATTGGCGTTGTCTCTCTGGACTCTTGGGTGGCCCAACTCTGTGCTTCTGTACAGACAAGCTGAGAACTGTCAGTCTCGCTGTGATCCTGTACCTCCTGTATGTCGAGTGTGATCACCTTGTCACTGTTTTCGCATGCAGTGGGTAGATGTGCATTGTCTTCTTTTTGATTATGTGAGCTTGGTAGACTTTCATAGTCTGCTTGCGGTTGCTCAGATACAGCGGGTTGACCTTCATGGCCTTGTTCATGCATGGTGTTCGCCAGGGAGTTTTTGCTTGCTTCCCTTTTGGAATCTTTCATCACTCGCACTGTGGAGCCTGTCATCGCTCGCTCTGTGGAGTCTTTCTGTGCTCTCTGTGTGGCGTCGTCTTCGTCTTGGGTATTGCTGTCATCCAATGTATCGACGATCTGCCATGGCACCATGGTGTTGGATTCATCTACCACGTGTAGATTCGTGTTGAGCTTTGCGACCGTGTCGCTGATGCTGTGATCAGCATATCCGAATAACTCAGCCATGTCTGAGTAGTAATCTTCGAAAAACAAATCATCTTTTGTTGTTCCGGAATTCTTTTTGTTCTCTTCACTTTGGGTGGTGCAGACTGCTTTTTCCAGGGTGTTGTGAGAGTTATTTTCAACTGCTGGTTTAAGTTCAGGCGTTTTTCTGTGTTCTGAGGCAAGAAAATTTGGTTTCACAGCTTTAAATATCTTGTTTTCAATTTTCGGGCATTTTCCCTTTTAAGTAGGCATGGTCCAGATGCTCAGACGTCATGACGCTCGTGACGTCATGCGTAGAAAGCAATTGCGCATGCGCAAATCGGCCTTCCTTTACCGTGCGATTTTGTGCCAATTGCTGCGCATGCGCATAACGATCCGCGACCGAAACATTTTGAGCCGCGCATGCGCATAACGATCAGTAACTCAAACTTTTTAAAACTGCGCATGCGTGGCTGGCGCATGCGCAGAACGATAAACGGGTGATTGTAACTGCGCATGCGCGGCTTCTGTTTCCTGCGCATGCGCAGACGCAGATTGTAGTTCTTTGCCTGCCCGAGACTGTAAAATGTGCTCCGACGCCATTTTATCGCGGGTTTCAGCGTTTTTCTTTCTGAAAGTTGTAAGTTACCTTTTCCTTTCGACCTGGACTGGATTTCAGCGTTGTGGCTGTGTGAAAAATTCAAGTTATTTCTTCTTTTTGATCTGTACTTTTCACTCACGATTTCTTGTTCTTTTAGTGATTGTTTAAGTTTTGCATCACTCAGTCTCTGTGCAGTTTGGCCTCTGAGCTCACCGTGCTGTTCAAATTCCTTACAGTACTCTTCAAATTTGTTTAGTATTGTTTGTAAGCTGTTGCTGTCTTCATCTTTTGAGTATTTAAATCCATTATATACTTTCCTAGCTTCATGTCCTGCGATGAGCATTGCTATTATAATTTTGTCTGAGGCTGCTGCTACATCATTAGCTATGATATAAAAATCGAACATTTGTTTAAACATTTTCCAGACATTTCTTACATTGCCAGTCGTGTCCAGCTGAGGTGGGGTTCCAAGCCACATCCTCGAATAAGCAATGTCTTCCCAAGTCGAATGTCCAGTTGGAGATTTCTACTACTGATCTACGATCACCACATGCAATATGTACATCCACTTGTGGGCAATCACACTGGACCCATCTTGGTGCCGGCATGAGCCTACATCCTACCAGACATTGAATCACCTGCAGTTCAGGGAGATCATGCTGGTTTTGGGCAATGGTGACATTTTGTCGCTTAATGGTCCAGCAATGCTTTTGTTTAAACTCACAGAACCAAACACACAATAAGTAACAGGAAGGATGCTTATCAATGCTACTCAAAGGGACCATTGGTATTAACAGGTTAGTGGATTGATTTTTTCCCCCGAACTATTGCTACAATTCTACAATCTTTTGATGTTTTCTATGATCCTTTCATCTTCCAAGAAGCAACCTTTTGTGGCAGATACTGAAGGATTTTGGCTTCAAGGTTTCTGCACAAATCATAAAGTCAAAGAGTCATAAAGTTTAACAGCACAAAGGAGGCCATTCGGCCCATTGTGTCTCTGCCAGTCACCGGGCACCTAACTATTTTAACCCATTATCCACCATGTGGTCCGTAGCCTTGTATGCTATAGCATTTCAGTGCTCATCTAAATGTTTCTTAAATGTTGTGAGGGTTCCCTCTCTGCCACCCTTTCAGGCACTGAGTTCCAGATTTCCACCACCTTCTGGGTGAAAACATTTTTCTTCAGAAGCCCCTTAAATCTCCTGTCCCTGACCTTAAATCTATGCCGATTGGCTATTGACCCCTCTATTAAGAGGAAAGGTTCCTTTCTATCTACCCTATCTATGTCTCTCATAATTTTGTGCACCTCAATCAGGTCCCCCCTCAGCCTTCTCTGCTCAAAGGAAAACCACCCTAGCCTAACCAACCTCTCTTCATAGCTGAAACGCTCCAGCGCAGGCAATATCCTGGTGAATCTCCTCGGCACTGTCTCTATTGCAATCTCATCCTCTCTATTGTGCAATCACCAGAACTGCCCAGCGTACTCGAGCTGTGGTCTAACGATCTTGTTTTACAGCTCCAACAATATCTCCCTGCTCTTAAATTCTATGCTTTGGCTTATAAACGCAAGTACCACATATGCCTTCTCAACCACCTTATCTGTCTGTCCTGATGCTTCTCGGATCAATGGACATGCACCCAAAGTTCGCCTGGTCCTCTGTACTTCTTAGTGTTTGGGAAACATAAGGTAGTTTTAAAAATTGACATTTGTACTGATTTTCTAAAATATATTTTATTGCAAACTCACAGTTACAATAACAAACAGAAATCAAGTTGCAACAGGTTACAAACAGTTGAAAAAATTATCCTCCCCTCTCTTTTCCCCCTCCCCAAAATGATCCCTTATTCCTCCCTCTTGCCACACTCTTTGGTGACGGAAATCTATTTAAATTTAAAGGTATAGAAAGAGATCTCATAAGGAACCCTTCTGACTGAGTGCATTTTTAATTTTTTCTAACTTCAAGAATTCAACCAGATCTCCCAGCCACGCCGAAATCCCCGGTAGCACTGCCGCTCTCCAATTCAATAGAATTTGTCACCTTGCAGTTAGTGAGGCGAAAGCCACCATGCCAGCCCCCTGCCCCTTCAACAGCTCTGACACTCTGAAATCCCAACGGTCATGGTGTCAGCTTGACCCCCGCTAACTCTGATTACGGGCAGAATTTAACGCTAAACATTTCTAAGATAATTTGTGACGTGTTTTGCAGGGAGTTTCCTGCCAGCTCTGCCGATGAGTTCCCCACCGTTATCAAATGACGCTTAGTCACTTTTTTGGGCCCTGGAAGTTTCTCTCAGGTTTAGACAACACTTAGGGCGCGATTTAACCAATAGGTAGCAGATTGTGATAGCGATGCGAGAGCCCTGACGCTCGGCCCAGCAAGGCCATCACCACTACAAAACGTTAATTGGTCCACTTAACGAGGCCCCATGAGCTTCTCTCTGGCTGATTATCGAGAACCGCACTCGCCAGCCTCCTGTAACAAGCGAGAGCAACATTTAAACTGCTCTTGCACAGCCAATCGCATTCAACTCGCCTGCTGCCCCACCATTCAGCGATGCTGATCTGGGCAGAATTTTGGAAGCAGTAGAGGCCAGATGGGAGATCCTGTTTCCCCAAGGGTCAAGGATGGTCAGCAACAGGGCAGCCACTGCCGTCTGGGAAGAAGTGGCCGCGACAGTCAACTCCAGGAGCGTCACCTGGAGGATCAACACCCAGTGCCACAAGAAAGTCAACAACCTCTACCGGGCCAACTCGGGTGAGTTTGCACCGGATCCTCGAAACCCTCCTCAATACTCCCCCTCTGTACTTCCCATCCCCCCATTCTCCCCATTCCCCAACCCCCCCCATACTTCCCAAGCCTCCTTCCTCGACGTCTGAGCAACCCCAACCCCCCCCTGCAATGAACCACATGTGCAGCTAATGGAGCTCCCTTTGTGTCCCCACCAGAGATGTTGGCCCACAACAGACGCAAAAGTTCCCAGATGGGCGGCAGCTGCTGGACATCAGAGTCCTCACCCCGTATGAGGAACAGGCCCTGGTGGCCGCGTCGGTGGAGTACAGCCAGACCATCAATCGGTACACGCAGCTCGACGCGTACCCCCTCCCAAGCATATCTGATATGGTCAATCAGATTGCACAGTACCAGGTCTTCTCAACAATTGACCTGAAATCCGCATACCACCAGCTCCCCATCCGTAAATCAGACCGTCCATACACTGCCTTTGAGGCGGGCGGTCGGCTCTATCACTTTCTTAGGGTTCCCTTTGGCATCATTAACGGGGTCTCGGTCTTCCAAAGGGAGATGGACCGAATGGTCGACCGGTACGGTTGCGGGCCACGTTCCCGTACTTAGATAATGTCATCATCTGCGGCCATGATCAGCAGGACCACGATGTCAGCCTCGCTAAATTCCTCCGCACCGCCACTCTTCTCAACCTTACGTATAATAAAGGCTATCCCCTCTCCCTCATTACTTATGTTTACTAGCATTCCCTGCTAACATGGTGGCTCCCAGCTGGAAATCAGTATAAAGGGCCTGACCCAAACCACCCTAATTGCCCCTCTCCCAACTGCTTCTCCGTTGTCTTCCTCCCCAGTGACACAAACTCTGCCCATCAACTCAACAACTGTGTAACATCGAGGGCAGCACGGTGGCGCAGTGGGTTAGCACTGCGGCCTCACGGCGCCAAGGTCCCAGGTTTGATCCCGGCTCTGTGTCACTGTCCGTGTGGAGTTAGCACATTCTCCCCGTGTTTGCGTGGGTTTCGCCCCCACAACCCAAAGATGTGCAGGGTAGGGGGGTTGGCCACGCTAAATTGCCCCTTAATTGGAAAAAATGATTTGGGTACTCTAAATTTATAAAACAAAACTGTAACATCAACCAATGCAAGCAAAACAGAGAAATAAAAGGAAGTAACATTTATTTTAACTTGTGCAAACATTAAATAATGCATACAGTATGAAAGTGCATCACCGTGAAAATCGAACAAGTTCAACTAAATCAACGTCCATACTGTGTGATCCTTCCCCCCATTCAAGAAGCCCAGTACAAATGCCACATATACAACAGCAGGCCAATATTTCAATAATATAACCTGTAAACCGCATCAACGTATCAGCCACCGCATGAACATTACAACCATAGAACAAAAAGAAATGTCCCACCTTTAGCCCTACCTTGGCCCATGTTCCTCAACCAAATTATCCACCTCCTCCAGCGTCAAAAAAATTATGCACTCTGCCTTGAAAAGTTACCCAAAGTCTCGCTGGGTACACTATCACAAACCGATCTTACTGTGGAAAAGTGCCGTTTTGGCCTTACTGAAACCCGCTCATCGTTTGGCCAGTTCAGCTCCAATGTCTTGGTATATCCTGATCCGGTTCCCCTCCCATTTGCAATCGCGGGTTGCTTTAGCCCACCTCAGGGTCTTCTCCTTTTCTTGAAATTTGTGCATACACAAAATTACACCCCCCGTGGCAGCTCCCCAGCTCTCGGCCTCTCCCTGAAAGATTGATGAGCACGATCCCCTCCAAAACTTTCTCAAATACTCCCTCTTCCACCAACTTTGCAAACATTTTGGAAACATAGCTCCAAGCACTTGTTCCCTCCACAATCTCCAGCAACCCTACTATGTACAAGTTTTGTCTCCTGGAACGATTTTCTTGGTCTTCCACCTTTGCCCTCAGGCCTCTCCTAACATCCCCATCTCCGCCTCCAACGATACAATCCGGTCGTTGTGTCCCAACATCAACCTCTCTACGTCTTGTATCGTTGCCCCTAGGATTTCAGGCGCAGCTCCACATGATCTAAGGAGCCTCAGGGAGAGGCGATGTGTTGTCCTTGACCAATCTTCCTGCATTTATTTTCTCTGCGGCTGTGAATCTCCCTTAATAAAGTCCATTAACTTTTCCACCGGGAGTGTGGCCATCAACAACAATGCTTTCCCCTCAGCCATTTTCAACACTAATGCTGTGCCATGCGTCACCTTCAACCTTTGGCCTGGACTTTAAATGACTTTAAGTGGGTTTGATAGCCCCATGACATTTCACTTTGGGGAAAGAGATCCTCCACCAACACTTATTTTCCACATTATACACAAAACTCCCCTATTAAATGGGTAAAAAGGGCTAACATCTATTCCTCCAAGCAGGAGACACCTCGTGTGCAACTGTTTAGAACATTCATAGAATTATTCATAGAATTTACAGTGCAGAAGGAGGCCATTCAGCCCATCGAGTCTGCACCGGCTCTTGGAAGAGCACCCTACCCAAGGTCAACACCTCCACCCAAACCCCATAACCCAGTAACTCCACCCAACACTAAGGGTAATTTTGGACACTAAGGGCAATTAATCATGGACAATCCACCTAACCTGCACATTTTTGGACTGTGGGAGGAAACTGGAGCATCCGGAGGAAACCCACACACACAGGGGGAGGATGTGCAGACTCCGCACAGACAGTGACCCAAGCCGGAATCGAACCTGGGACCCTGGAGCTGTGAAGCAATTGTGCTATCCACAATGCTACCGTGCTGCCCTATTCATGGCCGAGAAGCTTCCAAGAAATCTGGAGTTAACGGAACAGGGGAGGCTGACAACCAGTAAAGTCACAGAGTCAAAAAGGCATTGGATCTTCAGAGGCCAGAAAGATATCTACAGTAGGGCTAAGGTTTGTGGTGATTTACCTCAGTTTGGGAGACATTATTTGAATTAATTGTGTAAATTGGTGGCTGGACCTCGAAGTTTGCGTAAAAGCCTTTGGCTTATGGGGATGGTAATTCGATGATGACTGTATTGCAACAGACAGTTAATCGTGGTGGTATTAAAAAAACATTTGAAAACTACTGTGGAAAAAGAATGAGACACTTATTACCGATAACAAGCACTTGAAGAAAAAACTGATTAACACAGAAATTCACATATGAAAGAGGAGTTTGCGAATGAAAAAAGGGAACAGATTGTAACAATTGAGAATCGGTCAGGAAAGGTGAAACATTTGGCTAAGGATTGCCGAAAGGATAAACTTGAAAAAGCAAACTTCACAAAGGTTAACCTTCAGTTAAACTAGTGGTGAACTTCAAGCATCAGAAGTATCTATGAAGTATGGAAAATGCCTTGAACAAGAAAAGGTAGTTCTGGTGAGTCAGAATAATTGGCTGAATGCAGAATTAAAAAGCAAAACTAAAGAACTGTTCGAACTTCTTCATGAAAAGAACAATGAGATTTTTGAACTGACAAGCAAAGTGGAAGAAACGAAGAAGACGGATGATTCAGAGTGCCGCAATTCAAAGGTTGTCCCAGTAAATAAAAGCTCACTGTTGGATACTGATACAGTTGAGCAAATAACTGATCCAAGTAATATTATTGATCGATTGAAGTCAGTAATGGGCAATAAGAAAATAACTGAAGCATTTACAAAATCGATAAGTGCGAATTCTCAACCAGAAGTGCTGATATTGCAAAATGATCTTCCTGAGTCAATGACCAGAGACTCTGATTTACAAATGCTTGTTGGTGATACGATACAAGGTTTAGTAGGTGGGAGAAAGGCAAGTGAGCAGTTTGCCAAAGACCATTCAAACTCTGCTGATAACTGGACTAAGATCGTTCAGAACTTGTGCAAAAAAAGGTTGAAGGATTAGAATGAACTACGAAACTTCAGAAAGAGGAAGTGATTGGCATGGCTCCAACAGAATTGAAATGAACTCATTTGAAATGGGATTGTAAGGAACAATAAGATCACAAACAAGTTCAAAGAACAAACAAATCAAGTGTACGCGACTATTCTGAGAGAACATAAGAGGCATCTGAACAACATGTAAAAGGGGTTTTGACAAGAGAAGAAAGGAGATGGTGATGCACAAAAATGACATTTTGACTGTGTTAAATTGAAATGAAAATTTACCACATGCAAATTTGGAAAGCTGCCTTGAGAATGAAACTATGTCTGCAAGTCACAAAAGAGACAGTAGCACTGTCGACTTAAATTAAACATGATTTTCTGAGCTGAAAACTGGAAATCAGAAGCAAAAAAACACAAGCCATGAATAGGATGATATCACCATATATAGAGTCATAGAGTCATATAATTTACAGTGCAGAAGGAGGCCATTCGGCCCATTGAGTCAGCACCGACCTTTCGAAAGAGCACCCTACTTAAGCCCAGGCTTCCGCCCTATCCCCGTAACCCAGTAACCCAACCTACCCTTTTGGACACGAAGGGGTAATTTAGCGTGGCCAATCCACCTAACTTGAATATCTTTGGACTGTACCCGGAGAAAAGCCACGCAGGCACGGGTGAAAGTGGAAACTCCACACAGACAGTCACCCGAGGCCGGAATTGAACCTGGGACCCTGGAGCTGTGAGGAAGCAGTGCTAACCACTGTGCCAAATACAGATTCTGTTGATGTTGTTGAAGTTATTCCTTTTTGTTTTTGGTTAAACCATTGTAATTATAAATATATATGAAGACACATGTAATTTCGAACAAAGAAAACTACGTGTGTGATGTAATACGTTATGTGGTTAGATATTTGTGATTTTAAGTTTGCACAAAGTGGATGTAACTCCAGTATAAAGAAATCTTTATGATCATGAAGGTTTATTTCTTTCAAAGTGGGAGGTGTTAGGAAAGCAAAGTTAGTTTGAAGGGATTTATATTTATATTGATAAACATTAGAAATAAAGTATAGTTTTAAGTGGGTTTAATTTAATGTTTCTGTGCCTGGAAGGGTGAAACCTATAATTAAGTTCATTCTGGACCAAGGTGTTTGTATGTGTGGGGATTGGTTTCAATTCCAATTGCGATTCTGTTGTGCCTAGAGACATGTATGGCATGAAGAATAAATTGAGCTAGCAGGGGTTGCTTAGCAACTCGAATAAAAAAAAGCATTCAGGTTTTAATTTTCGTTAAATTTGTGGGCAGTTGCAAATAGGTAGCGAGAGAGAAGGCAGCTCTCACAGATCTGCTCCAGCAGTTGGTTTTAGAAGGCGAAAGGTGGCCATCTCTCAGCCTAGCTGAAAGAGAAGCCATGGAAACAAGTGCCGGAAACTTAAAGTTTGGCGAGTTAAGAAAACTAGAGAAAGGAAGAGAAGCTTCCAAGAAGTCTCGAGTTAGCGTAACAGAGCAATCTGGGAACCAGAACAGAATACTATTCAGCAATGTCACAGAGAGTTGAAAAGGCATTGGATCGCGAGAGACCAGAAATTTATCTGCAGTGGTACTAAAGATGGTGAAAAATTATTACAATTTGGGAGACATTTAAAATAATTATGGAAATCAGTGACCAGATCTCGGAGAGTCATAAAACCTGAAAGTGAAGCCTTGATGGAAGCAGCGGAGGGAAAAAAATAATGTAAAAGAAGACTCGGGGGTGTGACTTTTGAAAGTGGAGTTTGAAATCACTCATGCAGAAGCTGAAGTTCATTGAGACAAGGTGGTATCAGAATCATCAAGGGGGATGTTGAGGAGAAATCCACGGTCATTCATTTGGGTTCAGAGAGGAGTGTGTCTTCCACAGTCATCTTGTGATGAAATTAATCAGCTGTCCTGTGACTTTGTTCGTCCACGTTTTTTTGGACAGAAGTAAATGTTACGGTCTTTTGACCAATTCTGGAATCTTCCCGTCCAGTTATAACATCAACTGGAATCATAAAACTGCCGTCCTACCCTTCATTGTGTACTCTCTTGCCTTGTTCATTCTCCGATAGACGTCACCTCACATTTTTCAGGGTTGAATTCCATTTGCTACTCTTTTGTTCAACTGACTAGTCCACCTATATCTGAGACTTTCCTCCTCACTATTTACCACAACACAAATGTTCCCATCATCTGTCAACATAATGACCATACCTCCCACATTCGCGTCCAGATCAGTTGTTCCCAGACATTGATCACTAGTTGGCTTCCCTTTTGAAAACAGCACTACTGCTATCACAGTCCAAAGATGTGCAGGATAGGTGAATTGGCCATTCTAAATTGCCCATAAGTGTCCAAAGGTTAGGTGGGGTTATAGGAAATTGGGCCGAGGTCGGGTGCTCTTTCGGAGGGTCGGTGCAGACTCAATGGGCCTTCTTCTGCACCGTAGGGATTCTATGATTCTATGATTACTTGGGAATAGCAAGTCCAACGCCGGCATCTCCACTACTTGGTAATAAGCAGGACAAGCTGCTGGAAGTGGGAGGAGGAGAAGGACGGTAGCATTGTGGATAGCACAATTGCTTCACAGCTCCAGGGTCCCAGGTTCGATTCCGGTTTGGGTCACTGTCTGTGCGGAGTCTGCACATCCTCCCCGTGTGTGCGTGGGTTTCCTCCGGGTGCTCCGGTTTCCTCCCACAGTCCAAAGATGTGCAGGTTAGGTGGATTGGCCCTGCTAAATTGCCCTTGGTGTCCAAAATTACCCTTAGTGTTGGGTGAGGTTACTGGGTTATGGGGATAGGGTGGAGGTGTTGACCTTGGGTAGGGTGCTCTTTCCAAGAGCCGGTGCAGACTCGATGGGCCTAATGGCCTCCTTCTGCGCTGTAAATTCTATAATCTATGATTAATCTAGGACAAATGTTCGGCACAACATCGTGGGCCCAAGGGCCTGTTCTGTGCTGTATTTTTCTATGTTCTAAGGATGAGAAGGGCTTTCAGAAGGATTGACATCCACCCAGAGTGGTTAGAGAGCACTTCTCTTAACTGAAGCTCAGAGTTAATGCAGGCTTCGATTTAATGGAAACAAAACATAGTCCTGCGGCGCGCATGTTTAGCCACATGTTTTCCAGCACTCACAGTGCCGAGAATGGCCCGGCTATTAAGCTGGACCCTGCTTAATTTATGGGCCTCAGCGAAGAACGCCCCGCCGAGGCCATACTTAGTCCCATTTCCTGCACTAATGACCTTCTACTGCCGCCTCTAGACCCCCCCAATTCACCTAAAAGGGGGTCATCAAGCCCCCCCCCCCCCCAATCTCATCTCATGAGGACAAGGCACCCACAGGTCCAATCTGCCATGGTGACACTCAGGTGACACTGCCAGGGTGTCAGGCTGGTAGTGCCACAGTGGCATCAGGGGTGCCAGGGTGCCACTCTGTCCAGAGCCCAACCACCCAGGGGCCCCAATCACCCGGGGGATCCCCCCAAAGTGCCGATGCACCTTGTCCACGTTTGTGGGGATCAGTGCTAAACAATACTCACTCAGGGTCTCCGAGGAACAGGGGTTAGATCCGTGCCTTGGGTAACTCTGATGAGAGCATATTCAAGTGAACCTGACTGCACATTTCAATATGCAAATTGAGATCCCATTGTGGACATGATCCAGATCACGACATCTCTCGAAAGGTCTCTTTCAAGGTTTACCGGCCTCATCGTGTCCTGAGTCAGGCGCAATGCGGCCTTAGATCGCGCCCAATATGTACAACAATACATATGCACTTTCAAATTGCCCAATATGCACTTGCCCAAAATTATTGTCACTGAAATCTGTTGCCTGCTATGGTCACAACTCCAACCTCAGAGCAGCATGAAGTTGGTACTGGCTGTATTTATATTAATATGTATTTTGTCAAATGTCACTCTGTACCTTGTTTTCTTGTTTTAACTTTCCAGTAAAACTTTGCATCCATTGACCCTTCCACAGGAGTTCTGGCTCGAAAAGTTAACTCTGTTTCTCTCTTCGCAGATGCTGCCAGGCCTGCTGACTTTATCCAGTCTTTTCTGTTTTTAATTCTGCCTCATTCTGTGTTACTGGAAACCAGCAAATCGTGTAAATTAATGCAAATTATGCTGGAAGCAGTAATGTTGTCTTCATACTGCAGTAGTTGCTGCATCAGCTGCAATTAAGCCACTATATCAAACTAAGCAGTGGCTACTGAACAGCTATTTATTGGCCACGTACCTGACGACTTATCTGTGCAACCAATGTAAACATGTGCCAAATACAAAAGACAAAAACCACAAACTGAAATAAAGCAGGTTATTGGTTTGCTAAAACAATGCTCCCGCTACTTGGACTGCTTTGGAGGAGACTTACAGAATGGGTGTGCAGATTCATGTTAGTCTATTGCATTAACCTTCACTCGATGGGGTATCGTTAAATAGCTGGCGGTATTGGATACTGCAAAGGCTGTGAAGCTTGATAACTTTCCAACTAATGTACTGAAAATTTGTGCTCCAGAGCTTATTGCATCCCTAGCCAAGCTGTTCCAGTACAGCTACAACACTGGCATTTACTCGGCAATGTGGAAAATTACTGCGGTGAGCCACTGTGTACACCTGTATTAGGGGATGTAAGGTAGGACCTGTACTACAGGTTCGCCGGGAGCCCCTGCTGGCTGGCTCTGCCCACTAGAAGCTGTACAAATATGCGTGTCCTCCACTGATCTGCCATTTCGCCAGCTGCAGTAGGAGGCCACGCATCTGACTGTAATAAAGCCACAGTTGTACCCAATCTGAGTCTTTGTGCAATTGATTGTGCATCAATTATCCTGTGCACAAAAAAGCAGGACAAATCCAACCTGGCCAATTACTGCCCCATTGGTCTACTCTCAGTCCCCAGTAAGGGGATGGACGGGGTGATGGAAATTGCAATCAACCAATATTTAGTCAGGAATAACATTCTCACTGACACACAGTTTGGTTCCACCAGGGTCACTCATCTCCAGACCTCATTACAACCTTCATTCAAACATGGCCAAAAAACTGAACCCCAGAGATGCGGTGAAAGTGGCTGCCCTTGACATCAAGGCAGCATTTGACCAACTGTAGCATCAAGGAGCACTGGCAAAACTGAAGTCAATGTGAATCGGCGTAAAACGCTTTACTTGTTGGAGTCCTCCTGAGCACAAAATAAGGTAGTTGTGATGTTGTTGGTCAATCCACTCAGACCCAGAATATTGCTGCAGGAATTCCTCAACATAGTACCTGAGGCCCAATTAAGTTAGGCATTCTCATCTGCTTCATCAATGACTTTCTCTCCATGATAAGGTCAAAAATTAGGATGTTTAATAATGATTCCATGGTGTTCAGCGCCATTCACAACACCTCAGAAGCAATCCCTGTCAGATGCAGCAAGACGTGGACAATACTCAGGTTCGGCCTAACAAGTGGCAAGTACCATTTATTCCACAGATGTGCCAGGCAATAACCAACACCAACGAGAGAGAATCTAACCATTGGCCCTTGATATTCAATGACATTACCATTGCTGAATCTGCCACAATCAACATCCTAGGGGTTACCATTGACCAGAAACTGAACTGGACAAGCCATATAAATACTGTGGCTGCAAGAGCAGGTCAGAGGCTGGGAATAAGCAAGTAACTTATCTCTTGACTCCCCAAAGACTGTCCACCATATAAAAGTCAGGTGTGTGATGGAATGCTCTCCACTTGCCGGAAAGTGTGCAGCTCCAACAGCACTTAAGAAGCACAACACTACACCAGACAAAACAACCCTCTTGATTGCCACCTTATCTACCACATTAAACATTCACCCCTTTCACCACTCATGCACAGTGACAGCAATTTGTATGATTTACAAGATGCACATTGCAGCAACACTGCAAGGCTCCTTTGACAGCACCTTCCAAACCTGCAACCTCTGCCACTTGGAAGGACAAGGCCAGCAGATGCATGGGAACATCACCACTTGCAAGTTCCCCTCCAAACCACACACAATCCTGACTTTGAACGACATCGCTGTTCCTTCACTGTTACTGGGTCAAAATTGCAATCTCCGATGGCAGTAGTGTGGGCTGTTTGGCAGACAGGCAAGGGGCACTGGTGGAGTGACAGATGGGAAGGGATGAAAGGGCAGCAGGTCCATGCTTCACCACCAAAGCTTGCACCAATGATCTGGGCATCAAGAACAGCTGAACTGGGCCAACTGTATCAATACTGCAACATATGTAGTTAGGACAGAAGCTGTGTATTTTGTGCCATAGGTTTAGCTCATATTCTAACCTCCCACGCAAATTCACCATCTGCAAGTCAATAATGTGATGAATACTCACCAATCACTTGAATAGGAGCACACGACTGCAGTCTAGAACTGCATCCAGAAACTTAGCACCATCCTTATGGTTCATCCATATCCTTGCCACATGATTCAATACATCTATTTACAAAGAAGACTAAAAGCAACTCACCAGGGTTCTATCAGTCGCATATTTCACCATTCAGATGCGTGTTAATATAAAAGTAAGAAGTCTTACAACACCAGGTTTAAGTCCAACATGTTTGTTTCAAACACTAGCTTTCGGAGCACTGCTCCTTCCTCAGGTGAATGAAGAGGTATGTTCCAGAAACATATATATAGAAAAATTCAAAGATGCCAGACAATGCTTAGAATGTGAGCATATGCAGGTAATTTAATCTTTACAGACCCAGAGATTGGGGTAACCCTAGGTTAAAGAGGTGTGAATTGTCTCAAGCCAGGACAGTTGGTAGGATTTCGCAAGCCCACGCCAGGTGGTGGGGGATGAATGTAATGCGACATGAATCCCAGGTCCCGGTTGAGGCCGTACTCATGTGTGCGGAACTTGGCTATAAGTTTCTGCTCGCCGATTCTGCGTTGCCGCGCGTCCTGAAGAACGCTTACCCGTAGATCAGAGGCTGAATGCCCTTGTCTGCTGAAGTGTTCCCCGACTGGAAGGGAACATTCCTGCCTGGTGATTGTCGCACGATGTCCGTTCATTCGTTGTCGCAGCGTCTGCTCAACACCGACATCTGCCAATCTCCAGACGCAATTCTGCAACTCATCCACTTCATTCTTGATCACAACGTCTTCATCTTCGACAACAGATTCTTCATCCAGACACATGGAACAGCCATGGAAACCAAATTCACACCTCAATACGCCAACATCTTCATGCACAAGTTGAACAAGACCGCCTCACCGCACAGGACCTTCAACCGACATTATACACCAGATACATCGATGACATTTTTCTCCTTTGGACCCACGGCGAAGAATCACTGAAACGTCTACACGATGACATCAATAAGTTCCATCCCACCATCAGACTCACCATGGACTACTCTCCAAAATCAGTTGCATTCTTGGACACACTTGTCTCCATCAAGGACGGTCACCTCACCACTCCGCCGTACTGCAAGCCCACGAATAACCTCACGATGTTCCACTTCTCCAGCTTCCAACCTAAATACATTAAAGAAGCCATCCCCTGTGGACAAGCCCTCCGTATACACAGAATCTGCTCAGACGAGGAGGAGCGTAACAGGCATCTACAGACGCTAAAAGATGCCCTCATACGAACGGGATATGGCGCTCGACTCATCGATCGACAGTTCCAACACGCCACAGCAAAAAACCGCACCAACCTCCTCAGAAGACAAACACAGGACACAGCCACAAAGTACCCTTCGTCGTCAAGTATTTTCCTGGAGCGGAGAAACTACAACATCTTCTTTGCAGCCTCCAACACGTCATTGATGAAGATGAACATCTTGCCAAGGTCATCCCCACACCCCCACTACTTGCATTCAAACAACCGCGCAACCTCAAACAAACCATTGTTTGCAGCAAACTACCCAGCCTTCAGAACAGCAACCATGACACCACTGCCATGGCAATCTCTGCAAGACGTGCCAGATCATCGACATGGATACCACCATTACACGTGAGAACACCACCCACCAGGTACGCGGTACATACTCGTGTGACTCGGCCAACGTTGTCTACTTCATACACTCCAGGAAAGGATGTCCCGAAGCATGGTACATTGGCGAGACCATGCAGACGCTGCAACAATGAATGAACGGACATCACGCGACAATCACCAGGCAGGAATGTTCCCTTCCAGTCGGGGAACACTTCAGCCTCTGAGCTCCGGGTAAGTGTTCTCCAAGGCGGCCTTCAGGACGAGCGTCAACGCAGAATCATCGAGCAGAAACTTATAGCCAAGTTCCGCACACATGAGTGTGGTCTCAACCGGGACCTGGGATTCGTGTCGCATTACATTCACCCCCCACCATCTGGCCTGGGCTTGCAAAATCCTACCAACTGTCCTGGCTTGAGACAATTCACCCCTCTATAACCTGGGGTTACCCCTATCTCTGGATCTGTAAAGATTTGATTACCTGCAAATGCTCGCATTCTAAGCATTGTCTGGCATCTTTGAATTTGTCCATATATATGTTTCTGGAACATAACTCTTCATTCACCTGTGGAAGGAGCAGTTCTCTGAAAGCTAGTGTTTGAAACAAACATGTTGGCCTTTAACCTGGTGTTGTAAGACTTCTTACTGTGCTCACCCCAGTCCAACGCCGGTATCTCCACTTCATGTTAGTAAGAAAGACTGGAGTCACAATGTTGCGGGAATGGCCTTATCTATAGTTCCAAGCATAGAATTTTATTCACATAGAATTTATATTCAGCCCATCAAATCTGCACCGGCCTTTGGAAAGAGCACCCCACTTAAGACCACACCTCCACCCTATCCCCATAACCCAGTAACCCCACCTAACCTTTTTGGACGCTAAGGGCAATTTGAAATGGCCAATCCACCTAGCCTGCACATCTTTGGACTGTGGGAGGAAACCGGAGCACCCGGAGGAAACCCACACAGTCACGGGGAGAATGTGCAGACTCCGCACAGACAGTGACCCAAGCTGGGAATCGTACCAGGGACCCTGGAGCTGTGAAGCAACTGTGCTGATCACTGTGCTACCATGCTGTCATATTCCATCCTGACTTGGATACGTATCGCTGTTCCTTTACTGTCACGGTGGTAAAATCCTGGAATTTCCGAGCTAACAACTCTGTGACAGCATTGTCACACAAGGCATGCATGCGGCACTTCAAGGAAGAGGTCCACCTCCACCTTTCCAGTGTGGCAAAAGGCTGGCAAGGAGATGCAGCCTTGTCTATATTGGTCGCACGCTCAGAACATTCTCATGGAAGCTGTGTCATTGAGAAGCATGAGTAGCAACCATGCTGTGTGGCAGTCCACACTCAAGGCAAAATTGGGTGGCCTGTTTGTAAATTGCAATTTAAACTTGGCACTGTACAACAATTTAAAAGCATCAATTCAGACAATCATTAGAGGCAGATCCCATTAACTTTGGTAACTCTGCATACAGTTGTGAGATGCACTGTGCCTAGTTACAAATCACACTTGGACAGAGCTGCAATTGATTCCAGTGGATCAAAGCAGTCACTGAAAGAGTATTAATCTTCCAACCTGCATCAGTTAAAATGAAAGTGCATTTGATCATACCGATGTATTTTTCACACAACGATGCAATCAGCATTATGTGCAATCAGCCCAGCACAATGTCTCACATTACTGCAGCATTCAGAACATTGCATCTGGATAACACGCATGTATTTATATGGAGGAAATAATCTTTCAGTTCCGGCTGACAAAAGGCGAAACATTTTTCCTGGAATCACAGACTGATGCATCACAGAAGGAAGTTTTTCATTCCGCCATGCACCAGCTGATCCTTTGAAAGAGTTAGCCCATTGGTCCCATTCTCTGACCTTTACTCATAGTACTGGAGATTATTTTTTTCCTTTTCAAGTATTTATCCAATTTCCATGAGACCCATAAGACGTAGGAGCAGGAATAGGCCATTCGGTCCATCGAGTCTGCACCTCCATTCAGTGAGATCATGGATGATCTGATTTAACCCTCAACTCCACTTCCCCACCTTCTACCCAAACCCTTGATTCTCTTACTGATTCAAACCCTACCTATCTCAACCTGGAACATACTTGAGAGCTCAACCTCGACAACCCTCTGCGATAAAGAATCCCACAGATTAACTACCCTCTGAGAGGAGAATTTCCTCCTCATCTCTGTCTTGAATGGGTGACTCAGAGATTGTGCCCTTTGGTCCTAGACTCTGTACAAGAGGAAACATCCTCTCGGCATCTGCCTTGTCAAGCTCCCTGATAATCCTTTATGTCCCAATAAGGTCACCTGTCATTCTTCTAAACTCCAGTAAGTACAAGCCCAACATACTTAGCATTTCCTCATGAGAAAATCCCCCATACCTGGGATCAACCTAGTGAACCTTCTCTGGACTGCCTCCAATACCAATATACATTTGCTAAGATAAGGGACCAAACCTATTTGCAGTATTCCAGGTGTGGTCTAACTTGTGCCTTGTATAGTTTTAGCAAGAGTTCCCTATTTATGTACTCAATTCCTTTGAAATGAAGGGCAAATTTTAATTTGCCTTCCCTATGATCACAGCTCCAGGGTCCCTTGCTAACTTTTTTTGATTTTGCTCAAGGAGCCTCAAATCATTCTTCATTTAACTCATATTAATTTCCTTTAAACTTCCTACAATAGTGCATAACTTCACATATTCCTGCATTATATTCCATCCGCCAATTGATTGGCCATTCACCTAACCTGTCTTTTTCCCTCTATAGACGCTACATGTCATCCTCACCACTTGCCTTCCCACCTATTTTTGGGTTATCTGCAAACTTGGCAACAGCGCATTCACTTCCCTTGTCAAAGTCATGAATATATATTGTCAATAAGTTTGGCTCCAGCAACAATCCATGTTGCACTTCACTAGTTACAGGTCATTGACCTCAAAATGCCCCTCTTATCCTAACTCTAGGACTTCTATCAGTTAGCCAATCCTCTATCCATAATATACCGCCCCCAGCACCATGGGCTCTGACCTTACTAAGACAATTTTGTGAGGTACCTTATCATAGAATTTACAGTGCAGAAGGAGGCCATTCGGCCCATCGAGTCTGCAGCGGCTCCTGGAAAGAGTACCCTACCCAAGGTTAACACCTCCACCCTATCCCCATAACCCAGTAACCCAACCCAACACTAAGGGAATTTTGGACACTAAGCGCAATTTATCATGTCCAATCCACCTAACTTGCACATCTTTGGACTGTGGGAGGAAACCGGAGTACCCGGAGGAAACCCACGCACACACGGGAAGGATGTGCAGACTCTGCACAGACAGTGACCCAAGCCAGAATCTAACCTGGGACCCTGGAGCCGTGAAGCAATTGTGCTATCCACAATGCTACTGTGCTGCCCCTGAACACTTCTTGCAAATCAAAATATATTACATCCACTGATTCCCCTTCATCTATCCTGCTCATTGCCACCTCAAAGGATTCTGTCAGGAATGATTTCTCCTTCATGAAGCAATGCAGACTTTCCTTGATTACACTACGCATCTCTAAATGTTCAGCTATTACATCCTTTACAGTGGACTCTAACATTTTCCCAATGACAGAAGATAAGCTAATTGGCCCATTTACTTATTTTTTGTGTCCCCCACCCCACCCTCTTTTGAATAAAGGTGTTACATTGGCAGTTTGTCAATCCTCTGGGGCTTTTTCAGAATGTAAGGATGCTTCAAAGATTACTATCAGTGCATCCTTTTCATTCTCTTCTTTTGAGGCAATCCCTTGAGATTGAGGATGTCTTACATCCTCTTCAGTTGAATTAATTCTGATATGGCTGGTAAGCCCAATGCATAATCTGCAGACACTGCCACATTCTGGGCAGGGTGGTGTTGAAGGGTTGGGCAAATAAGTTGTTCGAAGGTTTGTACGTTCCCTCTGATGCCTTAACTTTGTTTCTACTTGATGTGTTTGATGCCTTCCCGAATGGACCTGATCATTTTTCTCAGTGGTAGACCAGGGTTCCCATGAGATGGCAGGGTTGTTTCACCTCTTCAAAGATGCTTTGAGGCTCTCCCTAGAGTGTTTCTACGTCCTCCTGGGAGCCTTCTATCCTGACAGAGATCCCAATATGGCAGTTGCTTTGGGAGTCTGATTCTTTGGAGGTTTTTATTGAACCTGTTCCCTCTACCTTTTCAGGCAGTGCATTCTACATCGCACTGCATTTCATCCCCCTCATGTCACCTCTCGTTGTTTTGCCAATTGCCTTAAATCTGTGTCCTCATGGTTATCAATCATTCTATCAGCGGAAATGGTTTCTCATTATATACTCCAATCAAAATCCTTTAAGACCTTACTCGAACATACCTATCAAATCGCCTCATAATCTTCTCTGCTCTAAGAACACCCACACTTTTTATCATCTGTGCATGTCGCTGAAGTCCCTCATCCCTGGTACCATTCTCGTAAATATTCCTACACCCTCTTGAGGGCCTTTATATCCTTCCTAATGTGTGAAGCCTAGAATTGGCCACAATACTCCAGATGGGACCAGACCAATGTTTCATAAAAGCTTCGCGTAACTTTCTTGCTTTGTAATCAGTGCCAAGGATTTTGCGTGACTTTTTAACAGCTTTCTGAACCTCTGTGTCCACCTTCAAAACATGTGAACCTACCCCCACAGGTCTCTCTTGTTTTCCTAATTTTTCTTTAAAATGGTACCCATTTTGTTTATATTGTCTCTTCTCATTCTTCAAACAAAAATGAATCACTTCACACTTCTTTACACTATATGCCATCTGCCATCTGTCTGCCTATATCACTACTTTATCTATGTCTTCTTGAAGTCTGTCAATATCATTAGTGTTACAGCATTGCTGGCGTGCCATCTGTAAATGTTGAAATGCTGCCATGCATATGCTAGTTATATATCTCTGAAAAGATAGACAGGTAGGTATTAAAAATAACAGTGGCCCAAGCACTAACCTCTGTCGCAGATGACTGCGCACATTTCTCCAATCTGAAGATCAATAGTTCAACACCACACTCTGCAGAATCTACACAGAGTGACCATAAGGAATGAAGGATAGGATGCAAAAAAATAAAGGTTTATTAACACGTACGTTAAACCACTCCACTCCTGAAGGGTTCTCTCACCCAGACCTTCATCCAAATTGGGATCTTTATACTGCACAGGATTCCCTCGTTAAAGGGGAAGCCCCGCCCCGTTGCTGGGGAAGTTTGTACTCGGTAGAGGTCACAGGGACACATCGAAACATAAAAATAATATGATCAGGAGGAGGCCATTTGGCCCTTCAAGCCCGCTCCGCCATTTATTACGATCATGGCTGATCATTCAACTCAATAGCCTAATCCCACTTTCCCCTTTGATCCCCTTCACCCTGAGTGCTATATCCAACTGCTTCTTGAAATTATACAATGTTTTGGACTCAAATGGTGATGAATATCACAGGCTCACCACTCTCTGGGTGAAGAAATTTCTCCTCATCTCTGTCCCCATATCCTCAGACTGTGACCCCTGGTTCTCGACACACCCACCAGAAACATCCTTCCTGCATCTACCCTGTCCAGTCTTGTTAGACTTTTATAGATTTCGATGAGATCCACCCTCATTCTTCTGAACTCCAGCAAATATAATCCTAATCGATTCAACCTCTCCTCGTACGTCAGTCCTGCTATCCCAGGAATCAGTCTGGTAAACCTTTGCTGCACTCCCTCTATAGCTAGAACATCCTTCCTCGGTAAAGGAGACCAAAACTGGACACAATATTCCAGGTGTGGCCTCACCGAGGCCCTGTATAATTGCAGCAAGACATCCTTGTTCCTGTACTCAAATCTTCTCACAATGAAGGCCAGCATTCCATTTGCCATCTTTACCGCCTGCTGCTCCGGCATGCTTAACTTCAGTGACTTGTCTACGAGGACAGCCAGGTCTTGTTGCATGTTCCCCTCATCGAATTTATGGCCATTCAGATAATAGTCTGCCTTCTTGTTTTTGCCACCAAAGTGGGTAACTTCACATTTATCCAAATTGTACGGCATCTGCCATTCATTTGCCCATTCACTCAACTTGTCCAAATCACACTTAAAGATCTCTGCATCCTCCTCACAGTTCACCCTCCCACCCAACTTGGTGTCATCTGCAAATTTGGGGATATGACATTTTGTTCCCTGATCTAAATGAAGCGGATGATCCGTACCTCGTGACCTCCAGGAGGGTTGTAAAACTACTTTCTGCACACAGCAAATTTTGTACTCATGTAACCACTGCTACTTTTATGCATTCCAATTTGACTTCTGCGAAGTCTACAATAGCACTTTATGAATCATCATTTACAAGTTACTATTCACAACAATACAGTCATCCGCTCCTTAACTTAATCAAGTTAGTCTTTGACAAATTGACACTAGCTTTTACTTATTAATCCATATTTTTACAATGGCCAACTAATTTTGTCCAAAAGTAGAGCCTCGAAAAGCTTTTCCGCCACTGACGATATACTAACTGCATGGTCTAATCGAATATATCCCCGTTCTTGGCTTGTAATATTCCACTGTTCCCCTATTAAAAGACAATTGGAAGTTGTGGCCAGAGCTTCCACAATTTCAACCCTTAATTCCTCTGGCAGACGAGGGTGAATCCCATCTGGACCAGGTGCTTTCCTAATTTGAACGCTGCCAAATTTGAAGTACAATTTCTTTAATGATGGAAGCGCATCCCCTGGGTCGGTGTTCTTTTTAATGTATAGTCTTGTGAATCTTTAGAATTCTCTACCAGTCATTGAGGATATTGAAAAATGGACTTTTAGACATTAAGGAAATCAAGGATTATGGGGATAAGGCGGGAAAGTGGAGTTGAGGGTTATCATATCAGATCAGTCACGATATCATTGAATGGCGGCGCAGAATTGAAGGGCCGAGTGGCCTGCTTCTGCTCCTACATCATATGGCCACATGGATTGAGGGGTCCTGTAACCTCCGACTGCATTTATTTGTTATCCACTCTATTTTTATCCGATTCATTTTCATAACTACCTCCTCTTTCACGGTGACATTAGAAGTATCCTCTTCATTAGTGAAGGTAAATGTAAAGTAATCTTTTAGTTGTTCAGCCATGAACCTGTCTGCCTCCACAGTTCAGTCACAAACTTGTATGCCTCCACAAGAAAATCATGTTCTTGGTCTCTACTTGGGCTTACCCTTGCTCTGAGGAGCCTTTGATAAATTATAATTTTCTGAAAGACATTTGGGTTTCATTTCATGTCAGCTGCCAATTTATTTTCAAAAACTTTCCTGCCCCCTTTGACTTCCTTTATTTCAATTCTCCCATATGCTCTTTATGTTCAGCTTGGTTCTCTTCTGGGTTATGAATCTGACATTTTTCATCTAGCCGCCTTCCCCTGTTTCTGTTTAATCTCATTATGATAACATATGTAAGAGACCAAATAATGACAGTAACTCTAGCAGGATGAAATTGCCCATTATGTGACCAAGCATTGCTGAAAATATACAGCAGGAAGGATAAAGTACTGACATATTGAAGGGCTCAATCTATGTGCGAACTGAGATTGAACAATTACCACTGAATAAATTAATCATTAAAGAATGCAAATATGTTTCCGCGTTATCTGAAAGGCTACAGTAATTCCCATCTCCAATTTAATGCAAAAAAAGGAACTTTAGCATATCTGTCCTGAAGTCTTATAATGTTTTTCTTTTTACAGATTTAGATTTGAGTGCCTGGTTAATTTTAGCAGTAGCCTGGAGGAAAAGGAACTTGCACAAAGGTGATACAGCTGATTAAAGGCCAATTCAGCAGCAAGAGAACAGGAGGCATTCCCAGAAAGTTGTTGCGAGCTTAATTGCACAGTGAACGGGTTGGGGTACAATGCCTTCTGCCTCGTGGCCCGTTAAGACAGCCCCTTTGGCTTGTACAGTGTGACGAGAAAGGGCCCTTTGCAGAATTCGAAGACAGATGAAGAGTCGTTATAAAGCCATTGTTTTGAGTGTCACAACTCTGACGGAAAAAATGGTTCCTTGTCACTTGAGGAGTCAGTGCCTCTCTGGGCGTGGCAACTACTCGCCTCAAAAAACACTCAAGAATAGATTCAACATAGCTCAATGACGATGATTCTTTTCTGCTATTCAAAGCACTCTTTCCTATTGACGACACTGGAGTGCACTTGCATTGGAAATGCAGTAGGGCTGCTGGAATTGCTCGCGGGAAAATAATTAGATGTATATTCACGAACCCGCAGAAGATATTCACGTGACTTTCCATTGGAATTCCCCGTTTTCTGCTGCAATTTCAGAAGCTCTTCAGATATTCCAGGGAAAATGTCTAAATGGAGTTTGCCCTATTTTTTCCAGAGTTCCCATACATTTTCCATTGATGTTACAATGAACAATGGAGACAATGCCCAAATAAATTGAACTCCAAGACCTTGTGAACTTTAAATTAACCATGGTTATGCTTATTTAAGAGAGCTACGATTGGCCCAATGACAACCAATTAAACAGCGCAGAGCTCCACACATTAAGATAATTATAATAATAATAATCTTCAAGTAGGCTTACATTAACACAGCAATGAAGTTACTGTGAAAATCCCTGAGTCGCCACACTCTGACGCTTGTTTGGGTACACTGAGGGAGAATTCAGAATGTCCAATTCATCTAACAAGCACTAACTTCAGGCCAATTTCCTTGAGTTGTTTGTGATGTACTGTAAAGTCCCGCCTTTCGCCGGGGGTTGCGCTCCCCCGAAACCTCGCTAATTGTGAAATGGTGAACATTGAACATGTTTCTCAATGAGGCTCAGTCAGATAGGTTCCAACCATATGAGGCCAGCACTGGTTTGGACAGTTGACCTACCCCAAACGTGCTGCAGCAGCTGCATGCGACAGGTGAGTGAGACTCTGAACGATACATTGCCGAAAATTTCAAAATGAACAGGACCATTATAGCAGCAGGAATGGGACATTTCCGGCTTAATTCGTTCGATTGCGCAGCAACCGTAGCAATCTCTGGTCCATTATCGCTGATGTCTCCCGGCAGAAGCAGGAGGTCTGGAGATGAAAACACAAATGAGCGAACACATGCTCACCTGATGTGGTTTACAAAGCATGGGTAAGTGAAAACGCAAACCAGGAACTTTCTAATGTACCAGCTCCAACTGGCATTTGTGAGTCTTAAGCAGCAGGGGGCTGCTGAGGGAAGACCTAAGAACTTAAATAAATGTTCATATTATATTCAATGAGTAGCAGTGTTGTTCCACCCCCCCCCCCCCACCCCACCCATTCCCAGCTCCATAAAATTAATGTAGGTTGGCATTCGCCTCATCCCCAATTTGCCAGATGTCTCCCATTTCCTATTCCACTCACATAACTGAATGACAACCTGTGGCACAATCTGTAGGGCCCCAACAGTAATCCACATGGGTAAACCTGATTTTGAACTTTAAAACATTTTATTACCATTTTTAAATATTACAATTAACGGCCTGGCTTTTCAGTCGGTCGTTGTTAATGCTGCAGTACTAATCGTCAAATTACAGACATTGTTTGAAAAAATGTTGTCCTGCTTCTGTGAAACGTAGTGACCTTTTAGAGTTCAGTCTTTGCTTCAATTATTTCTGAACTTTTCCATGATTGGCAGAGGAGATCACATTCATTATATCTGCAGCAGGAGTACATTAGCAATCTCTGAGCACCTCACTGAGGTGCAGGTTTGCAACAATTCCGACCGACATCAGGTTTGGGATCCAGAGTTGCTTTCAGTAACAAGTTAAATGGCTGCTTGTCAGAGTTTGTAACATTCCCACATGGGCAGTCAATAGCTGAGACCTCCGAGTCCCACCAAAGTCGACACGCATTTGCATGATTGTAAGATCCTGAGGGAGGGAACAGCTTGAAAATCCCATTGAATGAATGTGCTTACTGGCGTTACTCAACTGCCTTAATCCCAGTACACTGGCTTTTCACCCTCACACCTTTCTAAAGTCATTGGATACAGTCCACCAGGATGGGGACGGAGTCCCTTAGCCCAGGCGATTAGCCGGGTGTTTCCCAGTGTCGGAGTGGCGAGAAACATCCTGTTATCTAACACCCACTCGAGTAGATTGGGGGCCTTAGCGAGAATGCGCTAGCTGTCTCACTCTAATATGCAGATTTGCCAGAAAGTGATCCCGTCCACAATGGGCGGGATTCACATCGCGACATCTCGCGAGGTCGCGTCAGTACTCGTGGGACGAGTGTGTGTGAGGGTTGTAATATTTATATGCGGCTGCAGCTTGTCGGCCTCCCGAATGTCAAACATGGACCTGGCGAAACCCACACAGTTTGTCATTGGAATCGATTGTGTTCCACGTGGCGCCGGTGCTAGCCCCTCCACTGAATCGATCCAGGTTCGGCGTCAGTTTTGCTGTCATGAAAGTCCACAAATTCTGCGTCAGCGTCAATACTTAGTCTCAGAAACAGAGAATCCCACCCAAGATATATATTTAATCCTAATATGGGAAACAGGATAGTTTCCTGCACTTGCAAATTAAAAAAAAAATTGGGTGGACTTTCCCATAAAATGGCAAAGTGTCAGATACAGTCAGAATAATAATAATAATAAAAACTGGCCTGTTCCTCCCCAGAAAAACAGACAAGCTTCCCAGCAGGATCTCCCCACACCTTGCCATTTTTTTGAAGAGGGCATGTTTTGTGCCATCATTGAGAGGGTGGTGCCTAATCATGCCAACAGGCTCGGCTTCTTAGAGACCAGTGCCCTCTTCTTAAAGGGTGCCGCAAACACAAATTCAAAAGAAAGACCAACCTGCTCCCACCCCATGGACATCGCGTCCTCTCCCCCATTGATGGCATTTTCTCCTCCAACCCCCAAGCATTGGTTGCCGGCCCGATTGAAGTGTTGGATAGTGTAGGCTTGCGAGGTGAACATATACCACCAACACTGAGGAAGGTTCAGCTCTATTTTATTAACTAACTATTAACTAATCGCCATACGAGAACTGTGGGTTTAAACAATGCTAGTTTAGAGACCTAAGCCTGTCCGAACCAGTTGAATCTCTCACCACGTGGTATGAGTCTGTGCGAGACTTGATGAGTTCTTGGTCTACTGAGAGGCAGCACCCAGAATGAGCGGGAACCGTGGTGCCCTCTGCCTTTATAGTGTGTGTATTCTAACTGGTGATATGCTGCGGTGTTTGTGCATGTTGATTGGTCCCAGTGTATGTCCATCAGTATGTGTCTGCACCATGATATACTGGTGTATACTATGACACTGATCTTCTCCCCCTCCCAGTGCCGGGACCCTCTAAATGGGTTACCCTCCATGCCCTGTCCCTTTATGCACCAGCCCTCCCGACACTGCTCCTTCAGGGCTGCCCCTCATCACTCTAGGGTTGACATGTCTACGACCACCCAGAGGCTGCAATAGCTTCCGAGCACCCCGTTGTGTTCATCACATCTTGTCTCCGCTTCTGGAGATCCCTAGTCGTGATTTGCGCCAGCGTCTTGCTGCACTGTGAGCCAGATTAAGTCTTCTAGAAGGGCCTGGGAACATCGGCAACTGTATGACGTCGAGGCAATTCCATTTCAGGGCTCACCCGGCATTGCCCAACATAACAGAAAATTGTGCCCGGCACAATTCGGCTCAAAAATCATCCCCATTGTGACAATGTGATTTGAATTTTCATATTGCACTGTTATCCCTTTTCGAGCATTACTTTCTTCAAACTGATATTTTTCAAATTTTCAAACAGGGATTCACAAAAGCATCTTTAAGAGAACAATGAGATCAATTACAAAAGAAATGACATGAAAAAAAAAGCGTGCAAATACAGAAGGCCTGTCAGAATTGAAAAATAGACATAAAAACATTATTCATATTCCCATCACATATGTATAATTGTTGTCAGACTCCTATTGTTGCTTCAAAAGATTGATGAGCCCTGCAATTATACTGGATAGAAAGGGAAAAATTGATATGTTTTAATATATTACGATGCAAAAAAAATGCAAATAGTGCTTCTGAGATTTGAATTACTAACGTTATCATATGATGGCTACATTTCTCTTCAGAGAGCTAGCCTTTTCAATTTAGCTTTGATAATTTCACTATTGTTTTCAAAGACATTTGCCTGTTGCTTGTGTGACAACTTCAGAATTGGTGAGATGACATTGGGCTAAAAATTGGCTTATGCTGTTTTTTTTAGGATTCAGGCAATTCACAAGTTGCCTGCAATGGTTCGGTTGAAAGTAAATTAGTTCCCAACTGTTCCCACCTCATTTTTATTATTGTACCATAGGTAGAGTGACTGGCTCAAACTGCTCACTGGCTCAAACTGCCAGATCCCTCGACAATCACCGCAGGTTTGATCAGCATTGTGGTCTAACCCTCCTGCTCTTCTTAAAGGCAGTTTGCTCTTCTTCAGTGGAAGGTGCACTGAATAATATTGCTGGAATTTAAAGCATGCAAAATGGAACATCAAAGAAGACAGGGTTCCAGGGTGATGGATGTTGTGGCCTTGGAGATATTAGCAGTTCAGGTGGACAGGTAGAGCGAGACACCATAGTTTCATTGTGGCTGGCAAGGAGGTCGACAAGAACCATCCTCAGATGGCAGTGATGGCAGGCAGGAGGAGTGGTCAATTCCCAGCTTCTGATCCTGGGAATCTGGTAGCAGAGTCACAGGAAGCCTAATGACTCACATGTGTGACAAGGTCAGTGAATGCACCTTCACATCCAGCATACCACCAAAATTTCACAATGCTCAATTTACCAGAGCTGGAATACTCACCCAACACCACTCCCTGGTGCTCAGGACTCATCCCTAACAGCACCCACCATAGCCTCACACACCCATTAATGCTGCCAATCTTGCGCCCACCTCTCGCTTCCTCGACACACTACCAAATAATTCCAATTCAGGAATAATGGTAGCAGGGTGCAATGTCACTGGTCTAGGCCACGATTCTCCAATCTATGACTAAGTGCTCACAACAGCGGGAAAATCAGTGTGATTCCCGCTGGCACTTGATGTGTCGTTAGGATTTTTTCCTCCTATTGGTTGTTAGTGCCATTCGATGGCATGCTGCGGTTCTTGCGAGTTGGGGAGGGGGGCTGATCTAATCTCTCAGGCAGGTCCTGCACCTCTGAGATTGGAATGCCATCCCTCCAGGATCACTGGCAGAGCACCATCCACCACTCAAATTGCTGGCAAGACCTACAGAACCCTCCTTCAGAACCCCTAATCCCTTCAATCATCCCCGCCCTCATTCTCCGCACCACACATACTCCCCACCCACAGCCCGCCCCATTCCACCCCACCCCTCCAAGCCACCTTCAACAATCCTCACTCACCCGCCTTCAAGCCCAGCCCCTAGGCAGTGCCAACCGGACACCTTGCAGTCCGAGGGGTGGCAATGGGGTAGGTACACTCCACACAATTATCTCCAGAATGCAGTGGAGGGTCCTTGAAATAAGGTGAGGACCAAGGAGGCGGGTGCGGTTTGTGCTGGACTGGAGGATCTCAGGTCAGGGATCTTTCCAGGGATGGGGCTCATTTGGCTGGTCATCTTTTCTGCAGGCATTAAACCCTTTAAACAGTCAGTCAGTATGTAAAAATATCAATTACTTATAATAAAGTGAACGTGATCCCATCTGAACCCAATAGTCCACGAATCAGTTACTCAGTATCTCAGAAATACACATCTCTCATAATAAAGTGAAAGTGATTCCCCCCATCGCAAGTCCCCACAGCTGCTTTTTTGAATAAGTATTTGAGAAAAAAGAGGCAGCATTATAACAAGGACTGTGGTTGGGAAAACATCCGTTCCCCTAAGTTAATGGATCCCTCCAGGGCTATGTAAATAAACAATCTTAATCACCTCCCTTGAAACTGCCTTGACCTGTCAATCAAGAAGTTTGTAGCAGGCAATGGTGTGTGAAATTGAATGTAAAAAATGCAGTTCAAAGCGTTGAGCCTTCTAGGAATATAAAGACCTCTGTACTTTAAAGGGCGATGAAATTGACTTTGAGTACACCATTTTAAATGTTTCCACCACTTTAAAAGGATTGCACTTATCTTCATAACACAGACCTTTAAACATGGCATACTGACAAACGTCTAAAGGATTTAGAAGTACAGGTGGGCCATAGTGAATTCCTTGGTAGTGGGCCGCCCTTGAGAATTTTGGCAGTGGGAAACCCAGACAGTACTGTGAGGTGATACTTTCAAGCCTCACCATAGCAACTGGTCGAATTTGTTCAGCTAGCTCATTTGGTTAGTGTAAGGAACTTGCTAATTCCTTATCTGTTTTGTCTTTCTCGTTTAATGCCTGTCCTGCTGGCTGGTTGAAAAATCACTGACGTTTAGATTTTGAACTGAAACCACCCTCTCCCCCCCCCTCCCACCCCCCCTCCCCACCCCCACCCACCCCTCCACTGCAAGTGATTATGTGGACTGATCCAGCAGATCTCCTCTGAGTCAGCATGCTCTGTAGCATGGCCCATGATGTCACATTGATGGACATGGCAAGTAACCAATCAACTTGGTTGAAATGCGGGCCTTGGATCGATTCTCATTTGGGATTGAATGAGCTTTGAAAAATGTCTGGAACAGCAGAAGCAAGCTCCATTTTTGTCGGGCAGCATGATGGCGCTGTGGTTAGCACTGACGTCCCGGGTTCGATCCAGGCCACTGGTCATTGTCTGTGTAGAGTTTACACTTTCTCCCTGTGTCTGCGTGGCATTCACCCCCAAAACCCAAAGATATGCAGGGTAGGTGGATTTGCCACACCAAATTGCCCCATAATTGGAAAAAAATAATTGGGTTCTTATTTTTGCCAGTTCTGTGAAAGATTCAAGTCTGAAGCAGCTTTAAAGCACTCGTGCTCAGCTTTCACTCTCCCAGGTGATTTTAGAGGCTCCCAGCCAGACCTGTTGAAGGTACTCCCATATAAAAGACTGCAGAGAGGAGCCAGACTTGTGAAGGGAACTACTGGTTTGAAAGGCTGCATTCGGATTCTCCCACCAGATCTGTAACAGTTTAGTCCTCTGCCTGAATGGCTTGGAAAAGCCCAGTCTGGGGACTCTCTCACTATCGAGTCAGAATCTCTGCACAGAGATCAGACAAGCAGTTGAAAGACAGAGTTGATGTAAAATCTATTGTGAACTCATTGGTAGAAAACTCCAGTAACATCTCAGGGATCTTGAGAGTCCACCTGATGGTCACATGATATAATTGCACAGACCCGATTATCCTGTGTGCAGGTGATTCCTGAGAGAAAGACGACAGCCTAATGCATGGCAGTTCTTAAAAGATCCAAACTCATTGATGGTTTGCAACACCTCACATTCTGAAGAGATCTACAAGAACCTCAACCTCTGGAGCGAAGGTCCTCAAATCTCTCATACCCTTTTAACCCCTGTCATACTTAATCCTTTCCCAACCCCATACTGAGGTTGTGGATGACAGGTGAGGTTTAATGCAGATAAGTGGGAGGTGATGCATTTTGGCAGAAGGAACATGGACGGATCAATACAAATAAGTGGTACAATTCTTAAGAGGGTTCAGGAGCAGAGGAACCTGAGTGTACATGTGGATAAGTCATTAAGGTTGGCAGGAGAGGTGGAGAGAACAGTTAATACATTATGCAGTATCCTGGGCTTTATTAATAGGGGCATAGGTTACAAGAGCAAGGAGGTTTTGCTGAACTTTTACAAAACACTAGTTAGACCTGAGCTGGAATATTGTATATAGTTTGGGGCATTACACTATAAGAAGGATGTGAAGGTCTTGGAGAGACTGCAGAAGAGGTTCACAAGAATGGATCCAAGGATGAAAAACTCCTGTCATGAGGATAGATTGGAGAAGTTGGGACTTTTCTCCTTGGAGAGGAGAAGGCTAAGAAGAGAGATTATAGAAGTGTTCAAAATCAGAAGGGGATTGGACAGAGTAATTAAGGAGAAACTGTTCCCACTCAGAAAAGGGTATAGAACAAGGGGGCACAGATTTAAAGTCATTTGCAACAGTAGCAAAAACATTCAAATCCGGAATGCACTTCCTGGAGGTGTGGTGGAGGCAGGTTCAATCGAGGCATTCAAAAGGGCATGAGGTGATCATTTGAATAGGAGCTTTGTGCCAAATGGTGGTTTAAAGGCAAGAGAATGGCACTAAGGGCAGCATGGTAGCATTGTGGATAGCACAATCGCTTCACAGCTCCAGGATCCCAAGTTCGATTCCGGCTTGGGTCACTGTCTGTGTGGAGTCTGCACATCCTCCCCGTGTGTGCGTGGGTTTCCTCCGGGTGCTCCGCAGAGTTTCCTCCCACAGTCCAAAGATGTGCAGGTTAGGTGGATTGGCCATGATAAATTGCCCTTCGTATCCAAAATTGCCCTTAGTGTTGGGTGGGGTTACTGGGTTATGGGGATCGGTTGGAGTTGTTGACCTTGGGTAAAATGCGCTTTCCAAGAGCCGGTGCAGACTCGATGGGCTGAATGGCCTCCTTCTGCACTGTAAATTCTATCAGCCATATTGATTATTTGGAGAGTCAATGCGCACATGATGGACGAATGGTCCCCTTTGCACCGTGACATTTTGGTGATTTTGTGACAATAAGCTTCAGTTGGCTCATCACTCAAACACAATCCTTCACAGTCATTGCCATTATGGCCTTTCTCTTTGCATTACAAATCAGCGCACAACAGAAAGGAGCAAAGCAGAACTCAGAAAGGGCAAAGACTCCTTCACCCTAAGAGAGAGGGAGACGTCAGTGGGTCAATGCAACTGAGCCCAAGGCATTTAACATTGCTGGCATCGTTCAGGATTATCGTAATCTGCTGCCTTCTCATATCCCAGCCCAACTTCATCCCAGTATCTGGCATCATGATCAAGCTGCTGAAGGTGGTTGTGTTATGTGCTCTGGGATAACACAGGCTGCAACTCGGTGCAGCTTTGACCAAAAGATACTTCAGACCTTGAAGTAAGTTCAATGTGATTTATTGAAACATTAACACAGTTCTCTATGAGTTTGACTCTCCTGCTAATCTTGCTATAGTAACTCAGTCTAATCAGTCTGCTCTAAGCCACGTGGTGGGTGTGATGCTTCTGATCTGCCCCTGTCATACTCTCTAAGTGTCGCCTGTGGAAAGAGGCAGAGAAAGTGTGCCCTGTCCTTATATATGGGTTGTGTAATGCCCCTTTGTGGTAATGCCACCTCTGGGTGTCTTGACTACTCATAGGTTGTGACCTATTCTAAGTGTTCATTAGCTGCATGTTTGCATATCATGACATCTCCGGTGCTCCCTCTAGTGTTTACTTAGTTGTAGTGTATTTACATTAACCCCTTGTGTACATACGGCGATGTATATCACCACAAATGTGTGACCATAGACCTCATGCTACCTACCCTCACCCCACATCGCTCACAACAACTTTCTCCTTTTGATTTCCTGCTGCTGGTTACACAAGAACCCCTGACTGCCCAGTCACAGCAGCCCGGGAGGTAGAGAGGGAGGAGGCGCAAGGCATTAATGAAGAGGCTCCATTGATTTAACTGACACTCACAGCCACCAGCTCAGGGATTGGCACCACACATGACTTGGAGGCTAATTTGGATTCAATACATTCATTTGGGGCATGGGTGAGCTGAGTGAGGCCAAGGGCAAAGCATGGTTCATTTGCCAGCCCACTGGACGCCGAGGTTGCAGACATGTTCTGTTGCAGAGGACTCAGATAAAGACCTCGATGTGGCAATATACAGGAGAACACTGATGATTATTCACACTGAAATTCTGGGGATGCTTGAGCAGGCCTGACAGATGACCTCCTGCCATTGTCAAGGAGCATCAAAGAGTGCCCTGCAAAATGGCACTACCCTTCCATGGCGGAGGTGAAATGTTTTAGCCAGTGTGTGTTTGCCATATGCTTTGGAATTTGGTTTTGGGGTGCAAAGTTCAGGCATTCACAAAACCTGCCAATTTCTAAAATTTTTGGTGCAACTCAATTATCAGACTTGCACTTTCACTATGAGATCACACAGGATTTAGAATTAATCCTGCCAATAATCAGATCCCCTGAATATTGAAAAACCAAAGGGCTTGATATATCTCAAATTGGAGCCAGCATTATTTCATGTCTCATTTTCAAAGTAGACCATTGTGAAGTGAATATCTAATCCATAAAATATTCCTATTTAGACATTTTGATTTTATTTTGGTCTCATTCTTTAACTAGAGTTCTACTGCAATGACTTGAAAAAGAAACCTGTCCTTTGCATCATTCAACAGTGTAAAATCATCCTTCCTATCAAACAAGCATGGTATTTGACCTCGAAGAACCAGTATCAATCCATCAAAGCCTTGACCTTCTATGTATTTCTCTATACTTTAACACGAGCTTCATTCAAGTGAAAGTGGAGACGTTTGAAACTGGAATCCTGAAAGATATGCTAAGGCTGCTTTGTGATTGTTACAGTAAAGCAACAGATGGTGGAAATATGATCAAACATTATTTGAAACTCTGAGCTTCACCATAAGAGTCTTATCTATGATTTTGACTTTGTGGAGATGACTTGGTGGACTGATTCCTGAGTTCTGTGGTTGATTTCATTTGAATTCACATTGGGCTGGATTCTCCATCCTGCGACGCCGGCAACGCGGATCGCAATCAGGCGGAGAATCGGACGTCCGCCTGAAATTGAGATTCGCAATGCTCAGGCCCCCCCCCCCCCCCCCGCTGGCAGCGAGATCAGGATTCACGCTCGCGTGCCAATGGGAGGATTTTAATGGATGCAAATGGGTCATAAGGATCCACTTAGCGGCCCGGGCACCATATTCTCCGGGCCCCTGCATTTCTTCGATCCTCTGAGCCAGGAATCGCGTGGGCTCGAATTACTACAGGTATCGCCAAACGTGAACCTGACGTGGTGGCCCACATGGTGGGCTAAGGGGGTAATTCCTGAGGGATTTGCCACCAAAAACTATCCTACGGCCCCCTCCCCTCCTCACAATACTCACCCCTCCGCTACCAGACCGACACCCAACATCTCACCACCCCACCCAAGATCCTCTAAGACAAGGGGCAGTATAAATATGAAGACCCCACCCCAGAGACCTCCTAAAACAGGAGAACACCACAAGACCCGTAAAATGGGAGGCCCCCCAGGGACCCCCTAAATAGGGAGACCCCCCCTGAAATAGGAAGAAAACCAATGATCCCATAAATTGGGGGACCCCACACATGGGCCCCATAAATAGGGAGACCACCCTACTGGGACACCCTAACTAAATAAGGAGACCCCCACACAGACCCCCTAAATAGGGAAACCCCCACATAGACCCCCTAACTAAAGGAACCTCCCAGATACCCCCTAACTAAAGGGGCCCTACACAGACCCCGCAGAAAACCGACCCCTAGCTGGAAGCTAGAAAGCAGTCTGGCCAGGAGCAGTAAAAAAAAAGCTAGTGTTGTAACACTCACCTTGAATTACGAATGTTTACAAACATCAACCACATCAAAGAGAGCTCTGTGCATTCCAATCATCCCTCTTCACGCTTGAGTGATTTTGAAGTACTGAGCTGGAAATTGACAGCACTTAACTCTCTTTCATGTGGTTGACGTTTGTAAACATTGTGGTTACAACGCTTCAGAGTTACTCATCCATGAAGGAAGATGAATGAAGCAAGGCTCGCAGCTGAACCAGACCGGTGCCACTTTTCTGGGGGATCTGTGGGGTGGAGGGGGTCCCTTTAGTTATGGGGTCCCTAGTGCATCTCCCTATTTCAGGAGTACCTGTGGGGGGGTCTCCCTATTTTGGATGTTTCTCTGAGGCGTTCTCCCTATTTAGGGGGTCCCTGGGTTGCCTCCAATTTTAGGGTTCTCTGGGGGTCTCCCTATTTAGAGGGTCCTTTAGGGGTCTCCCTATTTTGGGGGTCTATGGTGGGCCTACCTATTTTGGGGGTCCCTGTGGGTGGGTCAGGTCAGGTGAGATCACCTTACTTGGAGAGGGGGCGGACACAGAAAATCAAGGGGTAGAGAGCTGATTAATGATGCAGGGGGTGGGGGGGGGGGGGGGGGGGGAGTGGAGGTCTGGCATTTTTTAATGTTCCACAACACGCTTTTGAAAATAATCCCAACATCTCCAGAAACCACAATGGACCAATTGCTTTTGACCAATTAGGTCCGGGCTGCTTTTACGTTATCTTAAGCACATACAAAATCGGTCCCTTATGTTGATGTGTGCAGCCAATGAACAGCGCTGAGAGAATTGGCAGCATACAGCAATCATGGAAGAGAGCAGGCATCCTGGCTGCGTTACTATCAAAGGTGCAGGCTAATCCCATATTGCAAACTCTGTGCCAGTTTCCACTGGTTATCTAGTTCAACACTACTTGGGGCTATCTTGCGGCTAAGAGGATTACCGGTCGGGTGAAAAATTCCTGTTTTGGTCTGCATTAAAAGCAATCCCATTTTCTCTTGTGAAATACAATAGAAGCAGAACCTGATGAAGATTGCTATTTAGAACGCAGCAGAAAAGCCAAGATGACTTCTTATTCACATATCCTTGATGAAAATGCTGGGGAATATAAGTAGTCTAAACAAGACCCTGTCTTCAGCTACTCACTCTATTCCACAGTGTTACCAGGCAACTGAGAGGGGTTTAAATTTTAAACATTTGCAATTTTACCTTTCCTTAAAAGCTTCGTAAAATAAATGACTGGATCTCTCATGGGACTAGAAATCATAGAATCATAGAATCAGATAATTTACAGTGCAGAAGGAGACTATTCCGCCCATCAAGTCTGCACTGGCCCTTGGAAAGAGCATCCTACCTAAGTCCACACCTCGACCCTATTCCCATAACCCAGTAACCCAACTTAAGCTTTTTAGACACTAAATCCACCTAACTAGCACTTCCTTCGACTGTGGGAGGAAACCGGAGCATCCGGAGGAAACCGGAGCAGACACGGGGAGAACGTCAGACTCCGCACAGACAGTGACCCAAGCCGGGAATTGAACCTGGGACCCTGGAGCTGTGAAGCAACTGTGCTAACCACTGTGCTACCACGCCATCCAATTAATTGCACACTATGCAAAATGGGTGCATTTTGTAAAGTGGTATTTGAAAGAAGAGTTAGATCAGCATTTGGGTAGAGCTGGCACCTGAGAGGATTTGAAAGGTGTGTTGTGGCAGGGTTTGGTAGAGCAAGGAGAAGGTAGAACAACAAATGTTCCAGGCACAAGGGAGAAAGTTTTTGCAACATCATGCCACATCCTCGGACCTGGAAGCACTGAGAAAAGAACTCTTGTACATGGAGTAATTAAAAAGCTGGTCTGAAGATCTTGAACACTGAAGGTGCTTGGAGATCAAGCAGAACTGCAAACTCAATCTTACAATTTGTGAACAAGGTGGAAGGGGATTTGGGCGTTCCAGCTGAAGCTATATATGCCTTTGAGGGAGGGCAGCATGCCATCACTTTAAAGGAAGGGCGTCATCCAGCCTCAGTTTTACTTTGGCCAAGAGCAGAGCACACACACACACACACACACCTCTCCTGCTTTCAAACTTTCTGTCCACATATATCTGGTCAAATGTGCCTTGAATTATTAAATGAATGCACAATGTATTGGCACAATCCCTCATGAGTGATTGGTGCCTTTGCATCATTAGAGCACACACAACATGGTGGCAGCAGTTTCAAGACCAGAAGGATCAAGAGCATTTTCTCTGTTGTGGAGACGGGTGAACTGGATGTTTCGCTGGAGATGATGATATAGAGGTTCTAGATGAAGTTGTGATGGGTGCCACATCAGCATTGACGTGGACAGGTTTATTTCTCCATCTCGGCAGCTGCTGCCCATAAAAGCGCAGACAATTCGAGATAAGGTAAACACTTGATTGTTTTAATCGAGAATCTTCTTTTTTCTCCCCCGATTGAAGCATCCAAATGGCTGCTGAATGATTCCGGCGTTTTTCTATATTGACTATTCTTTCCAAGTGGTGATCGCTTTACATCCAAAGAATTTTTTTGGGATTTCAGTGCTCAATTTGTATTTTGTTTTCATTATGGAATTAATGAAGCAAGGACAATCAGGCATCTGATATAATGAACTGCTGATCCATTGATGCCAATTTTGCAAACAGGCACAGATTAATCATCTCCCTGTGTTTATTGGAAAGAAGCAAATAAAGAAGAATGAAAAAAGATAAAAAAGAAATTAAGCAAAGCTAAGTTTCTAACCCAGTCTATAAAAATGGTGGTGTGAATAATTTGAGCATACATGTGCACACTTCCATATAAAGCTGTTGCATACACTTAAACAATTAATTAGAAGTATATTTTTCATAAGACCGAATAAAAGGATTCCCTTTCTATTTCCTTGCATCTGAAAAGGTCATCATCTGCATTTAAATATTTTTATCCAAACAAGGTGTTGTTAAGGGATATAACTTGATCCAGTCGTAGCAAAGGATCAAGCAATAAATGTGTAAATTGCATTCTCGCGTTCATGTGCAATGCCTACAGATTTTACACAAGGGAAATTGCAGCTCTTAATCTTAATTGAATGGCACAAATTGATGTAATATTCAATTTTCATGTCTTCTTCCATTTAAAATTTTAAATTTGCGATCAAAACGCACAAATGAGATATCAATTAAAAGTAAGACAAGAAACCATAGTGGAATTGGTTCACACTATCATCGACTTGGTTAGCTGAGATTAACGGACAGTTCTCTTTTGTGATCATTGCTATGCTACAGAACTCTTAACATATAAACCTTTACATTAGCTACTGGTAAAACACAGATGTAACAGGCAGCATCGGTTACACAAGACATTCAAGAGCAAAATTTTTTTTAAATAGATCATCTGAACACTTAACGCACTTGTATTTGTTACTGCGTGCCAATTTGATAGAAATGTTCAAAATAAATGATTGCAACCCACACGAAAATAGCACGTTCAAATAGAATGGATCCCAGGTTCGATTCCCTGCTGGGTCACTATCTGTGCAGAGTCTGCACGGTCTCCTCATGTCTGCGTGGGTTTCCTCCAGGTGGTCCGGTTTCCTCCCACTGTCTAAATCCAGGTTAGGTGGATTGGCCATGCTAAATTGCCCCCAGTGTCCAAAAGTGGTTGTTGGGTTATGGGGATAGGGTGGAAGTGAGAGCTTAAGTGGGTCGGTGCAGACTCGATGGGCCGAATGACCTCCTTCTGCACTGCATGTTCTATGTTCTATGAGGTGCCTGTTCCTGAACGATGCCATTGGCAATTTCTATCCTTATGGCATTTTTTAATACTAATTCCATTTCTGAATACAACAAAACTTGGAAAGAAACCACTCTTCTTGGAAAGTTTCCTCCGCTGCTCAACAGGAAGATTTTGTCCTGAAGACTTCATAGAATCATAAAATCCCTGCAGTGCAGAAGGAGGTCATTTGGCCCATCAGGTCTGTACCGACCCTTCGAAAGAACATCCACTCATGTCCACACCCCCGTCCACCCCGCCTTATCCCTGTAACCTAACCTGCACATCCCTCGACACAAAGGGGCAATTAATCATGGTCAATCTGCCTAACCCACATACCTTTGGACTGTGGGAGGAAACCGGAGCACCTGGAGGAAACCCACATGGACACGGGGGAGAAAATGCAAACTCCACACAGACAGTTACCCGAGGCCAGAATTGAACCCGGTTCCCTGGTGCTGCAAAGTCGCAGTGCTAACCGCTGTGCCACTGTTCCACCCATAGTCCTCTGTCATGGACATGTCAATCTACCCTTATGGAAATAATGAAACAAGGAAATGTTCGTGGTCTGTTGACAGAGGAAATTGTACCTCCTTGGCGAGGTCAGTGGAACAGGAGCTGCAAGATAGACCATGGACTATTTTAAAACTATAAATATCTATATTAAAGTGACAGCATTAATAAATGTGGCACTGCTTCAGCCAACATGATGAAGCTGGTTGCTCATATTGCAAATTTACCTGTGTCACATACCCACCAGCATTAATAATGCCCGAGTTGGCCCAATTGTACTAACCCTATTTCCTTCCAACTAATGATTATGCTTCTTGGAGGAAAATGAACTGTTGAAAAGAAGTTTGAATCCATATCAAGAAATACCTAACACTTCAACATAAAACCGAAGGATAGACATTCATAAGTAAAGGAAGCAGAAGAGCACTAAACTAATACACTTGGCAGGGAAAGAAAGATCTTTAATTGTAATATGTGGGCCAAAATAAAAGGCAAGTGCTGTGGGTGCTGGAAATCTGAAATATAAACAGAAAATGCTGAAAACACTCAGCAAGCCAGGCAGCATTTGTGGGGAGAAAAACAGAATTAGCCTTTCAGGTCACTGACCCCTCAAGAGCAATAATGAAAGTATTAAAGTGACAGCCAAGCAAGCTAATCGCTTCCTCAACAAAAAGTCGACTTCATGACCTCACGTCCTCGGTATTCAATAGAAGGAGAAATGAAAGAAAAGAAGCCCAGATGTGGTGACACTGACACATTTGGATTTATCGACACAGCGTGGTACACAGGGCCTCTGGTACATTGGGGTTTGGTTTCTGCGACAAATGATAATCTGATTATCAACGTTGGCATTTGGGGAAGGTCTTGTGGGGTTGTTGAGCTAATATATAAGGTAGTCCCAAAAAAAATCAATACAAAATACTCGCTCCATCAAAGCAGCAAACTGACAGGAACATTTCTTTGTTTAAATTCAGTTGAAAAGCCTGGAAGCTATTGAAACACATTTCTGTATAGAGTTTAACACTTACCGTGAGGATCTCACTCACAATTACTGGGAACATATAAAACCTTAATGGCATTTTCTTTTTACTTGCAAGTGTTAAAGTAGATGGAATTGGCACAGTGCCATTTCAGGTGCCAGCTGTAACAATTGTTGTATTCTCAATCGACTTCAGATCAAATGTCACTCATTCATGGATAATTAGGAAAGTTATTGCAACACAGTAATATTTGCTGTGTGCTGAGTTTTACATCAGATGCAAGGATCTCAATCAGACCTTGTGGAATATCTTTAGTGTAATTTATTTTTTATTTGCGAACAAGACAATAGATGACAGCAAGCACAGTGGCACATTAGCTTCTTGCAGTTACAATCATTAGCCAAGTGCAGATACATTCACGCAGCCAATTCAAGGATAATTTGGTATTAAGTATTTTCTTCAACTACATAAAAGTACGTCACGTTTCTGTTGTAGAGAATTTTTACCCAAGCTTAATCATGAAACTATAAGACACATTCAGATTCTCCATTAATATATCGTAGGAGCCTGGGATAAACCTCCAGGTGACTTTGAGACAAGAGCACATTTTAGTTTATTTTCATGTTTCTGCCGAAGCGTACTTTTAGAGACACATCGAGTGGACAATTCCTTTTCAAAACAATATTTCCAATTAAGGGGCAATTTACCTACCTGCACATCTTTGGACTGTGGGGGTAAGACCCATGCAGACACGGGGAGAATGTGCAGACTCCACACGGACAGTGACCCGGGGCCGGGATTGAACCCGGATCCTCTGCATCGTGAGGTAGCAGCGCTAACCACTGCGCCACTGTGCCGCCCCTTTGAATGGACAATTCCATCTCCCCCTCCAGGATCTGAACTTGCCAAGAAGAGAAGAATGTGACAGAGGACGAACTGCAATATTCCAGCCTGAGTCTTCCATTTTGTGATTGCTGAGACATCCTCGTTAGAATTGTGAAAATGTAGTTATCTATTTCATTACTGTGCAAACAATGAATGGATTTTTTTTTGCAGTGTGCTGTTTGTATGAAGAACTCACAGAAACCTTACAATCATAAATTTATGGAATGGTTACAGTGCAGACGGTGTCCATTGGGCCTGTTATGTCTATGCTAACTCTCTGTAAGAGCAATTCCACTAACCCCATTCTCCCCACCTTCTACCCATTTCCTGACAATTTATTCTCCCTCAGATAATTATTCGAATCCCTTCAGAAAGCCAGGATTGAATCTTCCCCCATCACATTTTCAAGCAGTGCCAGATTTCAACTACTCACTAACCGAATAAGGTTTCCTTAAGTCGCCTCTGGTGCTTTTGTCATTCACATAACTCATTGTCCATTGGTTCTTGACTCTTCCACCAATGGTGACAGTTTCCTCAATATACTCTGTGTCGAGTAGACCCTCACAATTTCGAACTCTTCAATCAAATCTCATTGCAAACTTTTCCAAGGAAAACGACCTCAGCTTTGCCAGTTACATCAACGTAACTGAAGTTTCTCAACCCCGGGCCATTCCCATGATTCTTTGCTGCACCATCTCTAATGCAATCACACCTTTCTTAATTGGTGGGACCCAGAACTGAATACAAAACTCCAGTTCAGGCCAGATCCGTGTTTTATAATGGTTCACCATCAGTTTCCTGTGCACAGCCTCAGTTATACAACTCAGCGGGAAATTGGTCCCAGCCACTTATAAGTGGAGCCAGCCCCAATAGAATGTCTCTCTCTTTCATGAGTGCAGGTGCCAGTGTCCCAAGAACCAAAACCATTTTTTCCCCACAGGCCATTTTGAACAACCTAATTACTTCCCTAATGTCATCTCCTTGACCCTATGGAATATGGTTCAGGTAACAATCCAGAGGTGATAACCTTTGATGCACTGCATTTTAATTTGGGACCTCATTTTTCAAAGTCTTTCAGCGCAGCAGTATTTATAATATTTGTTCCAACATGAACACGGCATCTGGATCCTCTTCCTCCCACGTTTGTCACCCGTGGTCATTAGCCCTGGCACCAGGCATGCAACACAACTTTCATAGCTCCCAGCCATGATGACTGAGTGCATTGCCTATCCCGCTGACTATAGTGTCCCCATCAGTATCACACTCTTTCACACTCTTTCTCACTCACCTTAATTGATTGCCATCCTGCATCATGTTACCATGATCAGCTCATCCACCTTGTATTTATAGAATTTACAGTGCAGAAGGAGGCCATTTGGCCCATTGAGTCTGCACCAGTTCTTGGAAAGAGCACCCTACCTAAGTCCACGTCTCCACCCGAGCCCCGTAACCCAGTAACCCCACCTAACCCTTTTGGACACTAAGGGAAATTTATCATGGCTAATCCACCTAATCTGCACATTTTTGGACTGTAGGAGGAAACCAGAGCACCTGGAGGTAACCCACGCAGACATGGGGAGAACGTGCAGACTCCCCACAGACAGTGACCCAAGCTGGGATTCAAACCTGGGACCCTGGAGCTGTGAAGCAACTGTGGTAACCACCATGCTACTGTGCTTCCCAACCATTCCTTCTCCTCATCTACATTGATAGCAAGCACCTCACACCCGTTGGCCAAGTTCAAGGGCTGAGGTGACTTTGTCACTACCTGCTCGATCCACTAAGGGGTGTGACCACTTTCTGGGGCAAACTGTCCACCTAACTGTCTCTCTCTCTGCTGCTCCACAATGTCTGAAACACGGACTCCACCTCAACAACTCAGAGCTTAAGTAGTAAACACAGTAAACACTGACCACAGATGCTAGAGATGGCAATGAATTACGCAGATTCCCAAATGTTGCAGTCATGGCACACCACCAGCTCTGGCATTCTTGTGTAACCTTACATATTTAATTAGTCAAATAACTTTGAATTTGCACAGCTAAAGTAATAACACATACATAGCTAAAATAGAATATCTTGGAGACAGAGAAGAACACTCACCAATGACTGGAAGCTGAAGAAGGGTATACAAAGCAGCATCTCTTTCTCCCCCTGCACTGGATTCTTGCCCCTGAAAAATTAATGATTTACCCCTTGTTCCTTATGGCATTATGTCCTCATCTCACTCTGTACAAAGCAAAGCCTGTTTGCTTTTATAGTGATCTGGTGATTCACTCCCAAGTAGTAATTTTCCAAGTAGACTGATAATCCACTGAGATGACTGAAAACTTGTTAAAATTTGCTCTGCCACAAGTGGCAAAACGGCAAACTATTGTGACGGAAAAATTGATTTTTCTCTTGGGAGGTGCGTGAAATCAGTGGAGTGGATGATCCTCCAGAGCTTGCCTGAGGCTTAAACCAAATTCTCTCAAACGGCACCCTGCAGTTAGGAGGAAGGCAGGAAATTAATTAACTGCTATGCTGAGATATCTGGGAAGGTCCTACCTGGAAATGAAGGAGAGGGTGCGTGGTTGGAAATATGATTCCAGGAGAAATTATAAATTAGTACAAGTGGGTCAGACTTTTTCATAGGTCTCTGAGGAGCACGTCTGCTGATCAGATTCTCCAAGAATAATACTAACAACTACTCTCCAGAGTTGCTTTTGCATTGGCCTTCAAGAACAGATCATTAGATGTCTCACTGGCTGGCGCAGCTCAGGGGAGGATTCATGATACATATTCCAACCATTTTTACCCGAATTTTACAATCCGTTTCCCACAACTAGTTTAGGACAGTCTAAGGGTCCTTCCTATTTGTACCTGTTTATTGTCTGCTTATTCCCCTATTTCCCCTTTCTTTTATTTTTGCCATTGCATTTTTGATCCATGGATAATGTATGGACATGTGTTTTGAAGACAGCCTGTACTTTTAATTGAAACAGAAGGATGCAGATAGTTGTGCTGTTTTACATTTGTGATTGCAGTCAGCTCACACCAAATACAGAGATTGGCCAGCATCAGTGATGATTTGGCTAGTGGCCGATGAATTGGCCCAAAATCTGTGTTCTGTACGGTAACAGGTGATTTGATCTGATCCCACCGGAATGTTTCAGAGCTTCAAGGGTTGAATTTTGGTTTCAGTTTGATTCCTGGCAGATCGCAGGATGGACTGCTACCCTCTCCATTTTCCCAGAAAGGCAGCATTTCTGATCATAGGGAGTCTGGTGAATCTATATACAGGAGAACCATTACAGGCTGTGCAGCCAGAGGAGAACCGACCAACTCTCTGCAATAAAGGCTGACGTAAACCGACCAACTCTCTCTGCAGAAAAGGCAGCGGTCTGGAGATAAACCACAAATGGAAAGCAACCTTTGTGGTGAAGGAAAGGGGCCTCTCCTGAAAAGGCTGAGCCAGGCCACGGTGGAGCCCCCCCCCCCCCCCCCCCCCAGGGTCGGATCCCCCTCCACAGCACCAAGCCGCCCCCCCGCAGGATGAACGCTGAGGTCCCGCCGGGTAGGACCACACATGAACAGCGCCGGTGGGATCCGGCCTATCTCGGTGGCCACTCGGCCCAACGCGTGTGGAGAATCACTGGGGGGAACCGCGTAAAGCAGCCCCCGACCGGCGCCGCGCCATTTGCACCGGCGCCAATGCCGCCAATTCTCCGGTGACCGGGGTCGGAGAATCCCGCCCATGGGCTATAAAGATAAATGTTCCGGTGATGGTTTTACTGAATAGATTTTGAAGTTTAATTACAACACTAGAGGTAGTACGAACCCAGACTGAACCTTGAGGCACATGTATAGATACACAAATTAATGTTTATAAGTGAAATTTCACACCTTCCACAATTTAATCAAAACAGTCCAATAGCCGTAGATTTTGAAGCAAAAATCAAACTGTAGAAAGAAGTACAGCTTGATTCCGACACCTCAATACATCAGGCATGATGTAAACCTTTAACATTTTGGAATGAGAAATATATTAATAGATACTGAAACTCCTAGGTTTTCAAAAGTTTATTCATTTTCCTACAGAAAAGTTTGTTATCAATGTTGTAAAAATCACTTTCTCTTGTAGAAAAGCTTCTAATGTCGCAGGGTACTCTTGTCAAGCTCGAAAAAACGAAGCCATGCTAAACCCTGATTTGTTATGTTACGTTCCCAGCTCTCATTTCCAAATGCGCACCTTACCTACTACTTTTCATTTTACTTCACCCCCACCTTTCCTCAAACCCCCTCTGAAGAGCCCCTTAACTCATACTTTATCTTCTCTAATCGCAGGAAGTCGTACAGATCACCCAACCTAGCTGCTACCCCCGGTGGCGATGCCGACCGCCACTCCAGCAAAATTCACCGCCGTGCAAACAGAGAGGTGAAGGCCACGATATCGGCCTTCCTCCTCTCCATGAGCTCTGGCTTTTCTGAGATCCCAAATATCGTCCACCTTCTCCTCCACTATCCTGGCTAAGACTGCGAACATTCACGCTCCAGAATCTTCCCAATTTTTTGCAACCCCAAAACATGTGCGCATGATTCGCTGGCCCCCGCCCACACCTCTCACTCTCACCTGCTACCCCCTGAAAGAACCCATTCATTCGCGCTCGAGTCATATGCACACTGTACACCACCTTAAACTGTATCAGGCACATCCTTGCATATGAGGAGGTCCCATTCACAAATAAAATTTAAAATAAATTAAATGCCTCTGAGAGCAATTTATTACCTGGTAGCAATGGAACTCCACAGTTTCCATTGTCCCTTTCTTTGCCCAGAGAGATTCTGTGACAAGCAGGTACATACAAGTCATTATTAAGAGGGTCCTAACATCATTAAGTACTGGCCCTAACTTTTTACGATTGTTTTAATTTGCTTCATCAATTGAAACAATTTCTTGACAATCATGGAGTGTTTATTTCTAAGTGCAGACTCAGGATGCTCACAGAAAATTAAGGGGAAATGAGAGGAATTTTGGAACTCGTTTCTGCAATTGCTTTTGAGGCAAAAAATAGGAAACGGAAATGGATAAACCCACAAAAAGGAACAAAGAACTTGAAATTGCATTGCATCTTTCACAATGTCAAGATGCCCCAATGCACTCCACAACCATTTAATTACTTTTAAAATTATACATACTTTTGTGAGCAGGGGAACAGAGCAAGGTTTCATGGACAGCAATGATCAAATAATCTGTTCAAAGGTCTTGGTGACCCAGCGACATTGGTCAGACTTGGAGGATACACCTGCTATTCTGCAACTAGTGTCATGGTATCTTTTATTTCTACTTCAACCAAATGAACTCACTTTAATGTCTGAGCTGAATTGTATTTATAATAGCTGCACCATGTAGAGCATACCAGAACATTTGTCTTTGCCATGCTTTTAAACGTTAAAGGATTCTGTTCAACAACAAAAAATGTATTGAAGTGTCATTTAGAAGTAGGTTTGTAAAGGAGATTAAAATCCAGAACATTTCTTTGGTCTGCCAGCTTTATGTGTTAAAGCAAAATGGGTTTCAAATTTGAATTCAACAAAATTCTGGCATTAAAAGTCGAGTGATGACCATGTTGATTGCCATAAACACCGATGTGGCTCACAAATGTTCTTTTAGGAAGGAAATCTGTTGCCTTTATCTGGTCTGGCCCACAGGTGACTCCAGACCCACAGCAATATGGTTGACTTTTAAATTCCCTCTGAAATAGCGACACCCATATCCCATGAATTAATTTTTAAAATGGGTATTCTCCAATGTGACAAACCTCTCCCCAATTTGGCAATAATTGCTTCTAAATGGCTTCAGCTCTCTTTAACTGTGTAACCTCTTTCAAAACCTGCAAGATTTCTACGCTCTTCTAATCCTGGTCTCTTGCATGTGCCCAATTATTTTTGTTCCATCATTAGTAGTCATGTCTTCAGCTGTCTAGGCTACAAACTCTGGAATTCTCTCTCTCAATCCTCCCGCCTCTCTATCTTCCCTCCTTTAAAACTCTTCTTAAAACTCACATCTTCAACAAAGATTATATTCAGCCACCTTATTACCTTCTAAAGTGGCTCAAACTTTTTTTGATAAAATTGGTGGAGTGTTCAGTTTTGTGGTGGCGTGGCCCCTTTAAGGGGTGACAGTTCGCGAGCCACATGACCCGGTCTGGGCCTATCGCATGGAAGCATGTGGGGCCCGGAGAGCTGGAACCCGGTGAGTGGGTACCCGGGAGTCAAGGACTAAAGACCTGTATTTCAAGCTGTTCTTGTACATAGACTATCCCCATTGTTTGTTCCAGTAAATTACTTTGTTATTTAAGAAGCCTCCTTGCTGACATTCAATGGCATTACCATTGAATCCCCCACAATCAATATCCTGGGGGTTACCATTGATCAGAAACTGAACTAGACTCGCCACATTAATACTGTGGTTACCAGAGAAGGTCAAAGGCTGCTAATCTTGTTACTTGTTTGTTACTTTATTTTCATCTTAAATTCACTGTTAACCTCGTAACTTCCCACATTCCTGACAAGAGGGAAGGGTTGACCATTGGAAACCTCCCAAGAAGGGATGAGTCTCCGCAGTAACAATGAGCGAGAAACAATGTCAGTGATGGGAAATCTTGATTCTTTTGACCAGGGAACCTAATACTGGGACCAATACATTGAGAGGCTTCGGAATGTTTTCACTGCTAATGAGATTACTGGTGCAGACAAGTAAAAGGTTATCTTGCTGACGGTATGCAGACCCCACGCTTTGTAATCTCATAGAAATTTCACCTTCCGGAAGCCCCAGATACCAAGTCATTTGATCACTTAGTGATGTTAGTGAAAGAGCATTACAACCCCAAAATTGCAATCATTCTGCAATGGTGTAAATTTAATTCAGCCATCGGGAACCCAGGGGAGACAATTTCTGCATTTGTCTCCAGGCTTCATCAAATGGCTTAACATGGCGAATTCGGCTCATCGTTAAGTGACATGTTATACAATCATTTCGTTTGTGGCATTAACAACCTCAATATTCAAAGAATACTCTTGCCCAAAACCAAAATCTCCCGAGAGAAAAGAATAGAGATTACGTTAGCGACCTTTAAGATATATCCAGGGCCGGCTCAAGGCACCGGCAACTCGGGCTGTCGCCCGGGGCGCTATGTGCTCGGGGGCGCCAGAGACTCGGGTCCCGCGCATGCGCAGTTGGGCCGGTGCCAACCAGCGCATGCGCGGTGGCCGCCCGCCCCCAGGGCGGCCCCCCGCGCTCGGTCCGCCCCCTCCCCGCTCGGTCCGCCCCCTCCCCGCTCGGTCCGCCCCCTCCCCGCTCGGTCCGCCCCCTCCCCGCTCGGTCCGCCCCCTCCCCGCTCGGTCCGCCCCCTCCCCGCTCGGCCCCGCCCCCTCCCCGCTCGGCCCCGCCCCCCTCCTCGGCCCCGCCCCCCTCCTCGGCCCCGGCCCCGCCCCCCCCCCCCCGGCCCCCCCCCGGCCCCGCCCCCCCCCCCCGCCGCGCACCCCCTGCCCGGCCCCCCCCCCCCGGCCCCGCCCCCCCCCCCGGCCCCACCCCCCCCAAGGGCGCCGAAGTTCAGCTTGCCCGGGGCGCCAGCAACCCTAGAGCCGGCGCTGGATATATCTGGATAGGCACATGAAAGACGGGGAGCGAAGGATACAGGCGGTTGGTCTAGATAGGACACGGGATCAGCGGAGGCTTGGAGAGCCGAAGGACCTGTTCCTGTGCTGTATTGTTCTGTGTTCTTTTGTTCTTTGATAGCTGAAACCACTGAATATGTCAAAAAGGACCCTTTCGACTACAGCGCGTGCAGAAAGACCAGGTAAATCAACTTTGGAATTGAACGGCTGCTAGACGAGGACCCCGAGTGGCCGGCACAGAGGAGGCTGAACTGAGATCAGAGGAGCAGGATCGTGAACAGAAGCAAAGAAGGAAAACGGGCCTCAGGCTTTGCTGAGTGTTACAGATGTGGGAAAGAATCCCCACCCCCAAGCTATGTGCCATTGCAAAGCTTTTGTTTGCCTCAATTGTAACAGGAAGGGCCACATTCAAGCACATTGCCATGCCAGAAAGGGCATGCCCAGTTTTTTAAAAACTCCTTGACGGCATACCAGAAGTAAGAAAAACATCCTGAGGAAGAATCTGAAAATTAAAAGTTGAAGATGGTTAAAGTGAGCAAGGTGGCTCCCATCGAGAAATACTTATGCTTAATGGGCGACAAACCTATAAGTACCTGTGAGGTGGAGTCCAACCTCTGAAATTTGCCAGCATGGCCGCTTAGTTAGTAACTGATACGGGGGAAACCCGAAAGATATTTGTTACCGTGACTGCACCGGTATCGTATCAACAATCTTTTCGATTAACCATGATTGTTGTGGAAGGTCAGGGACAAAGCCTCATGGAGCAGGACTGGCAACGACTGGCTAGATATTTTAAAAATAACAGATGGTGCTTTTCAAGAGATGCTGTGCAAGAACAAAGACGTTTTTCAAAATGAGCTGGGCTGCATACAAGGGATCGAGGCCAAAATCTGCATGAACTCTGATCCCACACCAAAATTTGCCAAATCTCGGCCTACCCCATATGCTCCACATCAGAAAGTTGAGACCGAGTTGACACGTTTGGAGCACTTAGGGATCATTAGACTGGCACAGTTCTCTGAGTGGTCGTCCACAATTGTTCCTGTACTAAAACCTCACCCCGCTGTCAGGCTCTGTGGCGATTGCAAACTCACTGTGAACCAAACTTTTCAAATCGACAAGTATTTGAATCCCAGGACAAAAAATCTTTACACAAAGCTGCCGGGGGCCTCACATATGCAAAGTTGTTTTTAAGTCATGCTTACCTACAGCTTGAACTAGACGAAGATTCGAGGAAATATGCACCGATCAACATAGAGGACTTTTACAGTGGACAAGGTTTTTTAAAATAAAGTTTGTGTACCCAATTAGGTTTTTTCCAATTAAGGGGCAATTTATCATGGCCAATCCACCTGTCCTGCACATCTTTTGGGTTGTGAGGGCGAAACCCATGCAAACACGGGGAGAATGTGCAAATTCCACACGGACAGTGACCCAGAGCCGGGATCGAACCTGCGACTTCAATGCCGTGAGGCTCTTCCAGGACAAAGGTTTATTTAGTCCACATGTTCAATTTTTCAATGGACGATGGAACACTTGCCAGAAGGATTTCCAAAAGTTGTAGTGTACTTAAACAATATCTTGGCGATGGGGACTTCATCGGAAGATGAAGATAATTTAGCCAGCCTGCAGGAAGTCCTTAAGATGAAGTCATAAGACTTAAAAGGGAAAAGTGCACCTTTTAAGCCAGTTGTTATATATTTGATGTTTAAAGTTGACATCAATAGTTTAAATCCTTTAGAAGATAAGGTCAAAGCTATCAGAGAGGGTCCTGTGCTGGAAAACATTGCGGAATTAAAATCCTTTCTGGGCATGACCAATTATTGCTGCCGAGTATCCCAAACCTGGCAACAACATTAGCGCCGATGCACCATCTCTTTACAAAAATTCAACGTTGGCACTGGAGAGATCTGCAACAACAGGCCTTCAAATACATGACTCAACCAGAGGTAGTATATTCTTCAAAGCAGATGATCTAGTTTTTGTCGGAAAATTTGGGGTTAGACCAACATGGCTACCTGGAAAAATCATAGCAATTCTGGGCCTTTATCATATTTGGTGGATCTACAAAAGAAACAGTTGCGAAGCGCGTAGACCGCATGAAAAGGATGGAGGCTAAAGCCCCAACAGCAAAACAAGTGGATCCCATGGTGACTACAAATGTTTCTTCGTTAGAGTGAGAAAAGAGGGAGCCGGTTGTTTCAGAAGAGGTCCCGCTTGCCAATTCTGAGGAAACTGGAGGGGGGATTGCACCAGCATGCCTTCTGAGACTTTTAAACCACCATCAGCTGCCGATGACACCTCTACCTCACTGGTGGAAGAAGCTGTCAGAGAACTGAGGTGTTCGACCAGACCTCGAAAGTTGCCTGACCTTATGAAAGACTGTACCCTCCAACCCATTTGCCCTCATTGTAAACAGTTATCTGTTATTATCTTTAATGTATAAAATATAGAGGGCCTTGAGGGTGGAGGGAGGTGATAGTATGATCCCTTCAAGGGGCGATCGTTCTTGGGCAACATGACCCACCTGGAGCCTGGAACCTATCATATGGGAGCGCGAACCCGAGCCAATGGGCCCGAAGTACAGGGTTCTGGGGAGTGTGGACTTGGGAATAAAGGAGTAAGGACCTATATGTCAACTGCTCTTCCTGCACCTAGTTTAACCTCATTGTTTGTTCCAATAAATGAGTTTGTTATTTAAGAAGCTTCCTCGTGACACCTCACGCTATTACATATTTGAAAGTAACAAATAAAATTAGGAGACAAGATAAGGAAGATGGGATTAGAGTGTGAGGCTTCAACTGAAGAACCAGCTTTGGCAAAGGCAGGATGGACCAAAGGTATCTTTTGCTGTAATTTCTATGATCCTTCAATTGCAAAATTCTCTTCATGAATTGCAAAACGCCTTTGTTCTGTCTGGAATATTCTGCTCTTGTACAGTTGTATTATTGTCAAATTGCTCGGAAAAATAAACAAGTATCAGAAGAATAGTCCTACACTAAAAATACCGCATTCCTTTCACTGAGGTTTACAAATGTCTGTTTTTGTTTTATAGAAAATACTTCCAGGGCAATTAGTGCCAAAACAAAGGAAGACACACCACTGCGCCGACCTGAAAACTCACCAGTTGTATCAACAACTTTGCATCAAAATCAACAGCGGCATCAGAGAAAAGAAAATTCACACTGTGTTCTGTGCTATTTAATTTCCAATTCTTTGTTTATCTTTATTTGTGAAGTTCAGTCTTTGTGAGCTTCAGAATTACTTTCTTTGGAAACCTATACAACAGTAATTAACTTGGCACAATCCCAAATCTCAATATTTGTGTGACTTGATTTTCTGAAACTACTCTATAATTTCAAAAGAGAATAAATTTGCTCATTGTAATTCGTTGTCAATTGACTCAAGGTTTACATAAACATGTGTTTCATTTATCGGAATTAAACTATAGGTTGTGAATCTGCAGAAAACCTAATGTTTCTCCCTCCTTATTCTAATTGGTGAAATGGTTAACTTGCAAATTAATCTATTTTCGCCTGTCATCCTCTTTGCCTGTCATGGCTGCTGCGGTACTCCATGATTCGAGTTTTCTGCTGTGAGCTTTTGATGGTACAGGTAGTATGTTATGCAGATGAGGAATTTCCATATTATTGACAGATTGCTGAAAACAGCACAGGTAACTATTGCTAGCGCCACATGCATTCATTCTGAAGTCTCACTCAGAAATGAAAGGGGGAAAAAAGCAAAATACGACAATTGCTTAAAATCTGTAATAAGGTAGGCACCCCCTTTGATACATACTCAGTGGGGTGGCCAGCACATGTGGAGTCTGCTGTCAGGTGTTGGACATAGGTTTATAGGTCTTATTAAGGTATTTGTTGTCTTTGGTGAGGAGTCTGCACGTTCTCCCAGTGTCTGTGTGGGGCTCCTCCGGGTGCTCCGGTTTCCTCCCACAAGTCCCGAAAGACGGGCAGTTAGGTAATTTAGACATTCTGAATTCTCCCTCTGTGTACCCGAACCCGAATGTGGCGACTACGGGCTTTTCACTGTCACCTCATTGCAGTGTTAATGTAAGCCTACATGTGACAATGAAGATTATTATTATTATTACTGGAGCAATTCCCAGAGATACAGCAAAGCTAGGGACTGTTCTCCATGCTTGCTTCTACACAAGCTTCTGTTCAACACTGTGCTGATCCGAGGTGTGGGTCATGTGGTCTCTTACATCTTTGTGTGGGCGATACTGTACTCAGTCCCACATTAACTCTTTTTGTGCGAGACCCTTACACTATAGAATCCACCTGTCTTTCTTCCACCATAATCTAACCTATGGCAACCCTCTTTGCTTTTTCAGATTTCCAAGCTTCGCTTCCCCTTGCTAGTTGACTTTAAATATTTACACCTTCTTTGAACCCATCTTTTGCTTCCCAAGTTGTCTTATGTTTTGCCTTTGTCAGGAAATCACTTCCGCCTTCACCTCTATCAAAGACATCCTCTTCTCAATGGTTCAAGCACTGTACTTGTTCCAAAAACAAGTTCAATTTCTAATGGAAGGAAATTGACCTGAAGAGTTAATTATATTTCTGTCTCTACAGATGCTGCTGGACCGCTGAGTATTTTCTTTTTTATTTCAGAAATAAAAGATGTTGTATTTTCTTGTCCGATTGCATGTCTGGAACAGACCAAGGATCTGGGCGGCACAGTGGCACAGTCATGAGCACTGCTGCCTCACAGCTCTAGGGACCCAGATTCAATTCCAGCCTTGGGTGACAGCTTTACCTCTGAACCAGAATCTTTGGGTTTGAGTCCCACTCCAGGACATGATAGCCATTGAAGACGTGTTCATAATGTTGACCATCAACCTGCAAATCGTTCCAATATGCTGACTGGGAATTCTGCAGTGAGTAACACATCCTCCTGACTCCCCAAAGTCTGTCCACTATCGGCAAAACACAAGTCCGGTCTGGATTGAAATAATTTCTATTTGCCTGGACGAGTGTCGCTCCAACAACGCTCAAAACGCTCAACAACATCCAGGACAAAGCAGCCCACTTGATTGGACTCACATCCACCACTTTCAACATTCACTCCCTCTGCCACCAGTGCACAGTGACACTAGTATGTATCATCGACCAATTGCACTGATGGAGCTCATCAATGTACTTTGGATAGCACCTTCCAAACCATGACCTCTACCAGCTAGGCAAATAAGGGCAGCAGATGCATAGGAACACCACCACTTGCAAGTTTCCCTCCAAGCCAGACACCATCCTGACTTGGAACTATACTGGCGTTCCTTCATCGCTGCAGGGCCAAAACCCTAGAACTCCCATCCTAACAGCACTGTGGGTGTACCGAGACCACATGGACGGCAGCCGTCAAGAAGGCAGCTCACCACCATCTTCTGAAGGACAATCAGGGATGTAAAAATGGCAGGTGGTAAGAGTTGGAAAGTCTCCTGGACAGCCACGTTTGATGCGGAGTGGTTTCCAACAAGCAGTAAACTCTGGCTTCAGGCGAGTGACCTCTTCCAAGAGATGCGAGCTTCAGAAATAGACATAAACATGTGCTTTCTCTGCCTCATCTGTCTTTTGACGCAGGAAAATTTCTCAGTGTCAAAGCAAAGTAAAAATTCACTCGAGATATGATTCTCCAATACATTCGAAAAATAGACAGAGGCAAGTGCAGACTTTGATGTGCTCCAATGCCGATGTGGGAGGCTGGATTTATGGAAAAGCAGAGCAAACGTAATATCAGCATGTTTAGGTTTTTGCTCTACAGAACGGAGGACTAGAAAGTTACCTTTGATATCTGCTTTGAAGGAAGAGTAAAAATGGTGCATGTCATAAATGCAATGATTTTATCAACCCAGTACTTACACATCAAATACAATGCTCCATTTATTTCCAGATAAAAACACAATAACCAATCTTATCTATTCCAAAATAGTCAAATGCAAAATCTTGATTCATCACAAAATACACATGAATATTTTAAAACTCGCTTGCATTTTTAACAGCAATAAAATTAATCAGTGGTATTAAGTGAACCATCATCTTATTGTTCTTACATGGGTAGCTTCTGCTGAGATGAGTACGAAATACAGAGTCTTTAATTTATTCAGAAACAAATGAGTGTTTCTCCAAATTCAATTGATGCCGCTCTTGTTTTATTGAGAAATATTATCACATATGCAAAGAGACTTCAGTTTTTGTTTATCATTGACAATAAATGCAATTTTCTTCTGTAGCATCAAATATTGAAATTTTTATTTTCCCAGTGATGAAAATTGGAGTGAGGACATCTTCACATGACAATATTTTGCGATTGTCTTTCATTTTTAGTGATCTACGTGATTTCAGTTTTCATGATTGTGGGATGGCAAAATTTTAATGAGGATTTGGGAGCCTAAGCACTTCCAGATAGCCGTGATAAGCATGATCTATCTGAAGCCGTTTTTCAAAAATAGCCTGTCAGTATCTTTAATTGGGAGGCTCAGGTATGGTCTGTGGCAGTGGAAGCCGAATTAAAGCAGCAGCATTTGATATCTGGTTATCCGGTCCAAGCTGAATGATGTATGAATACGTGGTCAAAAGTAATGCCCATCTTTGCACTCTGGCCGATGCTATTGTTGGACCAGTTTATCTTCGCAAAAAATGCCATGTTATGGTTTATAGTCCGAGGCAATGGTGAAGTGTCGGCCACAAACATATCAATTGTGTTTTATTGTGGCATCAATGGTCATCAGACTTTCTTTGTTGATCTGGGAATATTTTCTTTCATCATCCGATAATCATCAGGGCAGCACAGTAGCATTGTGGATAGCACAATTGCTTCACAGCTCCAGGGTCTCAGGTTCAATTCCAGCTTGGGTCACTGTCTGTGCGGAGTCTGCACATCCTCCCCGTGTGTGTGTGGGTTTCCTCCGGGTGCTCCGGTTTCCTCCCTCAGTCCAAAGATGTGCAGGTTAGGTGGATTGGCCATGATAAATTGCACTTAGTGTTCAAAATTGCCCTTAGTGTTGGGTAGGGTTACTGGGTTATGGGAATAGGGTGGAGGTGTTGACCTTAGGTAGGGTGCTCTTTCCAAGAGCCGGTGCAGACTCGATTGGCCGAATGGCCTCCTTCTACACTGTAAATTCTATGATAATCTATGATAATGTTCCAAACGCAAAGACAACAGGTCTTTCCACACGAACCTCCGTTTTGTGCAAGAGTACTGCACCGATGCCATAAAGTGATGCATCGCACATGACTACAAAGGGATTGTCTGTGTTGAAATAGACCAGTAAGGTCAACGACTGCAAGACCTATTTGAACTGATTGAAAGAGTTCCTCTGGGAATCTTCCCATTTCCAACATAGTTCTTCAACCGTTGATGCAAGGGCACCAAAATGATAGACAGGCTGGGTAAAAAATAGGCATAATAATTGAACATCCCTAAAAAAGGACTTTAACTCCTACGTATCCCCTGGTTCAGGTAACCCGATTATTGTTTCCATCTTATGTTCAATGGGATGCAATCGATTATATCAACTTTGAAACCAAAATATGTGACCTCATCGGTCTGAAACATACACTTCTCTAGTTTTAGTCATATACTGGCCTCCTTAGATCACTTGAAGAGTACTTTCCAATTGATTGTGTTCCTCTGGTGTTGTTCCCATCACTGGGATATCGTCCATTTACCCTAAATTTCAGAATTCCCTGCAAATTTCCCATTGTGCGCTGAAATATAGCAAAGGCAGATATGGAAGGGCAACCTCATTCACTGGAATAAGATTTTGTGGGTATATATGACGATGAAGCTTCTTGACTCATCTTCCAGCTCAAGCTTCTGGTATGCATAGCTTAAATCCAATTTGGTATAAAAATCAAATAGGAATAGGATATTTATCTACTTTAGCAGACCTGCTCACTGTCATCTTGTAATCACTGCAGATTCAGACTGTGTGGTTTGGCTTCAACACTGGGCGATTGGTGCTGTCCATTCTGAAAACTGTACAAGAGTAATTACCCCCAGGTCTTCCAGACACTTCAACTCCACTTCAAATTTTCAGTGCAGCACAAGGCACTGGTCTGACACAAAATCTTTTTGGCACTGCTTCTGACTCTACATGGATCTTCACTTTTGCTCCTTTTATGCATCCCCGCTCACTCTGGAAAACCTTGTGGCATTTAGGTAGAAATTCCTGGAAAACCCCATCTGCGATGCTGAATATTTCCAGCCAATTTAGCTTGCTTTTCTTCAACCAACCCCACCCCATGAAGCTTGGCCTTTATCCTTTCACCATGATTAATGGCAGCTGGGCTGACTGGTGTTGGTACGACACTGGGATTGATGTCATCCTCAATATCTTCAGTGCCTGCTCAGTACAGGCGGCTAAGGTGGCCCATGCACTGCTGAGATTCACAGCTGCAGTCCTTCCTGCAGACACTGAAACATTTGCTCATCCACTACTGTGGTTGCCGCTCCTACATCGACCTCCACCTTATGTGGAATGCCGTTGATGACAAAGGCCATCTCACTGGAGGTGCTTTATTTAATCTCACCATTTTGAGCTTATATACTTCAGACTTTTCCTTGGGGCCTTCTTCAAAATTGATCACTGGATTCAGTGACATTTTTGTTTTGGGAACCTAGAGTAATGTGTCAGATGAATTCCTTACACTTGTACCTGTCTGGGGAATGCTCTCCCCTGCAAAGGTGACAAGCCTCTAAACCTTGTGACTGCTGGTCACTTTTCTTCTTCTCGAGCTCTACTGCTCCCTCACTCCAGGAACTTTGTGCAGCCGCCACTTCCAACCACAACTGATCCACCTCGTTTTGCATGCCTTGAAGTTCAGTAGCTTGAGCCAACTCAGCTGCTTTGTCCAAGGATATCTTGGTTTCCACAAGCAACATCAATTGAATATTTAAGTTGCTGATCCCACAAACCAACCGGTTACACAACATGTCGCTCAGAGAACTACTAATAATGACCTGAAATCTATTGATGCCTGGGTACAAAAGCAGACACTGTTTCTCCTGGACCTCTCATGTCTGTATGAAATTTATATCACTGCATAATAATAGAGAGTCGGGGTTGCAATGGCCCCTCACTAGTTGCACCAATTGGTCAAAAGATTGGAGTCCGGAAGCTCTGCAGGTGTTAGGCTTCAGACGAAAGGATAGGTTTCTGGGCCACAAACTATAAGTAATATTACTTTCTGTTTGTCTTCTGCTGTAATTTCTTTGGCGGTGAAAAAGGTATCAAACCCTTTTGACATATTGGGCCCAACCTCCGGATCAAATGGATTAATTTTTCTGAATACTGGCATCGCTATTCGACTATGGACAATCTTTTACCTTTTCACATCTCTTAGAGGCCACTCTTTTCCCCTTTCAAATTTCAATGACATCCCTTCGATTGGAGCGATGTATTCTCGTCACCAATATTATCGTGCAGGGCGAAACAGCAAGACAATTTTCAATCACAATGATTTATTTAAACAAGAAGAACTTTATTTCAGAAAAATTACATGGCTGGAGTATTCTGTGCAATTCTGGTCGCCACATTATAGGAAGGATGTGTTCGCACTAGAGGGGATGCAGAGGTGATTCACCAGGATGTTGCCGAGGATTGAACATTTAAGTTATGAAGAGAGGTTGGATAGGCTTGGGTGGTTTTGTCTGGACCAGAGATGACTGAGGGACAACCTGATTGAGGTCTACAAGACTAGAACATAGAACATAGAACAGTACAGCACAGAACAGGCCCTTCGGCCCTCGATGTTGTGCCGAGCAATGATCACCCTACTCAAACCCACATATCCACCCTATACCCGTAACCCAACCCCCCTTTAACCTTACCTTTTTTTTAGGACACTAAGGGCAGTTTAGCATGGCCAATCCACCTAACCCGCACATCTTTGGACTGTGGGAGGAAACCGGAGCACCCGGAGGAAACCCACGCACACACAGGGAGGACGTGCAGACTCCGCACAGACAGTGACCCAGCTGGGAATCGAACCTAGGACCCTGGAGCTGTGAAGCATGTATGCTAACCACCATGCTACCGTGCTGCCCGAGTGGCATGGACAGTGTGGATAGGGAGCCGCTGTTCCCCTTCGTTGAAGGGTCAGTTACCAAGTTCACACCTCGACACCCGATAGGCTGGGGTTTGTGCATTCCGTCTACATAGGCTTCGAGCGGGACACGTGGGATGCAAAGAACTAGCCCCTTAAAGGGGCCAGGCTACCGCAGGCATATATTGCTACTCCTTCATATTTTCCCCATCCACAGCATTCTGTTTTTATTTTGGTGTTTAATTCACGCCTCTTCTCTTCCAGAAATGCCTCCCTGTTTCTTTCTCCACAGATGCTGCCGGACCTGTCTGAGTTTCTCCAGCACTTCCTGTTTTTATTTCAAATTTCCCGCGTCCGCAGTATTTGGCTTTTACATCACTGCTGCTCCTTCAGTTTGTTCTTCAGTCAAAACCCTGGAACTCCAGGCATAATGAATAGCTTTGCAGGAGCAGGACCACCACACAGACTGTAATGGTCCATGCAGAAAGCCTACCCCACCACCTTCTCAAGAGATGGGCAACAAATGTCAGTGTTGACAACAATGCCCACAACCCAAGGATTTTTTAACCTTCCGACTTGAATATCCACCGCCCAACTTTATAATAATGCTACTGTTACTTTGCTCCTGTTGTGATGGAGCATTTCAGCATGCCGTTTTCACCCTCTTGATGTACATGATCAATCCACCACAGATGCCACACTGAACAGTGTTACTGTCAGCAGTCAAATTCTCACATTTACAGAATCTGCTTTCATTTGGTTCACTCTGCTGTCAGCTTTAGCAAAGTTGCATGTGCCTTGCATCAAAGGACAAAGGCTTATCTTCTGATCTTGAGCCAGACACTGAGTCTCTGGAAGGAAATCACAGTGTACTTGGGTGCAGGAGACATTTCCCTTATTCTAGGTGATAAAGAAAACATCCAGGGTTTTACAGCTTGTAATACGGGGCCCAAGGATATTAAGTGCTGGAATTGAATCAGCAATTGTATAGCATACATTATATAGACTCTAAATGAAAAAAAGAAATACAATGAAAAGACAGCTTTTTTTTTTGTCATGCACACTAATACTTTATTTTCAAGTCCTTTTCAATCCCTTTAAACTGTTTCACACTGGTCGCCTACTGGTTTGCCTTGCTGAAAAATGAGCTGCAGCAGAGAAACACCTCACCCCCATCACTCAACAACTTCTTGCTCTTTGCCAATTTCTACCTCCACCTTCCTGGTCATGCTGGTAGCATTGTCCTCTGTTAAGGGAGTAAATGATATGTCCACACAATCTCCTCTGGAATAGATCATTCCTGCCTGCATTACATTTTGGACTGCCGGCCCTGCATCACTAGTAGCATCCATTTTTTTTCTGAGTCAAGGGCCGGGATTCTCCCCTACCCGGCGGGGTTGGGGGTCCCGGCTGGATGGAGTGCGTGAACCACTCCGGCGTCAGGCCGCCCCAAAGGTGTGGAAGTCTCTGCACCTTTAGGGGCCTAGCCCTAACATTGAGGGGTTCGGCCCGCGCCGGAGTGGTTGGCGCCTCGCCGGCCGGCGGGAACGACGTTTGGCGCCACGCCAGCCGGGGCCGAAGGGACTTCGCCAGCCGGCGGAAGTCCACGCATGCGCCGGAGCGTTGGCGGTAGCTGATGTCATCCCCGCGCATGCGCATGCGCAGGGGAGGGGGTCACTTCCGCCTCCGTCATCGTGAAGACCATGGTGAAGGCATAAGGAAAAGAGTGCCCCCATGGCACAGGCCCGCCCGCCGATTGGTGGGATCTTATCGCAGGCCAGACCACTATGGGGGCACCCCCCAGGGCCAGATCGCCTCGTGCTGCCCCCAGGACCCCGGAGCCCGCCCGCGCCGCCTGTCCCGCCGGTAAGGTAGGTTATTTGATTCACACTGGCGGGTCCGGCATGACAGTGGCGGGATTTCGGCCCATCGCAGGCCGGAGAATCGCCATGGGGGGGGTGGAGGCGCCGACCTTCGCGGCCCTATTCCCGCCGAATCTCTGGTGCCGGAGACTTCGGGGACAGCGGGGAGGGATTGACGCCAACCCCCGGCGATTCTCCGACCCGGCGGGGGGTCGGAGAATCCTGCCCAAGGTTTTTGGTTAAAATCCTACACCAGGGACTCAGAATCACAGAATGGTTTCAGCACAGAAGGAGGCCATTTGGACTATTGTATCTGTGACACCCTTCAAAGGTGTGGAGATGCCGGCGTTGGACTGGGGTGAGCACAGTAAGAAGTCTTACAACACCAGGTTAAAGTCCAACAGGTATGTTTCAAACACGAGCTTTCGGAGCACGGCTCCTTCTTCAGGTGAATGGAAAGGCTTGTTCCAGAAATGTTTATATAGACACAGTCAGAGATGCCCCGGAATGCGAGCACCTGCAGGCAATCAAATCATCAAAGATGCAGAGAGAGAGGTAACTCCAGGTTAAAGAGGTGTGAATTGTCCCAAGCCAGTTCAGTCGGTCTTACAACACCAGGTTAAAGTCCAACAGGTATGTTTCAAACACGAGCTTTCGGAGCACGGCTCCTTCTTCAGGTGAATGGAAAGGCTTGTTACCTACCGACTGAACTGGCTTGGGACAATTCACACCTCTTTAACCTGGAGTTACCTCTCTCTCTGCATCTTTGATGATTTGATTGCCTGCAGGTGCTCGCATTCCGGGGCATCTCTGACTGTGTCTATATAAACATTTCTGGAACAAGCCTTTCCATTCACCTGAAGAAGGAGCCGTGCTCCGAAAGCTCGTGTTTGAAACATACCTGTTGGACTTTAACCTGGTGTTGTAAGACTTCTTACTGTGCTCACCCTTCAAAGGAGCAGTTTGTACACTGCACAGGGCAGCTTGTACACTGTGCAGGACAGCACGGTAGCATAGTGGTTAGCACAGTTACTCCACAGCTACAGGGTGCCAGGTTCGATTCCCGGCTTTGGTCACTGTGTGGCGTCTGCACGTTCTCCCCGTGTATGCGTGGGTTTCCTCCGGGTGCTCCTGTTTCCTCCCACAGTCCAAAGATGTGCAGGTTAGGTGGATTGGCCATATTGACTTCCGTCACGTATGGTTTTCAAAAAGGTTGGATGGGGTGACTGGGTTACGGGGTGGGTGTGGGTGTGGACGTGGGTAGGGTGCCTCTGTCAAAGGGCTGGTGCAGACTTGATGGGCCGAATGGCCTCCTTCTGCACTGTAAATTCTATGAAATTCTACTCCCATGGCTTCTAGGGCAGCACGGTAGCATTGTGGATAGCACAATCGCTTCACAGCTCCAGGGTCCCAGGTTCGATTCCCGGCTTGGGTCACTGTCTGTGCGGAGTCTGCACATCCTCCCCGTGTCTGCGTGGGTTTCCTCCGGGTGCTCCGGTTTCCTCCCACAGTCCAAAGATGTGCAGGTTAGGTGGATTGGCCATGATAAATTGCCCTTAGTGTCGAAAATTGCCCTTAGAGTTGGGTGGGGTTACTGGGTTATGGGGATAGGGTGGAGGTGTTGACCTTGGGTAGGGTGCACTTTCCAAGAGCCGGTGCGGACTCGATGGGCTGAATGGCCTCCTTCTGCACTGTAAATTCTATAATTCTCCACATTTCCCTGCGCATTCTTCCTTTTCCGATAATAATCCTATTCCCTCGTGAAAGTCTCGATTGAAACTGCCTCCACCAAACTTTCAGGCAGTGCATTGCAGATCCTACCCACTGACTGCGGGAAAATGTTTTTCCGCATGTCGCCAAAGCGCTTTTTGACAATTACGTTCAATTGGGTCCTCATGTTCTCGATGCTCCCACCAATAGACACAGTTTGTCCCCATCTATTCCGCCCAGATGGCTCATGATTTTGAATACTTCCACCAAATCTCCCCTCAGCCTTCTCTTGTCCAAGGAAGATGAGCCCAACTTCTCCAATTTCTTGGCGTAACTGAAGGTTCTGATCCCTGGAACCATTCTTGTGAATAATTTCTCTCTATTACGGTCACACCCTCCCTTAAGTGTGGCTCCCAAAACTTCATGCAAAACCCCTTTTCAGGTCTTACCAGTGTTCTGTACAAGTCTAACATTACTTCCTTGCTTTTGCATTCTGTGTTCCTATTAAAAGTAGCCTCCAATGCTGTATTCTTTATTCAGTGCTCTCTCAACCTATACTGTCACCTTAAATAATTTATTCCCGTAATCACCTTAGCGTCTTTGCTCTTGCACCCCACCCCCACCTCTTAGAATCATATACTTTATTTTATATTGTCTCTCCAAGTAGAAATATTTATTTTTCAGGAAGAACAGGGGTCATAATGTCAACCTCTGGGGAACTCCACTCCAAATATTCCTCCAGTTCTAAAAACAACCAGTGACCACGACTGTCTGTTTCCAATATTGTATTTTGCCATTGTCCCTTTTATTTTGTCCTGTGAGTACATAATCAAAGCTGACACTCTCACGCTGTGCTGAAGCAGTGCTGCACTACTAGGTACCTCCTGTGTTTCAGATGAGACATAAAAACTGAGACTCCAACTGCCCTCTCAGGTCGAGGTAAATGACACTGTATCATGGTTCAGAAGGAGAGTAGGGGAGTTCGCTCTGGTATTCTGACAGGTATTAATTCCTCAAGCGACGTCTAATAAATTACATGCTCATTTTGTCTTTTCTGTTGTGGGACCTGGTTGTACACAAGTTGCTCCCATATTTCCAAAGTTCCAAGAGTGACTGTACTTCAAGTGGATTTAATTACCTGTGAAGTGTTTTGAGATGCCCTAGGGTCCTGAAAGGTGTTATGCAAAACGTTGCGGGTTTTTTCTCCCCCCTCTCTGAATGGAAGTTACATTCTGCTGTTGGAATGGAGATGCGGATGTCGTAATTTTCAAGAGTTCTCCCAGGAACACCCCTCTTGACATGGGATGGGGTATTTGGGGACAAACGCTTTTTATGTCTTCTCTGGAACCCAAAATTGTGTTACCCTCAGTTTTCTGGTTAATGCTGAGGACAGCTCGGGAAAGAAAGGGGATCTTTCCGCTTAAATACTGCTATGCAAGTTTGCAAGCTGCCATTCAAAGATTTTCAGAAGGATCACCAAAAAGATGACATATTTCCCTAAAATTATATGTAGTTACACAGAATGCACAGCACAGAATTATTCCCCTTGACTCGACTGCACAATGCTCGTGTTTATGCTCCGCATGAGGGTCCTCTTTACCTCATCTTGATCTCTGGGAAGGATTTGCCTGCTGCCGTCATCGTTTTGAATCCATAAGACTCTTCATTACAGTTGACTTATTTGTCAAGTGTACGCAAAAACATGGGGCGGGCAACTCCGCCATCAGGATTGTCCGTTCCGTCGGGAGCGCACCCACGCCCGTGGGTTTCCCAGCAGTGTGGGGTGACCACATTGGAAAATACCATTGGCTGGTGGCAGGTGGCAGGCACGGAGAATCCCACTGCCGATGAGAGCGGACCGCCCACGCGCAGCCGATGGACCGGAGAATCCAGCCCATGATTTTTGGGGCTTAAAAAATGGGGTCATCTTATACACCGGGTCGACTTATACACCGCAATCTGTATCATCAGTTTGTATTCATTGGGCATAGTTTTGGTTTCCACAACAACATCTTCAAAAGTCATTGCCCTGCAGTGCTGAGGCTTCGAGTCGCCAATGTGCATCAGTTCATGCATTTCTGTACCATTTTACACTGACCTTTTTGTTTTTCAATCTCACAGCAGCTTCAGAGATCGGTGTGCAGATTGCAGGTATTAACCTCTTTTTCCTTCAATTACCTCATTTCTAAATTGATTTTCAATTCATCATCAGAAAAGATATACTCTCACTTTCAATCATGATTGAACACTTAACCTTTTGTGCACATTTTATGGCAAATATCCGTACAAATATTTACAGACCCTATTCTGAATATCACATTCTCCAGCAGTGTCATTTTAGATATACCAAATGAAAATTGATGAACTCTGCAGCTTAGATAATTGCTGGTACATCTCAGTTCCATCATTCTTCAGAAAGACTTGAATCAGTGGAATTAAGGTGACAGGAGTCAATGTTGAGAAATGAGTACTTACCGTTTCAGACACGCAGCATCCAATAGTCTCAAAATAAGGTTGACATGATTAAAACAGAGAAACTCCAAAAATATGCTTCGGCCGAGTCTCAGAAGATCACCCTCTATTGCTGCACATGGCATTTTGCGAGCCCTCTCATTAATCATTCGGTAACATTTCGAAGCGAGGTTGCCAATTAGCCCCATGTAGCATTTTGGACTGTGGACACATTACATGGGAGGGGGAACTGAACAACAGGGAAGAAAATGTGGATGGTTGTAAATCCAGTGCACTGACCCACATGCTCCAATGCCCGATTGTCCCTACTTGTTGATTGGGTCTCCATGCCAGAAGAGCGAAGTTACAAAGTTACACCGAAATAATTTGATGAGTTTGGCTGCAGGATATTATCCACAGAAATACATATTTTTATTCTGTTGCAGACATTTCTTTTTTTTAAATTTGTTTATCGGATGTGGGCGTTGCTGGCTGTGCCAGCATTTATTGCCCTTCCCTGATTGCCCTTGAGGGGCAGTTAAGAATGAATCACATTACTGTGGGTCTGGAGTCACATGTAGGCCAGACCAGGTAAGGATGGCAGATTTCCTTCCCTAAAGGACATAAGTGAACCAGATGGGTATTTACAACAAACGACAATGATTTCATGGCCATCATTCAACTTTTAATTCCAGATTTTTTTGTTTGACAGAGTAGTATTGTATTTTCTTTTTGCAAGTGAGTTATGCTGACAATGCCACATTTATTTTCATCCCGTGTTCCTCTGAGAAGCTGGTGGCGAGCTTTCTTCTTTGAACCATACCAATCCTGTGATCGTGCCCCCACAGCACACCTCAGTCGGAAGTTTCAGCACATTGACCTAGTGACAATGAAGAAAGCAAAATGATACTTCCAAATAAAGATGATGCTGGCTTTGATGGGAAGCTTGGAGGTGATAGTGTTCCCACGACATTGCTGCTCTTGGTAGAGATCTCAGAGAATGGATTTACCATCGTGGTAACCTTGGTGATCACTGCAGCTCTCGCTGCTGATTTTTCTATCATAGAATTTAAAGTGCAGAAGGAGGCCACTCGGCCCATCGAGCCTGCACCGGCTCCTGGAAAGAGCATCCCACCCGAGGTCAACACCTCCACACTATCCCCATAACCCAGTAACCCCACCCAACACTAAGGGCAATTTTGGACACTAAGGAAAATTTATCATGGCCAATCCACCTAACCTGCATGTCTTTGGACTGTGGGAGGAATCCTGAGCACCCGGAGGAAACCCACGCACACACGGGGAGGATGTGCAGACTCCGCACAGACAGTGACCCAAGTCGGAATCGAACCTGGGACCCTGGAGATGTGAAGCAATTGTGCTATCCACAATGCTACCGTGCTCCCCTTCTCATCAGCAAGAAGAAAATGCTCAAATAAATATTTCCCTCAGATAAATTTTAATAAAAGTGTGCCGTGAATGTATTCGAGGTTTAAACAAGAATCCTTAAAACTAGATGATGATGATTTGATTTGATTTGATTTATTGTTACACGTACCAAAGTACAGTGAAAAGTATTGTGCTGCGGCCAAGGGGACGTATACAGTACGTACAAAGTCGACAGAGAACATTGACAAATGGTACATCGACAAACAGTGATTGGTTACAGTGTGGAAGGGTCTGGAAGAAGGCAAAGCCTGGGTAGGAGGGTTTTTTGATAATGCTGTCTGCCTTCCTGAGGCAGCGGGAGGTGTAGACAGAATCAATGTGCTGGTGGAAAGCTTGTGTAAAGCTTTGGGTTGAGTTCACCACATTCTGCAGTTTCTTGCGATCTTGAGCCGAGCAGTTGCCACACCAGGCTGAGATGCAGTCGGATAGGATGCTCTCTATGGCACATCTGTAGATGTTTGTGAGAGTCGATGCAGACATGCCAAACTTCTTTAGCTTCCGTAGGAAGTAGAGACGTTGTTGGGCTTTCTTGACTGTTGCATCAACGTGAGTGGACCAGGACAGACTGTTGGTGATGGTGACCCCCAGGAACTTAAAGCTATCAACCATCTCCACTTACTGAATAATCCTGAAGCTTTGAATGATAAGCGCACAGAGAATTAAGAACAGATGAGGATTGGCCAACTTATTTGGTAGAATGAACTATTTGAGCTTGATGACCTTCTATTTGTTACAGATACTTAAGCAGTTAGGCGACTTGTCTTTGAGTCCTTCATTCCTTATTCCACTATATTGTACAAATACCTGAAGCACCCGAGAAGGAGTAATAAAATAATAGTATGGGTGTGGATACAGTTAAAAGACTGTACCCTGTTGTTATTTTTTTAAAGAAGAACTTTTATCATAGAATCCTTACAATGGAGAAGGAGGCCATTAGGCCTACTAAGTCTGCAGCAACCCTTCGGAAGACCATCCTACTGAGGGTCAATCCCCCAACCTTATCCCCATCCAACCTTTGGATACTTAGGGGCAATTTAGCATGGCTAATCCATTTAGCCTGCACATCTTTGGACTGTGGGAGGAACCTGGAGCACCCGGAGGAAATCCACATGGACATGCCCATGCCTGAACCGCCATTGCTGCGACCCGCAAGGAAGCCATCATCCTGCACACCCCATTGATCACACACCTTGGGCCCATGGTTCTGCAGCGTATCACCGACCCCCACAAAACTACCCCCACACCCCAGCCCCCACCCTCCACCCCACCATCTGCCCTACCACCCACCCCACCCAACCGCCTGCCATCTGCTGGCGGGACAGCACGTGGCCCTTCCCAAGGGAAACACCCACAGTAGCCCCTACACAAGTCCACCGAATGGGGGCCATACAGAATACTGCTGGCATGGGCAGTGCCAGCCGATGGTACTCTTGGCAGCAGAGATGGACCAGGGCGAGAGGCACCCACGGTGCCATGCACCGACGGGGCCAGGGGTGAGGGGAAGGGGGGGGGTACATGTGGGGCATGGTTCGCAGTGTCAACTGGGGCCAGTGTGTCATTCTGGTTGGGCATGTGTAACGCACCATGCCAACATGTCTGCCTTTCGCCACCTGCAGACAATAGATATTGGAATTCAATGATCAATGGTGGCCTTCCTCCTTGTCGCTGCAGCCCTGGGGGCTGCACTGTGGCTGTGTGAGCTGGTGCTGCTCGAGGAGGAGGAAGCTGCAGCAGCAGAGCCTGCCCCAGAGGAACAGGAGGCAGCCACTGAGGAAGCAGAGCCACCGGTTCAACAGGCCGAGGAGGAGAAGGAGGTGCAAAAGAGGCGCAGTATGAGGCCTCACATGTATCGGCAGTGCTTGTCATTCGTGGGCCTGCCAGACGAGGCATATGTCGAAGACTCCGGCTGAGAAGGGAGACAGTGCAACATATCTGCCAGATTATGGCGCATCTTGTACCGATGAGGAATGAGGGAGGACACCCGATCCCGGTGGCCGTCAAGGCAACTGTCACCACGTGGACCTTCCAGGCTCAGAATGGGGAGTTGTCTGGGATCTCAAAGAGTTCGGAGCACAGTTGCATCCATGCCGTCATGGAGACCCTGTATGCCCAGCTGGTACGAAGCATCCATTGCAATGTGGACTGAGCCCACCAGGATGCTAGGACAGCAGGTTTGCTGTCCTCTCTGACATGTCTCGGGTCTAGGGACTGATCGATGGGATGCACGACTCCCTACATGCACCGGCAGATAAAAGGCTGCCCTGAATTAAAGGAAAGGGGTCCACTCGATGGACGTGCAGCTGGCGCCTGACCATCAGATGCACATCATACATGTCTGCACCCGAGGCCTGGGTAGTGTGCACGATGCCTTCATCCTGGCAGAGTTGATGATTCCCGGCCTCTTCAACATGCACCCTGGGCTGGGGGGTTGGTCCTGGGCGACAGGGGCTATCTGCTGGGGTTGTGGCTGATGACGCCTATTGGAAGGCCACAGACCGACTTTGACCCTTGGTACAACGATGCGCATGCCGTGACCAGAGGCATGATCGAGTGGTGCTGTTCAGCTGCCTGGACTGCTCTGGAGGGGTCCTGCATTATGGCCCTGGGAGGGTTGCCCACATAACATGTACACCAGAGCAAATGTGCACGGGATGCTCTGATTGGGTCCAGGTTCACCAACTGCGGGGTGGATTGGCCTGGGACACAGATGCTGAACCCACCCCAAACGCTGCCCCGACTCCTGACCATTCTCGCGCCTGCACCAGCTCCGTGATACATACCTGCCGCACTACAGGGTGTGGGCCCTGGATTGGCAGTAACAGCGGGCATAGTCCATGCGATGGAGGATGATGACGACCCGCTCTGCGATGAGCTCCGGTGCTCCGCATCACCTGACCACGCCTGACTCCTGCCCAAAGTATCACTTTCCACTGTCCACCTGGGTGATCCCTGCATGCAAGCTGGCCATTCCATCACACGGTGCCCTCGATTCCCAGGGGTGGCAAGGTGGGGTTGGGGCCATTGGTGGATGGGGATGGGACATCTGAGCGGTGAACGCTGGCTGAACTGTGGTCCTTGAGCCATGCCCACCCCAACCTCCGTCCATTCTACCCCCCTCCCCACCGCGTCCCCTCTGCAGCCAGCCCAGACCAGCCTACCCCTCGCACCCATCTGACAGACCACTGAGGCAGGTTGTGGCATTGTGCACGTGTATTTAGTGTGGAAAATATCTATTCAGATATCTATCACTAAACTGTGACCTGCACCAGTGCCAACTTAACTGATGTCTACTTTTGTTTTATTCATTCATGGGATGTGAGCATTTCTGGCTGGGCCAGCATTTGTTGCCCATCCTTGAGGGCATTTAGAAGTCAACCACATCGCTGCAGATCTGGAGTCACATATAGGCCAGGCTAGGTAACGATGGCAGATTTCCTTCCATTAGTGAACCAGATGTGTTTTTATGACAATCGACAATGTTTTCATGGTCATCTTTCGACTTTTAATTCCAGGTTTTTATTGAATTCAAATGTCACCATCTGCCATGGCGGGATTTGAACCCGGGTCCCCAAAACATAACTCTCTGTCTCTGGATTGCTCACTCAGCGACAATGCCATGACACCACTGCCTCCTCCGCCTTCTGCACCCTAACGCTATGTCTAGGTAGATGCCCAGAAAGTACATCAGGAGTGGAGGTGGCCTGGTGTGATTCCCGCCTTGTGACCTGGGTGCCCTTTGACGGACGTCTTCGTGGGTGACTGGACCTGGATAGGCCCGGCTGCTGCTCGGGTGTCCCAGGTGGAATGGTGCCATCTTGTTCTAACCACTGCCCAAAAAATGAGCCAGGGATAGGAGTGTGTGTGGGGGGGTGGGGGGTGGGGGGGGGGGGGGGGGGGGGGGGGTGGGGGGGGGGGGGGTGGGGGGAGGGGTGGGGGGGAGCTCCGAGGTGCTGCTGTGTTCCGGAACCTCCCCTGTGGGAGCCGTATCCATGGAGTGAAGGGAGTGGACTATCTCTGCCTGTAAATGCGCCACATCATGCTATGACTGTGCCACCATCTTTTAAAAAAATAAATTTAGAGTACCCAATTCATTTTTGCCAATTAAGGGGCAATTTACCATGGCCAATCCACCTGACCTACACATCTTTGGGTGTGGGGCCAAAACCCATGCAAACACAGGGAGAACGTGCAAACTCCACACAGACAGTGACCCAAAGCCGGGATCGAACCTGAGACCTCGGCGCCATGAGGCAGCAATGCTAACCACCGCGCCACCGTGCTGCCCTGTGCCACCATCTTCTAGGTCTGTACTACTTCAGCCAGTGACTGCGCCATCTTATTCTGGGACTGGACCACCTCCCTCTGTGACTGTACCATGTTGGCCAGCGCCTGGGCAATGCCGCTGATGCTTTCAGCCATAGCCACTGTGACTGGCCACGCTCAGGAGCGCCGCTGGTGGATCTGCCTGTGTGATTGTCTCAGGGCTTGGACATGTGGATCCATAGCCAAAAACCCTCACCCCCAAGACCTCCACCGTGAACACCACCCATGCGGTGTGTGCTTGGGTGGCACGCATAGCCGGTACCACCTCCCGCTTCTGAATTGGACTTCTCCACCTGCAGGTGCTGGATGCTCGCCAACAACCTCTCATCTCGTCCCTGGCGATGCGACTGCCTCTCCACAATCAATGCGATTGTCCATTCCAGAAGCCTGAAACCAGTCTGGATGGCAGATAGTCCATGGGGTCTGTTCGCCTCTGACCGTCCACCCCCTCGGGTGTTCCTAGCTCCACCTGTTGTACCAGAGCCTGTGTGTAGTGCGCACCAGATAGTGTCTTTTCAGTAAAGTACTCAACCGAGTTGCTTGTCTCTGGGATGGTGGAGGGTGTTGGAGACACCTGTGATGGGAAATCAGTATAATCCTCGGACTTGAGCTCTGGAGTGTCCTGGGTCTTGGGTTCCTGGCTCGTGACAGTGTCGGTTTCCCCGTCGCTGCTCGGCACCTGGGACTCTGGCTGGGCTGGGGGCGGGAGACACCAGGAAGTTGGTACCTTAGCCGGGATGAAACAAACCTAGGCCCCCTATCATGAGCAAGCATTGGAACCGATATAGATTTTTTGAATGGAATCTTTTCTGTTGGAATGTAAATGTTATATTTCATCAGATGGAAGAGGTACTGACCAGAAAACAAAAAAAAAAAATAACTCCAGGGCAACATCCAATCTACTTGCTAAATGGAAACCTGGGAAGAAATCATGAACTACTTTCCTGCTGTGTAGACCAGACATAAACAATGTAGGATGTCAGAATAAGATTCATTTACATTGTTGCCAAAACTAAGCAATTTGTAGCTTTCAATTAATAGGCATGCGAGAGTAAATGACTAAAGCCACCGCGGGCTGCACTGCATAGATTCTTTCAACTAGCTAAATAAAGATGTATGCATGGTCAGTCAGCATGAATTCCGCTCTTAAAAAGAAGGTATTGAACTTGTTTAAATCACCATTTCTACTTTCTCCCTTCCATTTCATGTTTTTTTTGGAATAGGACTGTCATGATATGCAAACATGCAACCAATGAACAATCAGAATAGGACATAACCAATGGGCAGTCAGGACACTCAGAAGTGGCATCACCAAAAGGGGGCATGACATAAACACTATATAAGGGATGAGGCACTCACACCCTGCCTCTTTCCACAGACAGACATCCAGAGAGTTGGACAGGGTTGATCAGCCTCATCACACCCCAGCACGTGACTTAGAGCAAGCTGGTACAGTTAGACTGAGTTACTACAGTTAGATTAGCAGAGAGTCAAACTCTCTGTGTTAATAGTTCAATAAACACGTTGAACTCATTTCAGAGTCTGGAGCATCCTTTAGTTAAGACTGCATTAAGTAGCAGCCTGTGTTATCAGAAGCAGCATAACATAACATGATACCAGGAGTGACTGTTCAATCTCTTTCATTCAACTCAACAAGATCCGTGACAACCAGCTACAGAATATAGGCACAATGGACAAGATTCAGGCTCCTCATCAGCTCAGGGCCACTGGCAATCTTAGTGCCAAGTGGCAATCATTCAAGCAGAAATTTCAATGATACATGACAGCATCCGACCTCAATGGTGCGACCAATGCGCGGAAGGTAGCTCTTCAACTCACCACTGTGGGTGACCATGCGATAGAGATCTTAAACTCCTTTCACTTTTCCAAAGGGCTGGACAAAATGAAGTACCAAACCATCCTGGACAAATTCGACAGCCACTGCGAGGTGGACACCAACAAAATCTTCGAGCGCTACATCTTCAAGAAGAGGATGCAAGGTAAAGACAAATCCTTCAACTCTTATCTAACTAACCTTAGACTGCTAATGCAATCTTGCAACTTCGGTGATATCACTGACTCCATGATTAGAGACCAAATCGTTTTTGGAGTCCACTCTGATCCTCTGCGAGAGCAATTGTTAAAAATCAAGCACATGACCCTGCCAGCTGCGATTGAAACGTGTGCTGTGCATGAGCACTCTAAAAATCGCTATTCATAGTGCAAAACGGCAGAAAGTGAAAAACAAGCCTCCCACGAGGTGGAGAGTGTTCAGGCCATCTCCTGGATGCGGCGCCTCCACATTGGCGAAAGCGGCCATTTTGGGCACTCTTCCCGGGACCCGATGCATGCGCAATGCGATTGGGAACACGAAGTGGCCAAAAACTGCACTGCGCAGGTGTAAACGACCGAGAACCACACCGTGCATGTGCAAAGACGCACTGAGCATCATGAAGCCGAGGTCATGACGTGTGCGAACTGCGGCACCGCCCATTTTTTAAAAAACTGCCCTGCAAGAGGCAAACGCTGTTTAAACCGTGGGAAACCAAACCACGATGCAGCCCTGTGCAGATCTGCACCACCAGTCAGGAGCCAGCACTCCTAATTCCGACAACGGCGCATCAGAAGTGTGCAACACCGAATGCATGACTCTGATCCAGGCAGTGCGATGTGTCCAGATGATGAATACCTGGACTACACTTACCGAATGGGCATTATCACAAAGTGCGAATACGCCACACCGGACACATCGTGAGTCCAATCAATCCTGGCCGTGGATTCTGAGGACGAATGGCATGCAATGATGAAGGTCAACCACTGCCCCATTCAGTTCAAACTGGATGCAGGTGCCTCTGCCAACCTGATTTCGCAGGTGGACTTCAAGAGAATCAAGAAGCCCCCCACAATACTTCCAGCTGCCTGCAAACTTCAGGACTACAATGGAAACACAATCAAGACACTGGGGTCCTGCCATCTGCAGCTGTCCAGCCGACACACACAAGAAAGATTACGCTTCAAGATTGTTAAACAAGACAGGACGTCCCTGCTAGGTACGTGTGCCTGCAAGCAACTGAACCTCATTCAACGGGTCTACACCATGACGCTAATCCATTCAGATCTTCAGGCCAGCATCAACGACATCCTAACCCAGTACCCAGATATATTTAGCGGGATGGGCATGCTGCCGTATGAGTACTAGATTCTACCGTGGCCTGATGCCAAGCCAGTGGTCCACGCACCACGACGTGTCCCTGCTCCACTGATAGAGCGCCTGAAGGCAGAGCTCACGAGTCTACAACAAAAAGACATAATCTCCAAGGTCACTGAACCAACCGACTGGGTCAGCTCGATGGTGTGCATAAAGAAGCCTTCGGGGTCTTATGCATTTGCATTGACCCCAAAGATCTAAACAAAAACATTGTGCGGGAATATTACCCCATCCCGAAGGGGGAAGAAATCACGAGTGAGATGGCACACACACGCTTCTTCACAAAATTAGACGCATCCCAAGTATTTAGGCAAATTCAACTTGAAGAATCCAGCAGAAGGCTCTGCACCATCAACATGCCTTTTGGCAGATTCTGCTACAACCGAATGCCATTTGGCATCATCTCGGCATCAGAGATTTTCCATCGCATCATGGAACAGATGATGGAGGGAATAGAAGGGGTTCGTGTCTACATTGATGATATCATAATCTGGTCCACAACCCCAGAGGAACATGTGCCGCGACTCAAGAAATTATCCTGATGCATACATGAACATGGCCTCAAGCTAAACAGGTCCAAGTGCTGTTCTGGGACATCCACGCTGAAGTGCCTGGGCGATCAGATTTCGCAACATGGTGTGCGCCCGGACACAGACAAAATTAAAGCCATCGAGACAATGTAAGTCCCCGAGGACAAGAAGGCAATACTGCGCTTCCTGGGAATGGTCAATTTCCTTGGCAAGTTCATCCCGAATTTGGCCACTCACACCACGGCCCTAAGGAACCTGGTGAAAAAATCAACCACCTTTGAGTGGAAGGCGGAGCACCGAACAGAGTGGCTGGTGCTGAAAGCCAAGCTCACCACTGCACCCGTCCTTGCATTCTTCGACCCAGACAGGGAGACCAAGATATCCACAGATGCAAGTCAGGATGGCATTGAGGCTGTGTTGCTTCAAAGAGATGACACGTCATCCTGGGTACCAGTAGCATCACGGGAAATGACACCCACTGAGACCAGATATGCACAGATTGAGAAGGGGTGTTTAGGTCTTCTCACTGGCATCCTCAAATTTCATGATTATGTCTACGGCTTGCCAACATTTACTGTTGAGACGGATCAAAGGCCTCTCGTCCACATCATCCAAAAGGACCTGAACGACATGATGCCTCGTTTGCAGAGAATTTTGCTCAAACTCCGGAGGTATGATTTCAATTTGATGTACACACCTGGCAAGGAGCTCATCATTGCCGATGCAGTGTCCCGCTCCGTCAACTCAGCCAGTGAACCACTGGGGATCATCCAGCACAGTGAATTGCAGGTACAACTGTGCGCAAGCACTCTCCCGGCAACAGATGAGAAGATCGTTCTCATCCGAAAAGAGACGGCCAAAGACCCCCTGTTGCAGTGAGTCATCCACAACCTCAGCAATGGCTGTCAGAAAGGGCAATGCCCTCAATTCTACAACGTCAAGGACAACCTAACGCTGATCGACGGCATCCTGCTCAAGCTGGACAGGATAGTCATCCCGCTATGTCTCTAGAGCATGGTGCTGCGGCAGATTCATGAGGGACACCTGGGTGTAGAACAGTGCAGATTCAGGGCCCGGCAAGCTGTCTATTGGCCCGGCATTAACCAGGACATCACTGACATGGTCCTGAACAACGAAACCTGTCAGAGGTTCCAACAAGCGCAGAGCAAGGAGACACTCCAACCACATGACCTAGAGTCCTCTCCGTGGTCCAAGGTTAGCATTCACCTATTCCACACAAATGGTTGCTACTATATCTTAATCATCGATTACTTTTCGAACTATCCTGAGGTTCTGAAGCTGCCAGACCTCATCTCATGGACCGTCATCAAATCGTGTAAAGAGACATTCTTACGGCATGGCATCCCAAACACCATCATGAGCGACAATGGCCCGTGCTTCCACAGTTGAGAATGGTCCACATTTGCCAAGAGCTACAATTTCAGGCATGCCACCTCCAGTCCGCACTATCCGCAGTCAAATGGCAAAGTCGAAAAAGGGGTGCACATCATTAAGCAGGTCATCGGCAGGGCCTCGGACTCCGCTTCCGACATACACCTTGCACTACTTGCGTATCGGGCGATTCCCTTGTCCACTGGCATGTCGCCAGCTCAACTGCTGAAGAACAGGGAACTGCGGACGACGCTTCCAGTCATACACCTGCCCAACCTTGATCACCTCCCAGTGCAGCAAAAGATGCAGCAGCTTCGCGACAGCCAGAAGCAGGGCTATGACGTACATGCCACCGATCTGGACGTGCTATCCCCGGCAGACACGGTCAGGATCAAGATACCGGGTGGTGGGTGGTCTGCTCCGGCTGTTATTGTTCAACAGGCCGTGCCCAGATCCTCTGTCATACGTATGGCCGATGGCTCCATTGTGCAAAGGAATCGAAGGGCACTGCAAAAAGTTGCTTGCTCACAACCACATTCCCCTCCATTTCCACATGTCGAATTGCCACCTCCAGACACCTCGAACCATGAGGCCACCAGTCGTGCCTCCTACTCGCCTGTCCAGACACCGTCATCCCCTCCACCACCTCTCCGGCGGTCGATGAGGATCAGACACAAGCCCCAGAGACTGGATTTATGAGCATTTGTTTTGTTTGTTCTGTTCTGTATTCCTCAGTCAGTCACATTTGACAGACACATTCACATGTATATACATCGAAAAAAAAAAGGGGGGGATGTCATGATATGCAAACATGCAACCAACGAACACTCAGAATAGGTCACAACCAATGGGCAGTCAGGACACTCAGAGGTGGCATCACCAAAAGGGGGCATGATATAAACACTATAAAAGGGATGAGGCACTCACACCCTGCCTCTTTCCACAGACAGACATCTAGAGAGTTAGACAGGGTTGACCAGCAGCATCACACCCCAGCACGTGGCTTAGAGCAAGCTGGTACAGTCAGACTGAGTTACTACAGTTAGATTAGCAAAGAGTCAAACTCATTTGAGAACTGTGTTAATAGTTCAATAAACACGTTGAACTCATTTCAGAGTCTGGAGCATCCTTTAGTTAAGACTGCATCAGGTAGCAGCCAGTGTTATCCGAAGCAGCATAACACAACAAGGACGAGGACAGCTGTGAGATTATGGGCTGCGTTAAACGAACACCGGTGGCGTAATTCTCCGAGCTCCGCGCCGGGCCGGAGAATCGGCGCAACCGCGCCCCGATGCCCCGACGCCGGCACGCGATTCTCCGAGGTGCGGAGAATCGGCGCACTTTGCGCCAGTGCGTTTGGCACGGCACCGGTTGTGGGGCCGGCGATTCACCGACCCGGATGGAAATGGCAGAGTCCCGCCGGCACCATTCACCCCTGGTTGCTGCCGGCGGGAACTCTGTGCGTAGGATCGGGGGGCGGCCTGTGGGGCAGAGAAAAGCGCTCCTTCACCGGGGGGGGAGGGGGGGGGGCAAGGGGCGAGCCTTCGATGGGGTCTGGCGCGCGATCGGGGCCCACCGATCAGCGGGCCGGCCTCTCCCCCCCCCGGGCCTACTTTGTTGTGCGGCCGGCCCCTGAACCCCCACACCTTGTTGCATAGGATCCACCGCGCTGAAGAAGTCCCCCGCGCATGTGTAGGTTGGCGCGGCCCAACTGCGCATGCGCGTGGCGGCGCGCCGTCCATTTGGCGCCGGGAAGGGAGGCTGAAGCGGCATGAACCACTCCAGGGCCGTGCTGGCCCCCTGTGGGGGACAGAATCGGTCATCCACGTGCCCGTTTCACGCCGTCGTGAAACGCAACGGTGTTCACGATGGCGCGAACACTTGGTCTCCATTTTGGAGAATCGCCCCATCAGATTCCCTGGTCTCATGCCGTAAATTCAGGCAGGGAAGCCCACCATGGACAACACCGGCTACCCGACGGTACACAGAGAGGGGGTAGAGGGAGGGTTTGGGGTTGCATGGAGAGTTAGGGGGTGGATTCGGTCGTGGTGGTGGAAATGTCTCGAGGGGGAGGGTTTGTTGGTGTCTACTCACTCGTGCTGCCTGGTGACTTTTTGACCTTTGTGCTACTCGTTGACCTTTTTTCCGGCACTGGAGGCCTATCCTCCTGGTCACACTCTCGGCACTCACAGCCGCTGCCACTTCATCACAGGCAGCATTGGCTGCCCTGTGGCTGACTGTCTGGGATCCCCGACGGAACAGGACAGCTCTCCTGGCCTCCACTGCATTTAGGAGCCTCTCCAGATCGGCATCACCGAATCCTGGGCCCGTCTCCTGGGCGCCATTGTTGCGAGCTGGTTGGGATTGGCTGAGCAAGTGCTGCTTAAATGCTGCTCGACCTTGTTAGCGGATGGGTTGGCTTGTGCGGTGCCAATGAAACGGTTGGCGAGCCTGCATTTGAGGCGAGAGGTCTGTGGGGCCTCGTTAAGTGGAACAATTAATGTTGAAGTATTCTAAGTAGCCCGTTGTGTTTTAAAAATTGCTTTGAGCTAATTTTATCTTGTCTGTCTTTCGGGGAGTTGACAACATAGAAATTAAAACAATTCACCTCTATTAACAGACAAAGGAAATTGTGACTCAGTGCACGGGTTATTTGATATGCAAATTGTGGATGCACCATGTTGCTGAAGCTGAGTTTTCTCTCGTGATTAAATTGTTGGTTCTTTCAGACAATGGGTTAGACTCCCTACTCCCTTTAAGTCAGAAAATGTGGCCCAGTATTGTTCCACTGGGCACAGGAAATGATAGCATTAGCTCTCTCCACTGTCACTGTACAATGCCTGCAGTGTACCATCTACAAAATGCACTGCAGCAATTGACCATGAGAATCCTTCAACAGCATTTCCTGTTGCTCGTTATGCTTTCCTTAATTTGCTCTGTTTTAATTACCTTTGCTCAAGAGTTGCCAGGTATCTTTCTGATACCACCACAAGGGTCAAAGCCGGATACTGATCAATGACTCGATACACCAGTTAGTAAGTTTGAAATCAATGTACATTTATTTACACACACAGTCAATTATTACTCATGCACAAACTCTACTCACTAAACTACAACTACTACTAAAAGCCTATACTTAGCTTCGGGCGCCCACTCAGTCAGAGGAACAATGGCCGTTGTCCAGTTCTGAGACTGCTGGCATCGAACTGGTATAGAATAGTAGCTAGGAGCGTCTATCTCATAGCGTGCGTTGACCTTAGACTTACTTGGCTGGTGCTTGGCGGGTCTCTCGTCGCTGAGAGCCAAGGCCAAGTTGAAGGTGAAGAAGAAGAGAGCGATCTGTCTTTGGGGACTCCTCTTTATACCCCAAAGGGGATTTGCGCCCTTCTGGGCGGGCCCTGAACTTGGCCCCAATTAATTGGACCATGTCCCAATCATTTGTATTGATTTCTCCAATAATGGGATCGTTGCTTCATCACTGGGCGGGTCCTCGGTGACCGTTGGCCTGCCTTTGTTTTAGTCTCCACTGGTGCCGGGGAGTCTGCTCTGGTACTGATTGATTAAATGTTTCTCTTTTGTCCCCGGAGATAGCTCATTACTATGCTAATGGCTTGTAGTATCGGTTTTGTCTGGGAGCTGCAAGTTTCAATCCACAGGCAAACCTTGCACCTGCTTGTTTCCTTAGCACTGTCCAATTTTCCCTGTACTCTTTGCAAGTGTCCATTTTGAAATCGGGACGTGGCCACCCCAGGTGGCTACACTCCCAAACTCATGACCTCTACCACCGAGAAAGACAAGGGCAGTGTGCGCATGGGAGAACTACCAAGTTTCATTTCTACGTCACACACACACCTGACTTTGAGGTATAATTCTCTTTCTTCATCGGCAATAGGTTAAAGCCTGGAATTCACTACAATAGAGCTCTGTACATGTATCTTCACCACATGCGTTTGAGTGGTTCAAGAAGACCAACCTCCACTTCCTCAAACTTGGGCAAACAATAATTACAGGTCTTTTCCAGCCCACAACTCGTTGAATGAATAAAGAAGGGCTGGTAACTCTTCTGCTAAACTGCTGAAATGCATTCAAAACCTACGTCTCTTAAACAAGCCTAGGTAGGCAGTCAATTTACTCATTTGAATATAATGTAGACATCTCCTACAACTGAGTCTGAGAGCTTGATTAATTGACAACTCGGGCCGATTTGAATTGGTTTTTATTTTTACGATGCATTAGTTCAATTAAATGTTCAGTTGGTCTGGGCTGTAGTCGGAGAAGCAATCATGTTACAGATGTACTTTCAATTTAAGTCTACAAAGACCCATTCCTCAAAAAAAAATCCAGGAGATTATATGACTGTGTAACAAATAAACGGTGAAAAAGATACGCTGACTCTTCATTTGTTACTTTTTAAGTACTTGTACCATCAGTAACTTTTTAGCTTGGATTTTCAGATCAGCGTTGCTTTAATTCTTCCATTCAGTTAAAATGGGATAATGCTGGCTGAATGTGGATTAGAAAATGCGTGCCTTTATTGTGTCCTGATCTTATTTCTTCATAAAACTGTTAGTTCCAGGCTGAATATAGAAGTCTTACTGTGAGATTTCTATTACCATTCGGAATAGATAAGATATTCTGATCCTTCCCTTGTTTGCTGAAAATTAATTGGGAATTGATCGCTGCCTGCCACGCTCACTCACATTCCGCTTGCATGTAAAAAAAGGCAGCTGAAAGATCAGAGGAGACAAGAAACTAAGGGGGAACTTTAACATTGAGGAACATGCGGATTTACATACAGGTAGGGAGTTACTGCAGGTGATGACAGGATTGTGTCCAAAACCAGCTCCAATTTACAGGTTAAACTCAGGTGTGATCGACTTTGTGCACATAATCACATATGGAGAGGTGGGTCAGCAATTTGAATATATAAATTCACAAATTACAACAACACTTTTCTGGTGTTCTTTGTGATTCTTGTTCTCAGGATGGATGTTGTAGTGTCCACAAAGACCACAAAAGCTAAGTTCATTAACAAAGCTAACATTTATTTGTACTCCTTATTTAAACTCGACCACTTACTCCTATAGTAAACAATAATCTAGTAACCTACAATTCACACTCAACTAACACCAGCCTCTATACTCTATTGCTATGGGCCAGGGTTTAGAGAACCCCAAAGTCTATCATGGAGTTCAACAACTTTTAATAGATTGTGGTATGGGGAGCACACGGCTCACTCTACAGGTGTGGTACAGCAGAAATGGAAACATATTTTTTAAAGCAAAACAATGTTTATTCTATGAACTCAAGTTAACCTTTTAAAAACATACAGTGAACATCTTAGCAACCATCAATTCAAAAACAACCCCCAAATAATAGAAAATTACATAATCCTTAAGCTGTCCTTTTAACATCCAGAAGACTTTAAAGATCTTTAAACAGAAGCACAGCGGGTTAAAGTCACTACTGGCAGCAGTTATCAGTTTTAAATCACCTAAGGATCGCTTTACAATTTTTACATCACAGAGAGAGGGACTAATACCCCTTCTGGCTGTGACTGCAGCTATCCAGCTCTGAAAACGAAACTAAAACACACCCTGCAACAAACAGCCTAAAACAAAAGTAAAAAGCTGACAGACCAGCCCAGCTCCACCCACTCTCTGACATGACTGCAGTAATAAATGCTCATTTCTTAAAGGTACTCTCACTATAGATACTTATATACACACCCATTTATAAACACCCATTTCTTCAAGGTACTTTCACATGACACTATCTATAACTGTATTCTGATCTCTCTCACTACTTCTCTGCTCTCCTCTCCACCCTTCTCCCAGACGTCTGTGAGTCAGTGCTTCATATAGTTCTGCCTCTAGCTCCATCTAGTGGTTAATTATGATATGACATTAACCCTTTGAATTTTGAACATTTCCCATAATGTCACAGCACTAACTCTTGATGCTGAACGACCAGACACCAGGAATAGTTGCACACACACACACACACCTGGCCTCTCACTCCGTCCGCATGCACAGACGCAGTCTCTCCCACCCCTAATATCATTTGCTATCCCCATGTCAGCTTTGCCAGTTCTAGTTTTCCTGCCTGTGCTATCCAGTTCGCTGCTGGCCTGAGATCTAGCTGCCTCTCGCTCGCCACTACCTTTTGCCCGAGCCCTTGCTGACCCTCTCCCAAGTCCTGTATTTACAGCACTGGGCAGGTACAGACAAAACTGACTTACACGGTCGGCTATCACGTTTTCCCAGGAAAGATACACCATGTGTTAGATACGGAGTCAAGTCTCCTTAGATGAGAAAAGTGCTGATTTATGGAGTATTACAGTAACATCTTGAAACAGTTCTTTCAAGATCTGTCACAGTCTAGATGAGTACAGCTCCAACAACACTCAAGAAGGTCGATACCAGCCAGGAAAAAGCAGTCCGCTTGATTGCTCCCCTTTCCACAAACATTCAAACCCTCAATCACCCACGAACAGTAGCAGTCATGTGTACCATCTACAAGATGCACTGCAGTAACTCAGCAAGGTTCCTTAGACAGCACCGTCCAAACCCGGGACCACTACCATCTTGAAGGCCAAGAGCAGCAGATACCTGGGAACCCCACCACCTGGAGGTTTCACTCCAAGTAACTCACCACCCTGACTTGGAAATATATCGCCGTTCCTTCACCGTCACTGGGATAGAATTCTGTTACTCCTTCCCCAACAGCACAGTGGGTGTACCTACACCTCAAGGACTGCAGCGGTTCAAGAAGGCAACTCACCACCACCTTCTGAAGGACAACTCGGGATGGGCATTAAATGCTGGCCCAACCACCACATCCCGTAAATTAATTTTAAAGAAAGTCTCATGGAATAATTATCCATTCACTCAATCTGCTTAAATATTACCTTTTTTTTTTCAAAGATCTTTCTTCAGAGGAATTATTTGCAGTTTTCAGTTCAAGGTGCAATTCTTTCTCTGGCTGAGCTTGTTCAACAGCATTCTTGATGCAGACTGCTGACTGGACTGTTGCTGGCAGGAAATGGCACTGCAACTAAACGTACAGATAGAGAATCTTCTGTCATCGCGCTGTCAGCAAACTCAGACTTACAACAGTATTGTAACTCATATTTCAAATGAACAATGCACGAGTGGGTTTCCTGGGCTTCCTGAAACTCACCATGAAACTAAGGCCCGAAGGAAAAAGCAATTCTTGTGGCTCATTAAAAATCAAATACATCAGTGCTTGTGGATGCTTTATTGGGCATGATTAATAGGCCTCGCCCTGCCAGAATCGGGAAGGGGTGAGGCTGGCAAATCCCGGATCAGGCCTCTCCCGGGATTCTCAACTGTCGGTATGCTTCGCGATATGTATGCAGATCTTGTGGAACGTCGCAATCTGGATCATACCCACAAAGGGCGGGACCCAGGCTCACATAGCTTAAGCTTAATAGCTCACTTAGTTATGCTGCCGTCGGATGGCACGGGAACCCGGCACCTATCAACCTCGCCAAGGAGACACCAGCAAGGCCCTGTTTAGTGCTGGTTCCCACTAGCGGGGACCAGGTGGAATGGCGGTTAGGCAATTGGAGAGCACTGGGTGGTTGGCCTCTGGGCAGGGTGGTATCCCGGCACTGATGATGCCACCCGGGAAATGTGGCACTGCCGTGTTCGGGGATCGGGCCCAGGGGTGCCCTGCTGTGATGTTGTGGGGCGCAGGGAGGGCTCGAGGACCCTCCAACAAGTGAGTTGGGGCTTTGGAGGGGTCTGGGGGTCAGGTCTGGGGAGGGGTGGGGGTGGGGGGGGGGGGGGGGGGGAAGTTGAGGGATAAATTGGCGGCATTTTCAAATGGCGTCCTGATCTCATCCTGCACTGATGTGTTCCACTCGTTGGAACACCTCCGTGCAGGATATGCGGCTAAGTGCAGCCTCAGTGGGGTGTTCCCCACTGGGGGCCAAAAGAAAAACAGAGTGCTGTTAGATAGCAGGGTCACTCCCGGCACAACAAGTGCCAGAAACAACCCACCGATTCCATCCCAGACTGTTTTTTAAAATAGTTAAATCGCGTCCCTTATCTCCCATTGGGAAAGGGTTTGTTCATCATACTTTTGGTGAGAAGCCAATCTTTGCACATTGGAAATATTGAGCACGGTTTTACTAAAAGGGAACAAAGTCCCATAGCGAGTGCATCGAGCTGCATATTTCCCGAAGCTCGCAGCACCGCAGTCTATAAAACACTACTCGCGTTAGATAAGGAACCTCAGTGGGGAACTCGTGGCCGTGGCTGCACATAACCCAGCTTTGTGCATTGAGGAGCTCCACTCAGCAGGATTGCTCAGCAAACAGATTTACTATAAAGATTTAATAGCTATTGATATCTGGAAAGTAGAGTTCTTGCTTCCTTCACAACACATGCTGTAAGCTAAACTGAATCCGAACAACCTCTGCTGGCCACATGGCTAACATCCTGGCTCTTTACTCATTTGCATCTTTCTTGAAGCTATATAACAACAGGCCCTTATTTTTCCAAAATGGCATCACGTACATTAAAAGTGACAATACGTACGTTAGTGGCTGTGAAAACTATTTACAGGCAAAGAAAATCTCTGTTCAAGTGTTTAAGGATTTAAGAATTGAAGAGCTTGTGATTCTGTATAATATCTGGTCTCAATGGTATGACATTCCTGAGACCTGGACTATCACTTGGATGTTCTTGTAGGTGTGTTGATTTCCTGTGTATTGGCAGAGTGCTTCCACAATTTCACTCACTGAGTCCATCTTTAGATGTGTTCTAGACAATGCTGGGCCACTGAGTGCTATATTGTTTTAATACTCTCTTAGCTGACTTCTGTCCCTTCTTAAAATTACTCCAGTTGGTATTATGACTACAGAGGATTAAGATTATTGAACGCGTTTGAAATTTGGCTGGATAACCAATTCCCTGGGCAGAATGTATGACTCTAATCTTTCACCCTACATGCAGATTAGGCAGTTCCACACATGCATGTCAGTTATACTCCATCTTTACTCTCCCCTGTTTTTCGAGAAGCTTTGTCTGTACTGCTGAGAAATGGGACCGTGATGACTTGGTAAGGTTTCTTCCGAACATTAATTCTGCTGGTGATAGCAAGCTCATGTCGAAAGCGGTTGCTCTTAAATGTAATTTAGTGATAAGGAGATATTGGTTTTTTTTCCCTGCATTTTGCGATTCACGACTTCGCAGGTGCTTTGCTCACTCTATACCCATATACTCGTGATGTAACTGATAATATGTCCCGGTAAAGAGCTTCAGGTATCTGCTTGGGTTTCCTCTGGGAACTTCGCTTTCCTCCCACAATCCAAAGATGTAAATTGGCCATTCTAAATTTCCTCTTCATATCCAAAGATTAGGTGGAGTTACGGGGATAGGGTGGGGGTGTGGGCCTGGATAGGTACTCCTTCTAAGTTTCGGTTCAGACTCGGTGGGCCAAATGGTCTCCTTCTGTACTGTAGGGAGTCTATGATCAATGTACAAGCCCTGTTTATCCTTGAAAATCATGCATCTTGAAATACTTAGTTCAGCTCTTACAGCCAAAAACATTTGAGGGTATTTGGCACCTATAACAAATCAGGCCAGCCTTCCACAATGATTTTTTATAATGTGTCCAGTTGTGGATCATTTGCTATTTCTTTCTGAGGTTGGTTACAATTGTGTGAACCAAAATTCACCAGATCAACGTCAAGTACATCAGCTCCATTGATGTCTATACTTTCTACTTGTAGGTCTAGCGAGACATCTGCATATTATCTTTTATAATTGGGTTACCTGCATAGTGCGTCTGAAGTAAGCATTTTGCCACGTGGAACGGTATTCTCCGACCCTGCTGATTCGGAGAATCGCCAGGGGCCGGTGTCAATCCGCCCCCGTCGTGTCCCAGATTCTCCGCCACTGGAGATTCGGTGGGGGCGGGAATCGCGCCGTGCTGGTTGGCTGCCCCCCCCCCCTCCCCCGGTGATTCTCCGGCCCTACCTGACTGGCGGGATTGGCGGCACGGGCGGGCGCCGGGTAATGGGGGGGGGGGGCGTGGGGTGCCCCCACCTATCGGCGGGCGGCCTGTGCCGTGGGGGCACTCTTTTCCTTCCGCCTTCGCCATGGTCTTCACCGTGGCGGAGGCGGAAGTGACCCCCTTCCCTGCACATGCGCCAGGATGATGTCAGCAGCCGCTGACGCTCCGGCGCATGCGCAGACTTACGCCGGCCAGCGAAGTCCTTTCGGCCCCGGCTGGTGTGGCGCCAAAGGCCGTCCATGTCAGCCGGCCGAGCGCCAACCACACCGGCGCGGGCCTAGCCCCTCAATGCGAGGGCTTGGCCCCTAAAGGTGCAGAGACTTCAGGTCGGGCCGCCCCATAGGTACGGAGACGTCCGCACCTTTGGGGCGGCCCAACGCCGGAGTGGTTCACGCCACTCCAACACGCCGGGACCCCCGTCCCCCGGGTCGGGGGGAATCCTGGCCCAGCTTTGCAATGGACTTTGAAGTTGCAGCCCTGTATTTTTATCAGATGTCGTTGAAGTCTGGGTAGCGTACTTATCAGTGGCTTTGCCAAATAATTTCCAATGGTTGATGGTCAGTTTCTACAATGAAGCATTTACCAAATAGTTGTGCATGCAATTGTGATACCAAATACCAGACTGAGTGCCTCACGCTTTCCAGGTGATGATGCTCTATCAGCAAGGTTGGGTGCGTATGGTACTAAGAAGATTAAAAATCCAAGTCATCTCTGTGTCCTCTTTGTCCTGAGGAGCAGGCATGTCTTGTAAATCTTTGAATTTCCTGGGCCAGGATAGATCCCAGAACTTGAAGAAATCGAGCTGAGAAAGTCAATCTTACCCACACTCACCTGGCGTTTCTTGCTGTTGAGGGCCAGTGCTTCATAATGAGTTGTTGCCATCAAAGAATGCAGATTTCAGTCATTTTGAATCAGGCAGCCAATTTTGAGTTGGATAGTGCAAGCTGTAAGGTCATTGTGATGTCTTTGGGTGCCATTCCTACAAGCTACAAGTCCTCTACACATTGACAGCATCCATAGAAGACTGAAAAGGTCAGGAAAATGACCACCAAATTCCCCAGTATGAACTGGAAGGACACGGGCCCACCAGGAAGGGTCCTGGGATGAGGAACCTCAGTTATGATGATAGATTGGAGAAGTTAGGACTATTTTTCTGCCATAAAAATCGTTGAGTGGGGTATTGATGGAGGTGCTAAAAATCACGAGGGGCCGAGTAGATACAGAGAAACTGTCCCCACTCTTGAAAGGATTGAGAACGAGAGGGGACATATTTAAAGTAACTCGTAAAAGAAGCAAAGAGAATTACTTTTAATGCAGCTAGTGGTTAGGGTTTGGAATGCACTGCTTGGAAGTGTGGTGGAGGCAGGTGCAAATGAAGCATTCAAGAGGGAACTAGAATGTTATCTGAAGCGGGCGAATGTGTAGATTTACATGGTGAAGGTGGGGGAATGGCGCTAGGTGAGTTATTCACCTGGAGAGCCGGCGCTGACCTGATGGACAAATTTCCTCCTTCTGCGCCCTAACAATTCTGTACTTCTGTGATTCACATTTTCTATCCAGATTTAAGCTTCTGAAACAAAGGGCGGGGTTACGCTGTTTAGATTTAGCCATCACAGAACTGGATAAACGGGTGGTGAAAATGAAGATGGCCATTTGAAATGAGGGTTTTCAGAGAGTCAACACTTCAACCCCGTCTGAGGAAGATCAGAAGGATCCTGCCAAGCTGTGGAACATGCTGGAGGATCAGCTTCATGCGTAGGTGAACTTTAGAATACACCGTTTAGAGCTGATGACTGACACTCAACAGCCAGAGGAATCAATCAATCAGGTCATGAACAAGAGCCATGATAAGGGAGAGGACTGTGCTTTCTCAGCAGCTGAGCTGTCTGAACGAATAATGGAGCTGTTTATAGCTTCAACGCCAACTGAAGCTTTGCAAAAAATATATTTTTGAGGAAAAGAATGGTTGCAACATTGACACGCTGCTAAAAGATGACAGAAAATATGAAGGTGCTGTAGCTGCAGAAAAAAGACCTCATGCATTAGGTGCTGTCATCTTGGTCTGATGGTCAGAATACAGAAAGCAAGCAATTTGTTAAGGTGGTGATGGTGGGGCAGCGTGGTGGTGGAGTCTGTACCCATGTTCTCTGGGTTTTGTGAATACACCTCTGATCACGATAGGCTCTCTCCATCTTTCCCCTTTACTCAGTGAATGAAAATCGAATTGTAATGCATTTTGATCATACACGAGATCACCAAGATACCAACTGCAGCAGAAGAGGTCAGAGAATAATTGCATTGAGTCAGTTCATGACCTACAACAGATGCATTCGGACAGGTTTGATGCCATAGGGAACTTCAGATGCTACACTACACCTCAGAGTGAATGCGATTCCACCCATCGACTCTCTTAGTAATGCGGCGTGCACATACAGGCGAAGTTAAAGTGTGAGTTTGATGGCACGGACTGTCACAACATTACCCATGCATCAGCGCACTGACTGGTGCAATTCCATCATGTGTGCACTGAAAAGAAATGGTACAATCCGGGTTTTTTGAGTCGAGATCTCTAAATCTTGTTCTAAATAGGTGTACACATAAGATTCCAACATTACAGAAATTGAAGCCCAAATTCACAGGAGCAAGGTTTCTCTCTCTGTGGACACCAAACACGGACAGTTCACTTGATGGAGGGATCTCAAGAGTCGCTGCTTTTAAGGACACCATTCAGAAGATTTTGGGCATGATTTTCGGGGGACATCCCACTTCCAGGACCTACATGCTTCGTAGGATTTAACGCGACCTCGCGAGACAGGATGATCACGTTTTAGCAAAGCTGCATATTAGAGTGAGACAGCTGGTCTCAGTTTAATGTGCAGATTCCTGAGTTACCTGAGGCATGGGCTCAATCTCCTCAAGTGACGATGTTAAGTACTGGTCTCCAGAAACGGGAACCAGGCAGAACAGCACAGGTGGGGTCTCCCCGAGGATCGGAGACTCCCAAGTGCATACTCTTTGGGCAGGATAGTACCCTGGCACTGCGTGGTATTCTGCAAGAAGGTTTGCCCCAGTATGTGGTGATTTGCAAGAATCCCATCAACCCTGGGCACTGACCACGGACAACCTCTCCAAATACATTTGAAATCAAAATGCAGCTGGATTTGAAGTACAAAGGAAAACTATTAACTGAATAATGCGTTTGTCAAGCAATATTATCCACTTTAAAAATTTCTATTCTTTCATTTGTTTTGACAGTTGTTTGGCAAGAAGCCAGCAGTGAAATGCAAAATGGATGGAAATTGCAGTAGAGTACAAATGGTCACACAGTAGTCATGGATAATTGATTGTTTATTTCTGTCATTTGCTTCTTAACAATATACACACTACAGTGCAGTAGAAAAGATCTTTCTGTACACCAAACTGTACAACAACTCAAGTCTGGGAACCTGGGAAGCTTTCACCCCATTCAACATTAAAATTACAGTTGCCTAATCAGCAAGAGAAGACACAATTTGCTTCAGGGGTAGCATTGCCATTCTTCACAGAAATAGAGGGCGTATTTTTAGCTGAGTTTGTCAGGGATGAGGCGCATGTGATTGGGAGGAATGCCCCTTTAACACTCCAGCCAATAATCCTCAGTGAAGAGTAGAAGGAGCCTTGCCCCCACCCCCCAATCCTGTCTATTGCTCCATGGGTGGATTTATGTCGCAGTTTGTCTCCAGAGCATTTGATCCATTGGAGCATGGGTCAGCCATAAGCACCACAGAGGCAGAGAATTTAGCATCCGATGTGGATTTCACACCTATACAAAAGTGGTCGTCCTTCACCGCCACAAGTCTTTGAGTCCCAGCACCTATGGAGGAGGAAAATGGCCAAAACATCACTAAATTGGTTATTGGTAATTTTTTGCATCTTGGCAAAAAGGGCTTAATATCTTGGCGTTTGTGAGACAGTACACCACTTAAGTCAATAGATTCAGACTTCTGCACTTACTTTAAACATTTTGCTCAACTAACTCTTGTTCATTTAATTGGACCTGACATCAGAAACATAATTAACTTTTTCCAAGAATCGTTACAAAATGTAATTTTAGGATCCAATTGAATAAATTGCACTCATTCCCACAGAAGCAAAGTCAAACCATTTTCCAGCCACCTTTGAGATTCAGCTAAATGAATTTTGAAAGACATTGGGTTATTTCTTGAATGCTTCACTCAAGCAGTTAAGGAGAGGAGTTGGTGAGTTTTACTAATTTAGAAAACTGCAGGCCGTTTCTAAAGTGTGTGCTGAGTGAATTTAGCCAGAGTAGTACGGGTGACATTATTACTGGTCCAGGCAACCCTGGGGTAAGTATTCCCTCACCCAATCCCTTCTGAGTGACCCCTTCCTTTGAAGTGGGCAAGGACTGATTGGTTTCACATGTGATGCCCCCAATGGTGAATTGCCTGTGAAATGTTCATTGTCAAGACTGATACATTTTGAGTGGTGATTTAGGGGAGGACCTGAAGGGTGATTGCCGCCCATCAAAATGCACGGCAGCATGGCGGCAACACTTTAATGAAACGTTGTCCCTCCTGCTCACGCAAGATGGTGGTCTGTATATGTGCACTGGTTCACATATGCACGGAAATCTACTGATGTCATTCCACTGGGCCCAGACTTCCATTATTGGTCTACGCATGCACAGACCTCTGCAAAATGCGCAATTAAGCACCGCATGACTTGGCAACGTCAGGTGTATCGCGAATGCGCAAATTTCAAAATTGGGCAGTTCCTGGGGAGTGTATCGATAAGCCCGGGTCAAGCATGGGGAGCATAGGGCAGTACTTACTGCCATTCCCATTCGCTCTTCCCAACCTCCACCCCCTCATTCCTCTCCCTTATCCCTTCCCTCCTCTCTTTGGGCAACACTCTCAGAGAATTCCCTATCAATGCTTGATCATGTAATGGCCATTGTGACTGCCATATGCTTCCTCTAGACTTGATGGATGGAAGTCAGAATACAGTATCCATAGTTGGGTCTAACGACTTACTATTGCCCCTCGTTCCGCAGGCAGCTTTGCCATTATTCCTTGCAAAAGTGCACATTTTTCAAACGAAGTAGCTATCTGAATTCTGGTTGCCAGCAGCTGTGATTGATTCCAGCATGCTGACAGCCACGATAGAGAGTGTAGTGCCTGGCCTTAAATCTGTGTCTCCTTTATGCACGTTATAAGTTAAAAACCCACAATGGATGAGTACAAATTAATACAGCTTCAAATTTCTTTCCGAGTGCCCATTAAATGGATACCAGTGCCCAGCTGTGATACTATGGTCCTGGGCGCTGCCTACTTATGCGCTCCAAATGGAGCAACATGTTCGATCTGCATATATTTGGATCATGCATGGTGTTGGCAGCAGCTCCAATGGAAAGGAAGTGAGGAGCTAAACGCACTGCAAGAGAAAGTAGAAAAAATAAAGGTAAGGGTGGGATTTTATGCCCACCCCACCACAGCAGCAACCCTCAAATGCCTACAGGGTTTTGCATGCTCCGCGCCCTCTTCGACGGGGAAAAAGCAGTGGGGGGAGCTGGTCACCAGTGGCAGGACCAGAAAACTCCACCAGTGGGAAAGTTTGGAAATTTTCGGCCTAAGTTTCCTGTTGTATAAGAATGCATTACTTGAAGTAACTGCCTGCCTTAATTCAAGTTAAATATTCATTTTCAGCGAATATTGTATTTGGCAATGATATTGAAATCACGTACGGACTATATTCACACTGGTTTGGCTTGCTGCTTGTTCTAACAAACATGGCAATATGTATCTTCAATGTAGCAATAGATTTCTGCATTTAACTATCGGCAACTTACATTATGAAGAATGCGATGTTAGTGAATTGCAAAATATTTACATGGGCTGCACGGTAGCACAGTGGTTAGCACCGTTGCTTCACAGCGCCTGGGTCCCAGGTTTGATTCGCGGCTTGGGTAACTGTCTGTGCGGAGTCTACACATTCTCCCCGTGTCTGCGTGGGTTTCCTCCGGGTGCTCCGGTTTTCTCCCACAGTCCAAAGATGTGCTGTTCGGTAATTTGGACAATCTGGATTCTCCCCCACTGTGTCCCCAACAGGCGCCGGAATGTGGTGACTAGGGACTTTTCACGTTAACTTCATTGCAGTGTTAATGTAAGCCTACTTGTGACAACAAAGATTATTAAATTCATTTTATTCAAAATGTTGTTACATCTATGTAGCCTCTGACAGAAGTCGCTACCCAAACTGTCCTCTTCAAGGTCACTGTACATCGTTGAAATTAAGCTGTGCAAATCTTTAGGAAAATAATGAGCATTGGAATTGGACTAGGTTCTCAGAATCCCCACTCTGCGATGAAGCTAACCAAGAATTGGTTGAATATTGAAGACAATCAAATAAATACACTAATGTACTCAGGCAATGTGGCAGTGACAACAGATGGTACAAAAGACCTTGAACAATTAATTTGAGTTCTGGGTGAAGAATCTCAGTCATTAGGTTACATGATCAGCATACCAATCAGCCCTAAGTGCCATGTGTTTAGAGATTTCCATGGATGAGCTAAAGGCATTGGCAGCAAGGAACACTTGACTATATTTCAATCTGGAATCCAAGAAAAAACAGAATGGCATATGTTGAAATGTTTATAAACACCCAGGGCTCACAGCAGATGACTTGATTATTGCGTCATTCAACTTAAACTCAATTTTAGAATTATTCAATTATTATATAGCTGTTACCCTTTTTCTATTTTGGAAGGCAGTGTGTTTGCCTGGCACTGTTTCAATGAAGCGGGTGACACATTGTTGAATTAAATCAGAAGCTTGCTTAAAAACTAGGATTGAAACTTTGTCAGGAAAAGTTCCACAACACACAGATGCATCGAAATAATATTCAGCTCCGAATGCATTTGCCTCCATCGGACGTTGACTCCAGGGGCTGATATAACTGTACCTTCTTTCCAACCTGCCAACTTCCGTTAATCGAGCTAATGCCCAGTTCAAAGGGAAAGAGTAAGATGGGTGAGTAGACGATGGAGGGAGAACTGGCAGTAGAGTGGACTGGAGTAACTGGACTGGAGTAGAATGCAAAGAAACCAGGCGGCGATGAAGATGAAAAGGATTCAGAAAAGAAATGAAAATTCCATCAAAGGGAAAATTAGTTTCTTCAAGGTGGTCATTCACATTTATTTGGTCAACTATATCTCCGAGTGACACAATGGGGCAGTTAGATGAGATGCTGTTCCTTGAGCTTGGGTTGAGCTTCATTGGTACACTGCTGCAGGCCACGGACAGAAAGGTCAGAGTGCAAGAAAGGTAGAGAATTGAAACTGTTGGCAACAGGAAACTTGGGGTCATGCTTGAGACTGGATGGAGATGTTCCTCAAAGTGGTCACCCAGTCAATGTTTTGTCTCTCCCTTGTAGAACAGACAACATCGTCAGCAGTGAATAAAGCATACTGAATTGAAAGAAGCATGTTTCACACAGAAGGCATGCTCAGATCATTGGCAGTGCTCAGGAAGAAGACAGAAGGGTCAGTGTTATATCTCTGCATTTGAGTGGAAAGGTACTGTAGGTGCTTGGCAAGTCCCCTCCATTCAGTTTACAAACATAACCCTGTTGCTTGCCATTTCAATTCTCAACCTTATTGCCACTCTGGCCTCACTGTCCTTGGCTGGCTATAGAGTTCTGATGAAACTCAATGCAAGCTCAAAGAATGGCATCTCATTTCTCATTGGGTACTTTGCAGCATTCTAGACTCCGCAGTGAGTTCAACACTTTTAGATCGTAACTTCTTCCCCTCCAGTTTTTTTGTGTTTTTTTTTGCTGGATCCCAGATTTATCACTTTTCTCTTTCTTAATTCCTTTATTATGTATTCAGGTAGCTGTTTCTCTGCTGTTCCCACCACACCTCGACACATCGTTTGTTTCTTAACTTGCCAAATTACCACAAATTTTGGTCCTGCCCTCCAAGCTATCGCAGACGTTCCCTTTTGTTCACCGTCCCTCTCCTTTCACTTGCTCTCAACCAGTTACATTTCTATCTTTTCTTAATTCTTGCAATAGGTCGCATTGGACGTGATTCTTTGGCCATCCATTCTTCAACCTTCTGGTCGCCCGGCTGTCAATTAGATCTCCCATTGAATCTAACCCACACCACTGGGAAACAAATGGCACGGGGTGCGCTGTTGGCAAGTCCGGAAGATCCTGCCGACATGAAAAGCCGGACGATCTCAACGATTATCTCTCTCCACAGATTCTGCCAGACCTGTTGAATATTTTCAGCATTGTCCTGGTTTCATTTTCGACTTTCAGCATCTGCAGTACTTTGCTGCTTCCATGTAAGTCTCTTGAGAGCCCAACAATTCCAGTCTGTCGTGTATCAAACTTAGATCATTTTATATCTGAAACTTCCACAGGAATTCTCTGGCAAGAGATCAGAACACTGGAGAAAACGTGTGAGCCATTAAAATTTTTATTGACGGCATCGCTTGGTGTGGTTTCACAAACCTTGGCACCAAAGCTGTGACAGATATTCAGAAAGACGCCACTGAGATCTATAGACCCTGATAATAACTTCTGAGAGTTTAGGGAGGGGATGTTGGTGGATGCGATATTGGTTTTGGCAATGGCAAGGGCTTTCAACATGTCTGCCATGGCAGCAGAGAAGGATAAAAGAGGCAGCACGTCCTCCACCCCAAATGTCATTATTTTGTAGGATGCCCAGCCCCATGTGCCCTCAGACTCGTAGGCTGAGAATCCGACTGCTTAGTCACATTAAGGCCCATAACAGAAACTCACGGCCATGAGACTTCACCTTCGAAGTAAAGGATAGCTGACAAAGTGAGTGACCAACATTTTGCAACTGACTTGCTATTCTCGATGGGTCTGCTTACACGCAGCCTAAGACACAGCTCTGAAATGGCGCATTTTACCCAGTTTAGCTCCCCCCTATACCCAAACCCACACACTCACCATGTTAAAATTCCACTCATCATGTTCACTTCTAACTCTGGGAAATAAGAGTTTATCCCACGGTGACATTTTTCACACCAACAGTTAGGCTATTCATGAAAGCAGGAAGTGCTGGGAAAACTCAGCAGGTCTGGGGTGTGGGGGTGAGACCCTCACAGACAGGGGGAGAATGTGCAAACTTCACAAGGACAGTCACCCGGGACCGGAATCAAACCCAGATCCTTGGCGCCGTGACGCAGCAGTGCTAACCACTGCACCACCGTGCCGCCCCTTCTACTCAGAAATCTGATGGTTCTGAACTTGCCTCAGCAACAGGAAAAGTCACCTTTTCGTTCCCCACAGTAAGATAACTTGATGTTGCTATTAACGGAGTATCAGTGTACTCTATCTAACTGCAAATACTCTGCAATTGCAACTCCTGAAGGCCTGAGTTAATTGATGGTCAAATTCTACTATTCACAAATAATTTTGGAAATAACATGAGGTGCACAGACGTGTTTTTTTTTACATTCAGGCTAATTTGCTTATGTCAGTAGTCAGAACTAAAATGAACAAGCTTTCACGGTGAAGGCACTGAACAATAGCATTGGCATACTAAGTGCATCTGCTTCAACCTTTTCATATTTAAATTGCTAAAATGGTGTCGCCTGTAATATCAATGATTTGCATGGGGTATCTGTTACACCTGTAAGAGCATCCAAGCAATCCCTTTAATAATTTATGCATTAAATTGCCATGCTTTGAGGATCACGCATTATGTCCTAAATTCTTGGGGAATATAAATGGCCAATGGACAGTGCTCAACACATTCACGAGACATATTCCATTTGGAATGGGTGCATTTGGAATAGAGTGTCCTGCATTTCTCATGGAGAATTCATGGGCTACTGCGTATTGATATGCTCTATTGCTGCATCTGCTTGTAAGATGACTACAACACTTTTTACACAGTTGCTATAGCGACGCAGGTCATCACTCACCCCTTCCCTCCATTCCCAAATCAGGTGGGCAAACTTCCCACTCTCCAGTTCGCATTGAAATAAAATCAATGCAGTTTTGGCTGCAGTCTTCCACAATACAAATGATGATGATTAGGTATGCCAGTCACTTATGTTAAGACATGCCCGCAAGTAATGTGTTCTTAGTTTAATTATACGATCAGTTCAGTGAATCTGCCAAAAACAAATATTAGAGCCAATGTATTGGGCACAAATTATTGGATGCAGCAAGACCAGCTCAGCCATAAATGCTAAACACTCTGCTTAGGCTTTGAGGTGAAATGAAATAGCACATGGATAGAAATCATAAAAGACTGCTGCTTAGATTTAAGGGATACAATTGCTTGAATAAGAAGTGTCGTTATTTCTATAAGGACAGTTTAACATGCTGCCTATGGGTGGCACGGTGACACAGTGGTGAGCACTGCCACCTCTCAGATCCAGGGACCTGGGTTCAATTCCGACCTTGGGTGACCTGGGGCAGCACGGTAGCATTGTGGATAGCGCAATCGCTTCACAGCTCCAGGGCCCCAGGTTCGATTCCGGCTTGGGTCACTGTCTGTGTGGAGTCTGCACATCCTACCCGTGTGTGCGTGGGTTTCCTCCGGGTGCTCTGGTTTCCTCCCACAGACCAAAGATGTGCAGGTTAGGTGGATTGGCCATGGTAAATTGCCTTTAGTGTCCAAAATTGCCCTTAGTGTTGGGTGGGGTTACTGGGTTATTGGAGGAGGAGGTTCCAGAAACATTCCCATCGTCAATGAGGAAGGATCCCAGCTCCTATGAGTAAAATGCAAGGCTGAGGCATTCGCAATAATCTTTAGACAGAAGTGCCGAGAGGATGATCCATCTCGGTCTCCTCCAGAAGCCCCAGCATCACAGATGTGATGTCAGGGGCTGGTTTAGCTCACTCAGCTAAATTGCTGGCTTTTAAAGCAGACCAAGCAGGCCAGCAGCACGGTTCGATTCCCGTACTAGCCTCCCCGGACAGGCGCCGGAATGTGGCGACTAGGGGCTTTTCACAGTAACTTCATTGAAGCCTACTCGTGACAATAAGCGATTTTCATTTTCATTTTCATTTCATTTTCATGTCAGTCTTCAGCCAATGCGATTCACTCCACGTGATATCAAGAAATGGCTGAAGTCACTGGATACTGCAAAGACTTTGGGCCCTGATAATATCCCAGCATTAGTACTGAAGACTTGTGCTCCATAACAGGCTGTACCCCTAACAAAGCTGTTCCAGTACAGCTACAACACTGGCATCTACCCAGCAATGTGGAAAATTGTCCAGGTGTGTCCTGTATACAAGAAACAGGACAAATCCAACCAAGCCAATTACCACCCCATCAGTCTACTCTCCATCATCAGCAAAGTGATAGAAGGAGTCACCAACCGTGCTCGCAAGCTGCACTTACTCAGCAATAACCTGCTCAGGGACACTCAGTTTGGGTTCCGCCAGGGTCACTCAGCTCCTGACCTCATTACAGCCTTCGTTCAAAGATGGACAAAAGAATGCCAGTGGTGAGGGGAGAGTGACTGCCCTTGACATCAAAGCAGCATTTGACCGTGTATGGCATCAAGAAGCCCTAGTTAAACGGGAGTCAATGGGAATCAAGGGGGAAACTCTCCACTGGTTGGAGTCATACCTGGCACAAAGAAAAATAGTTTGGGGGTAGGAGGTCAATCATCTCAGCTGCAGAACATCACTACAGGAGTTCCTCAGAGTAGTGTCCCAGGCCCAACCATCTTCAGCTGCTTCATCAATTACTTCCCTTCTATCATAAGGTCAAAAGTGTGAATGTTTGCGGATGACTGCACAATCTTTAGCACCATTTGGCGACTCCGCAGATAATGAAGCAGTCCATGTCCAAATGCAGCAAGGGGGCCTCACGGTAGCATAGTGGTTAGCATCAATGCTTCACAGCTCCAGGGTCCCAGGTTCGATTCCCGGCTGGGTCACTGTCTGTGTGGAGTCTGCACGTCCTCCCCGTGTGTGCGTGGGTTTCCTCCGGGTGCTCCGGTTTCCTCCCACAGTCCAAAGATGTGCGGGTTAGGTGGATTGGCCATGTTAAATTGCCCGTAGTGTAAGGTTAATGGGGGGATTGTTGGGTTACGGGTATACGGGTTACGTGGGTTTAAGTGGGGTGATCATTGTTCGGCACAACATCGAGGGCCGAAGGGCCTGTTCTGTGCTGTACTGTTCTATGTAACCTGGACAATGTCAAGACTTGGGCTGACAAGTGACAAGTTCCATTCATGCCATACAAGTGCCAGGCAATGATCATCTCCGACAAGAGAGGATCTAAACACCGCCTCATGACATTCAATTACATTATCACACTGAATCCCCACAATCAACATCCTGGGTGTTACCATTGGTCAGAAACTGAACTGGACTAGCCATATTAATACTGTGGCTACCAGGACAGATCAAAGGCTAGGAATGCTATGGTGAGTAACTCACCTCCTGAACCCCGCAAAGCCTGTCTATCATCTACAAGGCACAAGTCAGGAGTGCAATGGAATACTCTCCACTTGCCTGGGTGAATGCAGCTCCAAGAACACTGAAGAAGCTCAACACCATCCAGGACAAAGCATCCTGCCTGATAGCTCCTCCTTCCACAAACCACCCTCCACCACCAACAAAACAGTAGCAGCCATGTATACCATCTACAAGATGCAATGCAGTAACTCACCAAGGTTCCTTCAACAGCACCTTCCAAATCCAGGACAACTACCATCTAGAAGGACAAGAGCAACAGATGCCTGGGAACCCCACCACCTGGAGGTTCCCCTCCAAGTCACTCACTTCCCTGACTTGGAAATAAATTGCCGTTCCTTCACTGTCACGGGGAAACATCCTGGTACATCTTCCCCAACAGCACAATGGTGTACCTACACCTCTAGCACTGCAGAGGTTCAAGATGGCAACTCAGCACCACCTTCTGGACAGCAACTAGGAATGGGCAATAAATGCTGGCCGAACGAGCGACACCCGCATCCTGTAAAGAATTCAAAAAAATCTGTTAGACATAGAACAGTACAGCACAGAACAGGCCCTTCGGCCCTCGATGTTGTGCCGAGCAATGATCACCCTACTCAAACCCACATATCCACCCTGTACCCGTAACCCAACAACCCCCCCCCCCCTTAACCTTACTTTTTAGGACACTACGGACAATTTAGCATGGCCAATCCACCTAACCCGCACATCTTTGGACTGTGGGAGGAAACCGGAGCACCCGGAGGAAACCCACGCACACACGGGGAGGACGTGCAGACTCCGCACAGACAGTGACCCAGCCGGGAATCGAACCTGGGACCCTGGAGCTGTGAAGCATTTATGCTAACCACCATGCTACCGTGCTGCCCCCAAGCTTGTCTATTGTGGCTGAAGAAGTCATTGAATGCATGAGTTGGACATCCAACCATTTCGAGTGGATGTCCACAACAATTATAAACATAAAAATTCACACAGAATTGATGTGGAGCCTCATCCAATGACAGCCCAGCTCCTTCCATGGGTGTTATTCTGTTGCAGGTGGAAGGGTCTGGTGCATATTGCAATGTTTGCGAAGGTTGATGATGCCCTATGTTACTTTGTCTATCGCTGGTCACCAAATTTAGCTCCCAGCCAACATCTTCATCTTGGTTTAGCTAGGATGCATGCTGTGTGCAGCCACCGAAGCTGGCCACTTCCCGATATAAAATGGAACATTGAGTTGCATGCAGGGAAAATTGGACAATGTCAGAGAGGCAAGCAGGTTGCAGAACCTCTCTGTGGATCCTGTCTGTGAAGAAACCAGACAGCATAGAAACTAACAAGCTGCGCATATTAATTAAGCGATTCCCGGTGATTCCCAGGCACAATGGACACAAAAATTAGAAGAGATTGAAACATTCTATAGCAGGTCAGACATCCCGGCGCCAGTGGAGTCTGAAACAAAAGGACACAAACAAGGTGGAAAGAACCGCCCAGTGATCGAGGAACAGCCCCGTTATTGGGGAAATTCAAATCAATCGATTGGGAAGAGACCCAATCGATTGCAGGTTTATAGAGGGTCCGCCCAGATGGGCGCGAAACCCAAAACAGTATAAGACAGAGACCCCGACCCCAGCTCTCTCTCTTAGCCAGGCTCTCTTAGCCAGCCCTCCGCTCTCTTAGCCGGCCCTCCCAGCAGAACACCTTTGCAGCAGCTCTCCAGGATCGTGAACGTGAGAAGGAGAGGCCTGGCCAATTGCTACACCGACAAGTAAGTGTCATACAATGCACGCTATGAGAGTAGACACTCCTGACCCCTTTAGTCCACACCAACTGGAAGCCTGCGGATCCAGGACAAAGCAAGAGGCCATTGTTCCCTGATCCGGCCGTTCCTTTATTTCAGATAGGTATTGGCCTAATTAGTGGTAGGAACAGTTTAGTCTTAGTTTATATGCATGAGTAGCAAATAACCGTGTAATAATAAACGTGTCTTGTTTGAACTTACTAACTGGTGTATTGAGTCATTGATCTGAACTTGAACTTGAATCTTGTGGCGGTATCATAAAGATACCTGGTGACTCTAGAGCTAAGGAATAAAACAGAGCCAATTGAGTGTAAAGCGCACTCACCTAGAACGAGCAACATGTGTCACTCCTGGAGATGTGGCAGTTGGCCCAGCGGTGCTCCCCCACAACTTTGGGATCCCCAGTAAAACGTTTGTGCACTGAAATATAGAACAGGTAGATGAAATACTGAAGGGCAACCTCGTATATTGGAATAATCTGGTGTAATTACCCCAGGACTTCCAGACATTTTTTGACTTAACGGAACAGAGTACCGAGTCAGACGTGCTCAAAAAAACATTGATTTTGAATAAGAGCCCATGTAGATTGTGGCCTTTACCCCTTTTAGGAATCCATCTCTCTCTGAAAAAACATGCTGGTACTGTCATGAAAATCTCGTCCATGATACTGAATATCTCCAGCCAATTTAGCCTGATTGTCGTCAGCCTATCTCGCCTCATCAGGCTTGGTCTCTGTGCTGATATTCCGATTCAGAGCAACTGGGCAGACTAGTATGATACTGGCATTGATGTCATGCTCATTATCTTTAAGATTTCGCCAGTGCAGGTGGCAAAAGTGGCCAATGTACAGCTGAGACCCAGTTTTGGCACCCTTCCTGCAGTTACTTAGATGCTTGCAATCCTACCATTATGGCACTCCTACCATCGTTGGCAGCACGGTAGCACAAGTGAATAGCACTGTGGCTTCACAGCATGAGGGTCCCAGGTTCGATTCTCCACTGGGTCACTGTCTGTGCGGAGTCTGCACATTCTCCCCGTGTCTGCATGGGTTTCCTCCGGGTGCTCCCGCTTCCTCCCACAGTCCAAAGATGTGCGGGTTAAGTGGATTGGCCATGCTAAATTGCCCTTAGTGCCCAAAGGGGTTAGGAGGGGTTGTTGGGTTGCGGGGATGGGGTGGAAGTGAGGGCTTAAGTGGGTCGGTGCAGATTCGATGGGCCGAATAGCCCCCTTCTGCACTGTATGTATGTATGTATAACAGCACCTGTATCGGCCTCCATATTCAATGGATGGCCATTAACAACAAAGACAATTTTGAAGAGCGGGGGTGGGGGGTCTTGCTTAACTTCACCGTACTAAACTTGCAAACTTCAGACTTCTCTTCCATAATCCCCACCTCCCCACCTACCCAAGCCCTTTGTGGGTAAAAGTGTGTCCTAATTTCACTCCAAATAGATCTGACTGCAGGTTTTAGGCTCTGTTCCCTAATTCCATGCCCCCCAATCAGCAGAAATATTTCCCCTTCAGCTAACCTATATCCTCACCATCATACCTAAAAAACACTTTAATCAAATCATCCATTAATCCATCCAACTCCGGTAAATTCAATCCTTGTTGGATAATCTCTCCTCATAATTAAAACCTTGCAGTCCAGATATCATTTTCGTAAATATATGTTGCAATCCCAGGCCACCCTTCCTGAGGCGTAGTGCCCAGAACTGTTCACAATTCCCCATGTGTAATCTAACTAAGGCTTTATACATCTGAAAGTGACTTCTACACTTTGTATTCTAGTCCATTGGATAAAAATGGCAAAAAAACTCATTCGCCTTATTGATGATTTCATCTACCTGTTCGTGACATTTTTATGGACATTCACTGTTGCTAGTTTTTCACCATTTAGAAAATTGCCCTTGCTAATAAACATTTTAGATCCAACCTGGTTGATCTAATCGTTATGTGGAGATGCTGGCGTTGGACTGGGGTGAGCAGAGTAAGAAGTCTTACAACACCAGGTTAAAGTCCAACAGGCTTGTTTCAAACACTAGCTTTCAGAGCACTGCTCCTTCCTCAGTGAATGAAGAGGTATTTTCTAGAAACATATATATATATATAGACAAAGTCAAAGATGCAAGACAATGCTTTGAATGCAAGAATTTGCAGGCAATTAAGTCTTTACAGATCCAGAGATAGGGGTAACCCCAGGTTAAAGATGTGTGAATTGTCTCAAGCCAGGACAGTTGGTAGGATTTTGCAAGCCCAGGCCAGATGGTGGGGGATGAATTGAATGCAACATGAATCCAAGGTCCTGGTTGAGGCTGTATTCCTGTGTGCGGAACTTGGCTATAAGTTTCTGCTCGGCGATTTTGCGTGTCGCGCGTCCTTATGGCCGCCTTGGAGAACACTTACCCGGAGATCAGAGCCTGAATGCCCTTGACTGCTGAAGTGTTCCCCGACTGGAAGGCAACATTCCTGCCTGGCGATTGTTGCACGATGTCCATTCATCTAATCATTGCCTGTCTTGCAATCCATTTATGTACATATGTACAAACTTCTGAGCATGTAAATTAGAAGCAAGAGACCATTCGAAATTCAAATCTAAAATCTACAATACCTACATCTAGAGAGCATTGCAAAAAGGATTGATGCATCGTAGCATGGTGGTTAGCATAAATGCTTCACAGCTCCAGGGTCCCAGGTTCAATTCCCGGCTGGGTCACTGTCTGTGCGGAGTCTGCACGTCCTCCCCGTGTGTGCGTGGGTTTCCTCCGGTGCTCCGGTTTCCTCCCACAGTCCAAAGATGTGCGGGTTAGGTGGATTGGCCATGCTAAATTGCCCGTAGTGTCCTAAAAGGTAAGGGGGGGGGGGGGGTTGTTGGGTATAGGGTGAATACATGGTTTTGAGTAGGGTGATCATTGCTCGGCACAACATCGAGGGCCGAAGGGCCTGTTCTGTGCTGTACTGTTCTATGTTCTATGTTCTATCTGCAATTCCTTATTTATCTATTTTAATGTCCAGGTGCAGAGAATATCAGGTCCTGAAGATATGTTTGTCTTAAGTTCTAATTTCTCCATTATTATTTATATTAATGCACTAAATTCCTTCGCTTGACAGATTTTTAAGTTTTCTTGTATTACTGGAGTTTAGTGCCTTCCAGTGTGAAAATGGATTGTGTAGGGATTTAACAATCTTCCATTTATTTAATGTCCATTGTGCCCTCCCCTCATCTGTCTTTAGTTTGTCAGCCTCTTCCCTTCCTACTTGCTTTCAATTAATTTTGTTACAAACAATGTTGCTATTAACTTTCAAGATTTTTTTCCATACCTCATTTGTTAAACATTGTTGCTTAGCTACATGAGTGGATTCTTTGTCTTTCGCAATATGTAGTGGTTTTCTATCATGTTGAATATTTATTTGAATAATTCCCATTGTTTATCTGGAAGTTTACCAATTACCATTTCGGCCCAATTTACTGTAATCAATTTCTCATTCTTTCAATTTTTGACTTATTTAAATTTAAAACCTTGGTTTGTGACTCACATTTTTCAAATCTGCTATTAAATGCAACAATTTTGTGGTGAGTGCTGCAAGACTTGCCCTTACACTCAGATTGTTAACTATTTCTAGTGTTTTACTGAGCATCAAATTTGGTCTGGTCTGTATCATTTCTGTTCTGAAACATATCAGGCTGAAAATGGGTCCGTGCCATTGACTTGGGCATGGGAGTTGGGGGCTGGTGAACCGCTGCTGTCTATTTGACCTGATTATAGCTTCTGGCTGAACAGATTCCCTGCTGCTCGCTATCTCGGCAGGGAAGCTGAGCTGTGTGTGGAAACAACATTTGTTGGAACCCGTCCTCTGTTCTCAAAGGTAGTCTGTTGCTCCTCAAGTGAAGTCACACTGAATTGCAGGGTACTGCTTCTGTATGGTATTGCTGCAATTGCAAACAAGGAACATGGAACGCCAGGGCACAGTGACGGTTCCTGATTCACGGACATGGAGCCTTAATGGAATCCATGGGAAGGATGAAAGGTGTTTTTTCTTTTCCCCACAGGAAGCTAGGGGACCTTTGAAGACCAAACCTTGAAAGAAATTTGGAACGGGTGACGAGGGAGGTAATTCTTGGCCTGAGGACCTGGCAGCTTTCCACAAGGTATCTAAAGACCTCAATCAGGAGATCAATGTCTTCATCTGACATCTCTTATCCAGCACAACACTGGACTCTTACACTGCCCAATGGACGTGCATCAACACCCTCCACCTCATCCCCATGCACACTTGAATGCTGCCAGCCTGACACCCAGCTCTGCTTCCACATATTCTAGCTATTGAACTGTGATAGGCACATCACCCAAATGCAGTGCCCCACAATCACTAATGTTATTCACTCTCTCTTACAGTGGTAGATGTTAGAAGGGAGCAAGCCACAACTGACAGGGGTCAGGTTTCCTGGGTCCTTTGGCTCTCTGCGTTGTTAGAAACCAGATATAATGTGAGTGTGAATCATTTCTTTCTTGATGCCTGTGTTGAAATATTTCCAACCCTTTTGTTATCTAGTGATATATAGGTAATGTTTCTTGATTAATAGATGCATTTGTTTGTTAAAAGGTCAACAATGGACTCCTGTGAATCTATCAAGCAAGGTTACATTCTGAGATCTGATGTGTCCAGTAATAGCATAAGCTGGGAGTATAACAGTGTTATGGCTGCAATACAGCCCAGGCATCTGATATCATTGAGAACATTGAAGATGACTGCATGTTCCTGCCTGGTGTGTGTTGTTCCCTGTTTTTCTTTACCTGGATAACTTGGATATGTAGTGTTGAGCAAAGAACAACAAGCTTTGTTAACTAACAAAACTAATTTATCAACACTACTATTATAAGATTTGTACGTATTCCTAAAGTATAAGGTTACTAAATTAAACTATGCCATCTCTAACTACAGTACTCTCAAATACATAACTGATCTCTCTTATGCCTAAATACCGTCTATCCAGAATCCCAGAAGTCACATGATATATATGACTCCTCTGTGGTTCCCTCTAGTGGTAAGAAACATTATCATTAACTTGTTAACTCTTTCCATCCCAATCAATATCCATATCATGACAAGACGCACCTGCTCATATCCCAGCTCACCCTTATGTTGGGATTTGGGTGATAGGAAGCTGTTGTTGTCGAGACCGTAGACTTCTTTCAACCTCGCCCCACTCTCACCCTGCCACCCTCCAATTTCCCTTTCTTCCGCTCAACCTTTCTTTCCTGATTTTTAATGTTCGGACACGCAAGAATTACCAGTTCCGCAGTCACTATAGCCCAAGGAGGAGGAGACAAGACAACACCACATCACATTATTTGACACTTGCAGCCACCAACACAAATACTGGCACTGTCCATACCTTATAGTTTGCACACGGTGAGTCATGGGCATGAGTGGACAGTACCAGATAAAGGATGTTTCATTTGTCAGTTCACTGAAGGGAAAGCGGACTGACTCGTTCTACTGCAGCTGAATCAGATGAGGACACTGAGGAGGCAGCGTACAGATGGTTGATGATGATCCCGCACATTGGGATGCTGGGTGTATTGTCTGACAATTTCCTGTCACTTTCAGAGAGCATAGAGAAGTCAGGCTCCTCCTTGGCAGAAGGCATCACGTGTGACTTTCCCTCTCTTCAGCCTCTGTTCCATCCCTCTGTTGTGTTGCAGCCCTCACTTCTGCTACAGCCTGTGTGTTCGCAAGTTTCCAAATTATTTGCCCTCCCTACAATCACACAGCGACTCTCCCCTTCCAAATCCATAACCTAAGGCATCCAGTCTAAAATATACTACATTTCTTTCCAGGATTTTACAATGGAAGATGTTGTTCCAAATGATCTTAGTGACAAGATGGGTGACTTGTCTTTTGGGAAATTGAAATGTTGGACCTCTTATGGGTGGCACGGTAGCACTGTTGCCTCACACGTCAGGCACCCAGGTTTGATTCCCGGCTTGGGTCACTGTCTGTGCAGAGTCTGCGCGTTCTCCCCGTGGCTCCAGTTTCCTCCCACAAGCACCAAACGATGTGCTTGCTTGGTGAATTGGACATTCTGACTTCTCCCTCAGTGTACCCGAACAGGCGCCGGAGTATGGCGAGAAGGGAATTTTCACAGTAACTTCATTGCAGTATTAATGTAAGCCTACTTGTGACACTAATAAAAAATATTATTATTATTTTGCAGTTGCACTCTTGTTCTTTGATGTGTGACAAGCAAATTTGTCCAATGGACCTATATGGGTGGGGTTTGCATGTTCTCCCTGTGTCTGCGTAGGTTTCTTCTGGATGCTCTGGTTTCCTTTCACAGACCAAAGATGTGCAGGTTAGTGGAGTTATGGGGAGAGGGAGGGGGGGGGCGGCAAGGCACCTGACAGGTCTTCTAGAATCAAGCCCTGAGGATCAGAGGTTCCTCCTAGCAAGAGCTGCCAGCCACCAGAGTCTGGCCGCTCTTGTGTTCAGCAACGCCACTGAAAAGGCCGTAAAGGGAAGCACCGGAATTCCAGGATAATGGAGGACCTACAGGGGAGTAACATGGAGAAGGGGGTCGTTTTCTGGGTTGGTTTTGCAAGGAGAGGCTATTGGAGGGTCAGAAGCAAGGGCAGGGGGATGTCTGTCAGCGGACCCATACCCCCCCTATTTCGAATGAACAGTTCCTCGATTAGGCACTCAGTGCCTTTGACTGAGTAACCACATCCCCACACCCCTCCCCACCAGGAGGTGACAAGTGGCACGCACAAGTTTACTGTCCTGCATGCTGCATGGTTTTAGGCCTGTTTTTAGCTGGCTTAATCCAAGTGGTGGCAACATAAGGCTCTTAAGTGGTCATTAATTGGCCACTGTAGGGTCTCAATTGGTAACAGGGTGGGAAGGTCGACCAAGGGCTTTCCCACTGTAATTGATAATATGGAACGATGTGTCATTTGAAACATGGAAGTCTGGCAATATCTGGTCTGAGAGAAACATGAGAGAATACAGGGCAAGATCCCACAAAGGGTTAATAGCAGCTGCAAAGAGCAGGATTGTAAAATGCAGATTTTTTCTCCCAAACAAGCTTAGCAAACACAGGATTTTTGTATGAAGCTAAAAACAATGGTTCATACCTTCATTGAAAGGAACTATCTTAGTAAGCATCTGGAAAAGCATTGATGAGGGTTTCAGTTGAGCTAGGTGATAAATGTAAACCTTTCAAGTTATAACCAAGTGATTTTTTAGCATACAGCTAAAAGCAATGTTTCACACCTCCATTGAAATTAGCTATTTTAGTAAGCAACTGGAAAGGAAAGGATGAGGTTCAGTTGAATTTGGTGACAATTCTAGGTGTGAAGCTCTGCAGAAATCAGGTAAATTAAAGAAAACTGGAGACTATCAGTCTACGAGAAACATAATTTAAAGCTAAAATCAAAGTGGGGACACAATTGGAAAATAAAACTATAGAAATGACAGGAACAAAACCAAAATTCACAGATTGAATTGAAAACCAAATTTCTATTGAAATCAAAGCATTTTTGAATATCACAAAGGAACTTTGAACATCAGAAAGGAAGAATGTAATCAGATCTATGAGCTGAGGCCATGCCCAAAATTAATACTTAGTCGTGTTAGAAAATTTGGATCAAAGGTACCTTTTTCAATCCAAGTGAAATAAAAGTTACTTTACAATAAGGTCATAAAACTTAATAACTGTTAGAAAGAGAATATAAACCCAGAGACCAGAGCAGGAACTACCAGAACCAGAGGGAGAGAGAGAGAGAGAGAGGAGAGAAGCAGAGAAGGAACAAGAGAAGCAAGCAGAGTCAGCTTACAGTCTGCTCAGTCATGGGAAAGATAAGACATAGCAGTCGAGCTAAAACAGCTAATACATCTAAGGAAGACTAGAATTTAAAGAAGAGGCAGAGTCAGCTCAGAGTCAGCTCAGAGACAGTCAGCAGAGCCAGCTCTCACAGCTCGGTACATGGGAAATATAGGACACAGCAACCGAGCTCACCAGCGAATACATCTAAAGAAGACCAGACTTTAAAGAAGATTGATTGTCAAGGTGGGCCTGAAGGTCCCTTCAACAAACCAGAAGGATCCAGAAGCTAAATTGTTTTACCGTTCTGTAAAGACATTAATTGCATCTTTTAAAAGAAAAAAAACCAATAAAATAACTTAAGTTTTAACCTGAAACAGTGGTCATTCCTAAGTCTACTTTACTTACTTAGCAATGCGGGACCCAGGATCGATGCGACTAAGTGGAAAGTAGATTAAATCTTCGGTGAAGGTATGGGTTACACCGGGGCCTGCATTGGAGTCAGGGAGTGAGAATCCCTGTTCATCATTTAGAATATCGGCCCTTTTTGGTATAGGAGGAATTTTAAGAATAGTGGTCAGTTTTCAACAACACCACCCAGAACTAAATCTGGTGGAGGTCGAAAGCTGCAGGTGTCCAGTTTCGTCCTCAGCCCGGTAAATAAATGTTGTTTCTCCCTCCAACTCTGTGAATTTTCCACATCCAACTCATCAACTCGTTTCAATCTTTCCTCCCTTCTCCATTTTTCCCTCTGCGCTGAGACGTTACTAATTAATGCGTTGCGGCATTTCAATTTTAGCTGGAGCAAAGCTCCATTTTTTCCTCTTTGGTTCAGTTCATTACAGTGAATCCTTCTCTCAAAGAAATCAATAGATTCACAGACAAAGCTGTTGTATGCTTGGTAATCTATAAAGTCTAGATCTGCATTGACAACCATCGTCACCCCCTCTCCCCCCCCCTCCACCCACCAAGAAAATGGATGTTCTTCAAAAATGTTTCAACTGCAAAAATGTTCCCATTCGACATCAGTTGTGCATGATTTGCATTTCAGGACATCGGCCGATCATCCGATCGGGTACCATCCTACTTGCTGTCAAATTTCTCAGGCTTGGCACATGTTGATTCATCGATCTTCAATGCGGACTAAGTATTAAACAGATTTATCGAAATAAATCAGTGGAGACTAATCTCTCTGCTGGCCCTTTTTGTCAACAACGATAACATAAACTAGGCTTCTCGTCATTGATCACTTAATGCCTGGCTAAATATTGAAATAATACTGAGTGAGTGCGCTGACGAACATCGTGAATGAGAATGGTGACTTTGATCTGTGAAATTTCAGATTACAATGAACAGATTGTTTTTCAGCAAATGACATTTATCTTCAGGCTGCTTTTTCCACAGTGATGAATAATGTTAATTATAGTATTTTGCTCTTAGGCCAGAGCACCAGGCTTTTTTGAATTTGAAGTAAACTCAGAAGAGACAGCTGTTAGTTAATGGAGCTGCCAGTTATCTCAAGTCTTTTTTTTTTTATTAATTTTTTTTCTCTGCCTGATGTCTTTCTCTGGAGATAGGTTATAATGGCTTTGGTTTGTAAATGATTTCTGTCTGGACCGCAACATAAAAATGCTGTGAGTTAAAATGATTTATTCTAACTTTGAGTGTCATTCTGTCTCCGATGAATCAAAGGCTTTAGCAGATGTGGCGTATGGCTCAAGCTCTTTGCTGCTTTTGAAACGAAGAGGAGACACATGCAGGGTTGAAGTAAACGATCATTCGAGTATAATTAGGAACTTTCATTGACAATGTTACAGTTTTGCGAAAGAAACAAAATGAATTACACCACTGATCCAACAAAGGAAACATGTTGAAAAGCCACCATGAATTCCTTATTTGGTAATATTAATTAGTACTGCCAACTTATCGTTTCGGAGGGCAGCACGGTGGCGCAGTGGGTTAGCACTGCAGTCTCACGGCGCCGAGGCCCCAGTTCGATCCCGGCTCTGGGTCACAGTCCGTGTGGAGTTTGCACTTTCTCCCTGTGTTTGCGTGGGTTTCGTCCCCACAACCCAAAGATGTGCAAGGTAGGTGGATTGAACAAACTAAATTGCCCCTTAATTGGAAAAAAATAATTGGGGACTCCTGGTGCTGCTTCTCTGCTTTCCTTTATTTTCCATTTACAATGTGGTATGGTTTCCTTGAATACTGTCAGGAAGATGCAGCAACCAAATGAATGGGAGAGACAACCATGATGGCAGAGACATCACTTTGATAACATCTTCATGGTCTGACGGCATAGGGAAAATTACCTTTCTGACTATCATTAAGTCCATAGGCAATTAGTCTGCCAGAGAAATTCAATAACGTAGTGCCAAGCTCATATTGATGGTGAGTTTAAAAATAAACTCAGCATGGTGAACAATAACATATAACTGACCTTCAGAATGTTTTGAGGAGGGAAGAAATGCAGTGCTCTATTTTAAGGGCAATGGGGCTTTGCTGGATACAAAATGAGATGGGAACGTGCACACACCTGACTGGAATCATACCACCCACTTTATTAGGAAATTACAAACAAGAGGGGTCCTTCCTTTAACTATTTGAGTTTGCAAATATGTGGCATCATGTCTGCTTCCTGTCTCTGTTGCAACTTGCTTTTTGCTTGAGTTAGCTGGCACCAGTCCTGTTTATCATCTGAAAAAGCACCTCAAATCAGAAAACAAACCATATACAATTTTCACTGCTATTCCCAGTCACAAGCTCGCCAACCTTTGAGCTCTCTCACAACCCTGATCTTCAGGATCCCTCCGATTATCTCCCCTTTCAGCTATACGCTTCACACCCCTCCTTTCTCCTTTCAGAGCCTCCACCACTACTGTTATGGTGCTTATGACCTGAGTGTGCGGTGGTGAAGACCACAGTTTATTCCGTCCTATTCTGTATTGTATCAGAGGGCTTGGAATCATTTTTAGGTGATCAGTCCTGTGAAGAATTAGGTCTAGTGTAGTTGGTGTACAGTATCCATAAAGGATTGGATCAACACTCCGACGATCCTGAGAACATTATTAGCAAATTCAATGATGTGTTCACGGGTTTTTATACACTACTATTCACCTACAAAATACTACTCAAAGAGGATGCAAAACCTATGATACAGGCACCAAGAAAGCACCTGCACCTCCTCGGGATCGCCTCAAAAAGGAGCAAGAGAGAATGACAAAATTAAAAGTAATCAAACATTGAAGAACCTGCCGATTGGGTGAACTCCATCGTTTGTGTAAAGAAAAAGATGGCGATATTCGCAGATGCAAGGATCCTAAAGGATCCCTTTCTCCTCCACTGCCTCCTTTTCCATCCACAATAACAGTGAAATCAGTTAACTCATTGGAAGAAATCTGGGCCAGGATTCTTGGTCCCACAAGCCCCGTTTTCCAGCATGGCACGTCCCTGCCAGCAGCGGGATCCTCCGTTCCAGCAGCCTGCCAATGGGGTTTCCCATTGTGGCCATCCCACGCCATTGGGAAACTCGTAGACATGGGTGCGCTGCGATGTGAAGGATCCCACCCATGGAGAATATCACAGAAGAACTTTGCCAGGAGTCCCGTAATCAGAATTCCTCTCAGAATGTGTTCACTAACAGATATTGTCAGTTCCAGTAGCCCAAAGTACTAAAAAGCTTGATATCTCCAGATTCTCCTGGCACCCAGAAACGAATGGCCTCCCCATCGAGGTCTGGACCTGATGTCGTACAGTATTGATTCACACAAATATGGAGCAGGCATAATGGCACTTGGGGGGTTCCACAGGCTATTGATGACGTCTGGGTGGTCGAGGGCAGGGCAGGGTGGCTCCTAGCTCTCCCTCTGATGCCTGGGCACCTTAGCATTGCCAGTCTGGCACCTTGGCACTGCCACCTTGCACTTCCAGGCTGGTAGGGACACTGCCATGGTGTCAGGGTGGCAGTGCTGGGGTGTTTGCATGCCAGGGTGGCATTGTCAAGGTTCACGGAATGAGGGGGGCCATGTCCATAAAAGGGGGGATGAGGGTTTTTATGAAGGTAGGGGGGATGAAGGGTGGGAATGCAGTGGCCTCATTAAGGTTGGGGGGGGGTTAGGGCTAGGGTTTCTGAAAGGGGAGGCCTGAAAGGGGGGTGGGGAGGCCTGAAAAGGGGGGCCCTTCAGTGATCCCATGGCAGGATGTCTGCACTTTGGGTGGCTTGGGGTAATGCCCCTGTGTACAGGGAATGACATTGTCTGTGGGTGTGTGGGTGTGGGGGGGAGGGGTGGGGGGGGGAGTGGGGGGGGGGGGGGGGGGCTCAATTAGAGATCGGACACCATTTCAAATGGCAGTCCGATCTCTGAGGAGCCAGTCTAGCCTGCACGCTCGGCTCGCCAGTGATGAAAAAAATTATAATGTGGGCTTGACCGGGAAGAAACACCCCAAGGCCCAAAACAATGACTAAGGGAGTGATCAAACCGAATGGGACAGAGTCCCGCAATGAGTGCGTTTATGCCGGGTATTTCCTGGCGCTGAAAGCGCTGAGAATCACCATACTTTCTACTGGGACTCAGGTTCTATTCGGGGCTTCGGTGGGGATCTCTCTATCAAATCTGCACCAACCCTCTGAAAGAGCACTCCACCAAAGTTCTCACACCCCCGCTCTCACCCTGTAATCCCTTTACCTCATCTACTCACCTGATGAAGGAGCTGCACTTAGTCCTGTTTCCTCCACTGAGGATTTCTGCTCGCCGGAACCCCTCAGTGCAGAAAGAGATCGGGAGGTCATTTTTAAATGTTGTCCGGATCTCTCAACCCCCTTGGCATGATTCCAAGCCCCCCGCAAAACCAAAATTCGCAGATGAGGAGGCTCTCAGTCCACCCCACACTCCACCACACCCACACAGGGCAGCCCAGGTCCCACCACAGGAAAAATGCCAGCCTGGCAGCAGGGCACTGTCAGACTGGCCTGGCCAGCTGGCATTCCACCTGGGCACATTGGCAGTGCCAGGCTAGCCTCCAGGTTGCAGGGTGACAGGCTGGCAGCGCCAAGTTGCCCAGATGGCACCAGCAGTGCTAGGGCACTACCCTCTCCCACATACAGGCACCTGGGGCACTCCAATCTCCTGGAAGATCCCCCCTGCGAGTGTTGTTCCATCTGGTCCTCCTTTGTGGAGACCAGGACTGATCAAGGCTGCCCCAAGGTCTCTGAGGTGAAGGGGTTAGATCCAAACGCCTTGGGCATATCATGGGAGAGCATATTCGAGTCATCTCACTCTAATATATAGATTTGCATAATAGCAATCTCACGCACAATGGGCGAGATTCAGAATGTGACATCTGGTGAGATTGGGTTAGATCTCGTGCGGTATCATAGAATTTACAGTGCAGAAGGAGGCCATTCGGCCCATTGAGTCTGCACCAGCTCTTGGAAAGAGCACCCTACCCAAGGTCAACACCTCCACCCTATCCCCATAACCCAGTAACCCAGCTTAACACTAAGGGCAATTTTGGACACTAAGGGCAATTTATTATGGCCAATCCACCTTAGCTGCACATCTTTGGACTGTGGGAGGAAACCGGAGCACCCAGAGGAAACCCACGCACACACGGGGAGGATGTGCAGACTCCGCACAGACAGTGACCCAAGCCGGAATCGAACCTGGGACCCTGGAGCTGTGAAGCAATTGTGCTATCCACAAAGCTACGTGCTGCCCCAAAGGTGTGATGAGCCGGGTAAATCCCGGAAGAGGGATCTCCCGACATATATCGGCCACAGTGCCGTTCGGGCACAATGCAGCTGATAGATCGTGCCCTAAGTGTGGTTGAATAGCGGTGTGGAGCTCACCCAAAACGTCGATGAGGAGCAACCTGCCAAACAAGCCCAAAATGACACTTAGAAATGCTTTGGTTGATTCCGCCCATTGTTTTCAGCTCACTGAGTATCCACCTCTCTCAATTATGCCCATTCAAATAATAATCTGCCTTCCTATTTTTGCTACTGAAGCAGATAACCTCACATTTGTCCACATTACACTGCATCGACCATGCTTATGCCCACTCACTCTGTCCAGATCCCACTGAAACATCTCTGCATCCTCTTCACAGCTAATCCTCCCACCGAACTTTGTATCATCTACAAATTTGGAGATAATACATTTCTATCTCTAGTCCAAATGATTAATATATAACGTGAACAGTTGGGGTCTGAACTCAGATCTCTGCACTACCCCATGGATTTGATCTATGAACCATTGGAATTTTAAAAACAGTGGATAATTCAACCATTTGCATAATTGCTTGGGATACGCAGCAGTGTAAAGGGAAATATGGATAGTGATGCCTGCTACTACTTCACTACTTGACCTGTATTATCCTCCCCATAGATTTCCCTTCTCTGAGCCTGTGCTACTACCCCATTGTGAGGGGACCACAGCGGGGTTGGCAGTAGGCCCAATAAAACAATAGTAATGTCCCTGAAAGTCCCCAAGTGGAGATAGAGATCCTCAACACTTACCTGTTGAAGTACCTGGTCTCGGTTAAACTGCATCGGGACATGGATTCCAGTCTTTGGGCCGGTTTTACCCATTCAAGTTCCTTGTTAGTTCTTAGAGTAGTGTAGAAGCACCCCTTCTGCAGCACTATTGAGATGCAATTCATCTTTCTGGTGGGCCTCTTCGAAAACCCAGCATGCATCTTGGACATACCCTTACCCAGGAAAATTGGATCAAGGTTGGACACGATTCAGGAATGGATGAGGATTGCTTTCTTGTTGCATTCATTCTTAAAGGGAATTATCACAGCCAAGCTTATCTAAACGATTGAGCAAACATTTTGGTTTTGACCCTTGAATTGCCATAGTGATATATGTGAGAATTAACTTCAGAATCTAGTGTGTGTAGATTTTGATTCATATCCTTTCTGGAATAAATCCAAATACATGTAATCAGATTTCCCCATTATTAAATACAATCTTTATCATCAACAATTTAATCTGTGTGTGTCATTTGTAGAAACATATTAATAAATTACATAAAAGTTCAATTGATCGTAGGACGATCTTTAACTGTCTGCTTCTCAGCAGTCAGCAGGCATTAGTTTGATTCGGCTCTCTCTGTTTTAATGTTGCAGTGGAACGTACAGATCGCTGATGAAACAATTAGTATTTATCTACCTCAAAATACAATTAAAACAACATTGTCCCTTCTTAACGTTTTATTGAAACCTGAAGATTGAATCATGATGCTAACACGAACATCAATGAGGCTGAATAAAAGTGTGTGCTATATTTTCAACCTGCAGGATAATTTGGCACATCTTCAATTTACCAAGACATTGGAAAATAGTAGGACCTTTCAATACCATTCGAGGTTAATGACTCCCACTGGCATTTCAGAGCACTGAATTAAATTTGAGGGTACTGACAGTGTTGCGGCCAAGCACTGTGTTGTGAATTCAGGCTATTAGATGGTTAGGCATCCATTTTTCAGCCAATCACTAAAATATCCCGGCCATTCCCGCTGGTGGGATCTTCCGGTCCTGCACTCAGTGACCCAGCTGGCAGCACCATCCAAACCCACGCCTCATTGAACAACTGGACAGTAGTTCCTAAGTAGTTTCGAACATCACATCTGTTGACACGCCAGTTTTAATCATGATTTTGAGAGGATGTCCTTGAAATATCATTATCTGTTTTGACTGGTTGGATGCTTTATCTGACCGGCTGGTTATGGGAGACAGTTGCTCGAGTGATAATGGACAGAATTTTCCCTTTAGTGCACAGAGTGCAGGCTGAGGTGAGAAAACCGGTGGACAGCTCATCAGCTGCACTACTGGGTTTTCTCACCAGATTTTAGTGAATTCTGTGCAAAAAAGATCCAGGGATGTGGTTTTCACCTCCAGCTTGGTGGGGCAGGGCCTGATAGATCAGGCAATACCGGTTCCATAGAGATCGGGCACCATCTCTAAAGATCTGCGACAAAAATAAACTCCGACCCCTGTAGCAATATCATGGTTGTATTGTAATTCACCAACTGACCATGAGGAGTCTCGATAATAGATAGTGAATGTTAAAATCAGCTGACCTCACACTGGCTGGCGGAAGTTGAAGAGAGAGTTTGCTTGTGTATGATTTTACCGTGATTCACCTGTTGTCTTGTATACAGTTCGTCCACAGTTAATTTTAATAAATCGTTTAGTGCTTTAACTACAAGCGCGGTAGCATGGTGGTTAGCATAAATGCTTCACAGCTCCAGGGTCCCAGGTTCGATTCCCGGCTGGGTCACTGTCTGTGCGGAGTCTGCACGTCCTCCCCGTGTGTGCGTGGGTTTCCTCCGGGTGCTCCGGTTTCCTCCTACAGTCCAAAGATGTGTGGGTTAGGTGGATTGGCCATGCTAAATTGCCCGTAGTGTCCTAAAAGTAAGGTTAAGGGGGGGGTTGTTGGGTTACGGGTATAGCGTGGGTTTCAGTAGGGTGATCATGGCTCGGCACAACATCGAGGGCCGAAGGGCCTGTTCTGTGCTGTACTGTTCTATGTTCTCTACAAGTGTTCTTGGAATAAATCAGGCCATCTGATAAGAACATTACACGTCCCGCACCCTCCCATGGACACAGGGGACCCCCACAGAAGCATTGGGGCAAACCTCCCCATGGCAAAAGTATCTGTGCACCCTCCCACAAACATTGAATGCCCCCCCCCCCCCCCCCCCCCCCCCCCCCTCCCAACCATACAAGCAACAGGGTGACCTCCACAAAGCTGGCACAAGTATTGCTGTCCCCCTGCTTAGCGCTCATAAGGGGACCCCCCCCCCCCCCCTCTCCATGGGGATCCCTAGAGGGCCCACCTCTGCGACTGTCACCCTAGCACTGCCACCCTGATACAGGTTGGCACCACCAATTTGGAAGTATTAGGGATAATGAGAAGGGGAAGTACCATGCTTTTTAAAGGAAAACAAACTGTACCCGTCTCGACCACTGCCTCTGGCAGCCCATTCCAGATGCCCACCACCATCTGTGTGAAGGAATTTCCCCTCTGGTCTCTTTTGTATCTCTCGCCTCTCACCTTAAGTCTATGCCCTCTAGTTCTAGACTCCCCTACCTTTGGGAAAAAGATGTTGACTATCTACATTGTATTGAAGCAATTCTGGCTTGCGTCTCAATTCTACTGTGAAACATTTTGCATGTATCCCAGTATTCAGAAGGTTGCTTACCTCGAATGTTACTGATATATTTAACTCTTGGGAATCTTTTCATTTTTTTTCCCTAACAGCACCTATCAAATTTATAGCTTGTTGTATGCATTGTGGCAGGCATTTATTTTTATTGGAACACAGCAGTACTAACCGAGCAATAACATTTTCCTTTTGTCCTTAAGGAAGGGTGTGAGGAAAGATTTTTCCTGACCCTTTTATACACGAGAAGGTAACTCATGTCAGCAGTTGCCTATATCGAGATCCTCGAGAGAGAGAGAGAGAGAGAGAGAGAGCTCAAGCAAAGGGGAGTGTGGTTCATGGAGCAACATCAAACACGTTTTTGGGGGCTTCCCCTCTTCTATCAGGCAGTCAACCTTCTAACTTCCAAAACCAAAGAACTAAGTCAGATATGTAGGTTTCAAATGACCTTTTATTTGGCATTCAGCACTCACATTCCACAACACTAAACAAAACACCATTGCTTTCCATTCTTGCAGCGAAGCTCAGTATCATTCATTCAGTCGACCTTCTACCCGTCATCAGAATGTTTAGTCATGTGGGGTTTCCGGAAACAAGATCAATGATAAGCTACTATATCTAATCCAAATAACTAAATTGTATTGGGATTGGATAGCCACAGGGAGCAACGCAAATTTCCCACATTCCACAATATATATTGACTGATTGAGACCAGGAGACCTTGAGGATAAGTGTATGGGTTGGTTTCTCAGGCTCACACAGTTAACACTCCTTCTGAAGTGAACAAACAAAAAGGTCAGAAGCCTTCACAGGAAATCAGACCAGCCATATTGGATCCCATGGATGGCAAAAAATACACATCTTAAGTCGGAATGGTGTTAAGATGGAAATTGCGTGGGACAGTGATTTCATGTTCGGACATGTGATGCAAATAGGAGTATTTGGAAAAAGTGGCAATGCGAGGTGAAGCACCTGGAAAACATACACAAGGAAGACGCATGAAATTATGAATGGATAATGTCAGAATGCGGGCTGGCCTCTCTGTGGGACAGGAGGTGAGGGCAGTGCAGAATGGGAGTCAGTGGAGCAAGATTGTTCACTGAACCCTCAGGGCGAGAGTGAATGAAATGTGGATGCTCAATCGCAATATTCCTCTAGCTTAAATGACTTTGAGAATTAGATAACATCTAGAGGCTCTGGGGTGAATTTTAACCTTCTGCACTATTCACAGCAATGTGGACAACAGGTCAGGAACCTGGAAATGTCAGCATTGGGTTTATCTGTCGCTTTTTAAATAAGCCAAGCAATTTCCATTTACCTTTTGGATTTCCTGATCAATTACTGGCAATGACGAAAATCTGCAGCTGACTTTTGAAGCTCTATTGTTTAAAGGGACCCTGTGAAGCATTGGCTACTGACACAAGGTTGCAATACAGACCTCAGACATCATGTTGCAGGCTGCACAGATCCAGCAGGATATTTTGTTGTCCGCAGATAGGAAGAGTAGGTCCATCTCAGAGAACAAGCAGGCAAGGCTTGCAATGATGTCTGAGGTCTGTATTGCAACCTTGTGTCAGTAGCCAATACTTCATAGGGTCCCTTTAAACAATAGAGCTTCAAACGTCAGCTGCAGATTTCCGTCATCGCCAGTAATTGATCAGGGTATGGTGCTATGTTCTTGGATAGAGTATCACAAAAGGTTCAATGATCTAACCAGGGCAGGAAAGGTGGATGGCATGCCACATTCAAGGCCAACCCCTGCCCCTTCCCTATCCCCCTGCCATCAGTCCCCAGACTAACTGTGGAAGAGAAATTTGTTGTGGAAATTATAATAAAGACAAATTCTTCGAGCTTCGATTCAGGAAATTTTTTGGCACAAATATTTCGGAAAGTGCCTTGGTCTGGCTAAATAGCCATTCCACAGTACTCTGAATTATACAGTTGAAATAAACGACTCTGAAGAAATAAAATCTTGGGAACATACGCAAGAGGAAATATGAATGTTTTGCCCTTGGTTTGAAAGCAATTCCCATTCGCATTTGTTATCTTTCGTGAGGACAATGTGTTCACATAATAAGGCCGAGAACAAAATATTAAGCAGTATGTTTTCCCATTACCTGACCTTCTTATTTTGTTCAGAAATTAACATATGCTCTAAGTGGGCAACTGATCCTCACATTAATTTCGCTTCCACACTAACGCACTGTGCCAGTGCAGCCATTTTTCTTTTGAGGCGTCTCCCCAGACCCCAATCGAACCAGTCACCACAGGCTCTCACCTTTATCAATGTCCCATGCAGCCCTCACAATGATCCTGTGCAAACATTGTCCTTCCAGCCTCTCAATGCCTTTCATTTCTTGGACTCAGCGTTCTCTTCTTTCTCTCCTGACTGTAGAAGAGAGAACAGGAGAGGTAGAGAATTGGGGGTGACTTTACGGTCATCGCCGACCTGACTGCTGCAGAAGAGGATGCCCTAGAGATAAGCAGGCTCTTGGCATGCATGTCCATTGATGACGGGGTCTTCAGACCACCTGTTGACAGATGGCTACACGGTATACAACATTTGTTCATGTTAACTTAATGTCATCAGACAATTAAATTAATTACCCACACAATGATGGTTGAGAATCCTCTCACCTTGCCACTTCTAATTCTTAGTCTTTTCTGTCCCTCAGATCTGACAAGTAGGAGGTGGTGCCGGAGGTGAACACAGTCTCCTCAGTGCAGGTCACGCACTCTGAGCAAGCATCATTACAGAACTCATGCACACAACCCACAAGCTCAGATACACACATCATCCCGGGGCTGCCAAGACAGGGAGCAGAGTTACAAGCTACTGAGGCGCTCAGCATAAGTGAGCAGGGCTGAGTGTCGAGGACAGAGCACAGGGACGTTTGTGCTGGAGGCTACACCAGACTCCAAGCTCAGCTGAGCCTCAGGGGGCTGTTGACCAAGCTGACTTCTGGAGCAACAGCAGAGGTTGTGTACGGTCCTGTCACCCTTTCCAGAGGCACTGTACGTGATCAGAAGAATTCACCTCCAACATGAGTGCCATGATGCCTTCATACTGATGCCTGCTTACGCAGAAAGAGTAGCTACCTGCTCGGTGCATCAGTCAAAGCAGCAGAGTGCGTACCGCCACTCACCAATGGCCTGCATATTCTGACTGTCGCCTGAACCAGGATGGAGGGAAATCTTACCTTGGCCATTTTTTACAATAAACATTTTAAAACACAATATCTCATTGGGCAATTCTTTTAGTTAATAACTGGAAGTTCAAATATATATATTTTTTAAGTTATCAATTTCCATGGATATCATAAGTAAAGGATGTGCAATGTGTGTTTGAGAGAAGGATGGGTTGTTTATTGTGGCACTACTTTTTTCTGGGATCAAAAAGGCACAGTCGCTTCAGATGTAGTGAGCCAAATGACTGCACTGTTACAGGTTAGGTGAAGGCTGCCTGAATCAGTCCATTCAGGAAATCCCTGTCAGTGAGGGGCTACTGGTGCCCTCACCACATCAGGCACCTCCTGATCCTGCTCCTCATGTTGCTCCTCCTCCACGCTTCTTTGAAATGTTATGCAAGGCACACAAACCCCGATCATTCTGGTGCATACTGAAGGTGGGCCCACATCTGTCCAGGCACCTGAATCTTCAACATCCAGCTGACTTTTTCAGTGACTACATGTGCTCAGGTGGCTTCAGTTGTACCTTTCCTGGGTGTTAGTGGTCAGGACCCTTCCAAGCATCATCAGCCATGCACTTAGAAGATAGCTCCTTATATTCAAAGAGCCATTCAACAGCTTTGCCTCGAGATGGGAATATCTGTCTGCTGCTGAGCTGGCAGAGGATAAAGGCATCATAGCATCTTCCTGGCCAACATGCTTAATCCATAATGGTCTTTCTGTCGTTGTGCGTCTGTTTAGCTCAGTTGGTTGGACAACTGGTTTGCAATGCAGAGCAAAGCCAACAGCACAGGTTCAATTCTCATAGCAGCTGAGGTTATTCATCAAGGCCCCGCCTTCTCCATCTTGCCCCTCGCCTGAGGTGTGGCGATCCTCAGGTTCAGTCACCACCAGTCAGCTCTCCCCCTCAAAGAGAAAAGCAGCCTGTGGTTACCTGGGACTCTGGTGACTTTACTTTACTCGCCAAATACACATTAATAGTAGGGAATCCATTTTGCTTCTGGTTGATGCGTACAGGTGGGTGGTCTGAGAGTACCCTAATCATCACACATGTGCAATATATGACACCCTGTACCTGTGAAAATCCAGAGATTGTAAATAGAACATAGAACATAGAATGATACAACGCAGTACAGGCCCATCGCCCTCGATGTTGCACTGACATGGAAAAAAACTAAAGGCCATCTAACCTACACTATGCCCTTATCATCCATATGCTTACCCAATAAACTTTTAAATGCCCTCAATGTTGGCGAGTTCACTACTGTTGCAGGTAGGGCATTCCACGGCCTCACCACTCTTTGCGTAAAAAACCCACCTCTGACCTCTGTCCTATATCTATTATCCCTCAATTTAAGGCTATGTCCCCTCGTGCTAGCCACCTCCATCCGCGGGAGAAGGCTCTCGCTGTCCACCCTATCTAACCCTCTGATCATTTTGTATGCCTCTATTAAGTCACCTCTTAACCTTCTTCTCTCTAACGAAAACAACCTCAAGTCCAGCAGCCTTTCCTCATAAATAATTCAAAACTCTCATTCTGACCAGAGTCAGAAACCTGGGAGATGGATTTGTGGCAGAAAATTATGAGATTCTACAGATGCCTGAAAGACAGAGGCAAAGAAATTCAAGACTATTGTGGCATTGACTCCTACTGGCAATGTGTACCCACCTGGTCCACCTCAGGCGACCACAAATATCAGCAATCACTGAATGGGAAAGATTGATCCTGATGTGGGACTTGTCCTCAGTCCTATGCTTAAAATGTAGCCTCTGCCTGTGCACTCTGTGTCGGCGGGAGTACTGCTTGTTGAGAATGATGCTCTGTGTTCATCCCTTCTGTCCTGTGGAGTGGGATGGGGCCGAAGCTGCTATTCTTTCTGTTCCTGCTGCTTTTGGTGCTACTCCCCTTGTATAAGGTGGAGATACATAAGTGGACCATTATGCTGCTGAGAAAGCTGATCAAAGGTGATAAAATAAATGCTCCAAGGGAGCAGAAATATCTCCAAATCACTGGGAATCACCCCTAAAGCAATGAAGAACATTCTCAGAACAAGTTCCTGCAGAAAAAACTTTACACTTGAACTAAGAGACAGCCGTCCGATGTCAGCATTGAAAGACTTTCACGCCCATCAGTTCCTCAGTCCCATTAAACCCCGTTGTGCTTTCACCTTTTTTAATCTGGTGAGTTCCAGGAGGTCCGTGCGATGATAGTTGAGGACAAAATCCAGGGTTAAAACTACACGCCACTCAATTACCATTTAACATATTCAATTGTCAAACCTGTCGGACACAGGGGAGTTCCCTGCTGCCAGAACATCTTCAAATTGGCAGCACGGTAGCATAGTGGTTAGCACAATTGCTTCACAGCTCCAGGATCCCAGGTTCGATTCCGGCTTGGGTCACTGTCTGTGCGGAGTCTGCACATCCTCCCCGTGTGTGCGTGGGTTTCCTCCGGGTGCTCCGGTTTCCTCCCACAGTCCAAAGATGTGCAGGTTAGGTGGATTGGCCATGATAAATTGCCCTTAGTGACCAAAATTGCCCTTAGTGTTGGGTGGGGTTACTGGGTTTTGGGTTGGGGTGGAGGTGTTGAGCTTGGGTAGGGTGCTCTTTCCAAGAGCCGGTGCGGACTCGTTGGGCTGAATGGCCTCCTTCTGCACTGTAAATTCTATGAAATTAAATGGGAAAGTTGGCTGGGACTGCTGGCTTCCTGACCCACTTTTTTGTTGTTATTTTAACTTGCTGCCTTCCCAGACACCCACCCGTCCTGGTTGGGTTCAAACGCCCCTATTTACACCCTGTTGGAAGCGTAGATCAGATTTTAGGAACGTCTGCTTGATTAAATTGTTTATATCGTATCAGGGAAAATGTTTTCCGCTGCACGATAGATCACTTTTTCAGACATGTAGGACAGGGTTATCTCATGCCTCCAGATTGTTCCAACATTCAATTATATCATGGGTGATGGGAACCTCAATTATATTAACTCACCTTTCTTCCATTTCCCATGATACCCTTACATGCCAAAATCTACTGAACTCTGTCTTGAACATTTCTATTGACTTGATGTCTTCAACCTTTTGAGGGAAAGTTTCACATTTTCATTACTCTTTTCATTAAAAATGCTTCCTCATTTCAGTCCTGAATGGGCTAATGTTAAGAATAGGGGCAGAATCTTACCAAACAATGGCAAAAATGTCAGGTCCCGGCAAGAACAACAGAATTTCCTCACGGAATTTTACACTTCTTAAATGTTCCCCCCCCCTATGAATCACAACGAGCTCTTGGCACCCGCCTGCTGATTGCTTATCCCCTGGAAACTTAATCACTACAAACACTGGTAAGCTCCATATCAACCCTTCCCCAGCACTTGTTCCAGATCTATAAGAGATAATGGCAGCACGAAAGTCAGCACCGTGTTTCACAGGATGATCCATGACCAGACTCCTGGGTGGTGTGCAGCAGAGACATGGAGTCTGTACTCGCAATCCTGGAGGCGGACCACCAGCAGGGTTTCCAGCCCAGCCTGAGAAGGATTAACTGCCTTGGTGAGTGCCAGCACCCTCCAGAGGAGGACGGGGCAGGAATGCAGGAAGAAGATGAAGGATCTTGTCTGCACGGCCAGGGTGTGTCTGCCACATCCAACCTCTCACTGCACCCCCTCAACCATCCTCACACCTCCAAGGTAATCTCTCAGCCAGTCAGCTCGCAGGATGCCCTGACGAGGGCTTCTTCTTCCTCCGGACCCCCCATGCTGCCCCCTGAGTCTTAATTCTGCTCCTAACATCGCCGCTCCCACGCATGCCACTCCTCAACTATCTGAACTCGCAGGATTCCCACCGACACCCTCCCCATCTGTGTCTCCACAGGACAAACCTGACACAACCGCTGTCAGAGAGCACGGCCACCCGGTGCCATGGGGGAGCTCTGGAACCTCATCCCGCATGAGGAAAAAGCCCTCGAGCTGACTGGGGAGGATCCTGATCGCGCCTGTGCTGATGGTGAAGGGGGGAAAGTGAGAACTTGAAAGACATTCCTCAAGCCTCACATTTTTTTTTTTTTTTTTAAATTTAGATTAGCCAATTATTTTTTCCAATTAAGGGGCAATTTAGCGCGGCCAATCCACCTACTCTGCACATTTTTGGGTTGTGGGGGCGAAACCCACGCAGACACGGGGAGAACGTGCAAACTCCACACGGACAGTGACCCAGAGCCGGGATCGAACCTGGGACCTCAGCGCCGTGAGGCGGTTATGCTAACCACTAGGCCACCGTGCTGCCCTTCCTCAAGCCTCACATGAGCAAACATCTTACATCATTTATCACCTGTTTAGGGGCTGTTTAGCTCACAGGGCTAATCGCTGGCTTTAGAAGCAGACCAAAGCAAGCCAGCAGCACGGTTCGATTCCTGTAACAGCCTCCTGTAACAGTGATGTACTAATGTCATCTCCTTTCCTTTGCAGGGCAATCATACGAGCAGCCCAAACCATCCTTGTACCCCCTAGAATCACCCTCGCAGCTCAGAGGGAGACTTTTCACGTATATCCATTGAAGAGGTATCAGATCTGTCACCCACATCCTCTACCAGTGCAGATACTCACACCGCAGTGGGATTAGCTACTAGGCTGGCTTCTGGGTCACTCATTGTTGAGCACTTCACAGTTGATGATCATCAGCAGGTGGAGACAGGGACATCCCAGGAATTTGGCACTCAGAGGTATACTGGGGTCCTGGACGTTGCTGTGCCCCTGGATCCGGTAATCTAAGATCTGATGGAACTGCAAAGGCAGAGTCAGGATAATCAGAGGGGATGTCAGCATCCTTCCTCAACTGCAGAACCGACTGGAGGAGCTCCACCTCCTTCTGCCCAAAACGATACTGCAGAAACTCCAACGTGGTGAGACCAACACGGCGAGGGTGGCATCCGCAGTGGAGATCTCAGTGTAGGACATGCACTGCATGGTGGTGAGTGTCCGCTGCATGGCTCAGCTCACGACCTCCATGGCTGAGAGCTCCAACTGCATGGTGCAGGCTCTGGTGGTAATCCACGGGTGTCTGCACCAGAAGACGGCAGGGCTTCTGTGTCTCACTCCAGCTGTCCCTCTATCCCATGGAGGAGCTCAGGTTCCCCTGGGCACCCAAGGGGAAGAGGATAGGCAGAAGTGCAGCCCGGGGTCCTCCATCCTGGGGTGCCCAGCACATCTGACACCCTCTTCCTTATGAGCAACACAGCTTTGACCCCAAACACCGAGGAGGACAGCAGTGCAACACCCGTGCTGCTCGAGAGTATGCCTGGACCCTCAAGGATCTGGCCCCCCTGGAGACACCTGCAAAGTCACCTCAGGCAACAGGGCATGATAGACAGCAGACTGCCCCAATCTAAGCTGTGGGTCCTGGGCAAACACCTAGAGGGTGAGAACTAATAGGAAATTGTAGCCACCTAGTGGATACGGGTGAACATCGGCAATGGTTAAGGTAGCTCAATCATGTAAATAGGCACTTGTAAATAAACATCACTTTTGTTCACCACCAGATCCTTCACCCAGTCATTTCATGGAGCCATGTCCGCAAACTCCCACACACAGTGCATTGTCCCTATGCAGCGTGAGAGTGGCAGCATTATCTCTCTGCTACCTCCCACACTGATGACTCATTGAAGAGCTGTTGCTGCAGACAACCACTTCCTCCCAGCATCAATACTCAGCCCTCTGTTAGCAGCCAGTCTTCTCCAGTGATGTGGATGCCATGTTCTGACAACATCCAAAGAGGCTGGCCCACTGCAGAGTTGAGTTGGAGGAGCACCCAAGGACCCCTTATCTCAAAGGGTGCTGTTGTAGATGAGAACTCATCCCGCGTCTATAATCCCCTCAATAAGCCCATTCATTGTCAGGGTGTGTTCAGCTCTCTGTCAGGCAGGAGGCAGACACTTCATTGAGGAAGAGAGGAACATCGCTTTGCCCTCAATGCAAGTCTTCACAATTCTCCCGCAGAGTCCAGTGGCTTTACCGCCCGACCATGGTATCGGGATCCATCATGGAATCTACTGCTGGTACCACATTGAAGCTGAGACAGCAGTCCCCATGGTTGGAAACACCCTCACCCCAATCCTGCTCATCCCAAACCTAGAGACTATGAGCGAGCCCTGACCGTGGCCTGTGGTTCTTCCTCCTCCGGTGCCATTCGTCTCCCTCCTCGATCTCCTCCTCACCAGAGGAGATGTGGCACCCCTCCATCTCCTTCAAGTCCAAGTGGTCTCCCCTCTGCAGTGCCAAGTTGTGGAGTGCGCAGCAGACCACAATAATGTGGGACATCCGCTGGGGCTGCACTGGAGGGCACCCCCCGACTGGTCCAGGCACCGGAACTGCATCTTCAACTCTCTGTTCGGTTGCTCCACCAGCACGCATGTTGAAGCATGAGCTTCATTGTCGTGAATCTCCATCTCAGTTTGTGGCCTACGCACCAGCGTCATCAGCCACCTGCTTATAGGATACCCTTTGTCCGCGAGAACCCATCCCTCCAGATGCTGCTCTCTCTCAAAGACGTCAGGAATCTGCAAATACGCCAGGATGTAACTGTCATGGACGCTCCCTGGAAATGGGCACACCAGCATGATTCGCATCATGTGGTCACAGATGGACATTGAGGGATTCAAATCCCTTGAGATTCATAAATGGTGCCACATGGTGCCATGGGAACTGCAGAGCCACGTGGATGCAAAATATCAAACCCTGCACTTGGGGATATGCCAGCAAAACGTGCAAAGTCCATGGCCCTGGAGTCTTAGTTCTCCTGAATCTTGCCCAAGTTAATCTACATGTGGGCCCTCACATAAAGGGCATCTGTCACCTCCTTAATGCATTTGTGCGTGGCTAACTGGGAAATGCCACACAAATCAATGGTGCTGCCCTGAACTTGCATAGAGGTTCAGAGCGGCAGTGACTTTAAGGGCCACAGGAAATGGATGTCCTCCCATCTCATGTGGTACCAGCTCTTCCACAACATGGCAAAGATGGTCCACAGTCTCCCGGGACAGGCATAGTCTTCTCCGGCACTGTGACTCTGGCATTAGTAGATGAGAAGACCGACAACGGAAGACCCTGGGCCTGTACAGTCTCAAACTAGGCAGCTCCCTCTGTGGTGCTGCTCTGTATAGCTAAGGGCCCAGGCTCCCCTTCCTCTGCAGGGCGCTGGTCCAGGCCATGTGCAGCAGCACTTCCCTGTCCCTGCCGCTGCTCTATCGCTATCAGTAGAAATACCAATTCGGCAGGCTCCATGATTCTCCAGAATCATGCATTGAAAAGAGAAGGAAACCAAAGTGAATGGTGATGTTTCCTGAGAAGAGCTTGCCCTTCAGCCCGCTATTCCCCTGGTCTCTCTATCATGCGCTTCCCCCCTAGTGAGTGTCTCTCCACTAAGCCTCACACTCTCCTCTCTCACACTGGCACATTCCCAATCGTGTCCCTCTCAAGGCCACCAGGATTACACACCTTACACTTGAGAGTCTCATTGGCATATTTCTCAGGGCCTTTTCCCAACACTCCCCCACTCCTTGTGTGAGTGTATGAATGGGACCCGTGTCTGCATCCTCCCAGGGCACCTCAAAGAAGCCCTCCATCATGACATATAACGGGGTGAGTGATGATTTCACCATGAAGCCTTGCTTTGGGAGTCACATCATCGTATACAGTGTGATGGAAACATTTTATTGAGCATTGGGATTGAATGCTTTGGACTCGTATCAGTGGAATCTCTCTTTAGCTATGCATATCTCTGTCATAATATACATCCAGGTATATGATGGAGTGCAGACAGGCAGTGATTGACACACAGGATGACCAGTGAGCACACAGAACACAGCAGCCAATCACCAGACAGGACACGACCACTATAAAGCCAGAGGGCACCAGTTTTCCCGCTCTCTCGGGATCCAGCCTCTGAGACAGTCAGAGCTCGTGAGCAGCAGCCAGTGCAAACACCATGTGGTAGCTAGTAAGTCTGGTCAAGCTAGCCTCAGGTCTCCAGTCAAGTCAGTAGAGTGTCAACCCACAGTTAAGCATCCAATATAGTTGGATGTTAAATAAAATCGTTTTGCATCTCATCAAGTGTTGGAAGCCTGTCTCTCTCTATACTGCATCAAACAAGTCCACATAGACCCAGCCTACCCAACACATCATGGTACCAGGTCTGGATGTTGGGAATTGATGGACTCACCTTGAGGTAATTTGCGTTGACCAGCAATCAGCCATCCGGTCACATGGACAGCGTCCGCCCTCCTCCGCAGCTCCGCATCGCCGGCAAACTGGGTGCAAACTGGAGGATTTTCAAACAGAAGTTCCAACTCTATCTTTAAGCCACCGACCTTGAGGCCACATCAGATGCCAGGAAGATCGCACTAATCCTTTCTACAGCCGGTGACCACGCTATCCACATCTACAACTCCCTTACATTTGCTGAAGGTGAAGACAAGACAAAATTTAAAACAGTCCTGCTGACGTTCGACAGCCACTGTGACATTGAGGTGAATGAGAGCTTTGAACGGTACATTTTCCAGCAGAGGCTTCAGGGTAAGGATGAAGCTTTCCAGTCCTTTTTGACCCATCTCCACATCCTCGTGCAGTCATGTAACTATGACTCAACAACTGATTCCATGATCCGGGATCAGATCGTTTTCGGGGTCCACTCCGATTCCCTTCGCCAGCAGCTCCTGAAAGTCAAGCAGCTCACCCTCACCATTGCCATCGAAACGTGTGCTCTCCATGAGCATGCTAACAATCGGTACTCCCACATCAGGGCGGCAGAAACGGCAAAGCTAAACCCCCACGAGGCAGAATGGGTGTAGGCCATCACACAAATGCAGGGCGAGTCTTGATGAGAGTGGCCATTTTGCACGCTTTTCCCGAGCTCCAGCGCATGCGCACCGCGACCGAGGGGACGGCGAGACCGATGACCAGCCTGCGCAGGTGCGTACGTCATTCGACCGCACTGTTCATACGTCTTGGCGCACGGAACGCGCTGACATCGGCGTCATGACATGTCCGAATTGTGGCTCTGCCCATTTAAAGTGGCAATGTCTGGCAAAATCACGATTCTGTCTCCAGTTTGGCAAACGTGGCCACTACGCAGCCCTTTGTAGATCTGCTCCATTGCCCAGCATCCAGCGATCCCAGCCACGGCACAGAAGCGTCCGTTCGATACAGCAGGCCGTGATAGACTCCGACCCCGACAGCCCACCAGGTCCTGACGCCGAGTGCCTCAAATCGCCATTCCGGGTGGGCATCATTACTAAGCATGCGCTGCCTTTCTCAAAGATGGTGAAACACCTCCCAATCCTGAGCGTTGATCCGGACGACGAGTGGTGTGCAATCCTTACAGTTAACAAGGCTCACATCCGTTTCAAGCTGGACACCGGCGCTTCAGCAAATCTCATTTCAAAATGTGACCTCGACACCATCCGCGTCAGACCAAGCATTCTTCCACCGGCCTGCCAGCTCCTCAACTACAATGGCAGTGCCATTACTGCCAGTGGCTCATGCCAACTTGGGGTATCCAATAGGTAATTGAAAGCGACGCTGCGATTTGAGATCGTAGGTCCTGACAGAGCGTCCCTGCTCGGTGCTCGGGCCTGCAAACTCCTGAACCTGGTTAAACGATTCCACACCATGTCATTCTCACAGGCGACGGCCTCACCTGATGAAAATTTCCATGCTCAAATTGATGACATCATAGCGCAATACCATAGCGTATTCAAAGGTATGGGCACGCTCCCATACCGATACAAAATCCTGCTGAAACCAAACGCCACCGCTGTGTTTCACGCACCGGGTCGGGTGCCGACACCCCTCAAGGACCGCTTCAAGCAGCAGTTGCAGGACGTCCAGGACCAGGGCGCCATATCAAAGGTCACGGAACCCACGGACTGGGTTAGCTCCATGGTTTGCGTCAAGAAGTCATCAGGGGAGCTTTGAATCTGTATCGACCCCAAAGATTTAAACCGCAACATCATGAGGGAACATTACCCAATACCAAAACAAGAAGAGTTAACCAGCGAGATGGCTCATGCCAAATTCTTCATGAAGCTGTTCATTCCCAACATGGCGTCCCACACCACAGCCCTCCGCCATCTCGTCAGAAAATCGACGGATTTCCAGTGGCTACCCGCTCATGAGAAAGAATGGCATGAGCTGAGGGCAAAACTCACCAAAGCCCCGATGCTGGCGTTTTTCGACCCCGCCAAGGAGACAAAAATATCCACTGTCGCGAGCCAGGATGGTATTGGGGCGGTGCTCCTCCAACGGGATGACTCCTCCTCCTGGGCCCCAGTTGCGTATGCCTCCAGAGCCATGACGCCCACTGAGCAACGGTACGCTCAGATTGAGAAGGAATGCCTGGGCCTACTTAAGGGAATCGACAAATTCCACGACGATGTGTATGGCCTCCTCAAATTCACAGTCAAGACGGACCACAGGCCATTGGTTCATATCATCCAAAAAGACCTCGATGACATGACGCTACGGTTACAACGCATCCTTCTCAAGCTACGCCGCTATGATTTTGACCTGGTTTACACCCCGGGCAAAGAGCTCATTGTTGCAGATGCACTTTCCTGGTGTATCACCACACAGTGTGAGCAGACTGACATTGTCTGTCAAATAGACGTGCGGGTGCAATTCTGTGCCTCCAACTTCACGGCCCCTGATGAGAGGGTCATTCAAATTCGTGAGGAAACGGCCAGGGATCCTCTGCTATAGCAGGTGATGCAGCACCTCACGAATGGCTGGCAGAAGGGACAGTGTCCCAGTTTTACAATGTCAAGGACGATCTGAAGGTGGTAGACGGCATCCTCATGAAGCTTGACAGAATTGTGATCCCGCAGAGCATGCGAGATATGGTGCTCGGCCAAATCCACGAGAGTCACCTGGGGGTCGAGAAATGCCGCCGTCGAGCTCGAGAGGCAGTCTACTGGCCAGGCATCAGCCAGGACGTTGCCAACACGGTCCTCAATTGCCCTACATGTCAAAACTTTCAGCCAGCTAAACCTAAAGAAACTCAACAGCAACATGAGAGAGTGACCTCCCCATGGTCCAAAGTCGGTGTTGACCTGTTCCATGCCAAGGGGCGTGACTATGTCCTCCTGGTAGACTACTTTTCCAATTATCCCGAAGTGGTCAGACTGTCTGACCTCACATTGACGGCAGTGATCAAGGCATGCAAGGAAACTTTTGCCAGACATGGGATAACACTCACGGTGATGAGTGACAACTGTTTTTTCAGCCAGGAGTGGTCACATTTTGCCCGGCTATACAACTTTCGGCATGCCACATCCAGCCCCCACTATCCCCAGTCAAATGGGAAGGCCGAAAAAGGGGTCCTCATCGTCAAAAGATTACCATGTAAGGCTGCAGACTCAGGCACAGACTTCTACCTGGCGCTGTTGGCATACAGAGCCACCCTGCTATCCACTGGGGTGTCTCCAGCGCAACTTCTCATGAACCACATGCTGCGAACAACGGTTCCATCCATCCACATTCCAGACCTTGACAACTTCCCGGTCATACAGAAGATGCAGCAGTCTCGGGCCCAATACAAAACCGCATACGACGCCAATGCCACAGATCTCCCTGAGCTGGTCCCTGCTGACCGAGTTTGTGTTCAGCTGCCTGACGGTGGCTGGTCCGCCACAGCTGTGGTGGTCAAGCAAGTGACCCCGAGATCGTTCCTCGTTCGCATGCCTGATGGCTGTTTCCTCCGACGCACTGCGCAGACTTCCATGCCCGCCACCCGACCGTGACGTCCCACCTCGCACACTGCTTCCTCCGGACGCGCCCTGCCATGAGGCCACCAATCTGCCAGCTATACTGCCGACCTCTGCGACCACCGCATTGGAGGCAGTCCCCGTCCGTCCAGGTGCAGGCGGCCCCTGATCCACCCTTGAGGCGGTCAACCAGAATTTGTCGCCCACCACAGAGACTAAATTTATAGACTGACTGTTGCATAACCTTGTTATCTCATGGTTTTGACATCTGTACATATCGTTTTCTTTAATGCTTTATCTGCCCTCTATCTGCACTAGCGACACCTTCCCATGTATATAAGTTAGCATATTCTGTATATAGTCAAGTACCTATACATATCTTCACACACACGCACCTCAATATTTATTACCTGAACGCATACCTTTTTTTTTTAAAAGGGGGAGGAGATGTCATAATATACATCCATGTATATGATGGAGTGCAGACAGGCAGTGATTGACACATAGGATGACCAGTGAGCACACAGAACACAGCAGCCAATCACCAGACAGGACACCAGCACTATAAAGCCAGAGGGCACCAGTTTTCTCGCTCTCTCAGGATCCAGCCTCTGAGACAGTCAGAGCTCGTGAGCATTAGCCAGTGTAAACACCATGTGGTAGTCAGTTAGTCTGGTCAGGCTAGCCTCAGGTCTCCAGTCAAGTCAGCATAGTGTCAACCCACAGTTAAGCATGTAATATAGTTGGATGTTAAATAAAATTGTGTTGCATCTCATCAAGTGTTGGAAGCCTGTCTCTCTCTGTACTGCAGTCCATATAGACCCAGCTTACCCAACACATCAATCTCATTGGCACTGTTGAGTTGCCAATGAAGGGTGAAATTGCATTCAATCAATTGAATATGTCTTGTGACAGATGAGGCACAGCTGGTTAGAGTAAAAGTTGCATTGAGCATGACAAGTACACATCTAGAGGGCACCCTCATTCTTCCATTTCACAATTCCACCCACTTACTCCAGAGAGACAAACTTCTGAGACAAGTGCAATTGATATTCAATAGGGCTCAACACCTTGGTACTCAGAGTTATGCTTGAGTGTTGGGTTCTGCATACAATTCAGTCGTGCTTCCCCAAGCGACAGGTTCTTCATTACGCATGAGGCAAGGATGCAAAACATTCCCAAGTCACCCTTCTTCCCTTGCAGCCCTTCTCATGGGACCCCACCCAGTTACCTCACAGACGCCCCCATTGTTGACCTTCAGTATTCATCCTCTGCCACTCCCAATAAGTACGGGATCTCCCTCACAAGGAATTTGGCCACGAGCCCAGAAAAGAGGACACAGGAAGCGATGCCTGAATGCCAACCTCCAAATCTCTTCAAAGCAAGGGGGGCCCAAAATATATGAAAAGTAAGACCTGCGAGTGACCCCTACACCATCCCCCGAAAATGAGTGATTGTCCCCTCAACCTCGAGTTGAACCTGTCTGTGTCCCCCATGCTCTCTCCAGTGCACCCTGAGCAAGGAAGAGCCTGGAGATTCACAACTTCCTGAGCGCTCAACTCCGATATCCCCCAGTAGGGAGCTGAAGCTGCCAGGTTCATGCTTTAGTAAACCTGTTGGAAATGATGCCGACATGACGTCACACCAGCACTCGGTGATGATTCCGTGAGGGGTGAAGGTCTGGAGAGGGTGCTCACTAATGGCATGCCAATGTATTAAAATGAAGACCACGGGCTCCACTGGCGAGGGTGGGGTGGACAGGAGGGGTGGGTGGGGTGGTGGGGGGAGATGTCCAAAACTCGGTTACACCGGAGAGAATCATGTTTTGTGGCTCCGTCCAAATTTCGAGCTTGCGTCGACTTTCCCCTGGATGGACAGACAGGACTGAAAATCGCCTCTGTATCCTTTTGTTTCGCATTCCCCCACCAGAGGAAATAGTTTCTCCGTAGATGCCGTGTCAAATACCTTTATAATTTCAAAAGCTGGATTAGTTCGCTGCTCAACCTTCTAAATTCAAAATGCAAACCAAGTTTGCACTAGCTGTCCTCTTAATGTAATCCTTTAAGCCCTGGTATAATTCTCGTGAATCTGTCCTGTAGCACTTCCAAGGGCGATTTATCTTTCCAGGGGATGTGTCCATAGCTAAATGCAACATTTCAGATGGGGCCTGACTAATAGCTTTGTACAATTGGAGTATCAATTCTGCTCATTTGAATTATAATCCCGTGGAGATAACGGCTAACATCCCTTTCACCTTTTCAATTACTTTTTGATACCTGAGCACCAGTTTAAATTAATTTGTTTACATGGATATCCAAAGCTTTTTTCCCCTCCCTCGTTCCCAGGCCATCATGATTTTTGAAAAATTACAATTTGTCCAAAGTGATTGACACTACACATTCTCCAATTTGATCTACTGTGGCAAGCACTATTAGTTATGTCTATTCATTTAATCCTGCTTATGTCCCTTTGTAACACTATACGGGTGTCAGATGTGGCATGGTTAGCAGTACACATACCTCTGAATCACAAGTTTCTAAATTTAACTCCTGCTCCAGAGCTTGGTACATAACAATACAGCAGGGAGGGAAGATTGCACTGTTGGAGGTGTCTTCTTTTGGGTGAAATGTTAAAACAAGGTCCCACCCGGTCACCTGCACACTCGGGTGGATGTGAACGATCCCGTAGCACTATCTGGAGAAAGAGCAGTGAAGAGCCCGGTGTCCTGGCCAACCATCACCCTTCAGTCAGTGTCATAGAAAAACAGATGATCTATAATTATCGAGTTGATGTTTGTGGGAGTTTGCTCGCTTGCCGAATGGCTTTTTTGCATTTCCTACTGTGTAACCGTGATTAGGCCCCATAGCGTACCTCACTGGCTGGGAAGATCTTTGGGATCACCAAATCTGAGAGTGCATGGAATTGTTGGTTATCTTATGTTGTGGGTCAACAATTGTTTGGGAGGTAGGATAAGTGGAGATAAACAGCACGTTCAAAGATGTGAAAAGGCCCATGTCAATAAAAGTCTTGATTATTTTTCTTTCTACTCCTATTTACATAAATTACTGTCTCTCTTGACCGAGCATCATCTCAAACCTGGATATACAATTCTATGTTGTCAATCAAGCAAGTCAATGTATATAGTGAAGAGCTGGGGCTTCAATACAGAGAGCCGTGGAGAACACAACTTTCCACATCAGACCAATCTGTGAACATGCCGTTTATCTCCATTTATCCTACCTCCCAAACAATTGTTGACCCACATAGAACATTACAGCGCAGTACAGGCCCTTCAGCCCTCGGTGTTGCACCGTCCTGTGAAACCCCTCTAAAGCCCTATCTACACTATTCCCTTATCGTCCATATGTTTATCCAATGACCATTTGAATGCGTTTAGTGTTGGCGAGTCCACTACTGTTGCAGGCAGAGCATTCCACGCCCTTACTACTCTCTGAGTAAAGAACCTACCTCTGACATCTGTCCTATATCTATCTGCCCTCAATTTAAAGCTATGCCCCCTCGTGCTGGACATCACCATCCGAGGAAAAAGGCTCTCAATGTCCACCTTATTTAATCCTCTGATCATCTTGTATGCCTCAATTAAGTAACCTCTTAACCTTCTTCTCGCTAACGAAAACAGCCTCAAGTCCTTCAGCCTTTCCTCATATGATCTTCCTCCATACCAGGCAACATCCTTGTAAATCTCCTCTGTACCCTTTTCAATGCTTCCACATCCTTCCTATAATGTGGCGACCAGAACTGCACGCAATACTCCAAATGCGGCCGCACCAGAGTTTTGTACAACTGCAACATGACCTCATGGCTCCGAAACTCAATTCCTCTACCAATAAAAGCTAACACACCGTATGCCTTCTTAACAGCCCTCTCAACCTGGGTGGCAACTTTCAGGGATCTGTGGACATGGACATCGAGGTCTCTCTGCTCGTCCACACTACCAAGAATATTACCATTAGCCCAGTACTCTGTCTTCCTGTTATTCCTTCCAAAATGAATCACCTCACACTTTTCTGCATTAAACTCCATTTGCCACCTGTCAGCCCAGCTCTGCAGCTTATCTATGTACCTCTGTAACTTGTAACATCCCTCTGCACTGTCCACAACTCCACCGACTTTAGTGTCATCTGCAAATTTATTCACCCCACCTTCTACCAACCTTCCAGGTCATTTATAAAAATGACAAACAGCAGCGGCCCCAAAACAGATCCTTGTGGTACACCACTAGTAACTGGACACCAGTCAGAAAATTTCCCATCAACCACCACCCTTTGTCTTCTATCAGCTAGCCAATTTCTGATCCGTGTACTCTCAGATTTGGTGAAATCTCTGAGCCGCAATCTGATCAAATACCTTCTGGAAGTCCATGTTGACAATCTCCATAGGCGTTTGCCATACTGGTGACCTCATCCAATAATGAGATAAGTCAGGTACCAGCGTCACAAATCCATATTTACCCCCTTTGCCAGCTTAAATTTGTCCAAATGTTCAGTCACTCTGCCTCTGACGCTAGATACCTGTAACTTTGCCACAACATATGTTAAACTGAGAAATCTGCAGTTGCCTGCTATCTCTCTCCCCTCTTCCTTCAATAATACAGTAACATATGCAATTTGCCAAACCAAAAGGGTTCAAATCATGAATTTAAAGAGCTTGAGGAATCATGGCTGACACACTGGCATTTTCTCACCTGTTATATACCCTTGGATGATAACAATCAGTCTGGGTGATTTATCTATCTTGGGCGGGATTCTCCGGTCAATTGCCGCGATTCGCGCACGCGCGGTCTACGCGCGTTGGCAGCTTTCACTTGAAATGAAATGAAATGAAATGAAAATCGCGTATTGTCACAAGTAGGCTTCATATGGAGCGACTGTGAGAAATCCCCAGTCGCCACATTCCGGCGCCTGTTCGGGGAGGCTGGTACGGGAATTGAACCGTGCTGCTGGCCTGCCTTGGTCTGCTTTAAAAGCCAGCTCTTTAGCCCTGAGCTAAACCATCCCCTCGTCGGGAACCACACGGCCAGTGGTCCCTGCTTGCCATGCATGTAATCCCAGCAGGCACATTGAATGGTGATCTGCAGCATGAAAACATCGCTTATTAACCATATTAATTGGCTTCTGTGAGGGTGGCACAAAGGCGCAATGGTTAGCACTGCTGCCTCACAGCACCAGGGGCCAGGGTTCAATTCCGGCCTTGGGTGACTGCGTGGAGTTTGCATTTTCTCCCCGTGTCGGCATGGGTTTCCTCCGCGTGCTCCTGTTTCCTCCAACAGTCCAAAGATGTGTGGTTTAGGTGGATTGGCCATGCTAAATTGCCCCTTAGTGTCCAAAGATGTGCGGGTTACAGTGATAGAACGGGGGAGTAGTTCCAGGTAGGGTGTTCTTTAGGAGGGTCGGTGGGGACTCGATGGGCTGAATGGCTTCCTTCTGCACTGTAGGGTTCATGCCGCATTCATGCTGATTCGCTGTCTCGCTGCCTTCCCGTTGGCTATTTGATTCAGCCATTCCGTTTTGCTGTCAGGATTCAAACTCATCGACTTCCATGCAATTGTATGGTCTCTCCCTCCATGACTCCTACTTTGGTGTGTCGAATTAAATTCCACCCCTTGCCTTTAATGAACTGCATTCCCTTTATCAAACTCTTTCTCTTAAATAAAGATACAATGTCTATTGCTGTTATCTTAAATATCCTATCCCCTTTCACCTCTTCTGACACTCTTTGCATCAATTATTAACATTTCAGTCCAGTTTATACCAGTCAATTTGAGTTTCGCCTCTTTGAATTTGCCTTAATGTAAATTTCAAACCATGGTTGTGACCTTTTCTCTCCCTTGAAAACCTAATTTCAAATTTAATCATATGATCACTTATTTGCCAGATGTATTCTTACCGGCAGACTCTTAACTAATTCTGGCTTGTTACACATCACTAAACCCAATATTCCCTTGTCGCTTCTAAAACATGTTTTTCTACAATTCTGTCTTGAATATGTTCTAAAAATTCATTACATTTGTTACTTTGGCTGATCTGCTTCTCCCAGTCGAAGTGAAAATTGAAATCTCCCAATACAATCACATTCTTTTGCGCCATCACAGTGGTTTATCCTGTTGTGGACGTTATAGGCTTGTTCCTGCAGTCATGAACACTGGAAGAGAGATTGGCGACTGGCTGTTTTCAGTGAGGTGAAGTGTTTCCAACCATTTTTTGGGGTTGCCAGATTTCATTCACCCCCTCCGAGTGCTGGCCCTGCAGACCCTCTCAGCACATCAGCTTTGACTGCCCTTTACCACACTCCCTCCAGTGGTATGTTCCCTCTTGATCAGAGCTTGAGCTATTGTGAGTGATTGCATCAAGACCATGGTATCGATGGGTGATTACACTGTTTTCCCTGAATGAAGCCTCACTCTCTGTCTGTGCCTGCCATCACTTGCCCCGCCCAGCCCACGACATTGTCAGTGTGGCTGTTATCACTGAGCAGAACTTGGTCTGTCCCCCAGTCAACTGAAACCTTTTTCAGAGAATCATAGAATCACTACAGTGCTGGAGGGGGCCATTTGGCCCACTGAGCCTGCACCGACCCTCTGAAAGAGCATCCTACCTAGGCCCACACCCCCACCGTATCCCGGTAACCCAGTAACCTTTTGGACACTGAGGGGCAATTTAGCATGGCCAATCCACCTAACCTGCACATCATTGGACCGTGGGAGGAAACTGGAGCACCGGGAGGAAACACATGCAGACACAGGGAGAAGATACAGACTCCGTACAGACAGTAACCCGAGGCTGGAATTGAACCCTCGTCCCTGGCGTTGTGAGGCAGCAGTGCTAACCACTGTGCTAACCTCATTCCATCATGTTAACTCCCACACCCATATTCATAGTTGTGAACTTGCCATCTCATGTGATATCCATACCCTCACTGAGTCAATCACAGAGGAAGCCATCTCTGATCACTTCCTTGTGTTCCTTTGGACTTAAATCTTTCTTCCCTCTTACAATCTTACTTTCATCTGTGTTTGTGCCTGGAAAAATAACTCTCCAAGTCTATTACAAGGGCATTTTCAACTTCACAACCATCTAGCCTTTGGTTCTACATTCACCACAATGTTTCTATAGCTACTGATCTACTCAATGACACCCTCACCTCCACTTTTGATGTCCAATTGTCACTATTAAAATTGTAACTCTCTCTCACCCTGATTGCTCCCTCATATGCAGTCCTTTTTTTGTAATTAAAGTAACTTTATTCATGGTCAGCATTCTCTTTACATCTCAATGTCAAACACTTTTTACAGTGTACCATCAGGTATCATCAAGTTTTTTTTAATAAATGTTTTTAATGGGTTTTTGAACAAAGTATATTTACACAAGATAAGAAACATATATATACATATATAGAAGAGAAGGGCACACCCAAACATACCAAAGGAAAGAAAATAATAAATAATTAAAAAAAATACAATAAAAAATAAAATAGAATAACTGGTAAGGTATTGTGCACCAGCTCAAGGACCTGTTTGTGGCCAACAAACAAGCGGAAGAATAGCCAGGGGAAAGTAGCCAAAGTATGAGAGGGAGAGATAGACCAGGAGATTAGGGGTGGAGGGGGGCGACGGGACAGCTAAATCTAAGAGGAAAGAAAGGTGAACCACAGGAAGGGGGAGGAGAGAGGGAAGAGGCAAGGAACAAGGGAGGAGAACCAGGGAGGTGGGGGGGAGGCAGCGAAATGAGAGCCAGAAGGAAGGCATGGGATACAATAATGAACTTGGCATCTCCAGGAGCAGGGAATAAGGAGAATAAAGACGAAAGATGGGAGGAACGGCAGAAGTGGAGGTGAGCGCGAGATGGCAGCAAGATCCGTCCGGGAGAAGCAAGCGACAACACCAACAGCAAACCCATTCGAGTATTGTCCACTGTAATTGTTTCTCCGGCACCCAAATGTATATTTACCTCCCCAGTCTCCACCCCCCCCCCCCCCCCCCCACCTCCCCGCTCTTGCCTTTACCTCCCTGATTGCACGCCATAGAATCCAGTTCGGCTGGCAGTCAGCAGCACCACCCAAAGCTGCAGACTGGCTGTTCGACCTCTCAGAATCTGAAATTAAATGAAAATGAAAGGAAAATTGCTTATTGTCACAAGTAGGCTTCAAATGAAGTTACTGTGAAAAGCCCCTAGTCGCCACATTCCGGTGCCTGTTCGGGGAGGCTGGTGCGGGAATTGAACCGTGCTGCTGGCCTGCCTTGGTCTGCTTTAAAAGCCAGCGATTTAGCCCAGTGTGCTAAACCAGCTAAACCCGATTTAGCCCAGTGTGCTAAACCAGAATCTCTCCAAATGGAGACAATCAAATTCGCTCATATGCAGCCTTAACCTTCATTCCTATCAGAACAAGAGACACGGGGCGAGATTCTCCCAAAACGGGAGAAATCGTAAAGCTGCCGTAAAACCCGGGCGGGTTTTACGGCAGCGCGCCCCTTCCCGACCGGGGACCGATTCTGGTCCCCGGTCGGGGCTAGCAGCCCGACGCCGTAGGCTCCGGCAAGACGGGCTTAACGAAAATCGTTAAGCCCGCTTGCTGGAGTTAGCGCCGGCTGACGCGTCATATGACGTCAGCCGCGCATGCGCAGTTTGGAAGACTCCAACCCGCGCATGCGCGGGTGACGTCATCGCGTTTTTGCGCGAAACCCGCGCATAGCGCGGGGCCGGGTTGCCCCTCAGCCGCCCCGCGAATGGATACTGCGGGGCGGCGGAAGGACAAGTAGTGCGCGGGCATCGGGCCCGCTGCCCGCGATCGGTGCCCACCGATCGCGGGCCCATGGCACCCTTGGCACGGCCATGGTACTGCCGTGCCAATCGGTGCCATGGTTATAAAAAGCGAGTTTGTGACGCCGTTTTCACGAACGGCAAGACCAGTTGTGTTTGCCGTTCGTAAAAACGGCGGAAAGGGCTGGGACTTCGGCCCATCTAACAGCTGAGAATCGCTGCCGGCCGTAAAAAAACGGCGGCAGCGATTCAGGTCGGGACTTCGGCGGGGGGGGGGGGGGGGGAGAATAGCGGGAGGGCGGCAAAAATGTCGGGAAGGCCCTCCCGCTATTCTCCCACCCGTCGTGGGGGTCGGAGAATTTCGCCCACAGATTTTATTGTTATGTAGCAGACTGCCGATTTAGCCATTCATCGCCAAACTAGGCTTCTCCCAATCCTCAAAAGGAACGTTTTTCTAGATTTCCTCCTTTCCCTCCACATGCTCTTGTCAAGCTCAATCTGTCCATAAGACCCATCTCCTTCCTCCTTGCCAAATTCATTCCATTGCAGTGCATCGATTTAAAAAATCTCGACCTTGTCTTCAAATCCCTCCATGTCTTTATCCCCATCCATATCTGTGCAACTCTTCCAAGGTGAGGAATCTCTGTACTTCTTCAACTCTAATGTCTTGCAAATTCCTGGTTTAAATCGCCCCCATCATTGGCAGCAGTGCCATTTTCTGCCAAATGCTCGAGAATTCCCTCGGTAACTCTCTCCATATTTCACCCTCTCCATCCTCCTTAAAGATAGTATTCAAAATCTATCTCATTGACCAAACATTTGGCCACCTACCCTAATGTCACCTTAACCATTCCACGGTAAGAAATATAAACAGGAGTGGGCCACACAGCCCCTCAAGCCACCTCTGCCATTTAGTAGGATCATGGTTGATCCAACATTTCACACATCAACCCTCGATTCCCTGACTGATCAAGAATCTATCTATCTCAGCCTTAAGTATACACAAGTACTCTGCCCCCACTCTTCTCTGTGGCAAGGAGTTCCAAAGACTCACAACCCTCTGAGGGAAGAAATTCCTTCTCATCTCAGTCTTAACACTTTTAACAAATCTCTGCAACTCACCTGTACCAAATGCCCAGGAACTCTATCTGCCCCTTAAATTGGAATCCCTTTATTCTGAGACTATGCCTTCTGGTCCTAGACTCCGCAATGAGGGGAAACATCCTCTCAGCATTGACCCCGTCTGATATGCTTCAATGAGATCACCTCACATTCTTCTAAATTCCAATGAGTAGTGTCCCAACCTGTCTAACCTTTGCTCATGAGACAATCCCTCCATACCGGGGATCATCCGAGAATTGTAGAATTTGTAGTCCAGGAGGCCAATCAGTCCATTGAGTCTGCACCAGCCCTTGGAAAGAGCACTCTACTTAAGCCCATGGTTCCACCCTGACCCCGTAACCCCATCTGTCCTTTTGTTCACTAAGGGGCAATTTAGCATGGCCAATCCACCTAACCAGCACATCTTTGCAGTGTGGAAGGAAACCGGAGCACCCGGAGGAAACCCACACAGACACAGGGAGAATGTGCAGACTCTGCACAGACAGTCACCCAAGGCCGGAATTGAACCCAGGACCCGAGAGTTGTGAGGTAGCAGTGCTAACCATTGTGCCACCGTACCGTCCCTCGTGAACCTTCTCCGAACTTCATCCAATGAAATAATATCTTTCTTAAATAAGGGACAAAGCCGCTCCCAGTACTCCAGATGTGGTCTCACCAGTACTTTGTGCATTTGCAGCAAGGCTTTCCTAATATTATACTCCAACTCCCTTGAAATAAGGACCAACATTTCTTTCGCCTTCCTTGTTACCTGCTGCATCTGTGTGCTACTTTCTGAGTTTTGTGCACAAGAACCCCCAAGCCCCTTTGTGTCGCAGCTTTCTGCAGTTTTTCTCTATTTAAATAATACTCTGTTCTTTTGTTCTCCCTTCCAAAATAAACGTGTTACTCTGTGTCAAACTTTGTTGCAGAAGCTCTTCTGAACCACTCTGGAACTTTTTACTGTGTTTAAGGCACTATGTAATTATAAGTTAACATTTGCAATTTTCCCTTGTGTGCAGAAGCTATTGGAAAGTTCTCTGATACAGGCACTGTTAAACAGCCTTTTTGAAGAATATTTGTTACATCTTCCATTATGTCCTTATTTCCGTTGCATTACTTTGCAAAATAACTTATCACTTGCAAGTAAATCTGTGTTTGAAGTGGCTCAAGTGAATTATTCAATGGTTGAAGTGATACAGGATGAAAGAAGGCATGCAACAGATCCTGTTGGAGTTGGCCAGATAAATGTAATTAGCTTAGAGCAAACAAGCATAAGTGCCACTTCGAACAAATCTCTGGAACTCACCTCCACTGCCCAGGAACTCCACATGTCCCTACTAGGAAGAGAAGTGGTTGAGGGTGAAATGTTTGATGAAATACTCCCTTCCTGGACCCTGTGCACATTTTCTTGGTTATTGGATTGATGTGTTCTCTTATTTAAGTTAAATAAAAATTGTTCTCTTCTGGGATTCAGGCTGCTTGCCTGGTATAAAGTTGTGATGGCCAGCATGCCTCAACCCACTCAATGTATTCACCTCACTCAGTGTACACACCTCCAGATCAGCTCACTTCAAACCCAAGAAGTGAAGATTCCTGATGTAAGGCGTCCCCAGCCTTGGTTGTTATGTGCATAATACTTCAGCAGTCAAGAGCATTCAGCCTCTGATCTTCGGGTAAGCGTTCTCCAAGACGGCCTTCGGGAGGTGCGACAATGCAAAATCGGCAAGCAGAAACTGACAGCCAAGTTCCACACACATGAGTACAGCCTCAACCTGGACCTTGGATTCATGGTGCATTACATTCACCGCCCCCCCCCCCCCCCCCCCCCCCCCCCCCCACCACCACCATCTGGCCTGGGCTTGCAAAATCCTACCAACTGTCCTGGCTTGAGACAATACACACCTCTTTAACCTGTGATTATCCCTCTCTCCAGTCGCACTGTCTGGAACTGTAAAGGCTTAATTGCCTGCAAAGACTCGCATTCAAAGTATCATCTTGCATCATTGAATTTGTCTATGTGTGTGGTTGCGGACCCCACCTCTTCATCACCTGAGGAAGGAGCTGCGCTCCGAGAGCTAGTGCTTCAAAACAAACCTGTTGGACTTTAACCTGATGTTGTCAGACTTCTTACTGTGCATAATGAGGCACAGATGGTGGATTCCCACATTGCAAAGCAACTAGAAACTCTCAGAAGTGATGCAACCTTCTGAGAATTTTGGATCCGACCTTCCATTTCCAGTCACGTCACACTTTGTCCCAAGATCCTTTGTCCTTTTCAACCTAGATCTTGATATCGCCGGAACCATCGATCAGGTTTAACCGTCTCATACTTTCCGATCACTTTGAATGTGTGACTTGGATCTTGCTATCATTACCTATCCAGAAGTTTTGGTTCACCAGTGTGAACATTCTTCAGAATGAATGAGCTCAGCCCCCCTATTACACACCTCATGGTGGGTATACAAGGTCCCAATAATATCACTTCTAAGTCAGCGCCAATAGGTGAAGCAAAAAAAAGTCTTCAGAAAAATATTATTTGGAATGTTGTTCTTTGTCTGATATGCAACCTATCAGATTTCCATTAAGGAGGTCTGCCTTACTAGGTGTGGGAAGCAAATTGGAATATTGCCAATAAGAGAAATCACAGCCTTATCTATTTGTATTTCAAAACTCTGATCATATAGAATGGGATCGGGATGCTCTAGTTGCCCACTGATCTTGTCTTTAATGTTACCAGCTATAATATATGATGTCTTTTTCCCACACAGAAAGCTCACATTTTTGAACTAGTGCGCTGAACTTCCACCGATAATTCAATCAATGTTTAAATGATTATCTTGATTTGTGCTAACCCTGCTCAGGAAGAAGGCTCCATCTTGCTCGATCTGCCTTAATGCTTGCAATTATTCAACACAAATTGGCATCCATTAATTTATGAGGACACAGGGCTACAAATTTCTAAACAAATCATTCCTTTGAGAGATAATTGTGGTTCTGTGTTTTTCTAGCATCACTGAAGCAATGCTCATTTAGCTGCAATGCCTATCAGTTTATTTCAATTGACCTGAAAAGATATTGCGCCAAAAATTCCAAATGAAGTCAAATGCCCATGTTTAGTGAAGCAAAACTATAAATTCCAATGAAGCTACCAAATACAGCCTGGCCATAAATATATTTTATATTGTTCCCCCTGGACGTGAGGTTAGCGTAATGACAGCCATTGGATTCCAATATGTCTTTAAAGAAGACCAGGAATAATGGTCTACCTTCAGTGGCTCCTTTATCCAATTTGACATTATTGGAGACTCCATTTCTCGACAAAATTGATGCTGGCGAGATCTGATCCATTGAGTGAGACAGGATTCAACATAAAACTTCTGGAGTACAGCCATTCCACCCTGTGGCAGGCTTTCTATGTGGTCACTGATCAGAATAAAAACAACATGAATTTCTGGTTGTGTAATGGATGGACTACATTGAATGAGTTACCTTAAGGTGAAATATGGTGCCATTATTTCACAGAACAAACCTGACCCTCCAGCTTCAGCACCACATGGAACATTGATTTCCTTTTCCCAACGCCTGTATTTGAGTCTGGTATGTGATAATAACACCTCTTAATATGTGAACAGTCTTTTACAAAAATTGCAATGGCAAATCCTAACAATTTGTTCCCCCAAATAGGGCTGAAATCTCATGAAGACTTCCAAAGTAAAATCATGTGTCTTCTGCATAATTGCATTCAAACCTCTCAGTTTGCTGCATTTACACTTGCTGATTAAGGGGGTGGGGTTGTTGGGTTACGGGTATAGGTTAAGGGGGGGTGGGGTTGTTGGGTTACGGGTATAGGGTGGATACGTGGGTTTGAGAAGGGTGATCATTGCTCGGCACAACATCGAGGGCCGAAGGGCCTGATCTGTGCTGTACTGTTCTATGTTCTATGATATTGCGTTTTCTGCATCTTGGGCAGAAGAATATTGACACACAAGAAAGCAAGGGATAAAAAATGATCCTTCAGCCCAACAAGCCTGCCGTTTTGCAGTCACAAAATAATCTATATACCAAGGGACTCTGCCACACATTTATTCTCTTCAGGAAAAGTTCTACATAATCTCTTGATCTTTCCAAAGCATTTCAGAAACCATGGCATCTCCACTGTACATCATCTGCTTTTTCTTCCCAAATTGCACCTTATAAATTCTAATTATTGTCACAAGTGGGCTTACATTAACACTGCAATGAAATTATTGGTGCTGTGAAGCAACAGTGCTGACCACTGTGCTACCGTGCTGCCCTTTCCTTCTGTTACCACAGCATTATTCATTGCTGCAGTGATTAGAGTGACCAGGTCAGTCACTCAGAAGTTGGCCACAGAGGGCTCATTGGCAGATTGACTACTGAGGCAGAATCTGGTATGGGGGGAATCTCCGCAATTTGTATTATTGGCCTGAATTTTCTGGCCATTGGGAGTCTATTGTCCTGCTGGCAGTGCACTCCCACCAATGGATTTTCCGACAGTGTGAGGTGGCTTCAATGGGAAATCCCGTTGACAAGCTGCAGGAAGAGAGAATCCCGCTACCAGCGGATGGCGGGTCGTTGAGCTGGAACACCAGGGAAAGTATATACTATTGCTTGTGGTTAAATAAAGGTGCACCACATTTAGTGGGACAACAACCAAGCCATTGTGTGCCAATGACACCAGTGTAGACCAGACAGTCGTCTTAAATATGGGGCGGAGTTCTCCGGTCCCGCAAGTGGCAGGACCCAAAATTCCCATTGAAGGTCAACAGACCTTTGGCTGCTCTCCGAATTCTCTGGTGCAGTTTGCAGAAATTCCCATCACGGACGAGACCGCAAGCTCCCAGCCATGGATTTTTGGGATTGAGAAGAGACAATGTGCTTATTCTTCCATGGACTGGCAATCATTGGGGATTACCAATGCTGCTCCCTTTTACTTACCCGGGTCCAGAGCAGTACAATTCCCGCCCAGGACTTCCTATCCAGTCCACAAAGGAATACGCAGCATAGCGGCACCTAGAGTCCCTTCTGCGCAGTGCAGGATTGTTAAAGGAAATTAAGCCATGCCTCCTTTTAACAGCATGAGCTGCGGCGAACCAATCAATTTCAAGGACTCACCACTTTAACAAGTGAAAAAGGTAGTGTGTAACGTTAGTGAGGTAGGTTGTGTCAGGTGGTTGGAGGGGTGCATGGTGGTGGGGGTGTCATTGGGGATGGAGAGGTCAGGTGCTCAGTGGGGATAGGCAGCAGGTGGGGCAGAGAAGAGGAGAGGGGGCTGTTCTGAGCTGTAGTCGGCGGGTAGAGAGGTAGGGTGGTTGGGGGGATAGTTGTGGTGCGGGCTAGTTGAGTGGGTTGAGGGTAATCGGGGGCGGTCAGGTAGTGTGGATGTGGGAATAGTCAGGAGGTGGAGGAGTTAGCGGCCGGTGGTGGGTGGTTAGTGGGGCATGGGGCAGGGGGTTGTTAGGCAGTCAGGGGAGGTGGTTGGGTGCTCAGGGGGTGTTATGGGTAGTTTGGGGGTGGGGTTTAGTCGGTAGACCAGGTAGTAGTCGGGGTGGGGGTTAGTTCCTATTTCAGGGGGTAGTCAAGGTGATGGATTTGGTTGGGGATTATCAAGTGGTGGTATGTTCGTGGGATAGTCAGAGGGTGAGGGTGTAGTTGGGTCATTGAGGGAATGTAATCTGTGGATCAGGGTGGAGTCAGTACTCTAATTTCCAGGAGGAAATAGGTCACTATTCTTGCCAAGAGAACCATCTAAAGTCTCCAATTTAATTCTGTTTTCCAGATGGTCCCAGGCATAGAGTAATTCCTGAACTGAATTTGAAACCTTCCTCGAAATTCCTGTGAAGCCTTTGTCTGGGAACTTGCCTGGGAGAAGGGGGTTGTCCTCCAGCGCATCTTCCATGAAACCTCTGGGTTACGGCCGTCCAGAAAATGGAAGATCTGGGCCTACAATAAGATCCTGCAGGCTTGGCCTTATTGAATTGAATTTAAATGGCTTTGCATTGGTAACTGGTCCCATAGCCCTTCTCTGCTTTGCTAAAAACATTCTTTCTGCTCTTGCTTTCTACCATTAGCTTCCCAAACTTCAGTTTATGTCCCCCAAGTATTTGAACACTTTGCCACGATGAACAATTTGCTCGGGCAATGTTATTAAAAACACTTGTTTGTTAGGAGACATTAAAGTCGTTTTTATCAATGAGAAAAGATCCAATGCCCTCTCGGGAGTTTGATGTCTAGGATCGGAAACAACAAATGTTTTGCACTGAAAAAGATATTGAGAATACAAGAGATATATCAAGGAGCACACCCTGTACCTCTTATTATTTACGGAAAATAGAAATTATGTAGGATGGCCGTATTCGGAGATCTTAAAAAGTCCTTGCTTTTACCAACTTTCCCTTCTTGCAGTGAATCACGTACTACTTTATTTGAAATCCATAAGATTGCACATACACATGGAAATATAGACATCAGCCTATGAATTAGTGTTTGAAATATGGGCACACAAATACTTTTTAAAAATAAATTTGGAGTACCCAATTTATTTTTCCAATTAAGGGGCAATTTAGCGTGGCCAATCCACCTACCCTGCACATCTTTGGGTTGTGGGGGTAAAACCCTCGCAGACACGGGGAGAATGTGCAAACTCCACACGGACAGTGACCCAGAGCCGGGGTCTAACCTGGGACCTCGGCGCCGTGAGGCAGCAATGCTAACCACTGCGCCACCGTGCTGCCCTGCACAAATACTTTTTTGACAACATTCCTCTGACTTACTTTAATGGCGGCATTGACTCATTTATTTTACTTGAGCTAATGCATCAGATTGAAAAGGTCATAAAATAAGTTAACTATTTATATGGGTACCTCGAACAACAAATACTAAACAATAAAAACAGGTGGCAGTAACTTTGAAAATGCTGCAATGGCACAGATCGGTGGATACTTTGTTTCATGAACACAAGAATAACCTCAGAAAGGAATTAAGGTTTATTGAGGGAAAGACATTTTTTTTTCCATTGAAAATCTAATAAAAATCTTCATTCTCTCTTTGCTCTCCCAGGAGACTCAAAGAGAAGAAATGCCCCAAAAGTAGAAATCTGGGACAAGCCGATGAGCGTTGTCATCTGCAGCCTAAATTACTTATTTTCCCAGCCAGCTATCAAATGATTAAATCAATTGTTCCCACGCAGAGCTCCACAACCTTCAGTGACGCAAATCACTCGCCCATCACCGACGATGGAATATATTCTCGGATCTGATCCAGGTGAAATTATACAGTGGCATTGATATTAAACAAGCAGCATCAAGGTGATGAAGGCTCCTCCAGCCAAGAATTCAGCCCTTTACAAAGTTATTGCCACCTGATGTTATTGCCTAGTATTAGATGTTCAAGATACTACCATATAAATACTTAGCATATTTTGAGACATTCCTAAGTTTACAATTTCTACCTCAGGTATTAGCTCAAGTAATGTAAATGAGCCATTAAAGTAGCATACACAGGAATGTTGTCTAAAAATGCTAAGTATTTGTGTGTCTATATTTCAAACAGCAATACACAGGCTGCTGTCGATGTATCGATACGATATGCATGTGTAATATTATGGATTTCAAATAAAAGTGTGTAACAGTCACTGCAAAGTAGCTGTTGAAAGCAAGGAATTTTAACTAACGGAATTCCACTAAATTTGCCTCACAATTTTCCCATCGAATTCCACCAACAACAGGAAGTCCACCCACTTTCAGGACATAATTTCCAGTGGGTCTTCAGTGAGATTCACTTTGCTGCCATTGATGCCTAAGAGTGCTTGAAAACTGCAGATTAAGAGTGCGAGAAAGAGAGAGACTGAGAGTGGAACCGGGAGGATAAAACTGCACAAGAAAGAGCAAGACTGAGAACGGAGTGTCAGCTTGGATTTGTGAGGTGATATCAAAAGTGACGCGGAGCAAGCTGAATGGGTGAGTACGGTCGGTTAAATACTTACGACCTTTATGGCTTATAGTTTGCAAGGGCTCTATTCTGTAGTAACAAGGAGCAGGGAAGAAGGGCCCTGGAGTAATTGACATTATTTGATTTTAAGTATCTTACAAAAGGGTTTAATTTAAAGGGATATGTCATGGCAGGAGAACTCAAAGCCACGGTGTGCTCCTCCGGCTCTATGTGGGAAGCCAGGAATATTTCCAGTGCCCAGGACCAGCATGTGTGCAGGAAGTTTCCCCAGATGAAGCTCCTGGAAACCCAGGTTTTGGAGCTGGAGCAGCAGCTGGGGATGTCGTGGAGCATCTGCGAGGTGGAGAGTAAATTGGATAGCATGTACAGAGAGGTGCTCATACCTTAGGCTAAGACTCCACAGGCAAGAAGTAAATGGGTGACGACCAGGCAGAGCAAGAGGAGTTACGCAAGCAGTGCAGAAATCTCTTATGCCCATTCCCCTGCAAAACAGATATACCACTTTGGATACTGTTGGGGGGAATGGCCCCTCAGGAGAAAGCAGCAACGGCCAAATTTGTTGCACCACGGTTGGCTCTGCTGTACAGGGGACGAGTAAAAAGTGTGGAAATGAAGTAGTTATAGGGGATTCAATTGTAAGATGAATATATAGGCATTTCTGTGGTCGCAGATGGGGGTCCAGAATGGTATGTTGCTAGGGCCAAAGATGTCTCAGAACAGCTGCAGGATATTCAGGAGGGGGAGGGTGAACAGCCAGTGCTCATGATGCACCTTGGTACAGAGGATATAGGTAAAAAAAAAAGGATGAGGTCCTGCGAGCGGAATGTCGGGATTTAGGAAAAATGTTGAAAAGTAGGACCTCAAAAGGTTGTGATCTCCAGATTACTACTGTCATGTGCTAGTCAGAGCAGAAATAGCAGAACATATCACCTGAATACATGGCTGAATATATGGTGCGAGAGGGAGGGTCACAATCTGAGGATTTGGGGTAAACCATTTGGGACTGAGATGAGGAGAAATGTCACCTCGAGAGCGGTGAGCCTTTGGAATTCGCTGCCACGGAAAGCAGTTGAGGTCAGTTGAGAAGAGTTTAGGGCTCGAAGAAAAGTATTCCTTTCCACCAACGGAAGGAGCAAACCTTCCCCCAATGTTCCTGCTTCCTAACACATGCACCTTTCTCCCCACCTGCTCCGTTGATCCCATTCCCATTAAACCACTGACTATTTCGCAGGGAATAAAAACTACATGAAAAGGTGATCCAATTGTGGGTGACGAGCGAGGTTAAGGAGAGGATTAGATTAACAGAGGTTTACAATGTTGCCCAAATAAACAGGAAGCCTGGGATCAGGAGGGTTTTTAGAAATCAGCAAAGGGTGACCAAACAATTTGTTTTAAAAGGGAGAAAATAGAATCTGAGCAAGAACTAGCCAGAGATGTAAGACAGGTTGTAAAAGCTTCAGGTAGCACGTAAAAATATGTGAGAAGCAAAGAAACAAATTACTGCACAGAAAGAAAACATTCAATTCATCACGTCTGTCGTGGAAATTAGTGAAGTTAAACATGGCTCCCTCAGGAAATGGTAGACACGTTAAACAAATATCTTCAATCTTTCTTCACAGTAGAAGGTACAGAATATGTTCCAGAAAAATACAGGGTGTGCTGTGAGTGAGGAACCATAATGAATAATAAAGAGAAGCTTGCATCAAGCGTCAAGCCGTTAAGAGAGCATTGGGGGTCATGGGCTTCCATTGGATCGGTCTGTGGTTATCTTTTAATTGGTAAGGTGCTTCAATAGTTTGCTGTTGCCTCCTGGCTGACAAGAAGGCTCCCACTCTTACTGGCTGCCATATGCATTTTGGAAGGATTTGCAGGTTCAAATCCCGCCACTTGATGAATGCATATTTCACGGTCATCAAGTTCAGGGGTGGGATTTGAACAGAGATACTTGATCAGAGGTCGGAATGCTACCACGGCACCACAAGCCACCAGAGAAACAAGCTGCTGGAGAAATTAATCGGACTAAAAACTGACAAATTCCCTGACAAAGGCCTTCTCTTTGTAACCTATGTCAGTGACATGGATAAGGGGACAAAATTTAATGTAGCAACTTTACTTTAGAATACCCAATTAATTTTTTTTCTAATTAAGGGGCAACTTAACGTGGCCAATCCACCTAACCTGCACATCTTTGGGTTGTGGGGAGAAACCCACGCAAACACGGGGAGAATGTGCAAACTCCACACGGACAGTGACCCAGAGCTGGGATTGAACCTGGGACCTCGGCATCGTGAGGCAGCAGTGCTAACCACTGCACCATTATGCTTCCCTATGTACCAACTTTACTGATGGTGCAAAGCCAGTTGGGATAGTAAGCTGCGAGGAGGGCACAAAGAGGTTGCAAAGAGATAGACAGGTCAAGTGAGCAGGCAAAAAAGATAGCAGATGGAATACAACTTGTGGAAATGTTAAATTACCCACATTGGTAGGAAGAATAAAAGAACAGAATAGTTTTTGTTAGGTGAGAAGCTTTTAAACGTTGGCATTCGGGGGTATTTAGGGATCCCCCCTCTACACGAATCACACAAATTTAATATGCAGATACAGCAAGCAGTAAGGAAAACAAATAGTTTCAGTATTTAAGGTGCCCGAGTATGGCGACTCGGGGATTTTCAAAGTAATTTCATTGCAGTGTTAAGCCTACTTGTGACACTAATAAAGATTATTAGTATTGTCAGAAGATTGCTGTATAAGAGCAAGGAAGTTGTGGCAATTATGTGGGCCTTTGTTGAGCGCACACCTGGAGCACCATATTAAGGCTTGATCTCAGCATCTAAGGAAACTTGCCTTCGAGGGGATGCAACAAAGGTTTCTTTCTGGGCTGCAAGGGTTGTCCTGTGGAGAGAGAATGGGTTGATAGCCTCTGACCTTTAAGAACAAGAGGTGATCTCAATGAAGTGTACAGAATTCTTAAAGAGTTTGAGAGGCCAAATGCAGAGAGGCTTAGAGGTCATCATGACTTGACATGGAACTGGCCATTTAGGATGAAGATGAGGGGAAATTTCATCCTTCGGAGGGTTGTGAATCTTTGGAATTCACTACCCCAGAGGGTTATGGATGGTTAGTCATTATCTATCTTCACAAGTAAGAGTAATAGTAATTTGGTCTTTCCGGGAATCAAGGCAGGTGGAAATAAAGCAGGAAAGTAAAATCATGGCAGAACAGCTAAAATGCTATTGAATGTCAAAGCAGGTTGGAGGGTCTGAATGGTGTACGCCTGCTCTTATTTTCTCATGATTTTGGAAACGTTAAGCTGCATTCTGAAGCATTTTGACACCAAGCAAACTCTTTTCTCTTTTCTTTCAATTTCGTCCCTCTCAACGGGAAGACCTTGCAGAAAAATACACGTCCAAGGAGGCACGTTCATGTGGTCCTTCCCTTACAAACACCACAGAGAGTTAGTAACCTGGGAGAGTTAGCTGTTGGGTTACAGGGATCTGTGTGTGATGGGAAGCCTGACATAAGTGAGATGCAGCAGGTCCTCCTGGTAGGTACACCACAGTAGGTGATTTGATCCTCTCACATTTCTACTGAAGGGGAAAGAGACAATGCACACTCAGCTGGGGAAACAAAACTGTTTGCCTCAGACAAACAATTACACAAAGTATTAGAAGGCTGCCAGGAGGTTTTAACACAATGTGAAGGTGTGATGTCATCTTCCATGTTACCATCACTCTTCATCTGGGCCCTGACAACACAAGTCTTGTTACAAACCTTTGTATTGATGTCACAAGCTCAAATGGTTGTCCTCCTGCCTCTGGACTCTAGTCTTGGAGAGGCTGGTGGACCAACTAGGGGCTTTCAAGGCATCACGTTCCTCCTGCAGTCTATCCTATGGGAGCACAAAAGGAGTAGCACGTATTCTCTCAGAATGTAAAGATATCTGATTCCTCATGACCATTCAGCCAATATTCACTATGGTACCAGAAACCCCAGTGTGTTGGGCTGGCCTGACAGCAGCTGAGGTCCAGTGAGAATTTACAGAAGCTCTTATCTCAGGCATCTCAAATGAGCAGCAACTTTATAAAAGCCACTCAGGAATCACCTCAGGCGCAGTGAAGTTATTAAACCTGTTTTTAAAAAAGGCAGTACACGTTGACACTTGCGTGAGAGATGATCTCAAGATAGTCTTGTTTTTGACACTAAAGTTAATCATCCTTAACAGAATTAGCTACCTTGGTCACCGCATCTCTCTTCACAACAATATTTGAGTCTGCATTGCCAGGAAGCATTGTAGCATTGTGGATAGCATAATGGCTTCACAGCTCCAGGGTCCCAGGTTCGATTCCGGCTTGGGTCACTGTCTGTGCGGAGTCTGCACATCCTCCCCGTGTGTGCGTGGGTTTCCTCCGGGTGCTCCGGTTTCCTCCCACAGTCCAAAGATGTGCAGGTTAGGTGGATTGGCCATGCTAAATTGTCCCGTAGTGTCCAAAGGTTCGGTGGGGTTGTTGGGTTACAGGGATAGGATGGAGGTGTGGGCTTAGGTAGGATGCTCTTTCAGTGTAGACTCGATGGGCCGAATGGCCTCCTTCTGCACTGTTAATTCCGTGAAAGGCAGACGTAAGTCAGCATCTAAGCCAACTGCATTCTGCTAAATCTGGTAATGGCCGATGGAAGCCTGGGGCTGGCCTTTCCCAGCATCTACTGGCCGCATCATGCCCCCATTCTGGCCAGTAGCTTGCACCCATAGTCTGCATGTGGTCTCATTAATGGTTATTGAAGTGAACGTCTCTACCAGAAAAAAGTGCTGGATTCTCCGTCGGCGGGATCCTCCGCTTCGCCAGCGGTACACTCGCGCCCGCAGATTTCCCAACGGCGTGGGAGTGTCCACAATGGGAAACCCCATTGGCCGGCTGCCGGGACAGAGGATCGCACTGCCGGTAGGGGCGAGCCGCGCCAGAAAACGGATGCGGCGGGACCTCCATCTCCTGGCCTAAGTTTTTTTTCGAAAGTGAATGTAGAACTGGGTTTGGATGTGGAGACAGTGCTTGTAAACAGTGGCTAGCATCCTGCAGCTCCTTCTTTGCTCACCTTCCACTTTCATCCTTCCCCATCTCTGAAAAACTTGCAACTCGACCCCAGTTCTGATTACCAAGTCATTGTTCGTCAGCCCAATTGCTTCTGCCGCCCCTTTCCAGATCTTGTGATGATGTAGCAGCCCAGATTGAAATTGCCTTTTCGGGAAAGCTGTCCGCAGACACAAATTTAGACTCTTATTTGAGTGGGGTAACAGGCCTACTCTTGGCTGTGCCTCAGAGTAACCCCGACATGACACCGGGCTCTGTATGCTGGTGGCAAATAGTTTCTAGGCCTCTAGCTTCCACTTTCATAGTATTCTGAGACTGATTATGTCGGGAGTTGTGGAGATCAAGCCTGATCTTGCTCTATTGGAAGCAGCACATTGGAGTCACAGTGCCCGACTCTGCCATCCATGTGAAAAGGGATTTGAGTGCCAACTTTGACAAGATCAGCATCCTGATATTTATGAAAGAGGAAAATGGATGCAGGGAGGCCAAAAGTAGCTGCAGGACCCAGCAAAGCTGTGGAGATGAAGGTCCTGCCACACTTAACACAGCATCTCACTCTCATCATGTTGTTCTGTTGCCTGATGCCAGCTAATGGCCACCTAGTCCCACGAAATCGGGAAGTGAATGCTTGGTGACTGCAGCAGGGGAGTAAGAAAGGCCATTGGGGCTGGGGGTCCTACAACCATAATGACCCAAACTGACTTTGATACAGAGCAAAAATCTAAATGAAAAGGTCTGTAGTTGAAAAGTAAATTTCCTTTTGATGACCAGTGACAAGGAATGTTGATACTAATACCAAAAATACTGGAAATGTACCAAACTAGGAATGGTCTTATTACATTGGCCAGTCTGTTGTGGACTATATTAATAACAATGGGTGAAAATTTCTGATTTTTTGCCAAAGTGTCATCTCGGGAGGGGAAAGCGGAAGGCTGTTTTACAATAAAATGGAGACAATCTCCCACCAGAGAACTCCCCTACCCCAACCCCTTGGAACCCACAGCACCTCCCTGATGGAACCCCCAGCAGAACATTTGCCACTCGCAATGGTACTTCATTGGCATTTCTCCCTGATACTGCCCAGCATGGTCAGCACCTGGGGCATTGTCGGGGCACAGCCAGGGGCACAGCCAGGGCAGTGTCTGGGCATTCCCTGGACATGACATTTTCCCCTTGGGGGCTGTACTCATTTTCACGCCTATGGCGGGTTCTGCGTTCCAGAGACACGTAATGGGGAATTTATCGGGATTCACAATGGCGTGAGTGCGCGCCACATGACTGGACAATTTATAGTGGGGGGATTATTAGGCGAAAAGGCCTCATAACGAAATTTAAAATGATGCAAATTAAAAGTCGGCATTGCGTTATGTCACTGGCTGGGGGATTGGGGCCAATTGATTGGGAAATCCAACCCGTGTTGGTCTCCACCTCCCCATCCACCATTCCGCACACTCCCCAAAAACAGAAGTGAAAACTCACGCCCTCCCCTCTCTCCTCCCCTCCCTATTTGGTATCTGCTTGCATATTTGTCATATAGAACGTTGGATTCCCAGTTCTGTGTCAAAACTAATCATTGGGCAAATTCTTCCCTTTGCATGTTTTTTTATTAGCCAATGGTAAAAATGTACCCATGTCCAAAAATAAATTTTATTATGTCCACTGTCTTGAGAAGCAAACAGTACGAAATGTACACAAAAAGTTAAAGAGGGAATTCACGTTGCTCACCTGTGAGGGCCACGTTCTGTTTCTGGCTGTCAAGGTCATGCTGTCTTGACTTTTCCCATCACAGGATGTTTTCAAAGAGCTCCTGAAAGTATCTAGTGGCAGCCAGTCATCCACATCAAAATCCGAAGTAAAAGTCCGGAAACAGATCAATATATTTATTTTGCTATCAGTGTCTCAGCAGCAACAGCGAGTCAGACAAAGGTTACATAGCCGAGTTGGTTTCATTACTATCCCAGGGCCAACGTGTTGCATGTCAAGTCCATGCTCCTTGAGGGACTGAAGAATTTTCTGATGAATGCAAAAGTTGTCTGATCTCTGGTGAAGAGTACAGCAACAACGTGAACACTAAGTATCTCGGTTCACAATATGGATTACACACTTCGACCAGCTTTTGTATTTTGCAGGCCATTTTAAGCTTGCGAGAGAGAAAGATAGAAATCGATAGATACTGTTTACTATTCCTCAGATCTATCTGTGGCTAATACGGTTCCTGTCGGAGGTCAAAACAATCTACAGCACTGTGACCCAGTGTGCTAATTGGTCCATGCAAGTCCGAGGCCTGAGCCAAACATGGCTTTCGATCTGCTTTGTACATCCCTGACTTTGTAGCTTGGACGTTTAAGGGCCTTAAATTGTTGAGCAAGCCATGGATTGAGTCAGCAGGGAGAGGGCCTCAAACAGGTTGACTGTGGACCAGAGTATTATTCCTTCCCAGAAGGAGCATTGGAGGCTGCTAATTACAAGGACAGTGTCTTGGACAGCTTCCAGCAGTCTCTTTAAAGATATTGGTTATAGGCTGTGCATTATCTGATATAGCTATCAGGAGCCTGTGCGGTGCAGTCTCTGACTTTATACATGAAGTTTGCACTCCAGCTTCTATGACTGGATTAGGACCATGCTTTTCTCGTTTTAGGACAACTCTGAATGGCAAAAGCTCACTTGAAACCACTTAACCTATGTCAACAAACATTGTAAAATTGACACCAAAAGAGAAAATGCTGGAAAATCTCAGCAGGTCTGGCAGCATCTGTAAGGAGAGAAAAAAGCTAACTTTTTGAGTCCAGATGACCCGCTGTCAAAGCATTAACAAAGGGTCATCTAGTCTTAAAATGTTAGCTCTTTTCTCTCCTTATAGATGCTGCCAGGCCTGTTGAGATTTTCCAGCATTTTCTCTTCTGTTTTCAGATTCCAGCATCTGCAGTAATTTGCTTTTATCCATTGTAACATTGACCACTGAGTTCAGAGAGCTTGTGTTGTCAATCAAGCAATGTTTCCTTCAAGGGTCAGGTGTTATTTTAGTCTTATACATCTGTGTGTTCTCAGCCAAATGGACATAATGAGCCTTACCAGCAGAATGAGGACAATAGTGCTTCTGAAGCCTTCGTGAACAATTATACAGAATATTTCCTTAGCCAATGAGATAAAGAAAATAGAAATAAACAGGAAGAACCAAGAATGATACTTGAAATTGGGTGAATTCATTGCTAAATCAGGTACGGCAGCCCAGCGGCACAATGGTTAGCACTGCTGCCTCACAGCTCCAGAGTCCCGGGTTCAATTCTAGCCTCGGGTGATTGTCTACGTGGAGTTTGCATTTTCTTCCCATGTCTGCGTGGGTTTCCTTCGGGTGCTCTGGTTTCCATCCACAGTCCAAAAATGTGCAGATTAAGTGGATTGGTTATGCTAAATTGCCCCTTTGTGTCCAAATGTTAGGTGGGGTTACTGGGTTACAGGGATAGGGTGGAGGTCTGAGCTTAGGTAAGGTGCTCTTTCAAGAGCCGGTGTAGACTCGATGGGCCGAATGGCCTCCTTCTGCACTGTAAATTCAGTGAATATTCGATGAAAATAAACAAAGTGTGGGAAAGAAAAAATGGAATAAGACAGAAAAATAGAAAGAAAAGTAACAAAAAAGAGCTGGATTCTTCCGCCCCGCCTGCTGCAAGAACGACACGGACGAGTCGCGGGCAATGGAGAAGTCCATTGACCTCGGGTGGGAATCTCCAGTCGGGACCGCCCGACGACCAGAGAATCCCGCCCAAAGTTTCTCAATCTCCAACAAATAATAATCTGAAGGAATAAGACTGGATGCTTTTAATTGTTCACTTTCTCGCCCAAGAATGGTTGATTGGCAGTTAAGAACACTTACACAGTGCTAAAAGTGTGCTTAGACTGTAAATGACTCGACTTTGCTTTCTATGCTGAGTTTAATACCAATTAATATGCAAATGTAGAAAATTAATAAAAATCATCAGGGAGGTAAAATCCACGTTGTTGTTTTTGTGGAGCTAACGGCAGCAAGAATTATCCAGCAACTTGCAATGTTTTGCTGCCCCTTCCGCATGACAATTCTCTGCCCAATTTGCGCATTAAGACAATGTACATCATACATGCATCATTGTTTGTCAGAAAATTCATGACCAATATAAAAAGAACGTGATGATTAAACTCAACCAATCATCCCTTTCACAACAGTATTAGCATCAGATTAATGATCAGGATTTTCTCTCCACCAATGAAACAAGAAGGAACAGTACATTATATTTATATATCTTATAAATATATAAAGAGGTCTCTGACTATAGATTTTCTTTTGTCAAACCCATGGTTTTATTACTGGAATGAAATAACGTTTATTTGTGTAGTTATGCTTTCATTTGAATTCAGAACTTGGTAAATGCGAAAGGGATATTTCCCCCCCCCCCCCCCCCCCCCCCAACCCCGCCTGATGTGATTGTAGGCTTCAACTAGCAAATATCCAAGGCTTCATTGATTTTCCTAAGGGCTGGATTGGAAACAACAACAGCTTTGAAAATCATCAGAGCTTAAGCACAACAAAGACGATTCAGTCCACTGAATCGGCGCTATCTGTTTGTTACAGCAATCCCAAACTAATCCTACTGGTCAACTCTCCTCGTAAATTTCCATGTTCCTCTGCTTCAAATATTTATCCACTTTTCACTTAAAATATTCCATGGTCTCTGCTAAACTATTCCCTGCAGCAAAGCATTGCTGTGCTCCAGCAGCCCTCAGTGCGTATTTCTTTAACCTCTCTCCTTCGATCATACATTAGGAAGAAGCTGCATTTGGGTTCTGTCAACTGAATCAAAGAGTTCAGCGATGAGCCATCAATTGCACGAGAGACGAGTTGCTTTACAAAAGTTAGGCTTTAATAAACTAGAACTTAGCCCTGCGGTTGTCTACATTAAAATGGACGACCACCGGGCGTTTGACTATTTATACCTCGGCAAGGAGGCGTGGTTAACTCGGCCTCTCGAGCAATCGGAGAGCTGTCACATGACTGGTCTCAACCAATCGGTCGAGAGGCACATGACCGACCAGGACCAATGGTAAGCCGGTGTTCTGCCCCAATGGCAGACAGCTATGCAAATCATATCACCACATTCAGGCTGCGACCTTAAGCTTGGTTCATGGTTGGTTATAATGCCAGTCTCTTTTCTTGAGCACGGAAACCCCAGGATATAAACATTGAAGCAAGCCCTTCGACTAAGAAATAAAATATGGCTACCACAATATTCTGCCGTGGGCTTAAGCAGTCAGAACTTGTAAGGACGAGCTACTTCTGAATAAAGTTTTTTCAATTCATTCATAGCATGTGAAGTTTTAGCACTGCTCGCCTTCGTGTCAGAAACCGTCACATGTGCTCTGCTCGCATAGTTCCAAAGCATGGTGTTGCAGAGAGGGCAGCACAAATGGATAGCACTGTGGCTTCGCAGCGCCAGGGTCCCAGGTTCAATTCACAACTGGGTCACTGTCAGTGCGGAGTCTGCACATTCTCCCCGTGCTGTGTGTGTTTACTCCAGGTGCTCCGGTTTCCTCCCACAGTCCAAAGATGTGCAGGTTAGGTGGATTGGCCGTGCTAAATTGCCCTAAAGGTTAGATGGGGTTATTGTGTTATGGGGATGGGGTGGAAGTGAGGGCGTAAGTGGGTTGGCGCAGGCACGATGGTCCGAATGGCCTCCTTCTGCTCTGTATATTCTGTGTTTATCTATGTTCTAGTGCATGGTGGTCACAACACCGAGGACCGGGTTCAATCCCGGCCCCAGGTCGCTGTCCGTGTGGCGTCGGCACATTCTCCCCGTGTCAGCGTGGTCTCACCCCCACAACCCAACGATGTGTGGCTGGATTCTCCAACAATGGGGCTCCGTCTCCACGCCACGGAAAAACGGTGTCGTTTCACTCTGGACTTCCTGAGTGATTCTTCCACCTGCAGGGTGCTGGCAGGGCCCCGGAGTGGTTCTCGCAGCTCTGGCTGCGGGCACGGGGCCCGCACATCCGGTCTGGAGTCCACGCATGTGCACGCCAGCAGCCTGCAGCGGCCGCCCCGCGCAACATGGCGGACTCAGACCGCAGAGCGGCATCAAAAACGTAGGCCCCCCCGAGATCGCGCGCGCCCGCAGGTCTGTGATGCCCGATCGCTTTCCTGTCCGTCCACGAGGCACCCACGGTGAACAATCCCACCCCCACTCCCCCCAGGCCCCCTCCCCCAACCAGGGCTGCCGTGGACTGGGTCCATCGGGAACTTGGCCAATTTTGCGCAGAGAAATGCGGGGGGGAGGTGTGGGGGGGGGGGGGGGGGGGGGCCCTACCCGCGTAGTAGGGGCCCAATTCTCCGGTCCAAATTTCCAGTTTGACGACCACTCTCCGCCCCCCGCGCCGAACGTGATTTCGGCACGGAGGCTCGGAGAATCCAGCCCCCCGCAGTCTAGGCGGATTGGCCGCGATAAATTGCCCCTTCATTGGAAAATAAAGAATTGAGCACTTTAAATTTTAAAAAGAATATAAAGACAAAAGAGCTTGAAAAAGGAAGACTTGTATTTATATAATTTTATTTCATGAGCCACTGATCCCGAAGAGTTTTACAACCAATTAAATACTTCTGAAGTTTTGACAATGTTCAAGGGAAATCTGTGCTTTTAAATTGAATTGCCATGTCTTTGAGGCAGATCCTAACGAAAACAGAAATTGAACTGGAAAGAGAAAGAGGAAGAGAGCCGGTAAACATACACAGGGAGCTGAACGTCTCAGTTTCGAAGGAAACACAAACAAATTGAGGTTGGAAAAGCAAAACTGTTGGCAAATGGAACCCGGTTGAAAGATGTAAAAGGACACAGATCAGCCTACATGTGACTGAAGTAATAGTTTTGATGAGTCCATTGGTGCAGTGTAGGCAAGCTGATGAAGGCTGAAGAAGGCAGTATCTAGATGCAGTAGCTGAGAATAGGTTTCTGCAGTTGTTCCTGTTGCTTGAAGGTAATTGGCGCAATTCATTTTGGGCGGGTTTTGGGCAAGTTTGGTGGGGTGTTCCCTGTTAGTTTTTTGATGAAATCTAGACCGGTATTCATCCACACGTAGTAGATTTGGAGGCCTTAGGGAGTTTCCAAAGTCTAGCACACATTTAGAAATTTTGTCAGCAGTGGGAAGCTGAACCCACTGGCGAGACCGGCTGTTCAGAGGTCGTATGCGGCATTTTGAAATGGTGCCCTAATCTCTAAGTGCACCTGACGAGTCCCCACCACCCTAACCATGGGCAATGCCACACTCCGCAGACATACTGTTCGATTCTCCGCCGGCAGCGCACCCACAACCACGAGTTTCCCAATGGCGTGGGATGGCCGCAATGAGAAACCCTATTGTCCGGCTGCCAGAACAGAGAATCCCGCTGCCAGAGGGGGCACTGGTTGCCAGAAAACAGAGTTGGCGGGGCGGACAATCCTGTCCATGCTCATAACCTCCCACCTAAGTAAGGATGCCCACTCTGGGGTTGCTGAAGTCACTCCCCCCACTTTTGCAGACCCCTCATTCCATCTTTTTGTCCTGCTTTTCAGGACCCACCTTTATCTCCTCCAACCTTTATGAGGCCCCTTCATAGCCCTCTTCTCACCTCCTCTCTACAAAGCCCCCTCACCCCCAGCCCCCATTCATGGTTATGACTACCCTCAGGCCCTGCCAACCTGGAACCGGGCACTTTGAAACATTGACAGTGCCAATTCCAGCCTGGCAGTACCACCAAGGCACTTTGGCAGTGCCAAGGTCCCCAGGTGCCAGAGGGAGTGTCAAGGTGACACCCTGCCCAATAACTGACCACCTGGGGGTCTCCAATGGCCAGTGAGACCCCCATGTTCCATTATCACTGCTCCACATTTGTGTGAACCAGTACTAAGCGGTGCCCTGGTGAGGTCTCCCAGCTGCATGTGGTGAATCCCCGGCCCCAGGAGAATCCGGCGACTCCATAGTGCATATCTAGGGGCATGATTCTGATATGCATATTTAAATGAATAAGCATTCACTGCAATTTCACGGGGCAACTTGGCACTGCCAGCCTGGCACCATGGCACTTCCACCTGGACACTCTGGCAGTGTCACACTGATGCTGCCAGGGTGCCCGGGTGGCACGGCCAGGCTGGCAGAGGCACTGCCAGGGTGACAAGCTGTCAGTGCCAATGTGCCCAGTTTCCACGGTTTGGGTTTGGAGATGCCTTGCCCATAAACGATAAGGTAGAGGGGGCTCGAGGTAGTTTGGATGAAGTGGGATCTGGAGGTTGCGGTGAGGTCAATGACGGGGGGCAGAAAGATCCGCTCTGATCCTCGATCCTGAGCTTGCTGGTGCAGGAAATGACCTGCAGCCTTGATGGGGTGTTACTCACCGAGGCCAAGAGAATAGTCCAAGTATCGTTAGATTGTGTGGTCTTTCTCGATGCTATGTGCCCGAAACCGAACACAGAAATGTTTTGATTGAATCGTGCTCTGGATCTTGCCCCGTGAAGGTGAGATCCTGATTGTGATGTCTCCAGTGAGATTCCATTGAATCTCATGAGATGTTTGAAGCATTGCAATTCAATAGCCTCGTCCCGACACCAAGTTGGGTGCAACAAGACCATTGAATCACACCCAATATTTGTGGGTTTGTCCCATCCAGACCAGGTTGAGCAGGTTTTGCAGCTGTGGGTCACCTGTGGTGGAAGTCAGGTTCGTTGCATGCGGCTGCTGGCTGTGGGATCAGACTAGCTCCTATAGGGAGAGGAGCTGTAGTTTCTCACGAGGAATACAGGCTTGGATTCTCCATTCTGGGAACTAAGTCCCCACGCCGGTGGGAAAACCGGCGCCAACGACTCCGGCATCAATGGTCCCCACAAGGTGAGGAATTCTCACCTTTCTAAGGGCCTAGGCGGATGCCAGAGTGGGTGGTGCCGCACCTGCCGGTGCCGAAGGGCCGGCGCGTGTTTGCGCATGCGCGGAATGGCCGGCGTGGTCTCGCACATGCGCGGTGTTCTCTTCTCTGCACCAGCCCCCAGGAAATATGGCAGAGCCCTACAGGGGCCCGGCACGGAAGGAAGAAGTGCCCCCACAGACCAAGCCCGCCCGCAGATCGGTGGGCCCCCATCACGGACCAGGCCACCGTGTCCCCCCCCCCCCTCCCGAGGACCACCCAGGCATACTCACCTGCCAGATCCTGCCGTATGAGACCTGGGTAACCCACACCGGTGGGACTGTCCAGAAATGGACGGCCGCGCGGACCATTGGGGCCCGGAGAACGGCCACCGACTGGCATGGCGGCAATCCCGCCCCCACTGGACAAACGGCGCCAGAGAATACGGCAGCCAGCGGCGGGGCGGGATTCGCCCCTCCCCCCGGGGATTCTCCGACCCAACGGTGAGGGTCAGAAAAACCCGCCCACAGAATTTGAAGGACTTTGTGACTCACTACGACCATTACAATATCAGTGACCTGCTGATCCAATTCGTAAGATCTATCATAGGTAAGGAGGTCATGAAAGGTGCAAGTTAAGTTATAGTCAACCACAGTTTGCCTGGTCATTCATGTTGAACTCATGTTAACTTGAGATGTTGAAGTGTGGGATAGGTGGCATTTAATGCTTGTTTTGACGGCTCTTATATGGTAAAAATTATTCAGTTTTTATTTAGGTCACCCTAGGCAAGTGAGTGGCCAAGTCCAGTCCCACGTGACTCTGAGTTATAAAGCAATTGAATTAACTAATAATTCTTATAAAAATTCCCGAAGACTTTGGTCCTTAGCTGCCCAATAATTACAGTCACCAGGTTTGTAAGTTGAAATGTAATTATTGTTTATCTATAACAATAATAATGTTGAAATATGCAGTAAATACAACTGGATAATAAGCTAACATACCATCCCCTTTAACTGTCCCACCCTCTACCCATACATACAAGACAGACAGACATAGGTAAAACTAACAAGGATGGAGGTAAAAAGATAAGGGCCGGGATTCTCCCCCAACCGGCGGGCGGGCCGTACCAGCGCCAAAGAATGGCGTGAACCACTCTGGCGTCGGGCCGCCCGGGAGATGCGGAATCCTCCGCACTTCCGGGGGCTAGGCAGGCGCTGGAGTGATTGGCGCCATACCAATCGGCACTGAAGGGCCTCTGCCAGACAGTTCAAGTTGACGCATGCGCGGGATTGCCAGCATGATCTGCCGCATGCGGAGAATAGATACTTCTAGCACAAGAAAGAACCACAAAACACATTCACACTTGAATGAAAAGCTAATACTTAGAGGCTCAGAGACAGGGGAAGAGCCAGTTAAAATGTAGGTGTTTTCATTCCCAGAAACCTAAGACATGAGGCCCAGAAGTGCTATGATCAAGGCCGTGTGACCACCAAATATATTATCAAGCAGCTCATTAGCATGTGGAAGGTACACTTCAGGGTTTGGACACCTCTCAAGGTGGTCTTTATTACATATCAGCCAAGCTATCCGGAATGGTATTGCTGTACTGGATTCTGCATTGCATTACCCAGCAATGAAGCTTTGGACCTGCAAGAAGACAAATGCAGAGCGTCCAGAGCTCCTTTGATTCTGAGGAAGAAGAGGGTGAGGATAAAAATAATGAAGATAAAGAGGAGGAAATTGATGCGGGTAGTGTACCACCAGCTGCACACATCGCTGATGCAAGCACCCAAGATGTCCTAGTTGTCTGACAGACTTTGTATTAGTCTTGCAAAAGTCACTTTTCCACGTGCCAACCCCCCCCCCCCCCCCCCCCCCCCCCCCCCACCCCCCGGTCCCCAGTGCCACTAATACAAGGTCTGTCAGACCCCATAGTCTGTCAACAATTCAGATCCACCCATTCATAAAACAACCTGAACATTCACTCGCCAAGAATGGGTGAGATGCCTAAGTGTTGCAAACCAAAGGGCAGCACGGTAGCATTGTGGTTAGCACAATTGCTTCACAGCTCCAGGGTCCCAGGTTTGATTCCGGCTTGGGTCACTGTCTGTGCGGAGTCTGCACATCCTCCCCGTGTGTGCGTGGGTTTCCTCCAGGTGCTCCGGTTTCCTCTCACAGTCCAAAGATGTGCAGGTTAGGTGGATTGGCCATGATAAACTGCCCTTAGTGTCCAAAATTGCCCTTAGTGTTGGGTGGGATTACTGGGTTATGGGGAAAGGGTGGAGGTGTTGACCTTGGGTAGGGTGCTCTTTTCAAGTGCCGGTGCAGACTCGATGGGCTGAATGGCCTCCTTATGCACTGTAAATTCTATGATGTGTTTCAGCTGAAGGTCAGGAGCTTCATAACAAAACAATATCGAAGAAACTCACATTCCTTGTCCAACAAATCTTGAACCTTCCCCTCTGTAATACTCCTGCATGATGCAAAGCCAATGGTTTTGGCAGCAGTGGAGACAGACCATTCATCAGATGCTGAGAGTGCTAAATTGTCATAGACAGGGTGCCCCCAGCTACCTGGTTGCACAATCAGGCTGCCACATGTCACACAACACTGAATCATGCTGACTTGATGTCAACAACGATATCAAATGGGATCATCTTCATGATGAAGAGCAGCAACATTCTTACCTTGTCACAACTAATTCATGTCCCTACACTCCCACAGGGCCTACACAAGTGCAGCAGGAGTTGAAGATTGTGGATGTTGATGCTTCAACTGTTGTGAGAATGCACACTCACACGACCCCTGTTTAGAAACCAGCATTCGATGGGGTGAGTGAGAGAGATATTTTGGGCCTTCACCTACTGACTCAAGCTTTACAAGTGAGTAAGAGCGAGTGGTGTCTCCAGGGACGGCAGTGGAGAGTCCACGTCAGAGGGCACAGCCCTGTTAGAGCTCTGGAGGAGAATCTTCCACTTCGCTCAGCTTTCTTGACTTGTTCAAGTAATTAAATAGCTTCCGACACAATGCTGGCACTTGGCACTGCGCAGATACCTCTGACCTTCTCAGCAATTTCCATCCCAGCCTTCTTGGTTTTTGCCTCAGGTTTCAGCGGACTAAAGTTAAAGACCAGTTTCGGGCGCATTTGGAGGGTAGTTTCGCCACAGCCATGTTGGTCAGCTCGCGGCCCGTATTCTTTGTGCCACAAGTGAGCCCCGTGAGAATACCGGCATTTCTTGCTCCCTCACAGTCTGATTCGCCTAACTCGTGCCTCAGCAGCTCGTCGCTAACGAGGGGGAGCTGCTTTTAAACGCTCCCTCACCAGGGGCTGTTTGGCACACTGGGCTAAATCGCTGGCTTTGAAAGCAGACCAAGGCAGGCCAGCAGCACGGTTCGATTCCCGTAACAGCCTCCCCGAACAGGTGCCAGAGTGTGGCGCCTTTTCACAGTAACTTCATTGACGCCTACTCGTGACAATAAGCGATTTTCATTTCACCATGCACTCCCAGTCAACACACAAACATGGCATCGCCTCGGCCTGCTCCTTGCTTTCGGAATGCCAACCTCACAAGGCTGCTCACTGTTGTGGATGTGAGGGTAGGCACCCTGTTCCCCGAAGGGAATCGGAGGACCAGCAGCAGGGTGAGTAGTACCCAGTGGCAGTGGCTGTGTTTTCGGGCAGCCTGACCCGGAGGACCACTGTGCAATGTAGGAAGCAGACCAATGATCTGCTATCAGCTGTGAGGGTCAGTTACCATCTCTCTACTGGCATCAGTCCTGCCTGCCACCTGTCAAATTCTCAAACCGCCCCCTCCCCCCTCCCCCCCTAAATCACTGACTGCCACCTCGTGCCCTCCCCACGTTCGATCATCAATCATATGCGATCACTGGCTCAGAATCATCCACGGCTGCGCCCTCTACACTGGGAGCGTGCATGACAGCTACATCCTGGCTGTATCCATCAGCTCAACACACCCCCAACCCCCCAGTTCTCCTCCCCAATCTCACTCCCCCCCTCACCCCTGCCCAATCTCCCAACCACCCCACATTTTGTTCTTCCCCTCTCCCCCCATTCCCTCTTCTCCCCCCTCCAATGGACTGAGTAACATCAGCCCAAAGTGTATTGGCACTGTCAGCAGGACAAAATACAAGACAGGAAAGTGATGACCACCCGCTGTGAGGAAAATCTCTGGTGCTCCTCAGTTTCTGCTAAAGTCTGACTCCTCCATCCTCTGAATCATAGAATCACAGAATTTACAGTGCAGAAGGAGGCCATTCAACCCATCGAGTCTGCACCGGCCCCTGGAAAGAGCGCCCTACTTAAGCCCATATCTCCACCCTATTCCCGTAATCCAGTAACCCCAGCTAACAGTTTTTGGACATGAAGGGGCAATTTAGTATGGCCAATCCACCTAACCTGCAGATCTATGGACTTTGGGAGGGAATCGGAGCACCCGGACGAAACCAACGCAGACACGGGGAGAACGTGCAGACTCCGCACAGTGACCCAAGCCAAGAATCGAACCTGGGACCCTGGAAATGTGAAGCAACTGTGCTAACCACTGTGCTACCGTGCTGCCCCCACTGTGCTACCGTGCTGCCCCCACTGTGCTACCGTGCTGCTGAAAGGAGTCTGCATCGGGGGCTTTTGATCTTGGACCCCTGTGCCCAGAGAGCAGGTGGTGGGGGGAGCGGAGGGCAACAGGGGGTGTGAACAGGCCCGCTGTGAAGATGACAGAGGCTTCACATGGATGAGGTGTGACATGTTTTAATAGTGATCATTTTGTTGTGACGGTCCCACCTTCTCTCAGAGTGCCATCCAATGAGCCAATTCTGCTGGCAAACCTTCCTCAGCACACTCACCCCTGGCTGGATCAGGAGCCCCGAGACCCAAGAGCTCTGCTGGGAACATTAGGGAAGTCTGCTCAGCTGTCCTCCACTCATCCACACACTTACCCGTTGGCTGTGCGAGAGGATCCTCAGTGGTAAAGCCCTGCTCTTTACTGTTTTATTGTTTTATCGTACAATTCTGATTCTCCTCGTGTTCAGGAACACTCTTCAAGCATCTAGGTTTCTTGTCTCTGCATTGCACTAATCATCCTCTGAGACATTGCACCTGTGCCTCCAAGGAGGTACTTGAGAGTTGAGGAGTGTGACGTGCTCTCACAACTGACAAGGCTAATTCCGCATTTGAAATCGGTTTCAGCTGTGAATCTAGAGGCTGCTCAGACTCTAAGGGGATGTAAAATATGCTGCAGGTGAGAAGCTGTAGCAGTGTTTGGTCCTGGAAGTGTTTGGTAGGGCAGGCAGGCTGCAGCTGTAGTTGCCCCTGTTCTGGGCCTCGACAATATTTAAAGATGGCTTGAAGGCCTCACGGACGCAAGGCTCTCACCCCCCCCAGCCCAGGCTAAAGCATTCCGACCTGCAATTCTTCAGCCCCCCAACCAATCCCAATCCCCCTGAGAAGTCTCCCACCTTTCCAAACACTGGGCAGTAGCCCTTGAACTGCATGTCGAAAAATGGAAATGGCTACTCACCTCCTCACTTCCGCTCGGTAGCCATTGCACCAGCTTCACATTTCTGAAAAGGAGTACTAAACGACGCCTGCTGGGGAGTTGGGTAACTTCCGGAAGGCCGATGCTTTTGACTTAAATCTCGTTGATGAGATTGGAATGCTTGTAAGTTAGGATTAATTATATTCTCGCCATTTTTGGGTGAGATCCAGAACGCGCCATTGGGAGTGGGCCGAGTGCATCTCAAAATTGTTCGTGTCCAATGCAAGTCCCAATTTTTCCCTCTCGTTGGTACGCATCGATCTGCACCAGGCACAATGCAGTCGCTGAATCGTGCCTGGCTGTGTGTACCGGGATGGGGAAGAGGTTTATGAAAGGACATTTGTTAACACACAATGCTTACCAAATATAAATCATTCCGTCATTGAATTGAAGCAGAACTAATTGTTGAAGTTTACCCCAAGAGTCATCATAGATTATCATAGAATTTACAGTGCAGAAGGAGGCCATTCGGCCCATCAAGTCTACACCGGCTCTTGGAAAGAGCACCCTACCCAAGGTCAACACCTCCACCCAAACCCCATAACCCCGTAACCCCACCCAACACTAAGGGCAATTTTGGTCACTGAGGGCAACTTATCATGGCCAATTCACCTAACCTGCACATCTTTGGACTGTGGGAGGAAACCGGAGCACCCGGAGGAAACCCATGCACACACGGGGAGGATGTGCAGACTCCGCACAGACAGTGACCCAAGCCGGAATCGAACCTGGGACCCTGGAGCTGTGAAACAATTGCGCTAACCACAATGCTACCGTGCTGCCCTGTCATGGAGTCATGGAGTGATGGAGCTCATTCTCCACCAGCACGTTCGAAAATCAATTTGCTGCCCATTAAAATCAATGGATGGATAATCACAGATAGTGAACTGTTGTTTTCTAATAGTGGCAATGGAGAAGGTACATTTACCCAATTATATTGCTCCACCTTTTTCAAAATGTGCTTGTTCCATTCATCTTATTTCTTTATTTTAATTATTCACTCCAAAAACCTCAGCTGAATCAGACCTGTCGTCTTTTTCTTATGTTGTTTAGTTTGGCTTGGAGAGTTGCCTTGCAAGTATATCTCTGCTTATTTCTTTTCAAATTTAATTTTCTTTTTGGGTGCCCAAAGAAACCGGAATGAATGAGTCATGGGAGGTGAGGAACAAACACTTCAACATGAAATAAATGAAATGAATGAAATGAAAATCGCTTATTGTCACGAGTAGGCTTCAATGAAGTTACTGTGAAAAGCCCCTAGTCGCCACATTCCGGCGCCTGTCCGGGGAGGCTGGTACGGGAAATGTGGACAAGTGTTGACATTCTTGAAAAATAAGAACATTTATTGATGAAAAGATTCTTTAGTTAATCATACCAACTCTGTGTACAGTCTGCATATGATTATTTGGCCATGATATGCATTTATTGTATATAGTGATTTCAACAGAAGAAAATGTCTCAAGGCGCTTCACAGATTCGTTGCAAAAGAAAATTTATCACCAAGCCACATTTTTTGCTGTGTGAGGGCAGATGCCAAAAACTTGAACACAGAGGTAGATTTTAAGAAGAGTCTTAAAGGACTCATCAGGAGAGTGGGGGGGTCGGGGTGATTCTGGATGGGATATGGTCCCTGGACGGGAGTTTGTTGAGGTGGAGGGAAGACAGGTCCTATGGCCACAGAGGTTCCCTGCGGAAGGGTTTCATTTGTGCCGGGTGTGTTTGTTGCTTGGGCTGGGGGGGGTGGGGGGGGGGGGGGGGGGGGGGGGGGGGGGGAGCAGAGTGCATGTTGGCGGGGGGGATTCAGGTTCTGTGGATGCTTGTGTTTTTATTTTTTATAAAAATAATCTTTATTAGTGTCACAAGTCATCTTACATTAACACTGCAATGAAATTACTGTGAATATACCACTGGTTGCCACACTCCGACGCCTGTTCGGGTACACTGAGGGAGAATTCAGAATATCCAGTTCACCTAACAAGCACGCCTTTCGGAACTTTGTGGGAGGAAACCAGAGCACCCGGAGGAAACCCACGCAGACACGGGGAGAACCACAGCCAGAGAATTACATCCAGTTCTGGTCACTGTACATTGAAAAGGATGTGAATGTCCTTGGGAGGGCACAGAGGAGGTTTTACCAGAATTGTTCCAGGGATGAGGGAATTGAGCTACAATCATAGAATCACTACAGTGCAGAAGAAGGCCATTCAGCCCATTGAGTCTGCGTTGACCCTCTAAAAGAGCTCTCCACCCAAGCACACTCCCCCACCCTAACCCAATAACCCCTTAACCTAACCTATGCATCATTGTACACTAAGGGGCAATTTAGCATGGCCACACCACTTAACCTGCACATCTTTGGTCTGTGGGAGGAAACCGGAGCACCCAGAAGGAACCCACACAGACACGGGGAGAAAGTGCAAAATCCACACAGTCACCCAAGACTGGAATTGAACCTTGGTCCCTGGTGCTGTGAGGCAGTGTGTGCCACGGTGCCTATAGTGATCTTTACATGGGTATGTACAGAAGGGGCTGATGGGTAATGGAATGACCACCAGGGGGCAGCACTGGCGTGTATAAAAGCAGGATGCAGGCAGCTCTCTGTCTCTTTGGTTGATTTGACTGTGAGGAGAACAGGGGCAGAAATTTAGCTCAGGGCTGCTAGCGTGGTCAGGCCTAGATGTAGAGCACAGAAAAGTTGTAAACTTTCTACTAGTACAGTTCTTTAAGTAAGAGCTCACGCAGTTATTCAAGTTGTGTTGCTCAATAAACCTTCTGTAAAACTTCTGTACAAATTCAAGCCTTCTTCCAAAGCCTCTACTGTAACTGAGTTGAGTAGAACAGATTACCTGCTCTACAGGTAACAAAACAGTGCCAAGGTTAGCTCAGAGAAAGTGGGTTTTTTTTTCCTGGGGAGCGGAATCTATCAGGTCCTGCTCCAGCAGACTGATGGCATAAATCAAGTCCACTCATTTTTTTTCTTCAACCAGGCTCAAGATCAGGAAAGAAAGCTGACCTGTGCAACTGGAGAGCAATGTGCCAGTTTTTAGTCTGAGTCTGGCACTTTGAAAAACTATAGTAACATTGTACCCATTGCCTTATTTTCTATAAGCCACCTTATTGCCTCTGGGGCTTTGATGTGTGCAGAGGCACTTGCCTCAGTCAGGTAGGAGGTCCATTGACTGCCCTTTTAAGTGAGATCGTATTGTTGTTCCCACATAATTTATTTTCCTAGAACAGGCCACTCTACTTTTGCCAGAATTGTAAAACTTGATGGGGTGCCACTCCACAACAAGTACGGCTAACCAGAATTCTCTCCCACTCTTACTGCCTGCCATTGGTATGTTGGAAAGATTTGTATATTGATATTTGTAGGTTATGAACGCACTTTCCTTGGCCATCAGGTCCTGGGGCGAGACTTGAATTGGAGCTTCTGTCTCAGAGGCAGGAACGCTACCCACTGTACCATAAAACATGAGATACTATGGAGAAGTATTTGTTGGGGATTCCTAAATGAAAGATGAAGATGGCTATTAATAAATTCGATACAAAATTCTGGAGAAACATTTTTAATGCAAAGAGAGGGAAGAGTTTAGAACAGGCTGTTATCTGAGGTGCTTGGTGTGAAAGGCAAGGATTTATTTAAGGGAAGTTAGATAATCACCTAACTGGGAAAGGATATGGAAGGATATACTGACAGGGTGAGGGGATGTAGGGTGGTGGCTCATGTGATACAGAGGCCAATTGGTCTGAATGACCTATTTCATAGCTGCGGATATAATCAATTGAAACCTGAGGCTCATTGTTTGAAGTGAACCCCACAGAAATAAGTGCTGTAATTACTTTTGTAAGACCAGAGGTTGCACTCTTTTCCTTTGCAAATCTGTTGGCTTTTGAGCTCCCTATTAGGGTTGGAAGAGGGCAGGTTGCACAAGGCTGCTCATTGTGGCCATAGAACCTGCTTCAGATATGTTAATGAGATCCAATTCTCAAAATCAGCCTCGCCTTCCATTACATCTCTTCCCCGATGGTTAAAATCCACCCTAATGACTCTGCTATTTCTAAAATGTTCATTGCTTCTTGTGTCTTATGGAAGCCAAAATTTACCTGGAAATACTTAGTTTAAGTGCTCGATAAGTTTGGACGATGTTGTTTATCTCATAGTATTAGAGGAAACTTTGTATTAATTTCCACTGTTAATTACTTGTTAGAGCTCCGTCTGCTGGACTTGAGTCACTCTGCATTTGGAATCACAGCAGCAAGCAGGGGCATTCGATAAAAGAAGTTTTCACAAAACTCAGGCAAAGTATAGGCCACATACTTGTTGGTAAAATACCACCACTGACAGATTTTAATGGTGACATTTAAAACAAATCACAATGACAAACCCATCAAAGCGTCGGTGATTCTGTTTTACACTGAAACTCACAGAAGTTACATTTTTCACAAAAACCTGTTAACTGGAGAAAAATGAGACTTCAACTTGACAGCTCTGCATGAACCACTCCAGCAGCAGAATATTCTCCTGTATATAGTTGCAGGTCGCAGGTGTTCTTTCAGCCTCATAAACTAGGTTTCTGCTGCCTCAGTCACAAAACCTGCTGGGCAAAATGAGTTTTTCTGCGAGTACAGACCGAAGTTCATTCCATTAGAGATTATTAGCTGTAAGTGAACATAATGGCATGACGGAAGCTTCACCGCCTTAAAGAGCACAGCGCAGAAATAGAGGCAATGGAGGTCATAGCTGGCAATCTGGATTGCCAGCCCATTGTAGAACCTGTCCAGTGTTCATTTGTTCAGAACTCTATTGATAATAAGCTCAGTAACTTAATAATTTGAATGTCACCTGTGGTAGAATGATTGCATGAGGCGCTGGGAGTTAGAGGGCTAATTTAAAACCTTAGCTTGAACACAAGATCCAAGCTGATACTCAGTACTGAGGGAGCCCATCAGTGTCGGAGATGCGGCCTTTTGGGAGAGGCATTAAACCAAGGCCTTATTTGATTTCTCATGTGCATGTAAGAGATCGCACAACACTATTTTTGAAAAAGTACAGATGGGTTCTGACCCACATTTGTCCCTCAACCAACATTGCTAACACAGATGATTTCGCCGTTATCGTATTGCTGTTTGTGGGGTCCAGCTGTGTGCAAAAAATATTTTATCCCAGGGGCAACACAGTGGCGCAGTGGGTTAGCCCTGATGCCTCACAGCGCCGAGGTCCCAGGTTCGATCCCGGCTCTGGGTCACTGACCGTGTGGAGTTTCCAAATTCTCCCCGTGTTTGCGTGGGTTTCGCCCCACAACCCAAAGATGTGCAAGGCTAGGTGGATTGGCCACGCTAAATTGCCCCTTAATTGGAAAAAATTAATTGGGTACTCTAAATTTATTAAAAAATATATATATTTTATTCCAACAATGGTGACACTCCGAAAGTACCTATTTGATTGCAAAGTTCTTTGCAGTACTCTGAGGTTGATAAAAGTGCGATACGAATGCAGGTCTTTCTTTAAGGGGATAAAGTTCAGCAGTGTAGGAGTTTCACTTGCTACCTTGTCTTGCTGTATAACAGGGGACAAGAAATGATAAGGCCCCCACTGGATCCTCACAACAGCCTGACAAGATGGCAACGTTAGAGTGTGTATAACTGATAGAGAGAACCTGAAGCGCAGGAAAAGCCAAAGAAATATTCAGGTGGTTTCTTGCCCCTTAGAGAAGGAAATATATGAGGCGGGATACTCTAATACTGGGGCTATGTCCCCACGCTGGCGTGAAAAGCGGCGCCAACCACTCCGGCGTCAACGGTCCCCGAAAGTGAGGAATTCTCCCCTTCCTCGAGGGTATGTCGACGCCGGAGTGGTCCCCGCAGCTCCAGCCAGCGCAGAACGGCCCGGGCAGGTATGCGCATTTCCTACGGCCGTCGTATTTCGGCGCATGCGCGGGGGTTCCCTTCTCCGCGCCGGCCCCCGGGCAATATGGCGGAGCCTTACAGGGGCCCGACGCGGAGTAAAATAGGAAGCAGCCCGCACGCCGTTCCGTAGGCCCTGATCGTGGGCCAGGCCACACCCCCCGCCCCCTCCAGCGTTGGATCCCCCCACCCGTCCCCCTCCAGGACAGCCCCTGCAGACTCACCTTCTACGTCCCGCCGCATGGGACCTGAGTAAACCACGCCGGCGGGACTCGGCTTAACTCGTCGGCCATTCGGTTCATCGGGGCCCGGAGAATCGCCGGGGGCCCGCTGTCAACGACCACCGATCGGTGCGGCGGGAATCCCACGGGCACCCGAGAATTGGCGCCGGAGAATGGGGAAGCCGGTATCGGGGTGGGAGGTGTCTCGCATCCCCCCCCCCCCCCCCCCCCCCCCCCGGGTATTCTCCGACCCGGTGCCAGGTCGGTGAATCTCGACCATGATCTATTACACTGTTGGCTTCAGCAAATGAGATTGTAACGAAAGCATACATAACTGGGAATGAGTGTCAGTCATGTATAAAAGTAACCAATAGTGTGCCACATAGTTAGGGTTCATGGAATTGGGGGTAACATGTTAAGAGAATGGGTATACAGTGATATGCAATTCTTATAGGGCTTGAAGTCCAAAACTATGGATCACATTCTCAGAATAAAGGAGAATTGGAGATTGGTCACTTTTAACTGAGATGGAGAGAAATGTCTTCACTGAAAATGTCGAGAATCTTTCAGATTCTCTATCCCTGAGAGCTCTGGATGTGCAATCGTTGAGTTTATTCAAGACAAAAACAATATATTTTTGCATTTTAAGGGAATAAAAGGACAAGGGGATAGTGCAGAAAGGTTTAATTGAGCTAGAAGGTCAACTATGATCTTGTTGAATGGTGGGACAAGCTCAAAGGCTGACTGCCCCCATTGCTGTTCCTATTTCCTACGTTTTGACTTGTTGGGCTGAAGATATTTAGAGATTTAATGGTAATTCCACAATCTGTTAGGAATGACCAATCTGCTTATATTTTATACACAAGCACAGTTACAAATCACTCTGAAACAAGTAGAATAAAAACTCAGCAAGTTTTGTTTTCAAGGAAATGCTTCAGGTTTTGTTTGAAGATGCTCGCTGAGATAAGTTCATTATTGAATGGAAGTAGAATAGAGGATACATTTGTAAACAACCCACTAGTTCAAATGTCTGACAAGGAATTGGACCACTTAGCTTGGATAGCCATTATAAACAGCTCAATAACACACCGACATGAACAAAATGGAACCCGTGAAGTTAGTCGAGGAATGAGATGGAAGGGCAGTTTAAAACCAGTCATGGGAGCAACCTAGTTGAGATTTGGAAAGGATCATTTGAGGCCTCATTGATCAATAGCATAAGGTACATCCACAGGCTCAAGAAGCTATTAGCAAGTGAATAATATTAAAGGTAGGTTTTTCTTCATGGGTTGGACAAATTACTCAATATTTTCTTGGGTATTTCATAATGCATATTTTTATGGGGATATAAGGGCTGTCAATAATCTATTTAGGTCCATCACTGAAAAAAGGTACAAAGGAACAGACTGTGGGAGACCTCACTGCTATAAGGGCTGGAGAGAAACTCCACTAGAAAAGCTCTTGGGTAGTTTGAGAAGTCATGGAGGCTGAGAAGAAAAGAACAAAAAATTAAGGAAAGAGCTGTTGTCCACACCAATCGTCCACTCCCATCTGTACCTATTCTCGCTCCTTGCCATGAGCAGATGTTTTGGCGACATAACTAAAGTATTATATCCCATATTTAACTCTGATAAACCACAACAAAACAATCATTTTTGTTGCAGTCAATCCTGATTAGATATCAACTATGTTTCAAACGAATGCAAAACAAGTTCTTTCCCTGTAGGGAATCGTAACAGTGGGGATATGTGCATAAGGCGGGATGGGCTTTGGTGAAATACAGGGCAAGATTTTTTAGTGATAATGATGGTGAAGCAGTCAGCATTCTCCACCACTATTTCACTGAAATCAACAGCAAGCTTGGGGAGACCACTGATGCACAAAGTAATGCAGAAATCCCAAAGAGCTGTCAGTGATTCCACCCTCCACCAGAAGGAGTGCTGTTGAGGCACCTCCAGTTTACAATCCAAGCAAAATCTCTAATCTGATCAAAACTTCCGTTCTTACCCTGTTATTTTTGCTGAAAACACCCTGAAAAAAGTTACACCATTGTTCAGTGAGGCGTAACTGTGTATAATAACTATAATTACTGCTGAACACCCGTAAAAGCTAATTTAGAATTGCGGAATCTGAAATTCTTTCATTATCGGAACAACATTTCACATGTATATGCTTATAAAATATTTTTATCTTTGTTTTGGCAATCATAATCATTTAGTTCAATATCTGAAAATTTAAATTAAAAGTGAAGGCTACCAAGTACATTTTACCCTCTGGTTTGTTCTGTGTACACATACTTCAAGCGGGATTTTCCAGCACAGTCCTCGCACCTCCTTTGCACCTCCTCCTCCTCAGCCTGCTAGGCGGCTGGGTCCCCATCTTCACCGGCTGCCTCCTGTTCCTCTGGGGCAGACTCCACTGCTGCAGGGTCTTCCTCGAGCAGCTCCAGCTTGGACAACCTCAGTGCATTCCGCAAGGCTGCGATGATTAGGATGAAAACCTGGTTTCATTCTGAAGTCCATTGTTTGCAAGGCGTGAAACACAGACATGTTGCATGGTGCGTACCCCCGTGCCCAACCAGGTCCACCGGGCGACACAGCGACCCCAATCTGCCCTGCAGATCCTGCCCTTGCATTTTCCCTCCTCTCCTCCCCCATCCCCACACCTTAGGGCCTCCCCCCTGGGGCAGGATCCCCCCGCCCTCCCAAGGACTCCGCTAGCCACCCTCCAAGCCAGGTCCCACCGAGATGGACCACGTCCATTTCACGCCGGTGGGACTGGCCAAAAACGGCGGCCGCTCGGCCCATCGGGGCCCGGACAATTGCCGGGGGGGGCCACTGTCAACGGCTCCCGACCGGCGCGGCGTGATGCCCGCCCCCGCCCGAAAACCATCGCCGGAGAATTTGGCAGCCGGCGTCGGATCGGCGGGGTGGGATTCACCCCCCCCAGCAATTCTCCAACCCGACGGGGGTCGGAGTATCCCGCCCATGGTGTCACAAACAAGGGAGCTTTAATTATCAGAAAAAGAACTACAGTATTTTGCTCAATGATGCCTTCTGTGTTTCCGAATGTCACATCAGCCTGACGTGGTCTTTCTTTAATCAATCCAGCTGATTTGAAATAGCTTTTTCCCTAATTTACACTAACTCAGCACTTTCCTTGTCTTTTATTCGAGGCTTATTTATCATATCAGATCACAGCTTATTGTCTCATTGTCAGACAATCTCCATGCTTGCAGGCCACTGTTTATTTGCTCTCACCTTTCCGTCTAGTGGAGACAGCTCCTGCATTCTCTGAACATGTCTCTGCAGTAATGTGTTAGTATAGTCCTGCAACCAGAATAGCAACTGTGTCTCCTTTCAATCTTTTCCTCACATATTCACAGGCAAATGTTAAGATCCTTTGTTGGTGGGTTTGTCGGCGGCAGGAAGGGGTGGGGTGGGGCTGAAAAATTCTTTATGTGGCTCCCCACTTTCACCCGCCCAACCTCACCATTGAGGCCACCCCTTGGCCCAATTTAGACCTTCAGTAGCCACTTCAGGTCCATTTCCTGCTAGGCCTCAATTTTCAGGCTGGTGGAAGAAATTCAGGGGCAGAGAAGAAGGCTGAAATGTGACCTTGCTCAGGCCGCAGGCCGGAAGGTGTGTGGGGGGGGGGGGGGGGGGGGGGGGGGGAGATGGTCTTCATTTGGACTATTAACAAAAAGTTCTGGCCGCTCCGAGTTCTTTCTGTTCAGCAATACCTCTACCCACCTCTTCCCATCTCCTCGGGCCTCACCTCCCCTCACTGCCCTAAGACCCTCAAACCCTACTTGCAATTGGACTCCAGGGATAGATTCTCAGGACTGCTTACAGTTCCAGTCTTGGCCACTGCAGGTTCTGGTGCTACTGGGAATCCATCTCGCAACGAAGGAGCAGAAGTCCTGCCTCCAGCCAATTAACATTCATTGTTAAATGCCTGTGTGGCTGTAAGTGAAACTCGGACATCCAAAGAATTTTCAAGAATTTCAGTTGTTGCTTTATACTTCCAAAGCTCAGTACTTAGTTTGATCTTAACCTTCAACTGTTCACCAGCATCACGCACTCTTGCAATTATGGCATACATCGATAATAATAATAATCTTTATTGTCACAAGTCGGCTTCCATTAACACTGCAATGAAGTTACTGTGAAAAGCCCCTAGTCATCACATTCCATCGCCTGTTCGGGTACACGGAGGGAGAATTCAGAATGTCCAAATTACCGAACAGCACGTCTTTCGGGACTTGTGGGAGGAAACCGGATGGAGCACCGGGAGGAAGCCCACGTAGACATGGGGAGAACGTGCAGTACACTGGCCAAGCTGGGAGTCAAACCTCGGACCCTGCAGCTGTGAAGCAACAATGCTAACCACTGTGCTACCGCGGTCCAGTAAATGGTCGCCTTCACAGGATAATTGTAATCCTGTCTGGATAATGTCTCAATACTATCCTTCCTGAATTCATATGGCAGTGCCTGGCCGGGTCTGTGGAATTTGCCAGACACATTTCCATTCTTTTGCTTTGAAGTAGTTTTTCACTCCGTGGTGTTGGCTTCTGAATAAAACAACTGTGTTTTCTGCCCAACGGACCCTTGGGAAAGAAAGATAGAACTTAAGTTTATATTATGCATTTCCTGTTCTTTTGAATTGCACTCCATGTTGTTCTGGAGGCAGACGAGCAACACATTTATGCAAAGCAAGATCCCAAGAATTGATGGTTAGATGACTGGTCAGCTAACCAGTTTTAGTTGATGGTTGAGTACTGAGTGGAACTGTAGATTAAACTCCTTTGCCTTTTTTCAAAAAGTGCCATGCATCTCTTTTAGGTCACCTGGACCAAATAGTTGGAACACCTGAGGATCACCACACCTGAGGCGAGGGGCAAAGTTGAGAAGGCTTCATGAATAACATCAGCCAGGTACAGGAATTGACCCTACGATTCTGGTCTCACTCTGCATCACAAACCAGCCTGTTATTCTTTCATGGAATGTGGGCGTCGCAGGCAAGGCCTCCATTTGTTGCCCGTCTCTAAATGCCTTCAAACTCTGACATTTTAAGAGTCAACCATATTGCTGTGGATCTAGAGTCACATATCGGCCCCACCAAGTAAGGACGGCAGATCTCTGGCACTGAGTGAATACTTCGTGAGGGGGGGGAGGTTGGGCGAGAGAGCTCGCTAATGTATTAAAATGATTTCCCCGGGCTCCCGCGACACGATTCTCACTCCTCCACCAGAGGTGTGGGGGTGTGTGTGGGGAGGTGGGGGGCGGGGGGCGGGGGGGGATTTCAAAACCCACTCACGGCGGAGAGAATCATGTTTTTTGATTCCATTTGGATTTTGAGCCTTCACCGAGCTTTGGAAAATCCCCGCTCCATTCTGAGGCTCTGGAGGCAGCTAGGCCCATCAAAGGCAATGGAAATTTTAGAATATTCCAGGAAAATGTTCTTTCGGTAAAACAAGGGAAACTGTTGATGTGGGGAAGGGGCAAATTCTGGAATTCTGATATGCAGAGAATCGTCGGAGAATCCGCCGAGATGGCAATCGAGGTGCTTCACACAGGCCCCCGCTATTCTCCAGCCCCGGGGGGGGGGGGGGGGGGGGGTGGTTTAGCACACTGGGCTAAATCGCTGGCTTTTAAAGCAGACTAAGGCAGGCCAGCAGCACGGTTCAATTCCCGTACTAGCCTCCCCGAATAGGCGCCGGAATGTGGCGACTAGGGGCTTTTCACAGTAACTTCATTGAAGCCTACTTGTGACAATAAGCGATTTTCATTTCATTTTCATTTTTCAAGTCCCGACGGCGTGACCCCAGGTCACGCCACCGACGTTCACCCCTACAAAATCAATTCGTCAGCCAGTCCAGCCGGGGTGGATGGGGAGGGTGGGGGGTTGGATGGGGAGCGTGTGGGGAGTGGAGGGGTGGATGGGGGCTGGGGGTTGATGGGGAGGTGGGGAGAGGCTGGGGAGGGGTTAGGGGGCACCTTCCCCAACCCCCACCCCCCACACCACACCCAACCCCCCATCCACCCCCAGCCCCCATCCACCACCCCCACACGCCCCCATCCAACCCCCCCACCGCCACGCCCCACCCACCCCCTCCTCCCCACCCAGCCCCCCCTCCTCCACACCCAGACCCCCCTTCCTCCCCACACCGTCCCCCCCTTCCTCCCCACCCAGATCCCCCCTTCCTCCCCATCCAGAACCCCCCTTCCTCCCCACCCAGTTCCCCCCTTCCTCCCCACCCAGACCCAACCTTCCTCCCCACCCAGTCCCCCCCTTCCGCCCCACCCAGCCCCCTCCCCTTACACGTGGCATGGTGTCATCGTGGCGCCGTGCGATGACGCCGCCGCTCCAGGGCTCTGCACACTGCGCTCCTCGCGGCGCCACTGCGGGCCTCCTCTCAGGCAGTGAATTGGCCGCAGCGTAGGCCCGTTCGTGCCATTGTGGAATGCGACGGTGTTCACGATGGCGCGGGCACTTGGTCCGCGCTGCGGAGAATCGCTCCCTATGTGTTGATGCCGACGGGGAAACAGTGGCGGTTTACGTCAGAAAAAATGGCACAAAAGTTGAACCGATCCTCTGTTTGGTGGGGGGGCTAACAGGCAGGCAGCGTAGAGACCCTGGCTTTAGCTGTGGATACGGTCGTAGAATTGCCAGGTCCGTGGCCGCGCATGCACACGGCGTCAGCCTGCAGCAGCCGCGCGTGGAACCGGCCTGCTCTAAATAGTGCCCCTCTCTGGCCAGGCTCATCACCCCTAGACCACTCCCCACGGGTTCCCCCAGCCCCCGCCAAAGCCCCCCCCCCCACCCTCCCTGCCTGCAGATTGGCTCCCCCCAGACTATGGCGGCGCTAGATTCAGACCGCAGCCGCCATGCCGGGTTCCCAAAGAAAAAAGCACACATAGTTTGACACATCGTTCATGAATTGTTTATTAAAATCATTGAACTTTAGGTAAGCACATTGGCGCAGTGGTTAGCACTTCTGCCTCACGGTGCCGACGTCCCAGGTTCAATCCCGGCCCTGGGTCACTGTCAGTGTGGAGTTTGCACATTCTCCCCGTGTTTGCATGGGTTTCGCCCCCACAATCCAAAAGATGTGCAGGGTAGGTGGATTGGCTACGCTAAATTGCCCCTTAATTGGAAAGAAAATTGGGTACTCTAAGTTCATAAAAAAAATCATGGAACTTTGGTTTCAGAAAACTGCAGCTAAAAGAAATAATTACCCAAGTGACTAAAGTTTCATTTATATGAATAATAAATGTATACTGGACATTATCCTTTAATATTGTGCTCATAAATAGTTAATGGCTGGCATTAACAAATATGCTGTGCCAAGTTTTCTGAATCAATATTAATAACAATAGTGCCTGTTTTTCATTTTATTCCCAGTTTATATGCAATGTATATATTTATTTATAATGATTGTTGTACATTACAGTTGATGGATGAGCCTGTATCACCGAGAAACAAACGGAGAATGATGCTTGTTAAGGACTACACCACTGTCAGCCGTTTGGTCTGATTATTGCTCACCGCCAAGGATGTGCGGCCAACAATCACTTTAAACATGTGGGCCTGATCTCAGCAAAGCGGTGGCTTGCTGAACATTCAGGCCCAATATCAGTGGCTTCAGAGCAGTGATGGGCAACCTGGGCTAGTGAGTGGATCCCTTGAGTCGCCCTCCTTCATTCTCAGTGGGCCGCACAATTGAAATCGAACATGTTCTCTAACTACAACCCTTGAATAAGATTGAATTCATTTAATACATGTCAAATACTTCATAAGTGAGAGAAAACGTGTAATCATTCATATATTAATAGAACTGTCATCAACTTCAAGTGGTAAAAATAAAATAAATATTTAGGCTTGATTGGATGCAAAGGGAATGCACGGCTCTCACAGTCATTGTTGTGCGCAGTCTGCGTACACCTCATTTTGTGTCCTTGTTTTACATGCGTATCTTAGGTTGGGAGTGAGGGAGATCTGGAGGCCTCTGGGCCCTAAGGGGAGGGCGCCCCCAGTCTGGGGGAGGGGGGGGGTTCTGATGGAGGCAGCCCCCGTTTCCCTTCTGAGCTTGAATTTTGTTCTAATTTGTGTCCCCCCCACCGATCCATTATCAGTTCACCAGCTTAAAAGCCGAGGTTGGATGGGAAAGGTTCTTAAGTGGCCCTTAATTTACCATTAAGTGGCCACTTTAGGGCCTTAATTGGGGAAATGACCCACTTCCCAGCCGAGGCCTTGCCTGCGCCGCTGTAAAACTGTGAACAGGTCGCTGCTTGTTTCAGATTCCAGCTCCCGTCTCACAACCCACCAGGTGGGAGTTGGAAGAGAGGAAAATTCTGCACTTGAGATTTGAATGTTTTATTTGTCTTGCTTTCTTATCATCCTCACTTTTTTCTGTTTCTCTTGAGTTTATATCTTACATTCTTCCTCCTCCGCAGTCTCCCCTTGCTTGACGAATCCAGCAATCTTCCACATCCCCTGAATCCAAGATAATAGAGTAGGAACTTTAACTGGTCACCAGGGAAGCCCTGAACACATTTTTTCCTGTGGATTCCATCCCTCTTACCCACTCCTCTGCCTGCTTTAACTTTGTAAGAAGTCTTACAACACCAGGTTAAAATCCAACATGTTTGTTTCAAACACTAGCTTTCGGAGCACTGCTCCTTCCTCGGATGAATGAAGAGGTATGTTCCAGAAACATATATATAGACAAATTCAAAGATCCCAGACAATGCTTAGAATGCGAGCATTAGCAGGTAATTAAGTCTTTACAGATCCAGAGATAGGCTAAGCGTTCTCCAAGGCGGCCTTCAGGACGCGCGACAATGCAGAATCACCGAGCAGAAACTTATAGCCAAGTTCCGCACGCATGAGTGCGGCCTCAACCGGGACCTGGGATTCATGTTGCATTACATTCATCACCCACCATCTGGCCTAGGCTTGCAAAATCCTACCAACTGTCCTGGCTTGAGATAATTCACACCTCTTTAACCTGGAGTTACCCCTATCTCTGGATCTGTAAAGACTTAATTTGCATTGGGCTATCCGAGTAGATGGTCCAGTGGTAAGTAATAAATTATATTCCCTGCTAGTGAGTGTTTGAATTTGCACTTGTATTCCCAATCGACCTTGTGTTCGATGTCGGTCGAAGGGTTGAAGAGATATATTCACATTTCCTAATAGCCTGTAGAAACTTGCATTGAAGCCTTGGTTATCAAGTTCCCTGTTCATCGTAATGAATGCCCAATTAAAACTTCGAAAGAAACAAAAGCTTGCCCTTGAGCTCAGCACCAACATTTATTCTGAACTTCAGCAGTTTTTGAATTGTGTTCTTAAAAGTCAATGATTCCCAATAACAAACATATTAAAAGAAAGAACAATTTATAGCATACTGGTACAGCAAATGCAGCATGCTAATTCGAACATTTTTCTTTATATCATTCACATAAGTGAGTTATCTTCATTTTCTTTCCATACCAGTTTGTCAACATTCAGGAGAAAGAGAGAATTCATCTCTTTGCAATGGCATTTAACCTGAATCAACTCATCATACAGCTCACTCTCAAAATGACAAGCTCGATAAAGGAACATCCTATCCCTTTTAATAGAAGGGTTCTAAAGCATACCTTCTAAAGATATTCTCGTCACTTTGGGAAGCTAATCAGCATAAAGAATTACGAAGCACAAACACAATTATTGCAAAATGAAAACCCTACCAACCAGAGCCACACACGGGGGGGGGGGGGGGGGGGGGGGGGGGGCTGGCTCCATTCATTCTCTACATACAATATCCAGAAGAAGTAAAACTGCACAAGTCACACTTTCCACAATTGACTCGTTATGATTTTGCTCAAACAGAAGAAACATTGACATAGGCCATCATGCTCACATTTACGCCTCTCATACAAAAAAAACAGCAACGAATAGTCAACAGCATGATCAGCAGGGAGTGACGTTCAGGATTCTAGAAGAACTGCAGGGTAAATTGTAGAATAAAGACATCATCCATGTCGCATGAGAAGGCAAAGAATAAGGCAGGATCAAGGATTCCCATCTATCGATCTCTTCCATCTCTTCCACCATGCAATCTCTCTGACTCTCGAGAGGTCCTTATCCTAAGCCCCAGCCAAGGGGAATGACTTAACCCGCTAGGCCACATCTAACCCATCACAACAGGCATCAAGAGTAGGACGATATGGGACCAGTAATTGGTGGGCACGACCGAACCCCTGCCTCGAAGATAGGATACGTTGTGCTCCATTGAATCGATACACCTCGGCTCCAAATCAAGATTACCAAAGCAATTTTTGAAATCCATCGGGAACTCACCTCACACCTCTTGCCAGGGAACAGGTTCGGGGACACACTCCGCCCATCTATCTCCCAAACTGATCAGGATAGATGACACAGCTTGCAGCAGGATCTCAATGGTGTGAAGGTGGCCTGACCCAGGGGCAGCGCTCTTTCGAATAAAACAACCCTCTCATGCGCCTCAACCGCTCTTTTAAAAGTAACCCGCAATCCTTCAAAGTGAGCTGGGACAACCTACACCGTAGAGCTGAGATTCTCAACCAAGACAACATCTTCGATGGGGGCCATCATCCAAATGCATACGGCACCACCAAGGCAATAACCAGCTCCGCTGTAACTGCGCCATTGCAAGCACTCCAAACGCCACGAGCAAACAAGGATTTTAACATTTCATCTTGGCTCTTTCTCGCAAAAATAAAACAATCATGAACTTCCAGACACATAGCGCAAGCCGTGTAGGTCAAGAAAAAGCAAATATGAAATGTGCACCAGAATGAAATGAAGGAGTAACAGTCGAGCAGAGCCAAAGCTCGCAAAAACGTAACCACGTCCGCATTCACATCCGCATGCCCCCATCCCCCCCCAACCGTTCCCATTTTGTAACATCTGTTGTAAACCTTGTGGCCGCAATGGCATGCCAAATCTGAAAGTGGGGTCTCGCCAACGAGCTTCCCGTTTTCCAGCTCTGCCGGGATTCTGTGACTGTGTCACCATTTAAGCTTACGGCAAATGCGGATGCAAGATCCCCCCCCAAAGAATGGGATGCAACAAAAAAACGGTCATGATGCAGGTCAGATGAATTCTTCAAGCAAGAATCACATCAGATACAACCATTTGAAAAGGGAGCTAAAGAACGACTGCAGGCCAGTTAGTTTAGCATCAGTGGCGGGTAATGTATCAGAAACATATAAAAAAAACAACAGAAACTTGGAGACATCATTAAGGAGAGGTAGCATAGATCTATAAAAAGGCAATAGTGCTTGACTAAGCTAATTGAATTTTTTTGATCAAGTAGCAGAGAAGGGTAATGAAAAGATTGTCCAAAGGATGTCCCGAAGCATGGTACATTGGCGAGACCATGCAGATGCTGCGACAACGAATGAACGGACATCGCGTGACAATCACCAGGCAGGAATGTTCCCTTCCAGTTGGGGAACGCTTCAGCAATCAAGGGCATTCAGCCTCTGATCTCCAGGTAAGTGTTCTCCAAGGCAGCCTTCAGGACGCGCGACAACGCAGAATCGCCGAGCAGAAACTTATAGCCAAGTTCCGCACACATGAGTGCAGCCTCAACCGGGACCTGGGATTCATGTCGCATTACATTCATCCCCCACCATCTGGCCTGGGCTTGCAAAATCCTACCAACTGTCCTGGCTTGAGACAATTCACACCTCTTTAACCTGTGGTTACCCCGATTTCTGGATCAGTAAAGACTTAATTACCCGCATTCTAACCATTGTCTTGCAACTTTGAATTTGTCTATATATCTGTTTCTGGAACATACCTCTTCATTCACCTGAGGAAGGAGCAGTGCTCCGAAGGCTAGTGTTTGAAACAAACCTGTTGGACTTTAACCTGGTGTTGTAAGACTGCTTACAATGAAAAGATTGTAATGGATGTTGTCTGCATGACTTTTCAGAAAACACTTGACAAATTGCCATATAAAAGGCTGGTTAACAAAATGTGGCACTTGGAATACGAAGATCTGTGCGGATAAAAAAAGATGAAATGAAAATCGCTTATTGTCACGAGTAGGCGTCAAATTAAGTTACTGTGAGAAGCCCCTAGTTGCATACATTCCGGCGCCTGTTCGGGGAGGCTGATACAGGAATTGAACCGTGCTGCTGGCCTGCTTTGGTCTGCTTTAAAAGCCAGCAATTTAGCCCAGTGTGCTGATCCAGCCCCCAAATGGTGAATTGACAGAAAACACTGAGTCATGGGCATTTGTTTTCAGATAGGATGGAAGACACAAAACGTCCACAGGGGTCAGTACCAGGGCCATTGCTTTGAGATACACGTAAATGACTTGGATGCTGCAATACAGAGTAAAAAAAACTTAATTTTCCAGTGATACCACACTTGGAAGGGAGGCAAACAGCGAGGATGATACTGGTTAAATGCAACAGGTCATAGACAGGCGAGCAGAATGGGTAGACAGGTGGCAAATTGATGTTAATACAAAGAAAAATGAGATGATGGCCCGGATTCTACAGTTTGCAGACTGAGTGCTGATGGCGGCGGTGGGAACAGTGGCGGGAAAAGCTGCACCAATCTTCCGTCCGGTGAGGAGGGGGGGTGGTGAGCAGCCATGCAGTGTAAAGCCCCCGGCTTTACCTGTGGATACGGCCGGAGAATTCCCGGGTCCGTGGCCGCGCATGCGCACGGCGGTGGCCTGCAGCGGTTGTGCCGTGCATCTTGGCGCCTGCCGTGCGCGGACCCGGCCTGTCCCCCTGTAACCAGCCTCGCCATGCCCGGACCACCCCCCACCTGTCCCCTCATCTACTGATGAAGGCCCCCCCCCTGCCAGCGGAACGGCTCCCCCCCTCCCCAACTGTGGACTGTGGACTCAGTCCGTAGCCGCCACGCGGGATCCACGGGAAAAAAAAGGATCAGTGTTCCACACCGTCGGGAACTCGGCCCATCGGGGGCGGAGCTTTGGGGGAGGGCCTCAGGTGACGTCCTGAGGCCATTCCAACGACGTGCAGTGTACTGCATCGTAAAAGCGGCACTGCCCCCAATTTTGGCGCAAATGGGGATTCTCCGGCCGATGGCTGAACGCGATTTCGCCGACCAGCGAATCCTGCCTGATGTGTTTTGGCAAAAAGGCGAGGGAGAGGCAATAACACCTTAATGGCCTTACTTTAAAGAGTATGCAGGGACAAAAGGAAGCTGGAGGTGCATGTGCATAGATCTTTGAAGGTGGCAGATGTAGCGAGAGGGTGATTCACAAAGTCTATGGATTCATGGGCTTCATAATCAATGGCATCGAGTACAAAAGCTGGGAAGTTAAGCTGAACATTTATAAAACTCTGGTTAGGTTACACTAGAGCATTGCATTGAGTTCTGGTCGCCACATATTAGGAGAGGTGTACGGAGAGGTGTATGGATAACTGGGGGGGTCCAGAAGAGATTTAATAGAATAGTTCTAAGGATGTGGAACTACAAGATCAGGTTGGAGAAGCTGATGCTGTTGTCCTGTGGCAAAGGAGATTGAGGGGAGATTTCCTTGAGGTGTACAAGATTAGGATAAGTTTGGATAATGTAGGCAAGGAAAAACTCTCCATTAGCTGATGTTTGAAGCACAAAAGGCTTTTAAGCTTTTTGGCCAATTGACACAGGGGAACTGGGAGAAAGACCTTTCTTATGTTGCGAGTGTTAATGACCTGGAACTCAAGGCCTTTGAAGTTGGCGGAAGAAGAGGCATTCAATTATTTCAGAAAGATATTGGATTGACACACATGGACCCTGAATGGCGACCTTCTGTGGCATAAATGACTCGGTGGTCTTGATTTCACGGGGCACCGTAACGTCAATTGACAGCCCACCAACCCAAAAACCAGTAGGCCTTCAATTTCAGCCCATGCAATGAAAACTGCTGGTCCACTCAACCAACCTTCATCTTCCCCTGTCACGAGTAAAATAACAGTGGAGGCAGAATGAAGCTGCTAATTGCCCGTTAAGTAGTCACTTAAGCTCCTCAATAGGCCCAAGAATGAATGGGTCATCTGATGCCTTCCTCACTCAACCCAATATGGGAGTCAGATCAGGGGGGTGGGAAGGCCGTGCACTTTATTTTCAAAGCTGCCCCACCTTCAAATGTGCTAGCCCGAGGTTGTAAAATCCAGCCCATGACTCCAAGAGCACAATTTACCTCACTGCCAGAGATCGGAACATTAAAAAGCGAGACCAAAAATGACACATCTTCCATTTACAATAGCAGATTCATAATCAAAGGCATAGAGTACAAAAGCTGGGAAGTTAAGCTGAACATTTATAAAACTCTGGTCAGGTTACACTAGAGCATTGCATTGAGTTCTGGTCGCCACACATTAGGAGAGGTGTAAGGAGAGGTGTGGGGGAACCTGGGAGGGGCTGGCTTAGCTCACTGGGCTAAATCGCTGGCTTTTAAAGCAGACCAAGCAGGCCAGCAGCACGGTTCGATTCCCGTACCAGCCTCCCTGGACAGGCGCCGGAATGTGGCAACTAGGGGCTTTTCACAGTAACTTCATTGAAGCCTACTCGTGACAATAAGCGATTTTCATTTCATTTTTCAATGCTACTTATACCCAATTCATCAATCCATCAGCCTGTTTTCTCTAAGTTGTTCCAGCTCTTCAAAAACAATTCATCTGCTGAGGTGTCCTCCTCCCCCTCCTACACCCACACCCTCACACACCCCCTCCAAACTGCTTATCAATCTTTAGTTCCTAAAAGGCCACATATTTCTAGCTTTCAAATGCCCAGCAATCCCAGCATTTCTATGTGGCAGTTTCAAGAAATGGTGCTTAAACAATTCATTCTTTTGCGCATTTTCTCATCATGACACTTTCTAATTGTGCCAACTGTGCAGATATACAGGGCACGATTCTCCGATCACAGGGCAGAGTGTCCGCGCCGTCGTGAACGGCGTCATGTTTCACAACGGCGCAAAACGGGTGTGGGCACTAACAATTCTGGCCCCCACAGGGGGCCAGCACGGCGCTGGAGCAGTTCATGCCGCTCCAGCCTCACTTCCTGGTTCACACTGGGGCGGCGCCAACCTGTGCATGCGCAGTGGCGACGCACTAACCAGCGCATGCACGGTAGCTTTACGGAACGCACCGTTCCCGATGCAACATGGTGCGGGGGTTCTGGGGCTGGACGCGCAACAAAGTAGGCCATGGGGAGGGGAGAGGCCGGCCAGCCGATCGGTGGGCCCCGATCGCGGGCCAGAAACTATTGGAGGCCCCCCCCCCACCTCCGGGGACGGAGCCCCCCTCCACCCCCACAGGCCGCCCCCCGACCCTTGACGCAGAGTTCCCGCCGGCAGCGACCAGTTGTAGACAGCGCCGGCGGGACTCTGCTATTTCCGCACGGTTGCTCGGCCCATGTGGGCCGGGGAATCAGCCACCCGGTCTCGTATAGCAGCCCGCAACTGGCGCCGTGGCAAACGCACCGGTGAAAATGGCGCCGATTCTCCCACCTCAGAGAATCGCGCGCTGGCATCAGGGCGGCGTGGCACGGTTGCGGCGATTCTCCAGCCCGGCGCGGGGCTGGGAGAATCGCGCTGACATTTTCACAGCAAAGCAAACTGACTGGATTTCTGAAAATTTGCTGTGTTATATTTTCAGGCAGGGCAACGGCAGAAGATTGCCAGCACTGTCTCATACATTGTTATTTCAAAATTGGTGGCAACATGTCAGGTCGCAGAGTCGTCTGATCCATTTCGTATTAAGCACATTTTCCAAAATGTCAAAAAGTGTAAAATAGCCTTCAAAATGAATAACCTTCGTCAAAAAATAAAATCCCATCTTCCTGGTCCATTAATTCTTGTTTGGTGAATAATGATTCAAGGATTTTAACAGAGCAAGGTATTTTCTTAATGCGCTTCAGATGCCATCTGCTTCGCGCACAATACGTTCAGAGAGAGGGAATAATTTAAGTGCAACTCCCCATGAAGAGAAATAGACTTAATTGCCCTCGCTGAGAAAAAAAAATATTCAAATTAGTTTCAGCGTTGCCACAGACTTATAGATGTTCTTCGTTTAGCAATATTGCCAGTCGGGTTCTATATCTGACCTTTGATATCATATCATACATCCCTCTTTTGTGACGGAGACTATGACAGGCATGCTCATGGGAGCAACATGAATCTGCAACACTGTCAAACTGCAGTCTCTTCATTCCCTGTGAGAAACAGCACTGTAGTGTTTCAGCTATCAAAGCTCTGAGGGTTCGTGTCAGAGAGGCCTGGCCCCAGCTGAATCCGATTTTCTGAGGGGAAGCATTGAAGCCATTTAAGATTTACTGTCATGTCCTGAAATATTATCTCCAAATACTCACTGGGCATTGTTAAAAAAAATTGCAGAAGACAGTTCGTGCCAACACAGCGCACGCTGCGCTTCGCAAATCACGAGAGGATACATGCAAGGGGAAGCCTGTGTAGCTCATAAATGTTTAACAACTCAGATATTTTTCCATATTTGCTTACGTCCATCTAATGTTACGTGTTGACTGCGCCATGATTTCTGTGTTAGTAAATCCATCGCCTGTATATGTGCTGAGATAATATTAATGCACCTCCTGCAATTTGAATTTTGAATTGAGAACAAATATAGCTGTAATAGCTGCAGAATCATAATGTCAATATTTTAGCTATAAAATGCTCCATCTGGTCTTTGAAAAATACACACCGCTTGCCTCTTGGCCTCCAATAAATCATTCCAGCTACACAAAATCAATCCTTAATATTATAGGCCTCGCTTTGCTGAATACTCTCAGACACATACGCGCAGATAGAACCCATAATGGAAATTTATTCCCACATAGTCAATGGGGTATGAAAGTTTATTATATTCCATCTGGACCATTATCATCATTGGCCCATGGGGTCATGCGCAATCCTGTAGCCCAGAGTAGATGCTGATGTCATCTTGTGCCTCAAACCTTTGTATTTTATGAAGATGTCATCCTGCAACGTAGGAGCTGCCAGAAATTTGTAATTGCATCATAACATAATTTTATAGACAAAGATATGCATAAAAATGTATAACCTGTAACATTTCAGAATAACCTTCGGTAATATATGGTTAGCTGCGCTAACGTTCTGCAGTAGAATACAAAGATGCAATGCTCGCTGAATGAATTTACAGCATAATCAGAAAACCCTTGGAAAATAACAAGCATCCTTCAACGCAGAGTTCACATTCAAGGAGCAACCTTGCTTCTGTTCAGTCTGCTTGCAGATGTGAATACCACAAAGGGGGAAAAAAACTGTTTTATGTTAAAAGTCCCGATTTATTAGTTTGTTGAATTTTGCAATTCTATTGGCGGAATTTTCAAAAGATTGCACAGAGTGCTGGACCAGACGAGGAAAGCAAAGTGAAACTTTTTGGTGTCACGTCGCCTTTCCCAGCCAGATCAAACAGCAGTGTTTGCAATTTCAAAATGCTGGTGAGGATTACAAAGTCAGATGGTGCGGTGGGGGAGGGGGCTAAATTCTCCGGCAAAGCTGGGATTCAGAGATGTGGGGCAGAATTCTCCGACCCCCCCCCTCCCGCAGGGTCGAAGAATCGCCCGGGGCCTTCGTAAACCCCGCCCCCGCCGTGGCCGGAATTCCGCACCTTTGGGGAGGCCCGACGCCGGAGTGGTTCTCGCCACTCCGGTACGCCGGGACCCCCCACCCCGCCGGGCAGGGGAGAAGGGGCCGGTATTCTTCCCTACCCGGCGGGGTGGGGGGCTCCCGCTCCGCCGACTGGCGCCAACGGCCTTTCGCGCCCCACCGATTCCCGGGTGGCGGGGAATTCCGGCCACGGCGTGGGCGGGATTAACGAAGGCCCCGGGCGATTCCCCGACCCTGCGGGGGGTCGGAGAATTCCGCCCCGGGATGCCGTTTTTAAAGGGCGCCTCGATCTGAACTCAAAGCAAAATTAAAGCCCACTCTCCCCACCCCCGTTGGACCGGAATCCCTGGCAGACGAATGCAACACCCCCAACCCTCCAACACAGAGGGTCAACCTCCCCCTCGCCACTCAATGTTCAGGGCAAACTTGCCCACCCCACATAGGTGTGAGAGTGACCTGACCACCCCCCCTCCCCACCCAATGTGCAACCTAAAGTTGCAGGTGGACAGAGGAACAGGTGGGTGGGGTGCTGGGGTGTCACACACTCTTTTCGCTGTTAACTCTTGGCTTAAGCTTGGTCCCAGGTGATGAAACTCAAGGTGTTCTGCATCTTTCTGGATGCTCTTCCTCCACTTTGGGTGGTCTTGGGCCAGGGATTCCCAGCTGTCAATGAGGATGTTGCACTTTTTCAAGGAGGCTTTCAGTGCCCTTGAAGCATTTTTCTCTTCCCTCCTGGGGCTCATTTGCCTTGTTAAAACTTTGAAAAGAACACTTGTTTCAGGAGCCTCGTGTCCGGCATGTGGATGATGTGACCCGCCCAGCGGAACTGATAAAGCGTGGTCACTGCTCCGATGCTGAGGGCGCGGGCCTGAGCGAGAACACTGACATTGGTGCACCTATCACCTATCCTGATGGGGGAGCACTTATGTTTCTGCTGCTGCAAGTAGCCGATGGGCAGGATTCTCCATCGTGCCGACTGCGCACCCACGACCGGGGATTTTCTGGCGGCATGGACCTGCCCACAATGGGAAACCCCCTTGCCCGGCTAGTGGGGTGGAGAATCCCACTGCTGGTGGGGTTCTGCCACACCAGAATACTGGTGGTGCGACGGGACGGAGTGTACCTGGCTTAACATGGCTTAGAAAGGATGGACGCAAAGAAACTGTTTCCGTTAGGCGAGGAGTCGAGGACCCGTGGGCACAGCCTTAGAATTAGAGGGGGTAAATTCAAAACAGAAATGCGGAGACATTTCTTCAGCCAGAGAGTGGTGGGCCTGTGGAATTCATTGCCGCAGAGTGCAGTGGAGGCCGGGACGCTAAATGGCTTCAAGGCAGAGATAGATAAATTCTTGATGTCGCGAGGAATTAAGGGCTATGGGGAGAATGCTGGGAGGTGGAGTTGAAATGCCCATCAGCCATGATTGAATGGCGGAGTGGACTCGATGGGCCGAATGGCCTTACTTCCACTCCTATGTCTTATGGTCTTATGGTCTTATGGTCTTATGGTACCACCCCATGGCAGCACGGTAGCATTGTGGATAGCACAATCGCTTCACAGCTCCTGGGTCCCAGGTTCAATTCCGGCTTGGGTCACTGCCTGTGCGGAGTCTGCACATCCTCCCCCTGTGTGCGTGGGTTTCCTCCGAGTGCACCGGTTTCCTCCCACAGTCCAAAGATGTGCAGGTTAGGTGGATTGGCCATGATAAATTGCGCTTAGTGTCCAAAATTGCCCTTAGTGTTGGGTGGGGTTACTGGGTTATGGGGATAGGGTGTAGTTGTTGACCTTGGGTAGGGTGCTCTTTCCAAGAGCCGGTGCAGACAAATTGCCTCTCATACAGACATCTAAGCCAGGGTACTTTTATCTAACATCTTCTTTCTAAATCTGACTTCAACAATCTGTTATTTCGGTTATGGGTTTTGTGCTGCATCTCACTCTTCAGCTGACTGGAGAGCTGCTTTCTTGCTGTCGAGTTGGGTTGCAATTGCAGGCTGAGAAAAACCTTGTGCTTGCGGCTTATTATCTACTCGGTGAACCAGCATTCGTGTTTCCGAGTCAAGTGACCAAGTGTTTCTTTGCAGGTACTGAATATGGAGGCCTTGTGGGCAGGCTAGGTGCTGTGGGCACTCTGCATCTCTGCATCACCACAGTCATCAGGCTGACAGTGAGTCATTGGCTGAAGAGGGCTCTCTTAACAGGGTCTTTGAGTGCCTTAGTGTTGATGTTTCTGTTGCTGTGGCTGCTTTGGGGCTTCATTCATATTGATCACAGGGTAGATTAGACAGTGGTTTATCCAGCATGGCATTGGCTCCTATCATAGTGCAGATGATATGCATACCTTGTGGTCCCTTGCTCAGATGATGACGAGTTTAGCAGATGTCAGTGCTTGGAATGAGGGTGTTGCCATGAAGCCTTGTACTTGTCTCTCTGATAGGACATGGTGTTGGACTAGACAGGGCCGTGTTCCATTTATTTTGTCAGGAGCAGGGAACAGTTGTCTTTTGATTTCCTTCTCCCATCTCTGCTGATTACACCTCCCCAGAGGCCTGTGTCCTTTCCAACTCTGGCATTAAAATCACCAAGGAAGATCTGCTTGTTGCTCAATGGGACTCAGGCCAAGGATTGTTCGAGGCTGGAATAAAATTCCTCTTTGGACTTATCCATAACTTCCAGTGTTGAGACATACACGCTGAGGATTGTTGCGCACTGGTTCTAGGCCAGGGTGAGCCAAAGGGTCATGGGGCATCTGTTTTTATCTCAGGAGGAGCCTCTGAGATGGACAACTCATCGCTTTTAACGGCAAAGCCAACCCCTTGGAGATGGTGATCTGCTTCTACGTTGCCTTTCCAGAAGAAAGTGTAACTGCCACCTTGTTCCTTGAGCTGGCCTTCCCCTGCCTGCAGGGTCTTGCTTAGGGCGGCGTTGACAAAGTCTAAACACCTGAGCTCCTGGGCTATGATAGCAGTGCCTTGTTCCGGTCTGTAGCAGTTTGGATTGTCCATGAAGGTCCTAATGTTCCAGGTTCCAAACTTCATTTCAAAGCAGGAAGATGCCTGTGAATTAGTTCTTTTAACATGGGGTGGCTGTTTCACACCAGCTATCATATGGATTTGACGGAGCAAGGCCTTGGTCGAGTGGCAAGGGTTTCCAAGATGACACTCTTTTGTTTCCTGGAATTCAGAAAGCACAGTGGCAGCCCCATGAGATCATAAGGTTGGCACTGCCATCTTGCTGTTAATGGCCCAGTTGCTTCTATCTCGTTGTGAGAGGCCCTGTTGCTCCTCTCTCACTGTTAATAGCTCCATTGCTCTTCTCTCCCTGTTAATGATCCTGCTACTCCTCTCGCACTGTTACTGTCCCTTTGCTTCTCGTTGATGTTAATGGCCCAGTTGTTCCTCTCTTCCTGGCCCCATTGCTCCTCTCTCACTGTTGAAGGCCCCATTACTCCTCTCTCGATGTTAAACGCCCCATTGCTCCTCACTCACTGTTAATGGCCCCATTGCTCCTCTCTCGCTGTTAATGGCACATTGCTCCTCTATCCCTGTTCATGGCCCTGCTACTCCTCTCTTGCTGTTACTGTCCCCGTTTCTCCTCATTGCTGTTAATGGCCCAGTTGCTCCTCTCTCGCTGTGAATGGCCCCATTGGCCCTCCCTCCCTGTTCATGGCCCGTTGATCCTTTCTCACTGTTAATGGCCCCATTGATCTTCCCTCACTGATAATGATTCCGTTGCTCCTCTGTCACTGGTAATGGCCCCATTGCTGCTCTCTCGCTGTTCGTGGCAATGCCTGGCCCTAGCCTCCTCCCATCTTCTTCACCTTACCAAATCAGCATCCTTTTATTCCCCTCTCTCTCAAGTGCTCAGGTAACTTCCTCTTAAATGCATGTATTATTTACCTGAGCAAATCATTGTGATAGTGAATTTCACATATTAAACAATAGTTTCCTTGATATCACTTCAAATGTGTTCAGATAAAGTATATGGTTTAACCTCACATTTATCTCTACATCTATCTCAATTTAGGAGGCGCTGGTATCATGGTATTGTTGTTGACGAGTAATCCAGAGACCCACGGTAATGCTCTGGAAAAATGGGTTCAAATCCCACCATACCAGATGGTAAAATTAGAATTCAATAAAAATCTGTGACTAAAAATCTAATGACCATGAAACTGTTGCCGATTGTTATAAAAGCCCTTGTTCACTAATCCTTCAGACAGGGAAATCTGCCATCCTTACCTGGTCTGGCCTATATATGACTCATGGATGGTCAATAAATGCTCTCCAGCCAGCGATACCCATGCCCCACATCCCATGAATGAATTTAAAAATCAGCTTTTCATTCTTTCTCATTTATAATTAAATCATTTTAGGTTCTGGTCATTTGATTGTGTCACAGAGATTGCTGACCTCTTCGGCATCTATAACTCTTTTCAATGTCTTCTCCAATCAGCCATTAAGGAGATGTGTTCAGTTTACGGAAAGCACATTTATCCCTGAACATACATTTGGACTTTGGGCAGGAGCGTGAAATGCAGAATGTTGGAACAGCTTTTTCTTGTACCTGTCTCCTGGTGAACTGTGTGAATAGGAAAGGGAAATTTGGATCACACACAGCTGATGTGGTATTGTTCACTTTCCGCTATTGTCCACATCCACCCCAAAGTGTTCTGTTCATCTCGACATCGAGTGCAACTTGATATTTATGCTATCCAATGCCAGCAAACTCTCCTTTAGTCTGAGTGTTATCATTGCATAAGATGCTCAAATGTGAGCTGTTTTATGTAAATGATTTTTGGCAAACGATCCTTTTTTACGGACAAAAAAATCTTAATTCAGTAGTGGGAGATGGAATGTAAAGCTATGTCGTTTCTCTTTCTGTCCTATAATCCAACCAGATTATGCATCTTTTTGCATACTGCCAGATCAAAATGATTCACAGAGGCTGAGGGCCAGGTTGGCTGATTGGGCTTTTGGGCTGGTGAACGTGAAGCAGCCGAAATTCTTTAGTCCTTCTGACATGGTAGAGGAGGTGGTGGTAGGAACTCCGGATGGGGTAGTTGGCCGGAAGGCGGGCCGAGAGCAATGACTAGCTGCCGTCCAGACAGGTTTTGGGCTTCTGGACCGGACAGTCCCATCAATTGTATGGATGCAGTCACAGAACCAGGTAATAAAGGAGGAGTTGTCGGCGAGCATTCAGCACCTGCAGGTTCAGTTGGAGGAGTCCAACCATGTGCAGCAGCAGGTGGTAATGCCAACCATGCATGCCACGCAGGCCAACACCAAATGGGTGGCATCCGCGGTGGGGATCTGGTGAGAGTACAGTGAATAAAGACTGAAGTAATGCCTGATTGTGACCACCTCTACATATTGCCCTACCCACAGGTCTTGTTTGAGGCAGAGCTTTTACATACAAGGACAAAAACTACGAAGCGAATGTGAACAATGCGTTAGGGACTCTATTATTGGAAGTTTATTTGACTGTGACCAGGAATCGATCAGGCAGGGTTCGGGAAAAGGGGTACACAAAATCCAAAGCACTGTGGGGGAGGGGGGGGGGGCACACAAGCTTATTGGCCGAGCAGCCTGTCAATCTGAATGGTCTATGCCTCAGATTGGCTGATTTGGACACTGTCAGACTGGTCCAAAGCAGCCTATGTGGTAAGTGACAGTCCACTCGGCCAAGGATTGCTGTTGTTCTGAACACAATAACCGTTGGCTGATTTGGGTGCACCAGATTCCTTGGCCCCCTCCTTTCTCACATTGGGGACAGTTCTGATTGGATGTTGGAAGGTGCTGCGCCTTCACTCATCTTCAGACCTGACTGGAGGCTGCTGGACCACGAGGTAAGGTATAGCACCTAGTGTCTCAGTGTTCACTTACCAATGGGTTATCCACCATCAGATTGTAGTATGTCATAATTCATGAATGCCTTGCTGAGCTAATGTAAAGGCCGGTTCCTGTTTATTGAGGACTGCCTTTTGTTCGAGGATATATCATAGCCAATGCTACAGGATATTAGTGTTCTTGAGCACACACTTATGCCCAAGCATGTTTCTAAATTTTAAAAACTTTGCCCTGCAGATAAACTCTGCTTTTAAATTTTAATCGATACTCCATAGGACAATCATTATTTTAATCTTATAACTTTGCATTTATAAGAGCACAAGAAATAGGATCAGGAGTAGACCACACAGCCTACCGAGGCAACCACAATTCAACAGGATCATGGCTAATCTTGGGATTCCACTTCATTTTCCTGTCTGTTCACCATGTCCCTGAATTTGAGGGATTCAATTTATAGCTGGATTCTCTTATAACTGTGTATTCAGAGATGACTTCCTTCACAGGAGCTGGTTGCATCGTATGACTGACTAAGTTGTGCGTAATTGTCTGAAAAAACAGTGATAACTAAGCTGAAACCTGAGATTTCAATACGCCTCTTGAACAGAGGCATGGAGTACAAAAGCCAAGATATTTGGCTAAATTTTGCTCCAACTCTGGGCACTGAAGGATGCGAGAGTGGGTGGAGGGGGGGTGGGGTGGGGGGGGGGGGGGGGGGGGGGGGTTAAGGAGAGGGGTGGGGAGCTGCAATTGGTGAATAAGGGGTCTGGAAACAGGGGAAGTATCAGGGCCTGATGATTTTTCCACCTGACACTACGCATGTTGAATGCATAAAGTAGTCTGCCTGTATCATCAAAAGATGTCCTAAATTTATCATTACTCATGGGGGGCTCATGAGGACCCTCCTCCAAGAGCAGATTCATCAGGCTGCAGAAGATGAGTATCCCTTCAAAATGATTTTGTTTAGCATTAACAGCATGGTAGCATGGTGGCTAGCATAAATGCTTCACAGCTCCAGGGTCCCAGGTTCGGTTCCCGGCTGGGTCACTGTCTGTGCGGAGTCTGCACGTCCTCCCCGTGTGTGCGTGGGTTTCCTCCGGGTGCTCCGGTTTCCTCCCACAGTCCAAAGATGTGCGGGTTAGGTGGATTGGCCATGCTAAATTGCCCGTAATGTCCTAAAAAGTAAGGTTAAGGGGGAGTTGTTGGGTTACGGGTATAGTGTGGATACGTGAGTTTGAGTAGGGTGATCATTGCTCGGCACAACATCGAGGGCCGAAGGGCCTGTTCTGTGCTGTACTGTTCTATGTTCCACTGTTCTATGTTCTATATAGGGCAGATGAAACGATATTGAGAAAGTGCACAAGTTCTGGAAATATTGCAAAGTAATGGTACAGAGGCAGGCGTAAGTCATAGGTATAGGGTGTAATCTAATGGCCCCATTGCGCTTAAGCGAGAGCACAATGCGACCATTAAATCGCGGGAGAGGCCAAAATCGAGAACTGCACCAGGCGACAAACTGTTTGCAATCTAACCTGCCCATCCCCATTACCAAGATCAGGATCCTGCGTAGTGTGGCGAGAAACAGATAATCACCACTTAAGGCCAATCTCCATACAATTAACGGGAGCGACCCCTTATCTAACAGCCTCCCCAGCAAGTAGTCAAGCGGGCACCGATTACTACTCCTTTTTAAAAACGTGTAGCTTGTGAAGGGCTGCTGTGGGGACCCGATGAGGTGAGTAACCATCTTCGGTCCCAGTCATTGAGCCCGGGGGGCACTCGGGTTTCTGCTTGGTGTTGGGTGGGGAGGCTGGTCGGAGTGTCCCGGGGAGCCCGGCTCGGCCAGGGTGGGCTGCCATCAGTGGGGGATAGAGTTCGCAGAGCGGGGGTGGTGGGGGTAGACGGGTGTCTCAGCACCTATGTGTCCGCCATGCCAACCACTGAATCGTGTGGTCTCATTCCAGGGGCAAACCCAACCCCAGCCCACCTGCCCCACCGACCACCTCTACCTCCCACTGACCATGGAGGCCTCTGGCCATGCAGCTGAAGGCCACTGCTAATACGGACTTGCCAATCATTGTTACGTGAGCCGTTAGCACATCCCAAGTGGTTTCCTGTGGATAGGCATGCCATGTAAAGTGCGGGGGTTATTGCCTATCATGCCAATAAGACCATGAGGCCTGGAAACTGTGGGAGACAACACTGAGGATGCAGCGGCTAACATCTGAACACCCAGCATCTGGGCCCCAGCACAGGGGACATTTCTGCGACTAGAGGGTGGATGTGTGCACTGGGGAGGGGGCTAACAGCCGGTCGAGGTAACATTACGTGCGGGTGTATGGGGTACAGGTTGACCATGGTCCTCCGCTGCAGCAGGGGGTGCGTTGAGAGGGCGTGCCGGGTGGAGAAGGTGGGGATGGTCCTGGAGTAGAAGACACCGCTAGTTGTCAGTCTCTCATCCTCTAAAATTCCTTACAGATATTAAACATTATGGAGGATATCTTGGGCCCCGTGGAAGCTACCCTCATGGGGCTGCTGAAAGTCCAGGTGGCCAGATGTCAGAGAAGGCCAAGAAATTTTGCTAAACTCTGTTACCGACTCTGAGCGCCTCTGTAGTATGGTTCTGTGTTGGCACTGGGCACCTCCCCTCCCAGTCTGTGCCAGGGAGCCCTGAGATTTACCTCGGGATGGAGGAGCAGCTGGATCAAGCTGTGACTGCCCTTGCCTCGCCTGCCCTGGCGGGTCCCCAATGTCTACAGCACAGAGTCAATGACCTCGGCGATGCTCCTCAGTGACTGGGACATGTCCTGGAGTGCCCCAGCAATGCACACCTGCAACTGGGACACATCCCCCAGCGACTGTGACTGGGACATGCTGTCGAGGTGCTCAGCCATGGCTGTCATCGACTGAGCCACACCTCGGATACCCCCACTCATGCTGCCGATGCCATGCACCACGTTCGCCACCCTAGCAGTGTTGGCCTCGGTGCCACACATTGCCGGTGACATAGAACATAGAACATAGAACATAGAACAGTACAGCACAGAACAGGCCCTTCGGCCCTCAATGTTGTGCCGAGCCATGATCACCCTACTCAACCCCACGTATCCACCCTATACCCGTAACCCAACAACCCCCCCCCCCCCCTTAACCTTACTTTTATTAGGACACTAAGGGCAATTTAGCATGGCCAATCCACCTAACCCGCACATCTTTGGACTGTGGGAGGAAACCGGAGCACCCGGAGGAAACCCACGCACACAGGGGGAGGATGTGCAGACTCCACACAGACAGTGACCCAGCCGGGAATCGAACCTGGGACCCTGGAGCTGTGAAGCATTTATGCTAACCACCATGCTACCCTGCTGCCCCCTGCTGCACATCTTCTGTGCCCGTAGTTTCTCAGACTTCTCCAATCGGCTATGGACCTGCTGGAGAGTCGCTGACATATCTCTCTGAATATCATGGCCGCACCCTTGTGCCTGCATCAGCTCCGGGTAAACCTGGTCCAGAGGCTCAGCATCTGACTGGGACCCAGCTGGGTCCTGGGATTCAGCAAACCTCCGACTGCTGTCTCACCTGGACGTTCCTGCCCCCACCTAATGTGCATCAGCAACTGTGTGGTGCTCACTACAATGTGCCCCAGATGCCTGTCTACTAATGTTTCTCACTGAGGTGCGTGTCTCTGCGCTGGTGGGGGATGGGATTGACAGCTGAGACGCATCGACAGTGGCGATCACGGAACTCTCCCTCGAGGGGTTCTCATGGAGACAGGGAGGGGAACCACTCTGGGTGGGCCGGCCCTATCAGATGAAGATCCTGCGGGAAAATGGGCATGTGGTCAGTGGAGGGATGGGTCAGTTTAGATATCATTAATAACACATGTGTGACAGGTCATCTGGGTGGAGGCCAGTGGATCCTCACCTCTGTGCCGTACATTTGTAACCTTCGTGTAAATCATATTAACGACAAATTCCTCGAGGTTCGATTTAAGAAAATTTATTTACACAAATATATTTGCGGAGCGAGAGTGTTCCAGCTGCAAAGCCATTGTACTGCACTCTGAGATTCGATTGAAGACAGCTTGTTTTATAGTCTGAAATAACAGCTTGAAGTAAACAGGCATGTTTATATTAAATAGACCTTGGAATGTACGTAAGCTGAAATACGTAGTACGTATGTTCTTGCCCTTGGCTAAAACCAACTCGAGTACACATTTTGTTATCTTTCGGAGGACAATGTGTTTTCATAATAAGGCCAAGACCAGAATATGAAGCAGTATTTCATTTATGTTTCCTGACCTACTTATTTTAGTTCAAAAACAGTGTTGAACTATAGTCAAGCATTTCCCAGCATGCTTCGAAGTTGGTTTATGTTAATTTCTCTTCCACAGCAACAGATCTGTCCTCAGCCAGCCCCGCGACCTCCAACCCTGTTCCTTGCAGAGGGTGAGGACTCTGATGTCCGGCGCCCCACCGCCAGTCTGGACCTTCTCCCATCTGTGTGGGCCAACTTCTCTTGCGGGGACACAGAAGGGGCATCATTAGCCTCAAGCGTCGTTCTGCACAGGGTTGGAGCTCGGCGGGGAGGCTTAGGGGATAGAACTAGGGGCAGGGGTTGTTGAGGGGATGGCCGGAATGTGTGTGTGGGGGGGGGGGTGGTTAATGGGGAGTATGGTGGGGGATGGGGGGAGGGGGGGGTTAGGGGTACAGGGTGGGTGGCACTGCAGTACATGGGTGGGCTGCAGCACAACACGGTGCTGGGGTGGGGGCGGTGCCAGGTGTATACCCATGGGTGGGGGGGTTCAGGAATCAGGTGCAAACTCACTGCTCCGGCTGGTGGAGGTCATTGATCTTCTAACGGCACTGGGTGCCAGTCCTCTTGGTCCCACTCCCTGAGCTGATGGCCACTGCCCCCTCTTGCCAGGTGGGGCCTCATTAATTGGACCAATCAACGTTTTATAGCGGTGACTGCCTCACTGGGCCGAGCGTCAGGAAGCTCACGGCTGTCCCTGCTTGCTGCTGCACCTAGAGAGGGAACATCTATTCTCTGAGTAGTCAATTGATGATAAAATATTGTATTAAGAATATTCCACACAAGTCTACATTGCTGCATGATTGTGTTCATTTGCATGGAGCATGCAGCTGCATCTGTAGAAATGCAAATTTGAAAACAGACCACAAATGCAGAGATTTTATTCCTTCAATATGTTTTATTCAATTCTATTTCTGATTAATACGTCTTACAAGGGGATATATTTTAACTGGGCATCCTTTTCATTTTTTAGAGCATTACAAGATGTCAAAGTAAGTAAAATAGTACTCAGCATAAGGAAAACAAGATTTGATTTCCAAAGATGTGTTATAATCTCGCTACACTGTACCTCTTTCTCTGCGTGATATCACTGAATTGGTGAAGACTTTAATTCTTTAAGGATCCTTGCTGCCCTGGCAAAAATAGATTAAACAGTTTTTCATGTCATTTTTAGCAGGATTTTGCACACGCAGCTGTGCTAAAAATCACCAATTTGTGCATTGAAGAAGCAGCATAAATTGAATAGCACTCTGTCACTAGGAGGACAATTTTAACTGGACCTTAAGACGCAGGAGCAGAGGTTGGCCACCATGTCTGCCCTGCCATACAATGAGATCAATGCTAATCTGATATAATCCTCAGCTCCACTTACCCGCCTTATTGCCACAACCCGTGATACTCTTACTGATGAGCCCGGTGAACTCTAATTGGGTGAGTATTTCAAACTTCCCCAGGTTACCCTATCTGCCCTCAAGTTGCTGAGATCTTGCCATCTGCAATTTTGCCTCTGGCGTCCGGCTGGGGCAACTATGCTGCCCATCCAAAACTGGTGGGGTCTTCACTGGCATATGCAAATTGAAGATTCAGACTCATCCCATTCCACCCGTGAGACTCTCATGGAATTCACTGCCACCTCAATGCCGGTGGGAAGGCTGGGTCAAAATGGACCAAGTCTTCCAATGTGTTTTCGGCTGCAATTGTTTTTGGCGTTGGCCTGATCACCCTTCAGCACTGAGGTTTTGTTTAACACATCTCCCACGTTGCGTGCCGTCAGTGAACATCTTCCCCTGAAATGCTTTCTGGAACGCACTGATATGGCCCCAATATTCACACCAATGATAGCTCTGCCAGCCTCTTTCTCTTATAACCAGTGACCGTGAGTTCTGGTCAGGCTCTTCAGTTGATCCATAAAGCAGCTCGGTTCCCTTCTATACGGACCACCACCAGAAACTTCTCTTCACTTGTGCTCTTTCTTTCATCCATTGCATCCTCTCTGACCCACAGTCTGGGTGTAGTTTAATGGCCATGCTGTGCCTGAAAAGCAGTTCGCTGTGACTCAGCGAAGCCGATAGAAACCAGGAAATCCCTCTCCTGGGATCTAACGCGGTCTCGCGAGATGTTGCAATGTAAATCCTGCCCATTGTTGGCGGGATCACTTTTTAGCAGATCTGCATATTAAAGCCAGTCACCTCGTCTCAGTTTAACGTGCAGATTCCTGAGTTACCCAAGGCGTGGGATCAGTCTCCCTCGCCTCGGAGACCTTGGGTGAGCTCTGTTCAGTGCTGGCCTCCACAAACGGGGATGAGACGGGACGGGACTCCGTGTGGGTCCCCTAGGGGATCGGAGGTCACCAGGTGCATGCCCTTTGGGCATGGTGATACCCTGGCACTGCTGGTGCCACCTGGGCACCCTGGCGCTGTCACCCTGGCAGTGCCACCTGGGTGCCAGTCTGATACTGCCAAGGTGCCCAGGTGACACTGCTAGTGGGCAGGAGCATTGCCATGGTGCCAGGTTGGCATTGCCAAGGTGTCTAGCTGGCATTTCTTTGCGCAGGTGCGATCGGGCTGGGACTGCTCCGCCTAGGTGTTGGTGGGGAGGGGGGAGGGGAATGGATGGGAACCTCCGGTAGTGCGTTGGGGCTTGGGGGTGTTTGGGGATTGGCGCCTCGGAGATTGGGATGCCATTTTTAAATGATCTCTTGCTACACTGAGGAGTTCCAGCGAGCAGAGCTCCTCAGTGTACAAAACGGAGCCACGTACAGCCTCGGCTACGCATTCCCCGTTGTGGCCCCTTAGCAACCGTGAGTCGCGTTTCCTAGCCTTGTGTTTCACGGCACTATGAGTGCTGAGAAACATGTGGCGAAATGTAGTCGCTATGGACTTTGTTCCCATTTAATTAAATCGCGCCCTAACCTCTCAAGGGTGATCCAATGCAATAGAGAAAAAAGTGGGTGATGGTGCATGCTGTTCAGTGTAACAGCAATGAGTGCAGAGTGCTTTCTGAGTTCAAAGCGAGCCATTTTTAGTGAAAAAAAGGAATTAAGTTAAAATGATTTGCAGAAGAGCAGAACTCACAACCCATTATAGCAACAAAAATCTGAAAAATCAATATTTTCATGTCAAAAAGGGGAAGAAAATGGATCCAGACTGGTTGAAGTCAAAAGAAATATTTGCAGGGAGTCATGTAGCATGTTTGATACAAAGAAACATCTTGTCACCTTGGCGACTTGCATAACTATGTCGCAGCGAAGAGAAAGGGGAAGGGGAACGTCAAATAGATCTTGAATATGTTCAAGAAACCAATTAGTTGGGAGAAAGCACGATGCAAGCAATATATGAAATAGGAACTGGAAACATTGGAACTAAGGAATGAACCCAAAAGACCGTGAAAGGTTCCAATCAAAAGGGCCAACAAAATTGACCACATGGAAGAATCAAGGGTTATGGGGATGTGGTGGGAAAGTGGAGTTGAGGATGATCATTTCAGATCTGCCAAGATCTCAGAGCAGACTCGATGGGCCAAATGGCATAGCTCTGCTCTGACACCAAATGGTCTAATGGAAGCACACTCACTTTCTCTCTCTCTCTCTTTCTCTCTCTCTCGCTCTTTCCATCCTGCTGTTTGTCCTTCTGCCTTCAAGGTTACGCTGTTCCTGACCAAAGAACATACATAACTCCATTGCAGCACTGAATCATTTACAAGAGCTCAACAGGCTTCACTTCCTTGGCCATTCTTAACTTCCAATTGTGTGGCTGCAGCTATTGTTTGGTTCTGGTGTCAGATGTTTTGCCGCATGCTAAAATTATCTTTTTATAAAGTCATGAGGGGGGGATTCTCCATTGCCGACGCCAAAATCGGGGCATGCGATCAGGTGGAGAATAGCTCTCGGTGCCGAAATCGCAGCAGGTGCCAGTATGATGCTGAATCAGGAGACTCCGCCACCTCAAAAAACGGTGTCAATGCAATGCACGCTGCGCGTTAGTGGGCCCACCCGCGATGCACCACCTCCGATGGGCCGAGTTCCTGACGGCGCAGTCCACGTCTGCTCTCAACAATTGTGGTGGCCGCTGAGAGAGAGGGCTTATGGACAGTGTCCAGCACCACCATATGTCACTGACAGTCATGCCGCTAGCTGGGGGGTGGGGGCTTCTGCCAGGGCTGAGGGGGAGTAGTGAGGGGTGGCCAGGAGGTGGGCTGTAGGTCGGAGTGGATGGGTACGCAACACCATTACCGCAGCCGGCAGGTCAGCCATGCATCTGCGCATGCCGCTGACAGCCTACTATAAACCTGGTAGATTCACTAGGTTAATCCCAGAGCTGAAGGGGTTGGATTACAAGGAGAGGTTGAGTAGACTGGGACTGTACTCGTTGGAATTTAGAAGGATGAGGGGGGGATCTTATAGAAACATTTAAAATTATGAAGGGAATAGATAGGATAGATGCGGGCAGGTTGTTTCCACTGGCGGGTGAAAGCAGAACTAGGGGCATAGCCTCAAAATAAGGGGAAGTAGATTTAGGACTGAGTTTAGGAGGAACTTCTTCACCCAAAGGGTTGTGAATCGATGGAATTCCTTGCTCAGTGAAGCAGGAGAGGCTCCTTCATTAAATGTTTTTAAGATAAAGACAGATAGCTTTTTGAAGAATAAAGGGATTAAGGGTTAGGGTGTCCGGGCCGAAAAGTGGAGCTGAGTCCACAAAAGATCAGCCATGATCTCATTGAATGGTGGAGCAGGCTCGAGGGGCCAGATGGCCTACTCCTGCTCCTAGTTCTTATGTTCTTCTGGTGCCTTGTGTCAAAAAGGTGATTCACCCAGGGTACCCCACTGGTTGCCCTCTGGCCTCAGCTGACCCATCAGCTGTATGGGCGCTTCAGCACAACCTGTCCCACCTTTTTGGCCACGATGTGTGGGGGTGTATGGTTTAAGCGCGGCTGCAACTTGTCAGCCTGGCGAGTGTCCATCACGGACCCGGCGATTCCCACACCTTTTTTCGTGTGTTCTGCTGGTGGTTCCACGTGGCGCCAGTGCTGGGTCCCTCACCGGTAGCGGAATTGGTGCAGGTGCGGCGCCGATTTTTCTGATGTGAAACATCCACGGACCCTCCATTGGCATCAGCACTTAGACTCAGGAACAGAGAACACAGCCCAATGTCTAGAAAAGAAACAAACTAAATGCAAAATTTTGAATATGTTGGGGGGAAAAGTAGTGATTTACTCACTTTAAATAAAAACTAAAATTAGAAACAACGCTGAAATTGCTTGTCATGGGGTATGGGTGCTACTGTTTGCACCCGAGCCTTCACCTGTTTGTTCAATCATATTCTTTCCCTCCAACAAAAATACCCTGTAGGTCCTTGAACACCCTGTCACTTGCATATGCCATGATATCCATTACAAAGCTAAATGCTGAGATGTATATATTACTGCATGCCATGGTAATAAAATGTAATTTAGTTCCATTTGCTTTATTTCTTAAAGGCAATATAGTGCAACTGTCAGTAGAGATCTGCAAAAGGTCATGAATTTCAATACTCCCAAGGTTTCACCTTGTATAATGACGAGAGCTCTGGCTTCCGGGGAGAGAACAGTGAGGATTCTGATTCTGATCTGGATTTAAACTGGGAGGAGAAAGGTGCTGCTGTTATTCTTTTGGTTTTGGTGGTGGCAACAACGATTTGTCAGCAATTGAGCTCAAAAATATTACTGCATTAGATGCTGCTCAGTATCACTGTTCCAATCTACAACTCTAAATTAAGCTTTGGCTTGTGTGCATGCCTCAGTTGGCCGGTCGGCTGGTTTGTGATGCGGAGCAATGCCAACAGTGCGGGTGCAATCCTGTACCGGCTGAAGTTAATCATGAAGGCCTGTCCTTCTCAACCATGCCCCCCGCCTGAGGTGTGGTGACCCTCAGGATAAATTACCACCAGTCAGCTCTGTCTCAAATGGGAGATCAGAGTCCTCCAAGACTGTGGCAACATTTTGCATTTTATACTTTCGATTAGTATAATAATCTTTTATTGTCACAAGTAGGCTTACATTAACACTGCAATGAAGTTACTGTGAAAAGCTCTTAGTCGTCACATTCTGGCACCTGTTCAGGTACACAGAGGGAGAATTCAGAATGTCCAATTCACCTAACAAGCATGGTTTTCGGGACTTGTGGGAGGAAACCGGAGCACCCAGAGGAAACCCACGCAGACACGGGGTGAACGTGCAGACTCCGCACAGACAGTGACCCAAGCCGGGAATTGAACCTGGGACCCTGGAGCTGTGAAGCAACAGTGCTAACCACTGTGCCACGGTGCTGCCCCGGTTATCACTGGAGGGTTTTACTGTCAAATACCGACTGTTATGACAAGCTTGAGATGTTGGAGCACATTCCTCGAAACAATTTTGGCAGGCACAGAACGACATAGAAACCTCAGAATTTGCTGAAACATAATGACGTTTGAATGACTCGCATCGTTATTAATGTAAAAATCAGCAGAAACTTATGGCAAGGAAGAGGTACCCCGAGAATTGGAAATTGCTATGAGTTATTGTTCAAATTGCACCGCTCCATCATTCGCTTTTTGAAAATGGCACCTCATGCTTAACCTCCCCATAAGTTTCATGAAGTTCCTTCATTTGGACATTGATAGCCCGTAAACCTATAAATCTAGCAATTAACAATGTAGGTAGTCCTTTCATGGCGATTATTGGTAACTACCTCTTTGGTCCAAAAATTGAAAAATAGAAGGTTGGAGCCTCACTGTTTTAGACTGAATTGTTGGTGGAAAGTTTAAAAAATGCCAAAGTTACTTTCAAAGTTCCTTGTCTTTTAATCAATTCTACTTTTTCCCTATTTCTAGTATATCCTTCTGTCCCTGACTTGAAATTAAATTCACCCACTCCGATTCACCTTCCTTCTTTCTCCATCCTCTGTTCATTTCTTAATTTTTTTAACTCATAGGGTAAGTGGGTAGATACCATGTTTGTCTTGTTGTTTGCCTGCGATCTAGATGACCTTCAGCAACGTCATGTTAAGACCACAGAACCATGGGAAATAGGAGGATGAGTTGGCCGTTTGACCCCCTCAAGCCTTGTCTGCCATTCAATGGGTTCATGGATGTACAGACATTCCTCACACACACTTTCCCGTCCTTTCCCAGTAACCCTCAATTTCCGGACTGATCCAGAATCTATCTATCTCAGCCTTAAATATACAGAAGGACTCAACGCCCACGGCTCTCTCTGGCAAGGAGTTGCCAAAGACTCACAACCCTCTGAGAATAAATTCCTCCTCACCTCAGTCTTAACATTTTTGACAAATCTCTGGAACTCACCTGTACCAAATGCCCAGGAACTCTACCTGCCCATTAAATTGGAATCTCTTTATTCTGAGACTATGCCCTCTGGTTCTAGACTCTAGATGCTCCTATGAGGGGAAACATCTTCTCAGAATTTACCCCGTCAAACCCTTTAAGAATCCTAACTGTTTAAATGAGATCACCTCTCATTCTTCAAAATTCCAATGAGTCCCAACCTGCTAAAAGCTAAACATACAGAGATATGTCTCATGAATGTGACACAGTACATGATGCCCAGTCCGGCAAAATCTGGGGGCAAAGAACTTAAATGTATGGGGGGGGAGGGATTTTCAGCCCTCATTTGAGGAGGGCGGGAAAAGCAGAGGGGACAGAAAAGTGAGCAGGAGTTTCAAAAAGACTCTTAAGCCAGCGGAATTTCCCCGTTCAATTGTGCCCCTCAATTGCACCCCCCCCCCCCCCCCCCCCCCCCACCCGCCCTTGGTCAATAACGTAATGGGGATCCCAACTTTAAAAGTCGGGATCCCGATTTGCAACTGCTTGCTTATGCAGACTGGGCATTTGCGCCTTAGAACATCCCACCATGGATTATTGTTGCTATCTTTACTTGCTGTAAATATGGCATTCAATAAGGTTGCACTTCCTTTATCTAGATATCGATATGATATTGCTTTCAGAATCGCCAGGTATCAAATGATACCGCCACAAGGTTCAACCGGGTATCGATCAAAGAGCCAAACAACCAATTAGTTAGTTCAAGATCAATGATGTTTTATTTGCACATATGATTAACTTACACATTCAACATAAACACTACGAGCTAAACTACACCTAACAACGATGACAACCTGTACTTAACTTCAGGCACCCGGCTTACGTCAGAGGAACAGTGGCCTTTGTTCGAATCTGGATCAGCTGGATCTGGAGAAGTAACTGCAGTTCAGTTAGGATCATCCGTCTGGTAGCAAGCGTTGAACTTGAACTTGCTTCTGGTCATGGTGCTGCAGTTGGAGATGGACGTTGCCAGAGCACCAGGTCCAAAAGAGATCAAACACATGGCAGTGTCTCTCTTTATCCTTGGGGGTTTTGCACTCTTTTGGGCGGTCCTTAGGTTTGGACCCAATTAATTGGGCAGTCCTCGATCACTGCCTTTGATCTGAGCCAATAAAGGGGCGGGTGCCTTGATGGCTGGGTGTGTCCTTAGCGGTCATTGACCTTGCTGTTTATGTTTCCTGAGTAAAGGGTGTGGCGCCAATGTGCCTGGGCTTGTATCGGTTACCTGAGTATCAATCTTTTGTCTTACGGAGATAGGCCATTAAATACTAATCGGCTGGGGAATTTCGATGCTGTCTGGATTCTCTGCTCACGAATATGTAAGAAGGCTCTGTGCCTGCCTAAATCTTACATTGTCCACATTTCCCTTTAGGCTTTGCGAACATTCATGTTTCTTGTTGTAAGTGGCCATCCCAGACGGCTACACTATCCATCCATGTTGGTGTGAGGGCACTGGTGGGTGAGAGAGAGGAGAGGTTGTTTCTGTGGTGGGGGTGGGTGGGTTAAGTTGTGGGACTTCTGTGGTAGGGGGTGTTTCCTCTATTCTGTCATATGTGGGTGACAGGATGGGAAAGTTGGCAGTTCTTTTCCCGATTGAATTGACACTTTGTCAAAAAATGAGAAAAATCCCACCTACAGGGCTGGATTCTCCATTTGGGAGACTAAGTCCCCACACCGGTGTGAAAATGGTGATCCTTTACGACAGGAAAACTGGAGTAAAAAGGCCACCGATTCCCTGTTTTGCTGGGGGCTAGTCGGGAGGCAGCGTACAGCTCGCAGCTCTAGCTGCTGAAAAGGCTCTGAGCATTTCCGGTTCCGTGGCCGTGCATGCGCATGGCAGCGGCCTGCAGCGGCTGTGTCGTGCTTCATGGCGGACTCAGCCAGCGGACCCGGATCACAAAAGTAGTGCCCCCCCCCCCTCCTCGGCCACTCGCGCCCCCCCCAGACCCCCCGCCCACAGTGCCCCCAGCCCCGAATGAAGCCCACCCCGCTCACAGATCGGCTCTCTCCCGATTGTGACTGAGCCCGCAGCCACCACGCGAGGTTTCCGAATGGTGTGAGCACACGTAACCCACGCTGTCGGGAACTCGGCCGGTCGGGAATGGAGCATCGCAGGGCGGGCCTCAGGCAATTGCCTGAAGACGTGGATACGTGGCGCAGCATACTCCTCGAGAATGCTGCTTTTCAGGGGGGGGGGGGGGGGGGGGGGGGGGGGGGGAGAGATCCAAAAACGCGTCAGGGGTGGAGAATCCAGCCCATGGTCTTTACCTTTTCTGTTCCAGCATGATTGATGAACACAAATACATTGAGGTTTCCTCGCCATGTCTTTTCCAGATCATCACTGTCGACATTTGTTCCATTGGAGCAATTTCCTATGAAACAGATTACGACATTAGTCCTTTCCGTGTCACAGTAGCATCATCCTATTTGCTCCAGTGTAGACTAGCATCAAACCACTGCACTGATAAGTTAACTGCTATCAAAATATCAGTATTTTATCCAATACCATTGAGTTCAATTATAACATACTACGGTACGCCAAATGTAATGTGACTTACAAAGTAGTTACGCCAAATTTACTTTTTAAGGTACTCCCAATGTACACGTTTGCATTACCAGCAAGTACATTTGTGAGTGCTGTCGAGCATTTATTATTCCTGGCTTTATCTTCCTCTGCCAAATTGCTCTCTGCATGAAGTAACTGCTTCATGGTGTTATAACACTGAATCCATGTGTTAGAGTTGCTGAGCTGTTAATTCCCTCAATTGGTATTTAAATGCATCTCACACAGTGCTCCAAAACTCACACATTCCACTTGTGCTGCTCTCAAATCTACAGCACATCAGTGATGGCAAGCACCACAGTTCCGTGGGCAGCAGAGCAACAATTTAAATGGTGGGAAGGCACTTTGACTGCTGTCAGAACAGAACAGAAATCGAATTCAGGGACACCTCTCGCATTATGTTGGGCAGAAACCCAAGTACAAATATACCACAGCATCTGCCTGGGAATGACAGTGGTGGAAAGGTCTCAGGGGTTAGTGGCTTATGTAGGAGACCAGTGAAAGACCTGTGTACTGTAATGTGCTGCAAGAAAGTCAGCAGCAAAGTCAGGATGGGCTTTAAGTGGCAGACAACGGGTGTTTTGCTGCGGTGGAAGGTGGCCCGTTATTTGCCAACAGCAGGACCTTTTTGGTCTCGCCTTTGTCAACAGATTTCCCATTGAATGCCCCCCTTCCCTCCCACCACCAGGAAACCCACGGTGGGGGTGCGTTGTCGCCAGCTCTGGAAGATCCTGCAGGCGTGAATGGGTGGGAAATCTCTCCCTCCGTCTAACAGCAAAGCAATCTATGAACGATTATAAAAATTATAATTCCAGTGAAATTCTATGCATCACATATAATACTTCCATTGCTGTCCCTTTGGTATTACTATGCTTGAATCCAGCAGAAAGTTCACATTTGCTTCATTCTACCACATCGACATTTTCATCCATTTAGCATGGAACCAAAACAGTAGGCGGGATTCTCCCTTGCCTGACGCTGAAATCGGGAAACGCGATTGGGCAGAGAATCGGCTCCCACGCTGAAATCGTGGCGGGCGCCGATTTGACGCCAAATCGCAATTGTCCATCACCTCAACAGCGATGACAATGCAGTCTGGAGTGCACAGACAGTAAACTCCGTTTGCATCACATTAGAGAGACCAACCCGGTATTGCCTGGGCCCCTGCGATTCTCCGTCTCCGATAGGCAGAGTTCCTGATGGCGCTGTTCATTTGTGCTTTCAGAAATCATGAAACCGGCGTTGTAGCTGATGAGGGAGAATGAGGAGGTAGGACACAGAGAGGAATGACTGTGGGTGGCCGGGCTGGACACTGGCCAGGCTGGCTGGGGTGGAGAGAGCCCTGGCAGGGCCGGGGGAAGATCCAGGTGCGGCCAATGAATCAAAATCCTCCTTACAAATTTTGCTACGTGTAAATTTTTCTTAGCGGTTACCACACAGCAATTCACTACATTTTTATCCGATATGGTGACGTTTGAAAATGTCAATACCCGACTCATGTCCTTTTTCCAAAACAATGTATGTAACTTCTTAATTTGCTCTTTCATGTGTGTGAATGAGGTCGGAATCACTGGAATCCAGAGTATATGTAACAAATACATGGGTTCATTGTTGTAAATTTTTAAAAAAACTGTTTTCATTGGCGTTTTTCAATTTTACAGATTGATATTTTTAACGAATGATACATCATGGGCGGGATTCTCTGACCCCCCCACCAGATTGGAGAATCCCGGGGGGTGGCGCAAATCCCGCCCCGATGCCGACTGCCGTATTCTCCGGCGCCGTTTTTCGGGCGATGGCGGGATTCCCGCCACGCCAGTCGGAGACCATTGGCAGTGGCCCCCCCCGGCGATTCTCCGGGCCCCGATGTGCCGAGCGGCCATCCATTTTTGGCCAGTCCCACCGGCGTGAATCACTCAACTCATGCACCGGCAGCACCTGGCAGGTGAGTAGGCATGGGCGGTCCTCGGAGGGTGCGGGAGGATCCGGCCCCGGGGGGGTCCCCACGGTGGCCTGGCCCGCGATCGGGGCGCACCGATCTTCGGGCGGGCCTGTTCCTTGGGGGCACTTCTTCCTTCCGTGCCGGGCCCCTGTAGGGCTCCGCCATATTGCCTGGGGGCTGGCGCAGAGAAGAGAACTGCCCACACATGCGTGACAATACGCCGAACAGTCCACGCATGTGCGGAATCACGCCGACCGTTCCGCGCATGCGCGAACTCGTGGCATCCCTTTGGCGGCAGCTGGAACCGCGCTAACCCCTCCGGCGTCAACCTAGCCCCCTAGAAAGGTGATAATTCCTCAACTTGGAGGGCCATTGACGCCGGATTTGTTGGCGCCGGTTTTCCCACCGGCGTGGGGACTTAGTTCCCAGAAGGGAGGATCCCGGCCCCGGTATTTACATGTTGTACAGATCTGGTGAATATTGTTACTAAAGGAGCCCATTAACACAGCCCTTACTCGACAACCAGAATTCCAGCATCATGTGAGATGTGATAACACTTTCTTCAGTGACCCTCCACTTAAAGGGTGGGATTATCCGGACCCACCAATGGCAGGAATCATGGCAGGCGGTGGCACAAACTTTGGCGTAATGGCAAAAATTCCTTTTCGGCCAACTGGAAAAGAAGTTGGAAGTTGCCCCTTTGGACCTGCATGCCGGTTGAGTTTCCCACGGTTCCAAGTTGGGAACCACATTTGCACCCCTTTGATCTCATGAAGGCTCATTTAAAATTCAGCTCGCAGGAATCACGTGTGCAGTCCAAATTTAATTGTGGATAATTGAACTGGGCTGATTCGCAGTCGGATATAAGAGGCATGCACCTGGTGACCTGCACCTAGAGGTTTGTACATGCAGCATTAATAATAATAATAATAATAATAATCTTTATTGTCACAAGTAGGCTTGCAATGACACTGCAATGAAGTTACTGTGAAAATCCCCTAGTCACTACATTCCGGCGCCTGTTCAGGTACACAGAGGGAGAATTCAGAATGAACAAATTACCTAATAGCATGTCTTTCGAGACTTGTGGGAGGAAACCGGAGCACCCAGAGGAAACCCACGCAGACACAAGTCGAACATGCAGACTCCGCACAAACAGTGACCCAAGCCGGGAATCAAACCTGGGACCCTGGAGCTGTGAAGCAGCAGTGCTACCCACTGTGCTACAGTGCATTGGTCTACCTTTCACTCCGCTGCTCTCTTGGCTACCCTGACTCAGCACCAAGGCTGTTCAGGCAGAAAGGGAAGAGTCGCAAAGCAGATGCTTGATTCCGGGGTGGGTGGTGGGGGGAGTAACTGGACAGAGGCAAGGAAGGGTCAAGCAAAGATTATCTCTGCAGTTGGGAGGGATGAGTGGATCTCGAATGCAAGGGATGGACAAAGATATGCAACTGAGATCAGGACAGTGCGGCGAGGGGTGGGGGCCAGTACGGTGGGGTTGGGGGCGGGGGGGAGGGGGGGGGGTAGTGACTGGAGCCTGGAAGGGAAGGGATGAACGGAGCTGCATCATTGGAGAAGGAGCAATTTAAAGGAAGAGGGGAGATTACGTGTGAGTCAATCCGTGGGTTAGTGTGAACCATAGCATCAGGGCCAGAATTTTAAACTACTTCTGGGGCTGTGTGGAACATATTGTTGGGGAAGAATTTAAAAGCAGTACTGTGGTGGTGTGCACCATACTACAGATGGGCGGCACAGTGACACAAGTGTTAACACTACTGCCTAGCAGCATCAGGGCTTTGTGTTTGATTCTGGCCACGGCCGCCTGTCTGTGTGGAGTTTGCACATTCTCCCCGTGTCTGCGTAGGCTTCCTCCGGGGTTCCGGTTTCCTCCCATTGTCTATAAATGTGCACATTGGGTGGATTGCCATGATCAATGCACTGGGTTATGGGAATAGGATCTGGATAGGGCACTTTTTCAGAGGGTCGGTACATACTCTATGGGCTGAATGGCCTCCTCCTGCTGGCCTCCTTGAGTTGGCAATTCAATGTCAGGATTCTATGCTACTGGGCTTTTCCCTGCTACCATCTCAGTCCAATGCAAGGAGGGGGAAGGTCTCTCAGTGTTGATCATGCCCAGCATGGTGTGCAAAACTTGGTCAGTGCTTCACATATGTGCGTCCTTTGGGTTGTGGCTTGGTACTTGGTCAGTGAAGGCATCTTCTACCTGTAAATAGGGAACTGGTTAGAGGGGGGTTTAGTTGATAGTTTCACTGAGGTCCCAGTGGGGTGCAGGGGTGGAGAGGGGAGGCCCTGGTAGGTCACTGTGCAAAGGGCACAGTGATGAGGAGGGGTGAGGTCAACATGTAACATCTGGGCATCAACAGAAAATGGATCTGGAGGAGGTCAGGGATATCAATTACAATGACAATGGGTTCCAGGGTTAAAGGGGAAAGAGGAGAGCGATTGGAGGAAGGGAACTTTTATTGTGATGGGTGGGGATAGACAGGGTTGGAAGCCAGTCATGAAATAGAATTGGAGCAGAATTATCTCAACAGCTGATGTAATGTTGAAAAATAATCTTGGAAAGAAATTGCCATGGAAGGGGTCTGAGGACTTGTGGGAAGCATTGACTACTGCAATCTGGACTGATTGAACGGGTTCCATAATAGCCCCTGGCCCAGGAGGTGGAGCTGACATGTTCGGAAGATGAAAATGGCAGTTGAAGGATTTGAGCATCTTAAATCATGGTGCACATTCTTGCGAGAGGCTGTTAAGGCTTGCGCAAAACGCAGATTTAGTTTGATTGAATGTGAAAAAGTCGGAAGAATCAAGTTGTTAAGGGGTCACGGCTACAGTTCATATACAACATGCTGCATACAACCATGCATATTGCACAGTGCACCAACTTCCAGTCATTAAATTAGTGCAAGGCTCGGCTGTACCCTACACCAAAGGAGACCGCCTGACAATGCCCTGACCAAGCTGAGAGCACATGACTGTACACTTCCAGATCCAACCCTCTTTACGAATGTGCTGTCATGGTTTGGGAGGTGGAAGGTATGTGGGTTGTGGGTGTTGAGGCGGAAAGGAGCTCAGGTACATGTGATCCTTCAGGATGAGCTTCAGCTGCAAGGGGTACTTGGGATAGAGTGTCTAGAATGAGGGAAGGCTAAGGGCTTCATAAAGACTCCCTAGCTTGACGGTGGAAGGTAATCATTGCAGAGTGAGGCGTAATCAGGTCTCTCATCTACTCTTGCACAGACACAAGAAGGAATGCAGAATGCCTGCAGCAGATAGCTCTGCCTTCTTTATAGCTTTGATAAAACTGAGGAGAAGGATGCATTGTTGTCTGGCAGAGCAAAGGGAAGAGCCTCACCCTGAGGAAAATGGGCCAGCGGGGACCGATGGTGACCCATAAGCTGGGGAGAAAGACCAATTCCACTGAGACAGTTGGTTTGACCTAGAGTGTACTGAAGACACCTCTCATACTTCGAGATGATTGAGAGACAGTGCCAGAGATGTCTTCACTTGTCAAGGGATATTGTGGCTCACATCTGCGACATTCTTCAGGAGGATCTGACGCTAATGGGACTGGAAGGCTATCCTTTATCAGTGGCTCTAAAGGTGATCATCACGCTCAACATTTTTGCAAGTGGCTTATTCCAGGGTTCCACTGGAATTTCTGCAGAATTTTACAATCCTGCACTCATAAATGCACAGGAGAGGTCACTGATGCCCTTTTCAATGCGGCTTACAGTTATGCCCAGTTCTTTCTGGATAAAACCAGCCAGGCTGCCAGGACAACAGAATTTGCATCGATCTCAGGTTTCCCACAGATGCAATAGGTTATTGACTGAACACATAGAACATAGAACATAGAACAGTACAGCACAGAACAGGCCCTTCGGCCCTCAATGTTGTGCCGAGCAATGATCACCCTACTCAAACCCACGTATCCACCCTATACCCGTATACCCTATACCCGTAACCCAACAACCCCCCCCTAACCTTACTTTTTACACTATGGGCAATTTAGCATGGCCAATCCACCTAACCCGCACATCTTTGGACTGTGGGAGGAAACCGGAGCACCCGGAGGAAACCCACGCACACACGGGGAGGACGTGCAGACTCCGCACAGACAGTGACCCAGCCGGGAATCGAACCTGGGACCCTGGAGCTGTGAAGCATTTATGCTAACCGCCATGCTACCGTGCTGCCCCTGTGGCCTTAAACATGGGACCTTAAAATATCCCTGACTAAGATTTATCAATAGGAAAGGCTCCCGTTCTCTCAATGAGCAGCTGATCTGTTAATACCAAAAGCAGATTACACAGATTTGAGAAAGATACCCTCGGACGTTTATTGTACCTTGAGTCACTCACTGTTGCCATGGATGTTCGAGGACTTTCAACGTATTCAGGTTTGGCTCATCAGTGATAAGGGCTATGCACAAACGACATGGCTACTGATGCCTGTTTGGTGCCAAAGAACGCTTCAGAGGAAAGGTACAGTGTAGTTAATTCTGCAACAGACTCCTTGACTGAGCAAAACATTGATATGCTGAAGATGTGTTTCAGTTGTTTGGATCAATCATGCGGCTCCCTCCAATTTTCTCCTGAGACGGTGTGCCCAATCATAATAGTTTTCTGTTCTGTACACAATCTAGTTCTCTAAAGGGGGTTGAGTTGCCACATGGAGAGATGGGGGCTTGCATGTCTTCTCTGATTGGTAGAATGCTGACGAGTATGACAGTGGAGAGGGGGAGAATGATGACGACGTTGCACGAGAAGAGGCCATTGCGTGGACCAGACACAGCAAATATGTTTGCAAGACCCTTATAGCAACAAGGTTCCATGTGATGAAGAAGACTTGCTCACACCAGCTTATTTCACTTATTCCTTTGATGCAAGGTAGACATTAAGGCCTTCCTGATGATCCTCAGCATCTCAATGAAGGACATTAATCTCACAATGAATAGGCACAATCATCTGCAATGATGGCCTCATTCTTGGAAGGTTACGCAGCCTGTGGAAAATATGCCCTCTTGCAATGGAATAAGAACTCCAGCAACACTCAATCTAAAGCAGGTAGACATGGTAAAGTCCTTTCAATCACCATGCAAAGATGGCAGCTTTTCAAGTGGCAGGAAGAACATGCAAAAATTAATATCCTAATGGCAGGATCACAGAATCGCAGAATTGTAACGGCACAGGAAGTGGTCATTAAACATTCACTGGTTTGAAGATTGACCCAGTTGTGGTCAACAGCACCTCCCATCTCTCATGAATGAATATTGTTCTGGCCTCATGCTGATACTGGGCTCCCAGGAGGACATTGCTCTTCAGGGATGTTGTGATCTGTCACTCTTAATCGTGGAGGCAAGCCTACAAGTCAGATCACCTTTGTGTGCACACAGAGAGCTTCAGAAACCAGAGTCTGATCATTGACAAGAACTCATAACCCTGCCTTCATCGGGAGCTTCCCAAGTTCATCTCCACCATTATTGTGCACCTGACAGTGCTATGGCCCAGTAATCTCGGCACCGCATTTAAGGTTACTTAGCAACTTTGTTGATATGAAAGACCAAACAGCAGGTGTCCTGCAGCTTCACTCTCATCCCAATGCAGGCCTCCACATTTTCATTCCACCAGGTTGAGATTTGCAGGAGGAAGCCTTGGACACTGACGGCACTATCATGAACTGACAGCAATGACACTTGCTGTTCCGTGAGCTAGCACAGGAGTTCTGTCAAGCCACGCTAACCATAACTTCAGGTACAAATCATCATTTTTATATTTCATAGGCTGGCATCATGAGAGTAGGCATGAACTTATAACATCGCATAGTCACGGCTGTAGGGCAAAAATTTGAACAGCAACCAAGTGCGAACTAGGTCCATTGCTCTACGTCATGCAGGTGGAGAGTGGGAAATATTATAGGGCTGTGAATGCGTTCACGACTTAATGCTGCAGGCCGTATGAAAAGCTAAGGCCCCCGACGATCACTTATTATGGGATCTTCTGGTCCCGCCCATGGCAGGAATCACTGTGGATGGGACGAAAAACCTGACGGACCAGCAAAAGGTCTGTTGACTTCTGGTTGGCTGTGGGACTGGAGAATCCCGCTTCTAAACTGTAACCCGTATCCAAACCTGAGAGTAATTACATGGAGGCCATTGGAAAAAATCACTTGAAATGGCTGTGTTTAAAACCTATGAGTGAGGTTCTTCGTAGCCTGATACCGAAATCGGGATCATCGATTGGGCGGAGAGTGGTTTCTGATGCCGGAATCATTGCAGGTGCGGGTTGATGCTGGTTTGCGATGCTCAGCCCCTTCCAAATAGGCGTCATCGTGACACGCAGCCGCAACGCCGTTGGCGCATCATTAGCCGTCCCACCTGTGATGCTCCGTCCCCGATGGGCCGAGTTCCTGATGGTGCAGGCCATGTGTGGTCCCTGTAGTGATATGTATATATAGAGACATGTAAAGGGTTAATGATTACATCTTAGTGTAACACAACCACTAGAGGGCAACACTAGATTCCACTATATATATGAGAACTCAAAGCATCTTGGGGCTCTTCCAACCAGGAGTGACTAGATAGCAGAGTGTTAGAGAGATAGATCACAGCATAGTTAGCACATGTACTTTAAATTAGTTAATACTTTAATATAGATTACTTGATTACTAGTTACAGTTCTAGAGAGAGTGTGAACTCAAGATTAATAAATTCGTCATTCAATAAATCTGTTTTGCTTTAAGTTGAAGATTGGTGGTTTCTTAAGAATAGCACCATCAGACCATTCTGGATATATAAAGCAAAGAGTAACAATATATTACCAAAGAGTAATATAACAGTCCCAGGGGTCGGGAACCCGGTGTGCTGGCTGCAGACAGTGCGTAGCGCCGTCACACTCGGCCAGGATTCATGCTGCTGGCCGGGAGGCTTCTGCGATGGCTGGGGGGAGTGGTGGAGGGTGGCCAGGGGCTGGACTGTGGAGTCGGGGTGGGCATATACGTGGTCCAACTCGGCCGGCGTCATGTTTCTCGGCGCAACCGGTCGGGGTGTAGACGTGCCCGGCTGCAGCTTGTCATCCCTGCGCATGTGCGGCCAGGGACCCACTGATTCTCCGGCCATTCTCCGTGCGATCCGCAGGTGTTCCATGCGGTAGCCGGTGCTGGCCCCTCATCGTTACCGGAATCGTGGAGGGATTCGCACCGATTTCCCCATCGTGGATCACCACAGAATTTCCGTTGGCGCCGGCACTTAGCCTCAGAAACAGAGAATCCAGCCCCCTAAATATTCAGAGAACAGCTGTCAATGCAGCAGCATCTGGATAATAGAGAAATTTTCAAAATCTAAACTCAGAGGCAACATTTTATGACCCTCTGATGCAAACCTTACATAGGAATTGTCCAACTTCCATGCTCATTGAGCACCGGGCTTTGTTCATGTTGCTTTGGAGGACTTAAGGATGACTGACTGAGCTGAGATTGAGCAAGACACCATCAATCTGAGGGATGTGGCGGGACATACTTGAGGAAGAGGACATCTGTTACACTTGGATGACCTAGCATCACATGGAAGAGTCGTTCACTTGCTGAGACTTGTAGGCAGGAAAGCAAAATGTATTTTCATATGTATGAAGTGAGTGAACACTTGTGGTCTCATTGCTGTGGATTGTTCCTGACCCTTTGCCACATCTCGATGCATGCCTGACATCTGCAGTAGAGATGGAGGGAGCCTGCTGTCTTGTGTGCCTTCCTGTATGAGAGGACCCTGGCGTATGTCCTCCGGAGGCCTGATAAGGACCTTTTGTTCAGGGGGCAGGTGGATCCTCCTCAGCCTGACCAGCAGGCGTTTATGGTGTCACAGTATACTGTGCGGAGGCCTATCTTCCTCCCTTTGGGTGCCCAAGATTCCTCCCTGACTCCCTGAGGAAAAGGCACACCTGGAGGGAGGGTGAAAATCATGCCCCCCACATCTACCAACTGATGGATCCCATCCATGGCTGCAGTTCAAGCGTGGAGGTCTGAGCCCATATTGGCAGAAACTGCTGGACCAGGATCTCCAGGGCAGACACCACCCTTCCAATTGTGACCTTGATATGCTTGCATGCTAATGCCATGACATCAGAGAGAATACGGACGGAATCCACCATCCTTCATTCTGATCTGCTCCATCATTTCTCTGAGGGCCGATTCCAGGGGACCGTCATTGGAGTCCGACTCTCAGCAGTAACCTGGCCTCTTCTGAGTATCGGAAACCTTGGCTGTCACTGCTTCTGCCTTCTGTGGAGCCATTTCTGTGCTATGTTCACCAGTAAGTGACCCCGAGTATACTCTAGAACGAGGGAGCACTAACATGTGTGTCTATGTGTTGGTGGAGGGTGCAGGTGAATCGAGTGAAAGGTATTCCTCAGCAGTTTCCCCAGGATCCTCAGGTTGCGGCAGATAGATTGGCTGGCGGTATCCCTCCACCTCTTCTTGCTGGTGGCTGCACTAGAGAGAACCAACAATTAATGATTGCCTAGGCTGTCTTCTACGTTAAAGAGCATTCACAGTGTCTGAAGATGGCAGATGACTACTGGATGGAATCTTACTGATGCCAATCTTGCCATTGTCTAACCAGCCATTCTTCAGCTAGCTCTGTTCCCTGCTCCTGGGCCCCAACTTCAGCTTTCCCCCTATGGCCTGGGATCTCTCCCTCTTGCTGCAGCCGATCTTGCCCTGCATAAAGACAGGTGGATAGACTGTGAGCAGCATGGATGCAGGAGCAGATCATGTCTGCTCTGTGTACGACGAGCTCTCCAGTAAGGGCTGAAGATACGATCTATGCAGGACATCATCGGATATGATGACATTAAAGTGTCTGTGAGAGAATTGACAATGATGTTCCCTTTGCTGGTGGTGTGTAAGATCCCTGTGGACTGTAATCCTGTGAGTGTCTGATGGCCCGATGGGAGTGTGAGTTTGAAGTGAGGAGACGGCTCTCTTAGCCTGACAGAGCAGATGATATCTTTCATCCTCTACTTCTGCTGCAGGGTGGTCCTCCTCTGAGGGTCCACTATCACTTAACTCCTGGCGACCTCCTCCCAAGCCGGTTGAGTGAGGTTGTTGAACCACCAGCTTCCATCTCCAGGGCAGAGAACCTCCCGCTGGTCCTGGACTCCCTGGATGAGTCTCTCCAGGCGCTAGTCCCTGAACCCGGGGGCAGAGGACTTGTTTCTTCCTCGGGCCATCACTCACTCTGACAATTCCTTGGCTGCCGAGAGTGCCGAGAGTGAATGCTTGGGTGCTGCTTAAACATGGCTGCCGGGCCTCCGACTCTACAAGGGAAAGGTGGGGTATAAAAATCCCAGTCCACCCTGCTACAACACTCGACGAGCTCCTCAGCTGTGCATAAGTAATGAACTGGAAAGCAGGCGATCTGGCCTGAGAACCTGCCCTGTCACCCAAAGTGAATCACGCTGACGTTCCAACCCGCCACCACACTTAGTCACCAGAATGGAAGATTCCAGCTGCCGTCTACTCCTAGACGTAAAGTTCCCGCGTTGGGCAATCTGGGCGCAATTTACACTGAAAGTTGTACTCGTTTTTTGAAGTGATGTTATGGTTCAACTTTCTGCTCAAACTGAATTGCATAATCGCAAACATAAAAATCAGAAACACTTTTTGGCTGTTCCTAGCCCACTACCTGAAAGTATACCACTTTTAATTCACTGGAAAATACTTGATAGTTCGATAGATACATTTAATAGTTGCATTGCTGTATTTATTGTTAATTTGTTTAATTATTGGCCTCCGAGTGGCTGCAATTAGTGGAAGTTCAACATGACGGTCAACGTGATCTGGGAGCTTGGCTAGTTTTGTTGTGGGGCTGAATTCCATATTTTTACTCGAGCACAGAAGTTTGCAGGCATTTGTTTATTATGATGGTCCCAATTTGCACTTGAATTTCCTTGTTCTTTTCGACTGGCATAGCTGAATTTGGACAAATGACAGTGGGAATACCAATACAGCTTATAGTTAACCCTATCCTCCTATTACTGTGATCACATGCCTTTCCTTGATCATTTATTACAATTGAAGTTGCATCAGTTAATAATTTTAATTGGATTATGTATTATTCAAAGCTCATTTGATTATGCTCTATCCTTGCAGCTGAAGCTCCATGCCACAATGATTGACAGGGGTGAAAATAGCTCACCCTTCAAAGCACCTATGTTTCTAACTGAACTCGACTATAAGACGAATACTCTCTGCCTTTTCAGTGCCAGGCTATGGTCTTCCTTAGGGCTCGTACCAACATCAAAATGCAAATGCTTTTCTTAAGTAAGGCTCCTGAGCCTCCTTCTAATTAATGAAATCTCTCTCCCTTTCTCTGCCTCTTCATATTGCGATACAAAGGGAGCTTCTCTATCTGTTCTGTCACTATGCGAGAAAGTTAATAATCCTTATTACCATGTCTCATTAAGCAGGTAGCTGCCTTATATTCAGATCTGCTGGGGCTTGAAGGGTCATCCTTAATTCAGATGTTCGGCAGTGACAACCTTCAAGGTGTCAAAGGAGAGTATTTCACTTCTTAACAAACAAAGGCTAAAAGCTAACGTTAATGCAATATGAAAAGAAAATCAATAGCAGAATTAGATCAACACGCTTCATGTCAAGCTTATTTCGGGGCATGAGGCCCTGTGAAATCTGAATCCCCAGATGATACAGTAGGAAGGCAGACTGACCTACACTCAGTAGGTTCTTGGATTTGTAGTCAGTTCCATGTCGCCTTGTTCACTCAAGCCCTTTACTTATCTTCAAATTCAATTTTGACATCCTTTGGAATATACCTGCGCTGGGTGACTCATTGAGTGTTTGTGGCCACTGATGGGGTGATGTACGTGCGTGCTACTGTACGCTGGTTAATGGCTCACTATGCTCTCCTATCTCCATGACAAGACAAAAGAGCACACTGCCTGCATATTGCTCCAATTAAGCAGATTGCAGCAACACAATCATTACATGATGTTCGCTGCGGTGTTTCTCAAGTTGAGTGTGTGCCTGAATATGACTGTTACCCAGTCGGATGATGCTACACGGTGCGGCAATTATGGTACCAGCTGCTGCAAACTAGAAAAATTGAGTTTGTTAATTCTAAAAATGAAAAAGTACCAACGGCCAGTATTCTGTGGCAGAAATAAAAATCAGAAGTGCAAAATGGGCTGCCAATTCACTGACACCCGTCAAACTCTACCCCGTGGTGCTTATAAGTAGATCGAAACAGTTCATCTTGTATTAGCATAATTAGTTAACTCCCTTTGAATAGCAATGAAATAATCTCCACATTGCGAACATTCAAATCCTCTCACAGCTAATAATTAGCCTATCGGATGTTTGACAGACAGGGGTGTTGTTTACCACTGAGGTATCTTCTGATGCTCACCTCCCAAGATATAGCCCATTGTTTGAACACTGCAAGTGCGATTTCTCTAGTTTTCCCTGTGTCTAACTGTGTGATCTTCGGAGAAAAAAATAAATACAGTGACCAGGAACAGGTTGTATTACACAGTGAGAGCAGAAGCATTACTCTGCCAATCCTTTATTATCAAAATTATAGCCATGGACTTTCAGATTTGCAATAGGTAAAGTAACATTCCTATGTGCTTCAGACATAACGGGATGAAATTATGAACGGTAATCTGGTACAGCGCCATTTATGTGGATGAAAAGAGATTTATCACAATATATAAATAGCTTTAAGCAGTTCCTAGTCCACCACTTGAAAATGACCCAATTTTTAAAAGTGGACAAAAGAGAATTATGTGAAAGCTTTGCAGAAACATTTACTTGTTGCATATTCAGGTGTGGCTAGTTGGTCAGAGGCTAGTGCATGAATATTTGGGTAAACCACTATCACCCATTGCACCTCTACAGACAGTTCGTCCTTCTTAAAGAAAGATTAATGGCAGGTCAACAGTGGCTCAAAGGCTAGTCCAGAGGTTGAAGGGAACGATAAAGGGCCCACACCCAGACTTTGAGTGAACCTCCAAATTACTTTGGCGATGGGTTCCAGATCAAACCTATATTGAAACTCACCCCTTTGTGGCAACAGCTATAGGCTCCATCCAAGTGCCACAAAAATATGATCGTGGCAGACATGGCACCTTGTTCTGTCGCGGGAACCTAAGTTTCCTCAATGGGTTCTAAAATAAAAATTGGGTCCCTTTGTTAGCATAAGCAAGGGTTCAAGAAGACCATAATACATAGAAGGAGAATTAGACCATTTGGCCCATCGAGTCTGCTCTGCCGTTCAACCATGGCTGATATGTTTCTCATCCCATTCTCCTGCCTTCCCTGATTCCCTTCTTCACCAAGAACCTATCTAATGCTGGTTTCAAGTGCCTGTCCCAGATTCCTGTGCAAATGGTCTGATCCAATGTCCGCTCCAGTGCCTGGTAGGCACTCCTGGAGTGCAGGACCTTTGGTCCCTGAAATTGGCCCATTTTGTGAGTATCTTGCACATGAGGAATGGGAGCAATGGGAAGATAGCGATCTGCTATTTTAAGAGCAATTGGTCAAACCTTTTGTTTGAGGTCGCAGGCCCCCAAGAGCTTTCTGATCCCCCAAGAAATTCAATCAGCTGTCTTAGTTCCTGACTGTCTCCCAGACTGGAGCAGCTGGTTTATGCACCAGGATGTGACCAGGAATGTTTGTTACCCGCTTGGAGAACATAGGCTGTCAAATGAGTCACCTTGCCCAGCTCACGCAGGGGGTTGTCAATATCAAATATTGAAGCAGTTTCAAAGCTGTTGTAATACAGTCCCTGAAAAATGACACAAAAGACAGAAACTACATATTAGAAACAGATCCATGGTGATGTTATATTTTGCATGTAATTACTGGACACATTTTATTGGGCTAATTTATTCAATCCACGTAAAGACTATTACATTGGCCAAATATAAAGCCCTGCTTTATATAAAGCCCTGCTTTATATTTAGTTACTAACTGTGCCTTGCATGGCTAAAAAAACAACTCATAAAAATAAATTAGTAACCGAAGAAAAATACAATTTAGCTTGTTGTTTTTTGGTGACCCATTTAGAATCTTATTGTTGTATATACAAAGAACAAAGAACAGAGAAAAGTACAGCACAGGAACAGGCCCTTCGGCCCTCCAAGCCCGTGCCGACCATGCTGCCCGACTAAACTACAATCTTCTACACTTCCTGGGTCCGTATCCCTTTATTCCCATCCGATTCATGTATTTATCAAGTTCCCCCTTAAACGTCACTACCGTCCCTGCTTCCACCACCTCCTCCGGCAGCGAGTTCCAGGCACCCACTACCCTCTGTGTAAAAAACTTGCCTCGTACATCTCCTCTAAACCTTGCCCCTCACACCTTAAACCTATGCCCCCTAGTAATTGGCCCCTCTACCCTGGGGAAAAGCCTCTGACGATCCACTGTGTCTATGCCCCTCATAATTTTGTAGACCTCTATCAGGTTGCCCCTCAACCTTCGTCGTTCCAGTGAGAACAAACCAAGTTTATTCAACCGCTCCTCATAGTTAATGCCCTCCATACCAGGCAACATCCTGGTAAATCTCTTCTGCACCCTCTCTAAATCCTCCACATCCTTCTGGTAGTGTGGCGACCACAATTGAACACTATACTCAAAGTGTGGCCTAACTAAAGTCCTCTACAGCTACAACATGACTTGCCAATTCTTATGCACAATGCCCGAGCTAATGAAGGCAAGCATGCCGAATGCTTTCTTGAATTCCTTCTCTACCTGTGTTGCCCCTTTCAGCGACCTATTGACCTGTACACCTAGATCTCTCTGACTTTCAATACTCTTTAGAGTTCTACCATTCACTGTATATTCCCTACCTGCATTAGACCTTGCAAAATGCACATTTGTCTGGATTAAACTCCATCTGCCATCTCTCCGCCCAAGTCTCCAAACGATCTAAATCCTGCTGTATCCTCTGACAGTCCTCATTGTTATCCACAATTCCACCAACCATTGTGTCGTCTGCAAACTTACTAATCAGACCAGTTACATTTTCCTCCATATCATTTATATATACTACGAACAGCAAAGGTCCCAGCACTGATCCCTGCGGAACACCACTAGTCACTGTCCTTCAATTAGAAAAGCACCCTCCATTACGACTCTCTGCCTTCTATGACCTAGCCAGTTCTGTATCCACCTTGCCAGCTCACCCCTGATCCTGTGTGCCTTCACCTTTTGTACCAGTCTACCATGAAGGACCTTGTCAAAGGCCTTACTGAAGTCCATATAGACAACATCCACTGCCCTACCTGCATCACTCATCTTTGTGACCTCTTCAAAAAACTCTATCAAGTTAGTGAGACATGACCTGCCTTCACAAAACCCTGCTGCCTCTCACTATACTTCCATTTGCTTCCAAATGCGAGTAGGTCCTGTCTCGAAGAATTCTCTCCAGTAATTTCCCTACCACTGACGTAATGCTCACCGGCCTGTAGTTCCCTGGATTATCCTTGCTACCCTTCTTAAACAAAGGAACAACATTGGCTATTCTCCAGCCCACCGGGACATCACCTGAAGACATTGAGGATCCAAAGATTTTTGTCAAGGCCTCAGCAATTTCCTCTCTAGCCTCCTTCAGTATTCTGGGGTAGATCCCATCAGGCCCTGGGGACTTATCTATCTTTTAAAAAAAATTTAGAATATCCAATTCATTTTTTCCAATTAAGGGGCAATTTAACATGGCCAATCCACCTAACCTGCACATGTTTGGGTTGTGGGGGTGAAACCCATGCAGACACGGGGAGAATATGCGAACTCCTCACAGACAGTGACCCAGGGACGGGATTCGAACCCGGGTCCTCAGCGCCGTAGGCAGCAATGCTAACCACTGTGCCACCGTGCCGCCCCTGGGACTTATCTATCTTAATATTTTTCAAGACGCCCAACACCTCGTCTTTTTGGATCTCAATGTGACCCAGGCTACCTACACACCCTTCTCCAGACTCAACATCCACCAATTTCTTCTTAGTTTCATAGAATTTACAGTGCAGAAGGAGGCCATTCAGCCCATCGAGTCTGCACCGGCTCTTGGAAAGAGCACCCTACCAATGTCAACAACTCCACCCTATCCCCATAACCCAGTAATCCCATAACCCAGTAACCCCACCCAACACTAAGGGCAATTTTGGACACTAAGGGCAATTTATCACGGCCAATCCACCTAACCCGCACATCTTTGGTGAATACTGATGCAAAGTATTCATTTAGTACCTCGCCCATTTCCTCTGGCTCCACACATAGATTCCCTTGCCTATCCTTCAGTGGGCCAACCCTTTCCCTGGCTACCCTCTTGCTTTTTGTGTACGTGTAAAAAGCCTTGGGAATTTCCTTAATCCTATTTGCCAATGACTTTTCGTGACCCCTTCTAGCCCTCCTGACTCCTTGCTTAAGTTCTTTCCTACTTTCCTTATATTCCACACAGGCTTCGTCTGTTCCCAGCTTTCTAGCCCTGACAAATGCCTCCTTTTTCTTTTTGACGAGGCCTACAATATCTCTAGTTGTCCAAGGTTTGCCGTATTTATCATTCTTCCTTACAGGAACATGCCGGTCCTGAATTCCTTTCAACTGACACTTGAAAGCCTCCCACATGTCAGATGTTGATTTACCCTCAAACATCCGCCCCAATCTAGGTTCTTCAGTTCCCACCTAATATTGTTATAATTAGCCTTCCCCCAATTTAACACATTCATCCTAGCACCACTCTTATCCTTGTCCACCAGCACTTTAAAACTTACTAAATTGTGGTCACTGTTCCTGAAATGCTCCCCAACTGAAACTTCTACCAGCTGGCTGGGCTCATTCCCCAATACCAGGTCCAGTACAGCCCCTTCCCTAGTTGGACTGTCTACATATTATTTTAAGAAGCCCTCCTGGTTGCTCCTTACAAACTCTGCCCCGTCCAAGCCCCAAGCACTAAGTGAGTCCCAGTTAATATTGGGGAAGTTGAAGTCTCCCATCCCAACAACCCTGTTTTTACTCTTTTCCAAAATCTGTCTACCTATCTGCTCCTCTTTCTCCCGCTGGCTGTTGGGAGGCCTGTAGTAAACCCCCAATATTGTAACCGCACCCTTCTTACTCCTGATCTCTACCCACATAGCCTCACTGCCCTCTGAGGTGTCCTCCCGTAGTACAGCTATGATATTCTCCCTAACCAGTAGCGCAACTCCGCCACCCCTTTTACGTCCCACTCTATCCCGCCTGAAACATCTAAATCCTGGAACGTTTAGCTGCCACTTCCTGTCCTTCCCTCAAGCAGGTCTCTGTAATGCCAACAACATCATGGTTCCAAGTACTAATCCAAGCTCTAAGTTCATCTGCCTTAGCCATAATACTTCTTGCATTAAAACATATACACTTAAGGCCACCAGACCCGCTGTGTTCAGCAACATCTCCCTGTCTGCTCTGCCTCAGAGCCATACTGGCCCTATTCCCTAGTTCTCCCTCAATGCTTTCACCTTCTGACCTATTGCTCCGGTGCCCACCCCCCTGCCATACTAGTTTAAACCCTCTCGTATGACACTGGCAAACATCGCGGCCAGGATATTTATGCCTCTCTAGTTTAGATGCAACCCGTCCTTCTTATACAGGTCACACCTGCACCTGCCTTGCATTAGACACTGTAACACATAAAGTAGATTACACAGCACGTTTCCTCCCTCTTATTACCTTAAAATAAATAAATGAGGCTCTGAGATGGTGGATACATGGTGATGATAGAGTCCGGCAGCTTGCTCAGGCGCCATTTATTCTAATTCCCAACATATTGGGCGCGATTCTCCGCACTCCCGACGGTGCGGAGAATAGCGTGGCTCGTAAAATTTTACGGCCACGCTGTTCCGACGCCCTCCCGCTATTCTCCCCCCCCCCCCCCCACGCCCGACTCCCGATACGAATCGCTGCCGCCGTTTTTTTACGGCCGGCAGCGATTCTCAGCTGTTCGATGGGCCGAGTTCCCAGCCCTTTACGGCTGTTTTTACGAACGGCAAACACACCTGGTCTGGCCGTTCGTAAAAACGGCCGTAAACTCTCGATCTTTAAAACCATGGCACCGATTGGCACGGCAGTACCACGGCCGTGCCAAGGGTGCCATGGGCCCGCGACCGGTGGGCACCGATCGCGGGCAGCGGGCCCGATGCCCGCGCACTCTTTGTCCCTCCGCCGCCCCGCTGTATCTCTTCGCGGGGCGGCTGAGGGGCATCCCGGCCCGCGCATGCGTGGGTTTCGCGCAAATGCGCGATGATGTCATCCGCGTATGCGCGGGTTGGAGTCTTCCAATCCGCGCATGCGCGGCTGACGTCATATGACGCGTCAGCCGGCGCTAACTCTGGCAAGCGGGCTTAACGAAATTCGTCAAGCCCGCGATGCCGGAGTTTACGGCGTCGGCATGCTAGCCCCGACCTGGGACCAGAATCGGTTCCCGGTCGGGAAGGGGGGGGCTGGCATCAAACCCGCCCGGATTTGACGCCAGCCTTACGATTTCTCCCCATATGGGAGAATCGCGCCCATTGTACTTGAGCTGCAGAATTCTGAAGCTGGGACTGGTAAAGTTTAGCCTCTTCATTTTGCATTGTTTCTGTCAGGGTGTCCCAATGCGGCCTAACAAAAAGTGCCTCAACGCCTCCAAGCTCCGAGAACCTGAACTCGTTCATCAGTTTGGGAAATCCATAGAACATATTTGAAGTCACAGTGAAGTCTCTGTAATGTTACTATTCTCTGAAAGATGGCCCGTAGGGAGCACATTGTGGTGTATTGCCAACTCAAGAGTCCACTACAGAGGAGAGCACAGCATTATTCCCGTCGAAATTGGAGGAGTGGTTTTGAGTATTAGAGTTTGCCTACAAGTGGAATCAGAAAATTGTGGTGCTGCTCAAATTAATATCTGATCATGTCTAATCCTGCCAAGATTATGAACCAGAAAAAATGCTAATTCCCAGAGGTGTGCTGAGTGGAAAAGTGAAATAAGCTTGGAAGAGAACGCCTCAGAAACAGTAAAGCTTTTTATTGGTTCCTGAGAAATAGATATATTTTTTCTTTCACATCATTGCAGCAAGAACTTGCATTTGTTTGGTGAAAGAAATCCCAAGACATTTCACAGGGGCATCATCAAATACAATTTGTCACTGTATCAGATATGAAGAGCTGTGAGACAGGTGACCAAAAGCTTTTTCAAATCAGTTGGTTTTGAGGAGTGTATTAGAGGAGAGAAAGATAGAGAAACAGAGAGGTTTAGGCAAGGAATTCCAGAGGTTAGGCAACTGAAGGCACTGTTACTCAATGAGTGAACGGAGAGGCCATGGAGTGATTTGAAAACAAAGATAAAAGTTTAAATTGACGTGCTGATAAGGAGCCAATGTGCGTCAATGTACTCCGAGATACGGATTTCGGCAGCAGTTGAGTTCAGATAGGGGCAAAGATAGATATGGAGACGTGAGGAGACAAGCAGTTGTTGGTAATGGAGAGTGAAGTGTTGGGTTTGCTGGGTCTGCGAGGTCTGCATTTACTATGGTAGTGAGAGAGACAGGCTTCCAACACTTGGAGAAATGCAACTCTATTTTATTGAACTATGAACTGTTAAACAGACTTTAACTGTGGATTGACACTATGCTAAGTTGACTGGAGACCTGAGGCTAACCTGACCAGACTATCCTGCTACCACATGGTGTATGTTCTAGTTGCTGCTCATGGGCTCTGGCTGTCTCAGAGGCTGCATCCCAAGAGAGCGGGAAAACTAGTGCCCTCTGGCTTTATAGTGGCCGTATCCTGTCTGGTGATTGGCTGCTGTGTTCTGTGTGTTGATTGGTCATTCAGTGTGTTAGTCAGTGTCTGTCTGTGCACCATCATATACTTGTTGTCACTGAACACCGAGATACGGATTTCGGCAGCAGTTGAGTTCAGATAGGGGCAAAGATAGATATGGAGACGTGAGGAGGCAAGCAGTTGTTGGTGATGGAGAGGATGTGAGGTTGGAGCCACTTCTTAAGGTTAATGAGCATCTCAATACCTCAAGTCATCTAATTTAACCTCAGAGATTGGCAATGGGGAGGGATGGTTAGAGAAAAAAAGATTTTGTGGCAAGAACCAAAGACAATTGGCCTGAATTCTCCGATTCTGAGGCGATGACCGGAGAATGTGTCTAGTCTTACGATGAAAAAGTTGGTGCCGCCCTGCATCAATGTTCCACCCGATGGGGGTCAGCAGCCACGCCACGTAAACCCCCCGAAATTCCCGACAGAAACGGCCGGAGAATTGCCGGGTCCATGGCCGCCCACGGCGACAACCTGCAGTGGCCGCGCATAGACCCGGTCAACAAGATAGTGCCCCCCTGTTATGCCCTTGCCACCCCTGGACCAACCCCCACCAGTCCCCCCAGTCCCCGCCGAAGCCCCCCAGCCAGCAGAATGGCTCCCCCCCGATGACTGTGGCAACGCTGGATGCAGTCCACAGCTGACACGCGAGGTTGACAAAAACACAGAGCACAAGTGATCTACGCCATCGTGAAGTTGGCCCATCGGGGTGGAGCATTGGGGGGAGGGTCTACAGGTGATATCTCAACGGCGTGCGGCGTACTCATCGGTGACGCCATATTGGAGTGTACGGTGCATCCAAAAACAAGCGCCGCTCCTGATTTCGGCGTCAAAAAGGGTCGGAGAATCGCTGGGGGGGGGGGGGGGGTGTGAATCAATATTAAACAGAAATGAATAAGCGGCTTGCAGATTTAAGATCTGAGGGGGTTTAAACACAGCTGAATGGTTTTCTCATTCCTGGAATTGACGGGTGCTGCATCCTGTGTCTGAGCCAGGAGGGTCAGTCTTAAAGTAGCAATTTTTTTCACTGCCTCTGTCTCGACTACTCTCTAGCTTCCGGGCAGCACATTAGCCCGGTGGCAAAGTGGTTAGCACTGCTGCCTCACAGCTCCAGGGACCCAGGGTTTCAATTATGGCATCGGGTGACTGTCTGCGTGGAGTTTGCAATACTTCCCTGTGTCTGCGTGGATTTCCTCCGGGAGCTCCAGTTTCCTCCCACAGTCCAAAGATGTGCAGGGTAGGTGAATTGGCCATGATAAATTACCCTTTGTGTCCAGAAAGGTTAGGTGGGTTTGGTGTGGGCTTACGTAGGGTACTCTTTCCAAGGGCTGGTGCAGACTCGATGGGCTGAATGTCCTCCTTCTGTACTGTTGATTTGATGATTCTCTGCCAGGGGCTCTCTTCTGGGGTTCTTCCAGAAAGGCTCTCTCTTCCGGAGAGTTCTCTGGTGGGGTCTGTTTAATGAGGGGGTCTCTGGGGGTCTCTCTTTAACTGGGGGGTGTTTGGTGGTGAGTAAGTGTCAAGGGGGGTTTCAAGTCACTCCCCCCCCCCCCCCCACCCCACCACTTCGCGGGGGAAGGGGTAACCAAGAATATCCAAGGGGAGGGGCTGAATTAAATTGCGGGCAGGACAATCGCAGGTCCTCATTATCGGGCCACCCGCTTCAAATGGCGCCCCTTTCGTGAGATTCCCACGGGAATCCCCAGCAATCCGTGCCTTGCAAAAATTTGCATTGGTAAGGAATGGGAATCGCTTCCTGATTTGTACCTCCCAGCGTAAGTGCAAATCAGCTGCAATTCAGTTCCAGCGGAAGAGCATAATCACCCAAACAGGTAATCCTGCCTGTAGTTTTCCACTGCCCTGGAATTACAGACCACACGTTGTTGACCCAGGTTAGATGATACTATCCTCTTTCAGTTTGTCACAGATACAAACACATTCTAATTCATTCACATTTGAGTTGCTGGTCCAACTTGAACTTGTTTTTATCAATATCCATTCATTACAATACATGTGTTAATTCCATTCTCTGTATCTATTATTTGCAATCGTTAGTCTGCATCTATAATTTAATGATGCAGCACTCAAGGGAGTACTGGAGTCATTGCCATATGCAGAACATTTTTGTGTAGACGATATTTGCTGGATTGAATTTACAGTGTAATTACAGTCCTGTTGGTGATTGGGGGCTTCAAGGGTGGCATGCTGGCACAGTGGTTAGCAGTGTTGCATCACAGTGCCAGGGACCCAGGTTTAATTCCAGACTCGGGTGACTGTCTGTGTGGAGTTTGCACAATTTCCCCTTGTCTGCGTGTGTTGGCTCCCTCAGTCCAAAGATGTGCAGGTTGAGTGGATTGACCATGCTAAATTGCCCCTTTGTGTCCTAAAGATGTCCAGGTTAGCTGGAGTTATGGGAATAGGGTGGGGAAGTGGGACTAGGTAGGGTGCTCTTTCTGTGGTGCAAATATAATGGGCTGAATGGCCTCCTTCTACACTGTAGGGATTCTAAGATTCTATTCTACGATTCTATGAGAAATAGAAAATTGATGCCTGCTCCTCTGTTCAATATGATCACAGCTGACACTCTGGGCAAAATTCTCCACCCCCACGCAGGGTCGGGGAATCGCCCGGGGCTACCGAAAATCCCGCCCCCGCCCTGGCAGAAATTCTCTGCCAGCCGGGAATTGGCGGGGGTGGGAATCGGGCCACGTCGAGCAGCGAGCCCCCTGCGCCGATTCTCCGGCCCGCGATGGGCCGGAGTCCCGCCGCTGGGAGGCCTCTCCTGCCGCCGGGGTTTGAACCACCTCTGGTGGCGGCTGGATCGGCGCCGCGAGTGGGCCCCCGGGGCCCTGGGGGGCGCAGGGCGATCGGACCCCGGGGGGTGCCCCCCTCCAGTCTTTTCCTGATCCTGGGGATTATGGGTGGCCTTCTGCGGTGGTTGTGGTGGGGGGGGGGGGGGACGTGCAGGGGGACAGAAAATGTACAGTGTTAGACACTCTGATGTATGCGGCCCAGGGGGTGGGTAGCCTGTGGCTTCAGTGGCCAGGGCACACGGTCATGGCAGCCAATTTGGGTGCCGGCATGTAGTGCAGGATGGAGGATTTGGCTGCCCTCTGTGTTGGAGCGGTAGGGTTATAGGTGCATGGGATGTGGGTTGGTGCCAGGGACACATTGCTGTCTAGTCACCCTGGCTGCTCGCAGGGCAGCACGGTGGCGCAGTGGTTAGCACTGCTGCCTCACATCTCCAGGGATGTCCATTTCCGGCCTCGGGTGACTGTCTGTGTGGAGTTTGCACTTTGCCCCGTGTCCTCGTGGGTTTCCTCCCACAGTCCAAAGATGTGCAGGTTAGGTAATTGGCCATACTAAAATTGCCCCTTCCTGTCTAATAGTGGAGTTACTGGGTTATAGGGATAGGGTGGAGGTATGGGCTTAAGTAGAGTGCTCTTTTCAAGGACCGGTGCAGACCCGATGGGGTGAATGGCCTCCTTTTGCACTGTAAATTCTATGATAATTGTATCTATGACAGGAGTTTGTGCAGTTTTTATGGCATTGCAGGCCGGTCCGTAGGCTCGTGGTGCTTACTGCCTCTGCCACCTGTGTCCAGGCACGGCAGACGGTGGCTGCTAGCAGCCTCCTTCCCGGGCAAGGGTACCGGGTGATCTGGCTCTCCTCCACGGCATCCAGGAGGGTCTCTGGCTCGGCATCGGTGAATCGTGAGGCTGCACTCCTTGCTGCCATTTTGTAGCTGGGATGGTGTGCGTGGGGAGTGCAGAGTGTATGTGTGGGTGCAGCTTGTCAGCCTCCTGAGTGTCAATCACGGACCTGGCGAATCCGGCACCGTTTTCATTGGAATTGATTGTGTTCCACGTGACACCGCTGCTAGCCCCTTAACGGTCGCTGAAGCAGTCTATTGCGGCGCCAGATTTGCTGTTGTGAAATCCACGATTTCTGCCCTGGAATCACACTTAGTCGCAGGAACGCAAATCCCGCTGAGTATCATTTGATAAATAATCAGTCAGTGTAAGAGAAGAAATAGTGGATGCTGCAGGTTGAGTGGATTAATGAGAATCAATTTTTGAATCAACGTCAAGAATACAACATTTTAAAATCGAGCTAATTGTTTACTGTAAGTGGATGTGAGCTTGCTGCTTTTTCCCATATCATCAAACTGTCAGCAATAGGCAATCAGTAAGTTTCTGATTTGGTAAAGGTTTATTGCAGCAAAGGTGACTTTGCTTTAAAAGATTCCGTATATCATGAATATTGACGTCATGTAATATCTGCTCATTGCATAATTGCCAAGGACATATTAAAAGTCTGCAGATTTATTGAAAAAATGAGAATGTAATTGTGCATATTGTAAACTTTCCGTCATTTCAGATATTCACTTATTCTTATGCTGCGACCACATCTGAAGTATACAGTATTGGTCTCCTTATTTAACGAAAGATGTAAATGCGCCAGAAGCAGTTCAGAGAAGGTTTATTAGACGAACACCAGGAATGGAAGGAGTGGCTAGGCTTGTACCTGCTGGAGTTGAAAAGAGGTGGTTAAAGGGGGTGTCATTGATTAAAACAATTGACTCGGGAAGCCCATGAATGGCAAACGCAAGGCACAAGGCATCTACTATGGCTGCTGAGGTAGTGTTCCCTATCTCTCACGGTAGCACAGTGGGTAGCACTGTTGCTTCACAGCGCCAAAGTCCCAGGTTCGATTCCCATCTTGGGTCACTGTCTGTGCGGAGTCTGCACGTTCTCCCTGTATCTGCGTGGGTTTCCTCCGGGTGTTCCAGATTCCTCCCATAAGTCCCGAAAGACGTGCTGTTAGGTGAATTGGACATTCTGAATTTGCCCTCTGTGTACCCGAGAGGCACCAGAATGTGGAGACTAGGGTATTCTCACAGTAACTACATTGCAATGTAAGCCCACTTGTGACAATAAAGATTATTATTATTATTATTATTATTATTATGATAGCCACTTCGAGTGGGCATTTGCCAGCACCAAAATCATCTTGCCCAGGTACGGGACGCATAATCAACATGATCCGACTCCACAGGGGATCCAAGGGTGAAGAGTGGCAGAAAGTGGGAAAGGTTGCTGCATTTCGGAAAGGTGGCACTGTTGTAACAGTTCTTCAATGGCTTTGTTTATGCCTGGCCACCTGACATAACTGCACACCAACATCTTCATCTTTGTTTGCCCTGGGTGGGGCTATGTAACTCTTGAAGGAGGGCCCCCCGGCTTGAGGTGCGACGACCTCCCGTGATCCCCACAGAATCATGCTGTCTTTACTTGTCAACTGGTCTTAATGTGCGCCTCAGCTGGTTAGACTTTTCGTAAGCCAGACTGCAACATTCGTTTGATATTTGATTTAATAGGTCTTTTTGGGTCCATCTGTGGATGTGCCTCGTGGACACTGGCAGGACGTTTAGGGCTGTAATGATCTCCAGGGTGCCAGTGGTGGCAGAATGCCCTTGGGTTGGAGCAGCCAATTTAATGCATCCGAATTTGCATTTTACATCTCAGGCCGGTGCTGAAGATCATCGTTGAAAGCTGCCAATAGCAGGGCCAAAGGCTTCACCCTCACCGAGCTACGGGCAGTGGGAGCTTATCTTCCCTTATCAGCCCTTAACAGTAGCTTGTGATCAGTCATTATGTCAAACCATCGACTGTACACATACTGGTGGAATTTCTTCACACTGAATATAATCGGTAAGCCCTTCTTCTCAATCTGGGCGTAACTTTATCTGCTTCAGAAGGGGTCTTTGAGGCAAAAGTAGGGCGCTCCAAACCATCTACCATTTTGTGGGATAAAACAACCCCTTTACCATAAGGGGACATATCACATGTCAGCACATTTACTTCCCCTGGGTTAAAATGCACCACAAGATTTGAAAACTGTAATGCTTGCTTCAGGACCTCTTGGAGTTCCCTCTATTGCCATCGCTGGTTCTTCCTTAATAGTTGATGTGATAGTGCCAATGTTGTGGCTAGATTTAAAATGAACCGTCCATAGTAATTGACTACAGCAAGGAAGCACGTAAGGTTGCTGACATTTTTTGGGTGCATGGATATCTCGTATGGCCTTGAACTTTTTTTCAGGTTTTGGGCAGACCGCTACATCACAAAACCTCTTTCATACTTCCTCCAAGCTGGCCATGTATTCTTCCAGTGTTGTGCCGGTGTGTAGCACGTCATCAAGTTAAACCTTGGGAATTTCCTGGAGGTGATTCTCCAACTTGCGCTGGAAGATAACGTAGACTGAAGTGATACCAAACAGCAGTGTGGTATACTGTAAGAGGCCTTTATGGGTATTGACTGTAACCAACTTCTGAGTCTTCTCACCCAACTCCAGTTGAAGGTAGGCATGACTAAGGTTCAATTTTGAACAGATGAGGCCCCCCCAGCTTGGTACAGAGGTCTTCAACTCAGGGAATCGGATGCCGATTGACCTGGGCAGCCTGATTTATTGTCAGCTGATATTCCCCACAAATCCTTATCACCCGATCAGATTTGAGGACAAGGACTATCGATGTCACCCACTCTGAAAACTGAACCAGCTTGATTATATCCAACCTCTTGATGCAATGAATAAGGCACTGGTCTGGCTGTAAAGAAATTGGGTGACAAAACCAGATTGAAGTATATCTTGGCTTTTATGCCCTTAATTCGGCCCAACTCTTTGTGGAAGATTACCTTCATACCTCCTTGGAGGACATCATGGCATACTTCAAAGATTTCCTTCCAGTTGAGCCGAATCTGCTGTAACCAGCCTCTTCACAACAGACTGGGTCTATGTCCTACTAAGACAACAAAAGGCTGAGTGACCTCCTGCCCTCTAGAGGCCACTTGGGTCTTGGCTGTTCCAAAGATCCTCAAAATCTCCCTGGTGCGTATTGAAAGCTTGGCTGTAGTAATCTTCAAACTTAAAGACTGTGTTCCTGCACGCAGATATTGGAAGGTCTACTCACCTACTATGGTCACCGAAGCCCCGGTGTCAATTTACATTTTAAGGGCTCGACCATTTACCCTTAAGACAGAGCCATCTTATCAGTTGGACTGGATTCAACCAATACATACATGCTCTTCTTCAGAACTCTTATCATAGAATTTACAGTGCAGAAGGAGGCTCTTGGAAAGAGCACCCAACCCAAGGTCAACACCTCCACCCCATCCCCATAACCCAGTAACCCCACCCAACACTAAGGGCAATTTTGGACACTAAGGGAAATTTATCATGGCCAATCCACCTAACCTGCACATCTTTGGACTGTGGGAGGAAACCGGAGCACCTGGAGGAAACCCACGGGGAGGATGTGCAGACTCCGCACAGACAATGAACCAAGCTGGAATCGAACCTGGGACCCTGAAGCTGTGAAGCGATTGTGCTATCCACAATGCTACCGTGCTGCCCCTCCACTATATTCAGTTCTCCACTTCTCCACTATATTCAGTGGCGCTGTAGACTGATGCTGTTTTTTTGTATTGGTGCGCTGTTCCTCGCACAGCGACATGTTTGAATATGACATCTTTAGTTGCAATGGTAACACATGAAGCCCAGAACATGGCAGGTTTGTGGGGATGCCCCCCCCCCCCCCCCCCCCCCCCCCCCCAGCAACAATAACAGTCCACCTTAGATTCGGTTTGACATCCCGATTCCTTGTCTCCTTGGGTTCCAGTCCTGTGTAAGAAACATGTCTGGCTCTGATCCTGCCATAGACCTTCTGGCCTTACCCTTCAAACTTGATTAACCCCCCCTTCAACAATGTTTTAAACTCAATGGCACCTTTGTCGGCGCATTCTGCCGCCTGATCTTTCTCGAACGCTTTTTCCAACAGAATCGTGGTCTCTGCCAAAAGCGTCTACTGGATATTAGATGATAGATCCCACAAACCAGCTGGTCATGTGACATGTCGCTGAGCGCGGTCCCAAACTCACAGAGCTCAGCAAGCTGGCCAACCTGGCTATGAAGGCTGATACAGACTCTTCCTGGTCCCTCACAGCAGAGATCAACTTATAACTTAATCATTAACTTGAGAATAATCAAGGGCCTTTGGGTTTTCACGTTCATGAACCAAATTCACTATCTCATCAAAGATCTTCGAGTTGGGTGCCTCCGGGGTCATGAGGTTCCAAATCAAATTATATGTTTACAATACAGGGGGGGGTGGGATTCTCCGAACCCCCGCCGGGTCAGAGAATTGCTGGGGGGACGGAGGGAATCCCGCCCCACTGCCCCGACGCTGGCTGCCGAATCCTCCAGCGCCGGTGTTTTGATGGGGGCCAGAATCTCGCCGCGCCAGTCGACAGCCGCTGGCAGCGGCCCACCCCGGCGATTCTCCGCCCCGTGATGGGCTGAGCGGCCACCCATTTTCGGCCAGTCCGGCCAGCGTAAATCAAACCAGGTCTGTACTGGTGGGACCTGGCTCTGCGGCGGCCTCAGTGGGGCGCGGGGAGATCTGGCCCCGGGAGTTGTCCCCATGGTGGCATGGACCACGATCGGGGCCCACCGATCCGCGGTCGGGCCTGTCCTGTGGGGCCACTCTCTCCCGCTGCAACGGTCCGCCATGGCCGGCACGGAGAAGAATCCCCCTGCGCATGCGCTGGGATCACGCCAGCACTTCGGCGCATACACCAGCACACGCTGGAGCTTCCGCGCATGCGCCAACTCATGCCGGCCGGCGGAGGCCCTTCGGCGGCCGGTTGGCGTGGTGCCCAACACTCCGGCGCCGGCCCAGCCCCTGAAGGTCCGCACCTTCGGGCGGCCCGATGCCGGAGTGGTTCACGCCACTCCTCGGCGCCGTTACGGCCCGCCCCGCTGGTGAGCAGAGAATCCCACCCGGGGTCATTCAATGTACTGACTTGATGATTCAATCCCTTGATCAAATGGGTTTAGTTTCCCAATGATAGTCATTTCCAATCATGGTTTATATAATTCTAACTTTTGCTGGAGCTTCTGTACTTTCTCAATTGTTCCTTCCTTCCACCTTCAATTGACAGCGACTCTCGGGTGCAATCAAATCTTTTCCCTCATCGCCAATGTGGTGGCTCGAGACATACACTGGAGGGTTCCAGTGGTTAACAAAGGGGTTTATTGATAAAAGGCAAAGGCAATTAGATAACAGACACAGAACACTACACAACAGGTCTTTACTCTTCAGCTCCATGGTCCACATTGCCTAGTTTCCTGCTCCCAAGGTACTGCACAAACTCCCCATTGACCGAGGTTCGTGCCCTTCGATGCAATTGGCCCCGTGCCAGTCATGTGGTCCCTTAAAGAGGCTATGCTACCACAATCATCTGATCCTTATGGACTGAACTTGAATGTCTTTCTCCTCCGGTTTCTTTTTACTTTTCCTGATATTGGGTTATTGTTCCAAAAGTGCTAGCATTCTATTAGTGCACAGCCCAAAGGCAAGACAGTGATCTTTATATTCCAGCAGCGAGGAATTAAAGCGAGCTCCCAACTAATGAAGGTATAGTGAATTATTTTTCGATATGTGCAAACAGACAGCTAACACAACACCACATCCTTCAATAGAAGGGACTATCACCGAGCTGATCCCGCCTTTAGACATCATTCGCACATGCACACTTTCTAGCAACACTCATTGAGTCGTCATTAATCCAGGAATCCTAACTGAACTTTGCCCTCATTACCAAAAGGATGAGGTCAATGGACCAACTTGCATGGTCACCTTAGCTGAGGCAAACTACTTCACTGCAAGATGGCGATTGAAGTTGGCGTCTCCAATCCTGTTAATCTGCAGCAGCTCATTCAGCCCACTAGTTATGGATAAAGATTTGAATTTAAAATCACATATTCTTAACATAGCAGGTACGCCATATATTTAAAACTCTGCGTTCCTGGTCTCAAGAAGATTTGTGCGTGAGATCTTCAATCTTCAACACCCAATGAAGGGACAATGGGATTCTCCGTCGGCGTAGCCCTCCGCTTTGCTGGCGGCGCACCCATGCCTGGGGATTTCCCGACCATTGGTCGGCTGCCAGGATGGAGGATCCGGCTGCTGGGGGGGGGGGATGCACCGCGCCAGAAAACGGGTGCGGAGAATCATGCCCAATATTCTCACTGTCATTTGTAACCACACTGTGAAATCATGATTTTGGATGATTTCAGCATTCGCCTTTCAAACCCTAACAGATCGAAAAATTGGAAATCAGATTGCACCGTCCTTGTTCATGGTGGAAGAATAGCAAATTCTCAATTGTGATGGGTGGGGGGGGGGGGGGGGGGGGGGGGGGGGGGGGGCGACGATGAGGGCAGGTTTCATTTGAGGATCTAAAATTTTAATAAATGCACTGTGATAAATGCCAATTATTTTTAATAACTACTAAACCTTTGGCTTTATCGCCTCTCTGTACTGGGATGCTGCCAAGGCAAACGCACGTGGTGCAATTACTGCACATACTTCTGCTCAACGACAACACAATCAGCTAAAAGGTAGGGTTCTGGAAAATAAATCGTGTTAACGAAGCACAGGATGGATGCACGTTCAGCTTTTCTGCTCCACTAAATGGATTGCTCTCGTCAGCACCGATCCTTTTTCCCCAACAAGAGTCAAAGTGAAACACTCTATAAAAGATTCTGCACTTAGAAAGCAAGGCAGATAATTGGACTGGCGGCTGGGGTTGGCTGTTGGTTTGGCTATTGGTGGGGGGGGGGGGGGGGGGGGCGGGGGAGGGTTGAGTGTGAAGTGGAGGGAGGGGAGAACATGCTGTGACAACATGTCATTCCAATCTTTGGTCAAGGAGCATTGAAAACCATGATAGCACCGGATTGACATTCAATCTGTTGATTATGTTGGCTGGAGCCCAAGTGACTAAAAAATACAATAACAGTGAACATTAAAGAAACAAATGGCTGGTAGATCAAATAAACCTATGGTGCTCAGCGAAGTACAGTCAAAAACATTCAACTCCCTGAAATACTTAAATTCGCCAATGTAAATGGATATTATGTTGCATTAGATGTAACATTTGGCAAGATATTTCTGCCAAAGAGGTGCAGGTTAGGTGGATTGGCCATGCTAAATTGTTCCTTAGTGTCCAAAGATTCGTGGGGGGTTACAGGGATTGGGCCTCAGCAGGGTCCCCTTCAGAGGATCAGTGTAGATTCGATAGGCCGAACGGCCTCCTTCTGCGCAGTAGGGATTCTCTGATTCTATCCCACTCTCAGCTGTATGTATTCTGCTTTGCTTATTGACAAAGTCCAGCATTCTACAGGAACTCGCATTTCACCGCTGGTGGAAAGAGACAGCATCAAATAACTATTGTGCTAAAGATCCCCCTTCAAGATTCTTGCATGGCATTTACATCCAACAAGTGAAATGACAGCTTCTTTCAAAGCACTTGGCAGCAGAGTTTTGAGTTGAATCGTGACTCCCAAAATAGTTAGGTTTAATTTCATAAATCTGAAACAGGAATCTAAGCCCCTTCAAACACATCCACTTTGAGGTTTAATGGATGAGGCAAGGGCGGTTTGCAGGAGGCAGATTGCTTTCTTGAGCACTTGCACGAGGCTGTGTACCTTCATTTTAACAGGGAATCTATTTTTAGTCTCAATCAACCAAGTTTGCAAAATCTCGGGAAAGTCATCAGGTGAAAGTGGGGAAGAAGGACAAAATGTATGAGGTATGTTTTTACAGCACGGCTTGAGGGCCAAGAGGATTAATGCCCTTTTCCATGACTTGGCCACAGCCCACTTGTGCCAGCAACGCATCACTTGGAGATCTGAAATCTTTCGTATCGTCTGAGGTGAGAGTAATGTCATCATCTCACCTGGTGGCTCCAGATAAAGTGACGGTTCTTCATTAGAGGTCAGGTGTAGCTGTCATTCTTCCTCCTGAGGTTGCAATGGATAGTCAGGTGGATGAAGTGCAAAAAAGAGAAGATTGAGGTATGGGAGGCAGGATGGGTGGAAATCCAGAGGTCCATGATCACACCATCTGCAACTTCTATCAGTAGGATGGGATGGGAGGTGGAACTTGAGAAGGAACATATTCTACATTCACCTCAAATGTTCTTGCTGAGCTGAGCACATGGACACAAAGGGCCTTCTCCTCCAGAGCTATCAGGTGAGGCGGGGGGGCATGTCCCCGACCCGTTCTGTTCTGCTACCTCTTGTTATGGTTCACCTTCTCTCGCAAGAGAGAGGTATATTGTCAGTGAATGTGTTTGTGTGATATGTCTGCCATAGCTGAATAACTGTAAATATGCAAACGCAGGAAGAAGTGAGTATGAGACTGACAACATTAGCATGTGGGTAAAGGTAAGGTGAAGAATCTAAATGTTAAGTACAAGCAGACCATGGGCTATGGTGTTTTGACCAGCTTGAGAGGATTGTGGTGAACCTGGAGAAGCATTCCCTGACCTTGTTTGAGCAAAGTCATTAAATGTTTTCCGGTACTCTCACCAGGTCCTTGGGATCAGACTCTGGGAATCAAACTCCTGGCCACCTGCTATAATTCCTTTCTCAGGATGTATCTCAAAGGCTTTCTACAGAAACACTGATCAGAATTCTCCCATGCCCCTTTTTGGCAGGATCAATAGCAGGTGGGGCGTGAGAATTGGACAGGAGGCCCAAAAATCGGTTTCACGTGGTGTGACTTTACAGCTGATGGTGCTCGCCATGGCGGATTGGGAAACCCACTGGAGGCTGGTGTGAAACCGATTTGCATCGTGCAAATGGGATGCAAATGGAGGATCGACCGGAATCTTCCCCCAAGCCTGATTTTCTGTTACACCAGCTGGAAAGCAGGTCAGAAAATGCTTGGACCCATGAGGAATGCACAGGCCAAGATGTATCCGAAGGAGGCCCGATTCGGAGTTCAGGATGGAGGCTGCCAATGATTCTGGACCCCGGAGCATGCATCAATGGATGGCATGGCGGGGGGGGGCATCGAAAGGTGGAACTTCCAGTTTCAGTGTCTCCAAGGAGGTCCATCTTCCATCCTCAGAGAGTTCCTGCAGATCCATCTTCTTTCTGTAATGGTGGGTCAATGATGTTGGCACCATTATAATATGGCACCTGGGTATAATGGCAGGACGGGCACACTCAAGCCCTCCCCCCCATGGAAGGTGGTGCAACACCCCCCCCCCCCCCCCCCCCCCCCCGGATATACTACTAATTACACCCGGAACGGAAGATATGGCACGGTTTCCCATCAGGAATGGGATTCCACCCATTACTTCTCTCCTCCTTTCCATCTCATGGACTTGTACGTCCATCACAGCACCAGAAAATCTGGGAGTTATTTATGTTGACTTCCACAGAGCGTCTTCAGCAGCTTCTGATTAATGAGCGCAGCTCCCCTTTAAGGGGGACAGATTTCCTTCAGAGCTGCACGGTCGCCATGCATCATCTTTTAATATTTCCCCCGAAATCCTTACATTGTACAACAGTGTAAAGTGGTTGACTGTGCATCAGGCGGCTCTTTTTACATCTCTCCTGTTGATTTTTTAAAATGTTCATTGAAGCCATAGAAAGTACGCCACAAAATGGTCCCACAGAACCTGTCAGAAATATACAGCCGCTCCAAATGCTTCAATACAATGCTTGTGTAGTCTATCAGTCCTAGAGAGCTAGTACGATCAACGGGTAGTGCCAGCAGCAGGATAGTAGGTGAGCATCTACACAGTTGCCATGGTATCCCAATGGAGCAGCATCAGCTTCCACACTGGGGAACCGTAAGCAACACGTTTCACACTCACCTGCTGAGCCATTTCTGGCCCGATATCTACCTCCCAGCAGGCCTGCCTCAACAAGAAATTCATGACAATGCCCTTGACGGGATTCTGACATCATTTGTCAATCGAGCCTCGATGACATCAGCAGGCCTGATCTGGAGGACCTCATCAACTTCCTCTTCGTCTTCTGCTCGCCTGCGCAGAATAGGAGCATTAACACCAGGACCTTACGACAGCACGATCTGAGGGGAGAAAAGTGACTTGCCTCATTCTCCCCCACCCCACCTGGTATTTGCTACGGGGGGAAATTAAAATCAGAGCCAATAATACAACCCATGCAGGCTACAATATAGATTTAGTATTGCATGTACCATATTTGAGGATAAATATTTTCACTGAGAGGGTGGTGTCGGTATGGCAGCCATTGCTTTAAAGAATGGTAGAAGTAGAAGCCCTCATCGCATTAAAGAATATACTTGGATAGATGCTTTGAAGTGTCCCAGCTGATTAAAGAACATAAAACAATACAGCACAGGAACAGGCCCTTCGGCCCTCCAAGCCTGTACCGGTCATGATACCAACCTTTGCCAAAACCCTCAGCACTTCCTTGTTCCGTATCCCTCTACAACCATCCTATCCATGTGTTTGTCAAGATGCCTTTTGAACGCCGTCAATGTATCTGCTTCCACAACCTTCCCTGGCAACGCATTTCAAGTACTCACCACCCTCTGCATAAAAAACCTGCCTCGCACATCTCCTCTAAACTTTGCCCGACGGACCTTAAACCTATATCCCCTGGTGACTGACCCCTCCACCCTGGGAAAGAGTGCCTGCCCATCCATTCTATCTAGCCCCTCATAATCTTGTACACCTCTGTCAGGTCACCCCTCAACCTCCGTCTTTCTAATAAAAACAGTCCGAGTCTATTCAGCCTCTCTACGCAGCTAATATCCTCCACCTGTAGACTGGGGGCTGGAAAGCAGGAACAGGCTGAATAGCTCTTGTCTGACCAGCACAGATATAATGGACTAAATGGCCACCTGCTGTGACATACACAGCTCGGGTTTATGTGAACTTTATCCAGAGAGAGTGTTACTAATGTGGACATGACAATTATTCGCTAAATCAGCCAAGCAGGCAGTTTCGTGGAAGATGTTCAAAGAAACATTGGGTGGAACATTCCCATCCAGGACTAAGTCCTGTAGTGAGGCTGGGGACAAGGGAGTGTTTTCCTGCTGCAGAGGACGTTTTTCCTGCTGAACCCTGACGTAAGTAATGATGCAGTCGGAGATTTCCCATCCACTCGCGTGGCAGGGCTGGCTGGAAGGCACACGTCCTCCCTTTTAAACATGGCACCAGGAGATCTTGGGCAGGATTCTCTCAGCCCGGGGCAGGGCCGGAGAATCCCTGCGACCGACGCAAATCGTGCCACGCCGCACTGACTGCGGAGAATCAGCGCTATTGTCGCCAGTATGATTGGCGCAGCGGTGGTCGGGGGCCACTCTACGCGTCCGCCCCGCTGATTCTCAGTCCGGGATGGGCCGAGCGGCTGTTGTCAAACAACATGAATCCCGCCGGCGCCGTTCACACCTGCTCTCAGCCTGCGGGGCCTCGGCGTTGAAGGGTCTGCGGCGGCCTGTGAGGGGGAGGGGGTCCGATCCTGGGGGGGCCTCCGATGTGGCCTGGCCCACGACTAAGGCCCTCTGATCTGTGGGCTGGCCTCTCTGGCTAGGGGCCTCCCTTCTTCCACGCCGTCCGCTGTAGCCCTGCGCCATGTTGCATTAGGGCCGGAGCGTTGATGGGAGACACTGCGCAAGTGCGCGTTGGCGCCGGTGGCACTGCGCATGTGCAGACCCAGCGGCGCCCAGTTCACGCCAGGATCAGCAGCTGGAGCGGCGTGGTCCGCTCCAGTTCCGTGCTGGTCCTGAGGCCGTGTTGACGCCATCGAGAAACGCAATGGCGTTTCCGACGGCGTTAAGACTTAGCCTCAGGATCACAGAATCCCGGCCCTTCTCTCCCAACATAAACTATGCAGATGTGTGGAAAGGGAGGTGAAGGCCCGACTTGAAGTATAGTGACACCTCCCTGTGCCTCCTCCTGGACCATTCTGAGGTGCGGAGGAATGTGCTGTACCCGGCTGCTGGGAGGAGGAGACCGAGCAGAGCGTAGGCGGGCAACGTCGTAAGCATCATGGCTGTCCAGGGCAGCTCAGCAATACTGCAAAGGGATGAAAAACATAATTTGCGGAAGTAGACAGTGACCTTTAGGACCAACTGAGATACCCAGCAGCCTATTTATCTTTCCCATCATGTCAGATGACAGCTGGAGCTATAAAGGCAACCCTCAGGATTTACAAATATCAGCTCACAGAAACAAATTAAATCTGTCCCCATTAGGCATCGGTTCCTGGCTAACAAAATTTCGGCAAGCCTTTAACACCACTTACAATCAACAGTCTGCGTGTGAGGATAGCAATAATACAGGCGTCTGCCATAAGCAGATTTACATTGATAATAATGAAAACTCAGTTTGTATGATAAAGTACGCCAGCAGGATAGAAGTCTGGCAGTAATTCGGAGTACTTTGTTCAATGAGCAGATAACACCAGAAACCACCGCCATGAGTAAGCAATTCCACCCAGCATCAGTCATTTGACCAACAGTAATTTCTAGGCCTTAATAAATTGGATTTGTTGTCAATTTCTTCAAAGAAGAGGTATATTCATGTTCTTTACCACTTGCTGAATATTTCTGTCAACGCTGTTGGATGTGATTTTCCAGCTTTTCGGTTTTTGGGCTCTGCTGGGATTTGAAGCAGGTTTTTCCTCATTATTCGCTCCTGTGTCTTCACCGATGGCTTCAATCTCTGCACAAACAAACCAGATTGCAGACTTTTAAATAGAAGATCAACACTTGTTGGGCTGCTGATGTTTCATTCTTTGAGCAGAAATAATGTTCCTTCTTTCGAAAACATGTCACATTGATCCATTCCTTCTATAAAACAAACGGATACTCCAGAGGCAATTGGCTTTTCTAATCTGTTTTCCAGCTGGTGTGACGTTAACTTTAATATTAACAGTAGTTATTCCACATGATGGTAATCAGCTTTCGTTTGCCTTTTTAAGTTCTTGATCCTGAAGCACAGTGTCAACCTCACTGAGTTACCTCAGCTTTTATCTCCATGTATTTATCTCTGGCCTCGTTGCGCTTTCGTTCAAGCAAAACGAGGCTGGTGAATCGAGGGAGAGGCCAAAAACGAGAGCCGTGCCAGACGTCAAACAGTTTACGACGCAGCTGGCCCGCTCCTGTTGGGGAAATGAGGATCTCATCGTAGCGTGGCAAGAAAACAATTACCACCGCTTAAGCCCCCTTTCCCCCGGGGGGGGGGTAAGCGGGCCATGTAGCCTGTGGGAGTCATTGCCTAGCATCCCAATCACACCGTGATGCCTGGACACTGTGCCTGAACACTGCGGGAGGCAACACCACACAGTCTACAGCCAACATCTAAACACCCTGGGGATAGGATACAGCTTTGGAGACATGTCCACGGCTGGAGGGTGGGTGAGTGGAACGGGGAAGGGGAGGCGCTTGGAGAGATGGGCCAAGGGTTCGGAGTTCGGACCGCATTGTGGAAGAAGGCACCAGACTGGTTGTGCAAAAAGATGTTTATTTTGTTTGACAATTCCCCACCCACCTGTTAGTGGTGCCCCCTCGCCCACTCCCAGTCCACTCACCCCCTACCTACCCCCAAACCCTCCCCCCGGTGCCCTCACTGATCTTCCATATGCTTTGCCCTTCTAGCTCTGCCACTACGTCTAGTTGTGTCCCCAGGATGCACATCTGATAGGAGGTAGCCAGATGTTTACCCTGTCCCGTGACCTTCGATGCCTGTGGTGGGCATTGCTGGGGGCTTTGGGGCCCTGGCTCATTTATCCGTAGCACAAGCACAGCCGTGCCACCCTGTCCAGCGTGCTGGCTGTGAGACACAGCCTCATCAGAGGGGTGGAGGTCGGGGGAGCTGGTGACTGCCATCACCACTCCATAGGACGGGTACAGGTTGCTGCCCAGCATCCTCAGCGTCCTCAGTGGTAACATAGAACATTCAAGCGCAGTACAGGCCCTTCGGCCCTCGATGTTGCGCCGACGTGTGAAATCACTCTAAAGCCCATCTGCACTATTCCCTTATAGAATCATAGAATCATAGAATTTACAGTGCAGAAGTAGACCATTCGGCCCATCGAGTTTGCACTGGCTCTTGGAAAGAGCACCCTGCCCAAGCCCACACCTCCACCCTGTTCCCATTACCCAGTAACCCCACCCAACACTAAGGGCAATTTTGGACACTAAGGACAATTTAGCATGGCTAATCCACCTAATCCGCACATCTTTGGACTGTGGGAGGAAACCGGAGCAACCCACGCACACACGGGGAGAACATACAGACTCCCCACAGACAGTGACCCAAGACAGGAATTGAACCTGGGACCCTGGAGCTGTGAAGCAATTGTGCTAACCACAATGCTACTGTGCTGCCCACAAATCATCCATATGTTTATCCAATGACCATTTAAATGCCCTTAATGTTGGTGAGTCCACTACTGTTGCAGGCAGGGCATTCCACGCCCTTACTACTCTCTGAGTAAAGAACCTACCTCTGACATCTGTCCTATATCTATTTCCCCTCAATTTAAAGCTATGTCCCCTCGTGCTAGACATCACCATCTGAGAAAAAAGGCTCTCACTGCCCACCCTATCTAATCCTCTGATCATCTTGTATGCCTCAATTAAGTCACCTCTTAATCTTCTTCTCTCTAAAGAAAACAGCCTTAAGTCCCTCAGCCTTTCCCCATAAGATCTTCCCTCCATACCAGGCAACATCCTGGTAAATCTCCTCTGCACCCTTTCCAATGCTTCCACATCCTTCCTATAATGCGGCGACCAGAACTGCATGCAATACTCCAAATGCGGCCGCACCAGAGTTTTGTACAGCTGCAACATGACCTCATGGCTCCGAAACTCAAACTCTCTACCAAAAGAAGCTAACACACCGTACGCCTTCTTAACAACCCTATTAATCTGGGTGGCAACTTTCAGGGATCTATGTACATGGACACTGAGATCTCTCTGCTCATCCACACTACCAAGAATATTACCATTAGCCCAGTACTCTGTCTTCCTGTTACTCCTTCCAAAATGAATCACCTCACACTTTTCTGCATTAAACTCCATTTGCCACCTCTCAGACCAGCTCTGCAGCTTACCTATGTCCCCCTGTAACCTGCAACATCCTTCTGCAATGTCCACAACTCCACCGACGTTAGTGTCATCTGCAATTTACTCAGCCATCCTTCTATGTCCTCCTCCAGGTCATTTATAAAAATGACAAGCAGCAGTGGCCCCAGAACAAATCCTTGTGGTACACCACTAGTAACTGAACTCCAGGCTGAACATTTCCCATCAACCACCACCCTCTGTCTTCTTACAGCGAGCCAATTTCTGATCCAAACTGCTAAATCACCCTGAATCCCATGCCTCCGTATTTTCTGCAATAGCCTACCATGGGGAACCTTATCAAACGCTTTACTGAAATCCATATACACGACATCAACTGCTTTACCCTCGTCCACCTGTTTGGTCACCTTCTCAAAGAACTCAATAAGGTTTGTGAGGCACGACTTACCCTTCACAAAATCGTGTTGACTATCCGTAATTAAATTATTCATTCCTGGATGATTATAAATCCTATCTCTTACAAACCTTTCCAAGACTTTGCCCACAACAGAAGGAAGGCTCACTGATCTATAGTTACCAGAGCTGTATCTACTCCTCTTCTTTAACAAGGGGACAAAATTTGCCATTCTTCAGTCTTCTGGCTCTATTCCTGTAGACAATGACGACATAAAGATCAAAGCCAAAGGCTCAGCAATCTCCTCCCTAGTTTCCCAGAGAAGTATATAGTATAAATGGCCCTGGGGTTCACCTTGGGATGGAGGGGCAGCTGGTTCAAGCAATTACATAGAGAGATTTAAAATTAAGGATAGGAATTTTAAAATCAAGGCATTGCATCGTCAGAATATAGTGCAGGTCAGCGAGCATTGGGGTGTGACAGGTGAATGGGATTTGGTACCAGTTAAGACATGGACTGCAGAATTTTGGGTAGCCTTAAGTTTCTGGAAGATAGGGCATTGGAAGACCAACAAGGGGAGCATCGGAATAGTCAAGCCTGGTAGTAACAAAGGCATGGACGAGGGTTTTGACAACAAAAACAAACAAGCCAGCAAAACTGACCTGGAAGGTTGCTGCCAAAAATGAGCTGGGGCAGGGGTGGAGTCAGGTGATGTTACAGAGACAAACTTATTGATGCTCGTGCAATTTTCCCTAAGTGCAGTCATAGCCAGGATATACTTCAGAGTCCCTTCGCTGTGACAATGTGAGTACAAAGAAAAAAGAGAACACAAGGGCCTACTCTGAAGGTGTGACTCAACAGAAATCTACGGTACTTTTAAATGAAAACAATGTTTATTTATGAAACCAGTTAACACTTTATAAACCCACAGTAAACATCTTAACAACTATCCACACCAATAAATCCCCAAAGAATACAGTATGCTATAAGTATCTCTTAATATTTCCTTGCAACATTCATAAGACACAAAAATAACCCTTTTTGCAGAAAGACATCAGGTTCAACTTCACTACTGAGAACAGTTACCACTTTGAAATCACCAAATGAACATTTATAAGCTTACAGAGATTCGCCAAAACTAAAAGAAAACCAAACACACCCTGTAGCAAAACGCCTAAAACGAAAGTAAAAGCAGATAGGCAGCCCAGCTCCACCCACACTCTGACACCACTGATAAACACCCATTTCTTAAAGGCACATCCACTACAGCTATTTTTATAAACACCCATTTCATAAAGATACTCTCACATGACACACATACATTCAGACATCCTGATTAGTGAGTTTGCTTGCTTCAACTAGGTTGTTCAAAGAAGGGTGGTGTCATGTGAGAGTACCTTTAAGAAATAGATGTTTAATCAATGTACCTTTAAGAAATGAGGCAGCTCATATTACTGGAGTGATGTCAGTGGGTGGGGGAGCTGAGCTGAGCTCACTTCTGCTTTTGGTTTCAGTTTTGAGGAAAAGAGCTTGGGTGTGTCTGTGTTTGCAGTGAGCTGGATCTGCTGTGGTCTCAGCCATGAAAGATTATCTCTGAATCATTTGGGTGATTTGAACGCATAATAGTAATGTCTTTAACCTGATGTCTTTCTGTTTAAAGATGTTAAGTCTCTTGGATGTTTAAAGGAACAACGGAAGGATTATTTAGTGTAGTATTATTTTCGGGGTTCTCTTTGAAGTAAAGGGTATTAAGGGATTCAATGTTTATTTAAAAAGGTTAAGTTGAGTTTATGGAATAAACATTGTTTTGTGTTTAAAAACCCACGTGTCCATAATTGTAATACCACACCTGGAGAACTAGCCGTGTGCTTCAAAAGCAACAATACATTAAAGTGGAGGTTGGTTGAACTCCGTGATACATTTTGGGGTTCTGAAAACGTCTCTCCCATAACAGTGGGAAACTTGCCAGTCTGATTGCTGGTAGTAATTTAGGTCTTGAGTAATGCAATGGAGATGCAGCAGCAGCAGAAGTGACAACATAAGTGAAAGCTTCAAGAACATTAAATAACCGGCATTTTTGAAGAGAAGACATTTCGCATTCCCAATTGCAACACAAATAACCTGATGGTTGAAGAGAGAATGATCCTGGCAAAACGAGTTAAAAGAATCTTCTTAGCGTGTCATTAGATTCATTTAACTTCACACATTTGTGCAAGAGGAAAACATTAACTAAACCCTAAATGCAACAAGAATTGTTCAGTTCAATTGGAATCTGTGTTTGGAAGTTCCACATTATTTGTGTTCTGTCTGTGGAAATACAGGGTGGGATTCTCCGTTGGCCGATAGCAAAATCAGGAAAAGCGATTCGGCGGAGAATCAGTTCCGAAGCCAAAATTTCAACGGGCGGGATTGACGCCAAATTACAATTCTCCATCGCCCCCAGCAGCGCGTCAATTCATTCCGGAACGCACACACAGTAAACGGTGTTTGCACATCCTTAGCGGTAATTTCTGGGGCCACGGTGATTCTCCGCCTCTGAAGGGCCGAATTCTTGACGTCGCGGTTCATTTGCGCTTTAAAAATCACGAAACTGGCAGCGTGGCTGATGAAAGAGGGAGAAGACATAGGACACAGAGAGGAACGACTGTGGGCTGCCGTGCCAGACACTGGCCGGGCTGGCTGGGGTGGTGGGGGGGGGGGGGGGGGGGCTGCCAAGGCTGGATGGGCGGAAGAACGGGCTGAGAGTCTGGGGTGACCCACCTTGGGCCGCTGCCAGTACTTTTGTAAATCTATTGACATGCTTATCAATGATACAAGATTTAGAAAAGTTTGATGCAAAAACAAAACATGAAGCAAAAGTTTTACTTCAAAGTCTTCTAAAGTTTGAAACCATATTGACAGCATTTACTTACTTGTATATATTTGAAACTATAACCCCGTTATCAAGTTATCTACAGACAAGTGGTTTAGATATGTTTACTGCATGGAGTTTGGTAGATTCAGCTACAACAAAGTTGAAGGAACAGATAAGAACATTTGATAACGTTCACAGCAAGGCTTTGGAATTTGTAAATAAATGTAATGACAGGATTTCACAGATGAATATGGATGAAAATCAAACATTGGAAATTGATGCGTTGGAAACAGCATTGCCAGTTAAGAGGCAGAGGAAGAAGAAAAGAATGGCAGATGAGCTTATTGATGATGAAAGAAATTCCTCAGATTCTCTAGCTGATTTTCAAGTAAATGTGTTTAACCTAATAATGGATCGCATTGTTCAGTTGTTAATTCCTGGTTAATTTGCTGTCACTCTAGATTCAATAAAATCTGAGATGGATTTGCAGGTATCATATCATTTAATAATAACTAACTTGCAAGGCTGCATCAATCCATAGAGCTACAGGACACACATACTGTCTTCTGCAACATCCAGGAGTAAGAGAGAGAGAGCACACAATTTTCTACAGATATATTCAAAATCACAGTAAGATTCACATATAAGCTTCCCATTGGTCATTCTATACACCTCCTGACCTGGCCCTATATTCTAATTGGTTACTTTGCATGGTAACCCAGCATCCTTTTCAGCATGCTCACTACGAGGCTACCATCCCCCCGAGCCATGCTTTGCTCTGCTCTCTCCTTTGTTCTGTCTATGAACACATTACCCTCAGAGTCCTACTGTCCACCCTATTGCTCACTTCCTCACAGTCACTAGAATCACGCTTTGTACAACACAAACAGTTGTATAAAGATTTGTCCTGCTTGGATCCAGCAAAGTTTAAAACTATTGCAGAGAAGGGCCTTGAAGATGAAGCATTGGAAGGTATTATTAAGCTGTTTCCACAAATCAGCAAAGATCAAGTAATATTGGAATTGTTTTCTTTTGCTTCAAACTTTGATGTATTAAAGCTATTGCTTAATGATGGTGAGAATATGGATTCCAGTTGCAACAATTGTAAAATTTGCAACACTTGCCCATCGTGTGTACTAAAAATTCTGGCATCCAACAGACTTCATGACAAGGCATATGATAACCTTTATGAACTTTATAAAGTCATCTGCACACTATCAGTTACTCAAGTCCAATGTGAGAGGACATTTTCAAAGCTAAAGATCATAAAGACAAGGTTAAGAAATTCGCTGTCTGAGGAGAATTTGGTATCATACATGTTGCTATCCGTTGAAAAGGAATTGTTCGATGAATTGGATGCAGAAAGCAATTATTGGCAGATTCGCACTATCATCTAGCGAACACAAACGTATAGTGGACTGCATGCAATGCTCTATTGTGCTTTTGAACTATCTGTTAATGTGTAAATTGTGCAGTAAACTATTTAAACATATCAACCAATTACTTAAAATTTAAAAAATAAATAAAAAATTCAATTATAACATTCTGTATTTACATTTGGTATCTACTGCCAGTAATATGTACAGTACATGTACACTGTAATTACTAAGAAATACAATTTTTTTCCACAAAAATTTTAATTGTACCCTTTTTCCATATGTATTTTTTGAAAATTTTATTTATTCATTATGAAAATTAAATGATAGCATTGTAGTTGTGGGTGGGCCCCCTTTGTCTCCTGGCAACCAATATTTTTAGACCCAGTCCGCCACTGCACCTAGCATCGTGGGGGAATGGGGGAGGATACCCTGTCTTGGAGGCCATCAAAGTGACTGTCACCCTGAATCTTTACAGGTGCGAAGTGAGGACCTGTCCAGGATCTCACAGACTTTGGTGCATCCGTGCCATCATGGAGGCCCTATACGCGCAGTCGACACAATACATGCACTTCAATGCAGACCGAGCCCACCAGGATGCCAGTGATCGCTGGCATCAAAGGGATGCCCCGGGTCCAGGGGGTGATCGACGGAATGTATGTCCCCCAAAGAAAGCCTCGGGATCACAGGCTGCTCTACACAATAGGAGTTATTCGTGATGAACGTGCGTGCAGCTGAGATATGACCTTCAAATGCGCAAAATGCACTTCTGTGCCCAATATCCGGGCAGTGTGCATGATGCCTTAATCCTGGCACTCTGAACGGTTCCTACATGTTCAAGACCCCCCCCCCCCCCCGCCCCTGCCGGTTGGAAGATTGGCTCCCGGGTGACAGTGGTTATCCACTGCGGTCGTGGTTGATGATGCCTGTCCGCAGCCACAGACCAACGACGGTGCCATGTCAAGACAAGACGCATAAATAGACCATGGAGGGGGGGGGGGTGTAGTGGTGGGGCTTAATATGAGGGTGGGGTTGAGATTGGGGGATGAGGGTGAGGGTGGGGATGAGACTGATGTGGGGGTGGTGTGGGGATGATGGTGGTGTGGGGGTGAGGGTGGGGTGAGAGTGGGGGGGTGAGGGTGTTGTACGGGTGAGGGTGTGGGTGGGGGTGAGGGTGAAGGTGGTGTGGGGGTGGTGTAGGCCTGATTTTGGGGGGCAAGGGGGGGTTGACACACGTGTCATGGGGAAGCACAACTCAGTGGGGATTTCCACCTCAGCAACCTCCCTTTCCTCTGGTCCGTAGATGACTTCCAGGGTGATACCCAGCCATTGTTTGGGGCCGCAGGTCCAGCAGTCCCCCTCCAGTTTTCTCCCGCTCCCGATGGTTATAGGCTGCCTTCTACTAGGGGAAGGGGGGGAACAAAAAAACACTGTGTTAGATAGCCCAACACATACAGTCCAGGGGGTAGGTAGCTGGTGGCCTTAGTGGCCAGGACACATGGCCATGGTGGCATGTATTGGTGCTGACATGTGGTTCAGGGTAGGGGTTCCGCCGCCCTTCGGGTTGAGGGAGAGGGATAGAGTTATGGGTGTGTGGAGATGGGGGTTAGTGCCGGGGGCACATTGCTGTATACTCGCCCTAGCCACTTTGAGGAGGTTGTACAGTTTCTTCCGGCACTGCAGGCCGGTCCGGACGTTGGTGCTGGTGGCAGCGACCGCCTCTGCCAACCAATGCCCCAGCACGGTGAATGGCGGCGGGTGGCAGCCTTCTTCCCAGGCCAGGGTACAGGGTAGCCTGTCTCTCCTCCACCGCATCCATCAGTGTCTCCAGCTTGGCGGCCGCAAATCATGGGGCCATGGTCTTGCTGCCATTGTTTTGGCTGGGATGGTGTGTGTGGGGAGTGAAGTGTGTAAATGCGGCTGCACCTTGTCAGCCTCCTGCGTGTCAATCTCGAATCCAGTGAATCAGGCACCATTTCTCATTGGAATTGTGTTTCATGTGGTAGCGGTACTAGACCCTCTACAGTCGCTGAATCGGTTCAGGTGCAGCACTAGTTTCCCTGTCGTGGAAGTCTACCAATCCTACACCGGTATCTCAGGAATGGAGAATCCCGCCCATATTTCATTGCGGCACGCACTTTGCTTGATTATTGACAATATGCAGGAAACATGTTCCAATTCTAGAGCATTTCGTACATGGATATTTTTATGCTGGTGGAGCCATTTTGTGACATGTTTTGCAGAGTGGGTGCACCGACGTGAGTAATTCATTATAGGGGGTGCGATTAAACCAAAACAAAAGTCTTGTTTTGAGCACAAATAGTGGGCTGTTTTTCTACACCCGCAGCACCGTGAACAACCCCACTATCAAATGGGACTTTGTCTTTTTGGGGGACCTCGGTAAAGAACACACTTACCTGATTTCCTGTACCGACGAGCTCATAGTGAATAGATTTACTTGTGTCCATGTGGAAACAGGTATTGAGGAAAGAAAAATCTCCCACCATCTTGTCTGTATTTATTGATAATTCGCCAGTACAGGAAGAAATCAGGGCGACACTTTTAATGCTGTCCCGATCTCTTGACCCCCCTCAGCCACCCCACCGTGGCCTCCCTCCACCCCAACTTACCTCTTAGGTGGTCCTTCAACACCACCCTCACCTCATGCCACATCTTATGGACATGGGAGCCCAGGACCCGATCCCTGGCATGGGCAACCTGACACCCTGGAACCTTGGCTCTGCCATTCTGGCACTCTGGCAGTTCCCCTGCCAACCTGGCAGTGTCACTCGGGCACCCTGGAAGTGCCAGGTTGGCATTGCTAGGGTGCCCGGTTGGCACTGCTGTGGTGCCCAGATGGCAGTGCCAAATACCAGGCTGGTAGTGCAAGGTGCCCAGGTGGAAGCGGGAGTGGCTGAGTACCACCCTGCCCAGAACCCATCCAAGCAGGTGCCTCCGATGGACTGAGAGACCCTCCGAGTGGAGTTACGCCTTGTCCACGTTTGTGTGGACCAGCGCTAAATGGCACGATGGCCTGGTCTCCCGGCACAAGCATTCGATCCCGGGCCTCGGGATAGTCGGCCGAAGACATATTTAAAACAGACTAATGGCGCACTTAAATATGTAAATCTAGATCTTGCCCAGCGACAGCGGGATCCAGATCGCGACGTCTCACAAGATCTCATGAGGCATTCCAAACGTCGGGCAAATTCCATGGGATTTAACAACCCCGTTGCTCCCCCGTGTAGAGCTCGGCAAGGTCCTTCTGTCACACTGGCAATATCTTCAGTCTTAATTGAGAAAATACCCCAGACAGGATAGATCGGCCTCGTTTTTACGTTTGGAACATCACGCGAGATCTGACGAGAAGTCATGAGACGCACGATTTGGATCTCATCCTCACTGGTCGTGATCCAGATTGGCATAATTAAATGAAACATTAGGCCTGGGAATTAACGACCTTGCCTGGGAGACTCGCCAATGTGCCGTATAGCATGGGCGCACATAAATGTGGATCAGGCACAATGATACCTGGGAGGGTTAAGGAGGCCATCGGTGGCCCCATGGTGGTCAGGCTTGGGTGCCCTGTCAATAAGAGGCAGGGTGAAGGGGGGCTTGAGGACCCCCTAAGAGGTAAGTTGGGGGGATTCGGAGGCTGCGGTGGGATGGCTGAGGCGGTCAAGTGTTTGGAGCGATATTTAAAAATGGTGCCCTAATCTCTTCCAGCACTGGCCAGTTGAGTTTGGCAATGCAGGAAGTGAGGTAAGTGAAGCCTCAGCGGGATATTCCTCCCTGAGGGCCCCCAAAAAAGCAAAGTTCGATATTGGGGTCATCCTCGGAACTGCAGGTACCAAGAAACATCCCGCTATTCCTACCCTGAGTTACAAAGAGGAGTCGAAAATGTGGTTCTTCCAATGATGGTGTCAGGTGAAAGTTTAATATTCTCTCTCACATTGAATGAGACCGTGACGTGTTAGGGCATTCCCCTTTTGTCTGAAGTTATGTTTTTTTTTCACTACGGGCTCCCTTTGTTGTACAACATCTTCAAATTAAGGACATCTCTGCTGCTCTTAATTCTGTGCTGTCTCTCACAGGCAAAGAAAAAATGAAAGATACGCAACTACCACAAACCACTCGGAACATGTAACAAAATAAACAAGAAATGTTCTCTTTCACAAAGGACAAGGCTGAACTGACATTTTGAGTTTTGAGGACTGGGTCAGTTGTGAGTGCAGCAGGTGTGCTGTACCCCTGGGACTGAGGCCAGCTTGTGGATCTGAAACATGTGGAACCAACTATAAGGTGAGTGGTTGAATTATAAGTGAAGAGGCGGTGTGCTGTCAACTAGGTATCACAGTCACTGGGTATGGGTCACATCCAGCCACTGCTTCCAACAGAGATGCAAGCAGAAAACAATGAGGTAATAGCAGTGAGTAGCAAGCATTGAGGAAACTCCACAGGCAGAATCCTCTGGCCGTTCACTGGCACCTAATTCTCTGGACCCGCTGGTAACGCAGGTTTCCCGGCGTCTGGGGTGGCTTCACTGGGAATTCTCACTGATACCGGTGGGAGCAGAGAACCCCGCCGCCAACGAACAGCGCTCCGCCTCCCGCTGCCGAGAAACATGTGGTTGGGAGGCCGGAGCACCCTGCCTCAGGACCAAGTTAGACTTTGTGGTCATGTGATTAGATGGCTGAAAATAAGGGCGGCACGGTAGCGCAGTGGTCAGCACTGCTTCCTCACGGCGCCGCGGACCTGGGTTCGATCCCAGCTCTGTGTCACTGCCCGCGTGCAGTTTGAACTTTCTCCCCCTGCCTGCGTGGGTCTCACCCCCACAACCCAAAGATGTTATAGAACATAGAACAGTACAGCACAGAACAGGCCCTTCGGCCCTCAATGTTGTGCCGAGCCATGATCACCCTACTCAAACCCACGTATCCACCCTATACCCGTAACCCAACAACCCCCCCCTTAACCTTACTTTTATTAGGACACTACGGGCAATTTAGCATGGCCAATCCACCTAACCCGCACATCTTTGGACTGTGGGAGGAAACCGGAGCACCCGGAGGAAACCCACACACACAGGGGGAGGACGTGCAGACTCCACACAGACAGTGACCCAGCCGGGAATCGAACCTGGGACCCTGGAGCTGTGAAGCATTTATGCTAACCACCATGCTACCCTGCTGCCCAGGGTAGGTGGATTGGCCACACAAAATTGCCACTTATTTGGGAAAATAATTTCTGAAAGTAAATGGACAAACGCATGTAGTCTCTAATTTATTTTTCGGATGATACATATCAGCTTCCTGGGAGCTGCCATTGACCAGAAACTGAGTTGGACTCGCCATATAAATACTGTGGCGACAAGAGCAGGTCAGAGGTTCGGAGTCCTGTGGCGAGTAACTCACTTCCTGACTCTCTAAAGCCCGGCCACCCCATAGTAGGCACCAATCTGGAGTGTGGTAGAATACTCTCTAGTTGCTTGGATGCGTACAATTCCAACAACACTCAAGAAGCTTGACATCATCCTGGACAAAGAAACCCACTTGATTGTCATTCAATCCACAACCATTTACTCCCTCCACCACCGGCATACAGCCGTAGCGTGTGCATGTTCTATAAGATTCACTGCATGAATTCACCATGGCTCCATGGACAGCACGTTCCAAACCCATGACCGCTGCCATCTAGATAGAAGGACAAGCGCAGCAAAGATATGGGAAACCATCAGCTGGAAGTTCCCCTCCAGGCCACTCACCATTCTGACTTGGAAATATATCACCGTTCCTTCACTGTTGCTGGGTTAAAGTCCTGGAAAGCTCTCCCTAAAAGTACTGTGCGTACGCCGACACCAAATTAACTGCAACAGTTCGAGAAGGCAGCTCTCCACCACCTTCTCAAGGGCCATGCGGGATGAGCAATACATGCTGGCCTAGCCAACGACACCCACATCACATAAATGGACAAAATAAAAACATGTCACAATGCATTGAACCACATAATTACTTCTGTTTCGTTGCCTTTGCCTTATTGTACTGTTAAACCTCACAGTCCATTAGCTGAACCTGAAAGAGAGTGGACTGCCCAAAGACTCTGAGTTTCCTGGAGCTGCAGATGGAAGGATTGATGGTTCTGCCGTTTGCAGTTACCTTCCGCCTCATTCCAGATGATTTGTCCAGGGACCACATAATTACAGAACAATAACCATACATTCTTGTAACATGACATGGAGAGTGGGCAATGCATCACCCCTTTCTACGTTCAATGTAAGAACAAGGACATAACCACGACATGAAACTACACCCAGGCAGGTGACGAGCAAAATTCAAAATAAATTCATTCCGACTTTTGAAATAAATCGCAGAGCTAGGAAGTCAGGCAATTGCTAAATTATTGAGCACACACTGAAACCATTCTTCCAAATGAAGAGAGTGGGAGATAATATGCAAATATGAGCCTCTTTCCAATATTAAATGCAACCATCTGTCTTTACTTTGTGAATGTGAGTGAAAAGCATTCCACAGCGTTACTGCATAAGTTATTTGTATTTGTGGAGCATGCGGATTTCTTTTAAGCTGCACCTGGTCTACCACAGTCATTTTTGGTGAAGTGGAGTGCAGTTTACCCATAGAGTTACTGATGTAATTCCAGTGAAATTACAGTGGAGATGTAGGAGCAGCTCCAATAGAATTCCCAACTATCATGGAAGGTTGGATCGGTGGAAATTTGTTCTGCTCTGTATGTTCTTCTCATTGAAGAGCGACAACGCTATGGGCAGGATTCTCCGATCTACCAGCTGCGTTTTCCTGCACGGCGAGCCCTGGCCGGCAGCGGGATTCTCCATTCCTGCAGCCGACCAATGGGGTTTCCCATTGTGGACACCTCAAACCGTTGGGCAACTCCCAGCCGTGGGTGCGCTGCCAGCAGACTGGAGGATCTCACCGACGGAGAATTCTGTTTTTGCAGGACAAGAAAAGGTTCTTTGTCCCAGTGTGCTTTGACGACATTTTTGTGGTGCAATCCAAAACTCATGCCAGTGCCTTGCTCTCTATTCAGAATACTAAGTGAGGAATTTTCCACACTGCACCCCCGTTTCCCCAGGCAGTGGAGGCGCCTCGCCATCAGCTGCCAGCGGGATGCTCCGGTTCTTTGGATGTCTACGCCGTTTTGCATGGCCCGTCCATCCCGCTACCAGGGAATCCTGGGAAGGGGATCGCCTTCATTGTGACCAGAGGATCCTGCTGACGGTAACGGCCAAAAATTCCCGCCCATTGTTTTCTTCTGCTTCAAATGATGCAAGACTCTGTGTCGAAATGATTTCCTGGGCAAATCATTTTATGCTTTAACAACAATCCGCACAAGGAAGTTCTTCCAGTCCTTTCACTTGACAATTTTAAATGAGTGGATTTGCGTCACTTGACAACATGATGAAGTTATATTTCCCTATCCACCCGTTCTAATGTAAATTGTAACATAATAATAATCTTTATTATTGTCACAAGTAGGCTTACATTGACACTGCAATGACGTTACTGTGAAAAGCCTCCAGGCGCCACATTCCACTGCCTGTTCGGGTACATGGAGGGAGAATTCAGTATGTCCAATTCATCTAACAAACACGTCTTTCGGGGCTTGTCGGAGGAAACAGGAGCACCCGAGGAAGGCTGCGCAGACACAGGGAGAATGTGCCGACTCCGTACAGTCAGTGAGCCAAGCCGGGAGTCGAACCCAGGACCCTGGAGGTGTGAAGGAACAGTGCTAACCACTATGCTATCGTGCCGCCCCCGCTATAGACTTCTCACAACTTATGTCCTTTAGTATATGAAACCCTGAATGTCATTGGTCTTTTGTAGAATGTGACCTTGCTATTTCCACTCGCACTTAGAATGATGGATTTGCTCTCTGTGTTGTTCCACGAGTTGCCATCTTCAGTTTGAATGAGACCCGTTTCAACTCGGTGCAAACATATTGTTTTGAATGAGTTAATGGAATCTGTGCTTCTTTGTCAAAGGTCCTGGTTTGGAAGTTTTTTTTATACGTAGAGAATGTTTCCTTTTGTGGTGAACAGCGAAACTAGAGAACATCAACGTAAAACAGTCAATGAGAAATCCAATGGGGAATTCAGAACATCCTTCTCCACCCAAAGAGTGGTGGGAATATGGAACTCACTGCCACAGGGAGTGGTTTAAGTGAATGACAACGTAATGAATGGAAGGAAAAGAGGGTTACAGTGGTAGATTAGGATCAGAAAAGATGGAAAGAGTTTTGAGTGGCGAATAAACACTGGCATAGATTAGTTGGGCCAAATGGCCGGTTTCTGTGCTGCATATCCCATGTGATCCTATGTAAGCGATTTTCGCTACAGCTCTTTCATAATGTTAGCAATCACGAACAGGTCATCACTCAGCTTTCACTTTTTTGGGGAAAAAAGATCTAGCCTGTTCAGTTTCTCCTGATATTTATAACTTCCAAATTCTGGTGTCATCTTTGTACGTCTTTTAGCACTTTCTCCAGTACCTCTATATCTTATTTCTAACGCAGAGACCAGAGGTCAAATCTTCCTCTGGGTTGGAAAAACACGGCCTGTGCAATTTTGCGGCTCACAAACTGCACATTCGATCAATGTATGACCCCTTATGTCAAAGTTTTATCTTTTCACACCGGGGTTGATATTGCAAACAGCGCTGGAACGTGTGAGGAATGAGGGTCCAGGCGGGGAAGGGATGATTAGAAGGCCCAACGGAGTTCTCTAGCACAGTAGCCCAGCTCAAAGGTCAGTATCGCACCTCCAGCACAGTATCTGAGCTCCCAGCACAGTATCCCAGCTCCCAGCACAGTATCCCAACTCCTGGCACAGTATCCCACCTCCGGCACAGTATCCCAGCTCCCAGCAGAGTATCCGAGCTCGAGCAGAGTATCCCAACTCCCAGCACAGGATCCCAGCTCCCAGCAAAGGATCCCAGCTCCCAGCACAGTATCCCACTTCCAGCACAGTCTCCCAGCTCCCAGCACAGTATCCCAGCTCCAGTACAGGATCCCAGCTCCCAGCACATTATCCCACCTCTGGCACAGTATCCCAGCTCCCAGCACAGTATCCCAGCTCCCAGCACAGTATCCCAGCTCCCAGCACAGTATCCCAACTCCTGGCACAGTATCCCACCTCCGGCACAGTATCCCAGCTCCCAGCAGAGTATCCGAGCTCTAGCACAGTATCCCAACTCCCAGCACAGGATCCCAGCTCCCAGCACAGGATCCCACCTCCAGCACAATATCCCAGTTCCTAGCACAGTATCCCACCTCAAGCACAGTATCCCAGCTCCCAGCACAGGATCCCACCTCCAGTACAGGATCCCAGCTCCCAGCACAGTATCCCACCTCAAGCACAGTATCCCAGCTCCCAGCACAGTACCCCGCTCCCAGCACAGTATCCCAACTCCTGGCACAGTATCCCACCTCCGGCACAGTATCCCACCTCCCCGCCGAGTATCCCAGCTCTAGCACAGGATCCCAGCTCCCAGCACAGTATCCCACCTGCAGCACAGTTTCCCAACTCCTAGCACAGTATCCCACCTCAAGCACAGTATCCCACCTCCAGCACAGTATCCCAGCTCCCAGCACAGTATCCCAGCTCCCAGCCGAGTACCCCAGCTCCGAGCACAGGATCCCAGCTCCCACCAGAGTATCCAAGCTCCAGCACAGTATTCCAGCTCCCAGCAGAGTATCCGAGCTCCAGCACAGTATCCGAGCTCCAGCACAGTATCCCAGCTCCCAGCACAGTATCCCAGCACAAGATCGCAGCTTCTAGCAGAGTATCCCAGCTCCCAGGAGAGTATCTGAGCTCCAGCACAATATACCAGCTCTCAGCACAGTATCTCATCACCAGCACAGTATCCCAGCTCCCAGCACAGTATCCCACTTCCAGCACAGTATCCCAGCTCCCAGCAGAGTGTCCGAGCTCCCAGACCTGTATCCCAGCCCCCAGCATAGTATCCCAGCTCCAGCACAGTATCCCAGCTCCCAGCATAGTATCCCAGCTCCCAGCACAGTATCCCAGCTCCCAGCAGAGTAGCCGAGCTCCAGCACAGTATCCCAGCTCCTAGCACAGTATCCCAGATCCCAGCATAGTATCCCAGCTCCGAGCACAGTATCCCAGCTCCCAGCACAGTATCCCAGCTCCAGCATAGTATCCCAGCTCCGAGCACAGTATCCCAGCTCCCAGCACAGTATCCCAGCTCCCAGCACAGTATCCCAGCTCCCAGCACAGGATCACAGCTTCCAGCAGAGTATCCCAGCTCCCAGGAGAGTATCTGAGTTCCAGCACAATATACCAGCTCTCAGCAAAGTATCTCACCTACAGCACAGTATCCCAGCTCCCAGCACAGTATCCCACCTCCAGCACAGGATCCCAGCTTCCAGCCCAGTATCCCACCTCCAGCACAGTATCCCAGCTCCCAGCAGAGTGTCCAAGCTCCCAGCCCTGTATCCCAGCTCCCAGCATAGTATCCCAGCTCCAGCACAGTATTCCAGCTCCCAGCACAGTATCCCAGCTCCCAGCACAGTATCCCACTCCCAGCATAGTGTCCGAGCTCCAGGAGAGTATCCCAGCTCCCAGCACAGTATCCCAGCTCCCAGCACAGTATCTCAGCTCCCAGCACAGTATCCCAGCTCCCAGCACAGTATCCCAACTCCTGGCACAGTATCCCACCTCCGGCACAGTATCCCAGCTCCCAGCAGAGTATCCGAGCTCTAGCACAGTATCCCAACTCCCAGCACAGGATCCCAGCTCCCAGCACAGGATCCCACCTCCAGCACAATATCCCAGTTCCTAGCACAGTATCCCACCTCAAGCACAGTATCCCAGCTCCCAGCACAGGATCCCACCTCCAGTACAGGATCCCAGCTCCCAGCACAGTATCCCACCTCAAGCACAGTATCCCAGCTCCCAGCACAGTACCCCGCTCCCAGCACAGTATCCCAACTCCTGGCACAGTATCCCACCTCCGGCACAGTATCCCACCTCCCCGCCGAGTATCCCAGCTCTAGCACAGGATCCCAGCTCCCAGCACAGTATCCCACCTGCAGCACAGTTTCCCAACTCCTAGCACAGTATCCCACCTCAAGCACAGTATCCCACCTCCAGCACAGTATCCCAGCTCCCAGCACAGTATCCCAGCTCCCAGCCGAGTACCCCAGCTCCGAGCACAGGATCCCAGCTCCCACCAGAGTATCCAAGCTCCAGCACAGTATTCCAGCTCCCAGCAGAGTATCCGAGCTCCAGCACAGTATCCCAGCTCCAGCACAGTATCCCAGCTCCCAGCACAGTATCCCAGCACCCAGCACAGTATCCCAGCTCCCAGGAGAGTATCTGAGCTCCAGCACAATATACCAGCTCTCAGCACAGTATCTCACCACCAGCACAGTATCCCAGCTCCCAGCACAGTATCCCACCTCCAGCACAATATCCCATCTCCCAGCAGAGTGTCCGAGCTCCCAGCCCTGTATCCCAGCTCCCAGCATAGTATCCCAGCTCCAGCACAGTACTCCAGCTCCCAGCATAGTATCCCACCTCCAGCACAGTATCCCATCTCCCAGCAGAGTGTCCGAGCTCCCAGCCCTGTATCCCAGCTCCCAGCATAGTATCCCAGCTCCAGCACAGTACTCCACCTCCCAGCACAGTATCCCAGCTCCCAGCAGAGTAGCCGAGCTCCAGCACAGTATCCCAGCTCCTAGCACAGTATCCCAGATCCCAGCATAGTATCCCAGCTCCGAGCACAGTATCCCAGCTCCCAGCACAGTATCCCAGCTCCAGCACAGTTTCCCATCTCCAACAGTATCCCTGCTCCCAGCATAGTATCTGAGCTCCAGGAGAGTATCCCAGCTCCCAGCACAGTATCCCAGCTCCCAGCACAGTATCCCAGCTCCCAGCACAGGATTGCAGCTTCCAGCAGAGTATCCCAGCTCCCAGGAGAGTATCTGAGCTCCAGCACAATATACCAGCTCTCAGCACAGTATCTCACCTCCAGCACAGTATCCCAGCTCCCAGCACAGTATCCCACCTCCAGCACAGGATCCCAGCTTCCAGCCCAGTATCCCACCTCCAGCACAGTATCCCAGCTCCCAGCAGAGTGTCCAAGCTCCCAGCCCTGTATCCCAGCTCCCAGCATAGTATCCCAGCTCCAGCACAGTATCCCAGCTCCCAGCACAGTATCCCAGCTCCCAGCACAGTATCCCAGCTCCCAGCAGAATAGCCGAGTACCAGGAGAGTATTTCAGCTCCCAGCACAGTATCCCAGCTCCCAGCACAGTATCCCAGCTCCGAGCACAGGATCGCAGCTTCCAGCAGAGTATCCCAGCTCCAGTACAGTATCCCAGCTCCAGCAAAGTATCCCACCTCCCAGCACAGTATTCCACCTCCAGCACAGGATTCCAGCTCCCAGCACAGTATCCCAGCTCCCAGCACAGTATCCCAGCTCCAGCACAGTATCCCAGCTCCGAGCACAGTTTCCCAGCTCCAACACGGTATCCCAGCTCCCAGCATAGTGTCCGAGCTCCAGGAGAGTATCCCAGCTCCCAGCACAGTATCCCAGTTCCCAGCACAGTATCCCAGCTCCCAGCACTGGATCGCAGCTTCCAGCAGAGTATCCCAGCTCCAGCACAGTATCCCAGCTCCAGCACAGTATCCCACCTCCCAGCACAGTATTCCACCTCCAGCACATGATTCCAGCTCCCAGCACAGTATCCCAGCTCCCAGCACAGTTTCCCAGCTCCAGCACAGTATCCCAGCTCCGAGCACAGTTTCCCAGCTCCAACACAGTATCCCAGCTCCCAGCATAGTGCCCGAGCTCCAGGAGAGTATCCCAGCTCCCAGCTAGTATCCCAGCTCCCAGCACATTATCCCAGCTCCCAGCACAAGATCGCAGCTTCCAGCAGAGTATCCCAGCTCCCAGGAGAGTATCTGAGCTCCAGCACAATATACCAGCTCTCAGCACAGTATCCCACCTCCAGCACAGGATCCCAGCTTCCAGCACAGTATCCCACCTCCAGCACAGTATCCCAGCTCCCAGAACAGGATTGCAGCTTCCAGGAGAGTATCCCAGCTCCCAGCACAGTTTCCCAGCTCCAACACAGTATCCCAGCTCCCAGCATAGTGACCGAGCTCCAGGAGAGTATCCCAGCTCCCAGCACAGTATCCCAGCTCCGAGCACAGGATTGCAGCTTCCAGCAGAGTATCCCAGCTCCAGCACAGTATCCCAGCTCCAGCACAGTATCCCAGCTCGCAGCACAGTATTCCAGCTCCAGCAGAGTATCCCAGCTCCCAGCAGTGTGTCCGAGCTCCAGCAGAGTATCCCATCTCCAACACAGTATCCCAGCTCCAGCACAGTATCCCTTCTCCCAGTAGTGGATAAAGGACCTTTAAACCTCATCCCTCACATGCCCACCCAACCCCCCCATGTCAGCCCATGTCCCTTTAGATCACTTATGCCACTCCTTGCCACCTCTATCCCCTCCATTTATTCTCCACACCCCATCAGACCACCCATGCCACCCCTGTGCCCCCATGTATCCTCCATGTACTGGGCTTAATTTAACTGGAGGCCTGGCACTGCTCCACCAGTTGTGTTTGTTTATAAAATCCAGTCGGGCCTCCTGGTTTTCCAGCCTGTTGACAAGAACCCCCCGTTAGCATTAAATTCTGTCCGTAACTTTGAAGGATTTCCAAATCTGTACCCCTAAATCCTTGATCTCATCCAAAGAAATAGGTGACCTCCTCATTCTTTCTCCCAAAACGCATCGCTTCAATCTTACTTCAATAGAAATGAAGTTGCCATTCAAATGGCCATTCCGCATGTTTGTTGACATCCTCTTGTATCTCATCATAGTTTTCCCCTGCATTAACTACGTGACTCAACTTGTTGTCGTCTGCAAGCTTTAATGTTGGCCTTTGAATCCAAGCCCAAATCTTTCATCTGCCTTGCTTCAATGGCACATAAGATACTGAGATCTTGGGATGCGCAAGAACAAAGGATTACTGTAAGCCAGGTATCCATCTGTCCATATTGCTAAATAAAGAATAGATTTTCACCAATTTACATGAAAACATTTCATGTAAACTCTTCAAAATCCATTGGCAGGGAAGTTAGATGAAACGAGCAGTCCGCCTTGTCAAGATAGCACAACTGAAGGTAGCTGAATGTTGCAATGTTCTTCAGGCTGGAGTGGGAGACCTCAAGCTGTTTAAAGAATTCATCTGTGCCTTGTGTTTTAATGAGCTCTCTGCCCCTTATTTGGGCTCACTAAATGCCAGAGCATTCATTATCCACGACAAAAAATAGACTTTTGAAAACACTTGCAACACAGGGATATTATGATCAGGATTTTATTTGACTGCAAGCCATACATTGCCAAGGTAAACACATTCCCTCCACCACAGATGAAGAAATAGAGGGGCAGTCATTGAAGTGTCGAGCTGTAAAAGAAAACGCACCACAGTTTCTATTGCTTTGTTTGCAAAGTAATTAAGAGCAATTTATGCCGAAATGTTCTAATTAAAAGTGGTGGTTGTTGACAAAATTGCTCCATGTTAGAAAGTCGCAAATGGTATTTGAAGGAGTAGATTTTGCAGGAAATTTTGGAATCGGGAGAGGCAGTTTTTAAAATGTTGTGCGGATATTGATGTTTCATCACAAGTTAGTAAATGCAGCACCACTTAATTTAAGATTCAATGCCCAAATATTAGTAAGATACCAACGATTTAATAGTTGTATGGTGTCGGGCACAACCCTTGGGGGGTAAATTTTATGCATTAGTGCTTTCAATGCAATGTTTTGCTTGACAGGAGAGAAGATTGGGCAATTGGATTGTAGGTCAGTGTTTCTGATATGTGGTTTTCCTGACTTTGTAATCATTATGATTAATAACCTGGAAATGATGAGAGCTAGAAAGTGGGAACGTTGACCTCTGTGTCCCACTGCAGAATCTGGTCTCCCTTTGAACAAGCCTGTGTGCAGGGAATATTAACTCAAAACCTATCGACACTTGGTTTTTTTGTTGAAAAAACTGTCAGCAAGTTGGAAAGCACGATAGCTTAATAACCCAGGCATATTACCCAGTCTGAGCACTCTTGATCTTTTCAAATAGTTTCCTCAGTGAACGTTGAGAATTTACTTCTCACAATTCGCGGCCATAAATCAACGGAATTTTTAACAGGAACCTCATGGATTCAACTAAGTTCTGGGGAAAACGGTTTGAGGAAATTCACCCTTTAAATTCTCTAAATTAGGGAATGGGAGCCTTGATGGGAACTCATTGTCAAGCAGATGCTGGCGGTGGTGTGAGTGGTGGTGGTGGGTGGTGAGGAGCGGGTCGGAATGGGGGTGGCTGGTGTGTGTGGGGGGGGGGGTGATTTGAACTCCTCTAATTATCATGTCACCGCTGTATCCAACAGTCACTGTATTACAGCACCCAACAGCCATTACATTACCGTAGCCAACACCTACAACATTACAGTGCCCAACAGCAATTAAGCCACAATATCTAAGAATCAGAGTTATTACACTACAGTACCCAATAGCCAGCATGTTTGTTGGTCGTTCTGGGTGAGTGTACTTAACACTCAATTTGGCTCTGTTTCTTTACTTAGCTCTGGAGTCGCCAGGTATCATTAAGATACCGCCACAAGTTCAAGGTGAAGTTCAAAGCAATAAAACCATACACCAATTAGTAAGTTCAAACAACTGAGTTTATTATAATACAATTATAATAACTTCCCATGCACACGCTAAAAGGATTAAACTAGTCCTACCGCTAAATAAACTAATACTTATCTCGAAGGAACTGCCGGGTCAGGGAACAAGGCCTCTTGCTCTGCTCTGGTCTGCAGACTTCAGGTTGGTATAAGTTAAAAGGGGTCAGGAGTGTCTATCTCTGGTAGCGGTCGTGCTGAGACACTTACTTGCTGGCGGCTGCTGTCCGAACCCTCTCCTCTCTCTCCTTCAGGGTCTTCTTGGCAAAAGCTGGTCGAGGTGCTGGTCCACGGAAGAGTGCTGGTCAAGGAGAGAGGAGGGCTGGACGAGAAGACTGAACCATGTGTGGTACCTGTGTTTTATAGGTCCCAGGGATCCGCGCCCCTTTGGGCGGACTCCCTTACCTGCTTGGAATCGATTGGGTCTCTTCCCAATCGATATGTTTGAATCCCCCCAATACTGGGGCTGTTCCTTAGCTACTGGGTGGGCTTTTAGGCTCTTTGTTTTTGAACCCTTTTGGTGCCTGAGTGTCTGGTATCCTTTACAATGTTGCAGTTGCTTCCCCATTTGTGTCCATTGTCTCTGGAATCGTCCCATTAACATGCTAATTATCCCGGTGATTGCCTCATTAGTATGCGGAACGTTCGTTTCGGTGCTGTCTGCTTTCTTAGCAGACAGAATCCACACCTGCTAGATGCAGCCTGCTGGCGCTGCAAACATTGTCCATTCTATCCTGTATGCTTTGCATTCCTCCATTTTGTATTCAGGGAATGGCCAACTTCGGTGGCTACATGTTATAATATCCAACAGCTGCTACACTACAGTATCAAGCAACTTGTATTCTATAATATCCAAAACTCGTTACACCACACTATACAACAAAAAAAGTAACAAAAATGTAACCGACCACCATTATAATGCAATATCTATTAACCACTACATTGGAGCACTCAAAGCTCACCGGACCTCCAAGTCTCAATAACCACTACACTATACAATTATGCTGCTGTATTTCACAACCACAACACAATTGCCCACTTGGTGCCTGTATGGCTTTTTCTCATTCCCTACTTTCTTATTTATAAGCGCAGGAACTTGTCAATTGTAGAAACTGGAAAAAAAAAGCATTACGCTAGGAAAGCTAGGTCTCAGTCCATATCCCTCACACCTTTATCTTTACAAACACATTCTTATTGCATCCTGTCTTAACTATCTTAATAACTTCTCCTGGAAATCATTAATCTTTGTTTTTCACCTTGACTATTTCCTTTTCCAATCCATATAAAATGTAAATATGCATGCTGTCATGTGAGAACACCTTGAATAAATGGGTGTTTAGAAAAATATCTGCAGTGGATGTACCTTTAAGGAATGGGTGTTTATCAGTGATGTCAGAGTGTTGGTGGAACTGGGCTGTCTGTCTGCTTTTACTTTCGCTTTAGGCTGTTTGCTACAGGGTGTGTCTAGTTTTGTTTTAGATTTGGAGAAGCTGCAATCACAGCAAGATGTGTATGAATCTCTGCAAGCTTATAAGTGTTCATTTGGTGATTTCAAAGTGGTAACTGTTCTCAGTAGTGAAGTTAAACCTGATGTCTTTCTGTAAAGAGGGTTCTTTTTGTCTTCTGAATGTTGCAAGGAAAGATTAAGAGTTACTTAGCGAATACTGTATTATTTGGGGGATTTATTGGTGTTGATAGTTGTTAAGATGTTTACTGTGAGTTTATAAAGTGTTGCCTGGTTTCATAAATAAACAATGTTTTAATTTGAAAGTACTGTAGATTTCTGTTGCAGCAGACCTGCAGAGTAGGGCCGTGTGTTTCCCCAAACCACAATTTATTCAAAGTTGTGGGTCAGGTGAATTCCATGATACACTTTGGGGCTCTCTAAACCCTGGCCCATAACAATGCTGTGATGGATTTAATGATTAGATTCACAGACGCTTGCAGCACAGAAGGAAGCTATTCGGCCCATCGTGTCCATTCAGCTCAACAAAGGACTGACTGCACTAATCCCATTTTCCAGCGCTTGGTCCACAGCCCTGGAGCTCAACCGCCCTTTCAGGCAGTGAGTTCAAGACTCCCACAAGCTTCTGGGTGAAACTGTTTCTCCTCAACTCCCTTCTTAGCCTTCTACCTCTTACCTTGACTCTATGTCCCCTGGTTATTGATTCCTCTCAAAATGGCTTCCTACCCAGCCTAACTTTTAGAGTAATAATCTTTATTGTCACAAGTAGGCTTACATTGCAATGATGTTACTGTGAAAAGGACCGAGTCGCCACATTCCGGCACCTGTTCGGGTACACAGATGGAGAATTCAGAATGTCCAAATTACCTAACAGCACGTCTTTTGGGGCTCATGGGGAGTCCCCTATGCCCCTCATAAACTAAACACATCAATCGGGTCCCCACTCCACCTTCGCTCTTCTGAGAAAAACAATCCCAGCCTATTCAATCTTTCCTCATAGCTCAGATCCTCCAGCCCAGGCAGCGTCCTGGTAAATACCCTCTGCACCCTCTGCAGTGCAATCACGGGCGGGAATCTCCGACCCCCCCGCTGGGTCAGAGAATCGCCGGGGTTCGGCGTGAATCCCGCCCTCGCCGTCCTCCAAATTCTCCGGCCCCACAAAAATTGGCCCGGCGTGAATCGCGCCACGCGCCTTGGAGAATGGAGGGGACTGGCACGACTCAATGGCCCCCGGGGCTGCCCGAATTCTCCGGCCCGCATTGGGCCGAAGTCCTGCCCGTTTTTTGCCAGACCCGCCGGTGTAAATTGGAGTAGGTCCCTCACCGGTGGGACCTGGCGGCCTCCGGGGTTCTTGGGTGGGCACGAGAGAATCTGACCCCGGGAGGTGCCCCCACGGTGGCCTGGCCCACGATCGGGACCCACCGATCCGCCGGCGGGCCTGTGCCGTGGGGGCACTCTATTGTTCCGCACCGGCGGGTGTAGCAGTCCGCCATTGCAGGTGGGGAAACAAAGCCCTCTGTGCATGCGCGGGGGTGACGCCAGCACACGCTGGTGCTCCTGTGCATGCGCCAACTCGCGCCGGCCGGCGGGGGCCTTCGGTGCCGGTTGGCATGGCGCCCATCCCCTTTCCCGTCTGTCGGCGGGGCGCAAACCACTCTGCGGTGGGCCTAGTCCCTGAAGGTGCGGAGGATTCCACACGTTTGGGGTGGCCCGACTCCAGAGTGCTTGCCGCCACTCCGTCCCGCCGGAATTGCCCGCCCCGCCGATTACGGCAGAATCCTGCCCACATCTTTCGAGATGCTTTTGTGTAAGAACAAAAAATTTGAAGCCTCTATTTATTATAATTAAGAAATAAAACTGAAGGGCCAAAGCCCACTGATCAGGGCCACATCACGGTCGAAAGCCTACATGAAAATAATGATGTACAAGAGGAATCAGAGGTTCAGTGAATTTTGACACGTAAATTGTCGGAGGAACGTCAGAGTATAAACGACACAAGCACTTTCATGGTTCCAAGGTTATGGGTACTAATATTATTTTGCTTCAGAATGTGTTTCGAACGTGAAGGTCTGGATCGAACATATAATCAGTTTGAGCCCCAAGTTGTTTAAGCTCCTGGTCTCCACCGACATCCTGCTGGCTACTTGCATTCCACACCCCCACCAACCTCAATACAGGGAGGACGCAGGCTGGCGTCAAACATGGTAAAATTTCACAGCTCAGAGGCTGGTGAGGATTCACAGTCATTTCACAAGTCACAGGAAGGGATCCCTTGTCAGCAGATTTCCAAGACTTTCCTCCTGGAACTCAGAGGACACTTTTATTGCTCTTTTCCTGACTAAGGCAAGTTTGTAGCTTAACTTGAATACTTTCTTCTTCCTGTTAAGGAGGCTCAATGAAGGTACAGCATAATAAGGGTATATGGCGCCGTAATGAACCCTTTGAGGTAGACGTTGAGGGAGACAGGTTAGATGCCTGCCCCCATACCCTGGACATTGACCCAACTCTGTAGATGCATGTGAGGCCCCCCCAACCCTCATGCACCATACCAACCCCTCACCCACCCTTCACTCCCCATACTCCATGTCCCCTTGCCCCGAAGTCCATTCATATTCCTTCCATATTCCCCATGCTCACTCAGCCCATCAACCCCCACACCCATGTTCCGTTCCTCCTCATGCTCTCTCATCCAGTATTCACTATGGACAGAACTTTTGCGTCTTATAATAACATCAGGAATTCTTTGAGGTGCTCATGAAACTGTCAAGACAATGAAAATTCATTCAAAAAACATTTAAAAGGCGGCACAGCGGCGCAGTGGTTAGCACTGCTGCTTCATGCTGCCGAGGATCCGGGTTTGATCCCGGCCTTGTGTGGAGTTTGCACATTCTTGCCATGTCTGGTTGGGCTCACCCCCTCAACCCAAAGATGTGCAGGCTAGCTGGATTGGCCACACACAAAAAAAATCCCTGAATTGTAAAAAAAATAATTGAGTATTTAAAAATTTTAAAAAACCATTTAAAAAACATAATCCTCTTCAGTGATTAGAAAACTGTCAAGATAAACAAGCACTCATTCAAAAACCACTTCAAAAATCATAATCCGAGTAAGTGATCATAAAACTGCCAAAACAAATGACCCATGGTCTCTTTGACAGATATGTCAACAACACGAGTTGAGCTGAATCTATTAGTGGGGCATTGAATTCAGCCAAGCATTCATAATTATATTTAATTGCTCAACTGTATAAACAAAGCCGACAGATCTGAATACACCAATGCATTTAAAATCCCTGAAAGTGCTCATCCACCTGTTCAAACTTAACAGAAAGGGGACAGATGCCTGATCTGTCATTCAGTTCAAATAATAAATCGCAGGGTGCAACTTAAACACTCAAATCGGAATCACAATGTTGTTCAATGCAGAAAATCACTTAATCCAGTGTATTATAAACTCTAATGCTTCTGAATCATTTCTACTTTCACAATGCTAGTCTATTCAATTGAGCTTATCTTTTAAGAACCCTTTCATAAACACTATCAAAAATATGTGAATTTATCATTTACATATCATATCATAAAACATTATAACAGGTAAAGTTGGCAACTTCTTTTGAACTGACTGGTAAAAATGTTTCTGATCCCTAGACTAGGGCTCCCTCACAGTAATAATAATTTTAAAATAATAATAATCTTTATTGTCACTAGTAGGCTTACATGAAGTTACTGTGAAAAGCCTCCAGCCGCCACACTCTAACACCTGTTCGGGTACACAGAGGGAGAATTCAGAATGTCCAAATTACCTATCAGCACGTCTTTCGGGACTTGTGGGAGGAAACTGGAGCACCCACAGGGAACCCACCCAGACACAGGAGAATGTGCAGACTCCACACAGCCAGTGACCCAAGCCATGAATCGAACATGGAATCCTGGCACTGTGAAGCAACAGTGCTAACCCCTGTGCTACTGTGCTGCCCAGGTCAGAAGTGCTGTGAGCAGGCTCGCAATGCTCCCTATTTCCAATGCTGATCAACCACCCAGTGAAGGGAATGGGGACATGACCCCTACGTGCAGGAACCATGCACCTCAATTTTGGGATGAGAAAATTTGGCCCCAAATGTCTGAGTTTGTTAAAGCTGACATTTTTATATACTGTGAGCATAATTTAGCTGGCAATGCTGTGCATGTTTGCTCAAGTGTAGAACATACTAAATTGTGTTTGCTGACTGAACCTGGTCACCCTATTGTGAAATGAGATAGCTTTGACAAATAAAGCAGAAAAAATGAGCCCGAGATAGAAATTGAAGTGGGAAAATGGTGAGAGTTATGTAGTTAATGGTAAACAATCTGGCCACCTGAAGGTATGTGAGGAAACATCTCATTTCAGGGGAACTTCATCGCAACAACACCTACCCTGTTGTATTGAATCATCAAGAAATACATGATGAGACTGTATAAAGGGTGACACCACAGAGACGAGTGGCAGACTGGACAGATGGTAAAAGTGTAAGGACTGCCTCGGCTAGATGCTTCTATCCAGAGAAGGAACAGATTGATGTTGTTTAACTGCTCTGTAAATTTCATAGAATTTACAGTGCAGAAGGAGGCCATTCGGCCCATCGAGTCTGCGCCGGCTCTTGGAAAGAGCACCCTACCCAAGGTCAACACCTCCACCCTATCCCCATAACCCAGTAAACCCACCCAACACTAAGGGCAATTTTGGACACTAAGGGCAATTTATCATGTCCAACCCACCTAACCTGCACATCTTTGGACTGTGGGATGAAACCGGGGCACTCGGAGGAAACCCACGCACACACGGGGAGGATGTGCAGACTCCGCACAGTGACCCAAGCCAGAATCGAACCTGGGACCCTGGAGCTGTGAAGCGATTGTGCTATCCACAATGCTACCGTGCTGCTTAAATATTGAAATATATTAACTGGCTTATATTTGAAAGAAAGCGCCCTCGTCCTAATTTTGGAGACACCTCTGAATCCTTACACTCATCCCTCCAAGGTGTTATTCTTTATTTATTCTTGTTTGCTCAGATTTTTTTGTTTATGCAGTGTTCTCCATTCATCCCTATTATTTTCACATGATTTCTAGTATTGTACTGAACATCATTTATTTTGTTGAATAGTTTTCTGTTAATTAGTTTGCAGCCCATTCAGTCCTTTATCGCTCTGTTATGGCTGAAGGTGGTGATTCTCTCTCCTCCACTCTCCCATTTTTGTCTTCACACATGTCCACCCTTTGCGATGGTGAGCAGACGTCTGAAATATCACAACCACCTGTCTTTTCTTTTAACAAAACTGACTGACCTGAATTGTGGCCACAGCATTTTTCTCTTGTTAAATTTGCTTTCCCAAGCTTGATTTTCTTCCCTCTTTTTGTTCGTCTTTATAGGTGGTGGGATTTTTTTTTTTTTTAGAACTGTACAGCACAGAACAGGCCCTTCGGCCCTCGATGTTGTGCCGAGCAATGATCACCCTACTCAAGCCCACGTATACCAATCCCAGTAACCCAACAACCCCTATTAACCTTATTTTTTTAGGACACTAAGGGCAATTTAGCCTGGCCAATCCACCTAACCCGCACATCTTTGAACTGTGGGAGGAAACCGGAGCACCCGGAGGAAACCCACGCACACACGGGGAGGATGTGCAGACTCCGCACAGACAGTGACCCAGCCGGGAATTGAACCTGGGACCCGGGAGCTGTGAAGCATTTATGCTAACCACCATGCTACCGAGTAACCTGCCAGATGTTTCACAGCAGCGGGCGGTGACCCTCCATTGACCGGCAGTGGGATCTTCTGGTTCTACCGTTCTTAACGGGATTTCTTATTGAAAGCGCCCCCTAGCTGCCGGTATACCCGTAGCAGGGGTGCGATGTGAGCGGGACCGGAAGATCCCACACACGTGAACGGCTGTAAAATCTCGCCCATTGTGTTTGTCGTGTTAATTAAATTATCATGTCATGGACTGCCACAATTGTTGTCTTTGGGATGCATCGAAGTACCATGCTGGCTGTTGATTAAAAAAAAAACGAGTGGATATTGTTGCTTCTCTTGTTCTGTACTAAGGCAGAATTTTATATGGTTTTGCAACTCGTTTTTCCTGGAACAGGTTGTTTGTCGGTCGCCAGAGACTTGTCGCCTGAGAGACACCCCTCAGCATAAAGCAGGGCTGACTAGGAGTCTCTCCTCTCTTACCATTGGCCATTGGCATGTGTTACAAGGATTATGAATGCACATTCCTTGGCCATCAAGTACTGAGGTGGGATTTGAACTCAGAGCTTCTGGTTTAGAGGCAGGGAAGCTATCCATCATTCACAAGACCTCCTTGAGTGGATATTAGCGGTTAATAATTCACTCATATCTTGTGTTTATCCCATGGACAGAGCCACACTGCATACATGATATTAGCATTGGTAAATGTAACTTACAGATTATTTCTAGCCAATGTGGGCCTGCCATTTCCGTGATGGGCACAATCAAACATTACACCCAAAGCCAAATATCCTCACAATCATGTGAGATAGCAACTGATGGTCATAAGCAATTAGATTCCAAGGGAATGCCAAACCTACATATTCTTCCTTCAGTCTTAAAATAGACGTTTTGACTCAATCCATTAGCATTGATGTCGGTCAGACTTTGTTATGTCTCTATCTGTATTGGAATGGAATTGGGCCAAAAAGATATGGCAGCTGGGACCTGGATGCGGAAGTCCCATCCTTCAGGCATTTTCATCTGCATTGGACGGTGGGTGTGTTGGTTGTTTAACTCCTGGGGCGAAATTCTCCCCTACCCGGCAGGGCGGGGGGTCCCGGCGTAGCGGAGTGGCGCGGGGGCCCTCGCGCCGCCAATCCCGCAGGCACAGAGGTGGTTTAAACCACGTCAGCGGGAGAGGCCTGACAGTGGTGGGACTTCGGTCCATCGCGGACCGGAGAATCGCCGTGAGGGGCCCGCTGATCGACGCGGGGGGCACACTGATTGGCGGGCTCGATTCCCGCTCCCGCCAATTCCCGGGTGGCGGAGAATTCCGGCCACGGCGGGGGCGGGATTTAAGCTGGCCCCGGACGATTCCCCGACCCTGCGGGGGATCGGAGAATTCTGCCCCTGAGTTCAGCGCGAGGTCTGGGGAGTTAGTTTCAGACCCCATTTATCATCATTCCCAATACTGCATTTAAGGAATTCAGAGGCAAGTCTTGAGCAAGAAGTCATAAATACAAAGAGAAAAAAGAACAAAAAACATTAAAGCACAGGAACAGGCCCTTCAGCCCACCAGGCCTGGGCTGATCCAGATTCCTTATTTAGACCAACAACTTATATGAGCAGCAGAGTGTCACAGTGGCTAGCACTGTGGCTTCACAGTGCCAGTGCCCCAGGTTTGATTCCCTACTGGGTCACTTCTGTGCAGAGTCTGCACGTTCTCCCTGTGTCTGCATGGGGTTCCTCCAGGTGCTCTGGTTTCCTCCAACAGCCCAAAAACGTGCAGGTTAGGTGGATTGGCCATGCTAAATTTCCCTTCATGTCCAAAAAGGATAGGAGGGATATTGGGTTACAGAGATAAGGTGGAAGTGAGAGTTTAAGTGGGTGGGTGCAGAATCTATGGGCCAAATGTCCTCCTTTTGCACTTTATGTTTTATATCCTTATTGCGCAAAAATCTGTATCCCTCCATTCTCCGTCCATTCATGTCTCTATGAAGATACACCTTAAAAACTGCTATCATGCCTGCCTCCACCATCTCCACTGGCAACGTGCTCCAGGTACCCACCACCCTCTGCAGGTTTCCTGCACATCTCCCGTAAATGTCCACCCTCTCACCTTGAACCTGTGCCCCTTGTAATTGAGTCTTCCAGCCTGGGAAAAAGCTTTGGATTATTCACCCTGCCTATACCTCTCGTAATTTTGTAGACATCAATCAAGTCTCCCCTCAGCCTCCGTCTTTCCAATTATAAAAATCTGAGTTTGTTCAATCTCTCCTCACAGTTAACACTCTCCGGACCAGAGAACATCCTGGTAAACATTCTTTGCACTCTCTCCAAAGCATCCATATCCTTCTGGTAGTGTAGCGACCAGAACTGCTCGCAATATTCCAAATGTGGTCGAACTAAAATTTTATACAGCTGTAAAATGACCTGCCAACTCAATGCCCTGGCCGATGAAGGCAAGCATGCTGAATGCCTTCTTGACCATCTTATCCACCTGCATTACCACATTTATGGAAGTATGGACCTGAACACCCAGATCCCTCTGTATGTCAATGTCCCTAAGGGTTCTGCCATTTACTGTATAATTCACACCTGAATTTGATCTTCCAAAATGCATCACCTCACATTTGTCCACATTGAACTCCATCTGCCATTTCTCTGCCCATGTCTCCAATCTCTCTATATTCTGCTGTATTCTCTGACAGTCCCCTTCATTATCTGCAACTCCACCTATCTTAGTGTCATCTGCAAATCTGTTATTCAGACCATCTACATTTTCCTCGAGATTATTTATATATATTACAAACAAGAGTGGTCCCAGCACTGATCCCTACAGAACACCACTAGTTACAGATGTTCATTCTGAAAAACTTCCTTCAACTATTACTCTCTATTTCCTGTTGCCAAGCCATTTGTTTGTCCATCTAGCTAGCACACCCCAAATTCCATGCAACTTTCTTTTTGTACCAGTCCACCGTGAGGGATTTTGTCAAACACCTTACTCATGTCCATTAGACGATATCCACAGCCTTTCCCTCAATGATTAATTTTATCACCTCCTCAAAAAAACTCAAGTTGGTAAGACATGACCTTCCCTGCACAAAACCATTTTGCCTGTCACGAACAATCCATTTGCATCTAAATGTGAATAAATTGTGTCCCTCAGTACCTTCTCCAACGGTTTCCCCACCACTGACGTCAGGCTCACCAGCCTATAATTACCTGGATTACCCCTGCTTCCCCTTTTAAACAATGGGATAACATTGGTTATTCTCCAGTCCTCTGGAACCTCGCTTGTGGTCAAAGATGATGCAATGATATCTGTTACAGCCTCAGCTATTTACTCTCTTGCCTCCCACAGTAACCTGGCATAAATCCCGTCTGACCCAGGGGACTTGTCTACCTTAATGCATTTTAAAATATTCAACACTTCCCCCTTCATTATGCTGACATGTTCCAGAGGAATTCACATGCCCATCCCTAACCTCAACATCCATCATGCCCCTCTCCTTTGTGAATATCAATGCAAAGTACTCATTAAGGATCTCACCCACTTCCTCTGACTCCACGCATAACTTCCCTCCTTTGTCCTTGAGTGGGCCTTGGTATTTTCTTTGACCTTGCTTGTCAGTGATATTTCATGGCCTATTTTACCCCTCCTAACTGCCTGTTTGCGTTTGTTCCTACTTTCCCTATATTCTTCAAAAGCTTTGTCTGTTTTTAGTTGCCCAGACCTTTTTCGTTTTGACTAATTTCACAATTTCCCCTGTAATCCATGGTTTCCTAATCCTACCATTTCTGTCCTTCATTTTCACAGGTGCGTGTCTGTCCCGCACTCTAATCAACTAGTCTTTAAATCCCACATACCAAATGTGTATCTCCCTCAAACAGCCGCTCCCAATCCACATTCTCCAAACCTTGGTGAATTCTGTTGTAAATTGTCCCCAATTTAGCACTCTCACTTGAGGGCCATTCTTGTTTTTACCCATGATTATTTGAAAACTTAGGAAATTTCGATCACTATTCCCAAAATGTTCCTCTACTGGAACTTTGGTCACCCGTCTGGGCTCATTCCCCAATGCAAGGACAGTAAGGCTCCTACCCTGCTTGGACAATCAATATACCGGGCGGGATTCTTTAATAATGGGGCTATGTCCCCACACCGGAGTGAAAACCGTTGCCAACCACTCCGGTGTCAACCGCCCCTGAAAATGCGGGTGCGATTCTCCAAAATGGAGACTTTGGGCGCGATTCTCCCAGAGAGGGAGAAATCGTAAGGCTGGCGTCAAATCCGGGCGGGTTTGACGCCAGCCTCTCCCTCCCCGACCGGGAACCGATTCTGGTCCCCGGTCAGGGCAAGCATGCCGCCGCCGTAAACTCCGGCATCGAGGGCTTAACGAATTTCGTTAAGCCCGCTTGCCAGAGTTTGCGCCGGCTGACACGTCACATGACGTCAGCCGCGCATGCGCGGATGACATCATCGCGCATTTGCGCGAAACCCACGCATGCCCGGGCCGGGATGCCCCTCAGCCGCCCCGCGAAGTGATACAGCGGGGCGGCGGAAGGACAAAGAGTGCGCGGGATTCGGACCCGCTGCCCGCGATCGGTGCCCACCGATCACGGGCCCATGGCACCCTTGGCACGGCCGTGGTACTGCCGTGCCGATCGGTGCCATGGTTTTAAAAATCGGCACTTTACGGCTGTTTTTACGAACGGCCAGACCAGGTGTGTTTGCCGTTCGTAAAAACAGCCGTAAAGGGCTTGGAACTCGGCCCATCGGCCAGCTGAGAATCGCTGCTGGCCGTAAAAAAACGGCGGCAGCAATTTGTATCGGGAGTCGGGCGTGGGGGGGGGGGGAGAATAGCGGGAGGGCGTCAGACTAGCGTGGCCATAAAATTTTACGAACCCCGCTATTCTCCGCAGCATCGTGAGTGCGGAGAATTGCGCCCTAGTGTTTGTGCCGTCGTGAACGCCGTTGTGTTACACGAAGGCGCAAAACAGGCGTGGGGACAACCGATTCTGGCACTGGAGTCGTTCACGCCGCTCCAGCCTCCCTTCCCAGTGCCAAATGGGCGCCGCGCCAACCCGTGCATGCGCAGTTGGGCCGCGCCAACCCATGCATGCGCGGGGGACTTCTGCATCGCTCCGGAAAATCGACGACCCGGCTTAGAACAGCGACCCGCGGCCGGTGCCGCGGCAAACGCGCCGGCGCAAATGGCGCTTCTCCGGCCCGGCTGGGAGAGTCACACCCGAGGAATTCTCCCCTTTCTAGGGGGCTAGGTTGCCGCCAGAGTGGTTCCCATAGCTCCAGCCAGAGCCGAACGGCTCGCGCGGGTTCGCACACATGCGGAAAGGCCGGCGTATTTCTGAGCATGCGTGGGGGTTCCCTTCTCTGCGCCGCCACCCGGGCATTATGGCGGAGCCCGACAGGGACCCGGCGCGGAGTAAAGTAGGCCCCCACGGAATTAGCCCGCCCGCTGATTGGTAGACCCCGATCTCGGGCCAGGCCACCATGGGGGCCCCCCGGGGTCAGATCCCCCCGCCTCCCCCTCCAGCACGGCCCCCGCACACTTACCTTCAAGGTCCTGCTTGAGTGAGGTTAGTAATCCACGCCGGCGGGATTGGGCAAAATATGTTGGCCACTCGGGTCCCCGAAAATCACCGGGGGGGGGGGCACTGTCAACAGCCCCCGACCGGCGTGATGATGATTCAGCCGGCGCCTGAAAAATGGTGCCGGAGAATAGGGAAGCCGGCGTCGGGGCAGGGGGGCGGGATTCGTGCCGGGGATTCTCCGACCTGGCACAGGGTCGGAGAATCCCGGCCATGATTTCAAAAATTCATCCTGGATACACCTAACAAATTGCTCTCCATTCGAACTTCTGGCACGAAGGGAGTCCCAGTCAATAGGATGGAAATTAAAATCACCCACCACAAGAACCTAGCTATTTTCACATCTAAGTATTGCGCAGAGTTTCAGTCCATGGGAGTATAACTACAGAGAGAACATCGCACTTTTGTGGAAAGTGAATCAGATAAATTAATTGAACCTAACCAGTGAGGATGCAACTGAAAACTGGAGAATGTGGATTTTGTTATTGATGGATAAATCTGACAACATATCTGTTCTTGTGTATCCCGCTGGCTGTTGGGACATCTGTAGTACAACCCCAACATTGTGATTACATCCTTCCTATTTGTTAGCTGTACCCATAATGTCTCACTGCAGGATCTCCCCAAGATATCCTCCCTCATCACAGCTGTGATATGTTTCTTAACCAGTAATGGAACTCCCCTAGCCTTTCTGCTGTCCCCTCTGTCTCGTCTAAAACATTGATATCCTGGAACATTAATCTGCCAGTCTTGTTTCTCCTTTAGCCATGTCTCCAATAGCAACAATATAATAATTCTACAGATGTGCCATAGAGAGCATCCTATCCAGCTGCGTCATAACTTGCTATGTCAACTGCTCGGCCCAAAATCGTAAGAAACTGCAGAGTATGGTGAACTCAGCCCAACGTATCACACAAGCTTGCCACCCTCCCATTGATTATGTCTACACCTCCCGCTGCCTCAGGAAGACAGACAGCATTGTCAGAGACCTCTCCCACCCAGGCTTTGTCCTCTTCCACACCCTTCCATCAGGCAGAAGATACAGAAGTCTGAAGACCCGCACATCCAGACATACGAAGAGCTTCTTTCCCACAGCTACTAGACTCCTCAACGACTCTCCCACGGACTGATCTGTTCCCTGTAAGAACACTGTTCCCGATGTTCTGTACTGCTCTTGCTCATGTATTTGCTTTGTTTGACCCCTAGTTCTGCATTGTAAACAATCACTGTTTGTCGATGTACCATTTGTCAATGCAGTCGATTATTCTATTTTTGTCTACTATGTACATACTGTGTACGTTCCCTTGGATGCAGAAAAATACTTTGCACTGTACTTCGGTACATGTGACAATAAATCAAATCAATCAATTATTCAATCTGGTGGACAATTAAGAATGAGGTCCAAATGCCGATTCATATCCCTTGAATAAATAAAGAAAATGTGGTCCAGATACACACCACATTAAAAGTACAATAATCAATAATAAAAGTAAATTTGCCATAGTCCCAGATGACCATAGACTGCTTTCCCCTTTGAGGATGGATAGCTGACTGCTGGTGATTTAGCCTGATAATCACCAGACCTCAGGCGAGAGGCAAGGTTGAGAAAGTGGGCCTTCATGAATAACCTCAGCCGGTACGGGAATTGAATTCAACAGAACCTGTTGATCTGTGCTTTGCACCACGAACCAGCTGTCCAGCCAACTGAACTAAACCGACCCCCAATAAAAGTTGCCACAGTCCCAGAGGACCATAGGCTGCTTTCCCCTTTCAGAGAGAGATGACTGGTGGTGATTTAACCTGTGGGCCACCACACCTCTGGCGAGGGGCAAGGTTGAAAAGGCAGGGCCTTCATAAGTAACCTGAGGCTGCACAGGAATCAGACCCACACTGTTGGCATCATTCCACATCACAAATCAGCCATCTGGCCAACTGAGCTCACCAATCTTACTCCGCTACCAGCAAAGCATCTAAGTATTGCGCAGAGTTTCAGTCCATGGGAGTGTAACTACAGAGAGAACATCGCACTTTTGTGGAAAGTGAATCAGAGAAATTAATTGAACCTAACCAGTGAGGATGCAACTGAAAACTGGAGAATGTGGATTTTGTTATTGATGGATAAAGCTTCAACACGACAGTATTAAAACATCAGCAAACATGTAGTCCATAGATCAAACAATGGAGAAAATTGAAGGATAATTTTTTGGTCTGAATGGGATTTTTGGTTTGACATCGGACTCTGGAATGAATGCAACACAGTGCACTGTGGAGAATATTTCAACCACTGTAGTGACCCCGGTGTCATCCCATCTAATCTGTGAAGTCTGCTACATCGGATGAAAATTGAGGAAGACCTTGGCAATGGCAGAAAGTGGTTTCATTCATTTGTCAGTTGAAGTAAATTTTCTGAGTTTAATGAACCATACTGACTAGTTTCAGCCAGCTGAACAAACCTTGGTGCATCACAGATGGGAAGAGATGGCTCAAGCCATCTTTCTTATCTTTATTAAAAACTGGATCCGTTTTTAATAGGACCAGATTTTCCTTTCTTTTCCATCTGTGCATTTTGGAGTGGACAGGAGCAGGAATTGTGCCATCTCACATGTTTACACTAGAAATGACAGCAAATATCGGGCATGTTCTCAACCTCTGACAATTTATAAGGTTCATAAAATCCAGAGTAGGCAATTTCGACCTCATGCCTGTTCATTCAATAAGAGCATGACTGACGTGCAATCAAACTGCATGTACTCATCCTAAATTCATACATCTTCACACCTTAAACTAACAAAAATCTATCAATCTTAGTTTGAAAATTAAGAATTAATCTGGCATCAATTACTGTTTTCAGAAGTGAGTTCTAAACTCCTGCCAGCCTTTTCATGAAGAAGTGTTTTCTAATTTCACTCCTTTTTCAAATATTTGACTCAATTTCTGTGACAACGTTGATCATCATTGGACCCTGGGCAATGCTGTGTGTCAGGAGCAGTGTTGTTTTCCCGGGGCTCAGTATTGCTAAGCAGACATAGAGCAGTGTTCTAAATTAAACTATCTGCTGGGGTCACTAACCATTCCGCACTAAATTAGGAAGTTGAGTTTTCTTCCCACGTCAACCTTGAGGAGGGTGACTTGGTGGGCATGGTAAAGGTATGTGAAGCATGGCATAGATATGGGGTACAGGGTTTGGCAGATTCAGAGTAGTACAGAGTGTCACAAAGAAAGCTGGCCCCAATGCATTTCTTGCGAGAAAACCAACACAGAGGAAAACCTGGGTAATTCCAACTGTTTCCTCAGTTGATTCAAGTTATCCCCTGTCTGAAACAAAAGGCTCAACTCCTGCCGCCATTGTAATTATACTTGAGAATAGGCAGCAGACACATGGGAATATCAGCACTCAACATCCTGACTTGGAAATATATCACCGTTCCTTCACTGTTGCTGTGTCAAAATCTTGGAACTCCCTCCCTAACAGCTCTGTGAGTCTACCAACATGGACTGCAGTGGCTCAAGAAGGTAGCTCTCCACCATCTACTCATGGGCAATTAGGGATGGGCAATAAATGTTGGCCTAGCCAGCAACACACACATCCTATGATTGAACATTCAAATTTTAATGGAACTCCTCCTCAGGTAACATGGATATTTTCAGGGATTAACTAAATTCACAACACTTTACTCAAGGACATTATGAGTAGACATTTCAAGGTTCAAAGAGGAGCATGTTCCTCAGATAAAGATTAGAAACAAAGATATCGCAATAAGTAATTAATGTTGCATTTATTTACATTTGTTTCAATTGTAAAAGTATATTTGTCCACGCGAATGTACTTAAATGTTGTGTTTATGTTTATGTGATTGTATGAGATGGTTATGTCTTGCAACTATATTGTTCTATTCTCAAGATTTGATTCAAAACAATTGTTCAGATTTACCTAATTCAGAATAACATACCCAGATGGGAAGACCAAATCTGGGCATTTACTTTGAATTAAATCACAGGCAGGAAATGTGGGGCCATGGATTCAAACTGGTAAAAGACATATTTAAGAATGATTTTGAACACTTTTTTTCTTTACATAGGGGATGATCAACATTTGAAAAGCCATCTTCCGAGGGAACATCTGTGGAGTTATTTAAAAATTAATTGAATACTGCGATGGAGGAAAGTTAGGATCATTCCAAGTGAATGAAGTAAGATAGGCTGAATGGCCATCCTCAACTATCATCCTCTCCTGATCTTGTGAAGCATAACTACATTATATAGAGGGCAAGACGACAGTTCATCATTCGCAAAAAAAAATCAATTGAACTGAAGTAGATTTTTGTGCTGAGACTGTGCATTTTCCGAGACAACACATTCCATTATCCCCCTGGAATACAACGTTGGGGTTTTTGTTTGAGAATGTCTACGGGATGTGTATTATTCATCAGAGTCTATGTGGTGTCTCCTGCACAATGCAAGATGATGCAGCATTTAGCAAACATGCTCAGATCCTGCTTCCTTTAACCAAACCCGACAAAAAGATGTCACTAAAGCATTTTCCTCTTCCTTTAAGCGACCTAAAGTACCCACGGCTCTTTTGTTTACAGGTGCATCTGTAGGTTTGGCCTCAAATAATGATTTTTCACGAGTGAAGCCAGCAACTTCTGACATATTGTTCGACCTTATTCTTCTTGTTTTCATAATATTTGAACATATGAATTATTTAAAGTGAAAGAACTCTGTGTATAACTTAACTGCAAAAAACACCACTGATCACCACCATCTTGTGGGGGCAGAATCCCTCTTGCTCTGTATCACTGAGCAGGATTTCGAAAGGGCACGCTCTAATAGTGTTCACGGAGTGGAGGACACCCAGTACTAGTGCGAATCCAAGCAGTGATTTGGCTGTTTATCACTTTGACGGCTGTTCATTCCTCTTTGTAAAAAAACCAACATTTTATAGAATGAAGAATAAAACATCCGCATTCTTGTTCCTATGCACCAATAATTACATCAAAACCAACAGCTTTGAATAAAACCCTTGTCTGTCTTTACCTCCGGTAATTGATGGAATTGCTAAACAAATACTGGCAGAATCTTCACAGAATCAAATCACATAGCTCCAAAATAAGATACCTCTTTCATCTGATTCCCTGAATAGTTCCTTGATCAACCAGTCTACATACACATTCTCATCAGGATTATTTCACATTTTTCACTGTTGCGTCGCCTGTTTCTTTCACTATGTTTTCTCAAACAGCAATGGGAACAGCTAATGAGGAGGGAGGGAAAAACATGGCTAATCCTGAATATTAAATGCTCTGTATCCCCATTACCAAGACAGTTTGTGCAAGCAGCCTCTTCTCTTTCGAAGGAGGATCAAGGGATTTGCATCACTCACGTTGTTAAACTTACTTCGTACTGATGTGTGTGACAGGAGAGCCATGTATTGATGACAATAATTCAGTTTCTTTTTCTCAGCAATTAAATTGCCTTGCACAGTATTTTCTTGACTTATGAATAAACTTTCCCAATGCCCCCATCACCAGCCCCCACGTTTGGGAACAGTTTTTAAGAAAATACCTTTCAGGCCCTTTCAATGTTAAATTAACAGTTATGTGAGTACGTTCAATTCAGTAGACTATTATTCTCTTTTTTTTAAAATTTAGATTACCCAATTCATTTTTTTTCCAATTAAGGGGCAATTTAACGTGGCCAATCCACCTACCCTGCACATCTTTTGGGTTGTGGGGGCGAAACCCACGCAAACACGGAGAGAATGTGCAAACTCGACACGGACAGTGACCCAGAGCCGGCAGCACGGTAGCATAGTGATTAGCACAATTGCTTCACAGCTCCAGGGTCCCAGGTTCAATTCCCGGCTTGGGTCACTGTCAGTGCGGAGTCTGCACGTTCTCCCCGTGTGTGCGTGAGTTTTGTCCGGGTGCTCCGGTTTCCTCCCACAGTCCAAAGACGTGCAAGTTAGGTGGATTGGCCATGGGAAATTGTCCTTAGTGACCAAAATTGCCCTTTGTGTTGGGTGGGGTAACTGGGTTATGGGGATAGAGTGGAGGTGGGCGGTTGGGAAGGGTGCTCTTTCCAAGAGCCAGTGCAGACTTGATGGGCCAAATGGCCTCCTTCTGCACTGTAAATTCTATGAAATTCTATGAACCTTGGACCTTGGCGCTGTGAGGCCGCAGTGCTAACCCACTGTGCCACCGTGTTGCCCTCATAGACTATTAATAATCAGCCTCAGCAAACCAAAACCCATTTCGAAAAGGTGAGAGAATAAGTCAAATGCCGCCTTATTTGATTTGTATGTATGATTCTGCCCTTCCTCATTGAGTTGTCCAAAGTCACTTACTTAAAATATATGTTTTATAATTGCTACATTCTGTTGGGAATAGTTATTCTTTGTACAATGACAAGAATCATATGAGCCATGATTGAATGGCGGAGCAGACGTAATGGGCCAAATGGCCTTCTGGTCTTATAACAGTGGTTATGTTACCTAGTTGTCATCCAATTAGTAGTTGTAGAAAGATGAATACCTCATCAAAACTAATTATCCTTATCAACAAGCTTCTCATTGAGAAATTGTACTTGCCCTCAAGTAGGATTAAATGCACACAAATAGCTTATTGTGTATTTAAAATTACTTTGCAAGCCTTCTTGAGTAAATCTAAAAAAAGAATGCAGGTAATTAACAGTCCATTACCAATGATTCCTATTTTTAAAATAGTTTTTCCTATTAAGGGGCAATCCACCTATCCGGCATATCTTTGGGTTGTGGGGGTGAGGCCCTTGCAGACATGGGGAGAATGTGCAAACTCCACACGCACAGCGGCCCTGGGCCGGGATTGGAACCTGGACCCTTGGCACCGTGAGGCAGCAGTGCTAATCACTGCACCAGCGTGCCATCCTACTTAGTATTTCTGCTTTCAATATTTGAAACAATTGTTATAATATTGCCTTTGAAGGTTTAATGGTAGTCCAAATCATTGCAGATTACAATCCAGCAACCTTATTTTTATAACATTTAAAACAAAGATTTTGTTTCTCTCTCGAAGCCCAATCAGTTCCTAAACTAGACTGTCAAGGTGACACAGTATAAAATCTAAATTTATTATTTCCAATACAATATATTCTTCTATATATATTTCAGCTGTGTGGCTCAATCCATGAGAGAATTTCAAAGCTAATGAAGTGTCACAAATAAATTTATATCCTCGGGTCCAATCAACAACAATGTTTATGCAACATTTTATCTTGCATAATCATGGTAATAAGAATGGAGAAAATTACTGCACTTACAACTGCCTGAAATCCAGTAGTACTGAGGCGAAATTTAAAACTTATTTACCGTCTAGCCTCAATTGGTATTCTTTTTATAATCGGCAGAAGTACTGCCTGCTGACTCAAAAGCATAATCTAATAAATAAAAATTTATTTTGGATTGAGAGATACTTAATATACCACCCAAGTAAACATGAGCCTAGCTCACCAGTAGCTATCAACTGTCCAGCTACTCCATGGGTTGAATTTTCACTTGAATCTCGAGTCACACAGGCAGTGCTTTCATTATTTCCACTCTTTCTTCCGACAGCAACCGAGAAGTCATCCCGTCATGGCTGAGTGACTGATTGATTGGTTGATTCATATTTATTGTCACATGTACCGAAGTACAGTGAAAAGTATTTTTCTGCAGCCAAGGGAACAGACACAGTTCGTACATTGTAGACAAAAGAATAATTGACAGAGTACATTGATAAATGGTACATCAACAAATAGTGGTTGGAGAGAAGCATAAGATAAATCGTGTCTTATAGCAGTGTTTTTCAAACTTTTTGGTCTGGGACCCATTTTTACCAATCGTCCATCCTTCGGGACCCAAGCCGGCCGACTTTCGCAACCCATGCCGGTCGACCTTCGCGACCCACGCCGGCCGACCTTCGCGACCCACCATTTTCTCTTACCTTTAATGCGAGAGGTGAGCCTGGGCTTATCTTCTATAGTCTAGAGTAATGTAAAATGAAAAATCAATGAAACAGGCATTATTCTCTCTAGACTCTGCAGAGCAGGTGCAGAATGTAAGTTTTCCTCAGACGGGTGGTTTACAGCCTGCGAATATAGTCTGTAAATGATAATGTGATGGTTTACGACATAGATGAGGAGGAATTACTGAACTCAAAGTATTGTGAATCTTTTTAATCTGTAAAATTCACTATCAAAGAGAGTTCTGCAGGCTCAGCCATTGAGCATAGTCCAGACAGATGCAGGAAGATTGAATTGAATTTAAAAAAAATCTTCTCCAAGGTCAGGGCGCTGATGTCAGGAGGCAGTGTTTCTCTCTGGGCTCTGGGCATGCACACTGATGAGCGGGCATGCATGCGCAGCGCCCCCGCATTTTTAAAGCCGGTCATGGCTGTCATTTTTAAAGCCGCTCGCAACCGGCATTTTCAAAAGCCAGCTGCTGCAGCTGTTGCTCCTGAATTCCCGCGATCGGGAATGTCGCGATGGATGGCTCTGCAAATTACAGCTCCGAGTTCTGCTGTCCCAGCATTTACTTTATAATGAGGAAAGGACGCTGATCTTGAATCTTCTCCATACAGTGTGCTGCACCATTCCTCAGAGAGGTCCGCTAACAAGATATGGGGGAGATTTTTAACCTCAGCACTTGAGTGATGATCCGACTCTTCCAATTTTTACTCCCTTGATTGGCGAGAATTCTGGCGGTTGTTATGCAGCGGTGAGTGTGAAAATCAAAGTCATTTTTTAAGAGTATCCACGATACAGAAAATTAATAACTCAGATCCAAGATTACAAAACATATATGAAACCATAAGTCCCATGCCATTTCAAACACTCTTCATATCCTTGAGAAAATATTACCAGTCTGCTTAATTTTCTGTACCATATATACTGTAGCCTGAGAAAATGCAGTAAGGAATAGTTGTAATTTCATAAAATATCCATGGAATATATAATTTATTTTTAGAATGTTTGACTTTTAAGAGTTTACATCAATGGTGAAGGGGTCAATTGCATTCTTTGTGGATTATAAGAAATTGTGATGACCTTGTGACCCTTGATTGTTGAACAGGAGGGAAGTTAAGAAAGAAGCCATGTGGCTGGCAAGCACAAAGGAGAGCTGCAAGCAGAGGAGCTGGAGGGTGAGGTTGATCAGAATATGGATGCAGGCGCAAAGAGAAATCAGGCAGAGACAAAAAGAGGACCACAAAATTTGTCTGAGGGAAGTCAGAAAAATTTCAGAAAACCTGGGCTTACTGTTTGGCAGTACAAAGAAAAAGCAGGATTGCAGAAGCTTTGAGGAAGTGATGAACAAGTGAGTTAAAACGTGCTGAATCTTAAAAAAAATGAAATTAATAGCTCAGGCATGCAAAAGAGCTGAGAATTTGAATCAGAGGGCCAGATTGTGAATCAGGTGTTATTAGTTGGTCAATGGAATAGGAACTCTGGAAAGCAACAAAATCAGGATTACTGTGACCTGAGGGAAAGAAGATTTGTAGAAGTGTGCCTTACTGATGATAATAATAATATCCAAGAAACTCAAACATGAAAGCTGGTGTCAGATAGGATCCTAGCCTACTCTGCATGTATAAAGATCTGAAACTTAACTTAACTTTTATCAGTACTGTGGCTAGAACAACAGGTCAGAGACTGAATATTTGGCAACAAATAATTCACCCCGTGACTCCTCAGATCCTCTCCACAACCTATGAGATGCAAACCCTTACTCCAGAGTTGCCTGTACTAGTTGCACCATCTCCAGTGATCAGGTTACTCGCAAATAATAATATTATAATCTTTATTAGTGTCACAAGTAGGCTTACATCAACACTGCAATGAAGTTACTGTGAAAATCCCCTAGTCGCCACACTAAATCAGGTTACTACCAAATTGCAGCCAGATTTTGGACATAATTCAAATGTATTTTTGTTATTACCCTAATTCCAATTCACCCATTGCTAGTTGTTAAAACTACAGAACCGCCACTCCTCCCTTCCCTCCACACCTTCCCAGACATCAACTGCTACACCTTTGTGGATGCACAAGGTACGATTTACAAATGCAAGTTGTTATGGGCCAGGGTTTAGAGAACCCCAAAGTTTATAATGGAGTTCACCTGACCCACAACTTTTAATAGATTGTGGTATGGGGAGCACACGGCCCACTCTACAGGTGTGGTACAGCAGAAATGGAAAAGTATTTTTTAAAGCAAACAATGTTTATTCTATGAACTCAAGTTGACCTTTTCAAAACATACAGTGAACATCTTAGCAACCATCAATTCAAATACAACCCCCAAAGACTACACTAAGTAATCCTTTAAGCTTTTCTTTTAACATCCATAAGACTTAAAAACACCTTTTAACAGAAATATATCAGGCTTAACTACAGCACTGAGAACAGTTACGATGTTGAAATCAGCAAATGGACAGTCATAAGCTTGCAGAATTTCTCACACATCCTGCTGTGATTGCAGCTTCTCCAAAACTAAAATGAAACCACACCCACCCTACAGCAACAAGCCTAAATCAAAAGTAAAAAGCTGACAGACAGCCCAGGTCCACCCATTCTCTGACATCACTGCAGTAACGCACACCCATTTCTTAAAGGTACTCTCAGTAAGATATTTGTATGCACACTAATTTATAAACACCCATTTATGAACGCCCATTTCTTAAAGGTACTCTCACATGACAAAATATTAATATGCGAGGCCATGCGTAACCTACACAGCTCCCAGATTCATTGGTCAGCTATTGGAAAACAAATGTGAAATCATTCATTTATTTTATTTTTAATCGAGTTAAACCCCATCAATTAAGAATTAGGTTACTCAATAGTTCCTGATTTGTCCAACTTAATTATTTTGATCTGTCCTATAAATAAGCCAATGCAATTCAACGAGATCAACCTCCTCCAGTTATTAAGTTAATTTTCCATTTTTTGATTACTGCAATCTTGCTGAATTCTCTTCCCCCATTTGAAGTGGGGCAACATTAGTCATGTTTGGATTCAGATTATTAATGTCTGATTTAAATATTATCAAGTGCACCTGAGTTACTTTTCCCACCTTGGACAGATTTAATGAAATTTCCAATATTTTTTCTGTAAGAACCTTAATAAAAGAGACCCAAGAGCCGGGCATACTTTTATTATGTTCAGCATATTGGGTGAAGAAATGAGCCAGGTTTTTAAAACGCTGAGATGGATGCATCCTTCAATGGCTTTAATAACTCAATGCATTACTTGGATCAGAAAGTGAACTACAGAGAAAGGAACATCTACATTAAGGTACCAGATCTGAGCTGAAAGAGAGGCTGTCTTGTTCATAATGAAGCTCAATAAAATGTAGCCATGGCCCCGGCTTCTATCACCATTCAGGAGCTGAGGATCAAACTCGGCCGTGACACCTATCATCTGACATGTATTATCTGACTCTTATCAGAACAATTACTCCTTTAAATGATGCACTGAAGGCCCACCATTTTCCAGCGCAGCCAGAGTCCAACAAGGACAGATCCCGCTATAAGACAACAGGAGTAAATAAAGCAAAAAGATGGCAAGCATGGATAGTCAGCAGGCCAAAAATTCTTCCACCTTAATAATAACAATCTTTATTATTATCACAAGTAAGCTTAAGTCACACTGCAGTGAAGTTACTGTGAAAAGCCCTGAGTTGCCACATTCCAGCGCCTGTTCGGGCAAACAGAGGGAGAATTCAGAATGTGCAATTCACCTAACAAGCATGTCTTTCGGGACGTGTGGGAGGAAACCAGAGCACCCGGAGAAAACCCACACAAACACATGGAGACCGCGCAGACTCCGCAGTCAGTGACCCAAACCGGGAATCGAACCTGGGACCCTGGAGCTGTAAAGCAACTGTGCTAACCACTGTGCTTCTGGACAGAAATGTCAAGCATGATTGTCCTCTGAGTAGGACCTGGTGAAAACCAGGGACTTGGTGGTGCTCCCGTGCACACTTTGCTGACTTGATCGTTTTCTAGATTCTGGTGTACTGAAAATCTTTGCAATTATTTTGAGAGAAGAGTCAGCATGGATTTGGAAAGAGAAGGTTGTGTTTGAATACCTATTGGAGGTATTTCAAATTAATGATGTATGGAAACATAAAATTGATATACATTTCTAATGCTTTCAACAAAATTCCATTCAGCAATTAATGACTGATGTAATTTAAGGAACCAGGGTTAAAGAGAAATGCTAAAGTAATATTGGCAGCTATCCATGTATTAAAGCAAAAGCTAATGCTTAATGTGGTAGTCTAGAATGTTTTTAATCCTTTATTATTTTTAATATATGGAAGTGCATTCTTGTAACAGGAGATGTTATTAGGATACCAGACTGGACCCTAACTTTTATTAGGATACCAGACGAGCCCGCCAAACAACCTTTCTATTTGCGAAACTGTGAGGAAAGTATACTTCACCCCAGGAGTAATATCTTTAACTAATAGATATCTTTTATGTTAAAACAAAATCAATTTAAATGCAGAATTAACTTCAAAGAAAGAGCTTTACAATTATTAGTTAAAGAGTTATTAATAAAAGGAGAAACGTGAAATTTATTTTTACACCTGCCAGTAATTACCATCAACAACCCGATACAGCTCATTGTCGCTTATAAATAAAGTTAACTAACCAGGTTCCTTGCTCAACTGTGTAGAGACTTTTGGAGATAATTTCTTTAAAGAGAAGAAGAGATAGAGTGGACAGGATGAAATGGTTTCCCTTGGTGGAGAATTCTAGAATCAGGGATATTGACTCAAGATAAGTGGTAGAAGGTGTTGAGGGGGCAAGAGGAAAAACTCGTTTACACATAGGATAGTGGAAGTCTGGCACTCGCTGCCCGAGTTGGTGGTCAAGGCAAACTCTTTTAAAAAGTACCTGGATCTGCAACATAAGTGCTAGAGATATGTACCAGAACAGGAAGGTGCGATTAGAAAGGGCACATGGGTATCCTCGGGCAGGCATGGATGAGATGGGATGAATGGCCTTCTTATTTGCTGTAACTTTTCCATGGTTCTATGGTAAGAGCAGATCCAGTACACTTCTACACAACCAAACCAACTTCTACACTACACTACAAAACTGCTGTTCAACTTAAAATTCTAGAACAGACTGCAAAACTACAGACTGACCTGGCTCCTTCCATTAAATACATCAACTGTATACCAGTACGTTTCATGACCTTCTTAACTAGGACTAAACACCACACACCCCCATAAGTTTTCTACACTCCAGGGAATCTCCAGAAATCAAAACACAATTCCATGAGCCCTTTATCTAGAACCAAGTAAGTGGTTGCAATCAATCATTACCTCACCTTTTACAACTCCTTAATTGGAACTTTAGCAGTCTGGGCATCTTACTGTAGGTTATTTAACAATTTTACTACAACAAACCTATACCTTAACTGAGGTGTTTAAAACCATTACAATGCAATGGGTACAGGAAAGGAATCTCCATTGTGAATCTGCCCACTGCCGTTGGGGTCAGAGAATTTGGAACTCAGCCATGTCTCTCATTCAATGCACTGAGAATCTTGCTGCCATAAACAGATGGAGAATTGACCCGCAATATATGATTTTATTGGTTGTCTTTGTTGTACATCCTGCTTGTTTACTGATACAGTTCACTAATATTTGTGATCATCAGTTTTCTGTTAATGTTTTTATTTATTGTAATTTCTGGTGCTTGGGATAATCAGATTCTAAGTCTGATGGACTTATTTGATACATTGAATGGGGGATTCTGCACACACTTGATCAACGTGGATTATATGTCCAGGTACTTTCTGAGGCACAGACGTGGGAATTCCTGGAGTTCAGGTAGAAACCTCCCGTTACCAAGTCCCAGATTTTTATTGGTGTGTTTGACCAAATCCTTGAAAATTGGTAACAGAGGCTCACAGGACTTTCAGAGGTTATATGCATTAACTGATGGCAGCAATGCTGCAATATTCAATTTTCACACTTTGTGGAAAACTGATGATTCAAACTACCCAAAGTCTCCATGAGCTGTTTGTACTGTTATCAATTACGGGAGGCATGGGACGTTCAACAGCTGATATGAGAGATCAGCTCCACCTGTTACAATCTTCTGCTTCCATTTATGTCTCCATGGTTCTGTTTATGATGCAACATTGATTGAATGCAACTATAACGAATGCAAGTTTTAAAATCTTGACCAAAAATAGTCGGCCAGCCTTGTGCCTAAAATGTATAACAGGCGACTTTGTAATTAATTCTCCTATCATTACAATAACTGTAACATTTGCACAAATGAGCCAGTTGTCTGGGAGAAATGAGGGCAGGAGAGAGAAGGATCTGAAGACGGACCACATCATCCAGAAGAGCAGAAGACAGGAGAACCCAGAGACAGACAGCAGCATCTAAAAGAGTTGGAAAGAGGAGGACCCAGAGATAGACAACAGCATCGATAGGAGCACAAGAGAGGAGGACTCAGAGACAGACAGCAGCACCTAAAAAAGCCATTGAGCTGGAGGCCAAGCTGCAGACACTGCGACACATCAGGGATGGGGAAAGTTACCTGCACACTTTGTTCCAGGAGGCGGTCACAGCTCTTAGGATAAGGTGTGGGGATCAAGAATGTAGACGCGGAGGAGCCTCAGCCCTTGCAATTGTCCAACAAATTTGAGAAACTTGCATCCTGTTCGGATGAAAGCGGAGGCTGCAGGGTGAAAGAACAAACTGACCATGGCACTACAGTACAAGAAGCCATTCAAAAGGTGAGCGGTCATATGAATATAGTGTCAATAGGTGGCTGTGTCATCAGAGGCATAGGTATGATTTTCTGGAGCCTCCAGCGAGGCTCTAGAAGGTTGTAATGCTTGCCTGGTGCCAGGGTTCAGATTACCTGCTCTGTGCTGGAGAGGAACCTACAATGGGAGGCAGAGGATCCAGTTGTTTTGGTCTTTCAAGGTGCCCACGATATTGATAGGTCCAAGAAAGAGGTTATAAGCGGCTGGGAGCTAAATTTAAAAGTAGAACTTCAAAGTCAATAATCTCAAGATTGCTATCGGAGCCACAAGAATATTGGAGTCATTTAAATAAGATTAAGAAGTTAAATGCGTCACTTGACGACTGATATGTGAGAAATGGGTTTCAGTTCATGGGGCACTGGTATCAGTACTGAGGGACGGCAGGATGGCACAGTGGTTAGCACTGCTGCCTCACAGCTCTCGGGTTCCAGGTTCAATTCCAGCCTTGGGTTAATGTCTGTCTGGAGTTTGCACGTTCACCCCGTGTCTGCGTGGGTTTCCTCCGGGTGCTCTGGTTTCCTCCCATTGTCAAATAAAGTGCAGGTTAGGTGGATTGGCCATGCTAAATTGCCCCTTAGTGTCCAAAAGGTTAGGTTGGGTTACTGGGGTTATGGGAATAGGGGGAAGTGTAGGCTTAAATAGGGTGCACTTTCCAAGAGCCGGTGCAGAATTGATGGGCCAAATGGCCTCCTTCTGCACTGTAAATTCTATGGTTCTATGATTCTATGATTGTATGTACTGTCAGCATGGTCACCTAAACTGTGCTGGGATCACTGTTCTGCTAAGGCATATAACTAGGGTAGTAAAGGGGTGTTTAAATTAAATAGGTGGGGTGAGGGATCAAGTGAGGGAAGATGCGATAAATTAAAACAGAAGACAAGTCAAGAGAGGAAGGTGTTAATAAGGGAATTGGTAACCTGAATGTGGCAGGAAACCACAGAATGTACAAACTGAACAGTGCACCAGCAGATAAGACTTGAGGTTGCAAAAATAATAAAAAGAGAGAATTGAATGCATTCTATCTGAATGCACACACCACGTGCAACAAGGCAGATGAATTAATGGCACAAATTGAAGTAACTAGGCCAGATCACATTACTATCACAGTGAAATGGCTGCAAGGTGGCTAAGCCTGGGGAGTGAATGTTCAGTGGCATTCGACATTTAGAAAGAACAGGCAAAAAGAAAAAGGAGATTTGGTAGTGCTGTAAATCAAGCAATCAATTAGTATATTAGTGAGAGAGAACCTTGTATTGGAAGATCTAGATGTAGAATCTGTTTGGGTGAAGCTAAGAAACAGCAAATATTGGGAGGAGATGTTTATAAGTCATCAAACAGTGCTGGTGATGTAGGGTATGGTATAAATCAGGAAATTAGAGGTGCATGTAACAAGGGTTATAAAGTAATCATGGAAGGGGACTTTACCTACATACACACCGGTTGCACTAATGCTGAGGAGGGTGAATTCCTGGAATGTCTTCAGGATAGTTTTCGGAAACAGTTTGATGAGGAACCAACCAGAGAATGGGATATTTTAGATCTTGTGTTGTATAATGAGGAAGGGCTATTTAATAATCTCATTGCAAAGAAGCCTCTTGGCAAAAGTGACCATAATATGAAGGAATTTTACATGAGGTTTGAAAGTGATGTAGCTCGATCCAAAACTAGTGTCTTAAATCTAAACTCAGGGAATCACAAAGGCATGAGGGGGCAAATGAACCATGGTAGATTGGGAAACTACATTGAAAGGTATGACGGTAGAAAGTCAATGATTGGGCAGCATGGTGGCGCAGTGGTTAGCAATGCTGCTTCACGGCGCCGAGGTCCCAGGTTTGATCTCGGCTCTGGGTCACTGCCCGTGTGGAGTTTGCACATTCTCCCCGTGTTTGCGTGGGTTTCGCCCCCACAACCCAAAGGTGTGCAACCCAAAGGTAGGTTGATTGGTCACGCTAAATTGCCCCTTAATTGGATAAAATGAATTGGGTACTCTGAATTTATTTAATAAAAGGCAATGATTAGCATTTAAGGAACTAATATATGTATAAGGAGTTGCCAGAGTCCCTTTCAGAATGTCACTTCGGTTCAAAGCCATGCTCTGGACATAACAGGAATGAATGACTGACAATTATTGAGTTAAAACCACAATTTTATTGAATAATGAGTAACGATTATAATGTTAATATGGCAATTGTGATTAATACTATATGTAGAGAAAAATAACACATATAAAAAGGAAGAATGTTAACTTTATTGAAAGGAGAAAGAACTTTGTATCTATCTAGAGAAAAGGAGATGGTCAATATTTGTTCAAACACAAACTATAACCCCAATTTGGTCTGATCCACAACAGCTCCCACAAATTGGTACATTGTCATACTTTCTCGAAGCCTGGTACAATGTCTTCCCAAAAACAAATCTCACCTCTTATCAGTTCTTCTCACACGGACCAGAAGGCTAAGCGGACTTTGCAAAATGCAGGTTGCTTACATAGCTCTTGATGGTGTCACTTCATCCTCCATAATGTCTATCAAGTAAACTTCATCTTCTAATCTTTCAGATGATGACACCAGATAAGAAAACTCAGTGACCTGGTCTGTAGCAAATGGGTCACAGAATGTTATCGAACAATACTTCTGATGACCAAGAAATAACTTACTTTAATATTCTGCTGTAAGAAAGTGGAAAAACAAAAGATTCAGTCAGAATGCTAACTGCTTTGGTCAACATTGAAAGCAAACTAGGTCCAGGAAAACAGATCATCAATGATTATTATTGATTAATTGATCAAAGCACGACCATAGCTGGGTTAGGATCAATGTCTACCAAATGAGAAAATGCAAAATGACTTTAAATATTCACTGCAGATGATATGGCTTCTATGGATTCTATTGGACTAAATCGGCTTCAAGTCAAAGTAGAGAGGAAATTAATTGCAAATGACCTAATTGAACGAATTAATGGCTGCAGGCCTCAGGCCTACACATGGTTTGTGACTAATTTACTTTCCCCTGAAGCACAAGTGCCCAGCTGGAGAGGTGAACCAACCATTAAAGTAGGTAAAGATTGTGTTGTGTTTGAGCTTCTTTTGGTGCTGTAGCTGAGCGTTAATGAGGTTTTACTAATACCAAGCTTTCTTGTCTTACTGAACCTTGATGAGGCTTTCTCTTTGACAGGCTGGAAATAATTGGTGTAGCTTTTATTTAAATAGTATTTATAAAGACAGCATAGTAAGCAGATTGTATTTGGGAGACAGTCTGTTCTGCTTGCAGCCTCTCGGTCATCTGCTTACTGATGTCACAGTTGTATTACTGATATAATCATGGATTCTGTAGTAATCCACGAGAGGCAGGAGTTCCGTCACCACACCAATATTTATTTACAATAACGATATTACAGGAGCAGCTACAAACAGTGCTGCTAGCAGTCCAGTCAACTTAAGACCGACTCACAAAGCCTACACAGGTGATTATATGGGGCCCTTCAATGAGCTATCATTGAGGGAGCTCATACTCCAATTGGCCAACCAATAAAGCCAATTGGAGTTCATTACACCCCTCCCCCCAAGGTCCGAGGAATTCCTGCCAGCTGGCATTCCTCTGAGCTTCCTGCTCCTCATGTCTGGGTCTGTCACCTCTGTGTCATCCGCCGGGTCATTCTCCGAAGTGGACAGGGTGTACCTTATAGGTGCCCGTCTTTTCCTTGACGACCTCCTTGGAAGTTTTTCCTCCTCCTTGGGGAGAGGTGTCGCGGCAGCCTCGTCGAGTGTGTCCATCTCCGACTCTGATGACTGGATGACGGGGTATGGAGAAATTGCTCGGGGCTGGGGTGTGGGTATCCTTTCCATCTGGGCTATCCCAGCTTGAGGCGGTCCTGCTTCGCCTGCCTCCAGGTGTGGTTCCGCTGTCCTTATTTGGTCTAGGTGTTTCTTCAGCACTTTGCCTCCTATTGAAACCTCATAGGAGATGGGCCCTGTTTGGGACTGTACCGTGCCTTTGACCGACGTTAGTCCATTCCCATAATTCTTGACCCAAACCGGTGCCCCCACCTGGAAATGTCTCTGCTGCCGACTATTATCATGCCCCCTGCGTTGGGCCTCCTGTTGTTTCTCCACTTTCCCCGTTAAATTTTGGGAAAAGGAGACTCAGCCTCGTTCGCAGCCGCCTTCCCATTAAGAGTTCAGCTGGCGGTATGCCCGTTGTGGAATGCGGTGTGGTCCTGTAATCAAACAGCCAACAGGAGAGCTTTGTGTCTATTGATGCTGCCTGCTGCTTCTTGAGTCCCGCTTTAAGTGTCTGGACCGCTCTCTCTGCCAGGCCGTTGGTCGCTGGATGGTAAGGGGCCGTTTTGATGTGACGGACTCCGTTTTCCTTCAGGAATTTTCCAAATTCCCCACTTGTGAACGCCGTACCGTTGTCCGACACCAATACCTCCGGAAGTCCATGTGTTGCAAACAAGGCCCTGAGCTTTTCAATTGTCGATCCTGTGCTTGCCGTGTTTACCCGGTGGACGTCCAACCATTTGGAGTGGGCGTCCACTATCACCAAAAACATTGAGCCCATGAAAGTGCCGACGTGGTCAATATGCAGGCGGGTCCACGGTCTGCCTGGCCATTCCCATGGGTGCAATGGCACCGCTGGTGGCACTCTTTGCCCCTGTTGGCACTCCTGGCACCGACGTACCAAGGCTGCTATGTCTGTGTCCAAACCTGGCCACCAAACGTAGCTTCGAGCTAGCATCTTCATTTTAGACACCCCTGCGTGTCCGTGATGTAACTCAGTTAAGATTGCCTGACAGCCCTGAGCTGGGGCGATTACCCGGGCTCCCCATAATAGGATACCGTCTTCTACGGTTATTTGGTCCCTTCTGCTCCAGTATGGGTGCATCTGGGGCTCCACTGGTCTTTCCAGTTCCCCTGTTAGCAGTAAATGCTTCATCTTGGCTAAAACTGGGTCTTTTTGCGTCCACAACCAAATATGTTGTGCGTCTACTGGTAGGGTGTCCAAAAAATTTAGAGTCATTACTGTCTCCTCTACTTCTGGTATTTGCGGCGGAGTGTCCGGGAGGGGAAATCTGCTCAAAGCATCTGCATTTGCTACTCGCGTTCCCGGTCTGTGCTCCAGAACGCATCTATATGCCGCCAGTAGCAACGCCCAGTGTTGGATTCTAGCTGATGCAATCGGGGGTATTGACTTGTCTTCTTTTAATAACCCTAATAACGGCTTATGGCCCGTCACTATGGTGAATTTCCGCCCGTACAGATACTGGTGAAATTTTTTACTGCGAATATCACCACCAGTCCTTCCTTCTCGATTTGGGCGTACTTCCTCTCAGCCATCGCCAAGGTCCTCGAAGCATAGGCTATTGGCCGTTCTTCCCCATTCCTTCCTCTATGGGCTAAGACGGCTCCTACCCCGTAGGGGGATGCATCACAAGTGACTACCAACTCCTTCCTTGGGTCATAATGCTCTAGGACATTTTCAGATGACAGCTGTTCCTTATTGTCCCTAAATGCTCGGTTTTGGTGGGTGGACCATTTCCATTCTTGCCCCTTTTTTAGTAGCTGGTGGAGGGGTTCTAGCATGGATGCCCTATTTTCAATAAATTTTCCATAATAGGTTACCAACCCTAGAAATGATCGTAATCCTGGACCGTGGTGGGAGCTGGGGCTTCTTTTATTGCCCTTACTCTGTCTTCTAATGGATGTAAGCCTGACTCGTCTACTTTATATCCCAGGTACGTCACTTGTGGGGCCAGAAAAACACATTTTTCCCTTTTTAGCCGTACGCCTGCCTTTGCGAAACGCCTGAGCACTTCCTCCAGGTTCCTTAAGTGTTCCCTGTTTGTCCTACCCGTGATTAAGACATCGTCCAAATAAATTACCACATGCGGTAGTCCCTGCAGAATATTTTCCATCGTACGCTGGAATATAGCGCAGGCTGGTGACACTCCAAAAGGTAGCCTAGTATAACGAAAAAGGCCCTTCAGAGTGTTGATTGTAGCGAACTTCTGGGAGCCCTTGTCCAGTTTTAACTGCAGGTAGGCGTGGCTCATGTCTAGTTTCGTGAACAAAAGCCCACCTGCCAATTTGGCATATAGGTCGTCTATTTTCGGGATTTGGTATTTGTCCAGCAGTGCGTATTTGTTTACTGTCTGTTTGAAATCTCCACAGAGACGTATCGAGCCATCTGGCTTCAAAATTGGTACCACCGGCGCTGCCCATTCCGAAAAGTGTACTGGTCTGATAATGCCGTCGCGCCGTAACCTTTCTATTTCGTCATCTACTTTCTTCCTTAATGCAAAAGGTACCGGCCTGGCCTTACAAAATTTCGGAAGGGCTTCTGGGTCCACGTGCAAAGTTGCTTTGGCGCCTATGATTTCCCCCAAACCTTCCTGGAAGACCTCCGGGTATTTTTGGAGTACTCCACTCAACTGCTCGCTTCCACTCTGGAAAATTTTCATCCAATCTAATTTTAGGTCTTTCAGCCAGTTCCATCCAATTAAACTCAGCCCGGAGCCCTCTACTATTGTCAACGGTAATCTGAGCAATTGTTTCTCATATTCCACGAGTACATGAGTCGTGCCTAGAACTTCCAGGGGTTCCCCCGTGTAGGTTTTAAGTTTTGTTGATGTTTTTGTCAGGGTTAGTGGCTGGAGTCCATCTTTGATTTTTCTAAATGCTGCCACTCCCATTACTGATATGGCCGCACCCGTGTCTATTTCCATTATTGTCGGCCGCCTGTTCACCCGTGGGGTAATCCTAATGGGTTCTGCTTTCTTCGTTGTAATATTATATAATTGTTCCCCTTTGGAGGAGGATGGGGCGTCTAGGTTGTGTACTTCCCTGCGTCTCCACCTGCTATTCCTCTTTTGCCACCTCCTTCTAGGGTTTCTCTCGTTGTTACCCCATTCTGTCTGGTGCCAGAAACGGTCCTTCTCTGTTGGGGGAGCCTCAGCCGGTACTTCCCTCTGTCTCCAGTTAGTCCTGGCAGACTTGGGGGCAGTTCTAGGATTTTCCTTTTTCCCTCTATTCCTCAGGTTTTTCCTGACAGCAGCTATCTGGTAGCAGGACCCGTTGTGGTAGTCCCTCTCACAGGTATCTACCTCCATTGGCATGCCCTGTAGTTCCTGTGCCCCACTTGCTGCCTTTTCTAGGGACAGTGCGAGCTGTAACACCTGCCTGCAGTCTAGCTCCGTTTCCGCCAACAGGCGTTTCTGTATTGTGAGGTCGTTTATACCACACACTAACCGGTCCCGAAGCATTTCATTTAGCGTCGGGCCGAACTCACATTTTTCCGCCAGCCTTCTCAGGCGGGTCAAGAAATTTGTGACTGACTCCCTGTCTTCCCGCTTCGCTGTGTAGAATCTGTACCTACGCAAAATGAGGGGTGGTTTTGGGTCGTAGTGCTCTTTCACCAATTCCGTTACTTCTTGGAAAGTTTTCGTGTCCAGCGCATCGGGATAAGTCAGACTACGTATAATGGCGAAAGCGGAGGGTCCGCACAGCGACAGCAGGATAAGCCGTCTCCTTTCGTCCGTCAGTATATCATTTGCCCGGAAGAAGTAACACATTCTCTCCACATACTGGGACCAGTCCTCAATAGCCGGGTCGAATGCCTCTAACCTCCCAAAAAAGGGCATTTTTAAAATGGCAAGGCTTACCCTCCGAATGCGGCAGCTGGTCTTCGCAAAATGCGTAGTTTACCTCGTCGCCACTGTAGTAATCCACGGGAGGCAGGAGTTCCGTCACCACACCAATATTTATTTACAATAACGATATTACAGGAGCAGCTACAAACAGTGCTGCTAGCAGTTCAGTCAACTTAAGACTGCTCACAAAGCCGACACAGGTGATTATATGGGCCCCCTGAATGAGCTATCATTGAGGGAGCTCATACTCCAATTGGCCAACCAATAAAGCCAATTGGAGTTCATTACAGATTCAATAACATATTTATTAACCCATTTCACTACATATTAAGTCTAAGGAAAAGGCTTAAAAAATTGCCAAAGAAATAGTAAATATGAGGACTGGAAACGTTTCAGAATGCAGCAAAGGAGCAAGGCATTGACAAGGAAAGAGAAAATAGAATGCCAAAGTAAACCAGGCAAAAACAGAAGAACAGACTGCAAAAGCAAAGAAACTAAACAAATAATTTGCATCTGTCATCACGGAGGAATATACAAAACCCTCAGAGGTTAACACTGCTACCTCACAGTACCAGGGAGCCAGGATCAATTCCGGCCTTGGGTGACTATCTGTGTGGAGTTTGCACATTCTCCCCGTGTCTGTGTGGATTTTCTCCGGGTGCTCCGATTTCTTCCCACAGTCCAAAGGTGTGCAGGTAAGTTGAATTGGTCATGCTAACATTGCCCCTTAGTGTCCAAAGATCTGCAGGTTAAATCGGGTTAAGTGGATAAGGCAGGAGAGCGGGCTTGGATCGGATAAACTTTCAGAAGGTCGGTGGATAGGCTGAATGGCCTTCTTCTGCAATGTCGGAATTCTATGGTTTCTATGGAGTACCAGGAAATTATGGGCGTGCCAGAATGCAGAGCTGAAATAAATTAGTGAGAGAAATTAATAGGAATGAGAGTAAATAAATCTTTTGAGCATGATGATCTGGATCTCAGAGTGTTAAAGGAGGTGGTTTTAGAGACAGTGGTTACATTGGTTTTCACCTTCCAAATTGTTATAAATTTTGGATTGGTTCCTAAAGATTAGAAAGTTTTAAATGTAACCCCGCTATTTAAGAAAGGAGGTAGAGAGAAAACAGGAAGCTAGAGACAGGAGCCAAAATTCTCCGGCTTTGGGATTTCCGTTTTTCGCCGGCTGCGCACCCCTCCCCATGTTTCAGTTTATCAGGGATGTAACTAGCCTAATAGATAAAGGTGAACTCGTGCTTGTGGCATGTAAATTTTCAGAAGGATTTTGATAAGTTCCCACACAGGGGGCGCGGTTTTCCGAGCCCCACGTCGGGCCGGAGAATTGCCGCAACTGCGCCACGACGCTCAGACGCCGGCGCGCGATTCTGCGAGGTGCGGAGAATCGGCACCATTTGCACCGGCGTGTTTGACACGGCGCCGGCCGCGGACTACTGGAATCGGCGGGGCTGCCGATTCTCCGGCCCGGATGGGCCGAGCGGCCACGCAGAAAAAGCAGAGTCCCGCCAGCACCGTTCAGCCCTGGTCGCTGTTGGCGGGAACTCTGCGCGAAGGGTTGCGGGTGGCCTGAGGGGCGGGGAAAAGCGCTCCTTCAGCGGGGGGTCCTCCGATGGAGTCTGGCCCACAATCGGGGCCCACCGATTGGCAGGCCGGCCTCTTCCCCCCCTCCAGACCTACTTTGTTACGTGGCCAGCCCCTGAGCCCCCACGCCATGTTGCATAGGGGCCGCCGCTCTGAATAAGTCCCTTGCGCATGTGCAGGTTGGCGTGGCGCCCAGTTGGCACCGAGAAGGGAGGCTGGACCAGCGTGAACCGCTCCAGTGCCGTGCTGGCCCCCTATGGAGGACGGAATCGGTCATCCCTGTGCCCGTTTTGTGTCGTCGTGAAATGCGACGGCATTCACGACAGAGCGAATACTTAGTCTCCATTTTGGAGAATCGCCCCCAGGATGTCAGTAAGCAAAGTTAGAGCCCATGAGACTGGGGAAGATAGAATGTAAATTCTATGAATCTATATTGAGACCATGGGATGGATTGCCCCACCCTTCGCGTTGGCGGGATTGTCTGGTCCTGCTGAGCGCCAAATACTCCGTTCTTGATGGCAGCGGTAGCAAGGCGGATTCGCAACGGAGAATTCCGGCCTACATCTGCAAGAGTGTACAGTTTTGGTCTCCTTATTTGAGGAAGGATGTAAATGTGTTGGAAGCAGTTCAGAGAAGGTTTACCAGACTAATACCTGAAATGAGTGAGTTGTCTTATGAGGAAAGGTTAGACAGGTTAGGGTTGTATCTGCTGGAGTTTAGAAAGGATATAGAAGGTCCTTCGGGGTCTTGACAGGGTGAAGTTTGCAGATGATGCCAAGTTGTGTGGGAGGGTGAACCGTGACAAGGATGCAAGGATCCGACAGCATGATCTGGACAGGCTGGGCGAGTGGGCAAATCAATGGCAGATGCAGTATAATTTTGATAAGTGTGAAGTTATTCACTTTGGAAGCAAAAGCAGGAAGGCAGATTACTACATGAACTACCTGGTTGTAAATTGGGAGAGGGGAGTGTGCAGTGGGACCTGGGTGTCCTTGTGCACCAGTCGCTGAAGTAAGCATGGAGGTGCAGCAGGTGCTAAAGAAGGTTAATGGTATGTTGGCCTTCATTGCGAGAGGTTTCAAGTACAGGAGCAGGGATGTGTTGCTGCAATTACACAGGGCCTTAGTGAGGCCACATCTGGAATATTGTGTGCAGTTTTGGTCTCCTTCTCTGAGGAAGGATGTTCTTGCTCTCGAGGGAGTGTAGCGAAGGTTTACCAGACAGATTCCAGTGATGGCGGGACTGTCATATGAGGAGAGATTGAATCGGGTTAGGATTGTTCTCACTGGAGTTCAGAAGAATGAGAGGGATTCTCATAGAGACTTATAAAATTCTAACAGATATCGACGGGGTAGATGCAGGGAAGATGTTGCCAGTGGGAGTTGTCCAGGACCACGGGTCACAGTCGGAGGATTCAGGGAAAACTATTTTAGACAGAGATGAGGGGACATTTCTTCACCCAAAGAATGGTGAGCCTGTGGAATTCATTACCACAGGAATTACTTGATGCGAAAATATAAAATATATTCAAGAGACGGCTAGATATAGCACTTGGGGCGAATGGGATCAAAGGTTATTGGGAGGAAGCAGGATCAGGCTACTGAGTTGGATGATCAGCCATGATCGTGATAAATGGCGGAGCAGGCTCGAAGGGCCAAAAGGCCTCCTCCTGCCCCTATCTTCTATGTATCTATGTATCTATGTAGTTCTGTTTCCTTCACTGAGGAATTCCGGCAAGCGGAGTTCCTCAGTGCAGGAGGAGATTGGGATGCCATTTGTAAATGTTGCCCCGATTTCCTGATCCCCAAACCCCAAACACACCTTCAAGAGGGTCCTCAGGCCTCCCTCTGCCCCACCAGGCACCTGCATAAGGCACACCCAGGCCCAATCTCCATCCCAGGAAAAATGCCAGCTTGGAACCTTGGCATTATGAGCCTGGCACCCTGGAAGAGCTCCTGCCAGCTGGCAGTGTCACATGGACACCTTGGTAGTGCCTAGCTAGTATCCAGGTGACAGTGCCATGGTGCCACGCTGGCAATATCAAGCTACTCGGGTGACACCAACAGTGCCATGATACCATCCTGCCCAGAGGGCAAGCACATGGGGGCCTCCAATCCCCTGGAAAACCCTCACAAATGCCATTCCGTCTGGTTCCCAGTTATGGAGACCAGCACTGAATGGCACTCTCCCAAACTCTCCATGGCCAATCCCACGCCTTGGTTAGATCGTGGGAATGCATGTTAGAGTGAAACTAGCTGCCTAACTCTAACATGCAGATTTTCTAAAAAGTGATCCACCCACAATGAGCGGGATTCACGAGATTGCGTTAAATCACGCGAGGCGTGTCGAGCTCGGTAGATCCCGGAAGAGGGATCTCCCGGCATCTACCGGCCGTGCCATGCGTAACGCGGCCGGTATTTGCGCCCTCAGTCACTGAGTAACTTTAAAACCCAGCCTATGTTAATATGTTCCTCAGACAATGTAACTAGTGGAGCTAATAACTGCTGGAATTCGTTGCTAGGCAATGTTTATCAAGAAGGCAGGCTAAGGTAAAGTTGTGATGTGTTCCAGTTCACTCAGGGTGTCCTGTTTTGATTTGATGTATATGTACCTTTAAGGGAGTTTATCTTAAAGTGCAGTCGATCACGATACACCATGAGATAGGATGTAGTGTATGATCCCATGGTTCTGTAGACACAATGCAGCAGCAGACTACAGGTCAGACATGTCTGCACAGCCTCCCAGTGACCATTGTCTGTCTCATCACTTATTCTCAAACAAAGCACCCACATTATTGTTTTTAACAATCCTTGTATGATTGCTACATTTGTGATACAGAGAAAAATGCACCAAGTCTGAGTTGCTGTGGCAACATTTACTTTAACATGCTCGTCGTAGTTGTTGGTGTGCATCGCGATGGTGGAGGCTCCAACTTTCTGAAATCGGGATACTAGATTTATTTAAAATCTGGATGCTGCAACGGGAAGGTGATAGAGATGAGGTGCAATGGACTGATACTTCTCCTGCATCCAAAACTTTCTTGCGACTGCCGCAATGCACAATGAAAGCCACAGCACTGCAAGATTGATTCATGTTCAATGATAACCTTCATTACTTAAAATTTCAACAATCGGCTAACGACTTTTGTAATAATAGCTAGATTCTGCAATGTGGTGTGATCTTCTAACTTTTCCATGCTGCAATAAATCTTTACGGTGCTTAAGAAAGTATTGTGACAGTGGTGATAATTTTTGCACAACAATAAAAATGTATTTGAATCCATTAATGTGTAAGTGACTGAATATTTTTATTTAATTAGGAACAGTTACCTTAACAATTTCTAAATGTAACTGCATTGTTTGAAAATATGCAGCCAGCAAATAGTTTAAAATTGTAAAATACAACCAATTGTTCATCAGAGCACTAAAACATACACATTAAATCATTTAATGTACCGGCACAAATTTACTTTGTGATCTGAAGCAGGACAAAACAGGGGTGGAGTGGAAAAAAAGATGGCCACCGAGCAGCACGAGGGGAGATCCCATCTCCATTTCCACCAGCAGCCATTTTGAAGGGAGTGGGGAAGTGTGCAGAACAGGAAGCCACCTTGTCCCTTTCGTAAGGGCTAAAGCCAAACCTTGCCAGATGAACGAGCCTGGGTCAGGAGTGGTGGGAAAGGCCCATGGAGGAGGAAGGCCAGGAAACCCCTTGAACTGAACTGTGCTGCTGGTCTGCCTTAGTCTGGTTTCAAAGCCAGCGATTTAACCCTGTGCTAAACAGCCCCTGTCTAAACAGCCCCTGTGCCATTGAATGCCATTGAATGTCAAGGAACGGTGGTTAGATCCTCTCTTGTAGGAGGTGGTCATTGCCTGGCACTTGAGTGGCATGAATGTAACTTGCCACTTGTCAGCTCAAACCTGGATATTGTCCTGGTCTTGCTGCATTTGGACATGGACTGCTTCATTATCTGAGTAGACGCAAATGCTGCTGAACATTGTGCAGTCATCTGCAAACACATCTGACTTTATGATGGAATGGAGGTCATTGATGAAGCAGATGTAAAAGGACTTCAATTTTCAATTGTCTTAGTGGGCAATGATATCAACTCCACAACTTGAAGAATCTCAAAACAGCTGGCCAAAGACTTTTGATGTTCCTCACAAATATCCACCCCCCCACCCCCCTCCCCCACCCCCACCCCCCTCCCCCACCCCCACCCCCCGCCACCCCTACGCTCCACTGGAGGCATGCAGCTTCTCCTTACATCGGCAAAACAATTCAATCCTGGCAAATAAGCTTGGATCAGGGAACCATTCTTACAGTGGATAGAGCTCCCAGCCTGCCACAGATGTACCAGGATTCTCATGGAACATAGCATTAAAGCTCTAATGAAATGCTTTTTATTCAAAGTGTAATTATCGAGTATCGAGTCCTTCACAAAACGTGTCTCAAAATGTTGGTGCCTAATGGAATTGATGAGAAAATTGCAAACTGAAAGAAAAATAACCAGAAACCTCATCGCGAAACACTTTTCCATACTGATTTTACACATAAGGTGACAGGGCTCCAGTGGAATCAGACGCAAATACAAGGAACACAGATGTTTCATGAAATTAACTTGATTAATTGCTGATCGCACAATTCGAGCTGCAGAATATGAATCGAGATGTCAAATTTATTTTGCAAATAGCATGTGATGAAAATGTTCATAGCTGTAGACGGGCAGAATGTGTGGTACCCAATTCGGTATGTCTTCTATTAAATGTTCCATTTGGACTTATTGCAACCATCTTCCCTGAATAACAGTTTTTTTTGTTCTGTTTTTGTTCTGAAACAATATTTAGCTGTTATGCTTTGGGAAGTTTTAATCTGCAATTATCGTACCTCAGCATTTATGTCCGACTCATTTATTCCAATTAATGAGAGTTCCAAAAGTGTGGCTATTAGTTTGCCTGAGTTGTTTGTCCAAATTAATTCAAATGTATTCGTCATTTCACAATGACGGTGAGGAGATGAGTGATTCTGGCAATAGGTTAGAACAGCTGAAAGTGACACTGTGTCCTGCTCTCCAGTGGTCAGCTTTCAATTTAAAAGTGCTCCCTTTCAGAAATTTGAAATCATGTGAAACTTACAGAAGAACATCATGATGGCAACTGTGCAAAGGAACAGTGAAATATCATAATCCTTTCAAAAATAACATAACTGAACCACATTTTTACAATCACCTGCCAAGAACGATACAAGTGATTTTTTTTCAAGGTAACAACATATTTTAAAATGACATTTTAATGAGAGCAGGTAGAGAGGATGGTATCATGAGTAGGTTGTGTTGTCAGGTGAATTCTGTAAATTGCTCTCTGCTGATAAATGGTAAGCCAAAACTGAATTGGTGGAATGTATTGACTGTGACTAAGTTCGGGTCAATCCCTGGTTCTTCCTCATGTCCATATAGTCTTTGGTCGGAATTAATCATCTAAAATAAACCTACCCAAAAACAATGCAAAGAAGAATGAAATGCTTGAGCTTCTTGCCTCGTAACAGCAGTAACATGGATCCAACAAGACATAATAGAATGCAATCTGCCCAGCAACAGGTAAAAATCTGCCTAGCGACGGGAGGAGCCAGTATTAAAAAGGCCAGATGAGATTGTCTTTTCCAGTCACGACATTAGCAGACACCAAGATAGAATCGGGTGTGAATCTTCTATTAGTAGAAATAGTTTACCTAGCGAACTGAGGGATCAGTAAAGTATACACGTGTTAATTTATAAAGGCAAGGAATATGAGAGGAGCACACAGCTAAATACACAGAATTTGTAGTAGCAAAGGGGATAATGGCATAATTGCCTGCACCCTCAGGAGCAGGCAGGCCAGTTTACATCCAGCAGCCTGGAGACTAGTTTTGCATCCAACAGTATGTGGCTACAGCTTGTCACCCTCCCGAGTATCAATCACAGACCCGGCGAATCCCGCACCATTTTTCATTGGAATCGATTGTGTTCCACGTGGCGCCGTTGCTAGCCCCTCCACAGTTGCTAAATTGATCCAGGTTCGGCACCAGTTTTGCAGTCATGAAAGTCCACGACTTCTGCTTTGGCATCCCGGTAAGGCACATCACTGTTATAGTTAGGGCTGAAGTAGATTACAGAACTGTGGAACAACCTTTACGTTAGACAATGCTGGAGACAATAATACTCACTCCTTTCCTGGTAGCCCTGCATGGGTCTACAGGTGCAGAGTTGAGTAGAGATAAATGCAATATCCACACCTCTGGGGTCATCTGCAGTAATTTTCCTGATTTGCATGGATGGGCACAATCTGTCTAATTTTGAGATCATTATTAAAAATAGGAGGCACTAGGGTGGCATGTGTTGCAGTGGTTAGCACTGGGACTGCAGCGCTGGGGACCCAGGTTTGACTCCCGGCCCTGGGTCACCGTCCTTGTGGAGTTTGCACATTCTCCCCATGTCTCCGTGGGTTTCACCCCCACAACCCAAAGATGTACAGGTTAGGTGGATTGGCCACGCTAAATTGCCCCTTAATTGGAAAAACAAATAAGAGGTGCTGAGCTAGAAGGACAAGAAGAGCAGGTGTACCGTTGTATCCAGGTTCCCGTCTAAGCCACGCAACAATCCATCTTGGATATTAATTGCCATTCCAGCATTGTCCGATGCCGGGTCAACTTCCTGGCATTCGCTATCTGTTGCGAATTGTAACCAACGCCATCTCTTTATGTGTGTCACATAATTATGTGGTGACATCATCAGAGGCACTTGGGAGATTTTCCCTCACTTCTATCTCAGGCTGTGACCAAGCAACACCTCTGTAAATGAGGTTTGGCTAGGATTAAGTACACTGCAATGCAATAACCTGGTTATCCTTCGAAAAGGATTCTCCCGCCTCCCAGCCGTTTGTTTCTCATGGAGATCCAGTCGAACCTTGCTGTGAACAGGATACTGGATTAAATTAAGCAGCAAATTTCTTGAGTGTAATAGGACAGAAAACATTCAACCTATTATAAAGTCTTGTCCACCCTGCAAAGATTGGTACAATACCCTACAGAGAATAGACTGAGAACCTTGAAGAACATTTCTCGCCTAAACCATTAGTCATAGCCGAGAGATTCAGATTTCATTGACGTAGCCAAGATGAGGGTAAAAATATCCCACAATCTGTAGGCAGCACGACGGAGACTAGCAAAGAATTGTGAGTTTGGATTGACTCTTGAGGACACGCTGCACGACATACTTATATGCGTATTGGCAATCTGGAGATGATTCCTGACAGAAAACCCTCTAACACTCAAACTTGCTTTGAAGTAGCAATGTCTATGGAGTTAGCAGCGAAAACTATTGGACCTGGCACCAAAATAAACAAGATGAATTCTGAGAAAAAAAGATCACTCAGCAGGCAAGCATGCCATTGATGAGCCCAGGTGAAAGATTCTCCATGGGAATGTTGGTGTCGAGAAAACAAATGTTATAATTGTGGCAAAACTGACAGCACGGTGGCACATTAGTTAGCACTGCTGTCTCACGGTGCCGAGGACCCAGATTCAATCCCTGGGTCACTATCTGTGTGGAGTTTGCACATTCTTCCCATGTCTGCATGGGTCTCAAACCCACAACCAAAAGTTGTGCTGGGTAGGTAGGCTGCCCATACAAAATTGCATCTTGACTGGAAAAATTAAAAAATAATAATAATTGGGGCAAGAAAGGTCACATAATAAAGGCGTGCTGGGCCAGACAAAATCCTCAAACCTCGAAGATGGGTAAACACAAGAACATACCCAAATCCATGAAAAAGTCTACAGAATGACAGAAGACAATGAAAATCCTCAGGAAGACACAATGTCGAGTGGTATCAAGGAACTCAAATTTGATGTATTTTTGATCTCACAGAGATTTACCCAAAAATTTATTGTCTGTCCAAAAATAAATGGGAACAAACTTATAATGGAAGTGGATATAAGAGCAGCTGCATCTCATCTCCGAAAATGTGTATCAACAAACTTCAGGAATGTGCCATTAACGTCATCTTAATATAATCTTAAGTACTTAAATGTAAGAGGTGGATCCAGTGAAGGGTTATATCATGGTACAAGTCAAAATTAATGGTCAATCTGAAAAAATTCTCAATACATGTGGTGAAATGATATTTTCCTGCACTTTTTGGAAGAGAATGGTTGAACAAAATCAAAATAAATTGGCAAGCTGGGAACCAATTGGTTGACGGAAAGAACACATTTAAAGAAACAGTTAAAAAAAGTACAAGATATTAAAAAACACTGAAGGGGAAATTACTGGAGTCGAGGCATAGCTTGTGATAAAACCTGATAGCACCCTTAAATGCTTAAAGGCAAGAACTGTGCCATATGCTATAACCCCAAAAGTTGAAATTAACTTGGCAAATTTATCAAAGGTGGAGTGATCGAGAGTGTGACAAAGAGCGATCGGGCAACCCCAATTGTTCCTGTCATCAAGCTAGATGGTTCAGTAAGTAGATGCTATTGACAGAGGACCTATTTGCTGAATTGCCAGATTGGCAAGAGTTCTGTAAGAAAGATTTGCCCACGCATATCTCTAGATGAAGGTAGCAGCTGAGTTGCAAACTCATCTAACTATTGTCACACACAAAGGACTGTTCAGTTAAAAGCCCCTCCCATTCAGAATAATGTCTGCACTGGCCCTATTCCAAATGTCAATAGACCAAATCCTTAATGGCTTGCATGCTGTTCAATGTCATTTGGGTGACATTTTAATTACCAGCAGGACTGAACAAGAACACCTAAAGAATTTAGAAGACACATTGGAGCTTCTTGAAAGATTCAATTTTCATTTTAAGAGGGAGAAATGAGGGTGGCACAGTGACGCAGTGGTTAGCCCTGCTGCCTTACAGCACCGAGGACCCGGGTTCTGTCCCGGCCTCCCAGGTCACTGTCCGTGTGGAGTTTGTACATTCTCCCCGTGTCTGCGTGGGTCTCATCCCCACAACCCAAAGATGTGCAGATTAGGTGGATTGGCCACGCTAAATTGCGCCTTAATTGGAAATTCTTTTTAAAATGAAAGAGAAACAAAAACATTTCCATTCATCAATAAGCTATAGAACATAGAACAGTACAGCACAGAACAGGCCCTTCGGCCCTCGATGTTGTGCTGAGCAATGATCACCCTACTCAAACCCACATATCCACCCTATACCCGTAACCCAACAACTCACCCCCTTAACCTTACTATTAGGACACTACGGGCAATTTAGTATGGCCAATCCACCTAACCCGCACATCTTTGAACTGATAAGGCTATCTTGGACTATCTTGGCTATGGAAATGATAAGGAGGGGTCCCACAAGAAACCGAAGAAGCTGACGACGATTTTAGATGCACCAGGACTGCAGAATATATCACAACCAAAAATTTTTTTTGAGTCTCATCAATTACTGTGGAAAATTTATTCCAAACTTCACTACCATAGTAAAATAACTTCATACGTTATTAAGTGTGAATCAACAATGGACTTGGACAAAAGACAGCAAAGAGACAACTCATGAAGTTAAAAACCTGCTGAAGAAATTGAAAGTCTCAGTTCATTTTGACCCGAAGATAAACTTACAACTCGCCTGTGACACATTGTCCTCTGGGGTGGGTGCAACTGTCTCTCATACAATGCCAAATGGACGGTAAAACCCAATAGCTTTCGCTTCGAGAACATTGACAAGCGCTGAACAGAATTGACAAATAAAAACTGTGCCTTATCATTCTTCCTCAATTGGAGAAACAAGCCTTGAGCATGGTATTTAGAGTCAAACTCTTTCATCATTACTTGTAAGGAGGACATTTTACCTTGTTAACAAACCACATGCCCTTGATAGTGATTTTTAGTCCATACAAAGTAATACTGACTCTAGCTGTGAGTCGTTTGCAGAGATGGTCCCTCATCTTATTTCCGCAGAGTAACAATATTAAATACAGAAGATTGGAGCAGCATGTGAACGTCGATGCTCTGTCACGTTTACCGATGCGGGACAAAGCCGGATCACAGGGCAACTATGTAAGCTATGTGTACACTTCCAGTTTGAAAGTGTATCTATTATTGCATCTCAAGTGCATGGGGCCAGATCCAATGATGGAGAAGGTCATGGACATGATCTTGAAAGGTACACCACTGGATAAACAGAGGGGGAATCCAAAATCAAACCATACCAAACAAGGGCACTTGAATTAATGGGGCAAAACTGAATATTTACAGTCGTGATCAGAGTCATCATTCCTCCATGCTTGCAGAGTTGTATACTGGATCAGCTCCATGAAGTGTATCCAGATATTGTACAGATCAAATATCTCATAAGGAGTTATTTTTGGTGGCTAGGACTGGACTCACAGATTGAAGAAAGAGTAAGACAATGCCAGTTTTGTGCTCGGCTATGAAATACTCGACCTCTTCAACCGCTTCGCCCTTGGGATTGGCCAAAGCAACCTTGGCAAAGAGTACATGCTTATTTCACGGAACTAATTGAAGGATATATGTTTCTTGTCCTCGTGAATGTTCATTCCAAATGGCCCAAAAAAGTCAATGAACACGGAAAAGACAATTGAACAGTACTCAAAAAAATGGATCCTAATTCTTCTATGGTGCAATCCGATGGCGAGAGAGATTGGAGGAGACACGCCAAAAGATGTGCAGGTTAGGTGGATTGGCCATGCTAAATTGCCCCTTCGTGCCAAAGTTGAAGGGGAGTGGCGGGGATAGAGTGTGGGGAGTAGACCTGGGTTAGAATGCTCTTTTTGGAGGGTCGGTGTTGGCTCGATGGGCCAAATGACCTCCTTCGGCACTGTAGGGATTCTATAATTAAGTCCTTACTTCAAAAAGAGAGGGCGCGATTCTCCGCACTCATGACGGGTCGGAGAATAGCGGGCGTCGCAAATTTTTACGGCGACGCTGGTCTGACGCCCTCCCGCTATTCTCCGAACCCCGCAAAATCTCCGAGTCGCCATTCCCGCCAAACGCCTCCATCACGCCCCCGACACGACCAGAATCGCTACAAATTGCCCCCCCCGCTATTCACCGGCCCGGATGGGCCGAAGTCCCGACGTCATCGCGCACTGTTTACACGGCGTCAAACACACCTGCTTTTTAAGTTCGTCAACCGGTCGTGCTGGCTGACGACTGCTTCCAGGAGGTTAGCGCACCGCTCAACGCACCGCTCAGCGCACCGCTCGAGTCTGGCCACAACGGGGAAGGCATCCCTGAGATCGGGAGGGGGGTCCAGAGCGGGGGGAGTGGGGGAGACGGAAGGTGCAGTGGGGGAGATGGGGGGGGGGAAGTGGGGGAGACGGAGGGGGCAGTGGGGCAGATGGAGGGGGGGGAGTGGGGGAGACGGAAGGGGCAGTGGGGGAGATGGAGGGGGCGAGTGGGGGAGATGGAGGGGGGGAGTGGGGGAGATGGGGGGAGGAGTGGGGGAGATGGAGGGGGGAAGTGGGGGAGATGGAGGGGGGGAGTGGGAGTGGGAGTGGGGGGGGTTAGGTAGAGAGTGAGCGAGTGAGCCGTCCAACCCCGTAACAAAATGTCTGCCAGCATGCCATGGCATGCCAGTCACGAGGATACGGCCGCTGGTTCCCCTGTGGCTTACGGCCACAGGCCACTGACACACCAGTGAGAAGGACATAGTTTACTGGCCGTTGGATGTAGAAAGTGACCAGGTGTTAGGCTGCCTGCGTGTCAGCAGCGCGACCAGGCCACCGGGACACACAAGTATCCCGTGGCTGGCGGCTGCCGAGTTGTCGACTAACCTCCGTCTAACATGTCCCGTTTCTCTGCCCCCACCACCCTTCTGTAGGTTAGCACAATGTCTGTGAACAGAACGGCTATGTTCTGCGCAGTGGTTGGGGCCGCTCTACTGGATTTGGAGATGCAGCAGCATCCACACCCACAACCCGCAGTGGATGCAGGGCCAGCTGCAGCAGCAGAGGGAAGGGCCGAGGAGTTGCCAGTCGTCGAGCAGCATGGGGAGGAGGAGGAGGAAGAGGAAGAGGAGAGAGTGAGGGTGCAGCCACGGCGCCAGAGGCGACGACCAAGGCCGAGGGTGTACCGTGTCCGGGTCTCTTTCCTAACAATGACGGACATCATCTGCAGGAGGAGACTCCGGCTGAGTAGGCAGACGGTGATACATATCTGTCACCTCGTGGCGCACCTCGCCCCACGTGGAACGGGGGGAGGACACGCAATCCCGGTTGCCATCAAGGTGACGGTCGCTCTTAACTTCTATGCTACTGGCTCCTTCCAGTCTCCGAGCGGGGACCTCTCCGGGATCTCCCAGTCATCGGTGCACAGGTGCATCCGGAATGTGACCGACGCCCTCTATGCCATCGCGGACCGCTACATCACCTTTCCCGAGGACCAAGCAAGTCAAGACTCACAAGATTGTGGATTTGCCAGCGTGGCCGGGATACCGAGGGTGCAGGGGGCAATCGATTGTGTTCACGTCCCCATGCGCCCGCCTGCAGGGGACAGGGACATGTTCACAAACAGAAGGGGGACATACTCCATGAATATCCAGGTGGTATGCGACCCCCACATGAGGATCATGAATGTCTCTACAAGGTTCCCAGGGAGTGTGCATGACTCCTACATACTGGCGCAGTCGTTCATCCCTGCGATGTTTGAGGGACGTCCCCCCCGGCTGAGGGACTGGTTGCTAGGCGACAGGGGTTATCCGCTGAGGTCTTGGGGCTGATGACGCCTATACGGAGGCCTCAGACCAATGCAGAAACACGATACAACGAGGCCCATGCAGCAACCAGGGGTGTGGTGGAGCGCTGCCTTGGCCTCCTGAAGATGAGATTCAGGTGCCTGGACCGCTCCGGATGGGCCCTGCAGTACCAGGCTGACGGGGTCGCTCGCATTGTAGTGGTCTGCTGTGCGCTGCACAACATCGCGATGCAGAGGGGAGATGACCTGCTGCAGGAGGCGGAGGGAGAAGCTAGTGGCAGTGGTGCCAGCACAGAGGAGGAGGAGGAGGAGAAGGAGGAGGAGGCTGGCGGAGTGGCGGGCGCAGCACGCAGACACGACCCAGGTGCTGGTGATGTCCAGGAGGCGGCACGACAAACCCGGCAAGGATGGCGGGCACGCAACGCCTTGGTGGCAGCACGGTTCACGCATCGCATGTGACGTCCCCGCTGAACACCAAACCACCACCTGCATCGCTAGTCGTGCAGAGGGTCAACACACAACTTCCCCCCCCCCAACCCCCTCTCAGTGTACACTGCTCCACTTCGACATCACGCTTATCACTGGGTCCAGACGGTATGGCACAACATTGATGGCTGTGTCAGCGGGTGTGATCAGTGCCATGTGGAATGATGACAGCCCGCTCTGCGAAGAGCTGTGAGCTCAGAATCGTTAGAGAGAGTCTGACCCATGGCAATAGCTGAACCATCCACCTTGGTGGCCGCTGAGATCGTCACTGACACTCTATCACGTGCCCGCGTGGGCTAGCTGTGGGAGGGGGTGGGGGGAGGGGCAGGGACTGCACACCCGGCACCGAAGTTTCACCACCCGTCAACCCCAGCGACACTCGGTCACCATCACGATTCCTGTGGCTGTGGAACAATCACACGATATTACAAGTAAGGTGGAACAGTGCGTTTAATGTTAACAATTATTTACAGGTGCCCTAGCCCCTACAACTAAACTGTGCCCTTCACCCGGGCCAACTTACTCAGTGTCTATCTTAGTTGCCTTACGGGCCCTAACACTACGTCTACATGACTCCCCAGATGATACTGCAGGAGTGGAGGAGGACTGCTGCGAATCGCCCCCCTCGACTCGTTTCTCCTTGGCCAAGCGTTTCCTGGGGTGACCCGGCCTTGATGGGCCAGGCTGCTCTGCGGGCGTCTCAGGTGACATTGTGCCACCCTGCTCTGCCTGCTGCCCACCCGATGCACCAGGGATGGGACGGGGGGAGGCCGAGAATTCCGGGATGTCCCGTGATGGACTTAATGGGACGGGCCCCGAAACCTCCTCCTCCCTCGGGGAGCCCGGAGGCCCCCGGGCCTCACTTTGGTACAGAGGTGCGAGCGGGGAGGTGCCCCTTCGCACCACCGACACCTGGCGCTGCCAGTCCTGGAGGCCTGCAACGGTATCCACCAGGATCCGAAGGTTTGCAGACACGGAGTCCAGGGAGTTAGACATTCCCGCCAGGGACTGTGCGACCTCAACCTGTGTGTGCACGACGCCATCCAGCACATGTGTCAGGCAGTTGATGCTCTCGGCGACTGACTGCTGCGACTGGCCAATGACCTGGTGAGACTGGGCCAAGGCCTGCAGGGTGCCGGCAATGTCGTTTTGCCTCTGGCACATTGCTGCCTGTGAGAGGACCACCCTGTCCAGGGCCGAGGATGACGCGTGCATATGAACCACAATGCCTTGCATCACCTGACCCATTGCCTCCACCGCAGATGCCACCCGTGCGGTGTCGGACTGGGTCTCTGCCATGAGCGGCACCACTCCCTGCTCGTGAACGCAGTTCGACTCCTCTAACAGCGTCTGCAGAGTCTAGAAGGCAGCCCTCATCCCGTCGTTGTTTCCCTGGGTTTCTTGAGGCATCGGCTGTGCGGGTGGGTTGAGAAACTCCAGGAACTCCGAAAATGTCTGGGAGCCAGCTGCATCCTGGGCCTGGTCTGGCCTCCGCGAGTCCGGGCCCTCGGTTGCTCCGACCTCCACCTGCTGTACCTGCTCAGCTGTGATGTGCGAACCAGACTGTGACCCAGGAGACTCATCACTAAATAGGCCCGCTGGGGTGAGTGTCTCTGGGATGATGGATGTTGTGGGAGATAGCAGTGCCGCAAGCCCGATGTTGTCACAATTTAGCGCCTCCTCAATGGTGTGGGGCCGCTCAGAGTCCGGAGGGTTATCGCTGGCCATTTCTGTGGCTTGTGGTCTCGCCACCCTCTGGGCGTCCTGATCCGCAGATTGGGTTGGGGAGGATGGGACCCTCTGATTGGGCACCCTCTGTCGTGTGGCCCCGGGTGAGGTGGGGGCAGATGCCTGTGTCCGTCTGCAGCCAGACGGCCCTGGTCGTTCGGCATCACGTCCTAGGGAAGAGAATGAGACGGGTTATTTAGATTTGCTCGGCAGGCCACTGGACGGTCCCAGTGGGCAGCGTGTGAAGGGACAGAGGATGGGGGAGGTATCCCAGTGGGCAGGGTGTGTGAAGGGACAGAGGATGGGGGAGGTATCCCAGTGGGCAGGGTGTGTGAAGGGACAGAGGATGGGGGAGGTATCCCAGTGAGCAGGGTGTGTGACGGGACAGAGGATGGGGGAGGTATCCCAGTGGGCAGGGTGTGTGATGGGACAGAGGATGGGGGAGGTATCCCAGTGGGCAAGGTGTGTGAAGGGACAGAGGATGGGGGAGGTATCCCAGTGGGCAGGGTGTGTGAAGGGACAGAGGATGGGGGAGGGGTGGGTGTTTGTCAAGGAGGGTTGTCTCACTTGTTGCAGCTCCGCCAACCTCGCATAGCGCGACATCCCGGGTGACAGACCCCCCAACAAGGTCCAGTGCCCTCTGCTCAAAGTTGGTGAGGGGGTGCAGGTTGGGCGAACCCCCTCCAGTCTTGTGCCGCTCACGGGTGTTGTGAGCGAACTTGGCCTGTTGGGGGAGGGTACATAGGTAGATCATTACAATACGGCAGGTATCAGCAGTCCGTTCAGATACTGGCACAGTTTGGGGGTCAAGTTGTCATAAGACGATTGCATCTCTCCACGGGGCCAGAGCGCTGGGCCTGTGACAACTTTGTGAACCACCCTCAAATAACTCTGCCCCAATCCCCCTCCACCCCCCCGTGCCAGGGGGGGAGGTGGGTGATTAAGTAAAGGGGGGGGAGGGATGATTGTGACCAGGGGGCACCTTCTTGGCTCTTACCCTGGCAGCCCTGGTGAGGTCGTGAAGCTTTTTTTGGCACTGCTCTGCAGAGCGAGGGGTCTGCCCCACAGCACTGACGGCAGCAGCCACCTCACGCCAGGCCTGGCGTACCGCGCTGGCAGGTTGGCGATGCCCTCTCCGCGGGCGGATGATGCCCCTCCTCTGCTCGACAGCATCGAGCAGCGTCTCGACATCGGCCTCCACAAAACAAGGTGCAGCTCTCCTGAGCTCCGACATCATGGCCTACAGATTCTGTGCTCGCCCGCGCCTTTTTACGGCGTTGGGCAGCGTCACGTGGGCGTGATCGTGTCGTCGCCGCGTTCCGTCGTCATCGCGCACGTGATTGACGCGGCCGCGTTACTAGCCCATTTCCCGGAAGTGAATACGTCGGGAAATGGACCCTTCCTGACCGTCGTAAAACGCGCCCGTTTTTTACGACAATTCCGCGATTTTTCGCGGGTGCGGAGAATCGCACCCAGAATTTGCAGAGTCGGTATCTGAAAGGCCAACATCTAAAACACAAGGGTTAAAATTCCCTGAATCTATGATCATGACTGAGTTGAATTTAGACACTAGATCAGTTGAACCAACAGCATCTGGAGAAGCTGAAGAAGAACCCACTTTAGAAGGTGATGTACCTGAGCCAAGTACACACCCAAGGGTGTGAAAGCAAAGGCTACTGAACGGCCAATCCTGCATAAGCTACACATTCTCGCTAAACCACCTAAAAGACTCTCATTCTGATAATTGTATAATAATAACAATACTACTTGGTTAAATAACCACTGTTCACTCTGAATAAAAGTTAAAAGTAATATTAGTTTTCACACTATAGGAGTAAAGGGGAGGAGTGTTATGTATTGTAACCAATGCCCTCGCTATAGTTGTCACATGATTACGTGGTGATGTCATCAGGAGCACTTGGTAGATTTTCCTTCACTTGCACCTTAGACTGTGAGCAAACAACACCTTTGCAAATAAAGTCTGACAATTTGTTAAGTAACCTAGTGTGGCAAACTGGTTCTCCTTTGTCTCTGCTGTGAGGTCAAAGCAAAATTCTTGAGAAAACAAGACTACAGAACAGCAATATGGAGGTCCCAACATCATGGTGTGCCGACGCCCGAAGGCTAACCACCACCTTCTCAACGGAAAATAAGGATGGGCAACAAATGCCTCAATCAAAATTCTATTGGAAAGATGTTTAGTTCAGCAAACTACTTTTCTCATTCAGATTTGATATTTTGCATATTGTGCAAGGAAAATGGGGTTCGAATAATTTAAGCGCTTTCTGTGTTTTTTGCAACTTTTAGCAGCATTTTCAGTTGTGTACTCAAGTTACCCTCATGCAGAAGACATGTGATGACATCTGTTGGTCTATTTAGCTAAGAAGAAATTATTTTTGCCCATCACCTGTTCCATCCACGACATGTTGGCATACAAACTCATGGGCAACAATGTGAGGCTGGCCGGCTATGGAAACCACTTACGGTGATCGAACAAATATGTGTAACAGTTTCTCATGCTCCCACCTCCATCACGATTGGTAAATTAGGTTGACGTCTTTTTTCCGAAGTTTGACGTATTCTACCTCTTCATAAAATCTTTTGGGGTTGAAATTTCTAACGCCTCGTTCTTTGCCTTAAAATGGATGCCGTGCAAGGAGCGCAATTCCCATCCGGTGGGTCTGAGGCCAAATTCAAATTTGGGGTGGAATTTTCCGCCCTTACACTGGCAGGAATCGTTGTGCCGGTTTGGAACAATGTGGAGAGTTGTTGGTGTTTAATGGCCCTCCAAACGTTCAGATCCAGCCCGCAATGCTTCCCATCGGTGTGGGGGCCGAGGAATCCCGGCCTTGGTCTCGTAAACTCATTTGGGGAATGCATCGCGACAATTTAGTAAAGGCCATTGACTGAGTCTCTTGTCTCACCAGGAGCAGCCTGAAACAAAGTTATAGGGAGAAGGGGAAAGACGCATGTGCCACCTTACTCCACATTAAATGTCCCCCCCAGAAGCTTTGGGTGGGATTTTTACGTCCCTTCCCCCCCCCCCCCCCCCTCTCCCCCGATACGGTGTGTATTCCGGCAGCAGAGTTTGGCCGCCGGTGGAATCTTCCAGTCCCGCTGAGCTCTATAGTGTTTTGCATGGCTCCCAGCCACGCTGTTCGGGAGCCTGTCATGGAGATGGGGGTGGGGGTGCGGTGGGTGGGGGTGGGGGTGGGGTGGGGTGGAGGTGGGGGTGGAGGTGGGGGTGGGGGTGGGGGTGGGGGTGGGGTGGAGGTGGGGGTGGGGTGGGTGAGGGTGGTGGTGGGGTGGGTGGGGGTGGGGGTGGGGTGGGTGGGGGTGGAGTGGGTGGGGGTGGGGCCGGGGGTTGACTTTGACGGGACTGGAAGATGCTTCCAGTGAGAAGGGCTGGAAAATCCCACCCTTCGGTTTTGCTCATAATTTCTTGCTGGACTACATTATGACTAGAAATCCTGAACCCAACTTCCAGGGAGGTCTTGTGACTGGTGTTAGGCCCGTCATTAGCATGTACAAGAAAACCAACCTATTTCAGATATTTCAGTGGAAAATCAGCATGTCCTCTTGAGTGTTGCTGCAAAACGCTGTCCTTTTTATCCGCCAAGTCATTTCTCCAGGGGATTCTGCTGACCTTCTGCTGTAAAACTGCCACAGCAACCACTGTTTTTGTTCCATCACAGATTCTACACCCTCCTTGATTATTCATTTTTATGAAACCAATAACATTGCAGAGCAAGGAAAAATTAATTCCCTAATGGCTGCGTTGTTTGTTTATTTTCCTTGCCCTGTAAGGGGCTGGAGAAGGAAAAATAAAACATAATTAGCAATCAAGCCGAACTATCTGCCTGGCCTGCTCCCTGTAACTCCAATGGCTCATCAAAGAGTGAATTTTTATGTTATTGCTCAATTAGTTCATTTTCCTGGCCAATTATTGTCGTCAATGCCTTGTTATAAAACCAAATCACTTTGCTGGTTGTATGTTACTTTATATTTGCTCTCCACTTATTACATTTTGTTTGTGCAGACCTACCTTGGATATTTGATGATCTATCCAGTTTGACAGATACCATTATGAACTCGGCATTATGGATATTACTTTGCACAGTTGGGAAAGTAGCTATGGCTGTTTTGGTCACTGGCAGAAAAATCAGAGTGTGGTGCAAATCATTTTAAGATAAATGCAAAAATGATCCAACCTTTGAGGAATTGTAAATTTGCTCCCGTTAGCAGCAAGAAGATTAACCCCTTTGTGAAACACTGGCCAGTAGATTGTGTAGCCTTCTACTCTGTATGTCTACCTTAGTTATTTGCTACCTGATTGTTGCCTTAATTTTAATGTCACACCATCACCTGGTCACTCACATACGGAATCTTCCTGGGAAAATAACGGCGTATCAATGAGCAAATCATTCAGCAACTTGTGGGATGAAGAGATATGCTGTGAGAGGTGGAACACCAGGATCGAGTAAGGTGGCACAGTGGTTAACACTGCTCCAGGGACCCAGGTTCAATTCCGGCCTTGGGTGACTGTCTGGGTGGAATTTGTACTTTCTCCTCGTGTCTGGGTGGGTTTGCTCCGGATGTTTCGGTTTCCTCCCACAGTCCAAAGAAGTGCAGCTTAGGTGGATTGGCCATAATAAATTGGCCCTTATTGTCCAAAGGTTAGGTGGGGTTACTGGGATTGGGTGGAGGCGTGGGCTTAAGTAGGGTGCTTTTTCCAAGGACAGTGCAGATTCGATGGGCTGAATTGTCTCTTTCTGCACTGTAGGGATTCTATGACTTGCTTGTTGATTTATACCACTTTGTCATTTGTCTCTCTATATCTCACCCTAATTTCCTCCTTTTTAAGAACTTGCCAGAATTCTTGGAACCCACGGCATCAAAGTGCCAGGGGATGAATGGATGCAAAATTGGCTATGGGACAGAAAGTAGATAGTAATGGTGAACAGACTGGAGAGAAGAATAAAGGAGTGTCCACCAGAGGCTGTGAGTCTCAAATGCACTACTGCCTGACCAGTTCTAGGATTAAGGACATAAATCCTCCAGTTTAGAGAGGAATTTGGAATTGGAGGAATTGTGGTCCATTTGAGAACCAGAAGAATTAGTAGGGCTAAGAAAGGTGTTGTTAAGGGAGCAACTGGGGCTAATTTTTCAAAAACAAAACTGATAAAGGTGATAGTTTGTGGATTGCTACCGGAGCCACAAGTCAATTGGCATTGAGTAGATAAGATCAGAAAGCTGAATGTGTTGCTCAAAGATTAGTGTGGGAGAAATGGTTTGCAATACATAGAATTTAAGTCTATTTATCTGAATGTGTGGACCATAATAAAGTAAAGGAATTATTGACACAAAGAGAGATAAGTGATTTTGATTTAACCACTATTACAGAGACAAGTTACAAAGTGACCAAGGTTAGAAATTAATTATTCCAAATACACAGCATATAAATTATAGGCTGAAAGGAAAAGGAGGAGGGGGAGTAGCCCTCATAATAAAGGATGACATGAGAACATTAGTGAGAAAGGATCTTGGCTCAGAAAAAAAGGAAGTAGAATCGGGATAGATAGAGACAAGGGTAAAATACTGATGGGAGTAATTTATAGGCCTCATAACAGTGGTTTTACCACTGACAATACACTGAACAACAAATTGTTGGAGCTTGTAACAAAAGCAATCTGATAGTTTTATTTTAATTTTTAATTGTCATGCAGGCGGGACCAAACAAAGTGGCAAATGTGATCTGGAAGATAATTTTGTCAGATGCTTTTGCGACAATTTTCTCAAACAATATACCATGGAATCTGTTATGGATCATTGCTGTTGTCAACTCGCACTTCCAGCAATTTGAAACTCAAATGATTTTCAAAATAATCGATGAAGAAAAATGTTTAACTCCAGAGTGCATCACAAGTTTTGCCATGCCAGCAAACTCTCGGCCAATGATAGTTAAAGTGCGTCAATAAATTTGAATTCCTATCTCTCTCAAAGGTCGAGAGGCAAAACGTCTTTTAGTTCAATGGATGAATTTGTAAAATGCAATCAAAAGAAAATGAATCCTTTTAAATCAGATATTAAATTTAAGTAGCTATCCTTGATTCAGAAAAGGAAAGGTTGTGATTATCGATATTCAAATGTGTTGGTAACTAACTTCAAGGTTCCAGTGATAGGTACATAAATAAGAGATCAATACAGAAAGTGTTGGAATTCCTAGGCAGGTTAGGCAAAAACCTATGGTAAATGAAGCAGAGTTGGCATTTCAGTTCTATGCGTGACGCAGTGGCACAGTGGTTAGCACTGTTGCCTCATGGCACCAAGGTCTCCAGTTCGATCCTGGCCCTGGGTCACCGTCCGTGTGGCATTTGCACATTCTCCCCTTGGCTGCATGGGTCACACCCCCACAACCCAAAAAGGTGTGCAGGGTAGGTGGATTGGCCACACTAAATTACCCCTTAATTGTTAAAAAAAAATTGGGTGCTCTAAATTGTTAAAAAAAAATAACATTTCAGTTTGAAGCCCTTTGACGAGGACTGCTTCTTGATCGGCTGAATATTGGTAGCACTTTCTTCTTTTATTTTGGTTTCAGGTTCACAGTATTTTGCTTTGCACATAAATAAGAAGATTTGTTCGTTTTTCCACTGGAGAGGTTTCCATACTCCCGTATCAAATTTGTCAAACAGTTTCTGACATGTGTAAAGAGGTTGTCTATCAATTGCGGCATTCGATGTGCATTCATCACTCCCATATGTTTGACAAGCATCAACATCTCACTTACGAATTGTAACAATTGGCTGGGATCATAGCAGCTGGGAAGACAGATCCTGATTGCTAGAGAAAAAACCCACTTGTACCAGCAGATGAAGCAAGCAGATGGATTGACTGCTCATTGCTACAGAACAGGTCTCAATTAAAAATGAATTGTTCCAACATTTTTATAATTTGTTAACCTTGCAGGTGGTTGTAAACGTTATAGCAGCATTTGACTACGGAAGTTATATGCTGTTATATTATCCTCTGATTAGTTACATTTACAAATCAACTGATTCGTGATGTTTCACTTATGCTTGCCAAACAATGCCTTTATAATAACAGAGGGCATATAATAGTTTGTGGGTCTTGCTGCACCAGCCATGTGTTTGTAAGAACTGTCCAGCTCAGAGCTCGCGGCATTTTTCAATCTTCATTTAGGTTCAGAGAAACTTCAGCCTGAAGTTTCGCTCTCGGGAAGGAGGCGCAGAGTCGTGACAATTCCTGGCTCCACAAATCTGATCCCGGGGAAAATGTCCCAGAACTTTGGATTTTCGTTCTGCAAGGGCAGGGCTTTCAGCGAGTCGTGGTGGACAACCCCATAATTAGTGCAGAAGCTGTCAGGTATGGTGGCAAGCTTGACAGAAAACCTGCCGCAGTGCATCAGCAGTGTGAGGAATGTTCTTTTTTAAATAATTAACATAAAACAGCCTTCCAGACCTCACCCTTCAATTCCACCCCCACCCCCCCCCAAACAAACACACCTACAACATACAATCCCTATGCCCATTCATGTCAACACATGCTTATTCATGCCCCTCACACAACCCCCATTGCCTCTCATACCCTCCTTGCCAATCTATGCCACTCTAACCATGCCTTATGGCCCCACATGCTTCTATGTTAATCTGTGACCCTTCACCCATTCCCCTTGTCCTTTACAGCCAATTAATGCCAACCTATGACCCCCAACCACTACCTTTTGCCCTTATACCTACCGTGCTAACTCACCATGGCTACACCTCAGGACCTATGCTGAGATTAGATACATTGCAATTATTAAGATTTTGTTGAAGAATTCACTATTTCCAAACAAAAACTGTCATTGATGAAAACTAATTTGTTACATTTAACTTCCTTTAATCCCTTGTTAAACAAACATTCACATTCCGCGTCCCACTTCAAAGAATTAACAACCACATGGAGATGTGAATCAAACTGCAATCTTCAAAGTATCCTGCTGTGATAATTAAAGGTTGTGACATCTGCCATGCAGCACTAATTCTGTCATGGGAGCACTCAGGCTTATGTAAACAGACAGAGGGGAAACAGCAAGTATTATTTGTTTAAACACAGCATTCAGTTTATTTTCAAATAGTTAAAGGGCAGGAGGTTTACTAGCTTAACTGTTCTGTTTGAACCCACACCCATGTCCCTCACCCCATCCCCTCTGACAATAATGGTGGGAGCTGTGTTTGGAGCAGGGACTCCATGCTCCGGTGCCATTTTCACAATTCTTCATGGGCACTCCATTGTGCTGAAAATTCAGACAGTAGAGTTAAAATGTCAGTATATATTTTAGGTGAGATCTCCCCTGTTGTTCAAAGATGTTTTTCATCCATGTACCAATAGTCTGCTGGCTTAATACATTTTAGAAAGAAACCTGTGACCTGCTCAGTCGAGTGATCTTCCTGTTGTGTTGCAGTTTTGACAATGTCCTTTGGCTGGACAATTAAACCCTGAAGTCTCAAATAACAACAAGTGTACTTAGATTTAAATTTATCGAACAGTAGAGTTGCTCCAAGACACTTCAGATCATAAACAGAAATGATGAGTGTGATAGAAGCAGGCTTTTTATAAATATATACCTGTCATTGTTTCACTGGTAGAGATGATAAGGTCATTCAAAAATGAATTATTAATGCTTCTGAATTAAACAATTCAGAAAATACTGATAGCTGCAGAGACAGTGGCATTTCCTGGTTAATTAGAATCATTGGTATATATCAGAACGACTAAACCTGGAAATCATTGTTGGTAATATTAGCAGGAAACTGTTTAAGGCATTCTAATGATATTTCTCTGTCTGCTATTTAAATGAAGGTTTCAATTAATTTAATGAAACTGCATTGAAACTTAAGAATGGTCTTCACTAATATCAGAAACTGCAGTGTTTAGGCTAAAGTTTCAGGTATGTAGGGCGGTACAGTGGCCCACTGGTTAGCACTGCTGTCTACAACACTGAAGGTTTGGGTTCAATCCCTACTCAAGCCCACACCTCCACCCTATCCCCATAAACCCATCTAAACTTTTTGGACACTAAGGGTAATTTAGCATGGCCAATCCACCTAACCTTCACATCTTTGGACTGTGGGAGGAAACCGGAGCACCTGGAGGAAAACCACACAGACACAGGAAGAATGTGCAGCCTTCGCATACACAGTGACCCAAGCCGGGAATTGAACCTGGGAACCTGGAGCTATGAAGCAACTGTGCTGCCGTGCTGCCCGAAGAGCAGAACAAGTTGGTCTGCATTTGTCTGGAGTGGGCGTACTCCAGAACTCTTGCGGGTTGATGGCGAGATGCAGATGTGGAAGACCCACCCCCATTTCTGACACCCTATTTTTGCAAGCCTAAAGAAGCAGGTAAGGTGTGAATCACACAGGCAGGAAACCTGAACTCAGTGGGATCAGTGAAATGAGTGCTGATTGCACATGCACCCCGGGCGAAATTCTCCGACCCCCACGACGGGTCGGAGAATAGCAGGAGGGCCTTCCCGACATTTTTCCCGCCCTCCCGCTATTCTCCCCCCCCCCCCACCCCCGCCCAACTCCCGACACGAATCGCTGCCGCCGTTTTTTTACGGCCGGCAGCGATTCACAGCTGTTCGACGGGCCGAAGTCCCAGCCCTTTACGCTGTTTTTACGAACGGCAAACAGACCTGGTCTGGCCGTTCGTAAAAACGGCGGGAACAACTCGCTTTTTATAACCATGGCACCGATTGGCACGGCAGTACCACGGCCGTGCCAAGGGTGCCATGGGCCCGCGAGCAGTGGGCACCGATCGCGGGCAGCGGGCCCGATGCCCGTGCACTATTTGTCCTTCCGCCGCCCCGCAGTATCCATTCGCGGGGTGGCTGAGGGGCATCCCGGCCCGCGCATGCGCGGGTTTCGCGCAAGTACGCGATGACGTCATCCGCGCATGCGCGGGTTGGAGTCTTCCAATCCGCGCATGCGCGGCTGACGTCATATGACACGTCAGCCGGCGCTAACTCCGGCAAGCGGGCTTAACGAAATTCGTTAAGCCCGTGATGCCGGAGCTTGCGGCGTCGGGCTGCTAGCCCCGACCGGGGACCAGAATCAGTTCCCGGTCGGGAAGGGGCGCGCTGGCGTCAAACCCGCCCGGGTTTGACGCCAGCCTTACGATTTCTCCCGTTTTGGGAGAATCACGCCCCCCATTTTTGCTGTTCTAATAGCCTTAGCCTGTAATGTGAGGTTCACAACTTTATGGAGTAGTGTCAAACTGTCTTAAAGGACAAATAAAGTATGTTTCAATATCATGATATGTACTTTTTTTTAAATCCCCAGCACTTTAACTCAGTTTGACATTGTCAGTTAGAGCTAAAAGAAACACTCCCTGTTGGACTGCTTTGATTGACAGACCACCTGGTGTACATTGTAAAAAAAACAATTTCATCTGTTACTGAAGTTCCAAGAAAGTTCTTTGTTAACATCTCCTAACAGCTATAATTAAAGCTAAGATCATTATGAATGCTTTTCTGAGTTTCAAAAGTTAAAAAAACTTTAAAAAAGTTATCTTGACAGGGAATGACAGTTTAAAGACACAATTAAACAACTTGAAGTAATTGGTGAATAGAACTCTGTTTTCATAACAGAGTAGACATGTGAGGCGTATTTAAATTATTTGAAAGCATTTCATGGGAGTATTTTTTCTGTATCCAAGTTCATGAGTGTGTGGTGCATTAGATTGTGAGAAACTATATGACTATTATGACTCTCTATATGACTAATAAGGTCTAACCATAATGGATGCTTGGCGGGTGGCTCTGGAAATAGCAGGGTCTCCGGTATGGAGGACAAGAAAGGTGAATAAATTGATTTGGAGATATGCGTAACATGGAGGGAGCATGCAGATTGGATGGATCTTCAGGGAGTGTGATGGTTGAGGGCTATAAGGCCCAAAGACTTTTCCATAACTGGCCCAAATATTCGGAAAATCAAGAGGAGCCCAGCTCAACACTCGCTGCCCTGATGACTTCCTACAATCCGCTTCCCCAGTGAATGGCAATGACTGCATCTCTCCCCCTGCCTCCCTGGAGCAAAGAATGTGTGCATGTAAGAGGGCCCTTTAAATTGAGGAGGGTCGGCTAAACTTTCTGAACTCAAATTATCAACCTTGGTAGAGAAAAACTGGCCCAACATTCCAGATCAATGACCATGCATGAGAATTAGCAAAATGTTAGAGTTGTAATAGGTTTGAAACAATTGTCCCATTGGCTTTGCAGCATTTATCTTTTTCTGTTATTTAATCTTGACTACCATCTACTCTATCACTAACTTCCCTTTAGTATTTCTATCACATTACCCCTTTCACTTATACTTTTTCCCATCCTTACGGAAGTCAGAATCAAATACATTTCAAAGCTCCTTAGGCACATATTGTTATTTAATGCTGAGCAAAATCAATGCCCTATTTAATGTATGAAAAATATAAAATGTAATGGCAACATTCATGTGAGGAAGCAATCCTGACATCAATCCAAAGTTTTCTTTTTGTTAGTTTGAATCTTTATCTGCAAGGAAAACAAGGAATTTTTGGTAATATCACAGGGCAGAGTTCTCCATTTGAGAGACTAAGAGACGATTTCTCTGCCTCCCAGCCTCGTGTTCCTCAGCGACGCACCATTGCTGTCAGTGAGTTTTTATGTAACGCTGCTGGCCAGTGGGAATTCCCATTGTGGCCATCCCATGCCGCCAGGAAACTCACGGGTGGGGACGCGCTGCTGGCAGAAGGGAGAATTCCGCCGGCGGAGAATTCGCCCCTAAGTGTTGACGCCGAGACTGAATTGCAGGGGTTTTGCATTCCTGTTGGGGGCGCTACTTCCGGAGCAATTCAGGGCAAGCTAATGGGCCAGTATTCTGCCCACTTGAATCCAGTTCAATCCTCATTAGCGTGGCGTCGGATTCGCTGGGGCCAGAGTTTGCACTCAGAGCTTGTCAACCTGGAGCTGCTTATCAGCACTCCAATCCCCACACACTTTCATTCCAGCCACGGGAGCAGGAGCTCAGTGGATAGGCAGGCTTGAAGACAACTGGTGGTCCTGAAGAGTCGGCTAGCTGATAATGTGAATGGTTGATTGGGGTGAGCTCTGCTGTTCCCGTTTCCACTGAATTGGGACTGCGTTTCTGATGAGCGCACTGAGGAGTGCAAGCACCTGGTGTGACACTGATAGAGCTTGGCCACGCCCATCCCATTGATGGGTCAGCTGACATCCAGAGAGGTGGTCCGGGTGCTCTCCAAAATGACCAATGACTCTGTGAACATTTACAGGATACAGTGAGCAGTTGGCAGAGTGACAAGCCGGAATTTAAAACAGATACTGTAGCAATTGTGGTTTGAGCCAGACCACCCCGATCCTGAGGGAGACACCCTGAATCCACACTGATATGTCACAATGTCGCTTCCCGCTACTCCAATTTTCAGCAAACGTTACGGTTTTTAACAATTTTACAAATTTTTCGTACCTTCTCGCTCTCTCTCTCCCTCAGCAACCATGGCACCCAGTCTACATTAGTGAGGACCTCCAGTAAACTGCGCCCGTGTGACTTCTACCTGACAGGGGCAGAGCACTGTGGCGGCACGCAGCATACTTGGTCAAACCCGGTAATGGTATGTTAACTCTGGCAAATGCAGTTTTGCATGCCACCGCCGGCGCGGGGCACAAATCGCATTGCCGCCACCAGCAGAGCCCTGGAGCATGTCATTTGGCTTGGCACCTGGCACAATGCCCGATTCTCCACCAAATAATGATTTGCATTTCCGGCGTCGAGGGCCAGGAATTCCAGACCACTCTCATTTTTCGCATCTATTGGAAAACAGGCTGTTGAGGGTGTGATCGTTGCAATTGGATTAAGCGACTGCAAGGATCTAAAACAAGTCCAAGAAATGGCTCTGATATGTTAATGAACCAAGAGGAACTTCAATCCGAACTTACCTCCAATATTAAAAATAATAGTTTGAAGTGGGCTATTTGACTTCAAAGTGATAAGTATATAGGTTGTAAAGTTGTAAGTAAGTGAGGCAAAGATTGGGTAAGTTTGTTTTTTAAAATGTGGGACCTGAAGTAAAAATGTTTTTTTGATCAGTTCTGGGAAAAGAACACTTCTGAGAATCTGGATGAAAGTATAGAGGAAATAGAGATAAAAGGGGAGGAACACATATCAAAAAATACAGAAGTCTTGTGTGAGAAGGGTTGCAGTCTCGATCTCCCAGAAGACAGCATAATAGCTAGTCAGATCTCCCAGTAGACAGCATGGATCAAAGCCAGACCTCGAGGATTAGTTGCTGTCAGTCCCAGAGGGCCACCCCACCCTCACCCCATGGCAAAAGATCACTATGTGGTAAAATTACTGGAACTCTATCCATTTAAAAATCAATAACGATTTTTGCCAAGCAGTAAAGGGAAGGTTATCTCTGAGTGTAGTTTAAGTCAAGATCTTTTAGAACTTTGGGCAGCACATTGGCGCAGTAGGTTAGCCTTGCTGCCTCACGGCGCCGAGGTCCCAGGTTCAATCCCGGCTCTGGGTCACTGTCCGTGTGGAGTTTGCACATTCTCCCCGCGTTTGCATGGGTTTCGCCCCCACAACCCAAAGATGTGCAGGGGAGGTGGATTGGCCACGCTAAATTGCCCTTAATTGGAAAAAAATGAATTGGGTACTCTAAATTTATAAAACAAAACCAAGAAAAAATGATTTGGCAGCTGTGTCAAGTTTCCCTTTGGGATTTGGGCAGCGCGACATTTGCCATTAACCGTGCCAGCACATTGCCTATTATTGTGATTTAATTTGATGATGTGTGTCCCAGGTATACCTTTTCTGTAGCATTTGCCTTTCTCAGCCTCATACGATCAAATCTCAGGCACTTATTTCCATTGTTGAATAGCCCAGATTTCACAACCTTTACTCATTGTCTTCTGAAACTATGAATCATTCCCTGTGATCCTTCAGGAAAGTATCTGCATGCCTGTTGTCACAAACAAAACTGCTGTGTATGAAAATGTGACCTTCCTCCATCTTGCATTTTACTGTTTGGTCATGCAATCCAAAATTCAATTTGCTTTTCTGATTTCTCTTCCACGGTGCTTGGATATGGGATGGGAGGGGAGCAGAGGAGATGGGATCATGTAGTCCACCAACCCTTCAATCTCTCTTAATGTTGCCTTTAAGCTCTTTTTGCACCATTCGTGAACTATTCACGCCATCCATTTTTATTTCCCATTTGTATTGTAAATCTTATAGACAGCTGGAAGAATAATTTAACGATTTCAAGAGCAGAGCAGAGGGCACTGGACATAGGCGGCAGGCCTGAAGAAAGGGCAGTCGCCAGGGCGGAGATTGGCATCGGGCAAGGAAGTGAGATCCCGCTGAGCTGTGGTTTCCTCATGGCACTTGTGTTAATCCCCACACCACCACCCTCACACCTACCACGGCGCCCACACCCACCATCAGATCCACACCACCCCCATACCCACACCATCCTCATACACCCACTCCACCTACCACCCCTACACCCCTTCCCCCATCCGAATACCCCCCTCCCCCCATCCCCAAAATGCCCCCACTCCCCCCACCAGCCCACGATGCAATCATGTGTCTTATCTTGTGTCTTGCAGGAGCTCCTGGTGATGGGGCGGGCCCTTCTGGTATACTCCTCCCCCAATCCCAGCCACAGCCAGATCCCATGTGTTGACCAGCGACGGGGGCGACACGGACATGGACATGAGCCATCGACACGCATTCTGAGACACAGCGGTGCTCGAGTCCGGGAATGACACTAACTTTCCATCACAGTTGATTCCAACACTCTCCACCATAACAGAGACAGTCACTTTGGTTGGCCATTTAGTGAAGACCACCATCTGGTGCACACCACGCACATGCTCTGGGTGCAGCAGTTGGAGGTTGGAACCCCCGAGGGGCATGGGTTTTGGGCTTTTGGAAAGGACGGTCCCATGGATTGTGGAGATGCAATCACAGAGCCAGGGTCTGCATGAGTGGGTGTCGGTGAGCGTCCAGCTGCTACAGGTGCAGTTGGGGGAGTCCAACCATGTGCAGGAGCACATGATGGTGCTGACCAAGCATTCCAGCCAGGTCAACACTGCTTGGGGACGAAGGTTTTGCCATGGGTCAAGATGTCCAAGGCCTGTGGCACAGTGCAGGCAGTGGCCGAGACCCAGGATAAGGCTGCCCTCTCACAGGCAGCCATGTGCCAGAGCCACCTGGACATTTCAGCACCACTCCTAAGCGTGACTCATAGTGGGTCATGGCTGAGGGCATCGGTGTGGTATGGGTCAGATTTTAGAGAACACCAAAGTATATCATGGAGTTCACCTGACCTACAACTGTTTGCAACTGTTTGTAGATTTTGGTTCTGAGGAGCATATTAACCTACCTTTCAGGTTGCATTCAACAGAGGCCTAAAGTACTTTCAAGCAGAAACAAAGCTCCTTCTACAAATTCAGTTAACATTTTATAAACACACACAGAGGTGGGGCTGTTTAGCACACTGGGCTAAATCGATGGCTTTGAAACCAAGGCAGACCAGCAGCACGGTTCGATTCCTGTAACAGCCTCCCCGAACAGGTGCCGGAATGTGGCGACTAGCTGCTTTTCACAGTAACTTAATTGAAGCCTACTCGTGATAATAAGCGATTTTCATTTTTTTCAGTAAGCATTTTATCAACTACAAACATAAATACCCCACACAGCTACAGAATCCTATATTCTAACTTCTAACTTCCCCTTACTATTTCAATCATGTAGCAACATCCATAAACCAAAACACCCTTTTTTCACAAAACAGTAGGTTTGATTTCCTTACAGAAAACAGTGATCTGGAGACACTTTTTTAACAGAGAGAGACTTCCAGATCGTTGTAGTCTGAATACAGCTTCCAACTCAGATGATAATCTAATGATAAGTAAAACTCAGAGCCACAAACAGCTTCCAGCTCAAAACGAAAGTAAAAACTAGAGCCACCGCCCAGCTCCACCCACACAATGACATCACCGCAGCCATTTGAGAAGACTAACAGTTCTTAAAGGGACTGTCCCATGACACGTCCCCCCAAGAAAAAAATTAAACCATCAACTTCAAGATGATTTAATTTTTCACCTTTTCACTTTCCTTTAAGAAAAATTGACAATAAATATACTTTTTTTTAACCAAAAAAAAACACGCAAATATTTATAATAACATAGTCCATTTTAGTTCTTCTTCCTGCATCTGGAATCCCTCTTGATTGACAGTCTCTTTGGACAAGAAGGTCTCTGCATGATCCACTCATTTCTCTATGCCTCGACATTTTTCTTTAAGGTCAGGTACTTTAGTTCAATCCAATCATAGAGTCTCTTGTAATTCTCCAACACAGGAGCCATAGCGGGCCATCGCTGAGAGAGTTGGTGAATGTCCACTGAAATTTGCTATGTTTCTTCGGCAAGTCAGTCAGAGGAGCAGCCACAATCCCCCTCTTCCCCCCCCCCCCCCCCCCCCACCTTGAAGTTGGTGAGCCTGCAGGCAACCTGAGCGTCCCGTGTGCGTTGGCCCTGACGGGTACGTTATGCGGCCTGAGCACCATGTCCTGCCCATCCTCATCCTCCTCCGCATCCTCCTCATTGGACGAGGACTGGCGTTCACCCTCCTCCTCCAGCATGTTGCCCCTCTGCTGCACAATGTCATGGAGGACGTAGCAGGCCACCACAATGTGGATGACCCAGTTCGCTTTGCCGGAGGGTTGTTCCAGAGCATTCCAGGCTCCAGAACCACATCTTTAGGACGCAGAAGCACCGCTTGATCATACCCCGAGTAGCTGCATAGGCGGCGTTGTAGAGGGTCTCCGCATCTGCCTGTGGCCTCCGGATGGGCATCATCAGCCTTGACCGCAGAGGATAAACCCTGTCACCCAGGAGCCAATCATGTAGCTGGGGATGTGCCTTGAAGAGGCCAAGAACAGTAATTATGCCAGGGTGAAGGCGTCGTGCACACTTCCCAGATATCGTGCACAGACGTATATGCTGTGTAGTGCATAGCCACACACTAGCTGAACGTTCATCGAGAGGAACTCCTTTTGTTTTGTGAAGATCAGTTGTCATCTGAAGGAGCCCTTACGGTGACATGCATCATGTCGATCACCCACTGGACCCCGGGCATCACATCGATGGTGACGAACCCTGCTGCCTGGGCATCCTGATGGACTTGGTCCACATTGAAATGAATGTATTGTGCTGACTGGGCATGTTGGGCCTCCATGACAGCATGAATGCACCTGTGCACCGAGCTCTGTGAGATTCCAAACAGGGGCTTGGAAGGACCCCATGGTGTAAAGGTTCAGGGCGACCGTCACCTTGATGGCCATCGGGAATGGGTGTCCTACCCCATATCCTGTGGTACTAGGTGCATCATGATCCGGCAGATATGTTGCACTGTCCCCCTGCCCAGCCGGAGTCTTTGGTGGCATGCCTGGTCCGGTAGGTCATCGAGCGACAGGCTCTGCCAGTACACGTAAAGCCTCATGCAGCATCTCCCTTGCACTGCTTCCTCCTCTTCCTCCTCCTTGGCCTAGTAGGCGACCGGCTCTCCATCCTCACTGTCTGCCTCCTGTTTCACTGGGACGTGCTCCACTACTGCAGCTTCCTCCTCCTTCAGAACTCCAGCTGGTACAGCCACAGTTCATCCCTGAGGGCTGTGACGACTAAGACGAAGGCCACCGTTTCTGGTTTACCCAATATCCATTGTCTGCTGGAGGTGGAAGGCCAACATGTGAGCATGGTCTGTTACCTGTGCCCAACCAGGTCCACCGGCTACACGGTGGGCCTGAATGGCACTGTGGGCGCTGTCCCCGCATGTCCCCCTTCCCCAACCCCGCATCCCTGGCTCCGTTGGGGGGTTCCGGATGAGGTTGCCCTTGTCCGGCACCATACTATGGGGGCTACTGTGGGCATTTTCTTTGGGTGGGCCACGTGATGCCCCGCAGGTGGTTGGGGGGTGGTATGGTGGAGGTTGATATGCGAGGGGTGAGGTGCTGGGGTGGTAGGGTGGAGAGTGGGTGCTGAAGTGCGGGGATGGCAGGGTGGAGAGTGGGGGCTGGGGAACAGTGTTGGTGGGGTGTGGGTGCCCATATGGCCAGTGTCACTCTGTAGAACCAGGGGAAAAGCTGGGTGGTCAGTGCAGCAATATGTCTGCCTTGTGGGCCAGTGTAACGGTGGTCTGTTTCAGGACACCGTCCCAGTCCCAAGGGGGGGTTCATTCTGTCCCATGGCCCGTCCCCAACCCCCAGCCAGCCCGGTCAGTGTCTGGCCTGGCAGCCCACAGTCACGCCTCTGCGTGTCCTACTTCCTCTCCCTGCCTCATCAGCCACGGCGCCTATTTCCCGATTTTTAAATGCACAAGTGAACCTCGCCTTCGGGAGAATCGTGAAGGCACCGGAGAATACTGGGTCAGGCCTGCTAATGAAATGTGAATGGTTTTTACTGTACATGCAGAGTGAAACACATTGACTCCACTGTCGAGGTTCCGGAGAATTACAATTTGGCACGAAACCCGTGCTGGCCATGATCCTGACATCTAAACCGATTCTCCACCCAATCGTCCTTCCCAACTTCGGCATTGGCCGATGGAGAATCCCATCTCTTACGTTCAGTACTCACTAAATCTGGTAAATGTAAGTTGGTAACAAAGAACTGCCTTTAGCAAACATCTATGACATAATGGTGATGCATAAAGATGATGCTGCCTGTAGCAATCACAAAATGATGTTTCTGAAATGCTAAGTTCTCTTTTTCAACTCTCAGCACAAGTCTTCAAGCATTTTTCTCATGAAAATAAATTGTTGAAAGCAGGGAGGCTTCGTTAGATCAATTGAGAAAACATGAATGCGGTAACTCTAATTCCATGAGGAGTCAATGCTTTACTTTTCCCTGTGTTTTTGCCCTGAAGCAGCGATGCCCGTATCCTGGGAAAACCAACGTTGCTCTGATGTCGGTGTATGTCACATATATTTCCTGAGTGAAAGGGGCTCCATACCAGTTTATTTTCCGCTGAAATGTTTTTTTATTATTATTACTTCATCAGAGTTACAAAGCCAGAGCTCAGAGTGTGGCTGGGGGAGAACCCCTAATCCAGCTCCTTGCCTGCTCCAAAAAACAATTCAAATTCAATTGAATCCAATTCATGGTCCCCATAAGAGAGACATACCAGATCCAGGCATTACACCTGATCCCACGCTCATCTTAGCCAAAAGGCCTAAGAAGCGATTCTCCTAAAATGTTTAATGGAAAAATTAAGAAATGTATTTCAATGTGTAAACGAAATGCAAGTTATGGTTGTCTATTAAATTAATCAATCGCAAAAGCTTTTCTGTCTTTTCCCATCAGATGCCTCTTCAAATTTTATTTGCGATGCCGTTGACTTATGATACAATGTAAAAGTTTAATCCTCTCCTGCCACTGCCAAAGAAAACTTAATTTTGAAAATTAATTTTGTTCTGTTTCCGCAGGGCTTCGCTGAACCATTCTCTCTATATTTTTATTAACTTCCAAGTTGATTCTGTCATTGGGAGGAATACCTCGGACTGCGATAGCAATCTGAAGGTTAAAGCATTAATCACCAATACAATATTTCACACATTAAAATGCTGCTGTAGTACGCATGCCAGTTTAATTCAATAAAGTGAAGCACGGGAGAAGGAATTTCCTGCTAAATAATCAGCCTCACAGACTCATCAAATTAAATAAAAGTCTATGTCATAATTAATCTCAAGAAAATAAATTATCCCAGCAGTAATGTTTCAAGTTGAAGAGGACACTCCATGACAGGATTTTCTCCAGACGTAATGTTATTTTTGTTGCTGCCAGGTTGAATGATTTTGAAGTGAAGTTGGCAGTCGTTGCCTTCTTCTTAACAGTTAGTCAATACAATTTTTCTTAAATGGAAGGGATGTTGCTTTGAGATTGTTTTTCATTAATACATTCATATCCAATTGAAGCCAGTATGGAATAAAGCCTTCGGAGTGCAGATTATTTTATTAACGTTTACGTTTTGCATCGACCCATCATGTCAAAATGTCATCAGGAAAGACTCACGCAGGGATTTTCCAGACCTTGTTGTTGGGGCGGTGCCCCCTCCCATCCCCACCATGGTGGGTTCCCTCGTAGCAGGATGGTTGAGTCATGCATGGGTGGCAACGGTAGCACAGTGGTTTGCAGTGTTGCCTCACAGTGCCAGGGTCCCGGGTTCGATTCCCGTCTTGGGTCACTGTCTGTGCAGAGTCTGCACGTTCTCCCCGTATCTGCGTGGGTTTCCTCCCGGTGCTCCAGTTTCCTCCTACAAGTCCCGAAAGACAGGCTTGTTAGGTGAATTGCACATTCTGAATTCTCCCTCTGTGTACTCGACAGGCGCCGGCGTGTGGTGACAAGGGGATTTTTGCATTGCAGTGAATGTAAGCCTACTTGTGACAATAATAAAGATCATTTATTTATACCAAGCCCATAGACATCAGTGAGACCGGAATAACCCACCAGTGGCCAATGGCGAGGCGCCTCCATCACCGGAAAACACGCTGCGGGGGTCTAGGAAATCCCACCCTTAATCATTTGAAGCTATTTCGTTTGGCAGTAAAAAATAATGGTGTTCCAGTGAAGGCAATGAAATTCACATGATTCTGAATATAAATCTATGTCATGGAATTCTGCTGAGTAACGATTGACTTACTCAATTTCAATATTAAGATTCTTACTTCATTTTGAAGCATGACTTCAACTATTCGCTGATTGGTGTCAGTAGAGTTCTCTCTGTCACTCAAGGTTGGCGGAGGCAATGTTTTCCCCCATGGTTGTTTGCGAGTTTGTCTATAACTCAAAAATGAATGGACGGATTTCAACGAGCTTGGAATGTACATAGGATATGTCCCAAGGAAGAACTGATTTGTTTCGATAAAGATGTGAATGCGGAACTTGGAATTTTTTAACATTGTTAAATCTGTTAACATTGGGAGAGAGAGCAAGTTGCCATTTTTTTGGAGAGTGTAGAATATTACGTGATTTGAAGGGTGAGATCTTCTGTCCGTTTACGGCCATTCTCCAGTCCCGTTGCCCTGAATGGGAGATTTGGCTGAGTGTCAAATTCACCATCCTCGATGGCAGCAGTAGTGGGGCGGACCTGCAACAGAGAATCCCGGTCAGAATGTCATTGATTCCTTCAGAATTTTGTGCATTGTCTCAATTGCTGTGGTGGAATTTGTCACACCTGTCAAAATGTGAGCAGAGTCGGGGCGGCACGGTGGCACAGTGGTTAGCATTGCTGCCTACGGCGCTGAGGACCCGGGTTCGAATCCCGGCCCTGGGTCACCGTCTGTGAGGAGTTTGCACATTCTCCCCGTGTTTGCATGGGTTTCACCCCCACAACCCAAAGATGTGCAGGATAGGTGGATTGGCTACACTAAATTGCCCCTTAATTGGAAAAAATAATTGGGTACTCTAAATTTTTTTTTAAATTTAAAATGTGAGCAGAGTCTTCAGAGCAGGATATTTGATGTTGATTGGCCTCCACAGAGAAATGGAGACTCTTAACAAAATATATATATTTTGGCAGTAACTTCCTTAAGGGAGAGCTGCATAATTGGAATAACATTAAGTTAACACTTGCTAATCTGTGACCGAACTCTATACATCTGCCTTTGGCCCATATCCTATATTATCTTTGGTTAACTAAAATCTATCTATCTCACATTTAAAATGAACACCAGTTATACTTTCAACCACTTTTGTGGGAGAGTTCCAAACTTCTCCCACCTTTTGAGTGAAGATGTTCTTCCGAACATCGCTCCTCCTGAACGGTCTGGCCCTAATTTTTAGACGATGAGTTTTAGAATCTCTAACCAGTGGAAATAGTTTATCTTTTTCTAACCTGCCTTTCCCTGTTAATTCCTTGAATACCTTGATCAGAACAGCCCTTCACCTTCTAACTTTGTGCAAAAACTGGTATAATTGGAGTAATCTCTCCTTGTAATTTAACCCCTGTAATCCAGGCATCATTTTTGTAAACCTACATTACACTCTCACCAAGGCAAAAATATCCTTCCTCAGCTGTAGTGCCCAGAACTGCTCACCATACTCCAAGTGGGGTCTAACCAGGGTTTTGCATAGAATAATGATATTCCAATGCAGAGAAGATTCTAAATTGATCATTGCTAGATATAAAACACAATTTTTCTGACCACAAATCTGATTAGTTGCAAGACCCGTTTCAGCTCTCAGGTATTGTTTGGGGTCAAGGAGAATGAAAGGCATTGAGCATAAGTTAGCAACTGTCCTCAGGGAAACTGGGAGTTAAGCTCCATTCTGCAGTGCTTCACATTAGGGCAGGTTAAATAAAAGAACATTACTATTTTGTACAGAAAAACCTAAGCAAGGCGTACCTGACACTTGCTCAGTACTGACAAGTTTCAGAGACATGTCCTGCAACAGCCATTAGAATACTGATTGATCTGTGCAACAAGCCTAAAGAATGTTAAAGGTGACCGTCAGGGATGATAGAATATCGCACAAACCAAAATAAAGTGAGATGTATTCAGTTGCCCTTGGGGCATGACTCATAATTGAATCAAACTGAATCGTTTCACCCCATTTTGTGCCTGAAAAACGACATAATGTGGTCCAATTTCTCTCTTGGTACCTCTAAGCTTAAGACCATTAGCATGGTAGCATTGTGGATAGCACAATTGCTTCACAGCTCCAGGGTCCCAGGTTCAATTCCAGCTTGGGTCACTGTCTGTGCGGAGTCTGCACATCCTCCCTGTGTGTGCGTGGGTTTCCTCCGGGTGCTCCAGTTTTCTCCCACAGTCCAAAGATGTGCAGGTTAGGTGGATTGGCCATGATAAATTGCCCTTAGTGTCCAAAATTGCCCTTAGTGTTGGGTGGGGTTACTGGGTTACGGGGATAGGGTGGAGGTGTTGACCTTGGGTAGTGTGCTCTTTCCAAGAGCCGATGCAGACTCGATGGGCTGAATGGCCTCCTTCTGCACTGTAAATTCTATGAAAAATTAAGTGAAGGCCATGTTTTTCAATTGGGAGTTGTGAGTAAATATCTCTCCTGCATGTGACAATATGTGTATTGGAAGAATAAGGAAGGGTTAACAATTTACTGTAACTACATCCAACCACTAGATGGCGATCAAGCGCATACACGTGGATCACGTGATACTCTTGATTCGGGGAGTAGGTTGGATGAGCTCTGTAGTTGGTATCACAGTTTTAGTCAACATGTAATCTTTTATATTTTGGCAAGCAAGCCAATTCTATTTAGTTTGTAGTGTAAATAAATTAGCTTTGTTCAAAACATAGCTTGATGTTCTTTGTGAGACACTACACTTCGAAGCCACCCTCATTAAGAAATCAAAGAACATCGCACTGCAGTGAATGATCATTATGCTGGTTGGAGAATTGAAAAATTACCAGGAGGAAAGGAAACTTGAAAATATCCAAGCACAGCCTTTATTCTGACTCTCCATGGAACTGTTTCAGCTTATCTTTTGTTCCTTACAGTTATGTGTTGGGTTGTTCAGGAACTTTGCTGCTCCTTAAACTCAGTAACTCTAATCGTATCAGTGTTTAATTATGTTGATGCACGATCAATTGCACGAAAGACTCAGATTGGTACAACTGTGGCTTTATTACAGTCAGATGCGTGGCCTCCTGCTGCAGCTGGCGAAATGGCTGATCAGGAGGAGGTCATGCATATTTATACTGCTCCTTGTGGGCGGAGCTAGCCGGCAGGGGCTACCGGCGAACCTGTAGTGCAGGTCCTACCTTACATCCACTAATACAGGTGCACACAGTGGATCACCACATATGTATCCCACAATTCCCATCTGTTACAACGCACAGAAGATATCTTCTGTCATGTCCTTTCAAGTTTCATCCACTCACTTAGCATAGTTGCTGACAGAATAAGCAGTTTACTGATAGAAATTGGTCTCAGCTTCAAATTCTTCCTTGCACACTGTTATGTCTCTTAAAGTTTCTATGGCAATACATTAGTATATCATTGTTTCCATCTTGCTCCCAATATCAAGTTGAGGTCTATTATTACTTTCATCTGTTATAATATTTTGAACCTGATTCTGCAGGATTTCTGTCCTCCTCAACGAAACAGCAGATAATAAAAACATTACATTTCGCTTAATGACTGCTGGATATTCCAAAGTGATTCACAGCAAATGAAAAAAATGTATTTGTTGCTAAAAGTAGAAACTGTTGAAGCTTTTTGTGTTGCAGTCATCAGGACAGATTAGCAAGCCTACCAATCGTCAAGGGGAAAACAATTTCTCTTCTTCTTGGGCAGTCGCTCAGCATCGAGAAAGGCTTGCTTCCCCTCCAGGGAGGTTGGTTGTATGGTGGCTGAAAAGTCCAATTCGGGATGTGCAGGCTCTGCTACAGGTTTGGCAGGTGTTGCTTGATAAGGTGCGGGGTAGGGGGGGGGGGGGGGGGGGGGGGGAGGGGGGGGCAGTGGAACCGCGGTCCTGCACTTTCCTTCCGCTGCTTACGCCTGGCCTCCGCGTGATCCAACTTACGACGCTCAAGTTGATTGGCACATTTGCGGATGCTTTTTCACCGGCTTGTGTATTCTATGGCAAGCTCGATTCCCACGTCAGTGGGGATTTTCCATTTATTCAGGAAAGCTTTTAGGGCATCCTTGGAACGTTGCCCTCATAGTGATCACTTGCCATTGCAGAGGTCGGTATGGAGCATTTGTTTTGGGAGTCTGGTGAAGGGCAAACGGACAATGTGGCCCATCCATCGCAGCTGGTTGAGCATGGCCAGCGCCTCGATACTGGGGATATTGGCCTTGGAGAGGATGCTTACATTGATACACCTATCCTGCCAGTGGATTTGCAGGATTCGATGGAGGTGATGTCTCTCCAGGGATTTGAGGTGTCTGCTGTACATTGTCCATGTTTCTGGTGCATACTGGAGGGCGGGACCACAGCCGTTCTTTTGACCATGAGCTTGCCGCTGGGTTCAAGGGCTTAGTCTTCAAATACTGAAAAGAAACAGCAGAGAAGAAAAGATTTGTACTTACCTTAATCACTGCTGGATATTCCTAAGTGCTTCGCAGCAAATTAAGTAATTTTATTTGTTGCCAAAAGAAGAAAACATGCTGTTGAAGTTTTTGCCTTGCACACATCAGGAAAGATTTGCTAGAATGCCAATAGTTAAGGAAAAAACAATTTATACTGCATGAGAAGAGAGTGCTGATAGTTTGCCATATAAATTGCTGTTCTCGTCACTGCTGGTATTCTTGTTAACTGTCCTGATGAGTGTAAGGTGAAAAGCTTCAATGGCATGTTTCCTTTTCAACAATACTAAAGTTGTGTATTCCCAACGGCCTACTTTTTTAAGTGCAGTCTCAGTCATGTCAAATGCAGCAGCTAGTTTATGAACAGCAAGCTCCCACAATCAACAATGTAAAAATAAATAGGTAATCATTTTTTGTCATGTTGCCTGAGGCATGAATATTGACCAGGACACTGGGAACATCTCCTCTGCTCTTCCTCAAAAGCAGCTCTGACAATGCAACACCCACTCAGCTGGAGTGCCAGGCCGGATTTTTGTGTTAAGTCTTGGGGTGGGATTTTCCAGCCCTTCCTGTTGGTGGGATTTTCCGACCCAGCTGAGGGCGACCCCCACCACCCCATACGCAACGGTACAGGCGAGCCACGCAAAATGGTGTAGACAAGATGTCGCTAATGGCGAGCCACCTCCGCCACTGGGAAAACTGCTGTGGGGTGGCTGGAAAACCCCCTTCAGTGGTTCTTGTGCCCAGCACCACTACAAACACCCCCACTCCCACCCCCTTCCCTTCCCTTCCACACCTCGGGCTGTTTCCAGTGCAGCATTTTCTTGCATTGCCATGATGAAAAGTAAAGCCTTGGGAAACAACTTGTTGCTAAAGCAGAAATAAATTGGGTCATTTAAATGTAAGTGCATTAAGGGAGACACTGAAATAAATAAATTAAGCTAAGTATCATTATTTTCTGTTTGAATATTATGACATAATAAATAACACTTTTTATCAGCCCTGGTTAGCATGTCGTGGACTGAGAGATATATGGATATCAAATGTCTTTATGTTACTCAAATTGCATCCATAGTTCCTTGTCTCATTAACAGAATGCATCAGTGTAATGTTTCCCTAAGTGATGCCTCAAATAATGCTTTTGCATGTTCAGGATTGTAACCAAACAGAATGGTGATTTTTTTCCACACATTTAGACAGTCACTTGCAATGAAGAGTAAGAGTACTCTTCCGACAGCAGCTATTTTCAATGAAGATGGAGTTACCCTAAAGCCAGCGATCTGCACAGAGCTGTGACAACAAAGGTAATTACCTTGATTTTCCAGGACGTGTAATGAAGTTGTCATTTGTCTCCATTAATGTCGAATAGAGAAGCTGCCTTCCATTTTATTTATTAAAAGCCTGCATGTCAATGCAACTTGAGTAGCTAATATCACATTACAACAAGAAGTAAATGCAAAATGGAAACCAAAAAGGTTCAATGAGCAGTCTGAGGATAAACATTGATAATCAGCTTGTTACAATTGCTCAAATGGAGGGCGGCAAATGGCACAGTGGTTAGCATTGCTGCCTACGGCGCTGAGGACCCAGGTTCGAATCCCAGCCCTGGGTTACTGTCCGTGTGGAGATTGCACATTGTTCCCTTGTCTGCATGGGTTTCACCCTCATAACAGAAAAGATGTGCAGGGGAAGGTGGATGGCCATGCTAAATTGCCCCTTAATTGGAAAAAAAAATAATTGGGTACTCTAAATTTTAAAAAAAATAATTACTCAAATGATAATGTTCCTTGCCTTTTTATGTAAGTGCAATATAATATTTTTTCAGCATTTCAGATGTCTAATTAACATATCAAACATATAGTGATCTCATTTCTATTGAACATCAATGTAAGATTGGTTACATTGGAATCGGCGGGGGCGGGAATTGCGCCGCGCCGGTTGGCAGGCCCCACGCGGCAATTCTCCGGCCCGCGATGGGCCGAAGTCTCGCCGCTATCAGGCCTCTCCTTGTTGATGAGAGCAGTGTTTCATGAAGGATGAACAAAAAGCAAACATTTCAATGTGCATTCCCATCTTTCCCCTACGTCATCCCATCCAAGTGTCCATCTGAGTCCTCTGCAGAAGCACTTGTGTGTAGTCTCTCCTTCTGGAGAGCTGACACCCGCATAGTTACTTCTCCCTGTCCTAGTTCGAGTCCATTGGTTCCTGGTGGCTCGCCATGTTCAAATCTCACCCCTCTTTTTACCGTTAAAGTTTATGTGGCTGTGAGCATGGGATCTATTGACAGTCTTACTTCTTTATGAGTCTTCCAATGCTTTTGGAATTCAGACCCTCCCTCGCCCCAGTTGTTTACCATGTGGCAGTTATTGTGTACATGACAGGCTAAAGGTGCAGGGGGCGTTGGGAAAGTGGAGGAGCAAAGGGTGAATGCTTAAGCCATCTGCAGATTATAGGTCAGGCAAAAATTGGGAGATGGGGAGGAAGTAAAATGTGGGAAGGCGGATGAAGTCGGAGCACACCATCATCTTCAATGGTTTCAACCCGGGCATAGTCTCAGTCTTGGCCATTCCAATGATGGCCATCACTGTCTCTTCCATGTGGGTGGGGACCTGCATCCCTGTCTGTCCTCTAACAGTTAGGTGGTGTTATATTTGTCTACACACCACCTGTCCTGTAGCAGTTAGAGAACTGTGTCTCTGAGTATCTTGCAATATGTTTGTGCAATGTGGCTGTCACGGCTGAAGAGTTTGCAGTGTGTGCAATCTACACTTACATCAGAGCTAAGTGGGTGAGAATGGGGTGAGGCAGTGATTACTGGCATGGGTCATGGCTGATACAGACTGGTGGTAGGTGAGTGAAAGGATGTGCAAAACATTTAAAAAAAAAAAATCATTTATGGGTCGTGGACGTCGCTGTCACGGCCAGTATTAATTGCCCATCCCTAATTACCCTTGAACTGAGTGGCTTGCTAAGCTATTTCAGAGGGCATTTTAAGAGTCAGCCACATATAGGATTACCTTCCCTGAAAGAACATTTGTGAAACAGATGAGTTTTTACAACAATTGCCAATGGTTTCATGGTCATCACAAGACTTCTAATTTCAATTATTTTTATTGAATTCAAATTTCACCATCTACCATGGTTGGCTTTGAACCAAGATTCCCAGAACATTACCCCGGGTCTCTAGCCCGGTGATAATTGCACTGCGCCACTGATTCCAGTTGTGTGAGTCTATGGAATATGAAGGTGAATCCACTGATCTTGACCACTCATGTGAGGTCATTGAACTTTTTTATGCCCGACATCAAGTTCGTCAGATTTAAACGGCTGAAATTGCCTGTGGCATCTATCTCCTTCCACTGCCTTTGCAGTCTGTCTGGAGAGCCTCTTAGCCCCCTCAATGAAGACATGCTCCCTCCTTCTGTCCACTTCCTGTGCCAGAGAGCCCGGGACAGGCTCTCTGACTTCTTGCATCACTTTCACTTCTCTTCCTGTTCAGAGGCTTTTTTTCAGAGCCAATTCTAGCAGCTGTTTCAACCAAGATGTACCTCACTTTCCAGGGGTGCAGGCTAGCTTTTTTTTAAAGTATTTTTATTCAAAATTTTTACATCATAAATAACAGAAAAGAAAAATAGAAATAGAAGAAAAAAACCCACCCCTGAACAAAACAGTGAAACAGCGAAAATAAAAAAACAACTAAACAAGGCAATGTACAATGAACCATAACCAATAAACAATAATAGATCCCCAACCAAACATGAACAAACGCCCCCCCCCCCCCTCCCCCCCCCCCCCCCCCCCCCCCCCCGGGTTGCTGCTGCTACCGACCATCCCCTAACGCTCCGCCAGGAAGTCGAGGAACGGTTGCCATCGCCTGAAGAAACCCTGCACAGATCCCCTTAAGGCAAATTTCATCTTCTCCAATTTAATAAACCCTGCCATGTCATTAATCCAGGATTCCACGCTTGGAGGTCTCGCATCCTTCCACTGAAGCAGAATCCTTTGACGGGCTACCAGGGACGCAAAGGCCAGAATACCGGCCTCTTTCGCCTCCTGCACTCTCGGCTCATCTGACACCCCAAATATTGCAAGCCCCCAGTCTGGCTTAACCCTGGAGTTCACCACCTTTGATAGCGTCCTCGCTACAACCCTCCAGAACTCCTCTAACGCTGGGCATGCCCAGAACATGTGGGTATGGTTTGCAGAACCCCCCGAACATTCACACACCTATCCTCACTCCCAAAGAACCGGCTCAGCCTTGCCCCGGTCATATGTGCCCTATGCAGTACCTTAAATTGTATCAGGCTAAGCCTGGCGCAAGAGGAGGAAGAATTCACTCTTCCAAAGGCAGTTGCCCACATATCCTCATCGATCGGCTCCCCCAGTTCCTCCTCCCACTTACCTTTTAACTCCTCCACCGAGGCCTCCTCCTCCTCCTGTATGGGTGCAGGCTAGCTTTAAGTGCAGATGCCATTGAACCCCCTGCTGACTTCTGCAGCCCCTCAGTGTTAAGTTGGTGCTGTACAGGACTATTATTTTAAATTGGCAGGCAGCTTGCAATTTGCAGGCTGTCTGCATTGCTTTGAAAGGGCACAGGTTAATCATGCATTGCAACCTCTGCCTCCAATTGCTGTCTGAATTAAATTTTTACCTCACAATTTCTAAATTTGCAGGTCATATCAATTTGGTATGGGGGAAGGGCAATACCATGGAGAATGACAACAAATTACAAGAAGACGTTAATAAAGTTACAGAATCGACTTGGTGTTAGCAAATTAATTTTAGCATAGATAAGTGTGAATATTACATTTTCTAAACACAAATAATGAGTTCACCTATTATGTGGAAAGTATGAATCTAGATGAGGCAGAGGAGCAGAGGTATGTGGGAGTGTAAATACACAAATGATTAAAAGTAGCATCGCAGGTTAATGTGGCTATTCAAAAAAAACAAACAAAGCAGTAAGCTTTATATCTAGAAGGACAGAATTGTAAAGTAGAGATTCTATGCTCATCTTCCATTAAACTTTGGTTGGGCGATACTTTGAGGACAATGTGTAGCTCTGGTTGTCATCTTATATGGCAGCAATGAAGAGGATACAGACAAGGGATGCGATTCTCCCACGCGTTGCACCCGGTGCCTATCCCATTAAGTTGAGTGCACCGTGGGAGAGGTCAGAAAAGAGTTTTGCATTGGGATTCGGGCCGCACACGATGCAGCTGACCCGCTATGCACAGTTCCTGGTATTCACCACCAATCCCCTCACCAGCATGAACCCCAACCTCTCCTCTGCACACCGATTTGAACTTTGCTGACGAATGAGATCCTCCACCTTGGCTACCACTGCCAGGTTGGGAACTCCACCACCTATCATCAATCTTTCTCAGGTGTTTCTGGCCCTCTTCTCCCATGATGATATTTGTAGATTAATGAACCATAAATTTGAACGGATCAGCCACTGAGGTAGGTTCCCATCATCTCTGGTGCTTCTGTACTGCGGAATGCGACACTGCTCCCCTTGGAGGTGCCATTGTTAGTCAATACACCACGGCCTTCCCAAGAGCCTGGAGGATGCTGGTACTATAGTTGGCATTGTGGGTATGTGTGGACTAAATATCCACACCCCTTGCAGACACCTCTGAGGCACGCCGCATGCCTACCCTCCCATAGAGCTGCATGCACATTGACTTTTATCTTCCTTGCTCATCCTTGTAGAACAGAGAAGGTCATTCATCCTTTCTCTACACCGTGGCCAGGTCCTAGAAACAACCCTTTGGCTGCTAACTGCCTCTGCCACCTCTTTGCAGGAACTCTTGGTTAGATATGGAGGGCTCCACTTGCCATCCTGTGAGAGGAAATCTTCACACCACTCACTGGCAGCGTGGAGGAGAACTCCTCTGCCATTGTTTGAAGTACTCTTTGAGGTTCTCTGCTCAGCCTCCAGTGACTCACGCTCAATCAGATGCAACAGGACTGGCAGGATCATGGCAGCCTGTTTGACTGCAGCTTCATTTTACTCACTGACTTTTCTGTTCTGTCTGCACTTCTGCTGCAGTCTAGCCCACTTGTGCAGACTGACACAGCTGTAGTGTTCAATAGATTATTTCATCTGTGTTTGATTGTGCTTGACTGGCAACTAATTACTTAAGACTGTAAATGAGGCTCATGATTTAAGTACTGACAGCACAGAGAATTTTCCAGAAAAGACCATGGGGCGCGATTCTCCCAGACAGGGAGAAATCGTAAGGCTGGCGTCAAAACCGGGCGGGTTTGACGCCAGCCTCCCCCTCCCCGACCGGGAACCGATTCTGGTCCCCGGTCGGGGCTAGTATGCCGCGGCCGTGAACTCCGGCTTAATGAATTTCGTTAAGCCCGCTTGCCAGAGTTTGCGCCGGCTGACGCGTCACATGACGTCAGCCGCGCATGCGCGGATTGGAAGACTGCGAAGTGATACAGCGGGGCGGCGGAAGGACAAAGAGTGCGCGGGAATCGGACCCGCTGCCCGCGATCGGTGCCCACCGATCGCGGGCCCATGGCACCCTTGGCACGGCCGTGGTACTGCCGTGCCAATCGGTGCCATCGTTGCCAAGATCGGGACTTTACGGCCGTTTTTACGAACGGCGAGACCAGGTGTGTTTGCCGTTCGTAAAAACGGCCGTAAAGGGCTTGGAATTTGGCCCATCGGCCAGCTGAGAATCGCTGCTGGCCGTAAAAAAACGGCAGCAGCGATTCGTGTCGGGAGTTGGGCGTGGGGGGGGGGGGCGAATAGCGGGAGGGCGTCGGACTAGCGTGGCCGTAAAAATTTACGACCCCCGTTATTCTCCGCACCGTCGTGAGTACGGAGAATTGCGCCCCATGTGTGTTGAAATCCTGTAAGTTCTGAGATATTTTAAAGTTTTTCAATTAAACTGTTCAGATTTAGAACTAGAGTCATCTTGTCATTGCGCTGAGGTAAATAAGATACACAACAGATCAGTGATTACATCACAAAAAATGGTCATAAGAAACATTTGATTTTACTAACTCCAGGATCCTCTGTGGGATTCTTTGTTAGTAGGATCCTCTGCTTCACTGGCAGCTCACCCACGCCCATGGGTTTCCAGACGGTGTGGGATGGTCACAATGGAAAATCCCATTGGCCAGCTGCAGGAACAGAGAGCCTCGCTGCTGGCGGGGGCGTGCTGTGCCATGCTGGAAAACGGGAATGGTGGGACTGAGAAACCCGCCCCCTCTCTTTCATTTCTGGAAGATCCTCCCATGTATTGGGGGCAATGGATTTCAGGGTTAAAGACCTATATGTTCACTATGAGGACGGACAGTCAAATGTAGTAGCAATCAGAAAGCAATAATTGCCTTGGAGCAGAAGTCAACAAAATACTCGAGCAGCTTGCAGAAGATATGTCCACATTTGAGAACACAGTAAGTGCTCTCAGAAATTACCCTGGACCAAAGAAAAGTGTGATGATTGAATCATATAAATTCTGTCATAGATTCCATGGAAATGGTGATCCCAACAAACAGTTTATGGCAGTGTTACAGAAGTTGGCTTCTCCATCTAAATTTGGAACAATAACCAATTAACTAATTTGTGGCTAAATCATTGAAAAGGCTTCAATTCCACAAATTCGGGAATGTCTCCTCATGCAAGGTGATGATTTAAGCCAAGAACTTGACAGTTCAAATCAAACCTGCCATGTTAGATGCCAAGAGCAATGCCTCCTCGGACTCAGAGTCACCAACACAGTTAGCAGGCGATCTCAGTAATTGTATCAACGTTTCCCCCCATCATCACAGTCAGGTACCTTCATACTAATTCTCAGATTGTGGAAATGCGTACTGAGTCACAACAACATGTTGGGCTTGAAAGAAAAATTGAACCATTTTGCAAAGGCATCATCAAAGAATAGGATTTCATTGGTTTGACATGTGGAAGAGTCTATTCCTGAGAGTGATGCACAATAGGGACAAAGGAAACTCACCTTTCAAACAGATAGTTCAAATGTCTGCACATTAAATGATCTACAGCCAGGACAAATCTTTCAGGAAAGGATTTGTTCACAGAAATGTATACGAGAACCACAAGAAAATATACTCAGAAGAGAGACCATTCAAATGTGCTGAACGTAAGAATTTATTTCACACTCCCTTCTCCCTGAAGAGACACCTGCTGATAAACAATAGTGAACAGATTTTCAAACGCGATCTATGTGACAAAATCTTTGTGACTCTGTCTGTGTTTAGGAGGCATAAAAAGACACATACTGGCGAGAGGAGACGATGTGTCCATATTGTGGCCAGAAATTTGCCAGCAATGCAACATTGCATGTGCACATTTGATGAAAGTCCTACCAATATCTCTACTGTAAAAATGCTTTCATTAAAAATGATGGATGAAAGTTTTATATTAGAACACACACATGGAAAAAACCTTACCAGTCCTTATAATGTAACAAGCTTCAGTCAGAAGACAGACCTAGTTGAACATGTGAAGACACCAGCCAAACATAGAATTGGTCATAACCTTTGTCCATGCTCAAAGCTGATTCTATGTTTGCTCAGGATTTCTCCACAGCTTCGATTCCTGCTGAGCAACAATTAATTGGCTGACTACTGCATAATTACGGTATGGAGGCAGAGTGGTTAGCACTGCTGCCTCAGAGCGCCAGGCACCCAGGTCCAATTCCGGCCTTGGGTGACTGTATGGAGTTTGCACTTTCTCCCCAAGTCTGCATGGGTTTCCTTCGGATGTTTTGCTTTCCTCCAAGAATCCAAAGATGTGGATGTTAGGTGGATTGGCCATGCTAAATTGCACTTTAGTGTCCAAAGATTAGATGGGGCTACTGAGTGGCGGAGATGCAGCTCAGGAGTGGGCCTGGATGGGGTGCTCTTTTGGAGGCTCAGTGCAGACGTGGAGGGGGATGCAAAGTGGCCAACACTGCCAAAGTTTGCTGACAGTCATGCCACTGGCCGGGAGGCTTCTGTCAGGGCTGGGGGAATTAGCAGGGGGTGGGGGGGGGGGGGGGGCAGGAGGTGGGCAGTGGGGTCAGGGTGGACGGGCACAGAGCACCATTGTTGCAGCCTGCAAGGCAGCCATACAGCTGCGCACGCCGCTGACTGCCCACTGCGAACGTAGGGCCACAGGTCATATGGGTGTCTCCTCAGGGCACCCCATTATGTGCCCTCTGGCCCCAGCGGACCGATCAGCATAATGGGCACGCTCCAGCGCAACCAGTGCCATCTTGCTGGCTGGAATGAGTGTTTGGGTATTGTAGTGTGCATGCACGGCTGCAGCCTGTCAACCTCCCACGAGTCAATCACGGACCCGGCGAATCCCGCACCGTTTCTCAATGGAACCGATTGAGTTCGACATGGCGCCGGTGCTAGCCCCTCCAGGTTCAGCGCCAGTTTTGCTGCCATGCAAGTCCACAAATCCTGCCCCAGTGTCAACACTTAGTCTCAGGAAGGAGGAATCCCGCCTCTTGTACTTTCTGTGTGATTCTATGTAATACATGTTGATAATTGCAAATGGCAGGAGCAATATCACCTTGGTCACAAAGGTGTAATGTAGGAGTGGAAATGTCTCTATTTTTCTGAACTAATTTATTTATTTTGGTGAAATAGTTTATCACTTGAAAGCCACACTCTTTGGAAAAATGACAATGCTTTACACTTCAGGGAGACAATCGCACATGTGGAGCAGATTGTGAGAAAAGTCAATAAAAGTTGAGAAACATATTGAATACCACAGGACTGTAGGAATCCGATTAGTAGCATTGAAAGGATTTCACAAAAAAGAACTGACCACAATATTGAAAGATCTAAGCATATTGGTGAGAGAAAACAAACTCCTGCGGGAGAAACATCCGAGATGTTTGATGAGCTTTCAATACTTTTTTTTTTCCCAAAAATCTTCCACCACAGTAAAAGTAGTTAACGCCCTGCAAAATGGTATGGTAGGCATCAAACTCAGTTCCGAACTGAAAAAGGCTCTGAAGCAGAGTCCGTGGGGACTCAAATCGTTCACTCTGTTTCTCTCTCCACAGATGGTGCCAGGGCTGCTGATTTTCTTCAGCATTTCCTGTTTCCCTTTCCCTTTTTAAAGTAATTAATATGCACAAATTCACGGTTTCGAGGTCCCAGGTTCGATCACGGATCTGGGTCACTGTCCGTGTGCAGTTTGCACATTCTCCCCGTGTTTGTGTGGGTTTCGCCCCCACAACCCAAAGATGAGCAGGATAGGTGGATTGGCCATGCTAAATTGCACATTATTTGGAAATAATATGCACAAATAAAAAAATAATATGCACAAATAAAGTTTGATGTTGCACAGTTTCAATTCATTATCTTAAATTGTCTAACAGCACAACATCTGGAAGACACTTTCCCCACTTCCAATGCATGTATGGTCTCCATTAATACATCTGTTTTCATTTTCCAATAATGTTTTCCAGCTTGAATTGCTCCTCCAGTGGAGTACAGGTGGAAAATTGTCCACAATGGTTGACGTGTTCAATATTCAGTCCTCCTCAGTTTCTATCAACTAATTTCTGACTAGATTTTTTCTTCAATTACATAAAAGAGATCACTGTTTCATTCCAACTTTACTCAATTTGTGTGCAATTGCATAACTCAGGGGAGTCACATATGCAACACGCAGCGCAAATACTCATCTATGTTGCCAGATCCTCCATCAATACATCAGACACATGGACTGCTTCAAAAGATGAAGAGATGTGCCATTTATAACATCTAGTTGTCAACCACTAACATACTCTCAAAAGGAGGAATATGATGGTGTCATTGAAATGTAACCGGGGAACAATCAGATGCATATTTATACAGTGCAAAACCTTGCAATCAGAATCTGCTGCATAATTTATGCTAATTGTTTTAGCTGCATAATAAAAGGCTAATTTGGTAATTCCATTCACCTATACAATAAGATTGATGTGTTAATCTTCTGCTGTGAGATGCTTTCTGGTGCTAATAATTCTGTAGTTCTCCTGCAACCATTACCCACATGACAGTAAGCATGGAAGCTTTGAAAAAATAAAGCAAGGAAATTTAATAAAACATAATCGGATGAGAGATGCCCAGGAATGGGTAGATATCTGCCTTGAGGCAGCAGTTGCTAGTATTCAAAAGGTCCCAACGTGATGCGTCTCTCCCTAGCAACAAGTTACCACAAACACAGTTAATGCAGAACGTAACCCTCATTCCAAAGTATACCTACAATACCTGGGGCGGAATTCTCCGGCGTCAATCCCGCCCCCGCCGTGTCCTGAGTTCTCCACCCCCGAGATTCGGCGGGGGCGGAAATTGCACCGCGCCAGTCGGCGGGGCCCCCGCGGCGATTCTCCGGCCCACGATGGGCCGAAGTCCCGCCGCTGACAGGCCTTTCCCGCCGGCATGGTTTAAACCACCTCTGGTACCGGCGGGATTGGTGGCGCGGGCAGGCTCTGGGGTCCTGGGGGGGGTGCGGGGCAATCTGACCCCTGGGGGTGTCCCCACGGTGGCCTGGCCTGCAATCGCTGCCCACTGATCAGTGGGCAGGCATGCGCCATGGGGGCACTCTTTTTCTTTCACCCCGCCTGGCGGAAGAGACACCCTCCCCTGCGAATGCGCCAGTATGACGTCAGCAGCCGCTGAAGCTCCGCGCATGCGCAGACTTCTGCCGGCTGGTGAAGGCCTTTCGGCCCTGGCTGGTGGGGCGCCAAAGGCCGTTCGCGCCAGCCGGCGGAGAGGAAGCCACTCCGGTGCAGGCCTAGCGCCTCAATGTGCGGGCTTGGCCCCTAAAGGTGCGAAGAGTTCCGCACCTTTGGGGAGGCCCAACGCCGGAGTGGTTCACGCCACTCCGTCCCGCCGGGACCCCCCGCCCCACCGGGTAGGGGAGAATTCCGGCCCTGAACTCTGTTAGACCTCCCCATTCCCCCAGCAATACCCAAATTAATTAGCCAGCTTATAGTTACCATGCAATACATTGATGATACTCGAGTCTGGGAAATGTATTTTCTCGGTCCAGCAAAAATATTTAAAACTGCCATTACAAAGGCTTTCTGCACTGCCTTAGCTCTAAGACTTTGGAGGCTTTTTGATGCAAACTGGTTTCTAGGCTGCTAGCTAAAAAAATAGCTTCTCTGCTTCTGAGGCTGTTTGGTACCAACAGCCTGGCTTCTGATTGTCCGGCAAATTGTACCTTTGTTACTCTTTGATTATTCCTTCCGTGTATTCAACTGTCTGCTCTTACCAAGTTCCTTCACTGTACATTGACATATGTACACCTCATTGATCATCCCAACCCTCAACGGGCAGTTTCTCCTCATAAGCCATTCATATTTTATTCTTCTCTAAACTGTCTTTTAAACTTGTTACTGGGGAGAGACACATCTCATTGGGTCTTTTGAATACTGGCTGTTGCTGCCTGTAAGCAAATCTCTACCTGTTTCTGGACATCTCTGATCCTACTTTGTTTTCCTAAATTTGTTTTACTACTGTTTCTAGGCAGATCCATGAAAGTATTCTTGTCCAGGACCCTTGCTCCAGTCGATTGATAGACTTCAACTTTGAATCAAATCACTTCTTTCTGAAACACAATATAAAAAATCCCAATGCTTAACTACTACCAGTGAGGTTCTATCATACACTGCATCAGAACTCCATTCCACGAACCACCAAAAACTCTGTGAGATGCAGTATCAAAACTCTGTTCTACAAAAGAGATCAAAACTCTCAGTTTGGTCTCAAATTGCACCTGTTAAGAGATGAGGTGACCAGTCTCCCTCATTGTGGATCCCGATGTCCCCTCTGCGTTCAGAACCCAGGGCACAGCTTCTTACGCTGACTATTCCTGCAAGTTTTCGCTCCTGAAGTATATTTGCCTCTCCTTTTTATACAGCTCTTGTTCATCCATCCAGTCACATCCTCACAGGAGAGCAAATCAATCAATGTCTTTGAGTCATGAGAGTCTTGACTCTCTCAGGAGTCATATTTCTTCTCAGGAGCATTACACACAGGGGTCTGTGTTAATCACTGTCAGTCTAAGACATAGCAACAGCTATTGTCCAACCAACTCCTGTGCTCACTCCCTGGCTGCATATCCTGGTCTTCACTGCAAGCCCCCCACAGCTTTTGTCAGTTGATGCAGCATTAGCCTTTTTAACCATCGTGCTTTGCTGGCATACTCACATTGCTGGTGTCTTTCTGCATACCCACCTGGCTACCTATGTATACAAGTATATGTTTATATGAGTATATGTATATATCTGTATACATGTGTATATGAGTGTATCTATATATCTGTATCTATGTATCTGTATGTACATATGTTTTATACAGATAAACATCACTTTGCCTCAACCATTGATGAATACATTTTTCAGCAAAATTTCAAAATAAGAAATGCACAAACATTAAAGCCATTTGCTTTGCAAAGTAAGTGACATTTCTGTGTATCCAGCAGGATAAAGGTTAATGCAGTCCTGACGAAAAAAATGTTATTTGAACGCTAAATGGAGGTTTTATGTCATCTTTAAGATACGAATGCCAATAGAAATTTCCACATGCCAACCTACAACAGAGACTGATCAACATGGAAGAGATGGAGATTTCACTTCTGGAGCAGGCAGAAAATTGACAGCCGCTGACTCATGCCTACAATTCAATTTGCAGCCACCGTGTAGTGCAGATAGGGTTGCGAGGCCAATGGCTTTCATCTAATAATATGTCAGTGGAGCACGAACAGTAGCAAACTTTGGAGTATATTACCAACAAATTATGGACTGTGATAAGTAGAAGTCCAGAAATGTTCAACAAAGTTTGCAAGAAAATGTGATGGAATCTTTTCTGAGTTGTATTGCCTGATGAATTAAAAATTAAAATTATGGACCCTTGGCATCATCTCTCCGGTCATCTCCCACTACCTGTGTCACTCACCCACCCTTCGACCATGGACATGTCCCCGGAGCCGTGCCTCATCCCCTGGGTGTTCGGATGTTGGCTGCTGCGGTATGGTGTTGCCTCCTGCTGTGTTCAGGCACAGTATCCAGGCAGCAAGGTGTGATTGGGATGGTAGGCAATGAGCTGCACATGCTACATGGCCCGCCGACATACGGGAATCAATTTGGCTTGTGTGAAGTGCTCACTTCACCATTATTGCCAATTCCCTATTCACAATAGCCTTCAGCGGCACAGCCGTAGGCCTCAGCAGTCTGTGGGGGTTATGGGTGGTTGGTGTGGCAGGCGGGCAGGGACAAGTGTTGTCCCCGGAATGGGTGCACACGATCCAGCGGTTGGCATGCTGGTGCTGCACACGGTTATCTCCATGTTACCACCACCACCCCAAGGTGGCCCACCCCTCTGGAGGAACCCCCCCTGCCGAGATCTGGGGGTGGCAAGCCCTGGGCTCTTTGCCTGTGAGCAAAGATGGTTACTCACCTCCTCGTCTCCCCACAGAAGCCCTTCCGCCAGGTTCACGTTTTTCAAAAGGAATAGTGATTGCGGCAGTGTGACCACTTGCTGGGGGCGCCGCTGAATGGTGGGAGGCCGGTGGATATGGAGTGGCTCTTGTTCATTGTATGGAAATAGGGCTTAAGTGGTGATAATTGGTTTCTCACCACTCTACGACGGGATCCTGATTTCGGCTGGGGGATCAGGTCGGTTGCGTTGCAAACTGTTATGCGCCTGGTGCGGTTGTTTTTGGCCTCTCCCGCTCTTCACCGGCCTCGTTTTGCTCGAGCCACAGCGTGGGATTCAGAACTCAGCCCAGAAGGGGCAGGACCAAACGGTGCTCGCAAGGGAGGTCATAAATTTACTAGACATCCAACAGCCTCCCTTGATTCTCCGGCCTCCACAGAGAAGCTGCAGCTGGCCGCCGATCAGTGCTAGTCCACAAGAATGTCGACCGGGTGGAACGGCACCTGTGTGGTCTCCTGGGCTATTGGAGACCCTTGAGTAGTCAGGGATAGTGTAGGATGGCTCCCTGGCTCTCCCCCTGGAATTTGGACACTTTGGTAAAGACAAGGGCCATGCCCATGAAAGGAGGGTGGAGGGGAGTTTCAAGGATAGGGGTATGCAAGGTAGGTAATAAGGGACCTCCAGGAGGTTTGGCAGGGGGGTGATGAATGTGGGTCCTGGAAGGGAGGAAGTGCTGTAAGGGGGCTTGGGGGGTCCCAAAGAGGGTGGCCCTCAGGGACAACATAGCAGAGTGTTCTCACTTGAGGGTGTGTCGGGTAGTGCCCATATATGTATGGGGGGAAACATTGCCTATGGTGGGGGTGCGGGAGACTCACAAGCTCAATTAAAGATCGAGGCACCCATTCAAAATGGCGGCCAATTTCGCACAGTTCAGCACCCCGGTGCTAAACAAATTCACAATGAGATTCTTCTCACCGCAACTCCCCATTGTAGCGAGAAATCGAGCCCCATTTTTAAATAGTGTGCCGATCTCCAAGGCCTCAAAAAGAATCACCCCCCCCCCCAGACTGTGTGCAACATAGGAGGTTCCCCCACCCCCGCACAAACACCTACACCGGCCAATTCCGGCCCACTCGCATGGACACAAAAAATGCCAGCCTGGCACCCTGGCAATGCTAATGCCCCACCCTGACAGTGTCCCTGCCAGCTGGAAATGTCACCTGGGCACCTTGGCAGAGCCAGGATGGCACCCAGGTGGCGCTGCTATGGTGGCAGGCTGGCACTGTCAGGGTGGGGCATTAGGATAGCCAGGTGGCAGTGCCAATGTGCCCAGATAGCACTAGCAGTGCCAGGGCACCACCCTGCCTAAAAGGGATGCAGCTGTAGGCCTCCAATCCTCTTGGAGACCCCCACGAGTGCCGTTCCGTCTGGTCCCCATTTGTGGGGATCAATACCAAACGGTGCTTGCCCGAGATCCCCGGCCCACCACCGCCAGTCTGGGCCCTCTCCTGCCGATTGTGGGAGAGCTTTTCCTGAGGAGACAAAGAGAGGGCATCATTAGCCACAGGCATTGTTCACAATGGTGGGAAGGGGTGTGTGAAGGGAGGGTTGGGGGAAATTGAAGAGTGAGTGGAGTGGAGGGAAGGTTGGAGGTCGCATGGAGAATTGTGGTGTGAATGCTCCTTTGTGAGGGGTGGGGGGCATTGATATCAATCCAGAAACTCCCAGAAACGCCCACCAAAAACGAATTCTGAAATTTTTTGGGAGAATCGTGCCCTTCGAAGTTTAGTTTGCATCGGGGAGCTGGGCTCAGAGTTCGAGCTGCCGTTATGAAAGTGTGCCTTGAAACTCTAAATGAACTTTTGGGTCCCCACAACCCCCACCCATCGGCAATGTTATCCCCCTCCACACATTGTCCGCAGTACCCCACACCCTCAAGTGAGGACACCCCGCTATGGGGTCCCTAGGAATCCCCTCTTCAGGCCCCTCCCTTCGAGGAATCCCACCTGTCACACCCTGGAGGCCCCTACTTGTCTGCCCTACACACCCCCACCCTTCAAACTGCCTCTCAACCCTCTTTTCATGGGCATGGCCACCCTCAGGCCTTGACCCATGGCAGTGCCACCCTGGCACATAGGTACCCTTGCACTGCCACCCTGGCACCCAGGCAGTGCTCCAGCCAGCTTGGAGCACTCTGGAAGCATCAGGGTGACAGTGCCAAGGTGCCAGCTGGACAGTGTCTAGGTGCCTATAGCCACACAGGAGCCCTGAATAGCCTGGGAGAGGTACCGGGTGGCATTCTGACTGGTCCGCATTCTTGTGGACCAGCACTGATCGGTGGCCGGCTGCAGCTACCCTGGGGAGGCCAGAGAATTGAGGTAGGCTGATGTATTCCAGATAAGTCGGCCTTAAGTAGGTTTAAGACCTACACCCGCGTACGCTGTTTGGCCCCGGCCTTTTGAGCGGAGTTCCGAATCCGACGCGTCACGGGACTTGGGTGAATCCCACAAGGTGTGGAGGCCGCCGGGAGGCCCGCGGTGGGCTGAAGGAAGTGAAGGAAGACTGGGTCATTGCCAGAGCACACATCAGAAATACTCTACTTCAAATGTGAATATGTCTTCAGATTATCCTTTGGCAATACATAATGTGGCACACTTTAATAGGAACTGTGCATGCACTCTCCATCAAGTCATGTTGGGGATATAGTAGGTAATGTAGGACCCATTTTTAGCCTGACATCTCTTGTTGGAAACAAAATCGATCTGGAGATACAAGGGAAACAAGCTATGCTAACATTTCCACTGTTGCTATTTCTCCTTCAGGAGATCAATGCACTGGTGTTTGTAACAGTGAAGTGAGTCAGGTATTACTGCATATCAGCATGAGCAATCAGCTGCCAGATTTTCTTAGAATCAGCATTGATATTGCATAGCTTAAGTTTAAGCTTGTTCTTGTACTCAAATGTGGCTGTATATCCCATCCCATCCTGCCTATGCATGTCTTATTCCATTTGGCTGTCCAGGACTCGTTTGATATTCTATAGGCTTCCGCATGGACAACAGATTCTGATAACTGCTGCTTTGCTTTTAGCAGCTATTTAGACTATTTTTCCAGGGGTTTCACCAATCCCTCCCCCTCCCACGGAAATTTTGGGGGTTCACTTTTTTCCATAAGTGGAAGGGAACCAGGAAATCGAGGATGATAAATAGGAAAAAACTTGGGAGCAATTTTAGCTTTTTATGCCAGATGAAAGACGGATGATAATAAATGGGTAACCTGTTTTACATCTCACTACATTTTGACAAGAAAATCATGTCAACTATAAATCAGACAGCCCATTGGTCAATAATGGTTTTTTTTCCGCTTTCCTCCACGGCTGATCGTGAAAGCTATCGGTGATGCTCCATCGTAGATTATGAAACTGCATATGTTTTCGAGGAACGATGAAATGACTCCAGGCGGGCAGTCTATTTCCCACAGTTTCAGGAGGCAGAATATTGCCCCATTTTGTTTTGGCAAAGTGGCATCTCAGGTGGTAAAAACTAGAGAGCGACCTACCGGCTGCGCTGCCAGGTTCTCCGGCATATTTTTAAATGCTTGACCGAAATAAAATCCAAGGGCAAATGCAAAATGCAACGTCACATGCCAATGTGAGCCAATGTGCCAATGACTTAGGTTCAAAGGGCACCATGATACAAATGAATAAAAATTTAAACCCACCCACGCTCATGCTCCCGACCACTGAACAATCTGCCCTACCACCCACCAGCAAAACTCTCCCCTCCCACCAGCACTTCCCTTGCACAACTACGCCGCTCCCCCCCCCTCCCCCCCCCCCCCCGCCCCCCCCCCCCCCCCCACACCCCACCAATGGAACTTTCCCCAGCATTTGCCTCACAGAACTCCGCCGCCCTCCAGCCTACTGGACCCCGCCCAACCCATGAAACACCCATCCCCAATGCAACATCCCCCTGACACTGCCCACTAACATTGCCGCCTGGCAGTACCCGCGCATTCCCCCCCTCCCCCCACCACGGGAACTATACTCACCTGCGTGTCACCTGTTGGCTCTGTTCACCAGGTGCATTTTATGGATGACCTATCGGGATTTATGTCAATGTTCCTTCATGCCAATGTGAGTAGGGAATGCAACATGGGGAGACTAACAGGCATAAAGTCCTGATAATGATAATTAAATTGATGCCAAATGGGAATGGTGACTTTTATAGTTAGCATTCCTGTTGTATCATTGGTGGGCGAGACAGAGACAATCGATTTGCGGAATCCTGCCAGCGTAAAAGCTGTATTGTGCTGGATTCTCGGCTCCCATTGCCATTCCCCTTCCCCGAAAATGGTAGCGGGAAACTCCCAACATGATGTGTATGCTGACAAGGAGGCAAGCAGCCAAGAGAGGTATGGAAAAAGCAGGAGACAAAAGAAATCACCAGTAGCAGAAGAGTGATCCCAATGGAAGAAAGAAAACAGCTGGCCTCGGGCCAAAGTTGCGTGTCAGTTGCAGAAGGGACTGCCTCTCTCAAATCTGCCTCTGCAGCTGCAACAGATGGTGTTGAACATCTGGGCGTGGTCCATAGCCTCCTAAGTTGGACGAATGTCAAGCAAAAAAACGTATCTATTTTTCCAGCATGGGTATTAAATAACAAATTGGGAAAACTGGGTAATTTTAACCCCAAGAATATGTCGGCTAGTGCTTGAAAAAATTGAATTTTTGATCCAGAGTCCAAACTGACTCAATGTGCCCACATCCAGTAGAGTGTCTCATCAAGGCATGGTGGGCTGCTGCCATTGAACGTTCATGTTAAAGTCATGGGCCTAACTATTGTAAGAAGGCAGGTACTTAATGATTCATTTAAGATGCTTAGAAAATTCTAACAAGGTGATTGCAAATCGTTTTTAACTTTAAGCACCAGTTTCCTGGGCCTTGGAAAACGAACCAGGGTAATGGAGGAAAGTTTAATCTATAGTTCTGTTGGGTATTTAAACTTTTCATTTTTCCATCCGAATAAAACTCACTGATTGCAGTTTTTAACAGTTATCTCCAGCAAATGTTAGCAGCAAGTGTTTGTGTTTATTCAACTTTTTCCAACTGCTGTTCAAACTGCCAAGCTCAGGAGGTCTGGTGGATGTGCTTAACAGCACATCAAAAGAGGAAGACCGTCACCATTATTGCCAGCGACGAATCATCATGATACAAAGTTGGCACGTTAATAGGAGGGAGGGGCCGAGGCCTCAGGAAGCACTTCCCCCATCGCAGGATTCACAGGCAAGAGGCTCAGCTTCCTGGCAACTTGGAAGAGTAGCGCCTCCGCAGGCTGAGTTTGTCAATACAGGTGGCAGCAGACAGCTGCAACATCTCAGAAGACCTGTTCCCTGGGCGGCGGCGGGGGGGGGGGGGGGGGGGGGGGGGGGGGGGGCATGCATTGCAGCCGGCTGCAAAAGTGATCACCATTGTTAGCTCTTGCATTTTCTGTTTCACTAAGGAAGCCGCCAAAGACAGACCCAGGGGCTGGATTCTCCGCACCCCGACGCCGAAATCGAATCCGGCGCCGGGGCAGAGAGTCCATTTCCATGCATGGAATCGGGATCAGCGCCCGTTCCTCGATTCCCCGGCCTCCAAAAAACGGCGTACCCGGGAAGTACGCCACGCCGCATATCCTCCACCTGTGGCTACTGCTTGAGGCCTGGCCCGCTATTCTCTGCCCCGACCCGCCAAAGTCCCGATGGCCTATTTCTAACATGGTCCCAGCCGTTCGGGAAACATGCGAGGCAGCTGCGGACTCGGTCCGCAGCCGCCATGGTCAGGGGCGGGCCGATCGAAGGGCAGGGGGCCTCAGGACGGACTGTGCCTTTATTGTGCGAAAGGTGTGGGTTGGGCGCGCGTCCGATCGGGGGTACTATTTCCGCGGTCCAGCTCCGCAGTTTGAGTCCGCTGAAGGCCGCCGCTGTGCGCATGCGCGGCCTCCGACCCGGAAATGCGGGGGTGCGTATATTCAGCTGGAGCTGTGAGCATCACAACGGCTCCCTGCTAGCCCCCTGCAGGGTTGTGAATGTGTAGAGTGATGATATGCAGAAGCAATCATGTAAGTATTAGTAGATACAACCTCCAACCAGCAGGTGGCAGTAGAGAACAACCAGGTGACACTGTTACCTCATGAAGACTGGGTATAATCGTCGTAGTGGATTGGCTCATTTGTAATAGCTCTTAAATCATTTATAATTGTAATATAGTAGGTAGTAAATTTGCTTGTTGTTATCTGACCCACATTATTGTTCAACGATAAACATTTAACTAGTCACGAATTAGACATTCACTAGTGCACTAATTCCATCCGGTCAAGCACTAGAATGTAACGCTCGCTACCTTTCCCTTCCACACAGCTCCCACCCACATGTGGAATCTGGATCTTACATATGTTCCTGAACCTTTCCCCAATTAGTAACAGCTTCTCTTATTCACAACAAGGACATACAATCAATTGTCAATTGCCACAACATCTGGAGCATTAACAACCAGATCTGCCTCGGCAACTGAAGCACAGCTTTGACTTTCCAATGGCTTTCTCTGTCATGTAACCGCCCTTGTTGCAGCATTCTATGCCTCACTGAGGTGGTTCCTCCCTGCCGGTGCCAGGTTTGAAGAACTCCTGCAGTGTGAAAATAGCACGACTGCTCTCAGGGAATCTGCTGCAGAATTCTTCTTGGGGATGGATATCCTCGGGAGATTATTATTTTAAAAAATCTTTTGGTTTCTCTGGTGGTGAATAGTTTATGTGTACAATCAATAACATCTTTGTACCTAGGGGAATCGAGTCAGAGAGGTAAACTCTGGTGATTCTCATCACAGGAAAACTTCATGTAACTCCCAGCCCTGCAAATAATCAGTAATCTCGTTTGATAAGGTTCCCCACGGTCGGCTATTACAGAAAATACGGAGGCTGGGGATTGAGGGTGATTTAGAGATGTGGATCAGAAATTGGCTAGTTGAAAGAAGACAGAGAGTGGTAGTTGATGGGAAATGTTCACAATGGAGTTCAGTTACGAGTGGCGTACCACAAGGATCTGTTCTGGGGCCGTTGCTGTTTGTCATTTTTATAAATGACCTAGAGGAGGGCACAGAAGGATGGGTGAGTAAATTTGCAGACGACACTAAAGTCGGTGGAGTTGTAGACAGTGCGGAAGGATGTTGCAGGTTACAGAGGGACATAGATAAGCTGCAGAGCTGGGCTGAGAGGTGGCAAATGGAGTTTAATGTGGAGAAGTGTGAGGTGATTCACTTTGGAAAGAATAACAGAAATGCGGAATATTTGGCTAATGGTAAAATTCTTGGTAGTGTGGATGAGCAGAGGGATCTCGGTGTCCATGTACATAGATCCCTGAAAGTTGCCACCCAGGTTGATAGGGTTGTGAAGAAGGCCTATGGTGTGTTGGCCTTTATTGGTAGGGGGATTGAGTTCCGGAGCCATGAGGTCATGTTGCAGTTGTACAAAACACTAGTACGGCCGCATTTGGAGTATTGCGTACAGTTCTGGTCGCCTCATTATAGGAAGGACGTGGAAGCTTTGGAACGGGTGCAGAGGAGATTTACCAGGATGTTGCCTGGTATGGAGGGAAAATCTTATGAGGAAAGGCTGATGGACTTGAGGTTGTTTTCGTTAGAGAGAAGAAGGTTAAGAGGTGACTTAATAGAGGCATACAAAATGATCAGAGGGTTAGATAGGGTGGACAGCGAGAGCCTTCTCCCACGGATGGAGGTGGCTAGCACGAGGGGACATAGCCTTAAATTGAGGGGTAATAGATATCGGACAGAGGTCAGAGGTGGGTTTTTTACGCAAAGAGTGGTGAGGCCGTGGAATGCCCTACCTGCAACAGTAGTGAACTCGCCAACATATTGGGCATTTAAAAGTTTATTGGATAAGCATATGGATGATAAGGGCATAGTGTAGGTTAGATGGCCTTTAGATTTTTTCCATGTCGGTGCAACATCGAGGGCCGAAGGACCTGTACTGCGCTGTATCGTTCTATGTTCTATGTTCTATGATTTATGCATCTTTATCCATTCAACTGCCAGTCCGAGAACCCTTTGCCCGTCCGAATAAGTTGGGTTCTATCCTCAGCACAGCTTGCAAATATATTACTTGTTGCCTGAAACCTACTGAAATGAATGATCTATACCTTATTTGCTGGCATTGCTCCAAATGTCATATGGTGGCAAATTATATCAATTTACTCTGTAAACTGGAGGTCTTCCAAAACACTGTTGTGCACGGTTTAACTCACAACGGAGGGGTATGAGGGGCACGGGACATGGGCAGTGGAATGAGTGAGGGCTAGAGGGCCTAACAGTGTTTAAAACAACTGGAAAAAAGTCCGATAGAACCCACGTGGGCCTTCTTCCCAGCTCACCTCCACACTTGCTTATCGCTCTGGCAGCCCCGCCTATGTACTTTTAAGGTCGCGGGGCCCAACTTGACCCCGCACTGCAAAACTGGAGTGAAAATTTTATGTGCTATGGCCTTTCTATTGAAGTGGGCCTGCCAAGTTGGGAAACCCTCTGACTTGAACGCACCTCTCTGTCATGTGAGTGTACATCTCACTGGATGCACTGCAAAACTTGGAAGTCAAACACAATTGTTAACAATTGTATTGAGAGGGCAAATTCTGACCAAGTGAGTTGACTTCCAGGTGTTACTCATGCAATTCCACCATCCCTCCCTCCCAATGAATCTGCAGTCACTTCCAATCTCGAGGGGCAAGGGAGGATGTTCAAGAGGAGCCACAGAGCTCGAAAAATCAAAACCAGAAACCACCAAAAGAGAAAACATTTAAAATATGTTTTCTCCCCTTAATCTCTGAGTAGGCTTATCACCCGCTTCACCAATACTGCTCAGTCATATCCCTCCGCCCAGTTCCATCTCCCTCTGTGATATGAGTAACTGATGGGAGATAAATGGCATTCTTGTGACAATCCATCTTCCGCCATCAATTATATTTCAGGTCCAACTGTTGAGTGTGTAATTTCATGCCTAGAAAGCGACTTAATGTCATGGTGATATGCGTATAGGCATATCTATATATACATTTGTATCTAATGGCGCCACTGTATAGAGACACTGACCAATACATGTAGGGACAGCTATGACCTCCCACCAGCAGGTGGAACCAGACCGGGACAGATATATATATATCAGAGGATGGACAGGAGCCAGACACTTGGTGACAGAACAGGCAAGAGGACAGACATCAGTAACAGAGACGGAATCGCTTGCAATAGAAATTTATGGTTACCATTAAGAATAAATACTTGGAGCAAATACATCTTTGTGTTCTATGTGTACCTTCATCATCATGGAAGTAATAGAAATGTAATCAGGATCTGATTATTAAATCCCTGCCCCTTCCCAGACTGTTAGTCCTTCAGCTGACAGGCGGGTCAAGTATATAAAGCTCAGCCACGAATGGAAAGACTTTGGATATGATTCAGGCACCCCTTTGCGCCCGGCACGGATCCAGACACAACGGATGAATCGCGAGCCTCAAATTGGGCTCTGCCCTGGATTGATCGCGACTCATCCAATTCGCTCTGCCCGGCGCGACCTCGATGAGATCCATATATGAATATTTACGTTAGCCTAATGGCTCATTCAAATTCCCGGACTCTAGATTCACCCGGTGCTCCAGACTCAACATGCCTATGGAAGACTTCGCCAGCTGATCGGGTGGCACTGGTCCACACAAACATGGACCAGGTGTAATGACACCTGGGGGTCTCCAGGCCATTGAAGACCCCAGGGTCATCAGGATAGGGCAGAGTGGTAGAAGTATAGCTCCTGTTGTAGCTGAGGAAATATGGATCCCAGTTTGGACACAGTAATATGATGAATAAGAAGATAATCTGCTGCAGAACTGCTCATTGAGGCACAAATATCAACACACAAACATACAAAAATGCAGCAGAATAGGCTATTCAGCATTTATTCAGATCATGGCTGATATGTTTCGAATTTCATAATCCCAACTAGCCCGAACAACCTTTGATTCCCTTGCTGAACTAGAATCGATCTACCTCCATCTTAAAAATGACCCTGCTTCCACCATCTTCTGAGGCAGAGCGTTCCAAAGTCGCACAACACTCTGAGAGAAAAAAATCCCCCTCATCTCTGACCTAAAAGGGTGACCCCTAAATTTAAAACAGTGCCCCCTGTCGTGATCTCTGTAGGTGCATGCACACAAGGGGTTAATGGGTAAATAGCAGCACCACATGATCACTAGAGGGCTGAACCAACAGGGGTATAAAAAAGCAGCCACACGGGGTCTCGGTCTCTCTCTCTCATGGGTGCACTGTGAATAGGGTAACATCAGAATCACATAGATAGTTAGTGGAGTTACGTTTAGTTATGATTGTCAAATCTTTTTAACCAATTCCTAGTTTCCATGTTAAGGTAAAGAACTCATGCATTAACAGTTATAGTTACTCAATAAATCTTTGTTGTTACTGGACGAGTTCAAGTCTTTTTCAACAAGATTCAGAGGACCTCACCATCAATCAAGGATTGAGTAACACGTTTTATCGACCACGCAGGTAACACAACACCCCCTAGTTCTGGGAACACAAGAGAGAACATCTTTTCCATGACCACCTTGTCAAGACCATTCAGGACTATTCAACAGCATTTAGTGCTCCCACGGGATCGTCGACATTATTGGTTTCCTTGCCGTCTGATTCACCTATATCGTGCCTCAGCTGCTCGTCGCTAACAAGAGGGAGCTGCTTTTAAAAGATCCTTCACCACTCAATCCCAGTCAACATACATGCAAGCGCCGCTCAGACCTACTCCTTGCTTTGGGGATGCCCACCTCACAAGGCTTCTCGACGCTGTGGAAGAGAGACAGCGCACCCCGCTCCCACAGGAGGTCGAAGGCAGTGGCAGCGGCTGTCAGTGCGGGCAGCATGAATAGGAGGACGACCGTCCAATGTAGGAAGAAGCCAAATGACCTCCAATTAGCTGCAAGGGTAACTTACCACCTCTCTCCTGATATCAATTGTGCCTGTCACCCCTCAGATTTCCAAACCCTCCCTCCCCTCACTGGCTGAAACCTCACGCCCTTCCCACATCTAATCTTGTTTTTCAGACCGCCCTGGCACCCACGAGTACAATCCCTTCATGCCTACACCCAGTGCCCACACATCCCAGCTGCTACAGGCCCATTGATCTATCATGCGTGTGGCTCACAATGCCCTCTCTTTGTCCCCGCAGGAGAAGATTGCCCATTATGAATGAGAAAAACTCAAGATAGTGTAGTCATCTAAGATGGCCACCTGCAAAGGACCATGGGAGTTATGGCCAACCTGGACTCAGACAGATACACAGCCGATGTGTATCTAAAACACAGGTAAACAGACCTGACCAAACCCCCAACTCGTTTACATTTTAATGGCCCATTTTCCCAGGACAATAGAACTCAATCAAGCAACCGGTACAGCCACAGACGGATAGGCGCCACTCCCTTGCTCAGAAAGCACAACTGCCAAGGTCAATGACCACTAATGACCCACCCAGTAACCAAGGCAGCCGACCCTTTATTGGCCGAAATCGAAGAGAGTGATCAGAGCCCTGTCGAACTATTGGGTCCAAGGTTAAGGACCGCCCAACAGAGCGCGAAATCCCAGAGGGATAATAGAGAGCACAGCCATGTGTTCTGTCTCTTTTGGATCCGGCCTGTGCCAGCCAACTGTAGCAGGAACAGCCAGTTAAGTTCAAGACCAACGATTGCTACCTGACGGATGAGCCCAGCAGAGACAGAGCCACTTCTTCGAACCAGCCAGGTGAAATCCAGATAAAATGCATTTGCATAGTGCTGGTCGCCCTGAAGTTAAGATAGGTTATTGTAGCTGATAGGTGTGGTTAACTCTTTGTAGATATTGTGTTTGCATGTTGAGATAACTCTTGGGTATGTAAATAAACCATCTTTTGAACTGGCTAACTGGTTGTGTGGTCATTTGATCGATATGCACCCAGTTAGGACTAGCCAAGACTCATCATGGATAAACGAGGATAGACACGAGGGACAGCACCCAGGGCACAGGCACCACGAGGTTGTTACAATTGTGGCCACGTAGGACATTACGCCAGCGATTGCCGACAAAACCCCCCGAACCAGCACCGATACCAACAACCAAACCCCCTACCTAGGAACAATGATAGGCCCATGCATAATGTTAGCGCCCGTTCAGACGACTTAGTGTTTAACTCCCTAGATTGATGGTGTTCGGACTCCCCCAACTTGGGTCTGTTACACACACTTGGACAAATCAGGCAGACCAGTAGTTACAGGCACAGTCCAGGGACATAAAGTCGATTTTATTTGGGGCATAGGAGGGTACTGTAAATTCTATGATTCTATGATTTTATGATACAACACCACTTTTAACTCCTCCACCATGTTTCAACAGGACAAATGGCCCATCACAGACACCATCACCCTGGGTGGATTCACAGGCCACATGCAACAAGGATATATCACAGCTCCCGCACCCATCCAGATAGGGAAGGTTAGCACCAAACACCCCGTTGTTTTAGTTGACTTACCCCAAACCGCAGAGCACATTTAGGCATTGGCTTCATGAGCTCCCATAACCTTTCGTTGACCCAGTAAACAAATGTGTCTGGCCAATGGCTGAAACAGCTCGGCCTCCCTCCACACTCACAGTAGGGGATTCTGAAAACAGGATTTGCTCAGTCTGGGACTATTGGTTTAATCCCTAAACAATTAGTACAGACCAGACAATTAAGTCCTCATAAAACACAAAGCTTCATTCGCAAAACACAAACACGATTGTGGGAAGATCCCAGGTACAATGAAGATTTCAGGTCCCGATCCAAAGCCGCAAAAGCAATACGGTTTCCCACAGCAAGCCGAGGGTGAGATTTCGAAGGTTATTAACAGTTTGTTAGACCAAGGGGTTATTCGACCCGTAGCTTCCACAAATAATGCCCCAATTTGGCCCATAAAAAGCCCGATGGTTCATGGCGACTAACGATCGACGACCGAGAACTTAATAAGGTAACCCCTTTAGTAGCCCCCACTGTTGCCATGAGCCCCACAACCATGCTCAAACAGGGAGTACAGGCAAAGTATTTCACAGTGCTGGACATCAGCAATGGCTTTTGGTCCATCCCGTTAGACAGGGCCTGCCAGTATAAATTGGCATTTACGTTTCAAGGGCAGCAGTACACGTGGACATGACTCCCACAAGGATTCCATAACTCCCCCTCCATTTTCCACTAACAATTGGCCAACGGACTTTCTAAATTTTCCCACCCCGAATGCCTAATACAATATGTGGACGATCTGCTCTTGCAAACGGACACAAAAGAGGAACATGTAGAACTCTTATCTGAATTGCTAGGCCTACTGCAATCAATCAGATGTAAGGTAAACCCCAAAAAGGCCCAGATTTTAAAGGTAAAGGTTCTTTATTTAAGCACCATCATCACCCCCGGGAAGAGAGAAATTGAGCAAAAGCGGATCGAGTTCATCGTTAAATTGACCCTACTTCAAAATGTCACTGCACTCCGGTCATTCCTAGGTTTCGGAGGATATTGCAGAAATTATACAGATGGTTTTGCCACCAAAGCAGCCCCACCCTCAGAGCTCCTTAAAAAGAACGCCCCATGGGAATGGCTTCCGCAGCACATAGACACCATTGACGATTTAAAATGCACCCTAGGCCCAGCCCCCGCTTTACATGTTCCAGACCCAGACTTGCCCTCAGCCATAGAAGTAGCAACCACTGACTGAGCCCTATCAGCAGTGCTCCTGCAAGAACGACACGATCACTTAGGACCCTTAGCCTATGCCTCAAGAGTATTAGACCCTGTAGAGCAAGTATTCTCAGCCTGCGAACGGCACTTGCTCACAGTCCTTTGGGCAATACAGTACTTTGCATACATCACAGGCCTCAACCCACTCATGATCTTGACCGAGCACACCCCCACGCAACTATGAAATGAAAATGAAAATCGCTTATTGTCACAAGTAGGCTTCAAATGAAGTTACTATGAAAAGCCCCTAGTCGCCACATTCCGGTGCCTGCTCAGGGAGGCTGGTACGGGAATTGAACCGTGTTGCTGGCCTGCCTTGGTCTGCTTTCAAAGCCAGCGATTTAGCCGTGTGCTAAACCAGCCCCAACTATTACCCATTATGCTCCTCGTGCTCAATGTGGGAGCTCAGGGACGTGGCTGATGTCCCTGACTCCTTCACGTCCGGGAAGTGTGTCCAGCTGCAGCTCCTGTTAGATCGCATGATGGCTCTGGAGCTGCGGATGGACTCACTTTGGAGCATCCGTTATGCTGAGGAGGTCGTGGATAGCACGTTTAGTGAATTGGTCACACCACAGATTAGGATTGCTGAGGGAGAAAGGTAATGGGTGACCAAAAGGCAGAGAAAAATCAGGAAGGCAGTGCAGGTGTTGCCTGCGGTCATCTCCCTCCAAAACAGGTATACCGTTTTGGATACTATTGGGGGAGATGGCTCACCAGGGGAAGGCAGCAGTAGCCAGCTTCATGGTACCGTGGCTGGCTCTGCTGTCCAGAAGGGCGTGAAAAAAGAGTGGAAGGGCTATAGTCAGAGAGGATTCAATTGTAAGCGAGTAGATAGGCGGTTCTGTGGTCAAAAACGAGACTCCCGAATGGTATGTTGCCTCCCAGGTGCACAGGTCAGGGATGTCTCAGATCGGCTGCAGAACATTCTAAAAGGGGAGGGTGAAAGGCCAGTTGTCGTGGTGCATATAAGCACCAATGATATAGGTAAAACATGGGATGAAGTCCTACAAGCAGGATTTAGGGAGCTAGGAGCCAAGTTAAAAAGTCGGACCTCAGAGGTAGTAATCTCAGGATTGCTACCAGTGCCACGTGGTAGTCAGAGTAGAAATGAAAGACTAGGCAGGATGAATGCGTGGCTTGAGAGATGGTGCAGGAGGGAGGGGTTCAGATTTTTGGGACATTGGGACCGGTTCTGGGGGAGGTGGGACTACTACAAACGTTCTACACCTGGGCCGGACTGGAACCAATTACCTTTGGGGTGCTTTTGCTAATGCTGTTGGGGAGGGTTTAAACTAATGTGGCAGGGGGATGGGAACTAAATGAGGAGGTTAGTGGACAGTAAGGAAGTAGTAACTAAAGCCTGTAAGGAACTAGATCATGAAATCAGCGTGACTAAGGGGAAGAGTATGCAGGGAGCAGACGATGAACACAATTTTAATGCAAGAAGTGTAGTAGGTAAGGCAGATGAACTTTGGGCTTGGATTCGTACCTGGGAGTATGAGGTTATTGCTATTACTGAGACTTGGTTGAGGGAAGGGCATGATTGGCAATTAAATATCCCCGGATATCGATGCTTCAGGCGGGATAGAGAGGGAGGTAAAAGGAGTGGAGGAGTTGCATTACTGGTCAGAGGATATCACAGCTGTGCTGAAGGAGGGCACTATGGAGGACTCAAGCAGTGAGGTGATATGGGCAGAGCTCAGAAATAGGAAGGGTGCGGTAACAATGTTGGGGCTGTACTACAGACCTCCCAACAGCGAGCGTAAGAGGTACAAATATGTAAACAGATTATGGAAAGATGTAGGAGCAACAGGGTGGTGGTGATAGATTTTAATGTTCCCAACATTGACTAGGATACACTTAGTGTCAGAGGTCTAGATGGAGCAGAATTTGTAAGGAGCATCCAGGAGGGTTTTCTAGAGCAGTATGTAAATGGTCCAACTCGGGAAGGGACCATACTTGACCTGGTGTTGGGGAATGAGCCCGGCCAGGTGGTTGAAGTTCAGTCAGGGATTACTTTTGGAATAGTGATCACAATTCCGTAAGTTTTAGAATACTCATGGACAAAGACGAGAGTGATCCTAAAGGAAGAGTGCTAAATTGGGGGAAGGCGAACTATACCAAAATTCGGCAGGAGCTGGGAAATGTGGATTGGGAGCAGCTGTTTGAAGGTAAATCCACATTTGACATGTGGGAGGCTTTTAAAGAGAGGTTGATTAGAGTGCAGGACAGACATGTCCCTGTGAAAATGAGGGATAGAAATGCCAGGATTACGGAACCATGGATGACAGGTGAAATTGTGAGACTAGCTAAGAGAAAAAAGGAAGCATACATAAAGTCTCGGCGACTGAAGACAGACGAAGCTCTGGAAGAATATCGGGAAAGTAGGACCAATCTGAAACGAGGAATCAAGAGGGCTAAAAGGGGTCATGAAGTATCTTCAGCAAACAAGGTTAAGGAAAATCCCAAAGCCTTTTATTCATATATAAGGAGCAAGAGGGTAACTAGAGAAATGGTTGGTCCACTCAAGGGCAAAGGAGGAAAGTTATGCGTGGAGTCAGAGAAAATGGGCGAGATTCTTAACGAGTACTTTGCATCGGTATTCACGGAGGAGTGGGACATGACGGATGTTGAGGTTAGGGATAGATGTTTGATTACTCTAGAGCAAGTCGTCATAAGGAGGGAGGATGTGTTGGGTATTCTAAAATGCCTTAAGGTGGACAAGTCCCCAGGTCCGATGGGATCTATCCCAGATTACTGAGGGAAGTGAGAGAGGAAATAGCTGGGGCCTTAAAAGATATCTTTGCAGCATCCTTAAACACGGGTGAGGTACCGGAGGACTGGAGAATTGCTAATGTTGTCCTCTTGTTTAAGAAGGGTAGCAGGGATAATCCAGGTAATTATAGACCGGTGAGCCTGACGTCAGTGGGAGGGAAGCTGCTGGAAAATATACTGAGGGATAGGATCTATTGCCAATTGGAAGAAAATGGGCTTATCAGTGATAGGCAACATGGTTTTGTGCAGGGAAGGCCATGTCTTACCAACTTAATAGAATTCTTTGAGGAAGTGACGAAGTTGATTGATGAGGGAAGGGCTGTAGATGTCATATACATGGACTTCAGTATGGCATAAGGTTCCCCATGGTAGGCTGATGGAGAAAGTTAAGTCTCATGGGGTCCAGGGTGTACTAGCTAGGTGGATAAAGAACTGGCTGAGCAACAGGAGACAGAAAGTAGTAGTGGAAGGGGGTTTCTCAAAATGGAGAACTGTGACCAGTGGTGTTCCACAGGGATCCGTGCTGGGACCACTATTGTTTGGGATATACATAAATGATCTGGAGGAAGGTATAGGTGGTCTGATTAGCAAGTTTGCAGATGACACTAAGATTGGTGGAGTAGCAGATAGTGAAGGGGAGTGTCGGAGAATACAGCAGAATATAGATAGATTGGAAAGTTGGGCAGAGAAATGGCAGATGGAGTTCAATCCGAGCAAATGCGAGGTGATGCATTTTTGAAGATCCAATTCAAGAGTGAACTAAACGGTAAATGAAAAAGCCCTGGGGAAAATTGATATACAGAGAGATCTGGGTTTCCAGGTCCATTGTTCCCTGAAGGTGGCTGCGCAGGTCAATAGAGTGGTCAAGAAGGCATACGGCATGCTTTCCTTCATCGGAAGGGGTATTGAGTACAAGAGTTGGTCATGTTACAGTTGTATAAGACTTTGGTTCGGCCACATTTGAAATACTGCGTACAGTTCTGTTCGCCACATTACCAAAAGGATGTGGATGCTTTGGAGAAGATGCAGAGGAGGTTCACCAGGATGGTGATTCACTAGCTATGAAGAGAGGTTGAGTAGATTAGGATTATTTTCATTAGAAAGACGGAGGTTGAGGGGGGGGAAACCTCATTGCAGTCTACAAAATCATGAGAGGTATAGACAGGGTGGATAGCAAGAAGCTTTTTCCCAGAGTGGGGGACTCAATTACTAGGGGTCACGAGTTCAAGGTGAGAGGGGAAAAGTTTAAGGGAGATATGCATGGAAAGTTCTTTACGCAGAGGGTGGTGGGTGCCTGGAATGCAGTGCCGGCAGAGGTGTTAGAGGCGGGCATGATAGCGTCATTTAAGATGTATCTAGACAGATACATGAATGGGCAGCGAGCAGAGGGATACAGATTCTTAGAAAATAGGCGACAGTTTTAGATCGAGGATCTGGATCAGCACAGGCTTGGAGGGCCGAAGGTCCTGTTCCTGTGCTGCAATTTTTCTTTGTTCTTTGTTCTTCCCCCTTCCCACTTGCAGAAACGGTTTCAAGTATGTGCTGATTGTAATTGACACCTTTACTAAATGAGTAGAAGCATTTCCCTCACGGACAAACACAGCAAAGTCCACCGCTAAGATTTTGACCCAACAGATATTCACATGCTGGAGTCTCCCCCGCAGCATTGAGTCAGACCAAGGTTCCCATTTCACCGGCAGAGTCATGCAAAATGTTTTAACAATTTTTGGGATCAGGCAGAAATTCCATATAGAATATCACCCCCAATCCAGCGGCATTGTCAAGCGAATGAATCGAACTCTAAAAGCGACCATTAGGAAGATGGTGCAATAGGACAATACCACGTGGGGCACAGTTCTCCCATTTGCTCTCATGTTTATTCGGAACACTGTTTCCAGTTCCACAGGTTTTACCCCCCACACTCTCATGACCGGACGGCCCATGAAGGGTATTGAATATTTATTATGACTCAATCTGGCAAACCCTACAGAAAAAGCAGTCCAACAGGTTACAGATAACATTAAAGCGGCATAACTCGCTGCAGCTGTCCGATTAGGCGCTAGAAGGAAACAGAGTAAAGCCATCTTTGATAAAACCGTTCACCCCGTAGAGTACACAGTCGGTCAGCAAGTAATGGTTTCACTTTACAACCCCAGTTCTTTCCTGTCCCGCAAATTTGCAGGACCCAACTCCAATTCCGACAAAACGGGCCCCTCCGTGTACACGATAACGTACCCCAATGGTAAAACTGGTTGGTTCCACATCAACCAACTCAAAGTCTACGGATCATAATGTAGCCACTCCCACCACATCTCTCTGGCAAGAGGAGACAATTGAGCCTCGCCCATCGACACCCTAATCCGACCCCCTACGCCAACCCTCCCCCAGCCATGCCGGCATTTGTCCCTTGTCTACGCCCACAGACCCAAACTTGTCTCCGCTCACAGGTACAGACTTTCACCTTTCACTTCACTCCGACGACAGCGAGAGCCTCCTGGATTTGATTACTATCCCTGAACAATGGCGCAATCTCTTTGCCACCAGTCACCCCAGCCCCCGGAAGCACGACTTAGATATCTTTGTCCCCCTATATGCCCTCCCCCAGCCACCGCCACATCCACCGCCCGACCACAGTAACTTGCCCTCCACACCCACTGCCCCTTCGCCTCACAACAAGCAAACCCCTCTTTGGCACCGCGATAACTCTTGCAGACTAGTAAGGCATGACGATTCGGACCATCCGACAGCCCACACGGCCAAGGCACAGAAACGGCAGACATGAGTCTGGCAACCGGGGGTGGTAATGATTCAGATACTGAGTCTCGTTTCGGTAACGCTTTTACAACACTGTTTGGCACAGAACCCTGAGGTGCCCAGATGATGAGAAAGAGACACCGCCTAAGTATTAAGGTGTCCAAAGTTTTGATGGAGCCTGCCTGTCTTTTTCCTTCTTCTTCTCCCACATGGTTTTAATTCATGTCACCCGACAAAAAATTACTCTTCTGATTCGAGGGTAAGATGCCCAAAGTCAGTTGGTTGGGACTGTTCTCCCAGCCTTTATGATAGGTTTCCACACGACTACAAACTCTTCCCATTCACCCAGGTCACCCAGGTAGGGAATCACGGCACTGATCCCCGGCCTACCTGAGGGCCCCAAATTCATCCGGTTAGTTAAGCTTGGGTAGTGGAGTAACGGCACTAACCCCTGCCCTACCCGGGGATTCCACCCATTCTTCTCCCTCAGCGACCCACACGCACCTCATGTTCCCTTCACATCATATGGTCTGGAATGGTTCTCTACACTCTGCATTGCCTTTGGCAGTCCTTAGTTTCACCTTCCCTACTCTCTCTTTGGCTGAGGCATATAGAATGTATTTTGCCACATTCCGTACACTCACCCCTTCTTTCCTTTACCTCCCGCGATCCACTGGTCATTCACCACATGCTATTTACACATAAGACCCAATTGGTTGCTGCTCACTGCTGCTATACATGCTGCTACACGCGAACTACCTCTGAACCCTGGGACGAAATTCTATAAAACTTGACGCCCTGAAATTCGTTTGGTTAAGATAAGCCTCAACCACCACTGCTTGCAAGTAAAGAAAAGACTGGTCGAAGAAATAGTCTGACCATTCCCTGCATCGACCACAAGCTGCGAGAGTCTCTGTATTTAAAAAAATTCCATCTTTAGTCTCTCCAAAATAGTATGTCAAAAAGAAAATGAGAGAGTCACACATGGTGACAATCATCACGGGTAATTGGAGTAAGGAGAGAAAGACTAATAAAACGAGATATTAACCAAAGATAATAACAGATACTATGCTTGCATCCCAAGGATTACAGGGAAAACAGACAACACAGGATGAAGCAAGGACTGCTGACATGCGTTTGGATCATCGCTGGACTTCTCCAACTGCGCATGCAACAAACTTTTGTCACAAACCCCACACCAGCGCCAAACACTACCAGACAACAGGCCACCACCAGCCCAGACACTACACCACACAGAACGACAGATATCGAAACCCCTACCTGGTGCGAAAACATTGCCAAATGGAATCCCCTTTCATACATAGTAGAGGCCATTCTTGTAATTGCAATAATCTGCAGTGTCATTCAGACACTCCGACTCCATAGATGCCGAGCAAAAGCCTCCCGCTCCCCGATATAGACAGTCCGATCCCCCTTCTTTAGAATTCAACAATGTTGAACTCATGCAACAATCACTGCTAAAAATAGACCATGTACCGTTTTCACTTTATTAGGATTAAGTAGAAATGTGATGCTGCTGTTTTAAATTTTGTACGGTATATAAGTTCTTTGATGTTCACCAGCAGAATGAGAGTAGCTTAGATAGCGTTAGCTAGAGATCAACTGTGCAGATAAATTAAATGTTATAGTGACCTAAATTATAGTAACCATTAGAGATTAATTAATTTATGAATGTATTAATGGAAAATTAGGTAAATGTCTCAAACCATAAGATAGAGTACAGTAGAACCTTGCCTTGACCAAGGGTGACCGGTCCACCAAGGATGAACAGGGATCAGTAGTATGATCCACCACGCTTCGCGTTCAGGATCAAAAGGACAAAATGTAGCCATCTAAGATGGCCACCTGCAAAGGACCATGGGAATTATGGCCAACCCAGGACTCAGACAGGTACACAGCCTATGTGTATCTAAAACACAGGTAACCAGAGCTGACTGAAATCCCCGCTCACTTACATTTTAATGGCCCATTTTCCCAGGACAATAGAATTCCAATCAAGCAATCGGTACAGCCACAGACTGACCTGCGCCACTCCCTTGCTCAGAAAGCACCACTGCCAGGGTCAATGACCGCTAAGGATCCGCCCAGCTACCAAGGCACCCAACCCTTTATTGGCCGAAATCGAAGAGCATGATCAGAGCCCTGTCAAACTATTGGGTCCAAGGTTAAGGACCGCCCCAAAAGGCGCAAAATCCCAGAGAAATAAAAGAGAGTGCAGCCATGTGTTCTGTCTCTTTTGGATCTGGCCTGTGCCACCCAATTGCAGCAGGAACAGCCAGTTAAGTTCAAGACCAACAATCACTACCTGACAGATGAGCCCAGCAGAGACAGAGCCACTTTCTTCGAACCAGCGAAGTGAAATCCAGATAAAGGCCTTTATCCATTTGCACAGTGCCGGTCGCCCTGAAGTTAAGTATAGGTTATCGTAGCTGATAGGTGTAGTTTAATTCGTAGTAGATGTTGTGTTTGCATGTTAAGATGACTCTTGTGTATGTAAATAAACCATCTTTTGAACTGACTAATTGGTTGTGTGGTAATTTGATCGATATAAGGGAAAGGCTTGTGGTTCACCGAGATAAATAAACAGAGCAACAATAGGAAACAGAGCCCCGGAGATTCAAATCTTCACCTCTAAGAGGAACGGTCCCTGGAAATTGTGGGGTTTTCCAAGGAGAGAGCAATCGCCAACAGTGAGGTAGGCCTGCACCAGAGCGGTGATGATCCATTGCCCCATCATGCAGATTTGCTGTCGCAAGTCAGTAGTTCACATCAGACAACATGATCCTTCTCTCTCATTGACAACATGTCCATCGTCTCGCAAGAGCACCATCTGATGATGCTGGTCCATCCAAAGTCATAGCTCCCTCACCACCCAAAAGAACACCTTGGAGGAGAGCCTCGAGGAGACCACCATCAAGGCATCACAGCTATCACCACCACCTTCCATCAGTACAGAGACACACACCTTGTGGGTCACATTAGTGGAGAAGCTTTTGGGGCACAATCAGGTGAGCATCACACAGTTGCTGATGCGCATCAGGTGGAGGCAGAAATATCTCAAGGGAGACAAGAGTCGGAGATATACTGGATCCCAGAACTCAGCTTTGTCCCATTCAGATGCCAACCCTCTAGACAAGGTTCTCCCAAAGCTAATGTAGATGATAGGATACAGCTGTGACGTTCAGGAGGGGATATCGGCAACACCCCAGCGAATGCATAGACGATTGGAGCAATACCAGAGGCTGCAGTTGCAGAAGAGGCGTGACACTGAGGCCAACACTGCTAGGGCTGTGACCCTGGAGAACAATGTCCGCATCTTGAGTGCAGGAGTCCAAGGCATAACTCAGTCTGTGACAACCATGGCTGAGGGCCCTGACATCATGTCCCAGTCACTGAGGGACATGGCCCAGATTCAGGTAGACATTGCTGAGACACGGCAGAGCATGTTCCAGTCACTGAGGACCATCACCAAGGGTATCGACACCTTGGTGCAGACAATGGGGAGCCTCCATGACTGGCAGCTCTAGATAACTTGAAGGCCCCTGGAGCTCACTTCAGCTGCCCCTCCATCCAATAGAGACCCCAGGGCCCAATTGGCACCGTCAGGGAGGAGGAAACCAAAGGACAACCTGGGCCTGCCACCAATGGGACACCGGCGATTTCCCGTTCTTCAAAGTCCCCCCCTCCTGGCACCGTGAATCTCAATGGCAGCAGGCAGAACAGGATGGCATGGCAATGCCAATGACACTGGTAAGTTGGATCGGGCCCCCTTGTTCTGGGCCCTCCAGATGACGTCCGCCGAGGACATCAAAGGCCCCAGGGTGCTGAATGCAACAGGCTGCCTCCACCTCTGATGTGGATCCTGGGAGCTCACTGGACGTACCACTAGACCACAAAAGATCAAGACGAGTGAGAAGCACTGAGTGGGCACCAGAAGGGTCACTGTCTGTAGAGAGGTTGAATCTGTCACAGTAAAATGTTCACTATTAAAACATGTAACAACTGTTACATGTGAATGCTTTGTTAGGTTAATCTGCACAGCAGGCCTGTCTACACCCCCTGTTGCCCCCCCATCCCCACCCAATGGTCCAGGGTCAAAATCCCCCAATGCAGACCCCATTCATAGGATGGGAATGAGCGCGCTGTTAGCAGTGAGACAGAGTCGACTTGTGCATAAACTGAGGCACCCCAGAACTTTCCTCGCAACAAGTTATCGTTACTCTCGTGCCTTGTATAGTTACCCACTGACAGTGCCGTCACAGACCCATCACCCTGGGGTGATGTTACACAAACCCATTGCAGGGGAGAACACGGTGGTCGGGGAGGGTGTGGTGTGGTGCGGGGGGGAGTAATGGGGGATACGGGGGTGGGAAATTGGAGGGGAGGAGGGAGGCAGAGGGATATAAATGGGGGGAGTGGGAGAATGGCTGAAGGGTTTGAGCTGACGTACAAAGCCTCATCCTCGGGGAATCTGTAGATGATGAGGGCCTCCCTGGTTCCCCTCGCAGTCGGACGCTTGCCACCACCATTCCACCATCCTCTGGCTCCTTCTCGGTCTCTTCCTCCAGCCGCTTCTGGACCACCTCCTCCTCCTCGGACAAGGCCACATGTTGCTCATCCTCCTCCTGCTTCCCCCGCCCCCCCCATTCCAGCACTGGGACAGCAGCTCCGGTGCCCTTGAGCTGCATGCCAGAAAATGTAAATGGCTACTCACCTCCTCACTTCCCCTCAATAGCCATTGCGCCAGCTCCACATTTTGGGAAAGGAGTACTAAATGACGCCCGCGTGACTTCTGCTGGCGAGTCAGGTAATTACCAAGTGGTTGCTGCATTCGGTTTCAGTCTTGTTATTGAGATTGAAGTGAATGAAAATGAAGAGTAATGATATTCTCACCATTTTTGGGCATGATCCAAAACTTGGGAGCGGGTCGGGTGAATCGCAAAATGGTTCCTGCCTGGTGAGAATCTTGGACTTTTCTCCTGTTCACTCAGTGCTGGGTGCATTGCGGTGGCTAAATAGCGCCTGTGGTCTCACCAATGTGCTGTGTTACTAATAATTACCCAAGATAGAGGGGGGACTTGCCTGTTTTTCTGTGCTACAGCCTTCCGGTCTGAACATCAAATTCAACAACTTCAGATTATTAGCTCCACCCCACCTCAAGCACTTATTTTCATTCCATTTCATTTTTATTGTCTTTTACCTTTTATTTCTTTCTTGTCTTTCTTTACATATATTTCACCCCCCCCCCACTCTTTCTCCCTATCTTATCCCCTTTTTCATTACCTTTTCTCCCCTTTGCTTCCCCTTCCCCCCTTTTTCTAATTTTGCCTCTTCCCACCCATGTCCCCCCTCCCCCCGCATCTACATCTGTCACAACTTACCCTCTGACGTTAGCTTCTCTGCTATTGGCCTTCACACTTTTTATTCTCTCTGGGGGCTGCCATTAGCACTTTTTTCCCTTGGTTTCTGTGGCTATGACTCATCTTTCATTCCCTCACCCTACAGTATAAATATTTCCCACTTTCTATGCCTTTCAGCTTTGGCAAAGGTTTACCTGGACTCGAAACGTTAGCTCTTTCCTCTCCTTGCAGATACTGCCGGACCTGCTGAGATTTTCCAGCATTTTCTCATTTGGTTTCAGATTCCAGCATCCATAATAATTTGCTTTTATAATAGAACCCAGGTCCCTGGTGCTGTGAAGCAACAGTGCTAACCACTGAGCTACCGTGCAGCAGTATAATGAACAAATCCAGCAAGGCATATATCCTATTAACACATCTTCAGCAGGCGTTGCAAGCGATTAAGGAGGAGTGAATTAGCCCCACTTTATTTCAGCCTCCTTGGTTGTTCTTTTATTTTTTTGAAATCTTTTTATTGGCATTTCTCAAATTTATAAACAATTTAGTCCCTACTGAAGCGCAATTCAGCCCCCCACCCCGGAATTGTTTTGGAACCCACTCTCCTGAGTACGGACGTGACCTGTCCCGCCTCCCCAACATGGATCCCGAAATAAAGAGACCCCCCACAAAGGCCCCTAAATCAAGCGACCTCCCATGGAGACTACCCTAAGATGACCTCCTCACAGACCCCCGGAAGAGAGACCCATCTCAGGAGGCCCCCAGCATAGCGACATCTGTCAGGAAGTCCCCCCCCCCCCCCCACCCGCAGAGGAGATACCCCTGTTAGGCGGCTCCCCTCAGAACAGAAATCCCTGTGGGAAGCTGGAGGCAGAGGCACTAAGAGGCATTTTTCTTATCTGCGCTAATTTACTTTATTGTACAGAGAGGTTTATTTTGTCCTTTGTTTCATTGACACTATATACATCTCATGGTCCTCTGGATCGGTCTATAGTTCCTCACCCTCCCCATTGCCACCCCCCCTCTCCCCCCCCCCCCCCCTCCTCTCTCTCTCTCCCCCCCCCCCCCCCCCCCTTTGGCTTCTGTGGTGTTTTTCTTTTACGGACAGTTACTGGACAGAGCCCAAACACCACTGGACGAGACCAAACAAAAATGGGAGGACTAACTGGGGACGGAGGTAGGGTGGGGACTCTGGAGTGAAGCATCTCCTCCTGCACAACGCTAAGCCTAATGCAGCTCAAAGTGGTGCACGGAACGCACCTGACCAGAACCTGAAGGAGCAGGTTCTTCCCAGAGGTGGAGGATAAATGTGAATGGTGCCAGAGGGTCCCAGCCAACGACACCCACATCCTCCCTGTGTGTGCGTGGGTTTCCTCTGGGTGCTCTCACAGTCCAAAGATGTGCAGGTTAGGTGGATTGGCCATGATAAATTGCCCTTAGTGTTGGGTGGGTTATGTAGATAGGGTGAAGGTGTTGACCTTGGGTAGGGTGCTCTTTCCAGGAGCCGATGCAGACTCGATGGGCCGAATGGCCTCCTTCTGCACTGTAAATTCTATGATAATCTATGTAATATTGTTTTGGGCTTGTCCCAAACTTGCTGGGTTCTGGACAGCCTTCTCCGAGGCAATGTCTAAGGTTGTGGGAACGTGGGTGAGACCATGCCAAATAGTGGCAATCCTCGGTTGTTCTTAACAAAGATTTTTTTAAAATATGTTCCCCATGAACACCTTTTCCAATCCAAATTAATATGTTAATAAGGAGCCAGTCAAACCAGGTTTTCTTGAATGAAAGTAAGTGTGTTAGTTCCGAAACCAGAGGAAAAATAATAAAAGATGTTACAACATACATAGACAGATCTCAGGAGGGATAAAGTTAGAGCTCATATAAAAGAGAATATCCGATGAAACACTATTGCATGTCTGTGAGGTGTAGTGTGTTAAACATTGTGGTTTCATTTAAAATCATGGAGTTGAACTGAAGTTCAGGAACTGCAAACTGCTGGAGACACTCTTAGCTTCAGAGAGAGAGGGAGACAGAAAGATTCCTGATTTCTTTCTTCATCAGTTCTTTTCCAAATGACATTGATAATTTCTCTCTGTTTATGGTTTTACAACACCAGTTCTTAAACCTTCTGTTTGTTTATTCCCAGAAAGAGTCCTTGTTCAAAATGGACCTTGTTGTGCTCAGGTGTGACATTCCATGTAACATCTCAGAGCAGATTTGCAGTGCATTCCGTCTCGGAAAATTCCAGAGAAGTGGTCAATTTACAATAGCAGACATCAGGTGACTGCTGACATCCATCATTAGTCAGTGGCTTTTCTTTTTATATTAAAAAAAAGAAATAGGCCCTCTTTAAGCAGTTCAATATGAACTTTGGTTAGCTGGTGAAGTTATGAGTAGATCTCACTCAGTCATGATTTCTTGTTGTCTTGACACAGGTCACCCAGCTTCTTGTTTTTACCGAAGCCCTTTGGTCTGATCATCTGCCAATGCCTAATTTTGTTAGTTAGTCTTAAGCAATAGCAGCTGTATTTCCAGAACTACATGTGCAGCAAAACAACATCATAAAATCAATCACTAATTAAAAGCACGAAGCAAATTAATCAAAACAAGCTTAAGCATTGTACAGAATTTAGGTACAATATCGACCATTCTTCCGGGTTAGCCACTTAACCTGGATTATGTGTGCTCAATTCAAAATTGGCCAGCTGTAGCGTGGGGCCAGGGAAGTGAAGGAAATACATTGTCTGACACTGGACACAAGGGACACCTTCACCATTAAGTTCATTGGGCACATTTGAAATTTAAAATGCAGGAATGCCTGAATTTCCAGAATGCAATCAATTGCAGAGCTTCCAGTGAAAGCAGCATCATTTTAAAGCCGAGCGGTTTTCTTTGTTCCTGACATGCCTACCTACACCACAAGAAGGCACCACCCCAAACTTCCAACCCACTAAGTGAGGTGGGCTCCCCCATCAGCATTGGAAATGACATGGTTGTGTGCCTGCTGAATATGCAATGGCGTCAGGCTGCATTTATGGGACAAGTGAAAGTCACTTCAAACTTTACTCAATCGATCCTGATAAGATAAACAATTTAACAGGAGTTACTCTGCAAGTACACGGAAGCAACAAGATAACTTAATGTTATTTCCTGATGGCACACAAAATAGCGACTCATTTGTGAATGGAAATGGTAGGGTAGCATAACCATGACCAGAGACTCTTTTCTGAGTGACAAAAAGGTGATACATCTGATTTCCACTGGAATAGTATTTCAAGTATAATTGTATGCTTCTCTCAACTCATCACTTCTACTGTAAAACAGCCCAAGGAGAAGTGTGTATGTAAAGGTCTTCACATCTTCACATCTCAGGCAAGATTCTCTTTATTGCACGTTAATTGCAACAGCAAGCGATTCCCAATCCTTAGCCATGCAAATTTATGCATGGCGAGGATTCCCGACGGGATCCCGCTATCGGATTGAGCGGGTGGCCTGATAGCAAGGCCTCGTGGCTGGCCACCAACCCACATCGCAATTTAGTCCTTACTGAAGCGCAATTCAGCCCCCCCACCCCGGAATTGTTTTGGAACCCACTCTCCTGAGTACGGATGTGACCTGTCCCGCCTCCCCAACATGGATCCCGAAATAAAGAGACCCCCCACAGAGACCCCTAAATCAAGCGACCTCCCATGGAGACTACCCTAAGATGACCTCCTCACAGACCCCCGGAAGAGAGACCCATCTCAGGAAGCCCCCAGCATAGAGACATCTGTCAGGAAGTCCCCCCCCACCCGCAGAGGAGATACCCCTGTTAGGCGGCTCCCCTCAGAACAGAAATCCCTGTGGGAAGCTGGAGGCAGAGGCACTAAGTAAAATTATTGCTTCAACACACATCTGGGTAATATACCTGCTGGTTCAGTATTAATGACCCATTTACATCCTTCCGCTGGCAAAGGGGCATCGGAAACGGATCGGTACCCAGTTTCTCCCCAATACTGGATTCTCCGCCTCATTGGTAACTCCACTCCTGGCATCGCGAGCTGAAGAATTTTGCCTATATTTCTTTTCAGGATATGCTTTCATTCAATGCGATTACAGTGTTTTAACTTTTTTTTTCCTTGTATATCATTTCTTGTTTGCACATCTTTCAGAGCCAAAAGACAGAATAGTTATTTGTTAAGTCTGGCCAATCATAACCTGGCTGTAAGAGCTATTCAAATCTATGTTCACTCCGTCATTCACATGGAGGGATACCTGACATTTTTCAAGCATTGACTTCTTCGTATTTAGTATCTTGCTGCCCCGGTTTATTGGACTGGTTTTCAGCAGCTGCTTTTGAAAAATTGAAACAAAAGAAGAGATCGATGCGTTTTAAAAAATGCACAGTGCCGGATTTTTACGCTCATTGACTGGCAGTTATGAATTGAGGGGATGTGCAAATTTAATCATAGTATTTACAGTGCAGAAGGAGGCCATTCGGCCCATCGAGTCTGCACCGGCTCTTGGAATGAGCACCCTACCCAAGGTCAACACCTCCACCCTATCCCCATAACCCAGTAACCCCACCCAACACTAAGGGCAATTTTGATCACTAAGGGCAATTTATCATGGCCAATCCACCTAACCTGCACATCTTTGGACTGTGGGAGGAAACCGGAGCACCCGGAGGAAACCCACGCACACACGGGGAGAATGTGCAGACTCCGCACAGAAAGTGACCCAAGCAGGAATCGAACCTGGGACCCTGGAGCTGTGAAGCGATTGTACTATCCACAATGCTACCGTGCTGCCCTTAATGTGCCTACCAATCCACTTTTCCCCCCCCAGCCCCCACCCCATCTGCAATTTTACCAGCTGCAAGAGTGGCATTGGACAGCACACCTGCAAGTGGGTCAACTGAGGCCCCTAAGTGGGCAATTAATTGTCGCTTAAGGGCCTCATTCTGCTGTCGCTCAGATTTAACCCTCCAGATTTCCCTTCTCCCATGGCCTCTCAACCCCAACCCATGCCAACCGCACCTCCCTTCACCCCAACTTTCACAGGGCCAATTAGGTTGACACCCAAAGAGACGACCAAACACTTACAACACGATCCTGCACAGTTTGTCTTCTCATCACCTGAGTGCAGTACCGGCAATGGCCTCCGGTCTTGTTGCCGCTGCCAGTGCAGGACGGCTGCTGGCCTCTGATTAGTTGGCAATTCTGAGGCGGGACGTCCTGTCTAAGGATTGGCAATCCTGTCTCCAGTCTTTTAATGGCCAATTAACTGTTAAATGGCAGCAGGGCAGGGGTTCTTCTCTGGGCAGACATCACCCGTTCTCGTCAGGAGACAGGGACTATGGTGCCCCAGAAAATCCATCCCACAGTTTCACTGCATCTTAAGCCGATGGAATGCAACGCTTAAATATTACTTAGCATCTTAAAGCCCGGCTGAACATTTGTTAATTACATGGTTTGTCAAAAACATTTGCATCGCTGGTGTAACTGGAGTCTTTGTAAACGTTACAGTATATTTTGCAGAATGGCACTCACACCAGGGAGTCTCAGTTGCCAGGAGTATTGGAGTGGGGGTTGAATGCTGAGGTCAATACGTGGAAGTTGTATTTTCCATTCATAATGACCATCTGTCAAATCCATGCTCAGGGTGGGTGGCAATCTACATTGAGAGTTTATTTGTCTCAAACCTGAGCATAAAATTGTCAAGCCTCTCTACAAAGCACTGAAAGATCATTCAGGAATGTTTCCTGCTGCTGGCACGCAAAGATACAATTGAGAGAAGTGAAACCAGGAGAAAACAAAACACCAGCAACATCAAATGTAGTTTTAACATTATTCTGATCTCCTGTCCGGTGAGACAAGATCTTATTAACACTGGTTTAATATCATTATTTCAATGTGATTTGCTCGATAATACCAATACAATGGTATTGTTTTGCATTTGCTTCAATTATCCACTGACATTCATCACTCCCAAACGGAATTGGACTGAGTGACCATTATGGTTGGAATATGCACTTCACTTTATAATGGTAAGGGATAGAGAGAACAGAAAGTAAACATCAATGCTTACCAACCCAGCCATCGTCAGATCAAGAAGCAGCTGTATTGCTGAGTCGTTTTATTTCAACAGGGGCACTCCACCTCTCCCCTCGCCCCACCAGTTTCCCCTTGTGGTAGGCAATAAGGGACAAATAAATAGCTTGGAGTTATAGGCTGTGCATTGTCATGCACCAAGGCAAAGCTGCAGCAGAATTAGACTAATCTTGGATGGGAGTCCTAATCAAGCAATCCTTTACAATGGTAGAACTTCAGCCCTGGTGACTGTTATGTTCACACCCTTGAAGAGGCAGTCAAAAATGACACGATGTGCTTCATGCTGTTCGAAGCATTGGTTTGAAATTCATTGGTGTTGAACAAGGCAAACGGAGCACGACGAGACGCAATGAGGAAGAAGGACCATCGGCAACACAGCACAGAAAGAGTAATCGGATAACAGTAATCCTCTGCAATGCTGTACTGAGACATTTCTCCTATGTTGGCTAAATTGAGGTCCACCTTATCTACTTAGCCTCAGGTCTTCTTTCTCTTAAGAAAGAACATTTTAACCAGCTCTTCACTCGGTGATTAACCCAAGAGCGGCCCTTTGCTTCTGTTTGGCATCGCAGTCGCTGTTGGATGTTCACTTTTCCCAACTTCTTCAGTCTGACTCTGAGAGTCTGGCAGCTTGGGCAGCAGTAAGGCCAGTCGGTAATTGATTATCATAAGAACATATTTACATCAGATGATGTTTGCAGAATACACAAAAAGTATGTTCTTGTTAATTGGTGGTCACATTTATTTTTTTTTTAAAATAAATTTAGAATACCCAATTCATTTTTTCCAATTAAGGGGCAATTTAGCGTGGCCAATCTACCTACCCTGCACATCTTTGGGTTGTGGGGGTGAAACTCACAAGGATAGTGACCCAGAACTGGGATTGAACCTGGGACCTCGGCGCCGTGAGGCAGCAATGCTAACCACTGAGTCACCGTGCTGCCCCTGTGGTCACATTTATTAACTATAATATGCATTGCGGAGCAGGTGCATATGTGCTCCAAAGAAAAGAAAATGCCTGTCCTTAAGAACTGCATCTGCAATTTAAGACAAAAATCTGTCTCCTAAGTGAACTCTTGTGTCGAGGCATTATCGCCCTGCCTCTGCAGCTGGCTTAACGTTGGCATGTTTTATACATACTAATTAATGGCTGTTGTGCCATTTCAGAGATGTGAAACCAAATTATCAGAACTAAATTGAAATTGGCCAGCTTTCCAGTGTTAATGGTGAAAGGCTACCTCAGGACTCCATCTCAGATTAACCAGCTGTGGAACCATTTGGAGGATGGGGCGACAAAGACAGCACGCTTCTCAAAATGTGATCGGTTAAAGGTATTATCCTGATTAGTACATGTGGGACTTTTGAATCAAAACTCATGGGGCAGCACGGTGGCTCAGTGGTTAGCTCTGCTGTCTCACGGCGCTGAGGGCCCGGGTTTGATCCCGGCCATGGGTCACTGTCCGTGTGGAGTTTGCACGTTTTCCCCACGTCTGCGTGGGTCTCGTCCCCACAATCCAAAAATATGTGCAGGTGGATTGGCCATGCTAAATTGCCCCTTAATTGGATACAAAAAAGAATTGGATACTCTAAATTTATTTTGAAAAAAATCAAAACTAGTAAGAAGATTTGCCCACCGGTCATGCAAATCAAGAAATCAGGCATCCATCATTGTTTTCCTGCCGATTCATGCCTGAATGTTGGATTTATTTTTCCACTCTTTTCCCTGTTTCTCGTAGTCCTTGTTCCCTTTATCTTACATCGTCTGAAATACCCCATGCGCCTGTTCTAAAGCCGCAAGAGTTTCTGTCTCCTTCCCTGACTCTTTAATTCAATTGTTTGCATCCTTTAAGTGGCACCTCAACAATATTTTCCAGTCCCAACACTCACGTCCGCTGCACCAAATCCGCACATGAACCTGAATAATTTCTTGTATGCACGGCTTTAGAAGATGGTTATGATATTGCCTCCTTTCATTCAGGGAAAATGGCATTACAGAGAAGGGCACATGACCTCTGCTAGGTCTACACGGAGATAACCTAATGTGACCTGCTTAATAGGGAGACAGAAAGATGAACTGAAACTTATTCAAAGGCAAGAATGCACCTGGGAACAAAGGAAAGGCCGACTGGCCTTACTGCTGCCCAAGCTGTCAGACTCTCAGAGTCAGACTGAAGAAGTTGGGAAAAGTGAACATCCAACAGCGACTGCGATGCCAAACAGAAGGAAAGGTTTGCTCTTGGGTTAATCACCGAGTGAAGGGCTGGTTAAAATGTAACCCATGTTCAAGAAAACAATTAGGATTGTGAAAAGTAAGAGACCATGGATCAACAGGCAAAATCATGGAAGAGGGAGTTCATTAAGTTAAGCTCAAAAGGGATGACTGAAGAAGGCTTAGATTAAAAGGATACCAGGGCGGGATTCTCCATTTCTGAGACTAAGGGCTGGATTCTCAGATTCTGAGGCTATCTTTGGAGGAAGTGTCTAATTTTACGATGAAAAAGTCGGCCCCACACCTATGCTCCGCCCAGTGGGGGGTTAGCAGCTGTGCCACGTAAAACCTCCGGAATTCCCAACAGAAACGGCTGGAGAATTGCTGGGTCCGTGGCCGCGCCTTGCAACATGGTACCGGGCACGCGCGGATCCGGTCTCCAAATACTGTCCCCCAGTAACCCACCTCGTCACCCCAGGACCACCCCGCACCAGTGCCCACAACCCCTGCCAAAGCCCCCCCTGCCCGCGGAATGGCTCCCCCAAAATGTGGCGGTGCTGGACTCAGTCCGCAGCCACCATGCCAGGCTCACGAAAGAAAAGTAGCATGAGTGACCCACGCTGTCGGGAGCATGGCCCATCAGGGGCGGAGTATCGGGGGAAGACCTCAGGTGACGTCCTGAGGCAGTCCATACGGCATGTAGTGTACTCTTCGTGTACGCCATTTCAGAGAGGGCAGAGCATCGCAAAAGCGGCGCCACCCCCGATTCCGCAGCAAATGGGGAATCTCCGGCCAATCACTGAACACGTACTTAGGCACGGCGACTGTGAATCCCGCCCTAAGTGTTGATGCCAATGCAGAATCTGTGGACATTTTACAACAGACAAACCTGTGCTGCACCTGGATCGATTCTGCTACCATTGAGGGGTTAGCACCAGTGCCGCGTGGAACACAATCGATTCCAATTCGTCGGGATTCGCTGGGTCCATTATTGGCACTCAGGAGGCTGACAAGCTGCAATCCTCCCACACGCTCATCCCAGCCAACAAATGGCTCTGGTTATGCAGCAGCATGCCCATCCAGGTTGATTGGTCGCCTCGGGCCAGAGGGCACCCAGGAGGGACACCTATATGACCCATTCATCGTAGGCTGTTAGTGGTGTGCGCATCTGCATGGCTGCCTTGCCGACTGCGGCAATGGTATTCCCTGCTTGTCCACCCCAATCCAGCAGCCCACCTCCTGGCCACCCCCCCACGACTTCCCTGGCCCTGGCAGAAGCCTACCTCCGGCCAGCGGCACAACTGTCAGCAAACTATGGCAAAGTTGGACACCTTCCATACGCCAGCTCTCTCCCGCCGCATGCCACCATGCCGGTTTCACGACTTTTAAAAGCGCAAGTGAATACTCTGTAGGGAACTCGCCCCATTGAAGGTGGAAAATCACAGAGGCCTCAGAGAATACTAGGTCGGGCCCGCGAATGAAATTCAAATGGTGTTTACTGTACATGTGTCCTGGAACGCATTGACACCGCTGTCGAGGTGCGGGAGTATTGAAATTTGGCGTCAAATTGGAACCTGCTTTGATTTCGGCGTGGAACCGATTCTCCGTCCAATCACCTTCCCTCGATTTTGGCACCGGCTAACGAAGAATCCCGCCCCAGAAGTTTCATCTTGGCTGAGAAAGGAAAAGGCATCCTGTTAACCCCTGGAGGGCAGGCATTAAATTTAAAACAGCGAGTGCAAACATACCATCTCGACGCGCCTGACGTGGGACGGGCCGAGGCATTTAAATCTCGCGAGATTTGCGACGCTCGGGACATCGCGCGAGACCTAACGAGATCTCACGAAACTGCATGATCTGGACTTTTCCCTCACTTGGCAGGATCCAGATTTGAATAGTTAAGTGATCAATTGGCCTCACTTAAATATGTCTGTCCCAAGGCCCAAGGTTGAACGGCTGCACTTGGGAGACCTCGCCATTTATCAGCCGTTTATTAGGGGCTATGCCTTTTTTCCCTCATAATTTTTGTACTGTTCTGTGGTCTTCTGGAGCAACTATTGTTCCCATTGTTTCTCTGCATCTTGCCATCATATTATTTCCTAACTCTGTATATGTTTGGTTCAAGTATAGTAAAGGGTTAACAAGAGAGATTACATGTATATCAACACCAGGCGTAAAGTCCAGCTGAACGCGTCAGTGCAGGAAATTTAGGTGAGTGTGGCCTCTACGGGCGTTCCTTACCGAGGCCAGAAATACAGAGTCCCCTTTGATAGCGGAGTCGTTCTCGGCATCTGACACCCCAAACAGAACTCTGGTTATTCCTGTTAAATTGCTCCTTGCATATCTAAGGAAAGCGGGTGTTATGTATTTAACAGGCAAGGGGGGGTTCTAGCAGTTAAAAGGGGGTACATTTTCTGTAGTTCAGACTATTCATTGACTTATATATGTAATGTTTTGTTAATGTTCATTATGCTGGTTTGTTTGAGTAAAATTTATGAAAATGCAAAATCTTGTGTGATTCTTTTCAAATGCCATTTGGAAAGTTGTATCTCATACTAAAAATTATTGACCTTGGGTTGGAACAATAGCTTTTCCAATAAAAGTGCCTCTAAAATGGAGTGATAAGACGCTAGACCTTAATCATTACATGGTGACCATACATCAGCCTCAATATATCCAAAGAACAAACCTTTGCATTGGAGCCTTTGCAATATTGTAAAACACCCCCAACTACTTTTACAAGTGTCTGCATTTTTTCTTAATCTCCATCAAGTCGTGATGATCTGTGTGAGTGTCAGGCCATCATCCAAAATGGATGATTTAACATGAAAATAATTCTGCAAGCAGGTATATTTACATAAAAAAATACCAGCAGTCGAACTGGGCAGCTATGTGGTAAATGAATTCAGAGGCTAAAAATGTAATTTCAGCAGGAGCGATATAAGGAGGTTGGATTGTAAAATGTAATAAATCATTTATGCCCACTAGAATTTGAATTGAAGCGTTGATTCCACAGTCACAGCAATATATATATATTCCCAATATATAAACAATGCTAATAATTATTCTGACTTACTTTCCTTCCTCTTGCTACTCTGTGCTGTTATACAGCTGAAATTGTGGGTTGGTAATATATTTTGAGAGCTTCTTCAATGTCAGTCTATAACTTGTGTCATCCTCCGATTGGTCCTATCTATCGGTAGGGCGGTTCTTCGTCTCTTATTGGAGCTTGACGCTGAAGGCAACTGTTCACCCCATTTAAAATTGTGATGTGCTTTTTAGCATGACAGATTCTACTGATAATACTGTTCCTATAATCTGGGTGTATGGAATCCTGCAATTCTTTATTGAATAATTTGTCTTTTTATTAGGGGCTATGCCTTTTTTCCCTCATCATTTTTGTCATGTTCTGTGGTCTTCTGGAGCAACTATTGTTCCCATTGTTTCTCAGCATCTTGCCATCATATTGTTTCCCAACTCTGTACATGTTTGGTTCAAGTATAGTAAAGGGTTAACAAGAGTGATTACATGTATATCAACACTAGATGGCATCACTGAGTGATCTTATAAAAGGCTGAGTCTCTATGTCTGCTGGGGAGAAGCTGATGGAGATTTTGATGTGGAAGGATAGTGTGAGGTTGAGTTAGAGTGTAGTTTATATATTAGAGAGATTATTAATTACTGTATCACAGATTCAGTACCATTATTTTATTATCTGTTACTCAGTAAAGCTTGCAAACCCAATCAAGTTAAGTAGCGTAAAATAAATTAGTTTTGATGTAAACATATAGCTTTACGTTCTTTGTCAACACTACATATTTGGCTATCTTTGAGAACAAACTCATGCTGTGCTTATAGTTCCTTTTTGTTGTTCTATCTGATCTTATGATTCTGCCCTGGTTGTTCCTTTGATTTAAATTCAATTGTTGTATTTTGAAGTGTTTTACTCATCTTTAAACAATCTGGAATATCCTGTTTTATATCGCCAAACACATCTTTATCGCGTTTTTTTCATTTTTAGACCTGTTTCCAGGATCTATTTACACATTGATTTTCCTTCCTTTCTGTGTTTGCCTCAATCCTATCAAGGGGCTTTCATGTTTTGACACGTGGATCTTTTATCTTGAAAGACGGCCATGGACCCGCTAAGTAATTCTAATTCATTTTCAAATATTGAGTTCGGATTTAGACATGAGCAACAATTCTTATCTTTTATTTTGTTGAAGCCTTTTCAAATATTCCCGACTGATTGCTCAGCCAGTCTACTGCATACCTCCTCAGGCCAAAGGGGTAATTGCACTATTCTAATTTACAACTCAGCCAGCCACAAAAAGGGAGGCGCATACCATGCCTGGAGTTTGAAGCTTTGATTTGATTACGTCAGTCACGCATTTTACAACCAAGGCAGCAACAGCAGGACCGCAGAGGAGATCTTACTGTAATAGTCTCTGCTCAATACATTTAACTGACTGCAGCACAAGTCATTACTTTCAGTGGAGATGGGGGACTCCAAGTTAAAGGCCTGAAGGACCATGTCTTTTAAATTTGATTAACTGTCACTTACATAAAATTCAAAGTGTGCGCTTGATCCCAGTGACTGGTACTGCTTTTAAAATATTCTACTGTCTTTTCTGCAGTGAATGAATGGATTGTCAACTTTGTGAATTAAGTGAATCGCAACACGGAGATTATTATTAACAATAATAATCTTTGTTATTGTCACAAGTAGGCTTATATTAACACTCCAATGAAGTTCCTGTGAAAAGCTCCTACTCATCACACTCCGGCGCCTCTTCAGAAACAGTGGGAGAATTCAGAATGTCCAATTCAACTGACAGTACCTCTTTTGGGACTTGTGGGAGGAAACCGGAGCACCCGGAGGAAACCCACGCAGACACAGGGAGAACGTGCAGACTCCGCACTGACAGTGACCCAACCTGGGAAGTAAAGTGAGAACAATGGTGGAGAGTACAGGTGAGGTGTGCAATCCTTTCCAAGCGCCGTGTAGTTGGGGTAGAGATTCTGCACATATGCTGAACAATGGGGGGGCTACTGTTGTGAAGAAGAATGTTAGAGGTGCATCAGAAACTCAGCCAGATATGTGTCTGATATTTTTGGGATAAAATAGGAAGTTTCAACAAGATGCGTTCAGAATCAGAGCCGCTCCCTGGACACGTAATCCAGAGGCCCAGGGGGACAAAGGCTCAAACACCACCACGGCAACTGGTTGAAATTAAATTCAAATTAATATAAAAATAAATCTGGAATTGAAAACTAATCTCAGCAATGATGACCATGAAACTATCATCAATTGTCATTCAAAAAACCCATCTGGTTCGCTAAAGTCCTTTAGGGGCTGGTTTTTCACAGTAACTTCATTGAAGCCGATTTGTGACAATAAGCGATTATTATTGTTATTATTATTATTAAGGAAGGAAATGTGCCATGCTCAGGTGGTTTGGCCTCCATGTGCCTCCAGATGCACAGTGTGGCTCACTTTTAACTGCCCTCTGAAATGGCCTCAGCAAGCCACTCAGTTAAAGGGTAATTAAAGGATGGGCAACAAATTCTAGCATTGCTAATGAGAGAGACACACATGTGCACACACAGACGCACATGCACACACACACGCACACGACCATTATTGATGAAACCAAGCCCTCAATGATCCTAATTTCTTAGAGGCTGTAACATGCAAAGCAGTTATTTTATTAACTCGCTTGTCCTCAACCCACCAAAAATAGACACCACAAAATGATCTTATGTTACAGGCAGCTGAACGCTACACTACAAAAGAGAAGTTAATTTTAGGCTGTCTCAGGAAGCAATTTCAATTTGCAGTAAATTTCAATTTACAGTAAAATACAGTATCATTAAAATGTTACAATCAATTTTTAGTAGCAAGATGAAATGTTGTCAACAACATGCAGTAGTGCACCAAATGTAGCCATGACTCTTCTGATTAATGTTCAGTACTGCAATTCCATTTAACACCAAAAGACACAGCGTGTTGTGAATTTTCCATATATCGCTGTTTATTTGAGTCTGCAAAGAATAGGTTAACATTGTAAAAATGTCTGAAAAGCTTCAGTTTGGTTCAACCCCGAAAGAATTGCAATTTTGTTTAAGAAAATCAAACATATAACTGAACCGAACCATGTCTTGATTTAACAAATTAATTTTTTTGTCTACAGTTAATCTGGCCTTTTTAAAAAATCTGTTCTTTGGATGTGGCCATTACTGGCCTGTCCAGAATTACTCCCCAGGTGTTACTGCCCAAACTCAACTGTACTAACTGAGAAGGCAGAGGTCAGTCTCCTTCTTGAACCACTGCAGCCCACGTAGGTGCAGTACTGTGCGGAGACAGTTCCAAGATTTCAACCCAGAAACAATGAAGGAGTGCAATATATTTCCTGGTCAAGATGGTGAGTGACTTAGAGGGGAACTTGCAGGTGGTGATGTTCCCGTTGTGATGAATGTGAGATGTTACATATTATATTTAATATTTCTTGTATTAAAGTTATTAAAAACTCTGGTTTAAGATATATATAGGCAGGGGTTATTTGGGAGGCACAACAGAAATTCATCCCAAGGAGGAGGAAACACGCTAAGGGCAGGACAAGGCATCCGTGGCTGATGAGGGAAGTCAAGGACAGCATAAAAGCAAAAGAAAAATGGTGAGGATTAGTGGGAAGCCAGAGTATTGGGAAGTCTTTAAAAGCGAGCAGAGGACAACAAAATAAACAATATGGGGGGGGAGAAGATGAAATATGAGTGCAAGATAAAGGAATTTAGGAAGAGTTTTTTTTCAATATATAAAAGGTAATAGAGAGGCAGAAATAGACATTGGACCACTGTAAAAATGTGGCTGGAGAAGTAATAATAGGAAACAAAGAAATGGCAGAGGAACTGAAAAGTAACTTTACATCTGTCTTTATGGTGGAAGATACCAGTGGGATGCCAGAGCTCCAGGAGAATCACGGGCAGAGGTGAGTTCAGTGACAATCACTAAGGAGAAGGTTCTGGGGAAACGGAAAGGTCTGAAGGTGTATAAATCACCTGGACTGGATGGGATACAATCCAGGGTTCTAAAAGAGATAGCTGAGGAGATTGTGGAGGCATTGGTGGTGATCTTTCAGGAATCACTGGAGGCAGGAAGGGTCCCAGAGGACTGGAAAGTGGCTAATGAAACACTGCTGTTTAAGAAGGGAGGGAGTCAGAAGACGGGAAATTATAGGCTGGTTAGCCTGACTTCGGTCATTGGTAAGATTTTCGATTCCGTTATTAAAGATGAAATTGCGGAGTACTTGGAAGTGCATGGTAAAATAGGACTGAGTCAGCACGGCTTCGTCAAGGGGAGGTCATGTGTGACAAATCTGTTAGAGTTCTTTGAGGAAGAAACAAGGATTTAGACAAAGGAGAACCAGTGGATGTGATTTATTTAGATTTTCAGAAGGCCTTTGACAAGGTGCCACATAGGAGACTATTAAATAAGTTAAGACCCATGATGTTAAGGGTAAGATCCTGGCATAGATAGAGGATTTGCTGACTGGCAGATGGCAGAGTGGGGATAAAGGGGTCTTTTTCAGAATAGCAGCCTGTGACTAGTGGTGTGCCTCAGGGGTCGGTGCTGGGACAAGAACTTTCCACAATATATATTAATTATCTGGAAGAAGGAATTGAAGGCATTGTTGCTATGTTTGCAGATGATACAAAGATCTGTAGAGGGACAGGCAGGTATTGAGGAAGCAGGTGGGCTGCAGAAGGACTTGGACAGGCTCGGAGAGTGGGCAAAGAAGTGGCAGATGGAATACAAAGTGGAAAAGTGTGAACTTATGCACTTTGGAAGGAGAAATGGAGGCATTGACTATTTTTCAAATGGGAAATGCTTAGGAAATCAGAAGCACAAAGGGACTTGTGAGTCTTTATTCACGATTCTCTTAAGGTTAACAGCAGTTAGGAAGGCAAATGCAATGTTAGCATTCATGTTGGGAGGGCTAGAATACAAGACCAGGCATGTACTTCTGAGGCTATATGAGGCTTGGTCAGACCCCATTTGGAGTATTATGAGCAGTTTTGGGCCGCGTATCTAAGGAAGGATGTGCTGGCATTGGAAAGTGTCCAGAGGAGGTTCACAAGAATGATCACTGGAATGAAGAGCTTATCGTATGAGGAATGGTTGAGGACTCTGGGTCTGTACTTCCTGGAGTTTAGAAGGATGAGGGGGTATCTTATTGGAACTTACAGGAAACTCCGAGGCCTGGATAGAGTGGATGTGGAGAGGATGTTTCCACTTGTAGGAAAAACTAGAAACAGAGTACACAATCTCAGACTAAAGGGACGATCCTTTAAAACAGAGATGAGGAGGAATTTCTTCAGCCAGAGGGTGGTGAATGTGTGGAACTCTTTGCTGCAGAAGGCTGTGGAGGCCAAATCACTGAGTGTCTTTAGACAGAGATAGATAGGTTCTTGATTAATTTGGGAGATCAGGGGTTATGGGAAGAAAACAGGAGAATGGGGATGAGAAAAATATCAGCCATGATTGAATGGTGGAGCAGACTCGATGGGCCGAGTGGCCTAATTCTGCTCCTATGTCATATGGTCTTATGGACTTACATCTGCAAAAGCTGTGATTAAGGGGACGTAAAGGTGAGATAATCATTGATTTTTTAACCATTTACTACAGATAGATGGCTAATGGAACATTGTTTTGAATTTGGAGGATCCCTGGGGTGTAGATAATTTATGAGCGATAGTGCTTAGTCCTGGATAATCAGGTTATGGGGGATCTTACTGGGAAGAGACTGAAATTGGCTCATGATAAAATTAAGGTGTGCAGCTTGGTCTGTCTGTAGTTTGCAGTTTGTCATGATTTTAGTCTGATCAGACAGGTCTTCAGTTGGCTCCTAAAAGGTTCTCACCAAGGCTTTTGCCCAGTGAAAAGCAAGTAAACCTGATTGTTAACTTTATTTATAAGTGGTCTATGAACTATTTTGGTTTGCTTATTTGGTATATATATATCTTTGCAGGTGTGGGGAATCAGTTTTTTTTTCTTTTAAGAATTGTTTTAACTGTTAACTGTAAAGCTGTTACTTTGTTGCTAATGTGATTGATGCAATGTTAAAATTAAAGTTTATTTTAACATAAAGATACCTATTAGTCCGTGTTATCACTTAGGTGGCGAAGTATCCATTCCTCAGTTTTACAAATTGCAACCTTTTGCAGTTCTCTCCTGGGATCCTAAGACCCTGTGGCTTCTGCCCTTGTCCTTCTAGCTGCTTGAGGTCGAGGGTTTGGGAGGTACTGTCAAAGGAACCTTGTCAAATAGCTGTGTTGCATAATTCTGACACTGCACAACAGTTATGGAGTGAGTGAATGTTTGAGGTGCTGGATTTGATATGGATCATGTGGGCTCCTTTGTCCTGGATGGTGTTGAGCTTATGAGTGCTATTAGAGCTGCACTCATCCAGGTAAGTTGGCAGTGTTCCATCAGATTTATCACTCCTGCCTTTTAGATTGTGGGAAGCCTTTGGGGAGGTGAGTTACTCTATCACAGAATTTCCAGCCTCTAACCTGCTCTTGTAGTCACAATAGTCAAATGGCTACTCCAGTTCAGTTTTTGGTCAATGATATCCACCAGGATGTTGACAGTGGGGAATTCAGCTATGGTCATTGCCTGGCACTTGTGCATTACAAACATCACTTGCCACTTATCACCTGAGGCCTGAATGCTATCCACATCATTCGGGCTCCGATTGTTTTATTATCTGAAGCGTTGCACCTGAATACTGCGTAATCATCAGCAATCATGTCTGACTCCCAATTTATGCCAACAGATTTCTTTCAATAAACAAAAATTTAAAACTGATTCTTTAATATACACTCATATTTGTATTGAAAATCTGTATTCCACCGAAGTACCATATTCTTGTGATAAAACAGAAGGAATAAATATGATGGTGGAAAATGATTTGCAGTTTGATCTTTCACATTGCTTTAGTACAATAAATAAGGACGGCAAAGATAAAGTTTTGAAAACAGTTCATTCTGCTGAACTGTGTTAATCTAATATTAGTTTAGAGGGCAGAGAAATCTGCTGGGATACTTTTGATGGTCAAAGTCAAATCAGAAATGTAGCATGCATGCTGCTGCTTAGTCATGCACAGGGATATAAACTTTGTCTGAGTGCAAAGACCAATAAGTGGGCTGTATAACTGGTTGCTGTCTGCTATCAGTACTCTGAGGACACAACTGGAATCAAACAGTGTGCAATATAATCGCGCTATAAAGATTATATTTTCCAAATAGACACAAGCAGCAAGGAATTTCATTTACTGCCAGGGACATTTGAAGGCAACATACCCGCAGTTTGCCAGTATGAGCTGGCAAAGTTTCTTCCCACCTGTGCATACACAAAACACTATCCACTGGATATCTTTCAAATAAAACTAAGCATCTTTATTCATAGACTTAACGAATGATACAGAACAGAAGGAGGTCATTTAGCCCATTGTCCTTGTGCCAACTCATTAACAGAGCTGTCCAATTATTCTGACTCCCCTGCTCTTTCCCTATAGCACCACAATTTCTTTTCCACTTCCAAGCGTTCATCCTTCCGTTTGAAAGTTATTATTCAGTCAGCTTGCACCAGCCTTTCGAGCAAATGCGCTCCAGATCTAGTCACCTCTGGTTATTATGCCAAATACCTTGGGCGGGATTCTCCTTCCAGCCACGCTGGAATCGCGACTCATGATCGAGCAGAAAATCGTGGGTCAGCTGAAAAACGAAGTTGATGCCAAATGCCACGGCGCCTTGATAGGGGTGTGAATGAGTTCCACTCTGTGCACCGACGTTGGCATGCAAATTCACCAGTAACGGCCATTAGCATAACATTATTCTCCGGCCTCCCATAATGCTCCGCCTCGAGGGCGTGATGATGGTGTAGTTCACTTGTGGTATTTAAAATTGGGAAATAGGTGCCATGGCTGATGAGACAGAGAGAGAGGAGGTAAGCCAAGTTTTCCAAAGAGGCAACGGTGAGCTGCCAGTTGTGCCGCTGGCCGGGTGATGTCTGGCAGGGCCGGGGGGAGTATCGGGAAATGACCAGGGGATGGCCATGGGGTTCAGGCTGTCCTCCCAGTACCGGGATGTGCGGGCATGGACCGTCATTGTTACGGCCTGAAATTAATATTCCGGAAGGGCATCACTCACTTAGAATGTTGTTAATTGCAGAAAGTTTTTGGTTCCACCACCATTGTCAGCAAGAAGGTGAAAGCATTTTACAATTCGTAGCGATTTAACGATGGTTCGCAAAATACTGTGAGTTTGGTGCAACACTAGATGATGCTTTTCTTGATAGGCTAGTATGTGGATTCTGCAATGATGCCATTCAGAGGAAGCTACTTACTGGAAGCGACTTAACTCTCAAATATGCTGTAGAAGTTGCCACGTCTATAGAGCTGGCAACAAAAGAGGTTTCACAGAGAGAGGCTGGAGTGAAGATCCACAAGATGGAGACCATCAGAAACAAGGCTGCAAAGGGACAGCCATGTCATTGATATACGCAAGTTGTACATTCAGCAGAAGAATGCTGGAGTAGAGAAAGTAAGTGCAAGAACTGTGGCAAAAACAACCATATTACCAAAGCACATGGGGAACGGCAAATTTCACCACCACTCAAGGTGTGGAAGCAAAAAAGACACTTTTAAGCAGATTAGTCATGTCTGCAAGTTAATAGAGCAGATTCAAAACTCCTCAGGAGATGACTTTCCCAAATAACTTCAGGAGTTGAAACTAGACGTCTCGTTGGTAAGGGGTGATCAACTACATTTCTGGGTATTCCCAAGACTTGATGGTAGCTTAATCAAAATGTAAGTGGATAAGTGCTCAGCTATATCGTTGATACCTGAGACAATTTATAATCAAAAGTTGAAGCACCTTCTTTGAAAACCATGGATGTAGACAGAAGAGACTCTACCATGAAAAGGATAAATTATGATAAAGTAGAAGGAAAGAAACCAACAGCAGAGTTGCCTCTCCAGGGCCGCAGTGGATAGCACTGGGACTGCGGCGCTGAGGACCTGGGTTTGAATCCCACCCCTCGGTCACTGTCCATTTGGAGTTTGCACATTCTCCCCGTGTCTGCGTGTGTTTCACCCCTACAACCCAATGATGTGCAGGTTTGGTGGATTGGCCACGCTAAATTGCCCCTCAATTGGAAAGAAAAATAAAATAATTGGGTACTCTAAATTTTAAGGAAAAAAAGAAGAGTTGCCCCTTCAAATTTTTCATGGAAATTTTCCTGCTGTTTTTGGTCGACTATGGTTGGGAAAAATTAAACTCAACTGGGAAACGGTGAATCAACTCACGGATTCAAACACTGACCTGCAGCAACTTCTGGGAAAGTATGAAAAGGGGTTTGAAGATTCACGGAGCTCAATGACAGGTGTTGAAGTTCAACTTAAAATCAAGCCAAACAGTGCGCCAAAATGTCTCAAAGCCAAAAACATACCATACACTATCAGGCCAAAAATCAAAGAAGAACAAAAAGGCTATTCCAACCACTGAACCAGTTGTTACAAGTAATTGGCTGACACCAATAGTTCTTGTATTGAACCATGGTGGCTCAGTAACTATTAACACGCTTTGGGAACCGATCCCCATCCACTGCCATTGATTGAAGACTTTTTTGATGGACGTACTAGAGAGCAGAAATTCAATGAAATAGATCACTCACAGGTGCATTTACAAATGATTGTGGCTGCAAAATCACAGCCGCTACTAACTATCATGACACACAAAGGTCTGTTCCATTACAGAAGACTTCTATTTGGAATAACATCTCCTCCTGCTCTTTTTCAGAGGTGCATGGACCAAATTATGAGTTGGGTAAATGGGCTGCAATGTTATCTCAATGGCATTCTCATCACCGGTTCAAGTGAAAAAGCACACTTGAAAAACTTAGAAGCGACTCAGAAACATTTACAAAATCATAATCTCCGATATAAGAAGGAAAAGTGTGACTTTTTAAAGATACCCATAAACTATTTGGGGTCATGTCATTGATTTTGTTTTTCTTTTTAAATTTAGAGTACCCAATTCACTTTTCCAATTGAGGGGAAATTTAGTGTGGCCAGTCCACAGCTTTTGGGTTGTGGGGACGAAAACATGGGGAGAATGTGCAAACTCCACACGGACAGTGACACAGAGCCGGGATCGAATCTGGGACCTCGGCGCCGCGAGGCAGCAATGCTAACCACTGCGCCACCGTGCTGCCAGGTCACAAAATTGATAATGATGGCTTGCAGAAGGAGCTGAAAAAGATGACAGTCATCTTAGAAGCATCATGTCCTCAAAATGTGACATTACTGAGGTCGTTTCGGGAATAATCAATTATTATGGAAAATCTGTTTTGAGATTAGGAATACGGTTGAAGCTTTTACACTGTTATGTGCCAAACAGGTAAAGCATTGGTTAGAGGAATGCAGAAGTGCATATAATAGAGGTAAAGGAAGCATTAAAATAGTCAGAACTATTGGTTCACAACAATCCCAAGCTTAAATTACACCTGGCGTGTGATGTGTTACCCGATGGGGCTGGTGCAGTTGTCTCGCTCATTGTACCTTAAGGAAAGGAATGACTGATATAATTTGCTTCACAAACTCTTACCAGCACAGAAACAAATGATACTCAACTCGAAAAAGATGCTTTGAGCATCATATTCGGAGTAAGAAGGGTTCACCACTACCTACAATTATGTAATTTTTCTCTCTTGACAATCACGGTCTTTTGATGACAATATTTGGGTCGTATAATGGTATTCCTTCTCGTCGGTTACAGAGATGATCTTTGATATTATAGACACCTATGTACAATATCCAATATCATAAATCAGAGCAATATGCAAATACTGATGCTTTGTGAAGATTGCTGTTACAGACCAAGCCAGAATCTGAAGAAAATTTCCTCCACATCCTGTATTTCTCACAAGAGAATAATGTACCTGTGACTTAATCTCGAGTACAGAGATGCAGAAGAACCAATCCAGTGATGGGGAAGGTGATGGACATGGTCCAAAAAAGAAACAGTGACAGATATACATCGCAAACATCCAGACCTCAAGCCCAAATTACAAGAAGACTTGAGTTGACAGTCCAGAATTGAGTTCTATTATGGGGAATCTGAGTGATTATTCCTCCGTACTAGCGTAACAAAGTCCTTCACCAACTGCATGAGCGACATCTTGGGTGGTGATGATGAAGGAACTGGCACACAGTTATTTTTGGTGGCCAGGATTAGATGTTCAAATTGAAGAGAAATTGGGGCAACGTCAATCCTCTGCAAAATGGAAAAACACTCCACCAGTACATCCCTTTCATCTGTGGGAGTGGCCGACAGTGCCATGGCAGGAATACAAAAAGACTACCTTGTCCAGTCCAGGGTCACATGTTCCTAGTGGGTGTGGATGCACACTCAAAATGGCCAGAAGTAGCAATGACTGAACAAACTACTGAGAAGTTGGTCAAATTATTTGGAAGATTTTGCAGACTGAAACAGGTCGGAAGTGACAATGGAACTCAGTTCACCTCTAAGGAGTTCAAAAACTACTTTAAAGGAAATGGTATACAGCACATAGAGTCAGCTCCGTAGCATCCTGCAACAAATGGATTGGCCAAGTGATGTGTACAGTCACTTAAACATTCAATCAGGGTGGACCAAGGTACATTGACAAGAAGAGTGAACAATTTCTTAATGTCTTTTTGGAACACTGCACACGCAGCAACACAGAGTTCACCAGCAGTTCTGCTTTTCAAAAGAAAACTGAGAACATAGTTTGATCTTTTGATACTATCTGATACTTCAGGGAATGTCGAACGACAACAACAAGCACAGATTTATAGGAGGGAACAAAGCTCTAAAGAGCAAACATTCACTCAAGGAGAGCGAGTGCGAACAAGACGCTATACTACCGATGAAAAATGGGAGCCTGCTGTTATCCCAACAAAAACAGGTCCAATATCGTACACCGTACAGACAATTGATGAAAGAGTTTGGCGATATCATGCTGACAAACTACTAGCTTTACAAAATGAAATCGCGGAAACTTCTCAAGAAGCATTTCCATCGGGAAATCTAAGCAATGGTACTTCTGAGCAGAGACCAAACACAGAGACAAATTCAGATCCTGTTTCTGAGGACTTCTCAATGCCTTTAGAGGTGGATTTTGGAATAACTTCCAGGAAGTACCACCACCTGATGGAAAAGAAGACACTTCCAAGGTGTTGAATATCCAGGCTCCAGAATGTAGAATGCAACTGCAAAGGAATCTATGTCCACCACATACATATATTATGTAAAGACATAATCCAGAAGTGGGTCTGTTGTGAAAGTGTTAAGAAAGTTGTCATTGTATGAAAGAAGTAAATGGGGAGGAAGTTATGTTTCAGAAAATACTTTCCTGCTGATGGAACGTAACATGAACTCTGGTGACATCAGCAGATTGTTTTTTGCACGGGCTTTAGATTGTCATCTTAGATTGTTAGAGCACCATCTCCGAATAAATCTCTCATCGTGTTTTTAAGAAATCCAAGTGTGTGGCACCTCCAAACATTTTCTCTTTGCAACACTTATGTACCTTTATCAAACCTCTTCACTGCTCCAAGGATAAGAAACAAAACTCAGTTTCTCTTGGCCCTCACATATCAGGGCCGGGATTCTCCGATCCCGTGCCGGGTCGGTGACTCTGCGGGGGCGCGGGAAATTCTCGCCACGCCGCTCCGATGCCAGTCCGCCGATCCTCCGGCAACCAGAGAATTGCCGGCAATCTCGCCCGCGCGGTCGGGGATGCTGAAATAGCCCACCGCGGCGATTCTCCGCGGGCGACCGGCTGAACTCCCGTCGGTGTGGTTTACATCTGGTACCACCCGGCGGGAGCTCGGACCCGCGGTCGCGGTGGCAGTCCTGGTGAAGGGCGGGGGGATTCTGACTCCGGGGGGGTGCCTCAGCCATGGCCAGGTCTGCAATCGGGAGCCACCAATCGGCGGACCATCGCGATCTGGGGGGGCCTACCTTACTTTGTGCGGGCCTGCTGTGTGGCTCCACCATGTCGGCAGCGCCCGCGCCAAGGTGGGCAGCCACGCGCATGTGCGGACACGTTTGCGGCCGCTGTGCGCATGCGCGGCCGCACCATCTCTACAGCAGGACCCCGGCGGCAGCCAGAGCTGCGGGATTCATGCCAGGGTCCTGCTAGCCCCCTGGAAAATGGAGAATCACCCCGGACTTTCGAGGAAACAGTCCAGAGTGATTCTCACCCATTTTCGGCGGGCGTGGGGCTTAGTCCCCAAAAGGGAGAATCCCGGCCTAGAAGTCTGGTCCCAATCTAGTACATATCCTTTCAGCCCATTCGAAGGTTTCAAAATTCTTCCTAAAGTATGATGCCAAGAATTGGACACTATAGTCTAGCTGGGACCTCATAAAAGTTTCAAATAGGTTTAACATAACTTTGTTGCATCCTTCCCTCTATTTCTCCATAAATGAAACCAAGAAGCTCATGTGCCATTTTAACAGTCTTCTCAACTTGCCCTACAACTGCAGTCTCTGCACAATCCCATCTTTCCGTAGTATTGTATCCCTTTTAACATTGTGCCATGTAAGTTAAATTTCCTTCACTCATTCGCATGTCCGGAATTAATAACTTCACGTTTCTCTGTGAAAAAAATGTTGTCTGCCATCTTTATGCCCAGTTCATCTGCTTGCCAAAGACATCCTGACGCCTCACTCCTCTGCACACGACCTTTCTTAATCCTCTCTGTTACTTCATCAAAGAGATCTCTCAACTTTGTGGTCTTGGCAACTTGAATAAGAACAGCAAATGTTGAATTTTCTAATTAATACAAAATATGCAAAACTATAAAATCTGCCCATGGATGAAATTATTCTGTTTTCGATGGTATGTTGTATAGGTTTGATGTCTGATGCACCTCAGGACAATGCAGAGAAGGTACTGGTTCCAAATCTGCAACAGCTTCATTTATCATATTTACAAATATCTCAGAATTATAGGATTTTAAAACACACATGGAACAAGATAATTTCCCGCATCTGATATCCAGGTCTTTCTGGAGCATTCCGAGTTTTCTTAGATCTCTCGCTCGACCTCCAGGGACCCAGAGGGTGTCCTCTATGAAGGGACATTCTCGAATTTGTGGAAATTAAGTGTTTCCAATTAATTGATTACAAATTAGTTAGTGTACTGTTGCCTTTTTTACCTTCTATAAATATGGCAATCAATAAAGTTGCCCTTCTTTCTTTAGATATTGATATTATTTTGCTTTCAGAGTCGCCAGGTGTCAAATGATACCACCACAAGGTTCAACCGCGTAGCGATCAAAGAGCCAAACAACCAGTAAGTTAGTTCAAGATCAATGGTACTTTATTTACACACAAGATTAACTTACACATGCAACATAAACACGACTAGTTAAACTACACCTAACAACTATGACAACCTGTACTTAACTTCAGGCACCCGGCTTAGGTCAGAGGAACAGTGGCCTTTGTTCGAATCTGGATCTACTGGGTCTGAAGAAGTAATTGCTGCTCAGCTGGGCTCATCCACCTGGTAGCGGGCGTTGAACTTGAACTTGCTTCTGGCAGTGCTGCAGTTGGAGATGGGCGTTGCTGGAGGTCCAAAAGAAATCGAACACATAGCAGTGTCTCTCTTTATCCGTGGGGAGTTTCGCCCCCTTTTGGGCGGTCCTTAGGTTTGGACCCCATTAATTGGGGAGTTCTCGATCACTGTCTTCGATCTGAGAGAATAAAGGGGCGGGTGCCTTGAAGGCTGGGCGTGTCCTAAGCAGTCATTGACCCTGTTGCTTATGCTTCCTGAGTACAGGGAACGGTGCCGAAATGTCTGGACTTGTATCGGTTACCTGAGTATCAATCCTTTGTCTTACGGAGATGGACCATCAAAATGCTAATCGATTGGGGGTTTCGATGCTGTCTAGATTCTTTGCTCACAAATATACATTCAGGCTCTGTGCCTGCCTGAATCTTACATTGGCCACATTTCCCTTTAGGCTTTGCGAATGTCCATGTTTCTTGTTGTAAGTGGCCATCCCAGATGGCTACAGTACCTAATTTACATGGAGGATCCGATTTCCACAATGCCTTCATTGGATCTTTGACAGAGAGGATTAACTGTTGAATCAAACGTAGGCATGCTTTCTGATGGCTAATCTAATATTTGATGGCCTTCTTTTCTGAGAGAATACGTATCACCTTCTTATGGATAGGTACTACATCTGGACTTTCCAACCCTGTAGCAAACAAGTAGGTCTTGTACCCAAATATCCATCGCTCCCGCTACACCAGAGGATCTCCCAATGATTAAAGGAAAGGTTCTGGAGCCGGTAAAATTAAACTTGTCTCAACCATCCTTATTGCTACTTTTGTTATGTATTTGGCACAGTTAGGCAGATAAAGGAAAATCAGACGTCCGATTGGCCAGGTAATAATTACATTTCAGAAGCAACCTGGATCCAGGGCACAATGAGTTGTCAGGGCTGAAATTGAATGAACAGATGTGTCTGGGGCCGGAGATGTGTGTGTTCTGCCTCGATGCTCGTGGTATGGTTTAAACATCAATATTTATTTTTCACAGGTCTGCAGATCCCTGGGTCAGTTGTGCAGGGGCTGTCGCCCTGACAGAACACTTTACGCATGCCAATCCACACTCGCCCTGTTCTTTCTTTTTATAAATTTAGAGCTTCCAATTAATTTTTTCCAATTAAGGGGCAATTTAGTGTGGCCAATCTACCTAGCCTGCACATCTTTGGGTTGTGGGAGTGAAACCCACGCAAGCACAGGGAGAATGTGCAAACTCCACACGGACAGTCACCCAGAGCCGGGATCGAACCTGGGACCTCAGCGCCGTGAGGCAGCAGTGCTAACCCACTGCGCCACCGTGCTGCCCATCACTCTCCCTGTTCTTGGAACCCACCCTCTTCCCGCCCTCCCTACAGTGCCCAGCCATTCAGAGGGCACGTTTCATGGAGGATGCCTGTGAATTGGCCAGCCAGTGTGAAATGACCCTCCGGGGCTGACCACGGCCGAGAATGCATTCCAAATCTGCTTTCAGGCCTGCTGAGAGCACGTGTTCGATGGGCAAAAAACTAGACCATCAACACATGATGTGGACATGGTATGAAGGAAATGGCAACATCAAGTTTAAAATGTCCACCAGAGTAAACTTTCTGCTGGAAATAGGCAAACGTTTGGAAACTGAATGGTCACGCCTACTAAGCTGACTGTGATAATAAACATGATGTGGAGATGCTGGCGCTGGACTGGAGTGGGCACAGTAAGAAGTCTTCCAACACCAGGTTAAAGTCCAACAGGTTTGTTTCGAATCACTAGCTTTCAGAGCGAGGCTCATTCCTCAGGTTCATCCCCGGATGAAGGAGCAGTGCTCTGAAAGCTAGTGATTCGAAACAAACCTGTTGGACTTTAACCTGGTGTTGTAAGACTTCTTACAGAAAATTAATAAAGGCTAAGCTCAACAATGACAAAATGGGCTGTAACAACTTAGCATGTAAACTGTCTGAGGACATCAATCAGGCCAAGGACACTGGAGGAGTATTTGAAACGTAAAAGCCATATTTCCCTCTTCTAATCAAACTCTACGTTGAGTGTTCTTCCTTCATATCAGGTGGGCACCCAGTTACACATGTGGGCTCCCATTCACTACATAAAACGCCCAGAAAGCAGCTTGGTGGGCAAGTTTGCAAACGATAAGCAGAAATCCCATCCAACCAAGAAATTGCCAGCATTATGGTACAGAGGCAGTTCAATGTCTTCATTTCAAAGTGGTGTGTCTCAGAGGAAAAGTACCATAACAAGTAATGGACCTTTTCTTCCTGTATCGTATTAGAACCGAGCTGCTAAGGCCAATAAAAGGGAGTAAAAAGACAATCTTAAAAGATCTATTTTCCGATGGAAGTTTCGGCTGTTAGCTAATTTATCTGTCTGCTGTAATTTGTACCTCATTTCATCTTTTGAATATTAACCATAATTGATTTTTACGCTTCTGATACGTGGAGTTTAATAAACTGCGGGAGTGAACATAATGTATAGTCTCAGCGAGGGATACAAGTGATATCAAAGCAGGGCAGTGTGATTGCCTGCAGCTTTATAGCCTTGTCTGAGTGCTGAAATAAGATTACTGCTCGGAATCAGTGCAAGGTATTGATTACCTTTACAGCTTGCACTATGGGATACGCAGAGGTGATTTGGTCTTTTCTGGGTCAGCTTCTGGTTGCCAGTCATAAAGAAAGGTTCATGCACACCGCTCAAATAATGGCAATGACAGTGAAACTGTCAGCATTCAATGCCATTACAATGTGAAACCAACAACAAATCCTGACATCTATAGTTGCTGATTATCTACTGATTAGCCGTCACATATCATTTGTTTTATGGGCAGAAAGATGAAGATGGGGTTGTATACTTGTGATTGAAGCCGAAACTGAGATATCGGGAGCGAGTCAATGGAAAAATTTCAAAGTCCAGTTTTGGGAACATTACTGCATCCCTTGTGTCTCAGCAGCTTGTCGCTAACAAGGGGGAGTTGCTTCTAAATGCTCCCTCAAAACTCACTACCAGTCCACATACAGGCAGTGTGTGGACCTGCTCCTCAATTTGGGGGTGCCGACCTGCGCAGGCTTCTCGACGTTGTGCATGAGAGGCAGCCACCCTGTTGTCCTCAATGTCGATGAAGAAAACGACATCTAACGAGCTGCAAGGGTAAGTTATCACCTCTCTCCTGGCCTCAGTTCCGCCTGCCATCCCTCAAATTCCCATAATGCACCCCCCATCCTGTCCTCCAAAATCACTGGCTCACACTTCGCACCCTACCACCTCCAATCTTCAGGGTTATTTTTCAGAATCCCTGGCACCCAGAAACACAACCCCTTCATGTCAAGGTGAGGTGCCCACGCACACCACCTGTTAAAGACCCCTGATCCATCAAGCATGCGGCTCACAATGCGCTCTCTTTGGCCCCTCGGTAGAAGATAACCCATAATAAATGGGAAAGACCCAAGATGGAGGGCAGATCCCAGAGATTTGAATCCTCATCCGCTATGAGGAATGAGCCCTGGAAATCACAGGGTTGTCCGAGAAGAGAGAAGTCACCCACAGTAAGGTTGGCCCATGCCAGAGAGGCAAGGATTCTTTGACCCTTCAGCCAGATGACCTGTCTGAAGTGGGTTCATGTCAGACAAACTGATCCTTCCCTCTCACTGACCACATGCCCATTGCCCCGCAGGGCCTCCATCTGATGCGGCCGGCAATCCAGAGTCATGCCCACTCTGCCACCCAAGAGAACGGCATTGAGCACAGCTCTGAGGAGACCATGACTGAGGCACCACAGCGACCACCTTCACCAGAAGAGAGACACACACCTCGGTGGGCAATATTACTGGACAGACTTCTGAGGCACAATCTGGTGAGCGCCACATAGTTGCTGTTGTGCATCAGTTGGAGGCAGGAACATCCAAGGGACACAATAGTTAGAGGTCTGTTGGATCCCAGGACACAACTGTGTCCCAGCCAGATGCCAATGTTAGACGTTTAGCTGCTGTTGTATGAAGAGTCAAAGGTTCTTCTCCTTTTCACAAACACCTTTATTTCACTTCAACAGACTCTGCACAAAACACTATCTTCACATCACCTGACACAAAGGCCACCTGAAGCCCCTTTACATATCAGTGTCAATTATTGGATACTTCACATAAATAAGACAACTAATTGGAATCTCGCTTAACCCATTACTTAACAGTCTCCTCTTCCTTGGAGAAAAAATATAATTAGGTGAAAACAAAATTACAAGAAACTCAAAAACACACGCGCAATTTCCCCCTTTTTTTTCCATTTTTGGAAAAATAACAGTCACAGAAACAGGCGCCCTTCATTAACAATAGCCAAAAGTTTCTGTGAGCGAGCCCCTCTTTTTTTAAAACAGTCTGACAATTGATAGCTACTGTCAACCCATTTGATTTTTGCTATTTCCCCTCTGTCCAACATCTGCTTCAAACTTGCGATGTCTATCCTTAACCTTTTTTATTGACACTTTTTGTAGAGTGCACATTTTCCCATAGGGATTTATTGTCAATGTGACATTCAATATATTACCCAAATCCCCTAATCCCAAAATTTCTGTCAATATCTGAGATATATAAAAGGCCATATCCACCGCCTCTACAAGGCTTAACGTCTCAGCAGCCAAAGTGCTTTTCACCACTCTCCTTATTTTCTTTGTTTCCCACACACGAAGGCAACAGTTACCATTATTCCCCAAAAGGAAAATTATAAAACCTCCTGCACTTGAAACCCCATCACATAAATTTGCAGAGGACGCATCACCATAAACTATGAGTTTCAAGTGCCAGGAACCTCAAAACACACTCCTGCATTTTTAGATTGACCAATGCTTTATTTGCTCTTATTATGTCTTCCACTTTGGGAACATTCATTTTTGTACTCAACTCTAAGACATCAAAACTCACGTCCGGTTGTGTGTCTACCTAACCAATTCAGTTGCCCAATTAAACTTCACAGTTGCTCTTTTTCCATCTTTGAAACCATTGTATCATTTTGTAAAACCTGGCCAGGGTTAATTGCTATTGGGCTGATATTTTCCAAATAAGATTGCTGACGTAAAGTTGCCCCTCACTTAGTCTGTCCGATTTACAGTAAAATATACTTAAATGCACCTGAAGCCTGACTTCCAACCCTGAATTCTTTCCTCAAACCAGAGATTACCAAAGCTTCAAAATCACTCGTTCAACCCCACAAAAAATCATCGACATGCAACATAAAGATGCTAGAAAGATTTCCTTTATAGTGCCAGTAAAACATTGCCGGATCTGCTTTCAACTGGCAACAGCCTAACTTTAACAAAACTGACCTTACCAAAATGTACCAGACTAAACGCATCATTCAATCCATATACACATTTGTTCAACTTCCAGAGTACCCCTTCTGTGTTAGATGCCTCTTCAGGAGGATGGAGAAAAATGTCTCCCTGGAACTGATGCCCCTGCAAAAAAGTAGCTTTTATATCTATAGATTTGCATTCCCATGCGTTTTTGGCTAATAGAGCCAAGAAGATCTTTAAAATAACCTTTCCTGTCATAGGTGAATCTACCTTTAAATACTGATCTTTTAGGTTTTCTTCAAATCCCCTTGCCACAAGCCTGGACTTTGCCTTATAAGTTCCATCCGGAAGAACCTTTTGCATGCACATCCATCTGAGGGATAGAGCTCTTTGTCCCCTATCTGGTACTTCCGTGTATACCCCAAATTCACTCCAACTATGCAGTTCTTGCTGTTTGGCATCTTTGATAACTTTTTCATCTAATTTATTGGAAGCCACCAAATCTCACATGCATGTGGGCAAATACTCCTATTCGAATTTGTAGTCTTACTCATGTTCCGAGATCTTGATAAACTACGTTCCCTCTCCCATCTGGTATCTCGTTCTGGAATGCTATGGCTTGATCTTTCCCTTCTGCTTTTGGATGTCCTTTCAATAGTCCTCGACCTTTTCCCGCAGACCTGTTCGCTATCCGATGTACTATCTTAACTGACACTGCATTTGTGTGCCCTCCATTTTTGAACTTCATGTTCTCAAACCATTGTCTTGACTCCCTCTCCTGAATGCTGCACATTTAACCAATGTTTATACTTTCCTATGGCCTTCCCTGCTCTACTAATAACAGTTGCATCCTTCCATTGACCAGACAATCGAGGCAAGTATGTTACTTTTGTACCAACTTTTGGCAGTTGTCCTTTTGGACAAATGACCTGTTCTAATTCATCAGACGTGTTGTGTTCCTCTACAGAAACCCTGTCTACATCAGTTAACTGGTCCTCATAGTTCTGTAACACATGCGTACCAGATGACTCTGGTTCCTCGTCATGTCTGTCTGCTCTGTCTAAATTTGAAAATTTGTAATATGTACCCATTATCCTTGATGAATGTACCCTCACAGTTTGATTGCCATGTTACAAAATAATTGTTTTGCCATGTATGCCTATGATCTTCCCTGGGCCTTTCCATTCATTAAAATTGTCTCTCTTATAGTATACTATGTCTCCTTGCTGCAAAACGGTGTCTGCTGGCCGTACATTATGTCTTAAAGCTCTGCAAATTCTTTCAGAGACTTTTGCTTCCAAAAAAGCTTTTCACCTGCTGTGTAATGCATTTAAATGCTCAGCAAAGGCAAAGCTAATTGTAGTCCCTTCCCAAGCTGGAGGCTGGTCATCTAAAATGGATGGAATTTTAGGATTTCTACCAAACACTAATTGATAAGGACTATAGCCCCCAACCATCTGCAATGAATTCTTTGCATGTACCGCCCATGCTAAAGCTGAATTTAGCTTGCAGTCTGGTCTATCTGCCAAAATGTTCTGGAGCATGTCATCTATTATCGCATGATTTCTTTCACACACACCATTACGAAATGGGCTTTCAGCAGCCGTATTCATAACTGTGATATTCACATTTTCACACCTATCCCTAAATTCATCATTAGCAAATTCTCCCCCATTGTCCGTGAGGAATTTTGCCGGTGGGCCCATTCCTGTCCCTGTCTATTTTTCCACGATTTGATCCAGGATTACTCTCTTTTCTTTACTTTGTACAATCGTCGATTGACTAAGTCTGGTTGCTAAATCTACAAAATGCAAAATAAATAGATTATCGGCTTTATTCAAGATCTTAGGTCCATGGCCACAATGTCGTTAAAATTCCTGGCCAAAGGTAGGGTTACTAACAGTCGTGCTGGCATCCTTCTATACTTCCTACAAACTTCACAGTGATCACAAACCTGTTCTATCAGTTTAGTATAGTCTTCATCCCTTACCCCTGCATCCTTTAATATATTTTTCAGCCTCCGAGGAGACGGATAGAATTTATTTTCTGTCATAGAATTTTACAGTGCAGAAGGAGGCCATTCGGCCCATCGAGTCTGCACCGGCTCTTGGAATGAGCACCCTACCCAAGGTCCATACCTCCACCCTATCCCCATAACCCAGTAACCCCACCCAACACTCAGGGCAATTTAGCATGGCCAATCCACCTAACCTGTACATCTTTGGACTGCGGGAGGAAACCGGAGCACCCGGAGGAAACCCACGCACACACGGGGAGGATGTGCAGACTCCGCACAGACAGTGACCCAAGCCGGAATCGAACCTGGGACCCTGGAGCTGTGAAGCAATTGTGCTATCCACAATGCTACCATGCTGCCGGATGCACAAGTTGCCTATACAGTTTTAATACAACAAGCTTTTCATCAGCTAAAATCCCATTTTCAACTGCCATTAACACATCCTTAACAACTGGACTTGAAATATTATTTGTCAGTAATGGAATACAATAGTGGCCCGTCTGTGTAAATTGTAAGCCCACCGTCTTTCCAAAAACTGTTGCCTTATCATGTTCCATATCCAGTTTCATGTGTGCTTTCTTCATCAACGGTTTGCTCAGAAGCAAAGGTACCTCACTTGATACAACATCCATGCCAAGGAAATGATTCACTCCGGCAATATTGCAAGGGATCACCACACTTTTCAGCGACTTCAGAGTATTATCATCCCCAAAACTGAATCTTGTGGAACTTTCAAATTCCTTAACCTTGTTACAATTTTCAGCATTCAAGGAGTCCAGGTAACATTTTAACCAGTCAATACCACACACAGTAGATGTGCAGCCACTGTCCAATACAGCACAATTGAAGGATTCTACAACCAACACCCTCATTACTGGCCGTAAAACTGCTTGTTAATAGGACAATGCCTTCTTTCTGGTCACAATCTTTTTCCACTTCTGACTCTTCTGTGTCATGTGTCGCTTCAAACACTCTATCATAACGTGTTAGATAGTTGAAAGCATAATGATATTGAGAGTAACATCGAAAACATTGATTTATCATACCGCGGGCATTTCTGGGGTTCATCTTCCTATTGTAGGTTGTCACTGGGTTTCTGTCTTCATAATTTCCGGGTCCCGATCTCCTTCTATAGTCTTGGACCTGAAGCCTCTCTCCCTCCCGCACCCCTCCAGTTACTTTCCAAGTTAAAAGCCCTATCCACAGACCAAACTATATAATTATCCAGGATGCTGATATCCGCACAATTGAAATGGAATCGATCCCAAGGAACAGTCCCTCTTTCACCAGAGACAGCTGCCAGTGCCCCATGAATCAACAGCTTTTATTGCCTCATGTTCTTTCAAACACATATTTTATTCTCTAATCTGTTTGACCTTGTGGCAATTGGTATGTATCTCAGGTAATAACCTTTAAGATTTTGGCTGTGATTTACTGAGCTCATAGCGCCCGAGTTGGTGTCACGGCAAAGCCATTTAATCTTGCAAGTGGCCTCTCATGGGATTCATGCTGCTCGAGGTGTCAGCGCTGGTGGGAGGTGGGGATGACGGCTGTAATGCCTTGATCGCATCTTCCTCAGAGCTCCCCTCACACTCCTGAGAGACTGGAGAGGGTTCCACCTGGGATGGGTCGGCACCGTCACCTGGACGATCGTGGGAGAATGGACATGTGGACAGTGGGAGGGATGGGTCAGTCAGGAAGGCAATAACAACTCACGTTTGACAGATCCTTTGGCTGGAGCCCGGCGATTCTTCACCTCTGCAGCGTCCGCCTGCCTCCGCGTCGGTGACCTCCCTGTCGTCAGCCACTCAAGTCATCTCCAGGGCACGTTCATCATAGGAGGTGAGGATTCTTAAGTCCAGCACTCCACCTCCAGTCTGGGCAGAGGAGATACAGAGAGGGCATTGTTAGCCACATGCATGGCCACAGTGGTAGGAGGGGAAGTGTTACGGAAGGGTTGGGGGTTGAATGGGGAGAGGGTTTGGAGGGAGGGCTGGGAATGGTTGAAGGGAGGGAGGGGTGGAGGGAAGGAGGGTTGGAGGATTGAAGGGAGTAGTGTTCTGACGGAAGGATTGAGGGGGTTGAAGGGAGAGGGTGGGTGGAGGGAGGGTTGGGGGGGGTCACATGGTGAGTTAGAGGGGTAGATGCTCACGTGGAAGCAGAAAGGTCTCGGGGGGCATTGGTATTTACTCACTCGGTGCTGTCCGGTGTAGGTCATTCATGGTGTTCCAGCACTGGAGGCCAGTCCTCCTAGTCACACTGCCGGCGCTCACAGCCGCCGTCACCTCATCTCAGGCAGCACTGGCTGCCCTGTGACTCAATCTCCGGGACCCTCGGGGGAACAGGACATCCCTCCTGGCTTCCACTCCGTCCAGGAGCCTCCCCGAACCTGCATTCCCAAATCTTGGGGCCGGTCTCCTTAGTGCCATTGTTGAGAGCTGGCTGGGGTTGGCTGAGCAAGTGCTGCTCGACGTTTGTTAGCGGGGGGGGGCTGGCAAGCGCGGTGCCATCGATTCAGTTGGCGAGCCTTCATTTGCGGTGAGATGCCCGTGGGGCTTTGTAAAGTGGAGCAATTAACGTCGAAGCATTGCCGGCCTCGCTGGGTTGAGTGCCGGGTTGCTCACGGCGGTGCCCACTTGCTGCCACACTTAGAAATCTTTTGGAGAATCGCACACCGGGTGTTTTCTGCTGGGGGTGCGGAGTTGTGCTAAATGGCGTACGTTAGCTGTCTTTCTAATAATTTGTTCTTGCGAAATGAGTGTCACTGGCTGGGCCAACAGTTATTATTCATCCCTTATTACCCTTGAGAAGGTTGTGGTGAGCCACCTTATACTGCTAAAGTCGCTGTGGTGTAGGTCAATGCATGGTGCTGTTAGGGAGGGTATTCCAGGCCATTGACCCAGCAGCAGTGAAGGAACCGCGATGAAATTCCAAATCAGGGGGACTTGCAGCTTTGGATTTCCCACGTGTCTGCTGTCGTTTCTTTCGATACAGCAGGGGCTGTTTTAGCACATTGGGCTAAATCGCTGGCTTGTAAAGCAGACCAAGGCAGGCCAGCAGTACGGTTCAGTTCCCGTACCAGCCTCCCCAAACAGGCGCCGGAATGTGGCGACCAGGGGCTTTTCACAGTAACTTCATTTGAAGCAGACTTGTGACAATAAGCGATTTTCATTTCATTTCATTTCAGAGGTTTCATATTTACAATATGTGGAATCAGTTTCCTGCAGATGGTACAGACTGCTGTCACTGTGCACCTGTGATGGAGGGAGTGAATGTTTAAAGTGATGGATGGGGTGCCAATCAAGCGGGCTTCTTCAATCCTGGGCGGGTGTTGATATTCTTTTATTTTTATTTAGAGTGCCCAATTCATTTTTTCCAATTAAGGGGGGATTTAGCGTGGCCAATCCACCTACCCTGCACATCTTTTTGGGTTGTGGCGCGAAACAAACGCAAACACTAGGAGAATGTGCAAACTCCACACGGACAGTGACCCAGAGCCTGATAGAACATGGGACCTCAGCGCCGTGTGGCAGCAATGCTAACCACTGCGCCACCGTGCTGCCCGGTGTTGATATTCTTGAGCATTGTTGGAGCTGTACCCTCTCCCCCCCCCCCCCCCCCCCGGCTAGTGGAGAGTATTCCACCTTGCGGTACTTTAACCCACCTATATCGCGGTGGCCAACCAGAGAAAATATTTGTCTGCACATTTTCTAAATGGACCAACTCCAGTCATTCGGGAAAGCATGAGAGACGGAGTAAAGATGTGCAGTGCAACTTTAAAGTCATGCTCCACATCGATCTGCCTGCATTGCTAAGTGCCAACACTAATTATTGGAATGAAGAAGATTTCTATTCCGTGCAATACTTAAAGTGGAAACCTACTTGTCTTGAATATTTTTGTTTATTCATTCAAGGAATATGTGCGTCGCTGGGTCGGCCAGCATTCATTGCCCATCCCGAATTGCCCCTGAGGAGGTGTTCAATGTGGGTTTTTTTGTATTCAACTTTTTGCTCTGCCCTTCTTAAAAACATCTGTTTCTAAAGAGAGTTGCTTGAAGACAGATATTATGGTTAAAACCTGAGCTGAACGGTACAGAATCTCCATTACCTGAATGCTGGACCATTTTCCCTCCCAGTCAGTATTTGTATTGATCAGGGATTGAAGGACTTCCGCACTCTGATGAACAGTAGATTGGTTTGTTAGCAGATGTCTGGGATGCATTCCAGACTTTTGTTAGTTGGCTGGTGGAGGAAGCTCAGTAGTTGGCAAATAACAGCACATTCAAAAGCTGATTTGGCAAAATTAGGACTTGGTTCAACAACTAACAGGTGATAATGGCACATCAAAACCACTTATATTTAAAAAAAACAGCAGCTGGTTAAACTGAACAGTTATAGGGAGCAACAAAAAGGTACAACAAATGCTTGAACAACCATGCTCCACCCCACTGTGCCACACCCCCAGAAGCATTAACTTTCATAAACAGTAAAACTGAACTTTGACAGGCACAGAACGGGTAATTGGAATAGGCAATCCATTTTATACTGTCTGATTTTACCTTCCACGGAAATCAATGTCACAAAAAATGAGTGGGATGTTTAATGAGACATCAGGGGCGGGATTCTCCGACCCCCCCGCCGTGAATCCCGCCCCGCCGGCAGCCGAATTCTCCGGCGCCGAGGATCTGGAGGGGGGTGGGGGGGGAATTGCGCCGCGCAGGTCGGGGGCCATCGGCAGCGGCACCCCCTTCGATTCTCCGATCCGCGATGGGCCGGGTGGCCGCCTGTTTTCGGCGGGTTCCGCCAGTGTATGTTACGACAGGTATTTACCAGCGGGACCTAGCTATGCAGGCGGCCTCGGGGGGGGGGGGGGGGGGGGGGGGGGGGGTGCTGGGGGGATCTGGCCCCAGGGGTGGCTCCATGGTGCCCTGGCCCGCGATCGGAGCCCCCTGTGCCGTGGGGGGCACTCTATTCCTCCGCGCCTGCTGGTGTAACAGTCCGCGATGGCCGGCGCGGAGATGAACCCCCCCCCTCTGCGCATGCGCTGGGATGACGCCAGCACACGCTGGCGATCCCGTGCATGCGCCAACTCGCGCTGGCTGGTGGAGGCCGTTCGGTGCTGGTTGGCGTGGCGCCAAGTCCCTTTTGCGCTGGCCAGCGCAGCACAAACTACTCCGGCACCGGCCTAGCTCCTGAAGGTGCGGAGGATTCCGCACCTTTGGGGCAGCCCGAAGCCGGACTGGTTCACGCCACTCCTTCGCGCTGGAGTTGCCCGCCCCGCTGGTTGCCGAAGAATCCAGCCCCTGGTTTTGCACGGTGGGTAAACAGCTGGCTTGTAATGCAGAACAAGGCAGCAGCGCAGGTCCAATTCTTGTACCGGCCTCCCCGAACAGGTGCTGGAATGTGGCGACTAGGGGCTTTTCTCAGTAACTTAATTGAAGCCAAATTGTGACAATAAGCTATGGTTATTATGAAAATCTGTTACTGCCGTTTTGTGCCCCCTGAAGTTAGGGTTTACCCCCACTGCAGTGGATGTGCAGCGGATTTCCTCTTTTCCAAGGTTTTAGCGCATTTTGAAGAATTTATAGGTGCTGAATAAACCATTCTCATCCCTAAATCTATGTCGAGGGGCAGTGAGACTTCGATTGGAGCTTTACTTTCGACAGCTTGAGTTACAACTTGCAACGGAATTTTAACAGCTCGCATCACAGCTTTGCCCACCAGTAATGTTATCGCCTGTGATATTATTTTTCACATGGTACAGGGTAAATGCGGCCGTACAAGATTCAAAGGACCAATGAATAAGAGCATACTTCAGCGCACTAGCATGCATTTTTCAGCTCGTAATTAGTCAGTTATACACAACACGTTTCAGGCTTAATTTGAGTGTCCGAAATGGAATGAAACTTGGGTGACTTCTTCAGAAGGAGAAAAATTCATTCCAGCAGACTCCCAGCCAGCCTGTGCAGATAAAAACCCATCCCGTTTTTTTTTTAATGGCAAGATAGAATCTGACAACTGTACATTTGAAAAGTTTGCACATGATTTTCAAGTTGCAGTTTACATCTCTGCTCCCTCTCTTCATGCTTTCCCCAATTACTGGGGTTGGTCCTTTTCGAAAATGCGCAGAAAAATAATTTCTCTGGTTGGCCCCTGATGGACAGCAAGTATGAATTTTTTATTTGCCCTGATTGGAATATTTGTTTTGTGGCCGATGCATCCTCAGAGGCCCTTAAGCAAACAAGCTTCGGAGGCAGCTTTTTCTGGGAGTTCTTTCTTTTTATAAATTTAGAGGACCCAATTAATTGTTTTCCAATTAAGGGCCAATCCACTTACCTTTCACATCTTTTTTTTTGTGGTGGCCAATCCACTTACCTTTCACATCTTTTTGAGTTGTGGGGGTAGACCCACGCAGAGATGGGGAGAATGTGCAAACTCCACATGAAGAATTACCCGGGGCCGGGATCGAATCCGGGTCCTCGGCGCCATGAGGCAGCAGTGCTAACTACTGCACCACGGTGCTGCCCTTTTTTCCTCGGAGTTCTGTAACTGATGCAACTACTAATGTGTTTCATTGGTCTAGATAATCTTGCAATAAGCATGGATATAAGTAATACACCTTGGTCACAATGTTCAACATTTGAATTTAAATACAAAAATAGTTTGGGGATAGGGCAGCACGGTGGCACAGTGGTTAGCACTGCTGCCTCACGGCGCCAAGGTCCCAGGTTCAATCCCAGCTCTGGGTCACTGTCCGTGTGGAATTTGCACAGTCTCCCCATGTCTGTGTGGGTTTCGCCTGCACAACCCAAAGATGCGCAGGGTAGGTGGATTGGACATGCTAAATTGCCCCTTAATTGGAAAAAATTAATTGGATGCTCTAAATTTATAAAGAAAATAGAAAAAAAATAGTTTGGGGATTGACAGGAAATCTGTTTAGAATGCTTTGGAAACATGTTCTGACAAAGTGGCCTGTGTAGTGTGACAACAATTGTTAGCAACAAACATTATGGCCATGATCTAACGGCCATGTCATGCCCAACACAGGACGTGACGAGGCCGGTAAATCAGTTGACGCTCGTTACGCCGCACATGATCTCACAAGATCTCATGAGATGTCGCAATCTGGATACCACCCTCACTGCGCGTGAACCAGATTTGCATATTCCAATGAGCAGTTAGGGTCACTTGACTATGTCTGTGCTGGAGTTACCCAAGGGACAGGATCGAATGGCCTCACCCAGACCTGGCGCCATTTGTGACTGCTTTCCACAAACGTGGGCCAGGCATAACGGCACTTGCGGGGTCTCCCAGGTAATACAGGATGCCTGGATGCCAAGGTGCCCAGGTGGCACTGACGGGGGATTGCCAGGGTGCCAGGCTAGCAGTCAAGGTGCCCAGGTGGCATCTTGCCCATGCCGGGGATTGGGCCAGAGGAGTCCTTCCCTTATCAGGTGGGATACATGGGGCTCGAGGACCCCTTAATTTGTAAGTTGGCGCATTGGTGGGGGGCCCGGAGGCCAGAGTTGGGGGTTGGGAGATAGGGGCGCCATGACAAGCTGAGCTTGTTAATGCAGGAAATGGGTCTAAAAGTGCAGCCTTGGCGGGTCGTTCCTCACTGAGGGTCATAAAAGAAGCAGAGTATCATTTAATAGCAAGGTCATTCTCGGCGCTGTCACTAAACACTCCAGTAAATGCGCCCAAAATGGGGCTGGTTTTTTTTGCATTAAATTGCACCCGATGTGTTAGAAGCAGTTCTTATTTGAAGCATCGGTATCCAGCTAGCAAATGAACAGTTACTTAACTATTGTTACGACAACGATGGAAGGGTTGTGCAGTTTCTCTAGCCCCACTACTCCACAGATCACACAGTTAGTTTAAAATATGAAGATCAGGGGTGCTGGGGAGGGTATCGGGGATGCCGGGATGTGGGTGCCGGGGATGGGAGTGCTGGGGATGGGGGGTTTGCCAGGCCAGGTACCAGCTGGCAGCAGTGGTGACCATGCAGCCCATGGCACCTGGCTGCGGAGGGGGGTATGGGCAATGATGACGTGTTGTCTACCCCCACCCACTGCAGACCGTTATGTTTGGGCATCACCCAGCGATGTTGGCTGCCGTAGCGGGAGCCGCCCTTCTACATGTTGCCCCTTGGGAGCTGGAGCAGGGACGTGCCAGGGAGGCGGCGGAGGCACCCGATTAGGCCCCTTGTGTAGTGGCGCCACTGGTCGTACCAGGATCGCACGGATCGAGCATGCAGGAGGAGACCCACGATGAGCCGGGAAACCATTGCCCATATCTACCACCTGATTGCAAACCTGGCACCGCCTGGGACTAAGGCTGGACGCCCTCTCCCGGTGGCCGTCAAGGTGATGGTGGCCCTGAACGTCTATGCCACGGGCCGTTACAGGCACAGAGTGGGGAACTGTCCGGCATCTCCCAGGCATCGGTGCACCGGTGCATCCGTGCAGTGACTGATGCCCTGTATGACATCGCAGACCGCTACATCCAGTTCCCTGTGGACCGTGCCCACGAGGATGCCTGGCAAGCGGGATTCGCTGCCGTGGCCAGGATGCCATTGGTACAGTGGGCAATCGATGGGATGCATGTCGCCGTGAGGTCACCAGTGGAGAACAGGGACGTGTTCATGAACAGGAAGGGGTACCACTCCATGAACATTCAGGTGGTCTGTGACCACCGGATGAAGATCCTGCATGTCTGCGCCCGTTACTCGGGCAGTATGCATGACATGTTCATATTGGCACAATTGTCCGGTGGCACGGGGGGGGGGGGGGGGGGGGTGGGGGCTGCGGGTGCTGGTTGAGGATGCTACCCGGGGATAGGGGTGCCGGGGATTGGAGTGCCGTGGAGGATATCGGGGGTGCCCGAGATGAAGGTAACGGGGATCGGGGTACTGGGGATGGAAGTGCCGGGGATGGGGGTGCCGGGGATGGGAGTGCCGGGGATGGGGGTGCCGGGGATGGGAGTGCCGGGGATGGGAGTGCCGGGGATGGGAGTGCCGGGGATGGGGGTTCCGGGGTTCGGGGGTGCTGGGGATCAGGGGTGTTGGGGAGGGTATCGGGATTGGGGGCAATGTACGGGACAGACGGGCTGGACAGGGTGGGGAGGCTGTTCACCATCACCGGATGGGCCTGCGGGAACGGGACATGGAGATAGCTGCACAGTGCACAGACTAGGGGGTGGGCATCGCCGTGTATGGGCATGGACAGCACAGTACGCCACCCTGCCCACCACCCACCACCCTTACCCCACCCACCACCTTCACCCCGCCCACCACAGCATCACCCGCACCCCACCCACCACCGCATAATCTGCATGCACACCACCCCTCCATTGCGCATCCACCTGCGGCACAACGGGCAGGGTTCACACGCTCGCCAGTGGAAGCGGGTCTATTGCAGGCCATGGAGGATGATGCCAACCCGCTCTGCGATGAGCTCCGGGCTCGACATCGTTAGACAATGTCTGAATCATGGCCACAGTAACACCCTTAACCTGGGCCATCTGTGCATGCGGCCTGGACACTGCAGCACACAGTCCTGTCATCTGCCTGGGGGCGAGATGGTGAGGGAGGCCCGGGGGCAGGGGGGGGGGGGGGGGGGGGGAAAGAGGGGGGGGAACACACCTTAGCTCAACGTCCTATCACCCCTCACACACACACTGGTGCTCACCTCACACCCCACCCCCCCGCACACATCAGACAGAGCACAGGCGCAGCTCCTGTAGGTGTGAAAGTGATTTTAATGACAAACAATTTATACACATGTCCTAGCCCCTATAACTAATTTGTGCCCTGCACCCGTGCCAACTTACTCAGTGTCTAATTTTTTGGCCTTACAGGCCCTGTGACTATATCTAGGTGGTTCCCCAGACAGTACAGCAGAACTGGAGGTGGACTCCTGTGATTCCAGCCCTGTGACTAGGGTCCCCTTTGGCGGCCTTTTCCTGGGGCAGCCCGGTCTGGATAGGCCAGGCTGCACCTCGGGCGGGCTGGATGGTGAGCTGCCGGTCTGTTCTGCCCGTTGCCCACCAGATGCACATGGGATGGAAGGGGGGGGGGGGGGGGTGTCGCGGCGTTCCGGGACCTGCACTGCAGGGCGACCCGGAACGGGCCTCAGCACATCCTCCCCCCTCAGGGTGCCCGATGGCCCCCGAGCCTCTCCATGGGTCAGAGATGCGAACGGATCCAGCACCCGACGCACCCGCAGCACCTGGCGCTGCCAGTCCTGGAGGCCCTCCCTGGTATCAACAAGGGTCTGCAGGTTTGCAGCCTTGGAACTCAGGGAGTTGGCCATCCCTGCCTATGTCCGTGCGACGCCAGCCACCACCTAGGTCAATGGCGCCGATGCCCTCATCGATGACCTGCTGGGACTGCGTCTTGGCCTGCTGAGACTGGGCCACGTCGTTGAGGGCCGCTGTGATCTGCAACTGGCTCTGGCTCATGGCTTGCTGTGAGATGTCATGTGAGAGTACCCTTTAAGAAATGGGTGTTTAAGAAATGTAGCTGCTCATGTTACTGCAGTGATGTCAGAGTGTGGGTGGAGCTGAGCTCTGGTTCTGCTTTTTGGTTTCACTTTGAGAAAAGCTTGGGTGTGGCTGTGAGCTGCACTGCTGCTGATCTCTGCCATCAAAAGACTATCTATGGATCATTTGGGTGAACTCAGAATTGTAAAAAAGGTCTCGGTATTGCTCCTGTTGAAGGTTTGTTAAGTCTTTTGGATGGTAAAAGGACAGCATACAGATTAGAACATAGAACAGTACAGCACAGAACAGGCCCTTCGGCCCTCAATGTTGTGCCGAGCCATGATCACCCCACTCTAACCCACGTATCCACCCCATACCGTAACCCAACAACCCCCCCCCCCTTAACCTTACTTTTATTAGGACACTACGGGCAATTTAGCATGGCCAATCGACCTAACCTGCACATCTTTGGACTGTGGGAGGAAACCGGAGCACCCGGAGGAAACCCACGCACACAGGGGGAGGACGTGCAGACTCCACACAGACAGTGACCCAGCCGGGAATCGAACCTGGGACCCTGGAGCTGTGAAGCATTTATGCTAACCACCATGCTACCCTGCTGCCCCGATTACTTAGTGTTGTATTCTTTGAGGGGTGTATTTGAATTATTGGTTGCTAAGATATTCACTGTTTGTTTTAAAAAGGTTAACTTGAGTTCATAGAATAAACATTGTTTTGGTTTAAAAAACCACTGGTCCATTTTCTGCTGTACCACACCTGTAGAGTGAGCCGAGTGCTCTCCATACCACAATCTATTAAAAGTTCTAGGTCAGGTGAACTCCATGATACAATTTTGGATTCTCTAAACCCTGGCCCATAACAGAGAGGGCAGCCATGTCCTGGGCCATGGATTCCACCTGCACGGAAAGCCCCAGGCCTTGCATACTGCGACCCATGTCTCACCGTCGCACCCATTACCTCCACCGCGGACGCCACCCGTGCGGTTTCGACCTGGGTGGCACACATGACCGGCACCACTCACTGCTCCTGCACGTAGTTGGACTCCTCCACCTGAGTCTGCAGCTGCTGCAAGCCGGCCGTCACCCCCTTCGATTGTCCCTGGGTCAATGACTGCATCGGATCTATGGGTGTGGTAAATCCAGGAACCCCGGACCCATCTGAGCGGCAGCTGGTTGCTGTGGCCGGGCTGCCCTCCGACCGACCGGCCCCTCGGCTGCTCCTACCTCCACCTACTGCACCGGGACGGCTGTGTTGTGCTCAACAGTTAGTGTCCCAGAAACCTCATCGCTAAAGTGCCCAACCGCGGTGAGTGTCTCTGCGATGGTGGAGGGTGTAGGAGATAGCAGTGGCATAATGTCGAGGTCCTCATCGGACCTGAAGTCCAGGGTGCCCTGGGTGGGTGTTTCCTGTCCATTTGCCCCCTGTTTGTTTGGAATCCTGGGTGTGGGTGTCCTGGGTGTGAGTGTCCTGGGCGTGGGTGTCGTGGGTGTGTGTCCTGGGTGTGAGTGTCCTGGGTGTGAGTATCCTGGGTGTGGGTGTCCTGGGTGTGAGTGTCCTGGGCGTGGGTGTCGTGGGTGTGGGTGTCCTGGGTGTGGGTGTCCTGGATGTAGCTGTCCTGGGTGTGAGTGTCCTGGGTGTGGGTGTCCTGGGTGTGGGTGTCCTGGATGTAGCTGTCCTGGGTGTGAGTGTCCTGGGTGTGGGTGTCCTGGGTGTGGGTGTCCTGGATGTAGCTGTCCTGGGTGTGGGTGTCCTGGGTGTGGGTGTCCTGGGTGTGGCTGTCCTGGGAGTGAGTGTCCTGGGAGTGAGTGTCCTGGGAGTGAGTGTCCTGGGAGTGAGTGTCCTGGGAGTGAGTGTCCTGGGAGTGAGTGGCCTGGGAGTGAGTGTCCTGGGCGTGGGTGCTCTGGGTGTGAGTGTCCTGGGTGTCGGTGCTCTGGGTATGAGTGTCCTGTGTGTGTGTGTCCTGGATGTGGGTGTCCTGGGTGTGTGTGTCCTGGGTGTGGCTGTCCTGGGTGTGAGTGTCCTGGGTGTGGGTGTCCTGGGAGTGAGTGTCCTGGGAGTGAGTGTCCTGAGAGTGAGTGCCCTGGGAGTGAGTGTCCTGGAAGTGAGTGTCCTGGGAGTGAGTGGCCTGGGAGTGAGTGTCCTGTGTGTGGGTGTCCTGGGAGTGAGTGTCCTGGGAGTGAGTGGCCTGGGAGTGAGTGTCCTGTGTGTGGGTGTCCTGTCTGTCGGTGTCTTGGGTCGACTGGGACGGGGGCCTTGGTGTGGCTGCCCTCCCCGCCGCTGAATGTGGCCTTATGGCGTCGCCGCACTGGCACCAGATAGGGGCGGCGGACGACTGACGGTCTGGGTCTATCTCTGGCCCGTATGTGCCAGAGCATCGTATGCCTGACGACCCATGTTGTTCCCTGTCCTGTGGGCGCCCTGGCACTGGGTGGCGTCGTCGTATGCTTGACGACCCTGGTCGTTCCATGTCTTGTAGGCGCCCTGGCACGTCCTGGGGGTGGTCGGCATCTGCAGGGACAGGTGGGTCGACATTTGATTCTGCAATACACAATACAGCAGGCATGGTTAGACAGGTGAGGGTGGGGTGAGCGAAGGGAGGAAGGGGGGATGGGGGAAGGGAGATGGGGAAGGGGGATGGGGAAAGGCGATGGGGGAAGTGGGAGAGGGGGCAAGGGGGAAGGAGGCAATGGGGAATGGGGGATGGGGAAGCAGGGAGGTGGATGGGGCAAGGGGGGAAGGTGGGTGGGGCAAGGGCGGAAGGGGGGATGGGGAAAGGGGGAAGGTGGGTGGGGGAAGGGGAAGAGGGAATAGGGGATGGGGGAAGGGGAGGGGGAGTGGGAAGGGGGGATGGGGGAAGGCAGTGGTGGGGTCTCACTTGATGCTGCGCCCTTGATCTCTGCTTCTGCAACCTCCCGGTCCTCGGTCTGCCTGCAAGGTACAGGGCCCTCTCCTCATGAATGGTGAGGGTACGCAATTCAGGTTAACCTCCTCCGGTTCTCTCATGCTCCCGGTTGTTATGAGCGCACTTCTCCTGGGGGGGTGGGGGGGGTGGGGGGGGGGGGGGGGGGGGTGGGGGAGCAGAGGGAGGGGGGTGACAGAGATAAAGGGCAACGGTGTTAGGTAGACATATACTTGAAGACCAGCGGTCGTGTGTATGTTTGTATAGGTTCACAGCCCATTCTGCCGATGCAGCCCCCATGGGTGGGTGCAGCCATGTCGGTTTCAGCTCTGGCTGTGCCGCCTATCCTGGTGGGGGGGGGGGGGGGGGGGGAGGATGGGCGGGGGGGGGTAATCACCCTGGCTACCTGACTCGGTCATTGACCTTGTGGCACTGGCTGTCTGTTATGGCCACAGCCCTGATGGCCTCTGCCACCTCCCTCCACAGGCACCGGCTGACATGTGGTGCGACCATGTGGCCATGTCTGGGGTACAAGGCCTCCCTCCTCTGCTCCACTGCGTCCAGGAGCCCCTCCAAGTCCCACTCCTGGAACCTCGGTACTGCGCGGCGGGCGGCCATTTTGTCTCCGGCGGTGACGCCGTCGCGATTGGCATCACGTCGTTGCTAGCCCCTTCCAAGGCGGAGGATTCGGAACTTCCAGGTGGCCCAACGCCGGAGTGGTTCGCGCCAATTTCTACGCCGGCATTGGGCCGTCGCGCCGATTCGGGAGAATCCCACCCATGGAATTTCAGGCACGTCAGGGGGAGAGTGAGTTGGGACAGCCTTCCTCCTTAAATTATTCCCCAAAACACACCAATTTCAAAAACAACTGATCCAGAACTTAAAGCTTGTCTGTCATGTGATTCCCAATCTATCAAGAGTCTTTGCCAGTTTCCGCACCCCCCCCAACCCCGTCAATTAAAACGATTGCAGTGCAGACAAACAAATAGCTCATTCCCCCCTCAGGTACCACACTGGTCAGGTGATTTCTTGGCTCCCTCCCAGTCCAAGATGAACTTTTGACTCTCTTAAAAAAATCCAAGAGTCCAAATAATACTTCAATATTTTGAAACAAAAATATTGTTTTGAACCTACTCTCTAGGCTGATTGATGGATGCTTTTTTGATATTAGCCTTCATATTAACTTCTCTTCCAATATTTCCTATGACGTCCCTGCCTTTTTCACTTAATTCAACCTCATATCAACTCCACCGCCCAGGAATCTGGCCACCCTTGACCCCTTTATCTTATGATAGCTCATAGCCTCCATGATCTCTATTACTGACAGAGCTCCCTCCGATCTATTTTCTTATCTTCTTCCTTCAACACATCCCCTGGCAGCTCAATCCAGTTTTACTTTCTACCCCCAGAATAAAAAACAACCCTCTAATTCACCTGTAAAAAGTTATCTCAATTTCGATTTCATCCCTTCTCAAGTTTGCCACCCAAGATAATACTGATGCCTGCATTTTATCTCCTTCGTACTTGCCTCAGAATTGTACCACAGGGCTCCATCCTTGTTTCTTCACCATTTAAACATTAATATGAAGCCCTGTTACGATCCCAGCTGATGTTACCACTGGGGAAGTCAGATCTCAGGATGAAATCCGGCTGGACACATCCAAATTTTTGTTTTGATTAGATACACGGATGAACAGAGTCAAAGGACGGCCGATGAACTTGTAAGAAAAAAACAAAATATTTTATAACAAGAAAAGATTAATTATAATATACTGGTCCTTCATTCCAATTATATATCTTTACAGATATATACAGATTTGTAGGGCTGACACACGTTACATAATCTATCATATACTATCATGATCACAGTATGAAGATAAGCCATGTAAACCAATATGTGAAACGTGGTCCGACATCCCACATTCTGAAACCAAGTAACATATGCGGCCCAAAGCAACATATGTGAATTTCTCAAATTCCCCCAGACGCTTGTCAAACTATGATCCAACTGGTCTCACTGGAATCTCCGTTCTCAAACAACACCTTTTGGAACCTTCCCCCGCACAATACTTTCTCTCAGATAGCTTCACCAAAGATCCACCTACTGGATTTCAACCTCTGCTTACCGCATTCCTCTGCCCTCGACCGCCATGTGCATTCAAACTTCTACATAATCTCTCAGGTACCCAGCCATGCCAACAGGACACGACTGCCTCATCGGATGTACTAAGGAGTCACCAACCTTTCGATTACCCCAGATATCTGACTTCCCACATAGCCGCCTTTAAATCTAATTCCTGCAGATTCCTTTCTTGGCGTTTTGCTCTGATTCCCCTGAACAGTATCTTGTTCAAATTCCTGTTTCGTCTCTTTTTGACTTCACGGTCTTCTTGGAATTCCTTTTTGTCCCCTTCTCTGGTCTCCTGGTGTTTTCTTTGTTCTTTTGGGAAATCTGCTCTTTGCAGTTCCCCGTCTTGTGTTCAGCTTCGCCTGGCACTCGATTACAACCAACTCAAAAGTTCCTGCTGTCCCATTGTGGCCCCTGCTCCCTAAGCAACTGCCAAGCTTTTCTAATTCCTTGTATTTGCTTTAACGTCGTGAACCCTCATTACATTGCAGGCTAACCCTTACTAACCCTTTCAAATATAGAAACACAAATTGAACTCACTTAAAGCTCACATTTCTAATATCCACAAATATAAATTATTAAACCAGCCTCTTTTTCCTGACAGCCCAAGTGGCTTTCTTCAGAAGCACGGAACAAAATGTCATATGTGTGCTGATGACACCTATTTTAATTATTCTACCTCTGTTTTTGACTTCACAGCTGTTAAATGGCTTCCCAACTATACGTCGAAACTTCCGTCAGAATATTGCAATAGCAAGAGCAATACTTACTGGTTCCTTTCAGTTCCTGCCTATGTATCATCATAGAATTTACAGTGCAGAAGGAGGCCATTCGGCCCATCGGGTCTGCACCGGCTCTTGGAAAGAGCAACCTACCCCCTATCCAAGGTCAACACCTCCACCCTATCCCCATAACTCAGTAACCCCACCCACCACTAAGGGCAATTTTGGACACTAAGAGGAATTTATCATGGCCAATCCACCTAACTTGCACAATAAATATAGGGGCAGCGCGGTAGCATGGTGGTTAGCATAAATGCTTCACAGCTCCAGGGTCCCAGGTTCGATTCCCGGCTGGGTCACTGTCTGTGTGGAGTCTGCACGTCCTCCCCGTGTGTGCGTGGGTTTCCTCCGGGTGCTCCGGTTTCCTCCCACAGTCCAAAGATGTGCGGGTTAGGTGGATTGGCCATGCTAAATTGCCCGTAGTGTCCTAATAGTAAGGTTAAGGGGGGGAGTTGTTGGGTACGGGTATAGGGTGGATGCGTGGGTTTGGGTAGGGTGATCATTGCTCGGCACAACATCGAGGGCTGAAGGGCCTGTTCTGTGCTGTACTGTTCTATGTTCTATCTTTGGACTGTGGGAGGAAACCGGAGCACCCGGAGGAAACCCAAGCACACACGGGGAGGATGTGCAGACTCCGCACAGACAGTGACCCAAGCCGGAATCGAACCTGGGACCCTGGAGCTGTGAAGCGATTGTGCTATCCACAATGCTACCGTGCTGCCTTTACCGCATTCCTCTGCCCTCGATCGCCATGTACATTCAAACTGCCTTTAACATCAAATTCAAGATTTGCACAGCAACGTAGCGTTAGTCTTTGATTTGAAGCTGAATTATCTATCATCCACTTCTTTTATAACTTAAGATTTGCTTCTTAACATTGCTGCCTTCTGACACAATCTCCCACTGCCACTGACTCTGCATTCGAACTTCTATTCCCTTAATGTTCAATTGCTATAATACATTCTTGGCTGGCATACACTTAAAGAAAAACAATTCACTGGCTTTAGAAGTGTTTCGAGATGCCCTACAATTATGTAAGGTGTGTCAGTCCAAGTTTTTTTCTTTATTTTCTTTTAGGTATAGCCATCACATATTTTGAAATATTGTCAGAAATGTTGTGGTTTATCATCACTAAAAAGCAAATCAAACAATTAACTTATGAACAAAGCACCTCAGATTTGAGAGGACTTTGTACATTTTATTAATTTTGTTGCCATTGACATTGCCTCATCTTCCTTTCATTGATGCCGTTTAAGGGAATCGTGCATGCTCTCATATAGACTGGTCCTAATATAGACATAAAACATCCTGCAATATTTTACAGCATAAAATGACATTGCCAGTGAATAATTGGATGGAATTCAGAGTGAATAAAAAAGATGAAGAGAAAAAAATAGACTTAGGGAAGACATAGGATGGAGCTTTGTCAACTTAGTCACTGCTGTAACTATTAGCAAGTCAGAAATCTGCGGCACGCTTCAACAACTTTTCTGTGGCCCTTTAACTGAGCTACAACATTGGCATCCCGTTACTGGGTCCCCCAACCAATCAGGGAAGGCGGGAAAGTTCATGTGGTGGATCTGTCAATGGAATAATTTCTAATAAGAGGACCAAATCCCACAAACCTAGTTGAGATTAGAGTAATGGGAGTGGGTGGCACGATCAGAAGCATTGTAAGGGCAGCACGGTAGCATTGTGGATAGCACAAATGCTTCACAGCGCCAGGGTCCCAGGTTCGATTCCCCGCTGGGTCATTGTCTGTGTGGAGTCTGCACGTTCTCCCCGTGTGTGCGTGGGTTTCCTCCGGGTGCTCCGGTTTCCTCCCACAGTCCAAAGATGTGCAGGTTAGGTGGATTGGCCATGATAAATTGCCCTCAGTGTCCAAATTGCCCCTTAGTGTTAGGTGGGGTTTCTGGGTTATGGGGATAGGGTGGAGGTAGGGGCTTGTGTAGGGTGCTCTCTCCAAGAGCCAGTGCAGACTCGATGGGCCGAATGGCCTCCTTCTGCACTGTAAATTCTATTCTATTCTATGAATAAGCCACAGTTTGTGACAGATGGAGAGGGGATGCCAGCTCAGGATTTATTTTAGAAATTTAACGTCAAGGTAATGAGGCCCGAGCAGCAAGTCAGTGGTAGTGGAAATTATATTGCGGCATAATGGAGCCTTTTTAAGAATTCTGTTATGAAATAAGTGGATGATCGAAACTCAGCTTGAAATAGACAAAAAAAGGCAAACTCTACCTTGCTGTGCAAATGTTGAGTTTGATATTAAGGGCAGAGATCATTAGGAACAGGAGGGAACTAATAGATATTGCTTCTCTTTTTGCCTATGATATTCTGAAGGAAATTGCGACTTAGAATTAGAGAACCGTGCAACAACAGTGAAATCAAAAACAGGCAGAATGATAAAATTGGTCATTATCATCTACATTGACTTGCGGAGGTTCAAGAAGGCAGCTCACCATCACAATTCTCAAGGGCAATTAGGGATGGGCAACAAATGCTGGTCTAGCCAGCGATGTCCACAGCCCATCAATTATTTTTTTAAATCATCATATCCATGGCATCAAGTCCTGCGGTTCTGAAGAATGCCATTCAAGTCCTCATAATAATGTTTAAATGGTGGGAGAACAGGGATGGAGTCCTCTGACACAATTCTGAGGCAGTAATGGAGATGATAGGTCCAGGCATTAGTTTTGTCTTGAGTGCCAAACCAGGGAAAGGATGCAATCAATTTGAGACAATTTTTATGAGTGAATTAAAAGTGTTTTTCTCCTCCTCGGGATAGAAAATAAAACTTGAGGGAGATTTAACTGTGTAAAATCTCTGCACATCTTTGGTCTGTGGGAGGAAACCAGAGCACCAGGAAGAAACACGCAGGCATGGGGAGAACGTGCAATATCCACACAGGCAGTCACCCGAGGCCGGAAGTGAACCCATGTCCCTGGTACTGGGATGCAGCAGTGCTAACCACTATGCCATCGTGCCACCCCTTTTTAATTTTTAAATTTATGAGCCCCAGTTGGGTGGGCATCCCCCCTTCCCCCCGCTGGGGGGAAGCTCGTATTGCATGAGTCCCATACGGAGATCGATTAATGCCTCCCCGTGAGTCTCTTGAGGATTATTTTAAGCTGCCAGGGGAAGTGTTGAAGAAGATAAGAAAATAGATTGTCGAGAGCTCTATTAGTAATAGAGATCTCAGACTCTTTGAGGTACCATACGATAAAGAGGTGAAGGGTAGCCAAGCTTCTGGGTGGTGGAGTTGACATGAGGTTGAAGTAAATGATAATGGAAACAGGGCGCGATTCTCCGCTCCCGCGCGGCATCGGGAAGGCCGTCGTGAACTTGGCCGAGTTTCACAACGGCGTCGGAGGTCGCTCCTTGCACCCTATTCACCCCACCCCCCCCCAGGGGGCTAGGAGCGGCGTTGTGAGAAACTTGGCCGCTGGGCCTTGATGCTTGCGTCAAAGCGGTGCGCCGAGAATGACGTGGCGGCGGCGCCTAAGTGACGTCAGCCGCGCATGCGCAGGTTGGCCGGCTCCAACCCGCGCATGCGCGATTGCCGTCTTCCCCTCCGCTGCCCCGCAAGATGTGGCGGCTTGATCTTTCGGGGCGGTGGAGGGGAAAGAGTGCAACTCTTGGAGACGCGGGCCCGACGACCGGTGGGCACCGAGCGGACCAGTCCCCTCCCAAGCATGGCCGTGGTGCTCAATCCCCTCTCCGCCCCCCATGGGCCCCAAACTTACCTTTCACACTATGTTCACGCCGGCAGCGACCAGGTGTGGTTGCCGCCGGCGTGAACAGGTCGGGAACGTCAGGCCTATCGGCCCATCCGGGCTGGAGAATCACCGGTCGCCGTGAAAAACGGCGAGCGGCGATTCTTCGAGCGGGGGGTGGGAGAATCGTGGGGGGTGCCAGGGCGGCGTGTTGTGATTCGCCCGGCCCTCCCGCGATTCTCCCACCCGGCGTGGGGAGCGGATAATCGCGCCCAAAGCCATCGAAAATAATGGGGAGAAAGTTAATATGAAAGTATTATCAAAAAGAATCAGAGTCAGTTGGTCATTGAAATAAAGACAGAAAGTAACTGCTCAAAATGTGTGCTTCATGCAGTTCTATCACATGCGTTCCGTCCTCAGGCTGTAAGTACATATATTATCATTATTCAGTGGCAATGTATGGCACGAATATTCACAATTCTGTTTACATACCTGCACTGTCTACCGACATTATAATTTGCAATTTGGATTTGAAGTCTTGAAATTACACTAAGGGTTATTAACAAAGGAACAATTAACAAGTTCATTGGAATTTCCTCTCTGCTATTTTAGAAGTGACATTAACCATATTAAAATAAATGAGCTTATGGCTGTGCTAAAATTGTGAAGAGGATAATTACACATCAACATGTTACTCTCTTACTCTAATACCTTGTACACGGTAATTTCAGGGTCTGAGCATTTTTTAGTTTATGGTGATGTCACTTGGTTTTTCACAGATCATTAAGTTTATTTCAAAACTGGTAGGTATCTGTGTGCTTGTCCTTCCTTCTTCAACTCTGCCTCTTATTTGTTTTTCTGAATGGCGCTTGAATATTTCTCTGCTTACCTCTCCCTTTGCCTCTCCTTCTACCTGTTGTTGCCCCTTCAAGGGGCTTATGGATCTATCAGCACTTGGCTTTCCATTTCATGGCTAATCACACCCGGTTGGAGTTTGCTTTTAGCTTTGGTTGTTTTCATGGTAGGCAGAGAGTACAAGTAATGCCGAAGTTGCTCGAAAGATTCTCCCAAAATGGGACTATGTCCCCACGCCAGCGTAAAAATGCTGGCCTTTCATTCTGGAGCATCCTATAAAAAAGATCAGTCAATTCACTCACTTGTAGGGGACTAGCAGGGACCCAGAGTGATTCATGCAGCTTTAGCTACGGATACGGGCCCCGGCACTTCCGGCTTTGAGTCCGCACATGTGGGCGGCGCCGGCCTCCAGTGGCTGCACCGAGCGCCATGCCGGACTCAGACGGCGGATGCAGATGAAGAAATGTAGGCCCCCCAGATCGGCTGCGTGCCCAAAGATCCAACCGCCCCGATCTGTCCGCTGGCCACCCATAAGTCCCCCTCTGGAGTCTAATCCCTCGCCCCCCCGCCAGGGCAGCCGCGGGCTGAGATTCCCAAAGGGCGATAGGTGGTCAGAACCACGCCTTTGGGAACTCGGCCAGTCGGAAGCAGAGGATCGCTGAGCTGGTGTCTGGCAATGGCACCGTAGCCTTGCGGAGTACTCCGCAAACACGCTTATTCTCGGGTCCCGGAGAATCACCGGACCGGGTCCGATTTCAACATGAAATTAGATTCTCTGCACCCTCGCCAAACGCAATTTCAGCGCGGGGCTGCAGAGAAATCAGCCCACAATTCGTTTCAGCCACAACATGGAATATTTTTTTTTGTCATCCCTATAGCAGTGAATACATTTTCTCAAACCGAGTGTGAAAGGTCAGTTGGGAGAGGATAACAAGCTGAAAGACGAGGCAAGCTAACGTGGACCAATTAGCAGTGGAACTGTAAAGAATTAGCAGGGATGGAAAGAGGAATCAGAGGAGGAAAATACAAGGGCGAGAGGGAAGAAAGGATGAAGTTAAAAACGTGGGATGGGCTTTAAAAATAATAGCTCTTTCCCTTCCTCATTTTCTCCAATGCTTCCTTTTCAATAATTGTAAACTGCTCGGAGCTGTGTGCGATGAACTGTAGCGAGATGTATATTCATGTAGTGAATCACTTTCTTCACAATTGGCATTGCACTTGATTGCCAATTAGCAATCTACAGTGAGGGGGAGGGTGTTGGAATTAAAAATGAAGCTGCGAAAAGATCATAGTGTTTTATCTCACAGAAAGTCCAAATCTTTAAGATGGTGACAATGGAAAGGAAAACAATAATTGTCAACAATATTATATGGAGATTATATAGATACATTAAATCGCAAAATAGAAATGAGCCACCAATCTTCATCATACTGTACACTCTTAACATATTAACACATAAAGTGCTTCTTGACTTGTCATTTTGGAATGACAAAACATGAATATTGGTTTTGAAATGTTTTTATAATACAAGTCTAATTGCCCACATGAATTATAAATGTTAATCTCTAGATATTGGATGTGATTTACAATAATTATCATAATCCCTAGAGGGATTGGTAATTGTTCTCTGATGGTTTCCTTTCTAATAACTTGTTTCTGGGGTCTTTTTGTTTTTAATCAAAGCCGTTTCTAATTCAGGCAAACTTAATTTTTTTACTGAATGTTTAGTCTCCTGCGTGATCCTGAATGGTAGTTTGGGTATTCAATGTATTTATTCCGCCAAACATAGAGTCCAAATCACAGCGGAGAAATCATGATGTTTTGTATGCGCGACAGCCATTTTTTAACAAAACAGTGACTGAGGAAAATTATGGAATGTGCAGTCATTTTTGATATTTTTTCCAAGGGATCTGGCAGCACATTGGTCAGCACTGTTGCTTCACAGCGGCAGGGTCCCAGGTTCGATTCCTGGCTTGGGTCACTGTCTGTGCGGAGTCAGCACATTCTCCCCGTGTCTGCGTGGGTTTCCTCCGGGTGCTCCGGTTCCCTCCCACAAGTCCTGAAATAGGAGCTTGTTATGCGAATTGGACATTCTGAATTCTCCCGCTGTGTACCCAAACAGGCGCCGGAATGTGGCGACTAAAGGATTTTTACAGTAATTTTATTGCAGTGTTAATGTAAGCCTACTTGTGACAAAAATAAAGATTATTATTCTTCGGTGTCGCTGGCAAGGCCAGCATTTGTTGCCCATCTTCAATCGCCCTTGAGAAGGTGGTGGTGAAACCCAGCATGGAATCTGAGCTGCCATTCTGTAAGGGGCAGGCGCCTCATAATTTTCCACTCACCATGATTGAGCAGTGAGGTTCCAGTGTACCTGATCCCTTGATACAAAATTTGCAATGGTAAAGGCGTTGTAAGACTGCTTATTGTGCTCATCCCAGACCAACGCCGACATCTCCACCTCATGTTAGAAAGATGTTTGGTTACCTCCGCAAAGGGAGGCCCAAGAACCCTTACATTCTCAGAGGCACAATAAAACAGAAAATATGCATAAAACACTGCCAGCACATTCAAGCGTTCGGGATGATTTTCCAATGTCACATTAATAGCATGGAATGTCATTGGCCAGAAGAGCATTGTGGGATTTAAGATGTACATCGTAAATCATTTTCCAGCTATTGAAAGTGAGCAGAGGTGCTCACTATCCTTGATTGACACCCTGCCTGCAAACACAATGGGCCATGACTTCCTTGGAATGATAACAGCGTCAGATTTCCACCCGTACCCACCTATCTGCCCTAAAATCCTTCAGTGCCTGTCTCACCCAACCTCCCTGACTCAGCCAGGTGAGAGTCAGACAGAGTAACGCGTGCCCGGCTCCAATGTTGAGATCCAAAAGGATTGGGGCAAAGGGGGACCGGGCCCTTTTTTACGGCACTGAAGCAGGTGAGTTTAAAGGTGCCATTGAAAATAACAGGCCAGGGAGAAGGTAAGTGTCCAAGGTAAGCAGAAGCTTTGGGGTGGGAGGAGGTGGGTCAAACATCGGGAGGGGGGTCAGGGATTTTGGAGATCCGGGAGTAGATGGGAGGGAGTCGGAGATCATGGAGGAGGCGGGGGGTGGGGGGGGGGAGTGAGTTGTATTGGGGAGATGGAGGGCTGGAAATGGGGAGGAGCGTGGGGCCGGGGATCGGGGTGATGGGTGGTCAGACTTCTGAGGGGTGGGGTCGGGTTGGATGCCAGGAAGTGGGGGAATCGGACATGGGAAGGGGGGGTAAGGTTGGTGGGGTGAGGGGTGGGTTGTGTTGTGGGGGGGGGGGGGGGGGTTGATGGTTGGGTCTGGGGGAGTGGTTAAGCCAGGCCAGTTCAGAGGGTCAAGTCGAAGTGGGCAATTGGGGATATCCGTGGGGTGGGAGGGGGAGGGTGTGCAGGTGGATATGTTTGTTGGGGATGGGGAGAGGCCCCTAGTGGGTTGGCCTCTCATACAGGGCTCGATCTGGGTGTTTAAAGTGGTTACATTGAAGTTAGAAGTGTTTATTTTAGTATAACACTGGCACAAACTTCCAAAGTCAGCAATTTAAATTACTCTGTTGTGTGGTTCCCAGCCCAATGCAATTGTCCAGGGGAAGTTACTGCTTCTGGACACTTGCCATATAAACCGTTACCTGGGGATCTTCCAAGAGGAATTCCCTTGCACACCTTTGGGATGCTCCCACAAACCCAACGCTGGGGAGCCAGGATGTTACAGGAATTTGGAAGTTCTTATCTTCATTTTCAATTCTTTCCACGGTCTCATCCTTCCCTATCCCTGTAACCGCCTCCAGCCTTATAACACCTGAAACCTCGTGTTTCTCCAATCTGCTCTCTTTTGCATTCATCACTCTACAATTGGCACCATGGTTTCAGCAGCTTAGATCCTAATCTCTGAAGTACCCTTCCCTTGGGCAGCACGGTAGCCTTGTGGATAGCACAATTGCTTCAGAGCTCCAGGGTCCCAGGTTCGATTCCAGCTTGGGTCACTGTCTGTGTGGAGTCTGCACATCCTCCCCGTGTGTGCGTGGGTTTCCTCCGGGTGCTCCGGTTTCCTCCCACAGTCCAAAGATGTGCAGGTTAGGTGGATTGGCCATGATAAATTGCCCTTAGTGTCCAAAATGTCCCTTAGTGTTGGGTGGGGTTACCGGGTTATGGGGATAAGGAGGAGGTGTTGGCCTTGGGTAGGGTGCTCTTTCCAAGAGCCGGGGCAGACTCGATGGGCCGAATGGCCTCCTTCTGCATTGCAAATTCTAAATCTCCCTGCTTTTTTTTTACCCCTCTCTCTTCATTTAAGTCTCTCCTTCCTACTGCTTCAGCCATTTGACCTGATATCTCTTTACATGGCTTTCTTTCAATTCCCCTTTCTGATAACGTGCCTGTGAAGCACCCTGGGGTATGTTTACTATGTTAAGGTCATGTTAAAGATGTTGTGTTATGCTTCTTCCTGCTTCCTTGATGATTGTTTTGACAAAGGAAGGTCCAGACTTTGTAATGAGTTCAATATGTTTATTGAACTATTAACACAATTCTTAAGTGAGTTTGACTCTCCTGCTAATCTAACTGTAGTAACTCAGTCTATCTTTACAAGCCTGCTCTAAGCCACGTGCTGGGTGTGATGCTGTTGATCAACCCTGATGTACTCTCTAGATGTCTGTCTGTGGAAAGAGAAAGAGCATGTGTGCCCTGTCCTTTTATATGCGTTGTGTACTGCCCCCTTGTGGTAATGCCACTTCTGGGTGTCCTGATTACCCATTGGTTGTGTCCTGTTGTAATGACCCATTGGCTGTATGTCTGCATGTCATGACATCTCTGGTGCTCCCTGTAGTGGTTACTTTGTTGTAGTGTATTTACATTAACCCCTTGAGTATATACAGTGATGCATATCACCACAAAAGAGATTAAAGACACCATATAGATAAGGTGAAACATAAGCTGTGCCCATCTGTAATCACTCTCCACTGAGTCATAGATTATTTACGCCGCAGGTTGGAAGGACTTGACTGGGTGGAAGTGGAAAGGATATTTTCTGTTGTGGTCGAGTCTGGAACTAAAGGCCACTGTTTAAAAGTAAAGGGTTGCTGTTCAGGACAGAGATGGGGAAGCTTTTTGTTTCCTCTTGAGGGTTGTGAGACTTTGGAATTTTCTTCTTCATAAGGTGGTTGTGGCAGAGTCTTTGAATATCTTGAAGGCAGTCAATTTTTGATCAGCAAGGGAATGGAAGTTATCAGGGGTAGGCAGGAATATGAAGTTAAGGTTAAAATTTGTTCAGCCACGATCTTATTGAATGGCACGGCAGATTGGAGCGGCCTACTCTAGCTCCTGACTCGTCCATTTCCATGTCAGCCATTTGGCCCATCAACCTCATGCTTCCTCTCTGTAGAGCAATCCCATCAGTCCATTCCCCTATTCCCTCCTGTAGCCAGGTAGGGTTATTCCCTTCAAGTGCCCATCTATTTTCTTTTTGAAATCATGCATCGTCTTTGTAGAATCCAATGAAGAGACATACAGGAACGCACGGTAGAATGCAAAACGAACACAGGTTTATTCGACATGTACGGCTAACTCTCCTTGCCCCAAAGGGTCACCTGCACCCAGGATGGGGTTTAAATACAGTGATGTTACCCCTTATTAAGGGCAAAACCCTGCTCCATTTTACCATAGTGGTCAGGGGGAACCATATGGTGCATAACCCGTGACCTCTGAGTGGGTCGGAACACCCTCCTGCCTGCCACCTTTCCAGGTAACATGTTCCGTTGATTCTCCTCATGCCAGGAAAACCAGGCCGCAGACAGTCGGGCGCTGTTTGGGCTCTGAAAAGTAATCCGTCTGATGTCACATCAGGCCTTCCGTAGTTATGTGACTACGCCATGAGGCTGTCCCTCTGGAGGCCAGTATAAGGTACCGAACATAAAACATAGAACATTACAGCAGCATGGTAGCATGGTGGTTAGCATAACTGCTTCACAGCTCCAGGGTCCCAGGTTCGATTCCCGGCTGGGTCACTGTCTGTGTGGAGTCTGCACGTCCTCCCCGTGTGTGCGTGGCTTTCCTCCCACAGTCCAAAGATGTGCGGGATAGGTGGATTGGCCATGCTAAATTGCCCGTAATGTCCTAAAAAGTAAGGTTAAGGGGGGGGTTGTTGGGTTACGGGTATAGGGTGGATACGTGGGTTTGAGTAGGGTGAACATTGCTCGGCACAACATCGAGGGCCGAAGGGCCTGTTCTGTACTGTACTGTTCTATGTTCTAATACAGGCCCTTCGGCCCACGATGTTGCACCGTCCTGTGAAATCCTTCTAAAGTCCCTTTACACTATTCCGTTATCGTCCATATGGCTATCCAATGACCATTTGAATGCGTTTAGTGTTGGCGAGTCCACTACTGTTGCAGGCAGGGCATTCCACCCCTTTACTACTCTCTGAGTAAAGAACCTACCTCTGACATCTGTCCTATATCTATCTCCCCTCAATTTAAAGCTATGTCCCCTCGTGTTGGAAATCACCATCCGAGGAAAAAGGCTCTCGATGTCCACCCTATCTAATCCCCTGATCATCTTGTATGCCTCAATTAAGTCCCCTCTTAACCTTCTTCTCTCTAACGAAAACAGCCTCAAGTCCTTCAGCCTTTCCCCATATGATCTTCCCTCCATACCAGGCAACATTCTTGTAAATCTCCTCTGTACCCTTTCCAATGCTTCCACATCCTTCCTATAATGTGGCGACCAGAACTGCACGCAATACTCCAAATGCGGCCGCACCAGAGTTTTGTACAACTGCAACATGACCTCATGGCTCCGAAACTCAATTCCTCTACCAATAAAAGCTAACACACCGTACGCCTTCTTAACAACCCTCTCAACCTGGGTGGCAACTTTCAGGGATCTATGGACATGGACACCGAGATCTCTCTGCTCGTCCACACTACCAAGAATCTTACCATTAGCTCAGTACTCTGCCTTTCTGTTATTCCTTCCAAAATGAATCACCTCACACTTTTCTGCATTAAACTCCATTTGCCACCTGTCAGCCCAGCTCTGCAGCTTATCTATGTCCCTCTGTGACTTGTAACATCCTTCTGCACTGTCCACAACTCCACCGACTTTAGTGTCATCTGCAAATTTACTCACCCATCCTTCTACGCCCTCCTCCAGGTCATTTATAAAAATGACAAACAGCAACGGCCCCAAAACAGATCCGTGTGGCACACCACTAGTAACTGGACACCAGTCAGAGCATTTCCCATCAACCACCACTCTTTGTCTTCTATCAGCTAGCCAATTTCTGATCCAAACTGCTAAATCACCCTGAATCCCATGCCTCTGCATTTTCTGCAATAGCCTACCGTGGGGAACCTTATCAAACGCTTTACTGAAATCCATATACACCACATCAACTGCTTTACCCTCATCCACCTGTTTGGTCACCTTCTCGAAGAACTCAATGAGGTTTGTGAGGCACGACCTACCCTTCACAAAACCATGTTGACTATCTCTAATCAAATTATTCCTTTCCAGATGATTATACATCCTATCTCTTATAAACCTTTCCAAGACTTTTCCCACAACAGAAGTAAGGCTCACTGGTCTATAGTTACCGGGGTTATCTCTATTCCCCTTCTTGTACAAGGGGACAACATTTGCTATCCTCCAGTTCTCTGGCACTATTCCTGTAGACAAAGATGACTTAAAGATCTAAGCCAAAAGCTCAGCAATCTCCTCCCTAGCTTCCGAGAGAATCCTAGGATAAATCCCACCCGGCCCAGGGGACTTATCTATTTTCACACTTTCCAGAATCGCTAACACCTCCTCTTTATGAACCTCAAGCCCTTCTAGTCTAGTAGTCTGTATCTCAGTATTCTCCTCGACAACTTTTTCCTGTGTGAATACTGACGAAAAATACTCATTTAGCACCTCTCCTATCTCCTCGGACTCTACGCACAACTTCCCACTACTGTCCTTGACTGGCCCTACTCTTACCTCAGTCATTCTTTTATTCCTGACATACCTATATAAAGCTTTAGGGTTATCCTTGACCGTACCTGCCAAAGACCTCATGTCCTCGCTTGGCTCTTCTTAGCTCTCTCTTTAGAGCCTTCCTAGCTAACTTGTAACTCTCAAGCGACCCAACTGAACCATCACGTCTCATCTTCACATAAGCCTCCTTCTTCCTCTTGACAAGTGTTTCAACTGCTTTAGTAACCCATGAAAATGAAAATCGCTTATTGTCACGAGTAGGCTTCAATGAAGTTACTGTGAAAAGCCCCTAGTCGCCACATTCCAGCGCCTGTCCGGGAAGGCTGGTACGGGAAGGCTGGAGTGAGGTTCCCTCACTCGACCACTTCCTCCCTGCCTAACAGGTACATACTTATCAAGGATATGCAGTAGCTGTTCCTTGAACATGCTCCACATTTCCATTGTGTCCATCCCCTGCAGTTTTCCTCTCCAGACGATGCATCCTAAGTCTTGCCTCATCGCATCATAATTGCCTTTCCCCCAGCAATAACTCTTGCCCTGCGGTTTATACCTATTCCTTTCCATCGCTAAAGTAAACGTAATCGAATTGTGGTCACTATCACCAAAATGCTCACCTACATCCAAATCTAACACCTGTCCTGGTTCATTACCCAGTACCAAATCCAGTACGGCCTCGCCTCTTGTTGGTCTATCTACATACTGCATCAGGAAACCCTCCTGCACACATTGGACAAAAACGGATCCATCTAAAGTACTCGAACTATAGTGTTTCCAGTCAATATTTGGAAAGTTAAAGTCCCCCATAACAACTACCCTGTTACTTTCGCTCCTATCCAGAATCAACTTTGCAATCCTTTCCTCTACATCTCTGGAACTTTTCGGAGGCCTATAGAAAAGCCCTAACAGGGTGACCTCTCCTTTCCTGTTTCTTAACTCAGCCCATACTACCTCAGTATTCGAGTCCCCATCAAATGTCCTCTCAGCCACCGTAATACTGTCCTTGACTAACAATGCCACCCCTCCCCCTCTCTTACCACCTTCCCTGAACTTACTGAAATATCTAAACCCCGGCACCTGCAACAACCAAGAAGCACAGCGGTCCTTAAACTTGAAACGGGAATGCACAGCAACAGTCACATGTCAGTCAGTGGCTGCAATTGTCAAGGCCAGCTTGAAGACACCGCCTCAGTCCAAAGAATATCTCACTGATGCTGAGTAGGTGCCAGCTCACTGACATCAGTTACTAAGGGAGTGCATTGAAGGAGAGTCAAGTCTGCCGAGAAAAGCCCATAAATCATGTAGTATCAGTAAATGGAAGCACAGTGATGCATGACAGTAGGACCATGCACACACTTGTACATAATAAATATTTAAAACAGTGCTTAAGTGGTTCTGTGGCCGAAAGGTGTACTGCCTGTTCTTTTGCGTAATGCTTCTTCAAAAGGAAGGAAGGAGATAAAAGAGAGTTGAGAGACAACATCGTCCCTATTGAGTAGTGTGTGATTAGCCATGTTATTTGACAGAGGATAATTAAAACAATGGTGAAGTTAGTATTCACTGGTGGTTGATAGATTGGAAAATGTATACTGAAGGTTCCTGAGGACTTCAGTGATCTTCACAGACTGCATCAGTGCAATGCATGTAGAACGATAGAATTCCTACAGTGAAGAAGGAGGCCATTTGGCTCATCAAGTCCACATTGATCCTTGGAAAGAGCACCCTACCTAGGCCCACTCTCTCGCCCTATCCCCGTAACCCCACACCTTTGGACGCGAAGGGGCAATTTAGCATGGACAATCCACCTTAACTTGCAGATCTATGGATGGTGGGAGGAAACCAGAGCACCCTGAGGAAATAAACGCAGACACGGGGAGAAAGTGCAAACTCCACACGGTAATCCAAGACCAGAATTGAACCTGGGTCCCTGGCGCTGTGAAGCAGCAGTGCTAACCACTGTGCCACCACGTCATCCGTGGTAATATGTTGGAACACATGGCTTGAGATCTGTTTAAAGCAGGCTTGTTGTACCTCTGGCCCACGGGCCAAATGCATCCCCCAAGCTCTTTGATGCAGCCAGTGATCTTTTCACCTATGAGTCTCTCAGCAACCAATACAGGGAGGAACCTGCCGTGATTGGACAAGCCAAATGCAGTCAGTTTCCGAGTAAGTTTGAATTCTCGGTTGCAGTGTGGGGAACTTGGTGAACCTACAGCAGGTCATTGGGTGCTGGGCCAGTGAGGGGTAGAGGATGAACAGAGCTCAGGAGGCCTCAAGCAGGCCTGGGGAGTACGATATTGGGGGAGCAGTAAATGTGTGTGTCGGGAGGTGGTCAGTGTGTGTGTGAGGGGGTACAGGGCGTATGTGTGTGTGTGTCTATGTGTGTGTTGGGGCCAGTAAGTAAGCGTGTGTATTTGTGTGTTGGAACGGGACAGTGAGTATGAGTGTGTCTCTGTGTAAGTGTTGAGGAGACAGTGAGTGTGTGTGTTGGGGGGGCAGAGTGTGTGTGTCTGTTTGTGTATGTGTGTGTTGGGGGCAGTGTCTGTGTGTGTGTGTATGTTGGGGGCAGTGTCTGTGTGTGTGTGTATGTTGGGGGCAGTGTCTGTGTGTGTGTGTGTATGTTGGGGGCAGTGCCTGTGTGTATGTCTGTGTGTTGGGGGCACTGCCTGTGTGTGTGTGTGTATTGGGGGTGGTGTGTGTGTGTGTGTGTGTTTGTGTATTGGGGGTGGTGTGTGTATGTGTGTGTGTGTGTGTGTTGGGGCAGTGTCTGTGTGTGTGTTGGGGCAGTGTCTGTGTGTGTGTATGTTGGGGGCAGTGTCTATGTGTGTGTCTGTGTGTTTGTGTGTTGGGGTAGTGCCTGTGTCTGTGTATGTGCTGGGGGCAGTGTCTATGTGTGTTGGGGGGGGGGAAAGAGAGTGTATATGTGTGTGTGTATTGGGGGCAGAGCGTGTGTATGCGTGTGTTGGGGAAGTGTGTGTGTGTATATGTTGGGGCAGTGTCTGTGTGTGTGTATGTTGGGGGCAGTGTCTATGTGTGTGTCTGTGTGTTTGTGTGTTGGGGTAGTGCCTGTGTCTGTGTATGTGCTAGGGGCAGTGTCTATGTGTGTTGGGGGGGGGGGGGAAGAGAGTGTATATGTGTGTGTGTATTGGGGGCAGAGTGTGTGTATGCGTGTGTTGGGGCAGTGTCTGTGTGTATATGTTGGGAGCAGTGTCTGTGTGTGTTGGGGAGCCGAGTGTGTGTGTGTGCTGGGGGGCAGAGTGTATGTGTGCGTATGTTGGACGCAGTGTGTATGTGTGTGTGTGTGTGTGTGTGTGTGTAGGGGAGGGGGGTGGGTGGAGGTGTGCTTTGTGTGTGTGTTTCCAAACCTGGTTTTGGGTACGTTTTGTGTGTTGTTTCTCGGTGGCTGCAGAGTGAGATTGACACTGCTCTTCAGTGGTACTTCACCATGTGTTTGGGCCTTGGGAATTTCTCCTCATTGAGGCCACACTTTCCAGCACTGGGGAGTTGAGCATGCCAGCAGGAACGCGTCCTCACTCATGTGGGAGCCATTTTGAACAGCTGCCTCGATCTCGACACCACTCCTTTTCAGGGCCCCCTCTTTCTCCCCCACTACCTTTCTTTGGCCCCCTTAAATCCCCCCCTCATCCCCCTTTTCATGGGCCGCCCCAGGCCTCAATCCCTGGCATTGCCAACAGGGTGTCCCTTCCAGAGTGCTAGACTGGCAGTGCCAAGGTGCCCAGATGCCTTGTGGAGTGCCATATTTCTACCCTGCCCTGTCCGTGACTACGGGGGGGGGGGGGGCTTTGCACCCCCGAGGTGCCATCATGCCTGGTCCACAATTATGAAAACCTGTGCTGAACGGCACCCAGCTGAGGCCTTGCAAGACCTATGTCCCCAACACATATGAGATTAAGGTTGAATTAATCTCTCATCAGGTTTGGATGAAACAATCTTATACACATTGCACATTCAACACCAGACTGGCAGCTATGATCATATTGAACGGAGGAGCAGGCTTGATGGGCTGAATGGCCTACTTCTGCTCCCATGTTCCTGGAGTAAGTGGCAAAATTGTGACAGAACAAAGCTCTGCTGTCCCTAGCCCCAGGTTGGAAATCCCATCTCAAATATTGAGAACCAGGCCATTTGTATTTTTGGTGTGAGCTACCCGCATGCTTCAAGGTCTCATCAACAGCACCCTCTGCTGCCTGACGCACCATTCGAAGAATGGGCAGTGCGCTGTCACTAAGCCGGAGGCCTTTTCAAGAAGAAAATAATTTTGTTTGAAATGTTTTGGTGCCATTATGATACAGAATAATGGTAACTAATCCCTTGTGAGATCAATTACCTTCTAATAAATATTTATGCACATAGATGGGCTATCCTCACCCACGAGGAAAATATAATAGAACACATTCTATGTGACGCAGAGTTGTGAACAAGTGTTTTTTAAAAAAAGTAGAAATTCAGTGTGTAAAGTTCTGAAAAATAGCTCAGGTCATGAAATATAATTGAAAATGGGCACCTAAAGGACATAAAATTCTACAAGCAGCTGTTATGACAAGTCCCTGCATGGAATGTGTTCTCTACCTTTCTCTGTCATCTCCTCCAGCCATGCAACCCTCGAAGATCTCAGTGCTGCTCCAGTCCTTGGGCTGGAGTCTTCACTGCCCGACTCCGGTATCGGGATTCCCGATTGGGAGGAGAATGAAGCATCGAGGGAAATACAGGTTTGGTGCCAGTTGTGATGCTCCGATCCCCTGCCAGCACCCTCAGCATACTACCTGTCCAGAGAGCCCTGTAGAAAGAGGAAGTGAACGCACCCATTTGATGTGGTGAGGCATTGTCAATCATAGCAAGAGTGTTTATGAACATTGTGGTTCGCATAAAAGCAAGGTACTTGAGATGCATTCAAGCGTGAAGGGAAAGGTAGATCCACAACGCACCAGTCTTCTGTCTCTGGAATAATATAACTATCAATCACTGACTAATGCAATGCATTGCTGTGCGTACTTGAATGGAAGATTTGAATTTCAAAGGCTGTCAAGAGATTTGAGATTTGTGGAAGTGTACTTGACTTTCGATGAAGCCTCTGACATTTGTAACAGTTGCTGCTTTAAACACTTTTGTCTAAAGCAGCACAGGTTAGGGAAGAGTGAGTGAAAATGCAGTCATTTTTCATTCAGGTGCCTGGACTGCTCTTCAGCTTTCAGACAAAGGTCACTGATGGGAGTATCTGGGTGTACTCACCCTCTTGAGTGTATGCCGTGAGGAAGGGGATGACCCATTTTTCCTGCAATGCTGATAGGGGGGGGGGGGGGTGGGCCAACATTTATAGTTTGAGTGGGGGGGGAGGGAGCCCACAGCCGGACCTCGATATCGAGCCACCCATTCAAAATGGCGGCCTGATACCGGGACTCCGACAAAATCCGGCGAGCTCGCTCCCATGTATAAATTAGCATGGTGCAATAGAGAGACTCACACCTGGGTGCCAATCCTACCGCTGGCAGAGGCCAGTAACGATTCTCCGTTGGCGGCTGCACTTTGGGCTGGATTCTCCACTGGCAGGATTCTCCTTTGTGCCGACAGCGCACTCACGTCTGGGGATTTCCCGACGGCGTGGGGCTGCCCACAATGGGAAGCCCCATTGACCGGCGAGCGGGACGGAAAATCCTGCTGCCGGTGGGGATGTATCACACCAGAAAACTGGTGCAACGGGACGGAGAAACCCACCTTTAGTCTCCAGAACAGAGAATCCAGGTCCTTGTCTGTTGAATATATCTCCAATGTTAATCACTCCAACAATGGTGGCTGTTACTTCAACTGCCTGAGCCTTGAATACTGCAAGTTTCTCCACAAACCTCTGAGCTTCTCTCTCTACCTTCCTTTAAGACTCTCCTTAAAAGGACGCTCTTTGAACAAGAGTTTGTCGATTGTCTTAATGTCTCCTTTTGTGGCTCTGTGTCAATCTTTTTGTTTGCAAAGCAATTGAAACGTCCTATATACGTAAATATTGCTTCTTGTTGATTATGGGAAAGGTGATGTACCATCAATTCAACTCAAGACACAATTAAGATCCGAACTGTGGCTTTAATCAGCTAGTTGTTAGCCCGGTGGTCGACTACAGAGAAAGGCCGACCGCCGGGAACTCTGGGTACTTACATCCCGCTTCGGAGGCGGGGCCTACTTGCCTCTCGACCAATTGGAGAGCAGTCACATGACTAGTCCCAACCAATCGGACGAGAGGCACATGACCAACCAGAGCCAATGGGAAGCCAGTGCTCTGCACCAATGGCAGTGCTCATATCCATACCACCACAAAAGGGTGACACAATATGTCACCCTTTCTTTCTCCTTCTTTCTTTCTCCCCTTGTGGAGAAAGAAGGTGGGGGGGGGGGGGTGTAAGTGGGAGGGGGTGGGGGTGGGTCCAAGGATTGGTGGTATGAGCAGCGAAAATCGATAAAGGTGGGCTGCCCACTGGCTCGTGGCAAAACAATACAACTACTACTAACAACAGAATAACACAAAATGTCCATACAAAGTCCCATGGCCGCATCAGATGGACACGATCAGCCTGTCGGGTGCCCGTGGTGTTCTGGAGGACCGTCGCAGTGGTGCCGGTGATGTCGAACCGATGGTCGTCCTTGCCTCTGGGGGCGTCGGTCGTTGATGTGTCTCCGTACCCCGGGCCGGTGGTGGAGACGCTGTAATCGGGGAAGAGGGGTTATGTGCGCTGGGTCGTGGGGGCGCGGGGGGCGCTGGGGGGGAATTGTAGTTGGGGGGGAGGTGTTGATGTAGGAGGAGAAGGCCGCACGCCGGCGGGTGCCAGGTCCAGGACCGTATCCTGCCGACCGTCGGGATACTCCACGTACGCATACTGCGGGTTGGCGTGGAGTAACTGGACTCGCTCAACCAACGGGTTGGACTTGTACACCCGCACATGCTTCTGGAGAAAGATGGGCCCGGGGGTGGCCAGCCAGGTCGGGAGAGGGGATCCTGAGGATGACTTCCTGGGGAAAACAAGAAGACGTTCATGGGGTGTTTGATTAGTGGTAGTACAGAGGAGAGACCGGATTGAATGGAGGGCGTCGGGGATGACCTCTTGCCATCGGGGAACAGGGAGATCTCTGGACTGTAGGGCCAGCAGGATGGTCTTCTAGATGGTGCCATTCTCCCGCTCGACCTGACCGTTACCCTGGGGGTTATAACTGGTCGTCCTGCTAGAGGCTATGCCTCTGCCGAGCAGGAATTGACGCAGTTCGTCGCTCATAAAGGAGGACCCCCGGTCGCTGTGGATGTACGCGGGGTAACCGAACTGGGAGAAGATGGATAGGAGGGCCTTTATGACGGTTGATGTTGTCATGTCGGGAAGGGAATGGCGAAAGGGAAGCGGGAGTATTCGTCGATAACACTCAAGAAATAAGTGTTACGGTTGGTGGAGGGGAGGGGGCCCTTGAAGTCTATACTGAGGCGTTCAAAGGGGCGGGATGCCTTGATCAGATGCGATCGTTTGGGGCGGTAGAAGTGCAGTTTGCACTCGGCGCAGATGTGGCAGTCCCTGGTGACGGTCCTGACTTCCTCAACGGAGTACGGCAGGTTGCGAGTCTTAATAAAATGATAAAAATAGGTGACCCCTGGATGGCAGAGGTCCGTGTGGAGGGAGCGGAGGCGGTCAATCTGCGTACTGGCGCAGGTACCGCGGGATAGGGCATCGGAAGGCTCGTTGAGCTTCCCAGGATGATACAAGATATCGTAGTTGTACGTGGACAACTCGATCCGCCACTGCAAGATCTTGTCGTTCTTGATCTTGCCCCTCTGTGCATTATCGAACATGAAAGCTACTGACCATTGGTCTGTGAGGAGGGTAAACCTCCTGCCGGCCAGATAGTGCCTCCAATATCGCACAGCTTCGAATATGGCCTGTGCCTCCTTTTCCACCGAGGAATGGCGGATTTCGGAAGCGTGGAGGGTTTGTGAAAAGAAGGCCACGGGTCTGCCCGCTTGGTTCAGGGTGGCCGCCAGAGCTCCGTCAGAAGCGTCGCTCTCGATCTGAAATGGGAGGGACTCGTCGATAGCATGCATCGTGGCCTTTGCGATATCCGCTTTGATGCGGCTAAAGGCCTGGCGGGCCTCCATCGACAGGGGAAAGGAGGTGGACTAGATGAGGGGGCGGGCTTTGTCTGCGTAGTTGGGGACCCACTGGCCGTAATATGAGAAGAAGCCCAAGCAGCGTTTGAGGAATTTGAGGGAGTGGGGGAGGGGGAGCTCCATCAGGGGGCGCATGCGTTTGGGGTCGGGGCCTATCACTCCGTTACGCACTACGTAGCCAAGGATGGCTAGACGGTCGGTGCGAAACACGCACTTATCCTTATTGTATGTTAAATTAAGGAGTTTTGCGCTTCGGAGGAATTTTTGGAGGTTGATGTCGTGGTCCTGCTGGTCACGGCCGCAGATGGTGACGTTATCGAGATACAGGAAGGTAGCCCGTAAACCGTGCTTGTCGACCATTCGGTCCATCTCCCGTTGGAAGACCGAGACCCCATTTGTGACACCGAATGGAACCCTGAGGAAGTGGTAGAGGCGCCCATCTGCCTCAAACGCGGTGTACTTTCGGTCACTCGCATGGATGGGGAGCTGGTGGTAGGCGGACTTAAGGTCCACCGTGGAAAAGACTTTGTATTTTGCAATCCTGTAAACCAGGTCGGAAATACGGGGGAGAGGATACGCGTCCAGCTGTGTAAACCTGTTGATGGTCTGACTGTAGTCAATGACCATCCGGTTTTTCTCCCCAGTCCGAACTACCAGTACTTGGGCTCGCCAGGGACTGTTGCTGGCTTCGATAACTCCTTCCTTAAGGAGCCTCTGGACCTCGGACCCGATGAAGGTCCGGTCCTGGGCACTGTATCATCTGCTCCGAGTGGCGACAGGTTTACAATCTGGGGTGAGATTAGCAAACAAGGAAGGTGGGTCCACTTTGAGGGACGCGAGGCTGCAGACAGTAAGGGGGGGAATAGGGCCGCCGAATTGGAAGGTCAAGCTCTGTAGGTTGCACTGGAAATCCAGACACAAGAGTGCTGGAGCGCATAGACGGGGGAGAATGAGGAGTTTGAAATTTTTGAAAACCCTCCCCTGGACCGTGAGGTCCGCTATGCAGCACCCAGTGATTTGGACAGAGTGCGAACCTGAGGCCAATTCAATTTTATTTTTAACTGGATGGATGGGGAGCGCACAGCGTCTTACCGTGTCGGGGTGGACGAAACATTCCGTGCTCCCGGAGTCCAGCAGGCATCTCGTTTTGTGTCCGTTGAGCTGGACCATTGTCGTAGTCTTGGCGGGCGTGCGTGGTTGCGACTGGTCGAGTTTGATGGAAGCAAGTCGTGGTAAGAGTTCCAGATCCTCCCCAGTGGCAGAGTAATCGCTGGCAGGGCCTTCTGTGTTGGCCCAAGATGGTGGCGCCCAAGATCCGCACGTGGACTCGGGATCCCAAGATGGCGGCGCCCATGGGAACCTCATGGCGGCTGGGGGCAGTGTCAGCGGCATCTGCGGGCCGGTCGGGGCAGCCGGGAGCAAGGGTCGGGAGGCCCGTGGGGCTGTTGCAGGGGCCTTGAGGCGGGCCGGAGAGGTCGGTGCGCGGCGCTGGGCCCTAGAGGGGCCCGGGGGGGCGGCGATCCGCGGTCGCTGTGCGGAACAGCAGCGACCGACTTGGTCTGGCAGACCACCACGTAGTGGCCCTTCTTCCCGCAGCTCTTACACAGAGTGGCAGGGGTGCTTGGAGAGGCCACAAAAATAGCAGCGGGGCCCCGCTAGTTTGTCGGAGCAACCTGCAGCGCAGGCTTGGGGGGGGGTCGGGGTCCGCGGAGGATGGGGGTGGCGCGTGCCATGAAGTCCAGCGGGTTGCCGCGCTGCCGGGGGCGTATGCACGGGCGTTCAGGTCAGCAACCTCCAGGGAGCATGCAAGAGTCCGTGCCTCAGCTAGGCTGAGGGTGTTCTTCTCTAGCAATCGTTGGCGGATAGAAGGAGACTGCATGCCAGCAACGTAAGCGTCTCTAATTAAAAGTTCCATGTGCTCAGTCGCCGAAACTTGGAGACATGCGCACGTTCTCCCTAGATCTGCGAGGGCCTGGTAAAACTCGTCGAGTGACTCACCAGGAAACTGTTGTCTAGTCGTCAGGAGATGCCGTGCGTATACTTTGTTGACTGGCCGGAGAAAGTGTCCTTTGAGAATCTCCATGGCCGCATCATAATCGCTTTCATCCTCAATCATAGAGTATATCGCTGTGCCCACGCATGAGTGGAGGATGTGGAGTTTCTGCTCCTTGGTGGCTTGCCGGCTGCAGTCGTCAGGTAGCTATTAAAACACGCCTGCCAGTGTTTAAAGATTGCAGACGCATTTACAGCATGCGGGCTGGTGCGGAGCTTGATGCGTAGCTCCATTCCAAAATTGTAGCAGATTAAATTGATGTACCATCAATTCGACTCAAGACACAATTAGGATCCGAACTGTGGCTTTAATCAGCTAGTTGTTAGCCCGGTGGTCGACTACAGAGAAAGGCCGACCGCCGGGAACTCTGGGTACTTATGCCCCGCCTCTGAGGTGGGGCCTACTTGCCTCTCGACCAATTGGAGAGCAGTCACATGACTAGTCCCAACCAATCGGACGAGAGGCACATGACCAGTCAGAGCCAATGGGAAGCCAGTGCTCTGTACCAATGGCAGTGCTCATATCCATACCACCACAAAAGGGTGACACAATATGATTGGAAAATATAGCTCCAATTGAAGAGCTAACACAAGCACAGAAGTGGTAGATCAATGAATGTATTCAACCTGGGGGTTTCATTTTCAAAGACTTTGAAGACATTGACGCATCATCAACTGCAGTAGTAATGTGATATTTACCTTTACTCATGTAACTACAGTACATGTCTACCAATCTAACTGAATTGGAAGATGATCAGCTACTACAACCAAAGCCCTTCACTGATTGTATCACAGCAACTGAACTCCTTCAATGGATTTTATGAACTGCAATACAATTCCAAGTCGATCCGTCTTACGCGGCTAAAGTGTTATCAGAAAATTGATCGCAGAAGTGCTCAAGTGATGGCAGTCAACTCACAGCTAATTTATCTGCTTTTAAAATCTAAGACAAGCCATCAAGGCATTTCACGATTGGTTATGCAAAATATTATAATATAATCAGCCGTATAATCAGTCAATACTCATCCCCAATGTGAAATAATAAAAATCAATGGCTGGCTAAAATAAAAAGGGCTGCAAATGTAACAAGCAGTTGATTGGGAAACAATCTAAAACGTCTGAACTGAAATGAGGAATAGCATAAAAAATTACGATAAAGCCGTTACATCTTCTGTAGCCATTAAAGAAAGAAAAAGGCAAGTTTTTTTTAAACTACAGACTGTGCTTTCAGTCACTGGAATATCAATGTTCCTCGCAATTTAGATTAAGTAAGTACTTTTCTGGACCTCAATAATGCAAACACAGGATGACCAGCAAGCTGTAAAAAGTCATCATTGGACACCGCATCCAATTAATAACAGTCACTGCACCATGTCAGTGTGCATTTTGGATGCTCTCTCCTCGTTGTGTTTGCTGCGAGACGAAATAAATCGTCATTTAGATCTTGCCCTCCTACTGTTAAACTGTGCTTCGTGGAGCAGGGTAACCTTTTTGCACTGCAAGATATATTCCAGTCACCATTTCAAGGTATCTGCACAGAGTTCTTCAATCCTAGGTGTCCCAAGAGTGGCAGCAAGTGACATGGAACTTCAGAATAATTTTTGTGGTCAGCGAGCTATTAGAAAGTGGCATTCTTCTCATTTCTCATTTCAGACAGCATCAGCATTATAGGCTCTAGCCGGTTACAGCACACTCAGACCCAAAGTAAAGCATTCATTATTCTGCCCCACCAACATCGTGTCGCTTTTCTAAGTAAGCTTGACAATGAGTGCTGAGCTCGAGGCTGAGTTAGAGACCTGGTCGATAACTTGCCATCTTTGGCGGGAGGTGGGGGGGGGGGGGGGGTTGTTCCCAGAGGTAACCGAGCAGATGGGCTGCCAATGCCCCCAGAGGTCCCCATGTAAAGACTCCACAGGGTGGGCAATTGTTCCGCATTAGGAACCATCCATAGAATTTACAGTACAGAAGTAGGCCATTCAGCCCATCGCGTCTACACCAGCCCCTGAAAGAGCACCCTCCGCCCTATCTCCGTATCCCCGCAACCCAGCAACACTACCTAACTTTTGGACACTACAGAGCAATTTAGCGTGACCATTCCACCTAACCTGCACATATTTGGGCTGTGGGAGGAAACCAGACCACCTGGAGGAAACCCAGGTAGACAATGGGAGAACATACAGATTCCACACAGAAAGTGACCCAAGCCGGGAATCGAACCCAGGTCTCTGGCACTGTGAAGCAATAGTGCTAACCACTATGCTACCCATGCCATCCAATCCAAATCATATACTCGGACTGTCAAAGCTGAATAGTGATCCAACAAATGTGAGACGATCCAAAACCCACTTATAGCTCCTGGACAATGTTATCATTGATGCCCCCTCCCCGCCCCCCCCCTCCCCCGCAAACCTCCACCCCACCAACCGCACACTCCTCTCCAACTCCCCACTAGATTCCGGACTGCACCCTCAACCTCCTTCCCACCAAACCATCCTCCAACTATCCGCATGCCCTCTTAACTACCCAACGGACAGGCCAACCTCCGCCACCACCCCAACCGAGCATCCAATATCCCGACCCATCCTGCCCCATTCTGACTGACCACCTGTTCACCCCAGCCAACTGATCACCTGACCCCCCCCCCATGATCCATCCTACTTCTCCTGACTGACCACCCGACATACTCACCTATCGTACTCGCCCCGGCTGACCGCCCAATCCCCTCAACTGACCACCCAACTCCCCGAGCAATCCTACCTCCCAATCCTACCCCTCCTGACCCTCCCATTCCACCACAATCCTACCTACTTACTGCTGACTGACCTAGTTTCTGCCTGGATTATTAAAGTGGTTGAGGCCTTCAAACATTCCTGCTTTACAGCAGCTAGTGCTGGGCATAGCTTCCTTTCATCGCACTCTGCTGCCATAGACTGAAAACCTTGAGAATCTGGTACACTGCATTTTTCTGAGGTTGTGGGAGCTGGAAAATGGGGCCTACATGTGGAGCACCATTCCAGTGTAAGTAACAAGGAGCGGAGTGGCGATCCAACTGTGATTGCCATTCCTTGGAAGTTCCAGCCCAGCCTAACCTCCGGTCAAGCAATACTATGGGTCCGTAACTTCAGAATATCGGCGAAAAGTCACAGCCGATACTGGAAGAGAAATATGCACACTTAGCTGCGCTCAGAAATGACAGCGAACCTTCCTGTTCCAACGGCAGACTCGGGCCTCCAGCGCAACAGTCTGCAACGGCTCCAGCCTGGCGAAGATTGTGATGGAGCAGCTACGGGAATGCCCATTGAGGGCAGGCATTTGAACTGCAGATTTACGTTGAACACAACAGGCAACAAGTTTTAAACGTGCTTTATAGATATGCGTAACTTTTTCAAACAGTTTTTTTTGCACTTTCACACAGGCATTGCTGTGGTTGTTGGTTCTTTTCAAGTAATTTTTAATCTTTTGAAGATTAAAGGTGATTATTATTAATTTATTGTTAATATTTTTTTAAAATTCCAATTAAGGGGCAATTGAGCATGTCAATCCACCTACCCTGCACATCTTTGGGTTGTGAAGGTGAGGTCCAAGTAGACACGGGGAGAATGTGCAAACATCACGCAGACAGTGACCTGGGGTTGGGATCGAACCCGGCTACTCAGCGCCGTGAGGCAGCAGTGCTAACCACTGCACCACCATGCCCCCCGTGATTATTATTTGTAAGTGAACATAGGTTTTGTCATTTAAAAAAAATCTGTGAAACCATTAAATCTGCACCACATTACGATATAACTTTATGTGTGGCATGCTTATGAGTGTTTTTTATATGTTTTCATTTATATTATGGTCATAAGATTTTAAAAGTCCCCCAGGGATTTTTGCTGTCACTGTCCTTGTAACATCTGGGACGGGATTCTCCCCTACCCAGCGGGGTGGGGGGTCCCATCGTACTGGAGTGGCGGGAACCACTCCAGCACCGGGCCTCCCCAAAGGTGCGGAATTCTCCGAAAGCAGCAGCTGCTAAGGCGCAGTCTCCTGCACACACCTCCTCTGACATCATTTTGAGAAGTCCTTTGCCTGTACACTCATAGGGGTTTAGCACACTGGGCTAAATCACTGGCTTTTAAAGCAGACCAAGGCAGGCCAGCAGCACGGTTCAATTCCCGTACCAGCCTCCCTGAACAGGCGCCAGAATGTGGCGACTAGGGGCTTTTCACAGTAACTTCATTGAAGCCTACTCGTGACAATAAGCGATTTTCATTTCATTTTCATTTCATTTCATTTCAATTGATTCACTTTCGCGCCAGGTGGAGATGTAGCCTGACTCTTCTCTCATATCCCTGCACCTACGTCAAAACCTCAAAAGAACTTTAAGGATTTTAAGAAGCCACGTTGTAAGTGTGATGCCCCAGTGGCATGACTTTTTCAATCTGCACTGGATTCTGCAAAACCTGTCAGAGAGACACATTTGCTTACAGGAGGCTTTATTACGTCAACTAAGGCATTAAACTTTGTTAAAGCATTTGAATTAATCACCGAGGCTTGTAAGGATCAACACTACATCAGGGAGATTCTTAAACCACACAGTTTAAAATATATTGCAAAATCCAAATGTGCTTTAGTGCTGAATCAGCTGGGAGGGCAGGCGTGCTACCATTAGCGTCCTTGAAGGAGTGAACAGCACCAGTATAGAGGCCATGATCATCCAAAACCAATTCCGTTGGGTCACCCACATGCTTAGGATGTCAGAATCCCGACTGCCAAAACAAATTTTCATCCAGCTGAAGGAATGATCCCGATCAAGAGGAGGAAAAAGGAAGCTCTTCAGAGACACCCTGTCGGCTTACCTCAAAAACTGGAACATAGGTGTCATTGCCGGGGAGACCCTTGCTCAGAAGAGACCTTCTTGGAGGAATCTCCTGATTGAAGGGTCACAATTCTTCGGGAACACACAACGGCAAGAGGAAGCGCAGAAAAGGAGCCTGCGAAAGGAAAACCCGCGAGCGAGAGTCCAAGGGCCGATCCCAACTTTTTGAAATTCCTGCCAAGTGAGTGATTGAAGATGCTGTCATAACATACATCCATGTATGTGATGGAGTGCAGACAGGGTGTGATTGACACACAGGATGATCAGTGAGCACACAGAACACAGCAGCCAATCACCAGGCAGGACACGACCACTATAAAGCCAGAGGGCACCAGTTTTCCCGCTCTCTCGGGATCCAGCCTCTGAGACAGTCAGAGCTCGTGAGCAGCAGCTAGAACACACACCATGTGGTAGTCAGTTAGTCTGGTCAGGCTAGCCTCAGGTCTCCAGTAAAGTCAGCTTAGTGTCAACCCACAGTTAAGCATGTAATATAGTTAGATGTTAAATAAAATCGCGTTGCATCTCATCAAGTGTTGGAAGCCTGTCTCTTTCTACACTGCATCAAACGCAGTCCACGTAGACCCAGCATATCCAACACATCAGATGCGGCTCGAGGATCAGGCTCATCAGCCTTGTAAGGACCCACAGAACCTGTGACCAGAGTATCTCAGGTGGACAATCATTTTCGTTAGTGAGTGATTGCCGATGATTACATAAACTCAAAGCGCATTCTATCCATTATAGTTCCTTTAATAGAATAACATCCTCATAACAAACCAAAGTTTAAAAAAAATTTCTTTCACTTTCTGTGACTTCAAACTCACTTTATACAGTAGAGATTCTTTTTCGCAGCCTCATTACAAACCAAAGCTAAAATTAGAAATATATCTTCCTCTCACTTTTTGTGCATTTTAATTATATCTATAAATGCTAAATACTGATAAAATAAAACATTAACCCACCAAAAAAAATGCTCTCTGCTGTTTCCTGCCTCTGCCCTGTGATCCCGGACCGAGAAAAAAAGCGCAAATAAAAAAGGGGAAAAATTTAGGACGGGGCAAGTTGGCCAAGTTAGCGCAGTCCCAGGAAATTTACTTTAATTTTTTTTTTCCCAATTAAGGGCAATTTAGTGTGGGGGTGAAACCCACACAGACACAGGGAGAATGTGCAAACACCAAATCGACAGTGATCCGGGGCTGGGGTCGAACCCAGGACTTCGGAACCGTGAGACAGCAGTGCTAACTGCTGCGCTACCGTGCCGCCCAACCCCTGGATTTTTAATTTTCAGTGCAGCAAAAACAGACTGGGAGTTTAAATGTAGCGCGCGAGAGCGCCAGAGCGCATGCCCGTGTGTCTATAATTCCGGCTGGTCGCGTCGTGCGTGTGCGGCGGACAATTGACTGAAGTCCAAAACCGACAGGAAGTTACGGCCAATTATGGCACTTTTGGGTTTCTGCTGAATGATTAGTTGTTGTTCCACTCATTATGTCAAACAAATTCTTACTCAGCTAACTGGAGTTGAAAAAAGAATGTGATACATATCCACATGAAAGGTCATGCAAACAAGCCATTTAAGCAGCATACAGCACAAATTGTGACAATTTTAGAAAGTAAATTAGATGTTGAAATCGCAGATCACATATGAGCATCAAATCAAGAATTGTTCTAACTCGTCCCCTGTGAAATAATATTTCTCTTCTCCAGGAAGGTTGTCGAATTGTTGCTCCGTTTGGAAAATAGAAACTAGGAATTTTCGTCAGAGTGCCTCCTGCTTCTTTCTTTGTAACTGCCAGAAACAGGGCAGAAAACCAGTTTATGTGTACAAATACAGTTTCTCCCACACTTGCGGTAAAGTAAGGGCAAAGGAACGTGAAGAGCTCTGAGGAGCTGCCTGTGTTCTGTAATGTAATAATTATTCCTCGACACCTATCGATAAGTAATAAATAATACTGTTGTTACTGCTGCATTATTCCCGAAGGTGTCCACTAACCACCTCAATCAGCTGTTCAAAAGTGTGGGAGTCGGGGCATCGGGAACAAATAAGTCTCGGATCATCCTGTAAGTCTCCGCCCCCACCATGTTGAGTAGCACCACCACTTGCCGCTCATTCTCAGCAACGGCACTGGCCTGAAAGAAGAAGCGAATGTGCTCAGCATAGCGAATCCAACTCTGCATCAAATGGATACAACCGACCAAACAATGGCATCCCGGAAGAACCCAACTGGAACTCGGGGCTTCAGAGGTGCCGGTGGCTGAAGGCTATAGCATAGTACGGAGACCAGAGTTTATTCCTTGTCGCAATACTGTAAAGTCCGGACAGGAGTCCACACTGAGCCAAACAGGTTGAATCAAAGGAAAAAGGTTTAATGCATCAGAACAAGAGTACAGAGCAGTTACTCTTCAACAGGAGCCACTCACAGTTCATAGCCCTCCGGTTTTATGCAGGATGCACAAGGAGATGCCCCACCACTCAGTGGGGGAGTGTGTATTGGGAATATCAATCCCCCAGTCTCATAAGTGTCCCATGACCTGCATAACACCAAGTCATGAATGCTGATCTGTGCAAGTTACAATCAAGACTGATGCTATGGAATAGAATGCAATTAGGGAAGGTGAAGGAACATCTGTAGAAGTTGCCTGACTTCAAGACAAGTGGCAAGTTGGGCTATGCAACATTGACACGATAAAACATTAACTGTCAGACATATAGGTTACCATGTTGAAAGAAAATGATTTATGCCAAGTAAAGTAAAATACAATTGTTAGACATGTCTACTTTAGTTGCTTTGCCTCATGAATCTTAGCTGACCCAGTAGCACAGTAACTCACGTGGCTAGCACTGTGGCTTCACAACGCCAGGGTCCCAGGTTCGATTTCCCGCTGGGTCACTGTCTGTGAGGAGTCTGCACGTTCTCCCTGTGTCTGCGTGGGTTTCCTCTGGGTGCTCCGGTTTCCTCCAACAGTCCAAAGGTTAGGTGTATTGGCCATGCTAAATTGCTCTTAGTGTCCAAAAAAGGTTAGGAGGAGTTAGTGGATTATGGGGATAGGGTAGAAGTGAGGTTTTAAGTGGGTCGGTGCAGACTCGATGGGCCGAATGGCCTCCTTCTGCATTGTATGTTCTATGTATCAGTAACATGCACAGCACAAATAACAGTAACAGAGAAGGTTAAGAATTGGTGTGACAGAAAAAAAGTAAAACTCAAAATATGCAGGTGAGGAAGATAAAACATCATTTGGGCTGATTTTGACTTTGGCAAGACTTTGACCACACTTTCCCCAATGATTGACTGCTTGCTGAATAATAAGAGTACCTGCACCTCTCTCAAATCCCTGACGTCTTTTTTACTTCATCAAAAAAATGAAGAAGTACCATGGTTAATTACAAGTCAGGTTCAGTGTGACCTAGTGGGGAACTTGGAGAAGCTGTTCCCTTGCACTTCATGACCTTGTGCTTCCAGGTTCAGTGTAGATAGAGGTCAGGGGTTTGGGAGATGCTGTTGAAGGAGCCTCTGTGAATTGCTGCAGTACATTTTGTAGGTGGTACACACTGCAGACATGGTGCACTGGTGGCGATGAAGGGAGCAAGTGCATAAGGTGATGGATGAGCTTCCAATCTATCAGGCTGTGTTGTCCTGGATGGAGTCAAGCCTCTTGAGTGCTGCTGGAGCTGCACTCACCCAGGCAAGTGTATCACACTCCTGACTTGTGCCTCGTAGAGAGTGGACAGGCGTTGGTGACACAAGAGGTGAGTCACTCACTGCAAAATACCCAGCCTTGAGCTGTTATTACAACCACAGTATTTATATGACTAATCCAGTTTGGTTTCTGGTCAATGGTAACACCCAAGATGCTAGTGGTGAACTATTCATCAATGGTAATGCCATTCATAGTAAAGAAGAGGTAGTTAGACTCTATTATTGGAGGTCATCATTGCCTGGCACTTACAAATGTACTTAACACTGAGAACCCCAAACTTCAATGGTGCCAGGTATTTCTGCATTTGCACACAGTCAGCCTTATTATCTAAAGAGTTGTCTTTGTGCAATCACCAGTGAATTTATACTCTTATGATGGATGGAAGGTCTTCTCTGAAATAGCTGAAGAGATTGGGTTTATGATACTGCATTGAAGAATTCCCTTGGTAATGTTCTGGGGCTGAGATTAATAGCCTCCAGCAGTCAAAACTATCTTCTTTTGTAATTGGTATGACTCAAGTCAATGGACAGTTTCTCCCAATCCCCATTTTGCTGGGGTTCCTTCTTGTCACACTTGGTCAGATGATGAATGCAATCATCCCAAAAATGACAAAGTGTAATTTTGGGCAGGTTTGGTGGGGTGATTCCTGCTGGGTGTTTGGGTGCGATCGAGACCTGCATTCCCCACACTTAATCATTTGTTTGGAGCTTGGGAAGCTTCTCACTGAAAAATCCCACACTTTAAATTTTCTCTGCAGTGGGGGAACTAAAGACCCCGCCAAGGCTGGCTCCTCAGAGATCGGGACGTCAATTTTAAAGGGTGCTCAGATCTCAAACTGAGGTTGAGGGTCGCCAAATACCTCCGACCGACAGACATTGCGACCCTCTGCAGACAGGAACCACATCCCGCAACCCCTGGCCCCAAAGAGGCAATCTCAACCCTATCACTAAATGTCTGCCCCCCGACACATCCAGGCATGATGGTCACCCGGCCTCCACACCTATCCACCTTCATCGGCATTCATCGCCCCCACCTGCCAAGTGAGCAATCCTTGCTATGGCTCCCCCACCTTTAAGGTCTCCCACCCTTTCAGTCGTCCTCTTCTATCCCCCATTTCAAACCTCTTGTTACTCACCCACACTTCATAATCCCCATTAAATACCCCCCTTCATGCACACACCCTTCGTAACCCTCTTTGTGTCCCCCTTTCATGCACATGGCCCCCCTCAAGCCACGCCCCTTGACAGTGCCAATCTGGCACTGCCTGGGTGCTAGCTTGACACTGCCAGGGTTCCAGATTGTGTCAGGTGCAGCAGTTTGGGTACATCGCGTGCAACCTGGTGCCCAGTGCAAAACCCATATTTGGCCTCTCTCGCTATGCACCCGGTTTAACTGGATTGGCGCCGGTTGCAATACGGTGGGAAGATGTAATTGATGCCTTGATATCAAGAGAAGTCACCTCGCCTTTGGAATTTCATTTTTCCGTCCATGTTTGAACCAAGGCTGTGATGAGGTTGAGAGTTGATTGGCCCTGGCAGAACCCAAACTACTCAGGTGAGCAGGTTGTTCTGAGCCATTGTCACTCAATAACATTGCCAATGACCCCTTTCAACAGTTTGCTGTTGAATGAGAAAAGGTGGGTGGGCTGGGAATTTTCCAAATTGGATTTGTCCTGTGTTTTGGAAACAGGACATGCCTCGTCGGTTTTGCACCCTGTTTAAAAGGCCATGTTGTAGCTGTGTTGTAGCTGTACGTCTGGCTGAAAATGCCTGCAGATGCTTACAGCATTGTCCTTTTTCTCTCACATGCTTGGCTATTCCTGTTTTGAGGCTGTGAATACTTATGGAGGGAGCATCCTCTTGACATTAATTGTTTAGTTGTCCACCACTTTCATGATTGGGAGTGCAGGGCAGCAGAGTTATGATCTGATTCATTGTTATGTCTATAAGCTGCTGTTTCCACTGTTTAGCATGCATGCAGTTCTGTAGCTTTACCATGTTGGCACTTGGTTTTTGGGTATGCTTTGGACTGCTCCTGGCATGGTTTCCCTCATGCCCCCAGGCCTTTCGAGGCAATGAAAATAATTGTTTGATAACTTTAATGGTCTGCTCTATAATGTGTTTACTGGTCATCTGGTTCAAGCTATATATCTGTTCAACCAGAGAAATGCTCTGAATTAAATGCAGAGAGAATAGCCTGTGTCCCCAATCACTCAGGCTCTGTCTTGCTGTGCTTGTTTGATAAGTGGAAGGATGTGGCATACTGTCACACTCTGTAGGTATCATGCCAGCTGCCCAAAAAAATGAGCATAGACGTGTAGATTCTGCTTGCTGTGATAATTTACCAGATGAGCATACGAGACTGGAAGTATTTTCTCTTTGTAAAGGTTGCTGGCTCACCGGGAGTTGCCCTGAAGTTAGATTGTACTTAGGGGCAGCCTGCTTTGTTAGAAAAACGTGAAGCCCCTTCCTGCTGGCTCCTGCTTCAATTGTGAAGTGTGGGTCAGTGACTACTTGATCAGGCATGGGCTGCAGACTGACAAATATGACTGATGCCACCAGCTGTTGTTTGACAATGTTGAACATAGAACATAGAACGATACAGCGCAGTACAGGCCCTTCGGCCCTCGATGTTGCACCGACATGGAAAAAAAAAAACTAAAGGCCATCTAACCTACACTATGCCCTTATCATCCATATGCTTATCCAATAAATTTTTAAATGCCCTCAATGTTGGCGAGTTCACTACTGTTGCAGGTAGGGCATTCCACGGCCTCACCACTCTTTGCGTTAAAAACCCACCTCTGACCTCTGTCCTATATCTATTACCCCTCAATTTAAGGCTATGTCCCCTCGTGCTAGCCACCTCCATCCGCGGGAGAAGGCTCTCGCTGTCCACCCTATCTAACCCTCTGATCATTTTGTATGCCTCTATTAAGTCACCTCTTAACCTTCTTCTCTCTAACGAAAACAACCTCAAGTCCATCAGCCTTTCCTCATAAGATTTTCCCTCCATACCAGGCAACATCCTGGTAAATCTCCTCTGCACCCGTTCCAAAGCTTCCACGTCCTTCCTATAATGAGGCGACCAGAACTGTACGCAATACTCCAAATGCGGCCGTACCAGAGTTTGGTACAGCTGCATCATGACCTCATGGCTCCGGAACTCAATCCCTCTACCAATAAAGGCCAACACACCATAGGCCTTCTTCACAACCCTATCAACCTGGGTGGCAACTTTCAGGGATCTATGTACATGGACACCAAGATCCCTCTGCTCATCCACACTACCAAGAATTTTACCATTAGCCAAATATTCCGCATTCCTGTTATTCTTTCCAAAGTGAATCACCTCACACTTCTCCACATTAAACTCCATTTGCCACCTCTCAGCCCAGCTCTGCAGCTTATCTATGTCCCTCTGTAACCTGCAACATCCTTCCGCACTGTCTACAACTCCACCGACTTTAGTGTCGTCTGCAAATTTACTCACCCATCCTTCTGCGCCCTCCTCTAGGTCATTTATAAAAATGACAAACAGCAACGGCCCCAGAACAGATCCTTGTGGTACGCCACTCGTAACTGAACTCCATTCTGAACATTTCCCATCAACTACCACTCTCTGTCTTCTTTCAACTAGCCAATTTCTGATCCACATCTCTAAATAGGTTGTATTTCTAAATTTTCTGAAAATAAAATTGCCAATGTCATGCAGGACTGATAAACGCAACATAGATTTGGTTTGTTTGAAGATAAACTACTGGATTGCTTGGCAGACAGGTATACTACAAAGATTCAACAGCTATTGTTAACAGGAAATGGCAGCTGCCACAACTTCACACTATATGCTGCTAAATAAAAAGAAAGCAATTTTGAACAATGTTTGCTTGTCACAAAATGTTTGCATCCAGAATAATGACTACTACATTCGCTCTTCAAGTGATATCACAACAGAAAGAGCCCAACATGTAAAAAATTAGTAAAATAAAAGAAAAATACTGCAGATACTGGAAATCTGAGACAAACACTAAAAGTGCTGGAAAACCTCTGGCAGCATCTGTGGCGAAAAAAATAGAACTAAAATTTCGAGTCCGTATAGCTGTTCTTCAGAGCTCAGAAGGGTCATCTGAACTTTGCAACAGGCATCACCAAAAGTGAACCTGATGTGGTGGTCATTGTGGTGGACCCAAATCCAACTGAGTCCCCCCCTCCCCCCCACCCCCATGCCCTTCCCACTCCTCCCCCACCAGATCACCCACCACTACTCCACCCTAGAGACCCCTAAAACAGAAGACGCCCCAGGGAACTCCAAATGGCAGCCCGATAACGGGATTCCCTGCGGAATCCCTTGTATTCCTTGCCATGCAATAAATTTGCATGACGAGGAATTCTGAAGGACGCGCAGATTACCAGCAATTCAGTTTCAGCGAGAGAAAATACCAAATGGAGAATTTCACCCTTGAAATCAAGATCAGATGAATTAGGAAATGCGGTCACTCGGCAGCCAATTTATCCGCAGCAACGTCCCACAAATAGATGACTAGATATTGGCCGTACTTTTCCTGGTAACAGGGATTGATTGGATTCTGCCTGAGTGGGATGATTTCCAGAGACAGAAGGAAAACAGAGTAGGAGACCTGGATGCTGGGAGACAAGGACCTGCTCTCTTTCTCCCTCTCGCTCTCTTTCTCTCTCCCTCATGTTTCCTCCAGAAAAGCTGCATAGCCGCTGTATTTCTGAAACTGCTGAGACCTGAATGAATCTACAGTGAAAACCATGACAGACTGGAAAGCAGAAATCTCGAACAGAAAGCCTAAAGTGAAGGAAGGTGGGCTAGAAATAAGCATCTGAAACAAAGGCTCTTATCTTTTACTTTTACTTATTCCTTTACCACTCCCTCCCCCCCTTCATGTTCATCTGTCTTGTGGATATGTGGGCGGGCCCACTTAAGTGGATGGTTAGGAATTGGTGAATAGTTAACCTGTTGTATTTGCTGCATATTTTATTCAAGTTTTTGTTATTAATAAACTTAATTGTGTTTAAATTTACAAACCCGGTGATTGTAGTTACTGGGCGGCTAAGGACCAGAGACTATGAGTGTTTGACTCAGCAATATTTATTAATTTCAATTGTGTCGTGACTCGGGATCATGTGGGGCTTCAATTGACTGCGCACTAGCCCAAGGGGTCTTAATAATAACATGATTTTGTGATGCTGGTTTAATGGTAAAACTCTGTTTTCCTTCTGTCTCTGGAAATCATCCCACTCAGGCAGAATCCAATCAATCCCTGTTGAATAGTTCAGAACATTGGGAGAGCTCTCCAACTCTTCATTGAAATAGTGCAGCCTGCGGCTGTGTAAGTTGGTATATGAATTAATTATGTTTCCTTTTCTTTCCTTTTGTCAAGGGGAAAAAATAGACTAGGCCTCATTTTTAATAAACCTCACCACAGTGCAAAGTGTCATCACACTTTGCAGCAGGCAACATTCCAGCGATTCTTACTCTGGAGGCTGCTTGTCATTCGAAAAAAGCAGTGGTAGCCTAATTTACATTGCAGGGGAGGCGGTGGCATATTGGATTGTCACCGGATGAGTAAACCAGAGATCAAGAGGAATGTTCTGGGGACCCAGGTTCAAATCCCACCACTGCAGATAGTGAAGTATGAATTCAATAGAAATCTGGAATTAAAAGTCTAAATGATGACCATGGAAGCATTGTCGATTGTCGAAAAAACCCATCTGGTTCACTAATGTCCTTCAGGGAAGGAAATCTGCTGTCCTTACCTGGTCTGGCCTACATGTGACTCCAGGCTGACAGCAATGTGGTTGACTCTTAACTACCCCCTCAAGGGCAATTAGGGATCGGCAATAAATGCTTGCCCAGCCAGCGATGGCCACGTCCCATGAACGAACAAAAAAATACTACTGGTTTATAAAGGGAGAGAGGTGGAAAGAATAAAGATGCCTGCCTCACTCGACACATAACAAGGTCATGCACCACCATTGAGTTTGCATTTGTAGTTTCATAGGACCATGTACGTTGTGGTATGGAGCTGTTTGCTGCCACTGCATGTTATTACCCATGTGGCTCTATACATCATAACATAAGCGGTGCTACACTCCAGTCCAATACTAACCCTTGCTCTGCCAAGCACCTTTACATTCCAGTGGCTTACAACATAACAATGTTTGTAAACTCAAACAGATGAATCACTTACCAAACCACAGTGCAAAATATGTTTGTTACAATTGCTATCCATTTGTGTAAAGGTTATCTGCTCTCCACATTCACATTTTGCAACATAGATACAAACATATGAATTAGATGCAGGAGTACGCCATTCAACCCCACAAGCTTGTACCGCCATCCAATAAGATCGTGGCTGATCTGTTTGCAACTTCAACCCCACATTCCCGCCTATCGATTACCATTTTAAAATAAATTTTGAATACCCAATTAATTTTTTCCAATTAAGGGGCAATTTAGTGCAGCCAATCCACCTACCCTGCACATCTTTTGGGCTGTGGGGGCGAAACCCACGCAAACACGGGGAGAATGTGCAAATTCCACACAGAGAGTGACCCAGAGCCGGGATCAAACCTGGGACCTCGGCGCCGTGAGGCTGCAGGGCTAACCCACTGCGCCACCGTGCTGCCACCTTTGACCCCTTTGTAAATCAAAGAGGGTGCCTCAAAAAATATTCAAAGACTCCTCTTCCCCTGCCTTTTGAGGAAGAGAATTCCAGAGAATCACAACCCTCTCAGAGAAAGAAATACTCCTCAGCTTTGTCGAAAATGAGCAACCCCTTATTTTTAAATAATGACCTCTGGTCCTAGATTCTCCCACAAGAGGAAACTACTCCATATCCATCCTGTCAATAACCCTCAGTATCTTAAATGTTTCAGTCTTTTCACCTCTAACTCCTCTCAACTCTCGTGGATACAAACTTAACCTCTCCAACCTTTCTTCCGAAGACATACATAGAACATAGGACATACAGTGCAGAAGGAGGCCATTCGGCCCATCGAGTCTGCACCGACCCACTTAAGCCCTCACTTCCACCCTATCCCCATAACCCAAACCCCCCCCCTAACCTTTTTTTTTGGACACTACGGGTAATTTAGCATGGCCAATCCACCTAACCTGCACGTCTTTGGACTGTGGGAAGAAACCATAGCACCCGGTGGAAACCCACGTAGACACAGGGAGAATGTGCAGACTTGGCACAGACAGTCTCCCATTGGGGAATTGAACCTGGGACCCTGGCGCTGTGAAGCCACAGTGCTAGCTACTTGTGCCACCGTGCTGCCCGGCAGCCCACTCATTCTTGGTAGTCGTCCAATAAAACTACTTTCAACGATTTCAAACAGATTTACATCTTTCTTTAGATGAGGAAGCTAATGCTGTACATAATTGTCCAGATGTGGCGCGCGATTTTCAGTTTCTGAGACGCCGACGCAGAATTCGTATTGACGCCGACGCAGAATTCGTGGACTTCCACGACAGCAAAACCGGTGCCGAATCTAGATCGATTCTGCAACAGTGGAGGGGCGAGTGCCGGCGCCACGTGGAATGGAACACAATTGATTCTAATGTAAAATGGTGCAGGTTTCGCCGGGTTCGTGATTGACACTCAGGAGACTGACAAGCTGCAATTGCATATACACATTACAATCCCCACACACACACACGTCCCAGCCAACAAGATGGCACTGGTTGTACTGCAGCACGTCCATACAACTGATGGGTTAGCTGGGGTGAGAGAGCACCTAAGGGGTGCCCTGGGGGGACACCTATATGACCCATGGTCGAAGTTCACAGCGGGCTGTTAGCAGCGTGCACAGCTGCATGGCTGCTTTGCAGGCTGTGGCAACAGTGTTCCGTGCCGTCCAGCCCGACCCCACAACCCACCTCCTGGGCACCCCCCGATACTCACCCCGGCCCTGGCAGAAGCCCCCCGGCCAGTGGCACAACTGTCAGCAAACAATAGCTATGTTGGACACTTTTCGTACCTCCTCTCTCTTCCTCAGCAGCCATGACGCTGGTTTCACTATTTTTAAAAGCATAAGTGAACCACGCTGGCGGGAACTCGGCCCATCAGAGGCGAATCATCGTGGAAGCCCCAGAGAATCCTGGGTCACGCCCGCTAATGACATGCAAATGTTGTTTACTATGCATGCAATCCGGAACGCGTTGATGCTGCTGTCGACGGGATGGAGAAAAGTGATTTAGCGTCAAATCATCGACTGCCACGATTTTAACGTCGGAACCTATTCTCCACCCAACTGCGTTTTGCAAGTTCGGCATCAGCCAATGGAGAATCCTGCCTGTGATCGTTCCAATATCCTGTACAACTGAAGCATAACCTCACAATAAACAACAACATTCTATTCGCTTTCTTGATTACTTGCTGTTCCTGTTTTGTGGGCTTTTCTGATTCATGCATTAGGACACCCAGATCCCTCTGCACCTCAAAGCTCTGCAATCTCCAACTATTTAGACAATAAGTTTCTTTATTATTCTTCATGCCAAATTGGGCAATTTTATATTTGCCTACATTATGCTCTATTTGCCAGATTCTTGCCCACTCACTTAACCTATTTATGTCCCTTTGTAGCCTCCTTACACCCTCTTCACAATTTACTTTCCTACCTACTTCTGTATTATCAGCAAATTTAGCTACCATACCTTCAGTCCCTTCATCTAACTTCATCAATTTATACAAATTGTAAAAGGTTGAGGGCCCAGCACTTATCTCTGTGGCACACCACTCCTCACATCCTGCCAACCTGATAAAGACCCATTCACGCCAACTCTCAGTTGTTTCCTGTCAGCTGTCCACTCTTCAATCCATGCCAATATGTTACTCCTACACCATGAGCTTTTTATTTTCTACAATAACATTTGATATGACATCTTAGCAGATGCCTTGTGGAAATCAAAGTATAGAACATCCACAGGTTCCCCTTTATTCACAGCACATGCAAGGACTCCAATAAATTGGTTAAACATGAACTCCCTTTCACAAAACCATGTTGAATCTGCCTGATTGCCTTGATTTTTTCCAAGTGCCATGCCATAACATCTTTAGGCATGGCATCCAACATTTTTCCTATGACAGATATTAAGCTAACTGGCCTGTAGTTTCCTGTTTTCTGTCTTTCTCCCTTTTCGAATAAAAGAGTTACATTTGCTATCTTCCAACCAAATGAAACCTTCTCCAAACCTAGGGAAGTTTGGAAAATTAAAACCAATGCATCCCGACCTCATTAGCCACTTCAGATGAAGTCCATCTGGGCCTTGGGATTTGTTAGCCTGCAGACCCAACAATTCGGGTACAATACAACACAGCATCATTAACCTATAGGGAAGACACAGTCATGTAAATTAGTAGCATCGTTACAGAAGGCTGAATTTTGGTTGCTTTGTTTTTTTTTGCCAAAATTGCTCAAAATCAGTGCAACCCACACAAAAGTGACAGAATTTTAACCGCAAGTTATGTTGAATGCAAACCGAGTGGCCTCGCCCACAGAACTGTCCATGTCCTTAGATTACATTCATCAGCATTTCAAATTTCTGCTAATCCTGTCCATTTTCAACCCTTCATGCAAGCTCAGATATTAAACTAGTTCAGTTGGACACTGACTTCACAAAATTTTTTTGTGTAGTTTACTATGGAGCTGCAACAAATTATTGTAATAAGGATCTCTTCATGGAAAGGAGCAGAAAGTTGAATATAACCTAAAGGCATTCATCAAAAGGAGAACATCGCAATCAAAGCAGCACAGCCTGCAGAAACCGCTCTGCCTTTGGAATATCCTTGATGTCCTCCTCTTCTCCCTTTTCCCTTGAGAATTATTGTTACTTCTCATTAACAAAGATACATATTCGTCTTTGCATTAATTTTCTCTGAGGCACATTGCAACGCCCCCAGTTTGATCCCAGATTTCCAACAATTCTTTGACTATGCAAATGCCTGTTCAGTCTGGTATCTGCTTCTTGCATGCATTTTATTGTTAGCTGTTTTGCTGAAGGGTAAAGGAGATTTCATGATCGCCTGTGCCTAAGGAGCCAAGTCTCCAATAATGTCAGGCTCCTAACTGTAATAAGTTGGGAATCCAACACCCCTTTATTATATGAACGGTGCACCTCTAGACCCTGGGGACACAGTCTCAGAATGGGTGGCGCAGTGGTTAGCACTGTTGCCTCACAGCTCCAGGGATCAGGTTTAAATTCCAACCTTGTGTGGAGTCTGCACATTCTCCCCGTGTCTGCACTGGTTTCCTATGGGTGCTCCGGTTTCCTCCCACAGTCCAAAGATGTGCAGGTTAGGTAGATTGGCCCTTGTTGTGGGCAAGGGTTTATAAAACTCCAATGTAGATCGTGGAGTTCACCTGACCTCTAACTGATTATTGATTTTGACTACAATGAGCACAATAGCCTACCTTTCAGGTGTCATTCAACAGATTTCTTAGGCGCTTTTAATCAAAAATGAAGCTTTATTCCACAAATTTAGTTAACATTTATATAAACACACACAGTAATTTTTTTTAGCAACTACAAATATAAAGACCCCACACAGCTACAGTAATCTATGTATAACACTAAATGAATTTCCCCTTTACTGTTCCAATTCAATAACAAAATCCAGGTAAAACCAGAAATCCCTTTTCAAAGCCTTTTGAGGCAGCACGGTAGCATGGTGGTTAGCATAAATGCTTCACAGCTCCAGGGTCCCAGGTTCGATTCCCGGCTGGGTCACTGTCTGTGCGGAGTCTGCACGTCCTCCCCGTGTGTACGTGGGTTTCCTCCGGGTGCTCCGGTTTCCTCCCACAGTCCAAAGATGTGCGGGTTCGGTGGATTGGCCATACTAAATTGCCCGTTGTGTCCTAAAAAAAGTAAGGTTAAGGGGGGGGGTTGTTGGGTTACGGGTATAGGGTGGATACGTGGGTTTGAGTAGGGTGATCATTGCTCGGCACAACATCGAGGGCCGAAGGGCCTGTTCTGTGCTGTACTGTTCTATGTTCTATGTTCAAAGGCGTGGCCCAGCACACGGCATTCTCACTGGTATAAGATTTGTTACTGATGCTCTGTTCCCCTTTTCAAACAGCAGCTTTGAATGCCTTACAGAAAGCAATTATCTATTTTAAGTTACCAAGCCGTCTGGAAACAACATTTAAAATGAAGATAAAGAGACACTTCTTTCAACGTGTGCAATTCAAACCAGTCCAAACTCAAAGCGAAAGTAAAAACTCACAGCGCCACAGTCCAGCTCCCCCCACACAATGACATCACTGAAGCCATGTGATAAGACAAAAACATGTCTCAAAGGGACACTCCCACGGCACCATGGTTAATCGCCCCTTGGAGTCCAAAGGTTAGGTGGGGTTACGGGGGTGGGGTGGGGAGTGGACTTGGGTGTGGTGCTCTTGTGAAGCATCAGTGCAGACCTGATGGGCCGGAAGGCCTCCTTCTGCACTGCAGGAATTCTATGAATCATGGGCAGGTCATTTAGGACTGAGCTGAGGAGGAATTTATTCACTCAGAGGGCAGCGAATCTTTGGAATTCTCTGCTTGAGGGGGCTGTGGAAGTTCAGTCATTGAAAATGTTCAAGACAGAGATTGATAGCTTTCTAGGTACTAATCACGTCAAGGGTTATGGGGTTTGCATGGGAAAGTGGCATTGAGGTAGATAATTCACCATTATCTAGTTGAATGATTCAACAGGCTTGAGAGGTTGAATAACCTACCCTTTTCCTAGATTTCCATGTGAGCATTCCCCAAAAGGCATATCTTTGAACTGTAGAATTCCTCAATTCATCGAATGGCATTTATATTGATGAATAACATGACACGTTGCATAACTGTTAGAATGGCCTCATGAATGTAGTCGATATCTTTCATGTTCCTTAAAAGGGTCACACGCTTTTACTTTTGAAACGTATTCACCAATCTTGATCCTGAATGTCACTTGACCACAATGCTTGTACTTTAACTGACTGGCCAGTGCCTTTGTTGTTATTTGGATACATGTTTTGTGCCAGCAGATGAGAGATAATTAATCTGTGGCTGCCCTCCTGACTCAGACTTCTGGCTGTTTCACAGAGGTACTCCCAATCAGAATAGTTTCTTTAGCAAGAAAATGGAGGTAATGTATGAGCAGAGTTTCTGTCAATCTTGCGTTGTAGTTACTCCTGCTGAGTGAGACAGCGGTTAAGGAAGACCACAAGACCAGAAGATGCAGGAGCAGAAGTAGGCCTTTCGGCCCATCGAGTCTGCTCCGGCATTCGATGAGATTAGGACTGATCTGATATGATAATCCTTGTGGTAGCATGGCCCCTTTAGGAGAGTGAGCAGCCCATGTGACTGGTCCGAGGCCAATCGCGCGGGAGCACGCAAACCCCAGTCAATAATACTTCAGTACTGGTCTTGGGTTGCTGGGGCCCGGGTGGAGTGAAACCCAGAGCAGGGGAGATAAAACCTGTATACAATTCCTCTGTGCCACTAATATATTAGCCTTTTACCTTCTACAACAAAATCCTTTTGGTTAGCACTGGAAGACACCAGCGTATCTGTCCGGAGTCACCACAATCCTTAACTCCACTTTCTTCTCCCCATAACCCTTGATTAGTTCACTGATTAAAAATCTGTCTCACTCTGCCTTGAGCATACATAACCAGCCTCTACAGTTTTCTGTGGTAAATAATCCCACAGATTCACTCTGAGAGAAGAAATTCCTCCTCATCTCCGTTTTAAATGGGCGACGCCCTTACTCTGAGATTTTGCCCTCCAGAAAATCCTCATGTAGGCTCATTATATCATGCCTGTTAAAGAGATCTAGCTAGTTCCCTTGTCTGTGGTAAACAAAATCCCTGTGTTTGTGTGGTCCTCCTCTATTTTAGATGATGTTCCTCTCCATCATCAAGCATGTTCAACGTGGTGACATTTGATTCAGTACTTATGTTGCTGTGTGAACTTGAACATTTGACATTCGTCCTCTGTTTCCTGTTTTAACCCTTGCTGGACCTCTTGAAACTCTCACCTTTGCTTTACTACCTATATGGCTGACATCCTCAAGGTGATGTGTGCTCATCAATGAAGGAAGGCAAGCATGGGCAAATCCAATAAAATGCAAATACCAAGTTCCCAGGATATACGGGAGAGCAATTTTAAAATTGTGACCATGGATTAGTGAACATTCCTTTACTGTCAATTTGCAAAGTTAGGAGACATTAAAACATGTAGCATATGTGTCATCGCTATCCTACAGAAGGACTTGATGCTCATTGGCTTACAATAGTGTAATCTGGTATTTTACACCTTCATTACACATCTTTGATGCCACCCTATCTCTCAATTTTTCCATGACTTCTTGGCACGTGATGGATGAGATTCCATTTAATGGCACACTGGGTCAATTTGTGCTGACACAAGTGGGGAGCACTAATGCATCCCACCAAATGCTTCCAGCAGCATTTTTATAATCTTTATTGTCACAAGTGGGCTGACATTAACGCTGCAATGAAGTTACTGTGAAAAGCCCCGAGACGCCACATTCCGGCGCCTGTTCGGGTACAAAGAGGGAGAATTCAGAATGTCCAAATTACCTAACAGCATGTCTTTCGGGACCTGTGGGAGGAAACAGGAGTACCCGGAGGAAACCCAGGCAGACACAGGGAGAGCATTCAGACTCCGCACAGACAGTGACCCAAGCCAGGAATTGAACCTGGGACCCTGGCGCTGTGAAGCAACAGTGCTGCCCACTGTGCTACCGTGCCGTAAGTAAGTTATGCAAAGAAAATTGCTCTTCGCTGGTGAAATGTGCCTCAGGCGCCGAGCCACATAAAAAAGCCAACAAAGAAAGCGGAATCACCAGCAAGTTGCAGATATTGTAACATGAAAAGAGACCAATTACAATTAAAGAGAGTTCAAAAATTAATTCCCACTGGAATTATTTTTAAATGTTGCTAAAAGGGAAATAATAATGTCCACCATAAGCACCCGTGCCTTTATCATTCAAAATTATTTAATAGAGTTAATATCTGAAGTTATCATCAGTGTAATTTACTGTTAAAAAAATGTAATTTACTTGCTAATTTAAGATGAACAAGAGAATCACAACTGTTTGCGGAAAAGAAGCACATAAGAAAATGCATGATAATATATCCCATCCTGTTGGCATAATATCTCCAAATGACTTTTGCCATTACAGCGTTATTTGAGTGCTATGAGCAGCAATATCAGGAGCACAGAGAAGTGCATATTTCCTAATCTTACATTTACTGCTGCTCAGTGTCAGTGAACACTCACATTAGGTGAGCTTAGCTCAGTGTTGCTGGCAAATTGGACCATATTGCAGCACTAATGCATGAAGTCCTTTTCAACTGGCTGTATATATTGCCGGTTTCTGAGGTGGGATTTTACTTGTTGGTCTGAGCCGATGAACTTGCCTAATTGAGCGTTTTCTTTTTGCTTGTGGCTTGCTTGCAAATCACGTTATCAAATCCATTCCTTATCCCAAGAGAATCCATATTGGGAAGCGATTGGCCACAGCGTTTTCATTCTAGTTTCTGCCACTCGCTTAGAATGTTGTGATGTGCATATTGCAATGTATTGTTTGTGAGCAGCTATGTTCAGTCCTCCTGTAACTGGCTGGTGTGGCTCACTCCCTGGCACTTCTGTTTCTTGCACTGGGATGCTTGATGAGATGAATGTGGCATTATTGTTGCATGTGCGCTCTGCTGCTGAACACTCCCTGGATAGTTGTACTGATTTGTCTAACAGACAGAATTTGGACAATTCTGAGATTTTTCCCTGCCTCATTATCATCTCTATTCAATATCCAAACATGTTAGAACCAGTCCAGAGAGGGCCTTTAGGATTAGAGCCCAACGTCTTTATAACAGCAGTGTGAGCATTTGTGACAGATGCTCTCACTTATGTCTTTGTCCTCTGCCACTAAGGGGCTCTGCTGCAGATTTGTAGAGATTCCCCTGCACTCTTTGCAGACAGGAAACAACAGTTCACCTGTGACTCCACAGATCCAGTAGCAGACGCCAAACTTACCTTTGTGGGGCATTTGCATTGGCAAGTAACCCTTATAGACTATCTTGCACGACAGTAATCTCCATTTCTATGCAGCCAATGCAAGGTCTGAATTCATGCGTTTTGCAACAGAGGTCAGTTTTATCCTGGGCCTAAGGCAAAGCGTGCCCATCCTACCCAACCACCACTATTTGCTCGTCATAATCCATGCATTACGGCTCACCGTGAGCTGCTTCCTCAGCACAGTCACTTACACCCTTCAAGGTTGTGGTGTTCTTTGTGATTCTTGTTATCAGGATGGATGTTGTAGTGTTCACAAAGACCACAGAAGCTAAGTTCATTAACAAAGCTAACATTTATTTACACTACTTATTAAAGCTCGACACTTACTCCTATACTAAACAATAATCTAGTAATCTACAATCTACTAACACTAGTCTATACACTCTATCTATAACTGTACTCTGATCTCTTTCACTCCTCCTGTGCTCACCTCTCCAGCCTTCTCCCAGATGTTTGTGAGTCAGTGTTTTCTATAGCTCGGCATCTAGCTCCATCTAGTGGTTAATTATGATATGACATTAACCCTTTGAATTCTGACCATTTCCCATAATGTCACAAAGCTGTGTGTAGCTGCATTGGGGCTTGACAGATAAAGAAAATAGTGGGACTGTATGCAGTTAAGTTATGCAATCTCTGGGGGCGTTAAATATGGCACGAGTCTGTTATTCCATTCTGAAACAACATAAGTGTACAAAATATCAAAATACAGCTTGAAATAAAAAGAAGAGGTTCCACCTTGGAAAACACCTTTCTCAACCTCAGGATACCCCAAAGCTCTTTAAAGTCAAACAAGAACTGTTGAGGAGCAGATGCTCCTGCAGTAGATTTGCAAACAAAGCACTGGGTTTCAATCATGTAGGAATAGATTTAATAAACAGGGAAGCTACGTTAAACCTGCATTGAAACTTGGTGAGACCACAATTGGAATGTTGCATTCTGTTCTGATCTCCACGTTACGAAAGATGATACCGGATTTTAGAAGAGGCTATAATTGCAAGGAAGAAAACAAAGAGACATGAGCTCTACTGTCCAAAAGACTGATGGATGATGTAATTGACATTTTTGAAAGTGTACAGGGATTTGATAAGGTAGCTGCAGAGAAGATGTTTTAACTTGCAGTGGAGCAAAATGTGGGAGGCTATGAATATGGCACCAATAAATCCAATTCAAGAGAAACGCCGTTACACAGAGAGTAGTTAGAACATGACTTAAAATGAACTGCGTGATGGAGAAAAGAGTAGAAGATAGAATAGTGTAATGAGTGTGTAAGGCGACAGGTCATTACGCTTGGGTCAGCTGGAGACGGTGTGAAAAGCGAATTAGATTTACGTGATAAGTTCTGGTCTGACTTTTTCAGGTTTAGTTATAGGTTAAGAATTAAGCTCTGATATGGTACTAACTTTCTCGTAGGTTATTGATGCGACAATCAATTTACGCGAAAAAAGGAGTAGAAGTAAACTGTGGCTTTAATCGACTAGAACAGTGCCTGCCTGTGACTGCTCTGCTACTGAGAGCCGCCTACAGGGCTTATGCTTGGAGCCAGGGGCAGAGCCCATAAAGGCACCAACATGATACATCGCAGGTAATACCTTACAATGGTCCATAGGTGGAGCCCTCATGGCGAACAGCGTGATACAGTTACATACATGGTGAATGGTTAATGCAATACGTTCACCACAGTTCGGCTAGCTTGTAGTGGCAGTTATCTATCAATCACTTGAAAGTAGTTGGTTTGAGTGGTGTTAATTACTTTATTAGGAAGCTAAACTAGCTAGTGACTCATCAGAGGATATTTGAAATAGTCGGATTTTTCAAAGCTCATGCTCTGTAAGGGTCACATAGGGAGACAGGTGACTATGCCTGAGTGAGACACAAACTGAATGAGTAGAAAATTAGGTTCACATGGAAATAGGCTGCATGGGAAGGGGGGAAAAGGTGTGGTATACATAGGAATTATTCTAAGTTAATTAAGTGAGTAATTAAATTAAGTTAATTAAATAACATGAGTTAAAATGGCAGGTGTTTTGTTGCATATGTGTAATGTGGAGATCTTTCGATGCCAAGGCAATCTATTACAAACATAATGGGAGAAAGTGTAAGTCGCTCGAGGAATTCTGGTTTATGATTATTGATCGAGCAGCTGAATTGCAGACACTGAGCAACATAAAGGATGGGGAAAAATACCCGGGACTTTGTTCCAGAAGATGGTCACACCCCTTAGAATTGGGTCATCTGTTTTGGTTGGCAATGAGCAACAGGAGGGTATGAGCATAAGTGAGGAAGTCAAGGAACTTAGAAGAGTAGAAAAGGAGGCTCAAACTTTGTAATTGCAAACAGGTTTGAGGTGCTTACAACCTGTGTGGATGAAAGTGAGGACTGCAACGTGGATGAACAGGCTGGCCATGGCAATGTGGTACTGGAAGCCGTTCAGGCTGGGAGAGCAAACAGGGGGGTAGCAGCAGTAGGGGAGAGTATAGTGAGGGGTATTTACACTGTTCTCTGCAGCAGAGAGTGAGAATCCAGAAGGCTGTGTTGCCTGCTAATGTGAGGGTTCAGGACATCTGCTCATGGCTGGAGAAGAACTCGAACTGGGAGAGGGAGGATCCAGTTGTCATGATCCATGTAGCTATGAATGGCACAGACAGCACAATGGAAAAACACATAGACCATCTCAGATGCAGGGGACCGGCTCAGCGCAAAGCACCTCCTGAGGTACCAGTTTCCAGTCAGGCAGCCAAGGCACCAATGATTCCAAAGGTGTCACCCTCGGGCGACTCGACTCAGAGGTACGGGAGGTTGAGGACTCTGACTCCAATATGGAAACCCAGGAATCGGAGGTTTCTGATGGTGAACTGGCCAGATAGCAGCCTCTAGTAGTGGTCCCTAGTTGGCGATCAGCAAGGAAACGACGTTCACTGTCCAGAAATATGCCTCCTGATCCAGCCCCTCAGGCACAAGAGGCGCAACCACCGGCGAAAAAGAGCAGGCGCCTTCCTGCTCCACCTTCCTCCGACGGGGTTTCGAGCTTTAGGGGCGGGAGGAATGTTATAACCAGGGACCTAGGGGGATGGGCCAATTAACCTCCCCATGAGCGTCGTGGAATATGAGCTTCCCCGCGGAGAGGCGATGGCCCATCAGCGGAGCAATAGACAGAAAAGCCAGCCCAGATGGGAGACGTGCATGAGTCGACCCAGCTGCGACCCAAAATGTGCATAGTTTACTTTGCCATAAAAATGTCTCTTGTTTGGGCTCCTCTGTGGCCACTAAAGTTCGGTATTGGGTGAGTTTAGTGGGGTGTTTTTCGGTGACTGCAGTGCCGATAAACACCCCTCTATTCTGCAGCACTTTGCCATTTTTTTGGCCTCAGGGAGTTTCTCTCCACCAAGGCCGCACTTGAGTCATTTCTTGCTGACGAGCCAAGCAGGAAAAGCTCCTCACAGATCAGGGCACCATTTTGTCCAGCTGTACCAATTTTCCCCACACCATGCCATTCAGGCCCCCCCCTTCCAGCCACCAACCTTAGGGTGCCCCAGGGAACACACACTCACTCTCCTCAACCTCTCCGCACCCCTTGGTAAGGCCACCTCCCACAGGCCCGATGCTTGGAAGTGCCAACCTAGCACCTGGAAAACCCTGGTTCTGCTAACATGGCACCGTGACAGTGCCACCTGGATACACTAGCAGTGCCAAGGTGGCACTGTCAGCATGGCACTGTCAGGGTGCGCGGGCAGCAATGCCAAGATGCCCAAGTGACACTTCTAGACAGTCGAACAGGCAATGCCAAGGTGTCCGGCTGCCAGAGGGAGAGCCATGAATGCACCCTGCTCTATCCCCGAACACCTGGGGGTCTGTAATGGCTGGTGGAGCCCCCGGCTGCCATTATGACTGGTCCATATTTGTGGAAACTAGTACGAAATGACACCATGGCAAGGTCTTCCAGGCTCATCTGTTAGGTCCTAGATGCCAGGAAAATCCCGCAAATGCATATTTAAATACGCTGATCTGGGTGACGCCCAGTGAGGGCGAGATCCAAATCGCAACGTCTCACGAGACTCCATTAAATCTCACGAGACGTTTCAAGCGCTGCAAATCTCGCGGGAGGTCTCTCGCCAGATTCAACGGCCTCGTCCTATTTGTCCACACATCTCCTCATTGCTGCCAGTCACATGATCGGTGAAAACCACTCCTGTTCCCTTCCTCTCGTGTTCTGTGCTCTATTCTCCGCAAAGAAAGAAGAGGCCCATGGGTGTGTGTAATGGCATGTGATAATCCAATCGATGGGGAGAAATTGCATTGCTGAAGGAAGAATGCGACTGGCATGGCAACAGGATAGAGGGAGATGTAAGGAAATGGACAGAAAGAGAGGAATGACTGGGTACATCTGTAAGACAGGTGGTTGCGAGGAATGACCTGATAAAGTCGACTTGCAATGGCAGAGTACAGGGTTAGGATGATATGCACAACATGATGTAGCAGAATTCAGTACTATGTCCTTCTTTTCCATCTTGCTTAGGTGATTGAACCACTTAGATCTCAGGGCCTGCCCCACATCACCATGCATTGACCTTCCCAGAAATCTCCAACCATGCTTTCTGCGCCTCAGGAATGGATCTCTTCCTCATGGAAGGGTGTCTTGCTTCAGCTCCTCAGAGCCCTCATACTCAGGGAGAGGTCCATGAAGTGGAATGCAGCCAGTGCCGGTGTCAACTCCATTGCAACACTTCCAATCTCTGACAGCCAACGCAAATTCCTTACACCCTGCAACCTGCACCCCTGGATTGCGACTTTAAATATTGGAGCCGGGATCACATCACGCAGGGTACATCATGCTCGCTCCTGCTGATTGGGTGTAATGGACAGAAGTGAAGGGATAATGGGGTGGCTGAAGGAGAAAACCACTGACAGGTGTGTTTATTGTGATTCTAGGTTTCCCACGCACTTCCACGCAACCCCTCAATCCCCCACTCCCAGCATTCTCAGTACATCTGGACATGAAAATCCATCCCCAAATAACTCCAATCAGAGAAAACAATTGTTTGGCTTTGATCTATTATCCCAGTATTGCATCTGCGTACCTTCCATCAATACCTATTAGCATCAGTCCAAAGATGGCTAGGTAGATTGGCTATGATAAATTGCCCCTTGGTGTCCAAAAGGTAAGGTGGGGCTACTAGGGTGGAGGCGTGAGCTTAGGCAGGGTGCTCTTTACAAGGGCCTGTGCAAACTCAATGGGCCAAATGGTCTCCTTCTGCACTGTAAATTCTATGATTCTATCAGCATGAAAAGAGCAACATATAAATATGGATTACACTCTGCATATTTATTGACAACACGTCTTTATCATGCTGAAATCCATGTGGCCTTGTCAGATTCCTTCAAGCTTGTTATGATCTTCTTCTTGACATTATTCCGGATTCAGCAGGTTTGGCAGGCAGCTTTCGCCTTTTCTTTCGTCTGTTTCCCCATTCCTGCTGGACTAAGTGCTCAGGATACAATGGGGTTCGATGAGAGAGGTGGCCTCCAGTGTCAGTTCTTAGCCCTCGAGTGTCTCATTGTCGAACCTTTACTGTCCTGTGCTTGGAAGGCGGCATTGTGGAGGAGATTTTCCACATTAATAGCTGCTCTCCTCTTCCTCTATTTCAAGTGGCTAAGAGGATGCTCAATACACTTTACATTGTGCTAATTAATGAGTTTCTTCATTGACTGCCTCATTGTGTGGGTTTCAAGGGCCTTGCTCAATACTTACTGGAATTAGTAAGATCAAGAATAAAAGAGCCTCCTTTTACACTCCTCAAAAAAGTTGAACGAGCGTTCAGTTAACCCTTGATTGGCAATCAATCAGTAATTCCCACGGTGAAATTCTTCACGTTGCAGTGAATTAGATATGATTCAGCACAATAAACAAATGATGGGAAATGGCGTAGAGGGCAAGATGGCCTCGACGCAAAAGAGAATGGGATTTAAGAACCGATTTACTCGGGACCATTTCAGATGACTGCCAATACCAATTTCACCCCAGTTGCACCTGGGATTTAAAAACCTGTGCATCAATAAGTAAAGTAACCCATCGGTTCAAAAATGCAACATCGACTTGTCAATTTTATGGACGTGTTGAGCTCAAGAGAGCTTTACAATGACAAGCTGATAAAGTTGGCTAAAATCATCAGGCACATTTGGGGACCAGTTTCTTATCCTGAAAACCACAACCATTTACTGTGTCCCTGTTGCCTGGCAAGAAGACGACTGATTTGAAAATGAAACAACAAGCAGTGCCACGTCAACTGAGTAAGCGGCCTAGTGTACCGTGTGCTACTATCAATCAAATTTTATTTTAAAAAGCACCGCATCAATTGTTTCTCCATGAATTCTTTATTAATGTTTAACAATTGAAGTGTCAATATCGCACGGTTATAGTAAGTGCACTGGGTCAGGGCTCTCTCCTCTAGCTTCTGTAACCTGGGATTGAATTAAATTAATTGAATCAAAACCACATCTCTCTACTGACTGTAAAGGTGCTGAAATAGAGGGAGCCTTGGGCTTTCTCAATCCAGTTTCCAGTGCAGGAGATTGAATCAAAGTGTTATTGTCATGTCTAATCTGACTGCTGGGTCACCCTGTATAAATCAACTCCAATTAAAAAAAAAAGATCCAGCCACAGCTTGTCACTCAGTAGGAACACAGTGTGACATTGCTCGAAGTACCACTTAACTCATAGTTCAACCCTAAATATCAAGGGCTGGTTAGGGCACAATTTGATATGTTGCTAACCTCTGTTTTAATTTATAGGAAATGATAATTGAATTGTCATTGTAAACCTAGTTCAATACATTGCATTGATGACTCATGGTGCAGATTCCTTTATATAAGAGACCAATGAAGATTAGATGAAGCCTGAGAACACTGTCCTGTCCGAAAATGTGATTTTAAGCACCCTATGGCCATGGTAAACGCCTTCTCCTATTCATCTAGAGTTCTCTACACGTTGTAGTCCAACAAAGTTAAATGCAAGCTTTTGGAATGATGGTATAACGTTGAGTTTGGATATGGCAAGAAAACTAGAAATTATGCTCCCCGCTCATACATCCAACCTAAATTTCCTTTGCATTGAAGGTGTGAAGAAAGGGAAATAATGCAGGACAGGCAGGTGATTCTCTACCCTGAGTTTCCACCAGCATTCAGATTGCAATGGACTGCTAATGATTTTGGGTGGGATTCTTCGTTTCCTGACATCGAAATCGCGATTGGGCGGAGAATATGTTCCAACGCAAAAATCGCTTTGGGTACTGATTTGGTGCCAAATCGCAATTCTCCATCACCTCGACAGCGGCATCAATGCGTAGAGAACGTACATACAGTAAACACTATTTGCTTATCATTAGTGGGCCCAGCCTTTTAGGGCAGCACGGTAGCACAAGTGGCTAGCACTGTGGCTTCACAGCGCCAGGGTCCCAAGTTCTATTCCCCGCTGGGTCACTGTCTGTGCGGAGTTTGCACGTTCTCCCCCTGTCTGCGTGGGTTTCCTCCGGGTGCTTCAGTTTCCTCCCGCAAGTCCAAAGAGGTGCAGGTTAGGTGGATTGGCCATGCTAAATTCCCCTTTGTGACCAAAAAGGTTAGGAGGGGTTATTGGGTTACGGAGATAGGGTGGAAGTGAGGGCTTAAGTGGGTTAGTGCAGATTCGATGGCCCGAATGGCCTCCTTCTGCACTGTATGTTCTATGTACTATGTACAACCCGATATTCTCTGGGGCCACCTCCTCTGATGGGCCGAGTTCCTGATGGCACGGTTCACTTGTGTTTTTAAGTAACGTGAAACAGGCATCATGGCTGATGAAGGAGAGAGAGAGAAGAGGTACGACACAGAGGCGCAAGTGTGTGCTGCCAGACCAGACACTGGCCATGCTGTCTGGGGTGGGGGGTCCCTGCCAAGGCTGGAGAAGGGGGGAGGCGGGAGGGTGATGGACGAACAGGCCGAATTGGCGGGCGTCTTCTATGGCCTGGATGGGCCCAGCTTCTGCTCAGTTGTCCCAGGTGCCATGATGCTGCCCTGTTCTGTCTGCTGCCCACCACTAGAGATAGGAGGGTGGAGAGTCTGAGGTGGTGCGGTTTTCAGGCACCTCCCCTCTGGAGTCACCGGTATGGGCCGCAAACCTTCCCCTCCCTCGGGGTACCAGGTGGACCCCAGGGTTATTCCTGGGACGGGGGTGCAAGCGGAGCTATCCCCTGAGGCTCCCTTGCAACATTGCACTGCCAGTCCTGGAGGCCCACTCTGGTTTCGGCCAGAGTCCGCACGTGGCCATGGATCACAGGGAGTGGACCATCTCTGACTGGGGCTGTGCCACATCACTCATTGACTGTGCCACCACCTCTGGGTTTGTGCCACATCAGCCAGTGACTGTGCCATCTCCCTCTGGGACTGGGCCACCTCCTTCTCTGCCTGCACTATGTCGGCCGTCATCTGGGCAATATTGGCGATGTTCCCAGCCAGGGCCTGCTGTGGTTGGGCCACGCTCAGGAGTACCGCTTTGGCACCTGGTTGCCTGTGAGGCAGCAACCTTGCCCTGGGCCTCTTCCAGCGCCCGCACAGAATGCCCCAGGCCTTGGACATGCTGATCCATGGCCAAAACCATCACCCCCCCAATGCCTCCACCATGGATGCCACCCGTGCGGTGATGGCCAGTGTGTCACGCATTGTCGTCACCACCTCCTGCTCCTGCTTGCAGGTAGACTCTTCCGAATGCACCTGCAGGTACTGTTAGCCCACTGACGAGACCTTATGTAGTCCCTGGCTTTATGACTGCATCTCCATGATTGATGGGACTGTCCATTCCAAAAGCCCAAAACCTTTTTGGATGGCAGCTAACCCCTGGGTCGGCCTGCCCTCCAACCGTCTGCCCCCTCAGGTGTTCCTACCTCCACCTGCTGTACCGGATGGACTGTGTGGTGCACACCAGAGAGTGTCCCAGAAGCCTCTTCACTAACTTTCTCAACTGAGGTGAGTGTCTCTGGGATGGTGGAGGGTGTTGGAGGCTCATCCTCCACGACGTCCAGTGGCTCTCAAGCTCAGCGTCCGCGAAGCGTGGGGCTGCGCGTCGTACTGCCATCTTGTTGGCTGGGATGAAGTGTGTATATGTGACTGCAGCTTGTCAGCACCCTGGGTGCCAATCGTGATACCAGTAAATCCGGCACAGTTTTTCCTTTGAATCTATTGTGTTCTCGTGGCGCCGGTGCTAGCCCCTTGACAATAGCAGAATCGGTGCACAGAAACTGAATCTCACGTACAACAAGGAGAAATGCGTTTTCCGTACAACCAGACTAGCCATCCTCAGCTATGTCGTGGAAAACGGAGTCCTGGGCCCAGACCCGGACCGTATGCGCCCCCTCTTAGAACTCCCCCTCCCCCATTGCCCCAAGTCCCTCAAACGGTGCTTGGGCTTCTTTTCCTACTACGCCCAGTGGGTCCCTCAATATGCGGACAAAGCCCGCCCACTCTTTAGGGCCACACGATTTCCCCTGTCAGCCGAGGCACGCCAGGCCTTCAATGGCATCAAGGAGGACATCGCCAAAGCGGTCATGCGGGCGGTGGATGAATCCACTCCATTTCAGTTAGAGAGCGACGCCTCAGAGGTAGCTCTTGCAGCCACGTTAAATCAGGCAGGGAGACCAGTTGCATTTTTCTCCCGTACCCGCTCCGCTTCAGAACTCCGACACTCTTCAGTCGAGAAAGAAGCACAAGCCATTGTGGAGGCTATCCGTCACTGGAGGCACTACCTCGCAGGTAGGAGGTTCACCCTCATCACCGACCAAAGATCGGTTGCCTTCATGTTCGACAACTCGCAAAGGGGCAAATTTAAAAACGACAAAATTCTGAGGTGGAGGATCGAACTCTCCACCTGCAATTACGATATTAAATATCGACCTGGGAAGCTCAACGAGCCTCCGGATGCCCTATCCCGCGGGACATGCGCCAGCGCGCAGATCGACCGATTAAAAGTCATCCGCAATGACCTCTGCCACCCGGGGGTCACCCGGCTCGCCCACTACATCAGGGCCCGAAACCTGCCTTTCTCCAACGAGGAGGTAAAAGCGGTCACCAGGGACTGCCCGATCTGTGCGGAGTGCAAACTGCACTTCTATAGACCAGACAGGGCCCACCTGGTCAAGATTTCTAGGCCCTTTGAACGCCTCGCGATTGATTTCAAAGGGCCACTCCCCTCAACTAACAAGAACGTTTACATTTTAAATGTCGTAGACGGGTTCTCTCATTTCCCATTTGCTATCTCGTACCCCGACATGACCTCCCACACAGTCATTAGGGCCCTGCATAGCATCTTCACCCTGTTTGGTTTCCCCAGCTACGTAGACAGCGACCGGGGTTCGTCCTTCATGAGCGACGAGCTGCGTCAGTACCTGCTCGACAAGGCCATTGCCTCGAGCAGGACTACCTGCTACAACCCCAGGGGGAACGGGCAGGTGGAAAGGGAGAACGTGATGATCTGGAAGACCGTCCTACTGACCCTCCGGTCTAGAAAGCTCCAAGTCTCCCAGTGGCAGGAAGTCCTCCCAGACGCGCTCCATGCTATTAGGTCCCTTTTGTGCACAGCGACCAACCAGACCCCTCACGAGAGGCTCTTCATTTCTTCCAGGGGCACTACCACGGGGGTCTCACTTCTGGCATGGCTGAGGACGCTGGGCCCCGTACTTCTGGGGAAACACGTCAGGGTGCACAAAACCGACCCCCTTGTTGAAAAGGTGCGCCTGCTCCACTCCAACCCCAAGTACGCATTCGTCGAGTTCCCTGACGGCCATCAGGACACGGTTTCCCTCCGGGATCTGGCACCCGCCGGATCCAGCGCCCCCTCTACCCCCACAGAAGGACCTCTCACCCTACACCCAATGCTGCCGCCCCCTCACGCTCCCGAGCCCACGAGCTCGCTCCACCAGTTCCGCGCACCCGCGCCGGCCAGCCCCCAGCGCCCCCTTTCCCCGGTCGATCCAGGAGGGTATGAAGCTCGGATACAACCCTCCCTGGAGTCCGCCATCATACCCCAGCACACAACACCCATCCAGCCACCGCAAGAGGCTGCAACCCCGGTGCTCCGCAGGTCACAGCGGACAATTCGACCACCGGACAGACTAACGTTGTAGGCCACCACCCCCGCCGGACTCGATTTTTTTTGCAGGGGGTGAATGTGGTGAATGTAATATATGTATATATATGATAATTCACACTGTCTTTGTAAGCGCAGTAGCGCTATCCTACCACTAGGGGGAGTAGCTCTGGGTGTACTCAGGAACTTGTACTGGGCTCCACCCTTGTCTCCGCCCACGACTCCTCCCCCTAGTGCCGCTGTATAAATGCCCTTGTCCAGAGTCAGCCTGAGTTCACTACGAGTTCATCAACGGGTAACAGGCTGGCTCTGAAGTAAGTCGATTAAAGCCTAGATTCATATCGGAAACACGTGTCTGGTGAATTGATGGTTCCATCAGTGGGTAGCTGCAAACACCCTGCAGAACTCCTCGACTTGTTCGCAACTCGTAAATCTACTGCAATAAGCAACATTTACTGTTTCACTTTCAAATCTATTTTGGCTTCACACTCTCCTCTCCCGACTTTATCTAATCCTACCACTACGAATATTTCTTATTTTTTCCGTTTTGAAGTAAGTGCAGCATATTGACGACCTCCTGTCTGTGTAAATGCAGTTGGGCTGTTTCAGCTTCCAGCATTTGATGTGCTTTGCTTTTTATTAAGATTATCTTATCTTTGGCACTTGGGATCTTTAATATTTCCATAAGATCACTCCTCCTGTGTAAACAGTTGCACCTTCAGCAACATCTGTTCGTAACTCAGGCGCATAAACCAATTGATCAATTTAATTGGTCGGTGCAACGTTTCTCAAGTGCCTGCGTTCCTTTCTCATAATAAATTGAGCAGGATTACCAGAGCATTGCAGCTGGGTGTTGGATGAGTGCTTGAGATAAACTCAAAGTTACAGAGATATGAACTCTATTCCTCCGGTTTACATGGCCCAATATCCTATCTGCTCTCCACACTGTGTTAATTGGATCCCAAGCCAGATAGTGAAGTTTGGTGCCAGACGTAAATCATTTTCTTGATAATAGGTTTGTTTGCAGAATGCAACAAGACAAATGTCTGCCTTCAATCTACTGTCCCAGCGCGGACTAGTTTCTTAATTAAACAAGACTTTTCACCCACACGTACCCTGACAATATTATGGCCATATCATACCTTTTTTGCCCTTTGAACACATTCTTTTCAAGCACTCAAATAATTGAAAAACAAATAAAGAAGATACATTTTTTTTCCCCCATAAACCATTCGAACGCGAGGGGCCGATTTAACTAAGTAATGTCTAAGTGTCAGTTTGGCGCAATTGCAGGACGTTCTGCGACGGCCGCGTTGGCAAGATTATGGCTTGTACTTAACGGCACTTAGTGCCAAAAATGAGATCCCATGAGCTTCTTGACATCAATGGCTGTCTCATCGTCTGGTTGACCAGACTCGCACTTGTGGCTCACCGCTAGCAAGGTGGAGCTGCTTTGAAATGCTCCCTCACCACTCACTCCCAGTCAATGCACAAGCATAGCAGTGCGCAGACCTGCTCCTCGATTTGGGGACACTGACCTGGCCAAGCTTCTCTACGCTGTGAATGAGAGGCAGGGCTGTCCCCCCGAGGAGGAGCTGCAGCAGAACCAACAATACCACTTGGCTGCAGTAGCAATGACTGTCGGTGCGGGACCAGGAGGACCAACATCCAATGTTGGAAGAAGGAACAACGAGCTCCACTGAGCTGCAAAGATAAGTTACCAGCTCTCTCTTTACATCAGTTCTGCCTGCCACCCGTCAAATTCCCAACTCCCAAATCCCCCCGCCCCCAAATCACTGGCTAAAACTTCACACCCACATCCGATCTTCAAGCCTGTTTCTCAGCAATCCTGGCACCCACCAGCCCAACCCCTCCATATGCAGCTGTGGTGCCGAGACATGCCAGCTGCCATAGAGCCTCTGATCCATCAAGCGTGCGGCTCACAAAACTCTGTCCTTGTCCCCACAGGAGAAGATAGGCTGTAATAAGGAGGAAAGGGCCAAGATGGAGCTGCAGCAGTGGGGTGGAGTACCAGAGATCCGAGGCCTCACCCCCTGTGAGGAATGGGTCCTGGAGATCGCAAGGTTGACTGAGGAGAGAGCAGTCACTGGCAGTGAGGTTGGTCTGCACTGCAGAGGTGAGGATCCACTCCCCCTTCACCCAGATGACCTGGCTCAAGTGAGTTGTTCATGTCAGACAAAATGATCCTTCCATCTCACTGACCATATGTCCAATGTCTTGCAGGATCTTCAGCTGATGGGGTTGGGACACACAGAGTGCCACCCCCCCTTCCCCCCCCCCCCCAACCCTCAGCAACCAAGAGAACACCTAGGGGGAGGAGCTCCGAGGAGGCCACCATCGAACCATCACAGCTATGACCCACATCTTCCATCACGCAGAGAGACACCTCGGTGGATGACAGTAGTGCACAGGCTTCTGGGCACAATCTGGCACACACAGTTGCTGATGCACATCAGGTGTAGGCAGGAACATCCAAAGGAGTCAGTAGTCAGAGTTATGCTGGATTCCAGGACTCTGCTGGACAAGGTTATCCTAGTGCTGATGCTGATGCAAGGATACAGCCATGAGATTGAGAATGGGATGTTAGCAGCATTTAAGTGAGTGCATAGCGGATTGGAGGAGACCCAAAGTCTATGCGTGTTGGACATGATGCCGACAATGCATAGCATGAGGCCAACATTGCCAGAGTGGCGACTGCAGTGGAAAGGCACGGGGTGGAATTCTCCGTTGTCCAACACCAAAATCATGGCAGGCACTGATTTGATGCCAAAGTGCGATTCACCATCACCTCAAACAGCTTCAATGCAATGCACGCCGTGCGTAGTCTAAACACCGTTTGCATATCATCAGTGGGTCCACCCACAATTCTCTACATCCGATGGGCCGAGTTCCCGACGGTGCGGTCCACGGGTGCTATTAAAAGCCGTGAACCTGGTGCGGTGGCTGCTGAGAGAGAGAGAAGACACAGAGAGGAGCGACAGCGGGCTGCCGGCGGGGATGCTGGCAGTGTTGCCTGGGGAGGGGGGGGGGGACCTGCTAGTGCCAGGCGATGGGGTGACATTGGGGAGGGAACAGGCCAAGTGGCTTGGGTGACCCCACCCTCCCCCAGGGGACTGGGGCGGTGCCCAGGCATGGAACGCCATTACGGCGGCCATCATACTGCGCACACACTGACAACCTACCTTAGCTCTGGTTCTGCACACAGTGACACCGGCCGTATGGGTGCCCCCCCCCCCCACCCCCGCCACACTGATCCTCCCCCCTGCCTTAACCCCATCCGCCCAACTGGCCGCCACCCACCAGCAGCCCACCCAGGGCAACACCCACAGGTGTTTATTTTGCAAAATAATGTGAACATCACTATAAAGGTTTGTGCCCGAGCCCTTAATGCTCTACTGTGCCCTGCACCCTTGCTAACTTCAGTAGTGTCTACCTTACTGGCCTTACGGGCACCAATACTATGTCTAGGTGAATTCCCAGGTGGTACATCAGCATGTGAGATGGCCTGCTGCAAAGCCTGCCCTGTGACTGTGGTGGTATGATTAGCATAGCTGCATGCCATTGGTGCAGAACACCTGCTTACCATTGGCCCTGGTCGGTCATGTGCCTCCCGACCGGTTGGTTGACACCAGTCATGTGACGGCTCCCCGATTGGTCGAGAGGCTGAGTTAACCCCGCCTCCAGGGTGGGGTATAAATACCCAGTACTCCCGGTGGTCGTCCTTCTATTGTAATCGACCGCAGGGCTTAACATCTAGTATATTAAAGCCATACTTTTGTTCAGCAACTCGCCTTGCATTCAATTGATGGTACATCAGTGACATGTATCCTTTGTCGGCCATCCTCTGGAGTGACCACGCATGAATGGGCCCGGCAGTTGCTTGGGTGTCCCAAATGGCCTGATGCCACCCTTTTTCACCCGCTGCCAATCAGATGTGCCAGGGACAGGAGGAGGGCTCTCTGGTACCATCCCTGCAGGACTCACCGGCATGGGCCCCATCACCTCCTCCTCCCTCAGGGTGCCGGATGGCCCCAGGCTACTCTGTGGGACGTGATGCAAGCGGAGCGAACTACTGGTCTCCCCTGCCACCTGGCACTGCAGCCCTAGAGGCCTGCTTTCATCTCGACCCGGGTCTCCATGCTCGCGGGCATGGATCACAGAGTCTGGGCAACTGGCTCAGGTCAGCCAGTTCCCTGGGAATGTCAACAATGCCCTCAGCTGTAACCCATTGTATCTGAGTCACACTCTGGAGCGCCGCTATAATGACCAGGTGGCCCAAGTACAAAGCTGCTGTGACAAGGGCAGTCCTGTCCTGTGCCTTGACCACTGCCTACACAGAGTGCCCCAGACTTTGGACATCTTAACCAAGACTGATAGCTTTCACGTCCCTCTCACCCACACCCGGGCCGCCACCTTAGATGCCACCTGTGTGATGTTGGCCTGGATGGCACGCATTTTCGGCACTGCCTCCTGCCCCTGCAGGTGGTTAGATTCCTCCAACTGCACCTCCAGGTGCTGGATGGTTGGTAACAGCCCCTGATGTGGTCCACCGCTCTGTAGCTATCTGCATCTCCATTATCGGATGGGACCACCCTTTCCAAGACCCCGAGATGCAACTAGACAGCAGCTAGTCCCTGGGGCTGGGCGGCCCTCTGATCGTCCGCCCCCCCGGGGGTTCCCACCTCCACATGATGTACCACAGCACAGGTATGATGTGCAACAGATAATGCCCCAGGAACCGGTAAGCACGCGACATATGAGACAATTGGGTTCTTTACCTGTTTACATGTGCAAAGATGGCTACTCACCTCCACGGCGCCCTGCCGAAGCCCTTCCACCAGGTTCACGTTTTTAAAACGGAGTACGAATCGGCACCCACGTGACAACTTACTGGGGAGGCCGCTGAATCATGGGAGGTCATTGGATAAGGGGTAGCTCCTGTTACTTGTATGGAAATAGGGCTTAAGTGGTGATATTTGATTTCTTGCCACGCTCCAGCAGGATCTCGATTTTGCCGATGGGAGTGAGCTAATTACATGACAAACTGTTTATTGCCGGACGTGGTTCTCATTTCCAGCCTCTCCGACTATTCACCACCTCGTTTCGCTCAAGTGAGAGCGCAATGAGGCTAGAGAATCGCCCCCTGATGTCAGAATCACTCCCAACTCCACCAGGTGGACTCACAGTTTGTTTCCATCCTTGATACTGCTTCACCTCCTTTTGTCATTCTATGGATCTTACCCCGGACAATTAGCCAATGTTCAATTTGAATTTCACTTCTTTCCCTACTCTGGTCACATCCCTCCATTCTCAGAACTTTCCCAGTACATACATCATCCCAGTGCTAACTTTAAGCAGTTGTCCTTTGGGCTACGATAAACCCATCCTGTGTTCTTCCAGCCAAGGCAAATCACTTCACGCTCTCTGCGTTGAATTTTACCCTCCACTCATTCGCCCATTCCACCAACTTGTTTACGTCTGTTTGAAATTCCACACTACCCTCTTGATAGTTCCAAATGCTTCCAAGTTTTATATCATCCACAAATGTTGAAATTGTGCACTGAACAACAAGGCCGACATCATTAATATGTCAGGAAAAGCATCGGTCAGAAAATCGACTCCTGGGGAGCTCTACTCCAAACCTTCCTCAGTCAGAAACACTTCAGTTAACTTCCTGCCACACAGCTGATTTCCTATCCATGTTACTACTGTCACTTTCATTCAATGAACTTTAACTTAACTCACAGCTCTGTCGAGTAGCAAAGTATCAAGTGCCTTTTGGAAGTCCATATATACCTCATCAACAATAATACTCTCATCGACCTCTCTGTTATCTCCCGACCAGGATGCAGGAAGGAGAATACATATCTACGCCAATCTGGCTACTCTATAAAATTCTTATTTTATTTTTACAATGGACTAAGGATTTATCCTGACTAGCCATGACTCATACCAGAGTAATTTCTAACCTTCAGAAAAGAGTAGGATGTTCTTTACATTCAAAGAGGTGCTAATGCCCCCCAGTGACTACAGACAATAAAATTCCAAAGAAATGAACCTAGACTCCTTATTTTTCTAAGGCAGAGCTCTGGCCAACGGAGACAGTGGGCGCAATTCTCTTGAATGAATTCTAAGGGCTCAATTCTCCGTGTGGGAGATGTTTGCCCACTGGAGATGAATCGCCTCTGATTTGCGCTGGTGCTCGGACCGGGCATCCAGAAATTATTTACTATCCCTTCCCATGTAGATTTATGCATGGCAGGGATTGTGAGTGATTCCTTCGTAAATCTCACTATCAGGCCACCATTTTGGGCAGGTGGCCTGATACCGAGGTCGGCGACTGGACCCCCTCGTCATCTGCAATGCAATTCCCCCACCCCCTCCACCACAGAGGGATTTGTTGGGTCAAACTTCCCCCAACAGTACGAGACCCGACCTGCCCTACTGACGTCCCACTCGACACCGACCTCCCAAAACAGAGCTCTCCACCAGAACCCCACATCACAGTTCTCCCCACAACAGACCTCCCCATAACACAGCCCCCCACCAGAGACCCCCACAACAGGGCCCATACCAGAGACTCCCATAACAGAGCACCCCAGAACAGGACCACCCATAACAGAGTACCCCCAAAAGCAGCGCACCCCCATAACAGGGACCCACAACAGAGACCCCCATAAAAGGGCATCCAATTGTGACACCCCCTTGACAGAGACCCCTGTCTCGAAGCTAGAGAGCAGTTTAAATGTACAATACAGCTGCTGGCACAGGCCGAAAAAGCAGCACCTGTAAATTCCTAGAAGGTAAAAACCACATCAGCTGGATATAAATCCCTTCCGGTCTTTAATCCGCAAAGCTTTCATTCACATCAATGGAAAATTCCTTATACTAAGCTGTGACAGACAGTTTGCACACAGCTAGCTGGTCTGTAGGTGGGGCTCTTCTATGAGGAGGTCTCTAATGGGGGGGCTCACTTATGGGGTCTGGGGGTGTCTTTTACAGTGGGGTCCTTGGTTGAGGCGGGGGCCCTTAGGCATTTCCCCTTGACTGTGCCAACCTGGCACCTTGCGCTCAGAGAGGTGGCAAGCAAATGTTTACCTTCCTTACAATTACCTCCCGGGTGCCAAGGGGGGCCCTTCATGGGAGATGGGCTTTGCGGGTGGGGAGGAGGGGCTTGTGCTGGGCTTGAGGGGCTCAGGTTGGGGATCTTTTCTGGGATGTGGGTCGTTTGACAGGTCTTCCCATTAGCAGCCTGTCAACCTTTTAAGCAGTCTGTCAGCACCTCAACATTGAAGTTCTTTGAGAATAAAATGAAAGTCTTCCATTTTGCAGCCTTTAAACCCTTGTAAATAATCTGTCACCGTGCCAAGTTCAAAGATCTGTGAGATGAAGGCAAAAAACATTCCCTTTACTGTGAAGTGTTTTTGTCACTGTCACTTTCATTGCCCTTATCTTTTTCAAACCTGTGTGCCTGCTTAGAAGTCTAAAAGCTGTGAACTATATTCATTCAATTTGCATAATCACCGGTGACGCCAGAAATTCCCGCCACGCCGCTCCAATGCAGGGACGCGATTCTCCGTGGTCCACCGGCTGAGTTCCGGCCGGGTTCTGCCAGCGTGGTTCCAACCTGGTACCACCCGGTGAGAGCTCGGACCCGCGGCCGCGATGGCCATCCTGGTGGGTGGGGTGGGGGGATCAGACTCCAGGGGGCCCTGCCCGATGGCCAGACAGGGGGCTACCAATCGGCGGGCGTGCAAATCTGGAGGGGGCCTACCTCCTTCCGCGTGTGTCCGCTGTGTCGCCACGCTATGTTACGTGGCGTGGGCGTGAACCGGCCACCACGCGCATGCGCCGGTTTCGGAAACGGCCACCACACGCATGCCAGACCCGCGTCGGTTATGCAGGGCGGCGTACCGGCGCCGAAGCAGCGCACAGCACTCCAGCGCCATGCTGGTCCCCTGTGGCCCACTGAATCGCTGGGCCAAGAGGCCCGTTGGCGCCGGCGTGAAACACTCCAGTGTGTGCGCTGGCGTCAACACTTGGTCGGGATTTTGGAGAATCCCAGCCCCCGTCTCTGGATGTTGGCCTCTGAGAATCCCAGCCAGTATGCCTGCGAAGGACAGAAAGGGCCGGAATCCTCAATTAAACACACCAAGATTCCAGACCTGGGGAAGTACACCCTTCATCCAACACCCAGAAGAAGAAGTGGGATATATTGTCACATGGTCTCCCCCAAGCTGCTGAACCTGTAATATTGCCACATGTGTACTGCTGGATCATTGGAACTTCTGCACCTGTGCCTTCAATTCATCTCTACATACTTTCTCCTGCTTTGAAAGCCCTCGCTTCTGGAATGCCGGATCACCCTGCAGCAGTTTCAGCCCGCTACCCTCTGAAGGAATGCACCATTGGATATTTGATTCTGGACTCGGGGCTCACGTGAAAACATAACCCTTATATTTAAAATGGCTTTGCCCTGTTTACCTTTCGCTTAGCCCTATTTCATTTCATGAGTACGAAAAGGGCTGGATGTTATGAAACCCCCTTCCTGGGATTTGTGTGTGTGTGTTTGCAGAAATATGCCAGCCCTCTTATTTTACCTTGTCTCAGGTTTGCTGTGGGGTTATTAATAACCATCATGACAAACTAAAGGGCTGAGGAAAATATGCCACCGCTTATAAAGGGGGACATCATAAATCAAATCACCTTTCTCTTCAGAGACAGGTAGTGTAATAATCACATGTTAACAGACTTTGTCAGGAACACAAAGGTTATTTATTAAGAAGGAAAAACTGTTCAGAGGCTGGCTGCACCAGTCTCTAGATGTTTTCCAGCTGTCTTCTGCTGGAGAGCGGCTCTACCCCTAGTGTGATTACCCACTCACAGTCCCAATCGGCCCCTCGAGCCAGGTGACCATCTTCTGCTGTGCTGCTTTAAAGGAACAAGCACCACAATCATCACAGATAGTGAGAGGGGAAATCAGGCCTGTTTAAATTAATACCCCTCCTGTCCGCAATAGTTACCTCTTCAAAAAAACTCCAGCACGTTTAAAGGTTTAATGTGCGAGGGGAAAGGTTTAAAGGAGATGCATGAGGCAAGGTTTATTACACACAAGGTTATGGGAGCCTGGAACTCGCTGTCGGGGGGGAGGTAGTGGAAGCAGATACGATAGTTACTTTTAAGCGGCGTCTTGACAAATACATGAATAGGATGGGAATAGAGGGATATGGTCCCCGGAAGGGTATGGGGGGCTTAGTTCAGATATGCAGCATGGTCAGTGCAGAATAGGAGGGTCCAATGGCCGGTTCCTGTGCTTTAATGTTCTTTGTAAGAAGTCTTACAACACCAGGTTAAAGTCCAACATGTTTGTTTCAAACACTAGCTTTCGGAGCACTGCTCCTTCCTCAGGTGAATCACATAATTTTCTTTGTTCTTGTTCTTTGTTGTAAGTTAGTTAAACACAATTTTCCCTCAACAAATCCATGCTGGTTTTCCTTAACTTTTCCTTTATAAATTGCGAGGACCCGATTATATTTTATTTCCAATTAAGGGGCAATTTAGCGTGGCCAATCCATCTCCTTGGGTTGTGGGGGTGAAACCCATGCAGACATGGGGAGAATGTGCAAATCCCACACGGATAGTGACCCAGAGCCGGGATTCGAACCCGGGTCCTCAGCGCTGCAGTCCCAGTGCTAACCACTGTGCCATATGCTGCCCTTGGTTTTCCTCAACTAACCTGCATTTGCTGAAGTGGTTACCAATTGGACATTCTTAATTCTCCCTCAGTGTATCTGAACAGGCGCCAGAGTGTGGCGATGAGGGGACTCACAGTAACTTCATTGCATTGTTAATAGAATCCTACTTGTGACACTGGTGAAGATTATTATTATTAATTTTGTCCTGAGTTATTGTTGCTGGAGATGCTGAGATTATTTGCACCAGGGTAACAAAAACTAAGAAAAAAAATTAGTTGCGGTTTATAAGGGTTTTGAAAAGCCTGAAGAGAAAGACTACCTCCTCTAGTTGGTCAGTCAATTAAGAAGGGACAACAATTATTTTTTTACAAGAGTGAGGGATCATTTTAGAAGAATTTTCATTGGGAGAGAATTTCTAGCGCGCGGAATACTTTGCCACCTCCCGGTAGATCCCAGTCCAATCTTTCAGGTTACAGCACTTGCTGCAGAAAAATATACAAAGAGAAAGGTTGCAGGCTTATTTCTGCATTGCTTCAACTTACATACATGATGGGCTGAATCTCTCCACCCCATACACTACAAACTTTGTAGCTTTACGATTCTAAAGCGGACAAGTAGGAGAATTTGTCGAGGAAAATGGTGCAGAGCTGGCAGTTACTTAGCAGATGTGATCACATGTTTATAAATGCTGTTGATCTTATGTCCTTATCAAGCCTGCAATAATTACCACAACAAGCCGAACAAATCGTCAGCACTATAACACTCACCAGCCACTTCCATCCGTCAGCAATTAGGCAGTGTGCTAAAAATAAGTATTACGTGCATGTAACTCTATGCTCCCAATATTACGGCTGTCAAACCCACGTACCCAGCAGGGGCTGGATTCTCCGCACCCCGACACCGAAATCGCGTCCGGCGCCGGGGCGGGGAATCCATTTCCACGCATGGAATTGGGACCGGCGCCGGTTCCTCGATTCTCCAGCCCCCGAAAAGCGGCGTACCCAGGAGGTACGCCACTCCGCGTATTCCCCACCTGTGGCCATTGCTTGAGGCCCGTCCCGCAGTTCTCCGCCCCCCACCCAGCCGAACACCCGACGGCGTGTTTCTAACATGGTCCCAGACGTTTGGGAAACTCGCAAGGCAGCTGCGATCTCAGTCCGCGGCCGCCATGGTCGGGGGTGGGATGATCAGAGGGCAGGGAGGGGAGCCTCAGGGAGGACTGTGCCTTTATTGTGCGGGCGGTTGGGTCAGACATGCGGCCGATCGGGGGCACTATTTTCGTGGTCCAGCTCCGCGGTCTGAGTCCGCCATGGAGCACGGCGCGGCCTCTGACCCGGAAGTGCGGGGGCCGTATCTGCAGCCGGAGCTGGGAGCTTCACGATGGCTTCCTGCTCGCCCCCTTCAGGGCTGTGAATCTGTGGCCTTTGACGCCAGTGTTTCTGGCGTAAAAAGCCAGAGTTTTCACGATGGCGTGGGGACACAGTCCCTTAAACCTAGAAACCAGCCCCCGATGTTTGTTGAAAATTCAACAGTTGGATTCAAGTTTAGATTTCTTCTACTTCTGTTACCTTACATTACTGAATTCACGGCTGAATTAGTACAACAACAACAACTATATATTACATTCATATTACACTCTCACCTAGTAAAATTTCCCATAGCGCACTAGGGAAACATTATTGAGGAAAACCTGACATCAAGGCAGAGATTTTGTGTTCATGTTTCAGGGCCACAGAGAGTTGGGACTTCGAAGGAAAATGACCTCTTTGTGGTGAAGGTAGGAATCCCGCCTCCATTTCCATCTCGGGCTATTTTCAGGAGAATGGGAAAGGGATAGGTCTGGAAGCCTGCACCCCGCTATTCAGAAGTTGCTGCTACCATTGTAGAAGTGGGCACTTCAGAAATTCTGCAATTTTCATCAGGGCCACATTTTCAAAGCACTCCAAAACCACAACTGCAGAGTGAAGGTGCGAACCATGGGCTGGAGATTAGAAAAGTATACAAAGCAATAAAGATATTGCCGTCTCCATTGCAGTTCATCACGAAATGTAGCCTGAATCATAACTGTGTTGACAAAAAAGAGCGATGACACAGGCATGATTGGGAAATGCAAATGACCATTAAATAATGTGGTCATTAGTTTGCTACTTCTGATAACAGGCAAGCTCTCAAGTGATATAACAGCATTTTAAAAACAGAAACATTTTCAGATGCATTAGACTATATTACTAATCATAACAATAATCTTTATTAGTGTCACAAGTAGGCTTACATTAACGCTACAATAAAGTTACTGGGAAAATTCCCTCGTCGCCACACTTCGGTGCCTGTTCGGGTACACGGAGGGGGAATTCAGGATGTCCAATTCACCTAACAAGCACGTCTTTCGGGACTTTGTGGGAGGAAACCGGGGCACTTGGGTGAAACCCGCGCCGACACAGTAAATGTGCAGACTCCGCACAGACAGTGACCCAAAACAGGAATCGAACCCGAGTCCCTGGTGCTGTGAAGTATCAGTGATATCAATTGTGCTACCATGCCGCCCAATTAGCCACTGAACAAAGTGGTTTTCTTCAGTATACAATACTGAAAGTCGAGCCAAGTGTGAGATCCAAAGCAAATTGTTTAACTTCTCCATATTGGTTTCATTCATATTTCACACAACAGCTCAGATATCTGTTTGGCTCTTTGAAATCTTTGACACATGTCAAAGTTTTTGGCTGACTTCAAAGTACTACTGGATTCTGTAATGTAGACTGTCTGTTCGGTTGTTCTGGGAATGAGAGTTCGATGGCTTGGCTGCCTTCCAAAGCACTATTGGATTCTTAGTGCTGAGTTGGTTTATTCAGCTGTCCTGAGGAATGTGAGTTGATGGTTTTGACAAAGTCAAGAACCTCTGAAGAAGATAATAGTTTTCAAGTGCCTATTCAATTATAATTTGTTTATTTTGATAGATTTATGAGATTATGAAGAGAATTGTATTTTTAAAGAGCCTACACAAGTGATGATTGTTCATTCAACAGACCTGTGAGCTTCTGAAAAGATTATTTTTTTCTAAGTGCACACACAAGTGTTTTTTTTTACTTTGACAGATTATTGAGCTTTTCAATTACTTCTAAATTTTATTGCGGGGCTTATGACTTCTGCCTCTAAACTGGATTCATGAGCTGCGGGTGTAGATGGTAAAGGGAGGTGTCAGGGGTTAAGGATGTGAGGGTGATGAAGAGGGTGCAGCGGTTAGGGGTGTGAATGAGTTGAAGTATGTGGGGGTAGGGGTGAAAGAGCAATGGGGTGAGGGAGGTGAAGGTGGGTTAAGGGGATGGAGGTAAGGAGGGTGAGGGTCGATGTGCCCAGGAATGGAGGCTTGCCTTTTAAACTATCCACTTTGACACTGGCCTGACCATGCCACCTCCTTGGGCCTGCAGACAAAGATGACATGCCTGATTCCAGGCAGTCCCGCCATCCAAGAATTACCACCAATTGGCACAATCAGACAAAAGTTTGGCTGCGACGTCAGATTCACGACAACCTCTATTTCCTCCTTCTAACGGGAAAAATCTGGCCTGAGTCCCATAAGCAGAGGAAATGACTGGTGCATGATCAAAGAGGCAGACCTTAAAGAGCACCTGCGAGAGAGAGGTAGGCAAGCAGAACGATCTAGGGAAGAAACATGGAGATCATGGATTAGTCATCTGAGGGCATGGCCACTGATCGTAGAGCGATTAAAGTCAGGGGTATAGAGAAGGCTAGAATTAGACGAGTGCAATGATCTCAATGGGTTGTAGGGATGAAGGAAGCGATGAAGATAGGGAAGGGCAGTATCATGGGCAGGGATTTGAAGACAAGGATGAGATTTTTACTTGCTCAACTTTTACCATTCCTTTTTGCACGCTTGTCCAAATATTCTGCTCTTGTCCTTGACTTCCAAAAGCTCAGACAAAAGACTCACTTGCACGTATCTTAAATCTGGAATCTCCAGACCACACCCATCATGTATATTGAGAAAGAATAGCCGAATCAGACCCAATAGACGCTTAACAAGCTCGGTGGTGCTTGTAATTATATGGAAAAATAATCAGGGAACTGACTGCTTTTTGGCATATTAATGTGTAGCTATAGGTCACGATCCAAGTGATTTCACTGATTTATTCAGTATTGTGTCTGTGCCGCCAAGCATATCACCCAATTATAAGGTCTTTCATTGCAGTTCACATTTTACTGGTAACATTTTAAATTTACATTGGATATTATTTTTACATATTTCAAATTAGGTATTTTCCTACTTAGTATAAACGTCAACATTCTCGGAAGTAATAACACACGCTGCTTAGACATGATGTGGAACTTGATCTGGTGCAATGTGCTGAACTTGCATTGTGTTAATTAGATTTGGAACCAACATTTTCCCAGGTGATAATCAGTTCCCACTTTGCCGATTCTTCGCCATTCTGTGACTGGAATTGCAAAAGTTTGCTTGTTCTGTCGGGCTGTGTGTTTTTAAGAGTTGATTCAGAGTTATTTGGGAATAAATTGAGACTGCTCAAGCAAATTTAATTTTGAGCCCATATGTTTAAAAATTCAATCTCGCCTGAAAACCGTCCCACAGTGGGTGGTGCTGTCAGCTTTTTATTATGAAACAGTCGAGGAGCCAGGGTTACCCACGCTACTTATTGACGCCTTCTTAACCCTGCCCCTTGCCGGGTGTGGTGACCCACAGGTTACATGACCCCCAGTCAGCTCTCTCTCAAAGCCTATGGTCCTCTGGGAGTAGGGCGACTGTTTGGAAGGAGGTTGGACATTTGGATTTCACTTAAAGCCAGAATCTTTGAAAGGAAAGGCGCACCCTGGCTCTAGACAGCAGGAAAATATTCTCAAATGGACAAAATGTTCAGAAATGTTCCAAGGAGAGCACCCAGATCTTAGGGTGCATATTTCAAGGTCCTTGTTGATGCTGTCATAAGAACATAAGAACTTGGAGCAGGAGTAGGTCATCTGGCCCTTCGAGCCTGCTTCGCTATTCAATGAGATCATGGCTGATCTTTTGTGGACTCAGCTCCATTTTGTTCGAACACCATAACCCTTTATTCTTCAAAAAACTATCTATCTTTATCTTGAAAACATTCAATGTTGAAGGAGCCTCAACTGCTTTGCTGGGCAGGGAATTCCATAGATTCACAACCCATTGGGTGAAGAAGTTCCTCCTGAGCTCAATACTAAATCTACTTCCCCTTATTTTGAGGCTGTGCCCCCTAGTTCTGCTTTCACCCGCCAGTGGAAACAACTTCTCGGCATCTATCCTATCTGTTCCTTTCATAATTTTATATGTTTCTCTAAGATCCCCCCTGCATCCTTCTAAATTCCAACGAGTACAGTCCCAGTCTACTCACCCTCTCCTCATAATCCAACCCCTTCAGATCTGGGATTAACTGAGTGAATCTCCTCTGCACACCCTCCAGTGCCAGTGCGTCCTTTCTCAGGTAAGGAGACCAAAACTGAACACAATACTCCAGGTGTGGCCGCACTAATACCTTATACAATTGTAACATAACCTCCCTAGTCTTAAACTCCATCCCTCCAGCAATGAAGGACAAAATTCCATTTGCCTTCTTAATCAACTGTTGCACCTGTAAACCCAACTTTCTGCGACTCATGCACTAGGACACCCAGGTCCCTCTGCACAACAGCACGTTTTAATATTTTATCATTTAGATAATAATCCCTTTTGTTGTTATTCATACCAAAATAAATAACCTCACATTTGTCAACATTGTATTCCATCTGCCAGACCCTAGCCCATTCACTTAACCTATCCAAATCCCTCTGCAGACTTCCAGTATCCTCTGCACTTTTGCTTTACCACTCATCTCAGTGTCGTCTGTAAACTTGGACACATTGCACTTGGTCCCCAACTCCAAATCATCTATACAAATTGTGAACAATTGTGGGCCCAACACTGATTCCTGAGGGACACCACTAGCTACCGATTGCCAAACAGAGAAACATCCATTAACCCCACTCTTTGTTTTCTATTAATTAACCAATCCCCTATCCATGCATCCTAATCTTATGCAGCAACTTTTTGTGCGGCATCTTGTCAAAAGCTTTCTGGAAATCCAAATATACTACATCCATTGGCTCCCCCTTTTCTACCGCACTGGTAATGTCGTCAAACAATTCCACTAAATTAGTTAGGCATGACCTGCCCTTTATGAACCCATGCTGCGTCCGTCCTATTGGACAATTTCCATCTAGATGCCTCGCTATTTCTTCCTTGATGATAGATTCCAGCACCTTCCCGACTACCAAAATTAAGCTAACTGGCCTATAATTACCCGCTTTCTGCCTACCTCCCTTTTTAAACAGTGGTGTCCCGTTTGCTATTTTCCAAACCGCCGGCACCACCCAGGTGTCTAGTGAATTTTGTTAAATTATCACGAGTGCATTTACAATTTCCCTAGCCATCTCTTCTGTCGACAGAAGGAAGAGAGAGATCTTGTTCTTTCAAGGGACCGAAAATCTTGAAAATCTTTCAAGAGACAACAAATCATCTGCTATTGGGAAGGGGATTCTGAAAAAATTTATGCCAGGAGCTTAATTTATCGGATATGGCTAAAATGCGGAAAATATGTTTAATGACCCCATCAGAGTTGCCAAGATAGGAATCTTAACTCTCACCTAAATAGGTACCTCCTCACACCTGCAGCTGCAATATTATGAACAACCCTATACTTTTCTTCCTTGTCTTCTCTACTACAATTACCACATCACACTTTGCTCTTTCTCTTTCTCCTTCTGCTCTTGCACATGGCACCTTGAGCTCTGGCCACTCCCCGTTCCCACACCTGGCACCTTTCACACGTTGTTCAAACACATCTTTGCAGCAGCTCACCTGCCTGTTTTTGCAGAAGATTGCGTGCAACAAGTGGCAGGGAGCCAGCAACCAGAGGAGGCTAAGCACACTCTTTGCTCTCTATCTTCAGTAGAAATGTCCTGGATGAAAGATCAGCAACTTTCCACCTCCCCCACCATTGTTATTAGGGATGAACCTCCTTGGACTACTCTTTCTTCATGTACCATGCCCTGAAAGGGCATTAATCAGCATGGACCTCTGTCTTGATCAACGATCATGCTTGACAAGAAATGTAGTGGTTTACTATTACCATCTGCAGATGGCTGATCAGGAAACTCTTCCACTCTTACTGCCTGCCATTGTTGTATCGGAAGGATTTACAGGTTGATAATCAACCTGTTGGCCATATTCCTTCTCTGACCAGCAAGTCTTGGGGCAGGACTCAAACCTGGAGCGTCTGGCTCAAAGATATGGTTTGCTAACCACTGCGCCACAAGATCTTCCTCCGAGACGTATGAGGACAGGTAAATGAGCATACAAGACAGGCACGGCATAAAAATGACAGATTACGTTAGAATGATTCAGTTATTCCAGTTACACCTTGGATTCATGGTGCGTGGAGTTGATAGACTCATTTTTTTTCCCTTCAGGATTTGAATTGAAATTGAATCTGAATAAATACTTAACTCACAAGCCATTTTCTAGATAGATCATAAATCTGCCTGGCTCACAATCGCTCTATAATTTTACTAAATAGAGATGGAACATTTTAATTTTATGCTTAGTTGGAGAGGTTTCTCTAAATAACTTGTAGTTTTCAATATTAAAAACAGAAAATGCAGGAAATACTCAGCAGGTGAGGCAGCACCTGTGGAGAGACAATCAACACTAATGTTTCAGGCCATTTACCTTCCATTGTTTTCCAACTCTGATACCAGGCCACCAACCTGAGACATTAATTCTGTTTTTCTCACCACATATATTGCAGCATTTTTGTTTCTATTTCAAATTTACAGTGTTCATTGTCCCGATCAATGTTATGGGCGGCACGGTAGCACAGTGGTGAGCACTGTTGCTTCACACGCCAGGGTACCAGGTTCGATTCCCGGCTTGGGTCACTGTCTGTGCGGAGTCTGCACACTCTCCCCGTGTCTGCGTGGGTTTCCTCCGGGTGCTCCGGTTTCCTCCCACAAGTCCCGAAAGATGTGCTAGTTAGGTGAATTGGACATTCTGAATTCTCCGTCAATGTACATGAACAGGCATCGTAGTATGGCGACTCGGGGCTTTTCACAGTAACTTCATTGCAGTGTAATATAAGCCTACATGTGACATTAATAAAGATTATTATTACTCCAGCTGATGTAATTACTGGACAAGTCTGATCTCTGGTGGGAACCTGGATAGATCCTGGGATGGATTCTCCATCAGCGGGACCCTCAATTTCACCGGCAGCCCCCTCACAGCCACGGATTTCCCAATGTTGTGAGGGTGCCCACACGTGTAGACCCCATTGGCCAGCTGCCAGTGAATTCGGCTGCCGGTAGGGGCGCACCGCACCAAAAAATGGGTGCGGCGGGACAGAGAATCCCCCCACCTAACATTTGTATTTTGTTTAGAAACATGGGGGGCAACTACTGAACAGAGTCACAGGAGTCTGCTGCTGAACCTTTATTCAAATAACAAAACAATTCTTCAACAAGAAAGGATGAGCTATAATAGATTACTACTTCACCCCCAACTATGCATTTACAGATATATACAAATTCGTAAGGGTAGCACAAGTTTGAAAATAGATCACATACCCTAATTGTGTCAGTGAATAAGCAGTCCATTTAAACCAATAGGCGATCTGTGGTCAGACACCCCAGGCTCTGAAATCAAGTGACAGATGCCACCCAAAACAACTTCTGTGGATCTCTCATCAGCGACCCTCTACCCCAGATGCTTGTCACAATGTGAGTCAATTGGTCTCACTGGAACTCCATCTTTCACACAAGAGTTTCCAATCTCCACTCTTGAAGAACATACCTTGTACGTTCCTCCCAAATGACACTTTCTTTCAGATGTCCAAAGATGTACATGTTAGGTGGATTGGTCATGCTAAATTGCCCCTTAGTGTCCAGAAGGTCAGGTGGGGTCACTGGGTTACAGGGGCAGGGTGGGGGCATGTGTCTGGGTGGGATGCCCTTTTGGAGGATCGGTGCAGACTTGATGGGCCGGATGGTCCGCTCCTGCACTGTAGGGATTCTATGATTCTATGTCTTCATCAAGAATCCACCTCGAGGGTTTCAACCTCTTCTTCTGGTGTTCCCGTGCCCTGGAGCTCGAAGTGCTTTCAAACTTTGCCTTCTACACAATCTCTCAGATACCCAGCTGTAGGATCTATTCCCAACACACTCCCCTTGAAAGAAAGGTAGCTTCCCAACCATGAAGGTTTCTTTACAATGGCTTTACATCTACTTCACACCAACTTAACATCATGAATATTTAACAAAACAACTCATCACATCATACACATAGACTTGTCATCATGCTTCACAACTATAATTGTCATATTGTATGATTACAATGATTTAAGTAAAACAAAGTCAATGAATCTAACAAGGCAACAGAATTTGTCCATCATAGCATTTTCATAACTCCACCTTGGGGTTTCATTTCCCCCTTATTCCCAGTCTTTAACTGCGCAAATATTTTTTCATTAAGTCCACAGTCTAATTGCCCATTTTGTTAGCTGTCGGCATAATTCCACTCTCAAGCTTATATTCAGAAATCAACTGCAGTGAATTCTCATTTCGATTTAGCAAAAGTCAAGAAGGCATTTTTGTGAATTAACATCTTATATCTTCTCTGGTCAAAATCTCTATTAGTTGCTCTTGAGATGTTTCTGATGCTCACTGAAAAGGATGTTGTAGCCCTGCCTGGTTTGATCTCTGAACTTTTTAATGATCTTGCTGTTTCTCCACGTCCTCCTTCGAAGATGTATTTTCCACTTCTCTTTGAACACTTACTTCCTCCCTCTGGACTTTCATTACTCATTCTAACCTGGCTACTCTTTTACATAATTTACAGATTATGCCAGCCCATGACTCAGCAGGTATTAAATAGTCGTCTGCAAACTGTTCATTTGCCTGTATTCCAACTGCTGTATCCTGTGTTTTTGCACTGACAAGCACCTGCAAATTAATGTCTCTGGCCATTGACCTGGAAGGGTCATTTTACATTTTAGTCCTTTTTGTTAACATTCCTTAATATTTAATTCTGCAGGCAGTTCAGTTGTTCGACTACTGTCCATTACTGAGTTGGCGCATCATTAAAGTTACTCGGATCAGTCTTTTGTTCAATTAGATTACAATTCAGCCATGTTTTTTAAAATCAGAGAACAACTTAAAAACTGTGACACTCCATGCCATAGATCTTCTATTTCATTGTCTCCAGTTTGCTTCCAGGTTTATGCATCTCATTGACGTTTTAAACATTCATTATTTGCAGTTTCTAATTCTAATTTTGATTCACCAACAATTCCTTTTCCTGATTAAGGCATTTCCCATAATATTTCATAAAGGCTTCTGATGCTTGAAGTTAATCATATTTTAACTGAAAATCTACCTTTGATATGTCTTCTTTTACAAGTTTATAATTTACATAGCTCAGTCAGGTGTTCAATTTTCCATGATTGATTCTCAATTGTTCTCACCAATTCTCTTTTGTTATTAAAAAATTCTCTTTCATACATGAAAAATGGTTTTCTATGTCAATCAGGTTTTCCTTCAATTGCTTATTATCAGCAATAAGCATTTCTTTTTTGACCACAGTGGCATTCAGGGGTTGGTTAAGTTTAATATGATCAAGCAACTGCTGCCTTACAGTTTGTGCCACATTAATAGCTCTGCTACCTAAATCATTACCCAGAATAAAATCTACCCCGTCAGTAAGTGATTTCAGAATAATGCCCACCGTGACAAAGATACTTACAAAGTCACTTCTGAGCAAAGAAACAGGTTCATAAATTCCATTAAAACTGTCCGCAATTGTATCAAGTAAGTAAATTTGCCGTACTCCCAAGTGACCATAATTGCTATATGTGAAGACCTGGTCCTAATGGATGACTGGAAATGTCCACTAACTGGTCTCAGGTTTGCAGGTCCAATTGCAGGTCACTTGAACTCAGAGGTTGCTTGCCACACACAAATTAAAGCAAGGTCGAGAGGGAAAGAGTCAGTTAGGGTAGTTTTCCTTCAACAACTTGTTCCCCAACAAGACTGACTTCAAAACCAGCAGGTTCCCAACTTAAGATTTTTTTTCTCTCTCCCATGTGATTTCCAACAAAAAAAACAAACAGTTCTTCCTCAAGTACCAGAAAGGTCAGGTGATTTGTTGCCAGTTCAAAGGTGAACCTATGACCTTCTTCAAAAAAATCTCAGCTCAGCATCCAAATGTACAGACCATGCCACCTCCTTCCATTTTGTATAAGGAAAATTCAGTCTTGAGAAATACGACTGGAACATCATGGTATTTTCTTAAAATGTATGCTTGCACAGTAGTGCATCACGTATGTGCAGAAAAACCCTAAAAAACTTGGGAAAATTAAGAAAGGGTTGCTAATGTTCAATAGTCTTTAGGCGTCCATCGCATGCACTCCAGGGATAGTGGGCTGGATTCTCCATTTCTGAGGCTAAGTGCAGAGGATCTGTGACGTTTCTCGTGGAAAAAAATCGTCGGCGCCCTCTCAACAATCCTGCGACCGCATAAACCCCTGGCCTCTACAAAATAAATGGCCAGAGAATGGCTGAGTCCATGGCCGCGCATGCACACGGGCAATGACCTGTAGCGGTCGCGCCATAAAACAATCGTGCACGGACCCGACCTGCCAGATTGTGCCCCCCTGACCACCCTCACACCAGTCCCCCCCAGCGGCACTCCCACCTGACTGTGGTGGTGCTGGACACAGTCTGCAGCCGCCACACCGGGTTCCCGACTACTGAGACCACACATCCCCCGCGCGGTCGGGAACTCGGCCCATCGGGGGCGGAGTATCGGACGGGAGGACCTTCAGGTGATGAGCTGAGGCCATCCCAACAGCATGCGGCGCGCACTGCAATGTTGCCATTTCAGAGGGGACGGAGCACGCAAAACCTGCGTCACACAGGCACCGCTGCCCATTTTGACGTCAAAAGAGATTCTCCGCCCAATCGCCGATTACAAAATCGGCATCGGGGGAACGAAGAATCTCACCTGATGACTCAAAACCTGCAATCCTGGGACCAAGTTTGTGCCAGATTTCAGATTTGAGCCAATTTACATGTCAGACTGTTTGTGTTGGGTGGCACAGGTCAGGTGGTGTTAAGGATCACTCAGAGGGCCGGAAAAGACCGGCACACAAAGCTGATAACTGGTCCATGCACATTGCTACATCAATGCTGCATCTAGCCGAGCAAGTCATTAAGTTACCTGACTCATTTAATGACAGTTGCAATTTCTGAATGGCAGCTTTCTCAAAATGTCTGGTTTTCAGACATCTCCAGTTTTTAGATAGCTGGCTTTTACTGACTTGACCTGTAGGTCATTCTCAATTCATTGCCAAGATACAATACAGAGGCTTCTGCTTGGCATACAAGACAGAGACTTAGTGATTTGACCCTTCAAATGCGGCCGAAAGTGAATTGCTCATTCGAGAACAGGTGTAGACACAATGAACTATCTGTGCTGTAATATGTCTGTGAAGATGGTAGACCCAAGGCAGTGCCATTTTGCAGGTTGTCTCTTGGAGAAGCATTTCATTCCCATAAAGTTTCCCATTGCACTTGCTTGTTTGTATTCTATTTCACAACTCAATGACTTTTATGAGCCTCTGCAGATCAACTATTGCAGTATGCCGATATCTAGAAGTTAAGTGCTATCACTTCCACTTTTTCTCAGCAGAACGCACATAACTGCTTTTGATTTGGTTATGAGCTGTCAATCATAGCTAGATGGCTCCAAACATTGTGTTAGTTCACAACAGGCTACTTGAGATTCATTCAAGCGTGAAGGGGAATGAAAATAAATGACCTAGACATCTGACTGTCTGGAAGCTGTCAATTACAGGCTACTAAAAGCTATTTATTTTTGAGAAGAATAGAAGCCTTGTAGATCAAAGCATCTAAGGGTGTTGAAAGTCTTGTGACGTGGTTTTAACTTTCTATTAAGTTACTATTGCTGCTCCCTAGACAGCTGTTTGAGGCAGCAGGTGTAAGGCACAGGTGAGTGAAAACGTAGTGATGATTTCATTGTTTCTATCTGGATGGCGTTTGAGCTTCCAAGCAGGGAGTGACTGATCGGGGTTGGGGAGGGGGTGGGGTGGGTGGTTCTCTGTTATGAGGGTGATTATCACTATGAGGGGGGGTTCCCTCATATGGGGGGCTTTCTGGTATGTGGGGGTCTCTGATATAGGGGATTCGGTGATGGGGGTTCCTTGTTATGAGGGTTCTCTGCTATGGGGGAACTGTGCTATGGGAGGTTCCCTGTTATGGGGGGCTTCACAATGGAATCCCTCGTGATCCCCACCATGCATAAATTTGCATGGCAAAGGACACTGAATCTCTTCTGAGTGTCCCTCCCAGACACAATGCGAAACAAAAGCGATTCAGCTCTGGTGGGTGATCTTAGCCTCCCGAATGGAGAATTCAGCCCCAGGTGTGCAGTCCGTGAGCATTTTCTTTTAGACTGCATCTTTTTCACACGCTGATGCCTGAACAGCGTGCCTGCACTGGAGACACCTTTCCACCATAGAGGCAGGTGGCACCACTCAGACATTGAAGTGCGAGGGAACCTCAATGAGGACCTTCTCACGGCCACTACTGAATTCACTGCATCGACGTGATGACCACACTGGGGGACTCAGAGCCCCAGACCGGGTGGTCAGGGACATGGCTGGTCAGTGCCTTGGCACTGCCTCCTGTCACACCTGCCGCGGTGCCAGGGGGCAATGCCACGTTGCCACTGTCAAGGACGGAGGTCTGAAGGCTGTGTACGAATGGGGGAGCCAGAAAGGCGGGGGGCCTGATTGGGGGCCCTGAAGGGAAGGGGCTTTTTACGACCCCATAGTAGGGTGCTGCCCACTTGGGGGGCGGGGGGGGGGGTTCTGATGACAGTGATTGGGTGGTGTCTTTGCTGGTGAAAAGGAAGGGGTTTCTTGCTGGTGAGAAGGGGGCTAACTGTAGGGTTATTCTCCAAAATGCTCCAAAAAAAATTTCCAAGTGTGGTGAATTGCGATGTGGATCTTGTCCACCCCTCCAGCAGGAATCACATCTCAATTCCCGCTCTGGATACCACACTTAGGCGCGATTCAGTGGCCATTTTGGGCTTGAGTGAGAGCACGATAAGGCTGGTGAATACTGGGTTAGGCCGGGCGTCAAATCGTTCGTGATGCAACCGGCCCGCTCCAGTGGGCGAAATCGAGATCCCGCCGTAGCGTGACGCAAAACCAAGAATCACTACTTAAGTCCTATTTCCATACAATTAACGGGAGCCTCCCTGATCCAGCGGCCTCCCCAGCAAGTGGGCATGCTGGCGCTGATTAGTAATCCTTTTTAAGAATGTGTACCTGCAAAAAGGCTTCTGTGAGGAGCCGAGGAGGTGAGTAGACATCTTTGCTCTGAGCAATGAGCTCGGAGGCACTGGCATGCTGCTCCTGTGCTCAGTGGGGGGGGGGGGGGGGTCCACCCTCAGTTGGAATGGTCTGCCATGGGGAGGTGTTATCGGAGCTGGTGGAGGGAATCGGAGATAGGAGAGAGTGGGTGCCCCGCATGGGGACGGCAACCACATGCGGCTCAGCCTGCCAATCCCTGGATCATGTGTACCCGTTCTGGGGGCAATCCTGTTCCCTACGTGTCTGCCTCACCGACCACCCATAACCCTCACTAACCGCGATGGCCTCTAGCCGTGCGGCTGAAGGCTACTGCGAATAGGCATTTGGCAATTGTGGTGAAGTGAGCACTTCAAACATCCAAGTGGATCCCTGTGGGCGGGCCATGGAGCATGTGGGACTCATTGCTTAGCATCGCAATCAGATTGTGGTGCCTGAACACTGCAGGAGGCAACACCACGAACGCAGCAGTCAATACCCGAACACCATCCCCGGGGATATGACTATGGCGGAGAGTGGGTCAGTGCAAAGGGAAGGCGACCAGCTCGCGGGCCAGGTAACGATATGTGTGGATGTCAGGTGTACAGGGTCTGGGGTCCTGTGAGCAGGGGTCCCTGCTGCAGCCAGGTGTGGGTGGGAAGGGCGTTCCAGGTGTAGGGGAAGGGTTTAATGTGGGGAATGGAGGGTACCAGGATGGAAGACATCGGTCTTTGTCAATCTCTCACTCTCTACAATTCCTTAAAGATATTGAACGGTATGAACAATATTTTGGACCCCATGGAACTTATCCTAGTTCTGTTGGCAGCTCATTTGCATGGCCCCGCCCCACACCCTGAGGACCCGGTCGCCCTTCAGGCCAGGGTAAGACCAAGAGTGGGAGACCTGTGGTGGCACAGGGTGTACAGGCGTCACTGATCACATCCAGCGCTTGCCACAGGAGGCTCCACGCCAACAAGGAGACAGTGCAGCATCTGTGCCATGTCCGCATGAACTTAGCACCCCGTGGAGGAGGACACCCGCGTTCCTTGGCCGTCAAATTCACCGCAGCTCTGTATCATTCCAGCGTTCGAGCGGGGCGTGTGTGGCATCAGGCTATAACCCACAAGTACATCCGACAGGCCATGGATGGTCTATTTGCCCGAGGGGAAAATTATATAAAATTTGACAAGGATCAGGGGCTGGTAGACTGCTCGCATGTCGTCTTGAGCCCACCAGGCCATCTGGGAGTGTCCTACATTAACAGGAAGGGGTTCCAAGGATGATGAGGAGGTGCCGGAACAACAGGGGCTGGAGGACCAGCCACAGACTGCAGGACAGGTGGCAGTGAGGCCCTCTTACTCACCTGCTTCACGTAGAACATGGCCTCATCCATCAATGCTACCCTCTCCCACCCCTCATCTTTATTTCCCTCCCTCCCAGGGCCTCCCAGCACCAATCCAGGAGCTGGGACTGTGCTGGCACTGTCAGCAGGTCACTGTCGAGGGCAAGGGGAGCGATGATAACCCAGAGGCCCCGCCGCACTTGACGGTGGCACATGCAACTGGGACAAGCTCCGCAGCATCTCGGCCATTCCCATCTGAGACCAGGACATGTCCCACAGAACCTCATTAAGGTCAGCCTGGTACTGGATCACATTCCCCAGTGAGTCGGACATTCTGCCGAGGCCCTCAGCCATGGCCGTCACCGACTACGCCTTGGACACCTCCAATCATGCCGCTGACATTGTGCACCAGGCTTTCCACTGCGGTTGCCACCCGAGCAGTGTTGGCTTCGGTGCCACGCATTGCCAGTGACATCTCCTGCAACCATAACCTCTGAGCCTCCTCCAACCGGCTATGGACCTATTGGAGGGTCACTGACATCTCCCTCTCAATGTCACGGCTGTACATTCATGTCTGTGACAGCTCCGGGTAACTCTGATCCAGAGGATCAGTAACTGGCTGGGACAAAGCTGGATCCTGGGATCCAGCAGCCCTCGGAGCGCTGTCTCGCCTGGGCATTCCTACCTCTACCTGATGTGCATCTGCAAGTGTGTGGTGCCCACCATAATTTGTCCCAGAAGCTTGTCCACTAATGTTGCCCACCGAAGTGCATGTCCCTGCCCTGGTGGAAGGTGGGGATGATCGCTGTGATGCATCGACAGCTGTGACATCCTTGGAATTCTCGTCTCAGGTATTCTCCTGCGAGGTGGGGGGACAACAACTCCAGATGAGCCGGAGATCTCCGCACCTTTAGGGGCTAGGTCCGCGGCGGAGAGGCTCCCGCTCCGCCGGCTGACGCGAACGGCATTTGGTGCCCCGCCAGCCGGGGCGGAAAGGCCTTCACCAGCTGACGGATGTCCGCGCATGCGCCGGTGCATCAGCGGCTGCTGACGTCATACCGGCGCATGCGCAGGGGAGGGGGTCTCTTCCGCCCCCCCCCCCATAGTGAAGGCAATGGCGGGGCGGAAGAAATAAAATGCCGCCACGGCACAGGCCCGCCCGCCGATCCGTGGGCCCCGATCGTGGGCCAGGCCACCGTGGGGGACCCCCTGGGGCCAGTTCGCCCCGCGCCCCCCAATGGACCCTGGTGCCCGCCCGCGCCGCCAATCCCGCAGGCACCAAACATGCTTTGATTCCCGCCGGGGGGAACGGCCTGTCAGCGGCGGGACTTCGGCCCATCGCGGGCCGGAGAATCGCCGTGGGGGGCCTGCCGACCGGCGCGATTCCCACCCCCGCTGATTCCCGGGTGGCGGAGAATTTGCGCCATGGCGGGGGAGGGATTGACGCCTGGGGGGGTGGGTCGGAGAACTCCGCCCCTGATGTCTGACAACCCGTCGCAAGTCTCGACCCTCTCGCGACAGTTGTGAGACAGCTTCTCCTGTGGAGACCCAGAGAGGGCATTGTTAGCCGCATGCGTGGTTCCGCAAGGGGGGAATGGGGTTTGGAGTGGGGGAAGGTTTTGGGGCGGGGTTTGTGGAGTGGGCGGCATGGCTGGAATTTGAAGGCCAGGTAATGGCATGGTGCTGGCCGGGGTGGGTGATGCCATCTCACACGTGTGGCCCGTTGTAGGTCGTTGACCTTCCTGAAGCACTGGCCATCGGTCCTCCTGGTCTTGCTGCCACTTCCTCCCAGGCGGCACAGGCTGCCCTGTGGATTACCTTCTGGCACCCTGGGGGAACAGGGCATCCCTCGTGGCCTCGACCGCCTCTCGGAGCCTCCTCAGGTCTGCATCCCCGAATCATGGGGTTGGTCGTCTCAGTGCCATGGCTGCGAGCTGAGTGGGGTTGGCTGCTGTGTGGGAGCAGTTTACACACTGTTCTATCTTGTTAGCGGGGGGGGGGGGGGGGGGGGGGGGGGGGGAGGCTGGAGTGCGGGCCCCACTGAATTGGCTGATGAGCCATCATTTGCGGCATAAAGCCTGAGCCTGTGGGGCCTCCTTCAGGGGAGTAATTACCGTTGTATTGCGGTGATGGTCTCGCCGGGCCGAGGGCTGGGAAGCTCGTGACAGTTCCTACTCGCTACCGCACTTCAAAACATTTTGGAAGAATCACACGCCTAGAAATCTTTTGGGAGACTTGCACCCAAGGTTTATAGCAGTTTTACTATGAAAAGAAAACTTTCTGAGGGTGACAAGGAAAAAACACAGCCAAAAGAGATATGAGGGGCGTAACTAAAAACTAGATTGAAAAGGTGGGGTTGAAAGATGAGTCTTAAAGGAAGAGAGAGGATTGGAGAGATGCAGGAAATTTGAGCGTGGGAAGACACTTCAAGCAAGAAGAAAATGTACAAGAGGCCAGAGTCAGATTAATTGAGATAATGGCTGGGGTGCGGTGAGGGGGTTGCTTTGTAGGGCTGGAGCAGGGGTAATAGATACGCAGAGATGATGCCATGAAGGGACTTAAGCACAAGGAGGAGAATTTTTCGTTTGAGCTGTTGGGGCACTGGGAGTTAAGATAAATGAATGAAAATCGCTTATTGTCACGAGTAGGCTTCAAATGAAGTTACTGTGAAAAGCCCCTAGTCGCCACATTCCGGCGCCTGTCCGGGGAGGCTGGTACGGGAATCGAACCGTGCTGCTGGCCTGCTTGGTCTGCTTTAAAAGCCAGCGATTTAGCCAAGTGAGCTAAAGGAAAAGAACTGGTGTGAGAGAGGATCCTGCGAGCAGAGTCAAAACACAACTGCAAAGCAATGTACTTTTGACGTGTAATGCTTTTCTTTATTCCACCAATTTATTCAAAAAACAATCCTCTATTTGCTGAGGCAAATAAATCTTCTTATACCCTCCTCATGGCCTCCTTCAGATCTGACACTCGGGTCAGAAGAGTCGCTCAACCAACCTCAATTAATGGGTTACATTGGTGAGTAACTCCATTGAGTCAGCATTCTTTTTGGCTCATGGTTCATGATGAAGATCTTTCCAGTGATTTTTGTCATTTAGTAGCAGCTGTGTACTTTTCATGTATTCAGCTGGGACTGAAGTGGGGAGACAAAGAATGACCTTGTCGCGGTAAACAAAAAGGAACTTGAAAATCTGACACATTTTTTTTTTACACTCGCGCCAATGTATTTCTGAGTAAGTTACATTAAAAAATACTCTCTCGTGTCTTGGGTTAAATGAGCATCGAAGGCAAGTTATCGGGGTCTCAGGACCGACTTTTGCAACGTCAGTTTGTGGTTCACATTTTGTTCTTCCAGGTTCCCAGTGACCTTTTAACCTTCGATATTTTCACAAGTGGTCATTTGTCAACTCGGAGCGTAGCTTGTGCCAAGGGTGAAATTGTTCCCTGCTCTGCCTTTGACGCTTCATGGCTATTTTGCAAACGAGGACAGTGAGGGGTTTTATGCGCTCAGCTGGCAGGTATGAATAATGAAACCTCAGCTTCTGTCATGTTGTTCGTTCTAAAAGGCTGGGATATGCACAAGGGTAGCCTGCCAAGCTCTGACATTGCCACAGCGGTTTGTGAAAAACATCAATGCGACTTCTGTCCATTTAAGAATAGCAGGACAGAGTCAGCCCAAGCGCAAAAGGGGGGTGGTTCAGCGAGATCGTTTTGCAACACAGGTGGAGACTGAAATCTCATAGCTACTTAGAATGGGTTGGAACAGTGGCGCAGTGGTTAGCACTCCTTGCCTCACAGCGCTGAGGTCCCCGGTTCGATCCCGGCTCTGGGTCACTGTCCGTGTGGAGTCTGCAGATTCTCCTCATGTTTGCGTGGGTTTCGCCTCTGTGGTGGTATGAATGGGAGCACTGCCATTGGTGCAGAGCACTGGTTTCCCATTGGCTCTGGCTGGTCATGTGCCTCTCGGCTGATTGGCTGGGACTAGTAATGTGACTGCTCACCAATTGGTCGAGAGGCCAGTAGACCCCGCCTCCGAGGCGGGGTATAAGTACCCAGAGTTCCCGGCGGTCGGCCTTACACTGTATCGACCACCAGGCTAACATCTAGCTGATTAAAGCCTAAGTTTGGACCTTCACCGTGTCTCGCGTCCAATTGATGGTACATCAATTTAATCAGCTAGAATGTTGAATAGGAGCTACGCATCAAGCCTGACTGCCTCCGCATCAGCCCACATGCTTCGAACGCGCCTGCAATCTTTAAACATTGGCTGGCATGTTTCCACAGTTACCTAACGAGTGCAGCCAGCAAGCCCACCAAGGAGCAGAAACTCCACATTCTCCACTCGTGTGTGGGCACAGCGGTATACTCAATGATTGAGGACGAACAAGATTATGACGCGGCTATGGATCTCCTGAGAGGACACTTTCTCCAGCCGGTCAATGAAGTACATGCACGGCATCTCCTGGCTACCAGACAACAGTTCCCTGGTGAGTCCCTCGACGAGTTTTACCGGGCCCTCACTGCTCTGGGAGAAATTGCGCCTATCCCCAAGTTTCTGCGACAGAGTACATGGAACTTTTGGTCAGAGACGCTTACGTTGCCGGCATGCAATCCTCCTCTATCCGCTAGCAATTACTGGAAAAGAATGCCCTCAGTTTGGCTGAGGCACGGACCCTCGCAGCCTCCCTGGAGGTCGCCGACCTGAATGCCCGAGCATACGTCCCTGGCTGCGCGGCAACCCCTTGGACTTCATGGCATGCGCCCCCTCCGTCCTCCGCTGACCCCGACTCCCCTCAGGCCTGCGCTGCGGGACGCTCCGACAAGCTAGCGGGGCCTCGCTGCTATTTTGCGGCTCTCAAAACACCCCCGCCCGCGCTGCCCGGCCCGCTCCGCTCTGTGTAAGAGCTGCGGGAAGAAGGGCCACTACGCGGTGGTCTGCCAGACCAAGTCGGTTGCTGCTGTTGCGCGCAGCGACCACGGATCACCACCCCGGGCCCTCCTAGGGCCCAGCGCCGCGCACCGACCTCTCCGGCCCCCGCAACAGACCCACGGTCCTCCCTACCCCCGCTTCCGGCTGCCCTGACCGGCCCACAGATGCCGCTGACCCTGCCCCCAGCTGCCACGAGGGTCCCACGGGCGCCGTCATCTTGGGCCCCGGATGCCGCGTGTGGGTCTCGGACACCGCCATTTTGGGGCTCCAACTCCACGTGCGGGTCCTGGGTGCCGCCATCTTTGGGCCCCGGCTCCACATGCGGGTCCTGGGCGCCGCCATCTTGGGCCAACACGGAAGGCCCTGCCAGCGATTACTCTGCCACCGAGGATGATCTGGAACTCTTGCCACGACTTGCTTCCATCACGCTCGACCAGTCACGACCACTCACGCTCGCCAAGACAACGACGTCGATCCTGCTCAACGGGCATGAGACAAAATGCCTACTCGACTCCGGGAGTACGGAAAATTTCGTCCACCCTAACACGGTAAGACGCTGCGCGCTCCCCATCCACCCAGTCAAACATAAGATCGAGTTAGCCTCGGGTTCGCACTCCGTCCAGATCACCGGGTGCTGCACAGCAGACCTCACGGTCCAGGGGAGGGTTTTCAAAAACTTCAAACTCCTCATTCTCCCCCGTCTATGCGCTCCAGCACTCTTGGGTCTGGATTTCCAGTGCAACCTGCAGAGCTTGACCTTCCAATTCGGCGGCCCTATTCCCCCCCTTACTGTCTGCAGCGTTGCGTCCCTCAAAGTGGACCCCCCTTCCTTATTTGCTAATCTCACCCCAGATTGTAAACCTGTCGCCACCAGGAGCAGACGATACAGTGCCCAGGACCGGACCTTCATCGGGTCCGAGGTCCAGAGGCTCCTTAAGGAAGGAGTTATCGAGGCCAGCAACAGTCCCTGGCGAGCCCAAGTGCTGGTAGTTCGGACTGGGGAGAAAAACTGGATGGTCATTGACTACAGTCAGACCATCAACAGGTTTACGCAGCTGGACGCGTACCATCTCCCCCGTATTTCCGACCTGGTTAACAGGATCGCGAAATACAAAGTCTTTTCCACGGTGGACCTTAAGTCCGCCTACCACCAGCTCCCCATCCGCGCGAGTGACCGCAAGTACACAGCGTTTGAGGCAGATGGGCGCCTCTACCACTTCCTCAAGGTTCCATTCGGTGTCACAAATGGGGTCTCGGTCTTCCAACAGGAGATGGACCGAATGGTCGACAAGTACGGTTTACGGGCTACCTTCCCGTATCTCGATAACGTCACCATCTGTGGCTATGACCAGCAGGACCATGACATCAACCTCCAAAAGTTCCTCCGAACCACAGAACTCCTTAATTTAACCTACAATAAGGATAAGTGCGTGTTTCGCACCGTCTAGCCATCCTTGGCTACGTAGTGCGTAATGGAGAGATAGGCCCTGATCCCAAACGCATGAGCCCCCTGGTGGAACTTCCCCTCCCAAACTCTCTCAAACGCTGCTTGGGCTTCTTCTCCTATTACGCCCAGTGGGTCCCCACCTATGCCGACAAAGCCCGCCTCCTCATCCAGTCCACCTCCTTTCCCCTGTCGATGGAAGCCCGCCAGGCCTTTAGCTGCATCAAAGCGGATATCGCAAAGGCCACGATGCATGCTATCGACGAGTCCCTCCCATTCCAGGTTGAGAGCAACGCATCGGAAGTTGCTCTAGCGGCCACCCTGAACCAAGCGGGCAGACCCGTGGCCTTCTTCTCCAGGACCCTCCACGCTTCCGAACTCCGCCATTCCTCGGTGGAAAAGGAGGCTCAGGCCATAGTTGAAGCTGTGCGATATTGGAGGCACTATCTGGCCGGCAGGAAGTTTACCCTCCTCACGGACCAACGGTCAGTAGCCTTCATGTTCGATAATGCACAGAGGGGCAAGATCAAGAACGACAAGATCTTGTGGTGGCGGATAGAGTTGTCCATGTACAACTACGACATCTTGTATCGTCCTGGGAAGCTCGACGAGCCTCCCGATGCCCTACCCCGCAGTACCTGCACCAGCGCGCAGATTGACCGCCTCCGCTTCGTCCACACGGACCTCTGCCATCCAGGGGTAACCCGTTTTTACCACTTTATCAAGACCCGCAACCTGCCCTACTCAGTTGAGGAAGCCAGGGCCGTCACCAGGGACTGCCACATCTGCGCAGAGTGCAAACCGCACTTCTACTGCCCTGGGCAAGCACAACTGATCAAGGCGTCCCGCCCCTTCGAGCATCTCAGTATAGACTTCAAGGGGCCCCCTCCCCTCCAACAACCGCAAAGCATATTTCTTGAGTGTTATTGACGCGTACTCCCGCTTCCCTTTCGCCATCCCCTGCCCCGACATGACCACAACAACCGTCATAAAGGCCCTCCTGTCCATTTTCTCTCTGTTCGGTTACCCCGCGTACATCCACAGCGACCGGGGGTCCTCATTTATGAGTGACGAACTGCATCAATTCCTGCTCAGCAGAGGCCTAGCCTCTAGCAGGACGACCAGTTATAACCCTCGGGGTAACGGGCAGGTCGAGCGGGAGAATGGCACCATCGGGAAGACCATCCTGCTGGCCCTACGGTCCAGAGATCTCCCTATCCCCTGTTGGCAAGAGGTCATCCCCGACGCCCTCCATTCAATCCGGCCTCTCCTCTGTACCACCACTAATCAAACACCTCATAAACGTCTTCTTGTTTTCCCTAGGAAGTCGTCCTCAGGACCCCCTCTCCCGACCTGGCTGGCCACCCCCGGGCCCATCTTGCTCCGGAAGCATGTGCGGGTGCACAAGTTCGACCCGTTGGTTGAGCGAGTCCAGTTACTCCACGCCAACCAGCAGTATGCGTACGTGGAGTATCCCGACGGTCGGCAGGATACGGTCTCGCTTTGGGACCTGGCACCCGCCGGCGTGCGGCCTTCCCCCCCTACATCAACACTTCTCCCCATCCCGATTCCCCCCAGTGCCCCCTGCGCTCCACGACCCAGCGCACAGACCCCCCTTCCCCGATCACAGCGTCTCTACCACTGGCCCAGGGTATGGAGACACATCTACGACCAAACGCTCCCAGAGTCAAGAACGACCACCGGCCCGACGTCACCGGCTCCACTGCGACGGTCCACCAGAACACCACGGGCACCCGACAGGCTGATCGTGTCCATCTGATGCAACCATGGGACTTGATTGGACTCTATTGTAATATATAATTTTTGCACCCAACTGTATTCGGTTTTGTTCACTTTTGCCACGAGCCAGTGGGCAGCCCCCATCTTCTCGATTGTCTCTACTCATACCACCAGTCCTCGGCCCCCTCCTCTTGCATTTCCTCTTACAACATCCCCCCCCGGCTTCTTTCTCCACAAGAGGTGAATGAGGTGGTATGAATGGGAGCACTGCCATTGGTGCAGAGCACTGGTTTCCCATTGGCTCTGGCTGGTCATGTGCCTCTCGGCTGATTGGCTGGGACCAGTCATGTGACTGCTCACCAATTGGTCGAGAGGCTAGTAGACCCCGCCTCCGAGGCGGGGTATAAGTACCCAGAGTTTCCGGCGGTCGGCCTTACACTGTAGTCGACCACCGGGCTAACATCTAGCTGATTAAAGCCTAAGTTTGGACTTTCATCATGTCTCGTGTCCAATTGATGGTTCATCAGCCCCCACAACCGAAAGTTGTGCAGAGTAGGACTTGGACTCGCAAAATTGCCCCTTAATTGGAAAAAATTAATTGGGTATTATAAATTTTTTTTAAAAATGTGTACGGCTGGCCAATTAAATCTTTGGCGGTGTTAACCAATTTTCTTCATATGCGACTCTTTGCTTGCTGTCAACCCTGAACAGCCCTTGTGAATTAATAAATGCGGCTCAATTCATATTGTATATGAATGGAAGAATAACAGCAATTAACAGATGACCTGACAGCCAAATCTTATAACCTGCCGAGGGCAAAGATTTGGGAATTTATCTTCATAAGCATTCCCCACCAGGCTGCCCGTCAGTAGGTTTGAAGGCAGGGGGAGCTTGTTATATTCAGCCTGCCCTGTCCCAAATGAAATTTTACCAGTGGTGGGGGTGGTCCATCTGCGAGTGGGCCAGTTGAGGCATTCATCTGGGTAATTAATGATTATTTAAGGACCGCATCCAGGCTGCTGGAATTTAACCAGTGGCAGGGGAGGCCCACGTCATGCAGGTTCCCTGAGCGGCTTCGTAGCAAGCAAAGGGCATCCCTTCCTAACAGCTAGAGACCACCCACGCCCCACCTGACCAGCTGCATTTCAGTTCCCATGGTGCATACGTTCTGTGACACTCCCAGCTGCCAAGGCTGTTTGTGGCTCCAGCTCGGCTGGATGGCTGGTTGCTGGGTGGCAAAGGTATCTCTTGAAAAGTTATCTCATGATAGCACTCCGGCACCTTAGGGCAGAGGCAGAAGAGAGGTATGCACCTCCCGCTGCCTCAGAATGACAGACGGTATTATCAGAGACCCCTCACACCCAGGCATTGCCTTCTTCCAGACCCTTCCACCAGGCAGAAGATACAGAAGTCTAAAGACCCGCACATTCAGACAGAGGAACAGCTTCTTCCCCACAGCTACTAGACTCCTCAACAACTCTCCCTCGGATTAATCTGTTCCCTGTAAGAACACTATTCACGACGCCCTATGCTGCTCTTGTTTGGCCCTTGTTCCGCACTGCAACTATTCACTACCATTGTCAATGTACTCTGTCAATTATTCTTTTGTCCACTATGTACATACTGTGTATGTTCCCTTGGCCGCAGAAAAACACTTTTCACTGTACTTCGGTGCATGTGACACTAAAAATCAATCAATCAATCAGGTACGGTCAGTGTCATGCCTCCGCAAGGGTAGTGGTTGAGAGGGCAATGGGGCGAATGAAGATGAGGTTCCACTGCCTGGACTATTCTGGAGGTACCCTGCAATACCCTCCATAGCGAGTGTCACTTATCGTTGTGGTATTCTGCGCAGTGCACAACCTGTCACTGACAAGGGAGGGGTCCCATTCAATACCACAACAACTCCACTCACCTCTGAGGAAGAATTCCACAGATGGATCTTGTAGTGATATCATGGTTGTGCTGTAATTCATCGAATTACCTCTAGGAGTCTCACTAGTATATAAGTGAGTGGTAGAGTCAGGCGATCCCTCAGACTGGCTGGAGGAAGCTGGAGAGAGCTTGCTTGTGCTTGATCTTACTGTTATTCATCTGTTGTTTTGAATGTATTTTACCCACAGTTAATGTTAATAAATCATTTTCAGCTTTAGCTAAAAGTGTTCTTGTAATATAAATCAGGCCATCCGACAAGAACATTACAGATCTGATGAGGCAGAGGGTGAGGACGAGCAGACAGAGGTGATGAATCTTCAGGGAGGCAGGGACACCAGGCAGGCCATGATTCAATTCCCCTTTGGCTTGGATACTAAAGCTTGGCATCCATCTCAGTGTAAGGGCACCGCCTCATTCACGCACATTTCTCAGAAGACAATGCGATGACCCACATGTGGCCTCACAACCTCTGTGATAAATTTTGCTGCCTCTGTTGCCCAACATAGGGCACTGGTGAGGCCTGCATCTATGGAAAAATATGATGAACACTCAGAACATTGAATCAAAATCTTGATTTATATTTTTATCAGAGATGCAAACGAGTGATAAAACATTAAAGTATTGCCATAGTTACGCAAAAAGAGTTCATTGCACTGATGAAATTAACAAATGTCACCTGTGAAAACCCCATTGTATGCTCCTGTGTCTTAAACTTATACTGTGAGGACTGAGCCTTGGTGCCCACCCCTCACTGCCAGCGGAGTTGGAGACAGATTGCTCACTCTGATGTCATGTGACCCTAATGATTTTCGTGGGTGGCAAAGCCTGAGCAGTCCTCCAACAGCTAGCAGCCTGGGCACTTCTTCCTCCACCCATACCTCAGGTGAATGTGCTCTGCCCACCCTAATGGCACATTACCATCTAAGCTGCCAGCCTAAAGCCCATTGAAGTGCTTGTGACTTCACTGGTGCCTGGTTGTGAGAGGGAATGCAATGTCTGTGCACCTGTTAGATCTCCTCAGGTGTCAGTGAAGGACCCTGTTGATCCTGGCTGACTCTGGAAGATGGCTCATTTGAGGAAGGAAGACAATTGGTTAGAATTATCACATGATCAATGCCCATGCTAGGCAGTCAGGTGAGGCTGATATCAACGGCATCCTGGTGGCTTCATGATTGCTGCAATAACTGGGGACTCATAAACAAAAACAGAGACAGCTGGAAAAACTCAGCAGGTCTGGCAGAACACGTGGGAAGAGCAAACAGAGTTAACAGGTGCAATTCAGCCAGCTTGTTCTATCCGGCATGGATCCGGCGCAATGGGTCAATCGCACACAAGCTCCAAATCAGCTCCCCGCCGACTGCCGGGCCAATCGCAAGTCACCCGACTTGCTCTCTGCCCAGCGCAATTTGGATCTCACCCTCACTGGTGGGATCCAGTTCTGAATATTTAAATGAGCATACCGAAAGGCTCATTTAAATACCCGGGTACTGGATTCACCCGCCACCCAGTACTCACCAGCTGTGCCTGGGAGACCTCTCCAGGGCGCCTTTTGGTACTGGTCCACACAAACATGGGCCTGGTGTAATGCAGCCTGGGGGCCTCCCGGGTCATTGGAGAGCCCCAGGTGGACAGGGATATGACAGTTTGGCACTCTGGCACTCCCCTGTCACCTGGATATCATGGCACCCCAACAGTGCCAACCGGTCACCCGGGAGGTGCTGTCTGGTGGCAGTGCCAGGGCACCAGAGGCACTTCCAAGGCTGGCAGCGCTAGGGTGACCAGGTGTCCGGTTGGCACTGTCAGGGGTCGGACATTGGGGGTCGTTCCCAAGAAAATAGGGAATGAGAAGGGTTTCCCAGGCTCGTGCGTGAATTTGGTGGAGGTGGGGGGGGGGGGTCAATAAAGTGGGAGAGACCTGAAAGAGGAGGGGGAAAAAATCAGGGCTGTCGGACAAAATGACACCCTTATCTACGAGGAACCTTTCCTGCTGATGAGCTTCAGTTCGCGAGCAGGAAATCCCTCTAAGCTCAGTCTTGGTGGGGAGAAAGGACCAAAGAAAGGCAAAGTGTCATTGGAAACACGCCCAACAGTGGACTTTAACTTCAGTCTGCTGAATCGCGCCCAACGTTTCGAATCTGCATGACCTTTCTTCAGAACGAAGGAGAAGGGAAATGTGATTCTACATAAGAAGGGATGGAACAGATACAATGGTGTTTAGGAAGAGCTGGGATCAATTGCAACATAGATGCAGCAAAACATACAAACAAGTGAACGATGGCTCGGTGGGAGAGGGGGAGGGAGGGGTTTTTGCATCGAAACAAAAAAATATTTGGGATATACCAAAAAGGATTTAAGATGGAGGGGAAAGATCACAGTGTAAAGTTGTTGAACTCAATGTTCAGTCCTGAGGGCTGTAACGTTCCTAATCGGAAGATGAGGTGTTGCTCTTCCAGCTTGTGTTGGGATTCACTGGAACACTGTGCCAGGCCAAGGACGGGCATGTGGGCATGAGAAAAAGATACCGAGTTGAACTGGGGACTAATGTTTGGAAGTCTTTATGAAAGATGAGCCAACCCTACATTGTTTGTACCCTGTGCCTGTCCTCTTTCTGTCCACTGGACATATGCATTTTGGAAGTTTTCATACAGGTAGAGAATGTACAGTGAAAGGTAGAACCCTCAGGCGTATTGGCAGTCAGAGAGGTCTCAGTGTGCAGGTCGACAGGTCAATGAAACGGGCAACACAGGTGGGGAAGGTAGTAAAGAAGGCGTACGGCATGCTTGCCTTCATTGGCCGGGGCATTGGGTATAAACATTGGCAAGTCATGTTGCAGCTGTATAAAATCCTAATTAGGCCACACTTGGAGTATAGTTCTGGTCGGTTCAGGTCGCCACACTACCAGAAGGATGTGGAGGCTTTAGAGAGGGTGCAGAAGAGAATTACTCGGATGTTGCCTGGTATGGAGGGCATTAACTATGAGGAGAGGTTGAATAAGCTTGGTTTGTTCTCACTGGAACGACGGAGGTTGAGGGGCGACCTGATAGAGGTCTACAAAAGTATGAGGGGCATAGACAGACTGGATAGTCAGAGATGTTTTCCCAGGGTAGAGGGATCAATTACTAGAAGGTATAGGTTTAAGGTGCGAGGGGCAAGGTTTAGAGAAGATGTATGAGGCAAGTTTTTTTACACAGACAGTAGTGGGTGCCTGGAACTCGCTGCCGGAGGAGGTGGTGGAAGAAGGAACGACAGTGACGTTTAAGCGGCATCTTGGCAAATACATGAATAAGATGGGAATAGAGGGATACGGACCCCGAAGGTGTAGAAGATTTTAGTTTAGACAGGCAGCATGGTCGGCACAGGCTTAGAGGGCCGAAGGGACTGTTCCTGTGCTGTACTTTTCTTTGTTCTTTGACTCTTCCATTCCTCTGAGACACCTGCATCTCTGCAACTTGAGGACCTTCTTCCATGCTCAGACTCGAGCTCAAAGATATCCATCTCACATCTGCTCAGGATGAACAGGTTGGCCACCCCATTCCCAGCTGCTGTGTGCTCAGTGGCATAATGGTTTTGCCTCCTATAATTACAAAGATCTATTCATCAGTCCACCTACACCACCAGACCATGCTTCCGTACCCACCCACCCATCCCCACACCAGAACCTTAAAGAACCAGGGCTTTTGATTTTAGCCCCAGCTGTAACTCGCACAGGTGTGTGTGCCTTCTGTTACTCTGATTCTACGCCCATGAGTGCCACTAAGGATGACCAATCTTCTAGACTTCTCCACACTGGACCATGCCAATGCGGTATTCACCCTTGCTGAGAGCAGAGGATCATTGAACATTTTTTGACACTGCATGCAAACTACAACGCACTATGTTGTGCCTGCTGACCTTTGCTGCCACTGAGATCATGCCACAAGTTCATGAGCAATGTAGGTTCGACATCAATTTTCCAACAGCACACTCCAGCCAATGCCCTGCCTTTGCCTTGCACAACTGAAGGAATCATGAACGACTGAGTGGTTAGATACAGTATTATTTCTTCTGGTTGCTGGTGTAACTAGCACAGTAGCACAGTGGTTATCACAGTTGCTTCACAGCTCTAGGGTCCCAGGTTCGATTCCCGGCTTGGGTCACTGTCTGTGTGGAGTCTGCACGTTCTCCCCATGTCTGCGTGGGTTTCCTCCGGGTGCTCCGGTTTCCACCCACAGTCCAAAGATGTGCCGGTTAGGTGGATTGACCATCAATGAGGTTGGTGGGGTTACTGTGTTACGGGGATAGGATGGAGGTATGGGCTTAGACAGGGTGCTCTTTCCAGTGGCTGGTGCGGACTCGATGGGCCGAATGGCCTGCTTCTGCACTGTAAATTCTATGTAATGCGCCCTCTCAACCTTGCCCCTCACCTGAGGTGTGCCACCCCGATCTCTCGACCCCCGTCTGAATTCCCCCCGCGGCCTCTGGACCCCCCAGTGCCCCAATGTACCTCTTTGTGTATCCTCAAGCCCCCCCCCCCTCCCCCTTTAAGGGAAGGGCATTCTGGCCCTGATCCCTGACACACGGAAACCTTGGCACTGCCAGCCTTGCACCCTAGCATTGCCCCTGCCACCTTGACAGTGTCACCTGGGAACCCTGGAAATGTCAGTATTTTCTGTTGTTATTTCAGGTCCCCAGCAGTTGCAGTATTTCACGTTCCCCCTTTAAGCAGTGGACTTTTGCATGTAGGGGAATTTCAAGGATATTTTCAGAACGTTGTTTTGAAGAACATTAGGTCTGAATTTAATTTCAAAACAACAATGAGGCCAATATTGCTCACTGTTCTCTATGCACAATCACACTGCAACTCCAGACAAGGAACAGATGTGTGATTAACCTTGAATGTCAGGAAATTGCTGTCCTAGCTGTGCCACCCTGCTGTTAGCTTCATGGGAACAGCGTCTGAATGAATACAAGCTAAACACATCACAGAAAACAAAAACTTCTCCATTTCAACGTAAGTACCCATTTTAATGGCACAATTTGGAAGATTGCATGTTTACTAAATCCACAGCCCAAGCACAATCTGCTGTGCACTCGGGAGATCACATTCTGCACCTGCTTTGGTAAACATTATGTTTGCAGGTGTTCATAAGTTCATAAGATATAGCAGCAGAATTAGGCCATTCGGCCCATCGAGTCTGTTCCGCCATTCGATCATGGCTGATCTGCTCCTCATCTGTTACCGACAATTTTACAGACCAAGAGCGAGATTGTGAAATCAGCCAGAGCACCTCCTCCCGAGAACACATGATCTAGGAGCAGAAGTAGGCAATTCAGCCTGCTGAGCAGAAACATTTCAATGTGATCATGGCTGATCCCATCATGACCTCAACTCCACTGACCTGCCCGTTCTCCATAATCCTACAACCCATAACCAATTAAAAATCAGTCTAACCTCTCCTTAAATTTACTCACTGTCCCGGCATCTACCGCACTCTAGGGTAGTGAATTCCACAAATTCGCAACTCTTTGGGTGAAGTAGTTTTTCCTCAAATCTGTTTTAAATTTGCTGCCTCTTATTCTAAGATTATGACCTCTCGTTTTAGAATGCCCCACTAGAGGAAGCCACATCTACTTTATCCATACCTTAGGGCATCTTTTATACCTCAATTTGATCTCCCCTCATTCTTCTAAATTCGAGAGGGCATTGGCCTAAACTGTTCAATCTCTCCTCACATGATAAACCCCTCGGGCGCGATTCTCCGCAAATGCGGAGAGTCGTAAAGGCTGCCGTGAAACCGGCCGTGTTTCACGGCAGCCTCCGCGCCCCCTCCCGGGACCCGATTCACCCCCCCCGGTCGGGGCTAGCATCGCGTCCCCGGGAAGAACGGCAGCGTGGGCTTAGCGAACGTTCGCTAAGCCCGGCCGCCAAGACTCACGGCGGCTGACGCGCACGATGACATCAGCCGCGCATGCGCGGGTTGGACGGCTCCAACCCGTGCATGCGCGGATGATGTCATCGCGCATATGCGTTAAACACGCGCATGCGCGGTCTGTCATGCCCCTCAGCCGCCCCGCGGACTGATCCTGCGGGGCGGCGGAGGGACAAAGAGTGCGCGGGAATCGGACCCGCTGCCCGCGATCGGTGCCCACCGATCGCAGGCCCATGCCACCCTTGGCACGGCCGCATCCGTGGCATGGTTGTGCAGAACGGTACTTTGCGGCCGTTTTCACGAATGGTGAGAGCAGATGTGTCTACATTCGTGAAAACGGCCGCAAAGGCCTGGGAACTCGGCCCATCGGATAGGGGGGAAATCGCTGTTCGCCGTAAAAAAACGGCGAGCAGCGATTCGTGTCGTGGGGCGGCCGTGGCGGGGGGGGAGAATAGCGGGAGGTCGGGAAAAATGTCGGGAAGGCCCTCCCACTAGTCTCCGACCCGTCGTGGGGGGCGGAGAATTGCGCCCCTGATCTCTGGAATCAATCTTGTGAACCTCCTCTGAACTGCCTCCAATGTCACTACATTCCTCAAATAAGAGGACCAAAATTGTGCACAATACTCCAGGTGCGGTCTCACCAATTCCTTGTATTGTTGCAACAATACTTCCTTACCTTTATACTCCATTCCTTTTGCTATAAATGCCAACATTCCATTTGCTTTCCTCATTGCCTGCTGCACCTGCATGCATGTTTTCTATGACTCATGCACGAGGACACCCGGATCCTTCTCCATCGGAGCACCCCGAGATCTCTCCCCATTTAGATAATAAGTTGCCTTCCCATTTTTTCAACCAAAATGCATGACCTCGCAGTTATCCATGTTAAACTCCACCAGCCACGTTTTGGCCCACTCTCCTAACCTGTCTATATCCATTTGTAAGTGGTTTATATACTCATTGCAACTTACTGTCCCACCTATCTTTGTGTCATCTGCAAATTTGGCTACAGATCCTTCTATCCCTGTCTCAAACACATTAATATAGATTGTAAATAGCTGGGGCCCAAGAACCGAAACCTGTGGCACCCCCTCGTTACATCTTGCAATCCAGAAAATGATCCATTTAGTCTGACTCTCTGTTTTCTGTCCAGCCATAGTATCTAATCACCTACACCATGGGGGACCCTTGTTAATCCAAACAAAACTCCATTAGCCCAACAAGCTTTTACAAAGATTTAATTCCACCTCAGCTCCCAAAACTGTTCAAAACAGGAATCTCTTAAAACATGACTTCAGCAGTCACATGTAAACTCAGGCTTACACACCCCCACCCTCGCACCAATTGCGCCCGGAAAGATTGCCAGTTGTGATGGACCACGTACCCATCCTCTCCAACCCCACAGCCCATCCCCTGGCTACTCCCCACTACTCCCCCCCCAACCTGGCAGAAGCACCCCGGCCAGCGGCATGGCTGTCGGCAAAGAATGGCGGTGCTGGACACTGTCCGTACATCCTCTCTCTTCCTCTGCAGCTGCTACCCCAGGCTCACGGCCGTTGAGACCACACGTGGCCTGCGCCGTCAGGAACTCGGCCCATCGGAGGCGCAGCATCGTGGGTGGGCCTGATAATGATATGCAAACACTGTTGCAATTGCGCGCAGTGGGGAGGGGGGGGGGCGGAGTTGGAGCATTACGACCCGGCATCAAGCCGGCGCCTGCTGCGATTTTGGCATCGGGAACTATTCTCCACCCGATCCCTGTTCCCGGGCAACAAATAATCCCGCCCATAGTATCCAATTATCGACACCATGGGGAATTCTAATTAATCCAAACAAAAATCCATTAGCCAAAGCTTTTACAACATTTTAATTTCATCCCGAGCTCCCAAAACCTTTCAAACCAGGATTCTCTTAAAATATAGGGCATGATTCTCTAATCCCGCGGCAGAGTGTCCACGCCGGCATAAACGCCGCCGCGCTTTACGACGGCGTGAACAGGCTGCTGCCAGGAGTAATTCTGGCCCCTATACCGCGGGATCTCGCATGCGTTGTGGCCTCCTTCAACGCACCCACTCAACATGGGGTAGGGCTACAGGGGCCAGCACATAGGAAAGGAGGCCCCCAGTCAGAGAGGCCGCCCGGCGGTTCGGTTGGTGGGCCCCGTTCGCGGGCCAGGCCACATCGGAGCCCCCCCCCCCCCCCCCCAGGGTCGGACGCCCTTCACCCCTCCACAGGCTGCCACCCGACCCTTCAATGCCAAGGTCCCACCAGCTCAGAGCAGGTTAGAACAGCGCCGGCGGGACTCTTTTGTTTATGGCCACCCGGCCCATTTGGGCCGGAGAATCGTGGGGGGGGGGAGCGCGTAGAGTGGCCCACGACCGCCGCCACATCAACCATGTCGACGCCAATGGCGCCGGTCTGCGGGGAATCGCGTGCCAGCATCGGGGTGGCGTGGCCTGGTCATGGGAAATCCGGATCCGGCCCAGCCCAGGGCTGGGAGAATCCCGCCCATGACTTCAGCAGTCACATATAAACTCAGGTTTTTGACACTTACTGCACTAAATACATACAGTACAAGGGCTGGATTCTCCATTATTGGGACTATGTCCCCACGCCAGTGTCAAGATGGTAGAGTTTTACGCCAGAAAATTTGGCATCAAAGGGACCCGAATTCCTAGCCCTGGAGTGGGCTCGTAGGAGCACATCTTGCAGATTTTGCTGCAGATACAGGCCCTCACACTTCCGGGTCGCCGGTCGCGCACGGTGGCAGCCTCCAGCGGCCGCGCCATGCTCCATGGTGGACTCAGACCATGGAGCAGGACCCAGAAAAAAAAAACCCCAATCGAACGCGCGCCTGACCCTCAACGCCTGCACAAGCATTTACCGGCCGCCTACAAGGCTGCCCCCGCACTTCAAATGGCCCGCCCCCAAACAGGGCAGCCCTGGCCTGAGTCCACAGCCGGCACACGAGTATCCCGACCGGCTGGCGCACGTTAGTTCCACGCTGTCAGTACTTCAGCCGGTCGGGGACCGAGAATGGCGGAGCGGGCCTCTGACAACGGCCCCAGATAGGTCCCAGGTGACGCGGCCTGCTCCCCGAGTACGCTACTTTTCGGGGCCCACGGTATCTGGGAACCTCGATTTCTTGCGGGAACACGAATTCTCGCCTGCTATCTGAAATTCCTACATTCAGCACACTCAAACTCCTTCTCCACCCTATTCTATCTCAGATCTATCTGTCTTTAGCCTTTTACGCTGTTCTAATAAAACTTAGTGTAAGCTCAAGACACAGCACTTTGTCTTTCTATTAGGTGTTTTGAAGCTCCCTAACTTTAATATTCACAATTAATAATTTTAAGCCTTAACTATAGCTCCCAATGTATTAGATATTGGAGATATTACATAAGTATATTCTCATATCTGGAGTTCAGAGTGAGAAGTGGAAGAGTTACATTTAAAATGTTAACTTGTCGCTTTGTCTCCGCAGATGTTTCTGGCATTTTTAAAATTTCAAATCTCCATCATTTCCAGTTTTTCTGTTTGAACTTGGTTATTAATGATCAATTTCTCATGGTTATTGAAATGAAATGAAAATCGCTTATTGTCACGAGTAGGCTTCAATGAAGTTACTGTGAAAAGCCCCTAGTCGCCACATTCCGGCGCCTGTCCGGGGAGGCTGGTACGGGAATCGAACCGTGCTGCTGGCCTGCTTGGTCTGCTTTATAAGCCAGCGATTTAGCCTTGTGAGCTAAACCAGCTTTACCAGATGCAAGGCATCTCATAAATGACCAAACAGTACTGGCCTCAAACATTTCTCAGGCATCTGGGATGGACACCTCCTGCAAGCACTAGGCCCCTTGCATATTCTATTTCAGGTTGAACAGTTGTGTCCTGAGAACTCATGGCGCTTGTTCTGGGCCTGAAAATGGGTCCAGATGAATTTCTGCCACTTTGACATTTTATTGATTCAACAACATCCTCCTTAAAGATGGGAACACCCATAAATCACACCATCGTCTCAGCATGGTAGCATTGTGGATAGCACAATTGCTTCACAGCTCCAGGGTCCCAGGTTCGATTCCGGCTTGGGTCACTGTCTGTGCGGAATCTGCACATCCTCCCCGTGTGTGCGTGGGTTTCCTCCGGGTGCTCCGGTTTCCTCCCTCAGTCCAAAGATGTGCAGGTTAGGTGGATTGGCCATGATAAATTGCCTTTAGTGTCCAAAATTGCCCTTAGTGTTGGGTGGGGTTACTGGGTTATGGGGGTAGGGTGGAGGTGTTGACCTTGGGTAGGGTGCTCTGTCCCAGGAGCCGGTGCAGACTTGATGGGGCAAATGGCCTCCTTCTGCACTGTAAATTCTATGACTACTGCCTCATCTCTGCCACAAGACTCAACAATGATTCAGCCCAGTGTCAACTTGAAGAAGGTTCTCCCCAACTAAGGCTATGACTGAGTTGTGGCTGGATGAGCTGAAGCACCAGAGCACAGGGGTGAACTTTTCTGAAGTGGTGTCAGTGAGTCACACAGTTAGATTGGAAGCAGGCCAACACCACGCCCAGATGCAGGACAGAACAGGCACAGAAAACTGTAGCCGTGGTCCAAACTCCTTCTCAAATAATAGGATTGACTGCCACAAATAGATATTGGGTGTTTTCTTTATGACTAAAACCGAAAAAAATAGCAGTCGACAAGGATTTAGCAAGGAGGATCCTTTCCAACCAATCTTTCAAGGAATTTACTGCAGGTTATGGCTCGTGAGAATGTACAAATGAACTTGCAAATGGGGTTGACATTGTGAGGTACAACATGAATGAGTGCATTAATCCATTTGAATGAGATTCCTCTGTCCATTATTTAACAAAGGCGTCAAACTCATTGAAAATGTACTGTTGCATACAGTTTCCAAAGGCACATTCCACAGTGCGCTACATCTTGCATCAATACATCCAATTACTCTGTTCTAGTTTACTCCAGTGCATTTATTTTCCGTAAGGAATCCTTTATTATTTTCCTTCCCCCGTTCACAAAGGAAGTACAAATGCTCTCTCAGATGCCACAATAATTGACAGCGCATGCATGATGTGTACTAATAAGACATTCTCATTGAAGCAGGTTTCTAAGGAAGCCATCTCATGAATTGCTAAGCTGAAGCTTTTAGACGGTTCTTTTTTTTAAATAATGAACAGATTGCTTAATTAATCGGGGCTGTTGCCTTGGGAAGGTGTCATCACTTGGAGCACAGGAAAGGTGATCAGTCTAGGAAAGTTACTTGTTGCCTAGGAGACACAGAATTGTAATACTCACGCAGAACAGCGAGGTTCAAAGAATGGGCATTTCTAAAGTGGGAGGCAACAAAACAGCAGATGGACGGAGGCCAGCAATGATTTTAATTAGGCATGCAAGCTGAATTGTGAACCTCGTCTTTCAACTTTCGCACTCGTTTGGAAAGAAATGACCCACGCCAACCCAGAAATACCTGCCAGCGTGCTACTCAGCTGCAAACAGCAGATTGCTGTGAGTCTCTGGGAGAATCTATTCCTCCGGGTTTACTCACAGGTTACATTTTTCAGTCAACTTTGGGAATTCTCTCCCACAGAGCAGGCCAGTAAGTGAGAACTGAGCAGCACTCATCCCTGACTTCAGCTGCGAGCTGAATTGTACCTTCTCCCATTTCTTTTGTATTTTAAGTGGCTTTTCCACAACACATCCAAACACAGGCCTGTTTCCATCCAAACATTGCCGGTGTGAGAAGGAAGGACTTGCATTTAGATCGCATTTTTCATGTCCTCGGGACATCCCCATGTGCTTTACAGCCAATGTTGTCTTTTTAAAATGTCGCCACAGTTGTAATGCGGGAAACACTGTGGACAACAATGTCCTGTAGACAGCAATGTGATAATGACTGGATAATCTGTTTTTTGTGATTGGAGGATAACCTTTGACTAGGGCAACAGGTAGAACTTCCCTGCTCTTCTTCCAAATAGGGTCCAAGGGTCTTTATCATCCACTGAGGTGGTAAACGGGACCTTGGTTTCCCTCACCCGATCAACGGTTATCCAACATGTCATAGAATCATAGGATTTACAGTGTAGAAGGAGGCCATTCGGCCCATCGAGTCAGCAACGGCCCTTAGAAAGAACACCCTACCCAATCCCACACTACCCCCTATCCCCATAACACAGTAACCCCAACTAACCTTTTGGACACTAAGGGGTAATTTAACATGGCCAATCCACCGAAACGGCACATCTTTGGGCTGTGGGAGTAAACTGGAACATCTGGAGGAAACCAACGCAGACATGGGGAGAAAGTGCAAACTCCACACAGACAGACACCTGAGGCCGGAATTGAACCCCAGACCCTGGAGCTGTGAGGCAGCAGTGCTAACCACCGTGCTACCACACCAGCCAAAACTGTATACATATGAAATTCTCATCCCTAAATTTCTTGCCACAGATGGATCTGCCAAGAGCATAATTGAGATGTGTGACCTGTCCACCTTGATACATAAAGCCAGGAATTATTCAGTCGAAAATTGATCTTCAGATATCCGACATGTCATAGAATCACAGAATTTACAGTGCAGAACGGCAGCACGGTAGCATGGTGGTTAGCATAAATGCTTCACAGCTCCAGGGTCCCAGGTTCGATTCCCGGCTGGGTCACTGTCTGTGCGGAGTCTGCACGTCCTCCCCGTGTGTGCGTGGGTTTCCTCCGGGTGCTCCGGTTTCCTCCCACAGTCCAAAGATGTGCGGGTTAGGTGGATTGGCCATGCTAAATTGCCCGTAGTGTCCTAAAAAGTAAGGTTATGGGGGGGTTGTTGGGTTACGGGTGTGGGGTGGATACGTGGGTTTGAGTAGGGTGATCATTGCTCGGCACAACATTGAGGGCCGAAGGGCCTGTTCTGTGCTGTACTGTTCTATCTATCTAGAAGGAGGCCATTCAACCCATCGAGTATGCACAGGCCCTTGGAAAGAGCACTTTCCCCAAGCCCACACCCTATCCCCTAAACCAGTAACCCCACTTGGATACTAAGGGCAATTTAGCATGGCCAATCCACCTAACCCGCACATCTTTGGACTGTGGGTGGAAATTGGAGCACCCGGAGGAAACTCAAGCACAAACGGGGAGAACATGTAGACGCCCCACAGATGGTGACCCAAGCTGCAAATCAAACCTGGGACCCTGGAGCTGTGAAGCAACTGTGCTAACCACTGTGCGACCGTGCTTCCTTTACTGGTGAGAACAAAGAATGAGTCTGAATTCTATAGTTCTATGGTAGATTCCATGTCAGCATTCCGTTAGCAAAATTGTTATTACTGCATGATGCCTATTGTGGTTCAAATGCCAACGCGGGTGCAGGTAGTTGACCTTTGGGCTCAGGAACAGGCAGCATAAAATGGAGTTGTGCTGCATTGCTGGTTCGCTACAGGAGAACTTAAGTCACCTCTCCTGCTGTTTAAGGCATCTGTGGCCTCGATGCGAAGCAAACTGTCTGACACTGGAGTTGTCCTGACTGCGCTAGATGAAGAGATGCCTGATGTTTAGTCTTTAGATACCCTGCGGACCTTTACCACCATTGGCAGTGCTGTTCTTACGCAATATGCTGTGCCTGAGCTTTTGTGTAGCCGTAGCTCTGTGTCCATGGTCTGAATGTTGCCCCTACAACAGACATAGGTTTAAAAATCTCCAGGAACAAAACATTCCATCATCTAACTTTTAAGTGAAGACTTAAAACTTCAGCTGAATGAAGTGATTATCCAGCACGAATGATGCATTCCAGCAGCATTATGGTGCAAAATGCTCTTAAATGTCAGCTGACCCCCTTAAGTAGTTGACCATCTCTCAGTTCTGCACACATTACTGTCCACATTTTAACTTTGGTTCCCGACAGCGATCAGATGAATGAACGTCACCCGAGCAATAAGTTCCTGCCAGCATCACCATTTGTGCCAACTGCATTTGAAGGGTATAGATTCTGGAGAAGGGTTTTTCATCCCAAAGGCAATGGACACAGTTTGAAAAGCAGTCAGATTGGACACGAAAGTATATCAAATCTGGGGATTAGGAAGCAGACAATGAAGTGTGTTACATGGCATCTGATTGATAAACAAAGGGCAGTGAGTAGGAAACAAAGCGAGGAGAAAAGAAATTTCCATCAAACAAGATTCAGTCATTGTCTCATTTGAGGCATTAACTAATTAACCGTTTCCCTTTTAATTCACTTTCCTTTCCTTCAGGAAGGACTATCTGTCTGATGGACTACTTAGTGCCCCGGTCACATAATTACTAATCAAAGAAGTTCTGTGCCGCTAAGGCCAATGATTCAGCAAATGTAACTCAACCCTGACTGGAGCTAATTTCATGAGACGCTGGAAACTGAATCAGCAACAAGTGGAGTCAGTCTGTCCAGGAAAGCTAGGTCAATAAATACAAGTCTACCATACGGTAAATATATTCAAAGTGCAATATTCAATTGCAATATGAGGGCTCGATAGAGGAATGCAAGCGCTAGATCACTGTGCCTAAAGAGCTTGCCAAAAGAGTGATTTCATGAATCAAAACACGATTACAACGAAAGATTGCAGCCGCCATGGTAACCTGGAGGGTTTGAAGAAATACCGAGTGAGAAGATGGCCAGATCAGGATCATGATGAGATTTAAATTTAGCTCCTTCGTTTTGATACAATATGGCATTGCACCGGGTCTAAATCAAGGAAAGCAGCAGCGTAACGTTTAAAATGAAGCCAATTCTTTGACGGAAGTAAATTCTATGCTGTGCTTCAGAAAGGAAGCAGAATTAAACAAAACCTATGCTTCTTCGTTGATTCACAGTAAATTTCTGGACTATTTATTAAATATCATATTTCGTCTCCCGTCTCATTTTTTGGTGGAAACAAATAATGGGCCAGAATTTGCTGGAGTGGGGCATCTCGAGGCAATGCCCCCTTTGAATGGATCTTTTCTTCAACCTTCGGCTCAATGCTGTTTTTGGCTCAAGTTGATGGAAGTGAGAGAGTGGTGAGACACTAGGGGAACCGGGACCATGCTGGATGATGAGGCAATACTTGCCTTTCCTGAACTAATGAGATGGAAGGACAGCGAAAGGAATGGAGCAAATGGCAGAAAAGGAATTAGGGTGAATTGCAGAAGATTCCAATTGGGTACAAGAAAGAGAAATAAACAGAGGGAAAATCATTAAACGGATCGAGATAAGAAATGTACAAATCCGTTAAAGGAGAAATCAAATTTAATGTTTGAAAAACCTCGATGAGTAATTTACTACTTGCAGGAATGAGATTCGGTCTCACTTGTTCCCTTTCTGGCCTCTCCATTGTAGGGGCACAAATCTCATCATTAAGAGAGTCTTTGCTTTATTAGATACCAGCCCTAATACTCTGTAGTGCATTAAGACCGCAAGAAACTGGAGGCTGTGTTGAACTAAGCCCAACGCATCACACAAACCTGCCGCCCTCTCATTCATTCTGTCTACACCTCCCGCTGCCTCAGGAAGGCAGACAGCATTCCCACCCAGGCTTTTGCCCTCTTCCAGGCCCTTCCATCAGGCAGAAGATACAAAAGGGGCAGCACGGTAGCATTGTGGATAGCACAATCGCTTCACAGCTCCAGGGTCCCAGGTTCGATTCCGGCTTGGGTCACTGTCTGTGCGGAGTCTGCACATCCTCCCCGTGTGTGCGTGGGTTTCCTCCGGGTACTCTGGTTTCCTCCCACAGTCCAAATATGTGCAGGTTAGGTGGATTGGCCATGCTAAATTGCCCTTAGTGTCCAAAATTGCCCTTAGTGTTGGGTGGGGTTACTGGGTTATGGGGCTAGGGTGGAGGTGTTGACCTTGGGTAGGATGCTCTTTCCAAGAGCCGGTACAGACTCGATGGGCCGAATGGCCTCCTTCTGCACTGTAAATTCTATGTAAAAAAAAGTCTTAAGACCCGCATGTCCAGACATCGAAACAGCTTCTTCCCCACAGCGACTAGACTCCTCAACAACTCTCCCTCGGACTGATCTGTTCTCTGTAAGAGCACTATTCACGATGCCGTATGGTGCTATTGCTCATCTATTTGCTTTGTTTGGCCCTTGTTCTGCAGTGTAACCAATCATTATTTGTCGATGTACCATTTGTCAATGGAATCTGTCGATTATTCTTTTTGTCTCCTATGTACGTACTGTGTACATTCCCTTGGCCGCAGAAAAATACTTTTCACTGTGCTCCGGTACATGCGACAATAAATCAATCAATCAATCTTATAGTGGAAAACCAACAATATCTTGACACTCATGAGAGGTTGATAGTGAGTCTGTGCGGCTAATATACGGTTAACACAAATCGTCCAGTAATTTGTGCTACTTTGCGACATGTGCTGTACCTTTTCCTCTGCACAAATTATTGCTTTTTTTTTCATAAGCACACTCATAACAGAATGTGCATTTAACACGGCAGCAAATTCTGAACCAATTATCTTTTATTCATTGCGTTAGCAATCAGGATGGTCTATGTTGTTATTTTGCTTTCATCACCAATTATATCATGTTTACCCCAATGCAAAAGAAAGTTTTCTTCATAAACCTGGCCCCGTTTGATGTCAAAAAATATTTTCCACGAAGGTGTTATTTTCATATTCTAAGTGGCAGATTAAAATACAGAGAAGAACCTGTTATGAATACCTTTGCAAATGGTAATTGTAATTTTTGATTGTCACATATTTACTGTTCCTTTTAGTTACACCGGCACAACTGCTTTGCTCCACTGTGAGGTTTTTCTTTTATTTCCACTGCATAATAGCCTGAGACTGTAAAAGCCAGAAGCTTTTTCTTACTTCCTACGAGCTCAAAATAATATATCCCACATCCTTTTAACTCCATCTCTAACAAGCGATGTTTTATTCAAGATACTCTTCCTAATTGTAGCATATATTAAACCAATACCATTTCAAAATATACTATCGATCGCAGCTAGCTGAATACAAGTTCTGTTTAAAAAAGAATAAAGAAAGCAAAAGAAAATCTTTCAGCGAATTGGAGATGGCACTTGTCAAGAATCTGTCAAACGGATCAGAGGTAAACTACTTTGTGGCTCGAGAAACAAGGCCCTTTCTGTAGATCCATCCTTCAGTGCTGTCTTAAATCGCTTCAGGAGGCAGACAAAGGCCACAAGGAGCAAGGCCTCAAGTCTGAAGCATCCAAAATGTCACCCCTCTTTGCGCACAAAGCATGATGTCTGGCACCGAGCCACTTCCAGCTTCTTCGAGGCAATTTTCATGCAGAATTTCTCTCTGCAGTTTCTCTGTCAATTCTAGTCCACATAAAACCTGAGAGCTTAATGCTGATTTAGGGTCTTACACCCAGTCAGAGAGCTTTTCAGCTGGAGTAGGCTATCTGTTCTACACTGATCAACATCAGCCTTGACTCAAGCCTGGGAAATGTATATATTAAGGGAACAAAAGGATTTTTGACAAATAATTGCTCAACTGACAACACAGGTATCTGTTGGCTATTGTTTTTGCCACTCTCAGGAAGATTGGAGGATGATGGGTTGCTGCATAACAATGAATCCAGCAAAAAATGAGTTTGCTTGGGCCTCATGACTTTCACTTATCCTGCACATATAAAATGACATAACATAACATACATATCAAATAGCATCGCAGGGTCAAAGCTCACAATGCTGTAAATGCACACTAGCTCAGGGAAGTCCAGACTCTCCTGTCGAATCTATTGTTTTGTTTTGAGTATTTGTTTAGGAAATGCAAAGCTGTACTAACTAACCAGCTTGCCATAGTCATGTGGCACTGCCATGAGGGGAAGACATTTTAAGATCAAGTCAATAAAAACCTTTCACAGAAACATACCAAAGATAGCTGACCTTATATTTGCAGCAATGCAATGATGCACTTTCATAGACTTCATCAATGGGCACAAAAAGGATTTATAAGAGACGGCTACAGTTTGCTCCCAATATGTCTCCTTTTCCCAGAGAGCTCCCTGTCACCGGGTGATTACCCACCCTCAGTCCCAATTGGTCGCCAAAGCCAGGTGACCCTGTTCTGCTGTGTTGCCTTTAAAGGGGCAATCACCGCATTCCTCCCTCTTGAACTCTTTTGTACAATCGTCAATAACTAATTTACTCAGTCATAAAATATTACAAAATGTTATATGTATGAGTTTGACAATTATAAATTGAGTCTTTGAGGGGTTTATCTGTGTCATGCAGAGCAGTGTAATTCTGTAGTCTGAGATGCTTCCACAGAATCGGCGTTAACAGGAACTGCAATAACGGGTATCTCTTCTGGCACAGGCAGCTCATCACTATTTGTTTTCACCCCGAGACAACAGTTATGTCTATAACAGCTACTTTGGCGCTTACGGGTTCTGAAAATTTATTGATGGCAACATTGACTCCTGGAGTTTCTCACTAATCCTCAAGTGGTCCACGTGTTTGCAAACGATATGTCCCTTCATGTCCTCTTGGTAAGACAGGGGACCTGTCTCAGAGATAATGGGCTGAATTCTCTGCCGATGGGATTCTCCGTTTTGCCGGCAGCCCGTGGGTTTCCTGACGGCGTGGGGCTGCCCCACAATGGGAAACCCCATTGACCAGCCAGCGAAACATAGAATCCCGACGGCATGCTGAACCAGGGCTGGGATTCACCGACCCCCCCCACCGGTCGGAGAATCCACAGGGGGAGGTGCAAATACCGCCCCGACACCCCGCTGCCCCGCCACCCCGACGGCGGCTGCTCTATTCTCCGGCGCCGTTTTTGGGGCGGTGGCGGGACTCCCACCATTCCAGTCAGGGCCCGTTGACAGTGGCCCCCTCGACGATTCTCCGGGCCTCGATGGACTGAGCAGCCATCCAGATAAGACCAGTCCCGCCGGCGTTAATTACTCACCTCACGCACGGCGGGACCTGGCAGGTGAATGTGCGGGGGTGGTCCTCGGGGGTCGTGGGGGGGATCTGACCCCAGGGGGGCCCCCCACGTGCCCTGGCCTGCGACTGATCTGTGGGCGGGCTTGTTCCGTGGTGGGGACTTCTTTCTTCCCCGCCGGGCCCTGTAGGGCTCTGCCACATTGTTCGGGGGCCGGCGCGGAGAAGAGAACCCCCTCCGCACATGTGCAAAAATACACCGGCCGTTCTGCGCATGTGCGGAATCACGCCAGCTGTTACGCGCATACTCGAGATCGCGACAGCCGTTACGGACATGCGCGAACTCGTGCGGGCCCTTTGGCGCCGGCTGGAGTGGCGGCAACTCCTCCAGCATCCACCTAGCCCCCGAAAATGCTGAGAATTCCGCACTGTTGATGCCGGAGTGGTTGGCACCGGTTTTCTCACTGGCGTGAGGACTTCGTCCCCAGAAGGGAGGATCCCGCCTCAGAAATCTGGGGCGAGATTCTCCGCAAATGCAGAGAATCGTAAAGGCTGCGTGGGACAGGCCGTGACCCACGGCAGCCTTCACGCCCACTTCCGGGGCCGATTCTCCCCCCTGGGCGCATGCGCAATTGGCGTCTTTTCCCTCAGCCGCCCCGCAAGAAGTGGCGGCTTGATCTTGCGGGGCGGCGGAGGGAAAAGAGTGCGTCGCACGGCCCGCGATCGGTGGGCACCGATCGCGGGCCTATGCCCCCCTTGGCACAGCTGTGGTACTGCCGTGCCAATCGGGCCCCCAGATGCCCCAAACGGGCATCTGCCGCCCGTTTCACGACAGCAGCAAGCAGGTGTGTTTGCTGCCGTGTTGAAACGGGCGTGAAGGCCCGGCCACTCGGCCCATCAGCCTCGGAGAATTCGTGGCGTGGGTCGGACGTGGTGGGGGGGGAATAGCGGGAGGACGTGAAAAATGTCGGGAGGCCCTCCCGCTATTCTCCCACCTGGTGTGGGGGGGGCGGAGAAACGCGCCCCTGGTGCGGCGGGGCGGGAAAAAATTCCGGCAATCTACCTTGATCCACTGCCGATGTTTCGTATTGTGCACTTGGTCTGGGTTTTCTATGTTGCAATAGTGAGAGCTCATTGATGAGATCTTGAGGCTTGTGTGTTTAAATCTAAATACTTTTATTCATAAGCTTTAACTATATAAAGTTCCAAATACGCTGCAGAATTCTCCATTCCTGAGACTGTGTTGACGCTGGGGCAAAATCTGTGGACTTCCATGACAGCAAAACTGGCCCCGCACCTGGGCCGATTCAGCTACTGTTTCGAGGCTAGCACCGGCTCCACATGGAACACAATCGATACCCATGAGAAACGGTGCTGCATTTGCTGGAATCACCATTGACACTCAGGAGGCTGACATGATGCAGCCGCTAAAACACACTTCACTCCCCACACACACCATCCCAACCAACAAGATAGCCCCACGATTCACCAATGCAAAGCTGGAGACCTTCCTGGGTGCCGTGGAGGAGAGGCGAGCCTCCAGTACCCTAGCCCGGGATGGAGGCTGCCAGCCACCGCCATTCGCCGTGCCTGGGGCCAGGTGGTAGATGCAGTTAGTGTCACCAGCAGCACCATCCACTGAAGCTACCAGCTACCAAATACCCCGGGCTCAATATGTTGGGCTGTCTAACACCCCCGACCCCCTTGGAGAAGGCCACCCATAAATGCCGGGAGCGGGATAAGACTGGAGTGGGACCGCCAGATCTGCAACCCCTCACCGTGGCAGAGCAGTGGGCCCTGGATCGGAGGCCCCGAGGAAAAGGCAATCGCCGGGGTGGAGATTGGCTCGGGCAAGGAGGTGAGATCCCGCTGAGCTTCGGTTTCCCCTGCCACGTATGTCAAACAGCTCCAACAGCGCCCTGGAGCTCGAATCCGACGTTGACACAGATTTACCTTCACAGCTGTCTCCAACACCCTCCACCATCCCAGAGACCCTCACCTCAGCCAGGCACTTTAGTGAAGAGGCTCCTGGGAAACAATCTGGTGCACACCACACAGCTGATCTGGTACATCAGATGGAGGTAGGAACTCCCGAGGGGCGGATAGTCGGAGGGCGGGCCGACCCCAGGGGCGAGCTGCCGTCCCGACATGTTTCGGACTTCTGGAGCGGACAGTCCCAACGATTGTGGGGATGCAGTCACAGAGCCAGAGAATACAGGAGAGGTTGACGGTGAGCATCCAGCACCTGCAGGTGCAGGTGGCGCAATCCAACCACGTGCAGGAGCAGGAGGTGGTGCCGACCATGTGTGCCACCCAGGCTAGCGCTGCACGGGTGGCGTCCGTGGTGGTGGCATTGGGGACGGCGGTTTCGGCTATGGATCAGTATGTGCAGGGCCTGGGGCATTCTGTTCAGGCGCTGGCCGAGGCCCAGGACAGAGCTGCCCTCTCACAGGCAGCCGTGTCCCAATGCCATCTGGAGCATGGCCCAGTCACAGCCGGCCACGGCTGGGAACATTGGCGACAATGATGAGGCCCTGGCCGATGTGGCACGGACACAGAGGGAAATGACCACTCACTGGCTGATGTGGCACAGACCCAGGAGTTGGTGGCACAGTTGCAGCATGATGTGGCGCAGTCTCAGATGGATGTGGTCCAATCTTTGTGCTCCATGGCCGTGAGCATACTGACTCTGGTCGAGACCAGAGTACCCTCCAGGACTGGCAGCACAGGTGGCATGGGAGCCTCAGGGGCATGTCCGCTTATATCCCCATCGAATGAAGTAACCCAGGGGCTATTGGTCACCCCGAGGGGAGAGGAGGTAATGGGGCCTGTACCCGTGACTCCCGCAGGGGATGTGCCGGAACACATTTCGGAGCATTTCGGACTCCTCCTGTCTCCGGCACACCTGGTAAGCAGCAGACCGATCAGGGTGACCCCACGCCACCTGGGATACCTGAGCAGCAGCCGGGCCCATCCATACCCAGTCGCCTCAGAAGACAGCTGCCAAAGGGGAGCCAGGTCATAGGGCGGGAATTGTCGCAGGCTGGCTCTCATGCTGATGTACTATCTGAGGATCAGCCTAGGCATAGCGTTAAGGCCCGGAAGGCTAGAAAGTTGGACACCAGTTAGGTCGTCATGGGCGCAGAGCACAGTTTAGCAATAGGGGCTAGGGCACATATATATGTTGTCATACTGTTCACATCAGTATATAATGGTGCAGACACACACTGACTGACACACTGCAAGACCAATCAACACACACAATACAGCAGCCAATCATCAGTTAGGGCACACTCACTAGAAAGCCAGAGGGCACTAGTTTTCCCTTTCATTCGGGATGCAGCCTCTGAGAAGGACAGAGCTCGCAGCTTGTAGCACAGACCTTCACCATGTGCTGATAGTCTAGACTGGTCAGGATAGGCATAGGTCTTTAGTTAATCTAACATAGTGTCGACCCACAGTGAAAGTATGTTCAACAGTTCCTTAGCTTAATAAAATAGTGTTGTACTATTACAAGTTGGTAGCCTGTCTATGTCACTGCTGAGGTAAACGCAGTCTCCACAGATCCAGAGTACCCAACACATCATGTATATGTACGTTTCCATATTAAGCACCTATTCACACTGTTGCAACCTGCCTCGGTTGCTCTGTCAGGTGGGTGTGAGGGGTGAAGTAGTCTGGGCTGGATAGAGAGGGGATGTGGCGGGGGGGGGGGGGGGGGGGGGGGGGGGGGGGTGGGGGGAGGCAGTGTGGGTGGACGTTGTAGGTGGCCTGGGCTCCCCGACGTCCCCCCAGCCCACCGTTTCCACCACCGTCACTCCGGGGATCTAATGGGACTGTGTGATGGGAATGGCCAGCTAGCATTCAGATGTTGACAAATGATGCGGAGCATCAGAGCTCAGCATAGAGCGGGTTGTCATCATCCTCCATCCCATCGACCAGACTCGGTGTTACTGCCAACCCAGGCCCGCACCGTGTAGTGCAGCAGGTATGTATCACGGAGGGGGCTACAGGCAGGGGAGTGGCCAGGGAGGTGGGGGGCGCAGGGTGTGTGGTTGTGGGATGCGGTGTCCACACTCCTAGCCAGTTTCCATCCCCCCCAAATGGCGAACCTGGATGTGATCATGCGCGTTGGCCTAGGCGCACAAGTCGTGCAGCCTCCTGTGCCTTCCTGTATGTGCTGCCCAACGTCCCCCGCCCCCACATACTCTTCGTCAGATGAGGCCTGGCGTTTAACCTTCTCCTCCAGCATGTCGCCCCTCTGCTGCGCGATGTTGTGGAGGATGCACCCGATCGTCACGATGCAGACGGTCCTCTCCACATCATACTAGAGGCCCTACAGAGCGGTCCAGGCACCTGATCCACATCTTCAGGAGGTAGAAGGACCGCTCAACCATGCTCCTGGTTGTTGTATGGGCATCATTGCAGCGGATCTCTCCGTCAGTCTGCGATCTCCGGATAGGTGTCATCGGGCACAACCACAGTGGCTAACCACAGGCGACAGTGGTACAAACAAACAAAGCTTTATTGGTGATGCACTATCAATCACGCAAAGACGAGAGTAGGATGTAATCGAGGCTTTATTATACTGAGATGTGTGGTCTCCTACAGCAGCTGACGAAATGGCTGCTGTACGGGCAGCACACATATTTATACTCCACCTACTGGGCGGAGCCAGCAGGCAGGGATCTACCCCTATACCTGTAGTACAGGGGTCTTAACATAAAGCACCTATATACACAATATATACATTAGTGGTGACTACCACATTCACCCCGTTAAAACAAATGAGTCCAGCGGGGGTGGTGGAGAACTATATACAGAACGTTGTGTTTAAAAGTACAGATAATATTACAAATTCAGGCGGTCCGGTGCCTTGATCTGTCATTGATTGGTGGCAATTCAGGCGGCGACTTGGTCTTCGGTGACTCCAGGAGCGTGTCAAAATCCTCTTCATCCCCGGGTGTGAGCAAGGGGAGGACGGTTTGTCCTGGAGCGGAGGCTGCGGTGGGGTGCGCCGGGGGAAGGGAGGGTGGTGCTGGGGAAGAGGGGGGATGATGTGGAACCAGCTGGTGCCAGGTCCCAGAGGGAGACTGTGTCTTGGCGGCTGTCGGGGTACGCTACGTAAGCGTACTGCAGGTTGCCGCGAAGTAGCTGTACCCTCTCAACCAATGGGTCCACCTTGTGAAGTCGAACTGGAGCTGCCAGCCATGTCGGGAGTGAAACCCCAGAGGTAGACTCCTAGGGAAGGCAAAGAGACGCTCGGGGGGGGGGGGGGGTTTGAATAGTCGCGGGGCACAGGAGCGAATGAATGGAGTGAAGTACGCCGGGGAGGACCTCCTGCCAGCGCGAGGCCGGGAGATTTCTGGACCGTAGGGCCAGCTGGACGGCCTTCCAGACCGTCCCATTCTCCCATTCCACCTGCCCGTTTCCCCGGGGGTTGTAGCTGGTCATCCTGCTCGATGCAATGCCCCTGTTGAGCAGGTACTGGCGCAGCTCATCGCTCATGAATGGGGATCCCCGGTCGCTGTGGACGTAGGCGGGGAAGCTGAACAGAGCGAAGATGCTGTTGAGGGCTTTGATGACGGTGGCAGATGTCATATCATGGGACGGCAAAGTGGAATCGGGAATATTCATTGACCACACTGAGAAAGTACATGTTGTGGTCGGTGGAGGGGAGGGGCCCTTTGAAGTCCATGCTGAGGCGTTCAAAGGGGCGGGAGGCCTTTACCAGGCGTGCACGGTCTGGCCGGTAGAAGTGCGGTTTACACTCCGCTCAGACCTGGCAATCTCTGGTGATCGCCCTGACTTCCTCGATGGAGTAGGGCAGGTTGCGGGCCTTGATGAAATGGTAAAAACATGTGACCGCTGGGTGACAGAGGTTGTCTTGCAGGGTCCGGAGTCGGTCCACTTGTACGCTGGTACATGTACCTCAGCATAGGGCATTGGGGGGCTCGTTGAGTTTACCGGGGCGATACAAAATCTCATAGTTGTAGGTGGAGAGCTCGATCCTCCACCTCAAGATTTATCGTTTTTGATCTTGCCCCGCTGTGTGTTGTTATGCATGAAGGCATGTTACAGATGTGTGGCCTCTTACAGCAGCTGACTGTACGGGGAGCACACATATTTATACTCTGCCTACTGGGCGGAGCCAGCAAGCAGGGATCTACCCCCGTACCTGTAGCAGAGGGGCCTTACCGTAAAGCACCTATATATACAATATATACATCAGTAGTGACTACCACAATTGGGGAAGGTGTTTACACACAGGCTGTTAGTGTCGACTGATTGTCAGCCCACCCAAAGTGCCGATGACATCATCAGCACATCACATGATAGAGCTCTTAAAGTGACCCTGTTTCCTCCAGGAACAACATGAGAACATAACAGGGAAAATCACTGCAAACAGTCTGCATCTAATAAACATAAAGACATGTGATAAAGTAACAATCATGGTTTATCCGTGATCATGAGGACTTTGGTAGTGAACAGCAAACAAGCCAAGGGGAAAAGGGGATCATGAAGGCCAAACAGGTGAATTGATTTGGAATATAGAAGGAGGTAATGGTAGAGCAGAAAGAAAATATAAACAAAGACTTTGGTGTTGCTTTACTATTCATAAAGAAACGTGCCAAAGTGCAACATATATAGTGGGCTGGATTTTCATCCTCAAGGTGACGTGGCATGATGGCATAGTGGTTAGCACTGTTACCTCATAGCGCCGGGGACCCGGGTTCGATTCAGGATTTAAGGAGGCTAAAAGAAGGCTTGATTAGGTTTTGATGGAGATGGGGAAAGGCTATTGCCTCTGTTAAGTGAGTCAGTGACAAAGGGTCATTTATTTTAAATTGTCAGTAAGAGTCTTTGGACCATGAAGTTTCTCTTGCATCTTTCAAGAGAACATTAGATAAATACTGTCGTAGAGGAAGATACAAGCTAGTGGGAGAAGTGTGAGGCAGTTAGCTTGATTTGGGTTGACTTCACTGAGAACCGGCATGTCCTCAGCTCTGGATGACTTAATGCTACGTCAACCAATAGGATGTTTTGAGACAGCGGACATGTGATTTTAATATAGTAGACGGGATTCTCCAGTCCTCCAGCTGCGCTCTCTTGTGGCGGGATTCTATCTCCCCGTACTTGTGAATGAGATTTCCCATTGAAATCACCTCACGTTGCCAGGACGCCAGCTGGCGAGGATGCGTTGCCAGCGAGAAAAGTCAATACCGAAGGCTGGAGAAATCCGACCCCTGTGTTCATTGCCCCGACTGCTTATAAACAGAGCCTGTTATCTGCCAATGGGAAAATGGCTACTTGTCAATGCTGCCTAATATGCATGTTCAGTTTAGACGTCAACGGGAAAATAACATTTATGGAGATAAAATGCTCGTCAGAACAAAAACTATTGAACATTGCTTTGTCTGTGTTGAATGGCTGTGCGACAGACATCAGGAAATAAATTAATGACTGTTTAATGGATGAAAGATCAGTTTTAAACTAGAGCTCACCTTAGTTCCTCAACATCCTCTGTGATGGATAAATTAAAGTCGATCGGCAGGAAAAAAAACAACTGTGTCAAAAAAACACAATCCGATTTAAAATTGTTTTTTTGAATTCTTGTTTGTTTGAAAAGTTCAAATCCACATCACAATTTACCTTGTCAGCCTTATTCTCCTTGTGTGCATCTTTCAGAATCGGCGCAGAATGTGGGGAGATTACTTTCTTATTTTGTTGTGCCTTTTGAGGTGTAAAATAAACACCCTCAGAGACATTACAAATGACAGTCTTTGCATCCACCTGAGCGCCAGTTGAATTCTATCAGCAGATTTTTGATTACTGTCTTTTTTTCCATTCGATATATGAACTGCAGTATTCAGGATGACAGCTTGTGTACTTCAGCCAGACACTTAGTGTTCATTTGTCGGTAATGTCGCCTCTGAATTGCAACATAGTTGTTGGAGCGCTCCTTTCATATTCCGATGTGTTGGTGTAATGCCCTCCTGTGATCATGTCACCTCTGTGTATCGTGAATGCCCATTGGTCATGTCCTATCTAACTGTTCTATTGGATGAGTGTCTGTGTGACATGTCTCTGGTGCTCCCTCTAGTGTCTAGCTAGTCTACATGTATTTACATTAACCCCTTGTGTATTTACAGTAATGCACATCACCACAGGCAGGACCTACTCAGTTGCTGGTATGGTGTTGGGGAGAGTTATAGAACAAAGCGATCTAGGAGTACAGGTTCATAGCTTCCTGAAAGTGGAATCACAGGTGGACAGGGTGGTGGAAGACATTTGGCATGGTTGGTTTCATGGTCAGAACATTGAATATGGGAGTTGGGACATCTTGTTGAAGTTGTACAAGACATTAGTAAGGCCACACTTGGAATACTGTGTACAGTTCTGGTCATCCTGTTATTGAAAGGATATTATTAAACTAGAAAGAGTTAAAAACAATTTACGAGAATGCTACCAGGACTTGATGGTTTGAATTATAAGGGGAGGCTGGATAGACTGGGACTTTCTTCTTTGGAGGGTCGGAGGCTTAGGGTGAATTCACAGAGAGGTCTACAAAATAATGAGAGGCATAGATAAGGTAGATAGTCAACATCTTTTTCCAAAGGTAAGGGAGTCTAAATCGCAAGGGCATAGGTTTAAGGTGAGAGACGAAAGATACAAAAGGGTCCAGATGGGCAATTTTTTCACACAGAAGGTCTGGAATGAGCTGCCAGAGGCAGGTAGAATTTTGTCTTTTAAAAAGCATTTGGACAGTTATATGGATAAGATGGGTATGGAGGGATATGGGCCAAATGCAGACAATTGGGACTAGCTTAGTGGTAAAATCAATGTTTCCCCTCACTTTCCACTGTGCCACCGGTAATAATTGACCAGACATTTTCTGAGAGGGGTCATGTATTAAATCTTTTTATAAATATATTCCAATGCTTTATTGTCTCGAGACTTACATTTCAGACCACTCTCCCATTCTCTTGGGGAGTGCCAACCAAATCAGAGGGCTTTGGGTTCAAGCTCCGCTCCATAGACTTGAGCAGATTAACCTTCGTTGGCACGAGTGCAATACCGAAAGTGTCAGGAATGCCAATCTGATGGATAGGAATCTCCTCTCAGTTGTTACTGGTGCATCCAAAAGTACCCAATAGCATTATTTGAAGAAGTGCAGTGGAGCTTTCTCTGGTGTCACAGCCAATTTTTATTTATTTATTTCCCTATAAATAAATAGGGCAGCATGGCAGCAAGTGGTTAGCATAGTTGCTTCATGTGGTGAATGTAACATGGTAATTCACACTATATCTTGTAAGCGTTATCCGAGCACTAGGGGGAGTAGCTCTGGGAATGCTCAGGAGTTTGTACAGGGCTCCACCCTTGGCTCCACCCACGACTCCTCCCCCTAGTGCTGCTGTATAAATACCCTTGTCCAGAGTCAGCCTGCAGTTCACCGAGAGTTCATCAACGGGTAACAGGCTGGCTCTGTAGTAAGTCGATTAAAGCCTATATTCATATCGGAAACTGGTGTCTGGTGAATTGATGGTTCCATCACTTCATAGCTCCAGGGTCCCAGGTTCGATTCCCGGCTTGGGTCACTGTCTGTGCGGAGTCTGCACGTTCTCCCCGTGTCTGCGTGGGTTTCCTCCGGGTGCTCCGGGTTTCCTTCCACAGTCCAGAGATGTGCAGATTAGGTGGATTGGCCACGCTAAATTGCCCTTAGTGTCCAAACAGGTGGGGTTACTGGGTTACTGGGATGGGGCGGGCTTAAGAAGGGTGCTCTTTTCAAGGGCCGGTGCAGACTCGATGGGCTGAATGGCCTCCTTCTGCACTGTAAATTATCTGTAAATTCCATGATCTATGATTTTATACCTCAACCAGCATCACTAAAACATTAAAATGATTGAAAAGTACTGCACGTGCTGGAAATCGGAACTAAAAACTGATTTTCTTATCAATTTTTATTACAACAGTATTATTTGTGGAACTTTACTGCACATGCAACATTTCCGACATTGCAATGATTACATTTCAAAACTAATTCATTGGCTGCAAGGTGATTGGGGAAATCCCAAGGTCATAAAAAATGATAGAGAAATACGGGGTCTGTTTTTTCAGTTTGAATTCTCAGGCCTGACCTTCCACTGAAACTCTTGGAAAAGTTCCTGTCACCAGTTCCTGGATTGGTAAGTGCTGTTAGTTATCAGATTATCTTCAGTGGCCATGAACGTTTGATATGCTCTTCAGAGGTCAATAGAGACTCTCAATAGATTTCATTTGAAGTTGAAGATGTGACATAGACTTATTAATCAAAAAGACTTGATCAATCATCGACTAACGATATCATCCAGCGGAATGCTTATGGTTGGAACACCATCTAGACACTTGGAAAGGTGAAAGAACAAATAGATGGCAATTCCAAGAACTCATTTAATCTATTGGACTTGTCTTAAAATCTAATTCATTCAGTATGCCTGTACACTTAAGTCAAGATAAAGGGCGCAATTCAATTTAAAACCAATTCCATTGGTTGTTGTGCATGTTTGGTGGGGTGATTCTCAAGGACTGCAGCACCGAGATTCATCCCTCAGTTCAAAGACACTTTTCCATTTTATTTTTGGCCTTGGGGAGTTTATTCCGCCGAGGTCACACCGAGAGAGATTTCTCGCTGACGAGTGGATCTCGCCAGCAGGAATGGCTTTTTGCAGATCGGGACGCTATTTTGAGCGGCAGCCCTGATCCTCCCCCTTTTCTGGGCACCCACCTCAGCCACCCACCCCCTCAACCCTCAATCCTGTTGAGGCCGCTGGGAACCCCCCCCCCCCCCCCCCCCCCCCCCCCCCCCGACCCATCTCCAATTGGCAAAGCCCCCCCCCTCCCCAGCCTCACTCCGGCACTGCCAGCCTGGCACCCTGACAGTGCCTCTGGCACTCTGGCCGTGGCAGGGTAGCATGCCAGGGTGCTAATGCCAAGGTGTTCAGGTGGAAGGGGGAATACCAGGGTTCCAGCATGCCCTGCTTCGACCACCTGGGACTTTCGAATGCCTACGAGAGCACGTCTGAGATGCCGTTATGCCCGTTGAGTCCCGGATGTTGGGTGAATCTGGTGCCTGGGTGTCTTTGACCATTGACCGGCTCTACGATTTTGACTTACTTTAAGGTAAGGGTGTGACTACTTCCTGGAACAAAGTGTCCAGGTAACATCCCCCTCCCGGATGCCTCAGAATGTCTACAGATTGCTCTCCAGCTCAACAACTCTGAGTCAATGATGCCCAAGCTGCAGATACTTCCCATAGATATCATTCACCAAGATCACAATGTTCTCTACAAACTCCCACAGGTTGCAGTTAAGTCGCACCACCGGCTCCGCATGTCTAACTAAATTGATACATAGGCATAATGAGCAAAATACTGCGGATGCTGGAATCGGAAACAAAAAAAACTTGATAAGTTTATCTGATTAGTTAAGTTGTTACTAAATTAGCAAAGTCATTTTCCTTCATGGGAGGTTGGCATTGAAGGCAACATCACCAGTTTTTGTTGCCCGACCCTAATTGCCTTCAAACTGAGTGGATTTCTATGCTATTTCAGCATGTGATCGAGAGTCAAAGCACGTTGCTGTGGGTCAGGGGTCAATTGTCGGCCAGACCCAGTAAGAATGGCAGATTTATTAATGCATTTAAATTCCACAAGCTGCCATAGTGCCATGTCATTTGAACACATGTCCCCAGAGTATTAGCCTGGACCTCTGGACTACCAGTTCAGTAACTTTACCACCACACCACCTTCCGCCCCCTGTGGTGTTCTTTGTATTGCTTATTTCAGGATGATTGGCGTAGTGTTCGCAAAGACCACAACATTGCTTTAACTTAAACAAAGCTATGATTTTATTTACACTACTGAACTGGGATTCGACACTCAGTCCTTAAGAATACACAATTCATCCATAACGTCTAACTACACTGATCTACTGTCGATCTCACTACTGGTATAAACCATCAGCTAATCTTTGTTGAACTATCTGCTCTTCTGACCTTCACTCGCTGCCTCCTGCATACACCCTTCCCCTAAGGTATGGAATCGCTGCCTTATATAGTTGTAACTGTAGCTCCCCTTAGTGGCTACTCTCAACACTACATTAACCCTTTCAATGGTGATAGTTATGATAATACCCCCCCCCCCCCCCCCCCCCCGTTGAAATAGCACAATGCAGTTTCCTAGTTTAGAGACAAAAGAAAAAAGAAGTACCTGCTACTGATAAAAAAAAGGATGAAAAAGTAGCACCTCCATCCCCATCTGAAATGAATCCCCACTTGCATCAAGTTTAGCACTCTGTTTATAAAGAACTCAGTTCGCCATTTCCCTGTGCTCCACATCAATACATAGTTCCTAAATTTTAATTCCAGGAATTTTAATCCTAAAAATTCCATTATTTTTACTACCACCGGTGTCTGGGGATCAGACAGCTTGCTATGTTCTAGCTCCCATCTTAAATATTGGTACAACATCAGCCATATCCTCGTCATCTGACCTTGCACCTTTCTCCAATGGATTATTTTAAAAATGGGGCAATATTTCTGCTATCCCTTCCCTGGATTACTTCAAAATGTGCAGATTCCAGGCAAAGAGTTTTGTACTCTTCACATTTGATTGGCATATTAATATTTCATCTCTTTTATGTCAACTGCAATTAGCTCATTTCTAATTGGATCCTCTGATGTCACGCCCAAGTTTCAAGTTTCCCTGATAAATACTAAAACAGGGTAAATAATATTTCCCTTTTGTTGCCTGTGATATTATCCTGTCCTTCATTAAATGGCCTTACACCCATCTTGACTCTTTTTTTGTTATTTATGTGCCTGTAAATACCATTTTGTTTTATGTTCTTTGACAATTTAACTTCAGAGTTCCCCTTTGCTCCCTGAACTCTTAAAAAAAAATTCCATTTTCATTTCTTCACATTCTCCCTGTTCATGAACTCCTGTACTGTTCGTGTCGTTAGTCCCTGGGCACGATTTAACGGAGAGACCTCAAAGTCCGGTTTTGGGCACGTTTGGCGGGTGTTTCTCGACTGTCGCTTTGGCAAGATCGTGGCCCGAATTCAACAACACTTAGTGCCAACAATGAGCCCCCACTTGATTCTCAACATTACTGGCTCCCTTACCGTCTGATTCACCTGGCACTCATAGAACATAGAACATAGAACGATACAGCGCAGTACAGGCCCTTCGGCCCTCGATGTTGCACCGACATGGAAAAAAAAAAAACTAAAGGCCATCTAACCTACACTATGCCCTTATCATCCATATGCTTATCCAATAAATTTTTAAATGCCCTCAATGTTGGCGAGTTCACTACTGTTGCAGGTAGGGCATTCCACGGCCTCACCACTCTTTGCGTAAAAAACCCACCTCTGACCTCTGTCCTATATCTATTACCCCTCAATTTAAGGCTATGTCCCCTCGTGCTAGCCACCTCCATCCGCGGGAGAAGGCTCTCGCTGTCCACCCTATCTAAGCCTCTGATCATTTTGTATGCCTCTATTAAGTCACCTCTTAACCTTCTTCTCTCTAACGAAAACAACCTCAAGTCCATCAGCCTTTCCTCATAAGATTTTCCCTCCATACCAGGCAACATCCTGGTAAATCTCCTCTGCACCCGTTCCAAAGCTTCCACGTCCTTCCTATAATGAGGCGACCAGAACTGTACGCAATACTCCAAATGCGGCCGTACCAGAGTTTGGTACAGCTGCATCATGACCTCATGGCTCCGGAACTCAATCCCTCTACCAATAAAGGCCAACACACCATAGGCCTTCTTCACAACCCTATCAACCTGGGTGGCAACTTTCAGGGATCTATGTACATGGACACCGAGATCCCTCTGCTCATCCACACTACCAAGAATTTTACCATTAGCCAAATATTCCGCATTCCTGTTATTCTTTCCAAAGTGAATCACCTCACACTTCTCCACATTAAACTCCATTTGCCACCTCTCAGCCCAGCTCTGCAGCTTATCTATGTCCCTCTGTAACCTGCAACATCCTTCCGCACTGTCTACAACTCCACCGACTTTAGTGTCGTCAGCAAATTTACTCACCCATCCTTCTGCGCCCTCCTCTAGGTCATTTATAAAAATGACAAACAGCAACGGCCCCAGAACAGATCCTTGTGGTACGCCACTCGTAACTGAACTCCATTCTGAACATTTCCCATCAACTACCACTCTCTGTCTTCTTTCAACTAGCCAATTTCTGATCCACATCTCTAAATCACCCTCAATCCCCAGCCTCCGTATTTTCTGCAATAGCCGACCGTGGGGAACCTTATCAAACGCTTTACTGAAGTCCATATACACCACATCAACTGCTCTACCCTCGTCTACCTGTTCAGTCACCTTCTCAAAGAACTCGATAAGGTTTGTGAGGCATGACCTACCCTTCACAAAACCATGCTGACTATCCCTAATCATATTATTCCTATCTAGATGATTATAAATCGTATCTTTTATAATCCTCTCCAAGACTTTACCCACCACAGACGTTAGGCTCACCGGCCTATAGTTACCGGGGTTATCTCTACTCCCCTTCTTGAACAAAGGGACCACATTTGCTATCCTCCAGTCCTCTGGCACTATTCCTGTAGCCAATGATGACCTAAAAATCAAAGCCAAAGGCTCAGCAATCTCTTCCCTGGCTTCCCAGAGAATCCTAGGATAAATCCCATCCGGCCCCGGGGACTTATCTATTTTCACCTTGTCCAGAATTGCCAACACTTCTTCCCTACGCACCTCAATGCCATCTATTCTAATAGCCTGGGTCTCAGCATTCTCCTCCACAATATTATCTTTTTCTTGAGTGAATACTGACGAAAAGTATTCATTTAGTATCTCGCTTATCTCCTCAGCCTCCACACACAACTTCCCACCACTGTCCTTGACTGGCCCTACTCTTACCTTAGTCATTCTTTTATTCCTGACATACCTATAGAAAGCTTTTGGGTTTTCCTTGATCCTACCTGCCAAAGACTTCTCATGTCCCCTCCTTGCTCGTCTCAGCTCTCTCTTTAGATCCTTCCTCGCTTCCTTGTAACTATCAAGCGCCCCAACTGAAACTTCACGCCTCATCTTCACATAGGCCTCCTTCTTCCTCTTAACAAGAGATTCCACTTCTTTGGTAAACCACGGTTCCCTCGCTCGACCCCTTCCTCCCTGCCTGACTGGTACGTACTTATCAAGAACATGCAATAGCTGTTCCTTGAACAAGCTCCACATATCCAGTGTGCCCAACCCTTGCAGCCTACTTCTCCAACCAACACATCCTAAGTCATGTCTAATGGCATCATAATTGCCCTTCCCCCAGCTATAACTCTTGCTCTGCGGGGTATACTTATCCCTTTCCATCACTAACGTAAAGGTCACCGAATTGTGGTCACTGTCTCCAAAGTGTTCACCTACCTCCAGATCTAACACCTGGCCTGGTTCATTACCCAAAACCAAATCCAAAGTGGCCTCACCTCTTGTTGGCCTGTCAACATATTGTGTCAGAAAACCCTCCTGCACACATTGTACAAAGAACGACCCATCCAATGTACTCGAACTATATCTTTTCCAGTCAATATTAGGAAAGTTAAAGTCTCCCATAACAACTACCCTGTTACTTTCGCTCTTTTCCAGAATCATCTTCGCCATCCTTTCCTCTACATCTCTAGAACTATTAGGTGGCCTATAGAAAACTCCCAACAGGGTGACCTCTCCTTTCCTGTTTCTAACCTCAGCCCATACTACCTCGGAAGAAGAGTCCCCATCTTGCATCCTTTCTACCACCGTAATACTGTCCTTGACTAGCAGCGCCACACCTCCCCCTCTTTTGCCCCCTTCTCTGACCTTACTAAAGCACCTAAACCCCGGAACCTGCAACAACCATTCCTGTCCCTGCTCTATCCATGTCTCTGAAATGGCCACAACATTGAAGTCCCAGGTACCAACCCATGCTCCCAGTTCCCCTACCTTATTTCGTATACTCCTGGCATTGAAATAGACACACTTCAAACCACAGACCTGAACACTGCCGCCCTCCTGCGAAGTCAAAACTGTGCTCCTGACCTCTCTACTCTCAATCTCTCGCACCCCAAAACTACAATCCAGGTGCCCATGCCCCTGCTGAATTAGTTTAAACCCCCCCAAAGAGTACTAACAAATCTCCCCCCCAGGATATTGGTGCCCCTCAGGTTCAGATGTAGACCATCCTGTCTATAGAGGTCCCACCTTCCCCAGAAAGAGCCCCAGTTATCCAGAAATCTGAATCCCTCCCGCCTGCACCATCCCTGTAGCCACGTGTTTAATTGCTCTCTCTCCCTATTCCTCATCTCACTATCACGTGGCACGGGCAACAACCCAGAGATAACAACTCTGTTTGTTCTCGCTCTGAGCTTCCATCCTAGCTCCCTAAAGGCCTGCCTGACATCCTTGTCCCCTTTCCTACCTATGTCGTTAGTGCCAATGTGGACTACGACTTGGGGCTGCTCCCCCTCCCCCTTAAGGACCCGGAAAACACGATCCGAGACATCACGTACCCTTGCACCTGGGAGGCAACATACCAAACGTGAGTCTCTCTCGCTCCCACAAAATCTCCTATCTGTGCCCCTGACTATTGAGTCCCCAATTACTAATGTTCTACTCCTTTCCCCCCTTCCCTTCTGAGCAACAGGGACAGACTCCGTGCCAGAGGCCCGTACCCCATGGCTTACCACTGGTACGTCGTCCCCCCCACAAGTATCCAAAACGGTATACTTGTTACTCAGGGGAACGACCGCAGGGGGTCCCTGCACTGACTGCTTCTTCCCAATCCCTCTTACAGTTACCCATCTATCTCCAGTCTTTGGTGTAACTACTTCCCTGAAGCTCCTATCTATGACCCCCTCTGCCTCCCGAATGATCCGAAGTTCACCCAGCTCAAGCTCCAGGTCCCTAACACGGTTTTTGAGGAGCTGGAGTTGGGTGCACTTCCCACAGATGAAATCAGCAGGGACACTGACGGCGTCCCTCACCTCAAACATTCTGCAGGAGGAGCATTGTACTGCCTTCCCTGACATCCCCTCTAGATTAAAAAAAAAAACAAGAAAAAGAAAAAGAACGGAAGAGCTTACCTGATATTACCTCAAACCCTGATCCCGCTGAAAGGTAAGCAAATTTAAAGGCACTCACTCACCTTCACGACAGGCCCCTGCTCCCGCTTCCCAACCACCGTGGGGTGGGGGGGTTGGTTCGAGGAGGAGGTAGGGTGGGAAACACTCACAAAGTGTTTCGGGTTTAACTGTCACTTGCCAACAGCCCCTCCACAAACCACCTTCAACTTAGGCTGACCGCACTGCACGTATGCAAATTTCCCCAGAACAGCTGATCAGTAGCTCTGCTCTGCTGCCCTCTGCTGGTTGCTTGCCTCTATTCAAACTCCTTGGGTCTTCTTCGCAGGTTCACCTTCAACTTAGGCTGACCGCACTGCACGTATGCAAATTTCCCCAGAACAGCTGATCAGTAGCTCTGCTCTGCTGCCCTCTGCTGGCGTTTTGCTGCTAGCAAGGTGGAGCTGCTTTTAAACGCTCCCTCACCACTCACTCCCAGTCAATGCACAAACATGGCTGCACACAAAGCTGCTCCTCGCTTTGGTGATGCCGACCTGGCCAGGTTTCCCTGCGCTGTGAATGAGAGGCGGGGCACCCTATTACCCCCCGAGGGGGTTGGAGGATCAGAAGCAGGGTCAGCAATGGTACCTGGGAGGTAGTGGCAGCAGCTGTTAGTGTGGGCAGCATGACCAGGAGAACCGTCGTCCAATGTGGGACGAGCACTGACCTCCACCGAGCTGCAAGGATAAGTCACCAACTCTCTCCTGGCATCAGTTCCGTCTGCCACTCCTCAAATTCCAACCCCCCCCCCCCCCCTCACCCCCCAACGAATCACTGCCTGACACCTCGCACCCTTCCCACATCCAATGTTTGTGCTTGTTCCTCAGCACCTTCAGGCACCCACCAGCACAACCTGTTCATGTCCAGGTGCGGAGCCCGCACATGCCACCCACCATAAAGCCTCCCTGACCAATCAAGCGTGAGTCTCACAATGCCCTCTCTTTCTCCGCGCAGGACAAGAAATCCCATTATAAGCTTGAAAGGACCAAAATGGGGGTGAGATGCCAGAGATCCAAGTTACCACTCAGTTTGAGGAATGGGCGCTGGAAATCACAGGGTTGTCGGAGGAGAGAGCAGTCACCGAAAACGAGGTTGGCCCCCCTACCCAGGAGAGCTCCATGGAGACCACCATCGAGGCATCACAGCTATCCCCCCCACCTTCCATCAGCGCAGAAACACACACTAGGGTGGGTGACATTAGTGGCATACGTCAAGGGCACAATGTGGTGAGCACCACACAGTTGCTGATGCCCATCAGATGGAGGCAGGAACATCCACGGGAGGCAGCAGTCGTATGTCTGTTGGATCCCAGGACGCAGCTGAGACCCAGCCAGATGTTGGGCCTCTGGACAAGGTTCTCGCAGAGCTGATTGAGATGATAGGCCAGAGCCCTGAAATTGAGGATGGGATATCAGCGACATTCCAGTGACTGCAAAGCCGATTGGCGGAGTCCCAAAGGCTTCGGGCACAGGAGATGTTGACTACAATTCGTGGCACTGAGGCCAACACTGCTAGGGTGGCGACCGCAGTGTAAAACCTGGAGCACAGCATCCACATCTTGAATGGTGGTGCCCAAACTGTGGCTCAGTCTGTGATGACCATGGCTGAGGGCCTTGACATGTCCCAATCGATGAGGGACATGAGCCAGTCCCAGGTGGGCATTGCCGAGGCAGCCACAGGATCAGCAGGGTGTGAAGGTGGGTTATTTAAAAGGCATGCCTTGGTGCCGTAGGACTTTTTCCCAGTAAAAAAACACAAAGGTCCTCGAGGCCTCACCCCTCATGCACCTTCGCCCTCCAAACACTCCAAATGCCCCCTCACCCACACCCTCAGTCCACTCATTCCCCCTTGTCAAGCTCTGCCCTTCCACCCATCCCCTCAGGTTTTATGTGCCCCCCTCCCCCCATGTCAAGCTATGGCCCTTCCATCCCCATTGACCCATTGTACAATTTCTAGAACCAATGATTCACATAGTGTACAGTGAAATATATTTTATTTAAGATTTGGGGGTTGGATTGAGAGGAGAGGTTGAATAGACTGGGACTGTACTCATTGGCACTTAGAAGGATGTGGGGGAGGGTGTCTTATAGAATCATATAAAATTATGAAGGGAATAGATAGGATAGATGCGGGGGGGAGATTGTTTCCACTGGAGGGTAACAGCAGAACTAGGGAGCATAGCCCCAGAATAAGGGGAAGTAGATTTAGGACTGAGCTTCTTCACCCAAAGGGTTGTGAATCTATGGAATTCCCTGCCCAGTGAAGCAGTTGAGGCTCCTTCATTTAATGTTTTCAAGATAAAGATAGATAATTTTTTGAAGAATAAAGGGTGATGGTGTTCAGGCGGGAAAGTGGAGCTGAGTCCACAAAAGATCAGCCGTGATCTCATTGCATGGCGGAGCAGGTTCGAAGGGCTAGATGGCCTACTCCTGCTCCTAGTTCTTATGTTCTTGTGTTCTATTTGAAAAAAGTTATCCATTAATAACGTTCCCTTAGGCTTAAAATGCAGGCTAATAAATGTGTCAATCATTCAGGCCCTGTGAAATTTCAAAATTCATCTGCTACAAAACCCTAGTCCCGAAACAGAGACTACCCTGCTAACTTTTGTCTTTTTAAAATTTATTTTCTCCATCTTCATCGCCACCATCCTTCACCTTAACAAGAGCAAACTTCCCAGTGCAGTGGGAATTGTCTACAGGATGGACGGAAAACCTTTTAACCTCAACCAGTTGAAATCCAAGAGGAAAGTGACACTGACATCGCTTGTGGAACTTCAGTACGAAGATGATGTTGTCATCGCCAATCTCTCAGAAGACAGGATCCAAGCCATGCCTGACACCGTCGTAGTGGCATACCAAAGAATCGGTCTCAGCCTCAACATCATCCTCAACCTCAACCTCAAGAGGGCTGAAGCTCTTTACCATCCCGCCCCAGGGCACGATCCAGTCTCTCTGTGTCTCTCAGTTTCTCAGTGTGAATGGAGAAACCCAACCAGAAATGGAACATTTCCCCTATCTGGGGAGCCACCTCTCCTCGAAGGCTGACGTCAATCCAGAGACCCAACATCATATCCAATCCGTGAGCGCCTCCTTTACCACTTAAGGAAGAGAGTCTTTGCAACTGCGACATCCATGTTGACACCAAGATCCTCGTGTACAAGGTGCTCGTCCTCCCAACTTTTACATATGGCTCAGAAACTTGGACCACATCCAGACGCCACTTCAACGCCATCAATTCTGTCAGAGACAGATTCTCTGCATCAACTGGGAGGACTGACAAACATAACTAACATCAGTATACTTGAAAGGACCAAGACCACAAGTATTGAGACCAATTTTCATCCAAAACCACTATGCTGGATCGGCCATATGCTGAGGATGTCAGAGCCCAGACTGCCAATTCAAATTTTCTACGCCCAGCTCAAGGAAGGTTTCCGAGAGCAGCACAGTGGAACAGTGGTTAGCATTGCTGCCTCACGGGGCCGAGGTTCCAGGTTCGATCCCGGCTCTGGGTCACTGTCCATGTGGAGTTTGCACATTCTCCCCGTGTTTGCGTGGGTTTCGCCCCCACCACCCAAAGATGTGCAGAGTAGATGGATTGGCCACACTAAATTGCCACTTAATTGGAAATAATGAACTGGGTACACTAAATTGATATAAAAAAAAGGAAGGTTCCCAAACAAGAGAAGGACAGAGGAATTGCTTCAAAGACACCCTGAAGGCTTACCTCAAGAAATGCAACACAGACGTCAACAACTGGGAGACTCTTGCTCAGAAAAGACCTAATTGGAGGAACCTCGTGATTGAAGGCACACATTTCTTCAAGGACACCCGATGGCAAGAGAAGGTTTGAAAAAGGAGCCTGAGAAAGGAAGAATGGTGATCTAGAGTCAGAGGACCAATCCCACTTCCCAGTAACCCCTGCCAAGTGTGCAGTCTAAAATGCAGCTCCAGGATCAAACTCGTTAGCCATGCAAGGACACACAGAACGATTACCACGAACACAGAGTTTCTTACGTGGACAATCAGGAGTGATCACTGAAGATAGCCTGAATAAATTCAATTTGTTTCTGAAATAAATATTTGTAGAGATTAATTAATTCAGTGAAAATAATAGATTTTTTCACAACATCTTAGCTTAAACAAACTCACTGGGCTGGACTAAGTCCCCATGTCGGCGTGAAAACGGTTGTCATTTAGGACAGGAAAACTGACGTCAAAAGGCCACCGATTGGCCGTTTTGCTGGGGGCTAGCAGGGAGGCAGCGTAGAGCTCGCAGCCTGCAGCTGCCGCGCTGTGCTCTATGACGGACTCAGCCCACGGACTTTGACCGCCAAAGTGGTGCCCCCCCCAACCCCCCTCCATCGGCCACTCGAGTTCCCCGGACCGCCCGCCCACATTGCTCCCAGCCCTGAAATAAGCCCCCCCCTGCCCGCTGATCGGCCCTGCCCCAGACTGTGGCGGCCCCCGGACTGAGTCCGCAGCCACCACGTGAGTTTCCCGGACGGCGTGAGCACACGTAACCCACGCCGTCGGGAATTCGTCCAGTCGGGGACGGAGCATCGCGGGGCAGGCCTCGGCCAATGGCCTGAGGCAGTGCATAATCGGTGCGGCGTACTCCTAGAGTACACATTTTTAAAATGATTGTATAGGATCGGTTAGGCATCCTCTGATAAGGCAGCACACCCTCAGTGCTGCACTGAAGTGCCTGTCTGCCCACGTGCTGGAATTCTGAGGTGGGAAGCATCAGATTATGACAGCCACATAGTAGTGATGGTTTGCCTCTGGGTATTCTTCTGTGGCAACTTAAACATTTTGGAGTAATCGGGCACATATTGCATGTCTGAGCCTGTTGACTCTGATTTTATTAGCCTTTTGTCAATCAATTTACAAATTCAATTGTGAAACTTTAAAAAAATAGGAAGAGGAGCAGCCCATTGAGTGACTTGAATCTGTTCCACCTGATGGACAATTAAATTGCTCGATAGCATTTTGTTCTTTCTCCTATGAAACCCACTTTTGAACGTCTTGGACTATTGTCGAAGTTTTCTACAAAAGTTAATTTTGGTACTGTTCACTAATTTCTTAAAAACTGTTGGCACAATGTTGCCAACAAACTGGCGCTGAGTTGACAACTTAATGAGAGGTATCAGTTCGAGAAATGGAAGAGATTCACAGGTATACTCAGGGGTGCACTTCTGGGGATAATGGGCTGAATTCTCCGTCGTCGGGATTCTCGGTTTTGCCGGGAGCCCGTGGGCTTCCCAAAGGTGTGGGGCTGCACCTTTGACCAGCTGGCGAAACGGAGAATCCCGACTTTGTGCAACAGCAGAAATCTGGGGCGAAATTCTCCGACCCCTAGCAGGGTTGGAGAATCGCTTGGGGCCGCCGAAAATCCTGCCCCCGCCGTGGCAGAAATTCTCCGCCACCCGGGAATTGGCGGTGGCGGGAATCGCGCCACGTCAAGCGGCGAGGTCCCTGCGGTGATTCTCCGGCCCGCGATGGGCCGAAGTCCCGCCGCAGGGAGGCCTCTCCTGCCGCCGAGGTTTGAACCACCTCTGTTGGCGGCGGGATCAGCCGGGTCCTGGGGGGGGGGCGAGGGGCGATCGGACACCGGGGGGGTGCCCCCACAGTGGCCAGGCCCGTGATCGGGGCCCCCTGATCCGCAGGCGGGCCAGTGCCGTGGGGGCACTCTTTCTCCTCCGCCGCCGCCACGGCCTCCGCCATGGCAGAAGCGGAAGAGAATCCCCCAGCGCGCATGCGCCGGTGGTGACGTCAGCGGCAGCTGACGCTGACATCACCACCGGCGCATGCGTGAACCGGCAAATTCCTTTTGGCCAGCCCCGGCGCTGAGCGGCGGGCCTGAAAGGCCGCTGGTGCCGGTTTTGGTGTCAGTCATCGTGGTGCCAACCGCTCCGGAGCGGGCCTAGCCCCCAAAGGTGTGGAGAATTCCGCACCTTTGGGGAGGCCCGACGCTGGAGCGGTTGGCGCCACTCCCCTACGCCGGGACCCTCCGTCTCGCCGGGTAGGAGAGAATGCCGCCCCTGGTGAGGCGGGATGGAGAATCCCCCCAATATTAAAATCTATCATTGGGATGGTAAAGAGGAAAGTTTCCCTTAAATGTGGTCATGTTCTTGCTACGCTGATCGTGACAAAAAATTGAAAAAGGTTTCCATTGTGTTTTGTACCCTGGAGATATGCAAAGGTGACTTATGCCAGGTTGTGTGTGTGTGTGTGTGTGTGTACAGTGGCCTTATTGCAATGGTTTTCAAAGTCAGCTTTCTATGCGTCCTTGCATTTCTGTTTCTTGGTAACCTCGTCCACAGTCTTGACTCACAGCAAGGCGACAGACGCACAGAATCAAAACGTTCACAGAATCCCAGAATTGTTACAACGCAGAACGAAGCCATTTGGCCCAATCGTGTCTGCACCAGCTCTCCAAACGAGCATTGTAACTTAGTGCCATTCCCCTGCCTTTTCCCTGTAGCCCTGCACAGAGATGAGCACAACGGTTTACAATTGTTTGCATTAACCAGCACTGACATCCTTTGCTTTGATGAGCATGAAAAATCAGTGAAGAAAAGTAGAACAATGGGCCAGATCTTGTTGGAAAGAGAATAGCATTGCCATTGATGATGTGAAAGTAAGACAAAATTTTCATGGTTTCGCGACATGTGAGTTTTCCAGTGCTTCATTGTCAATCTACCTGGCTCTACTTGTTTGATTCAAACAGCATCTCACCCCTGGTAGCCTCATTATTTTTAAGAATTTGTTGGATTTTCACACTAATTGCATGTTGAACTCACCACAGAAAGCTAAGTTTGGTAGTTAACAGTGTAAGTATCAATTTAAGGGCATGACAATTATTAAAGCAATGCCAATCAACCTCTAATTCCTCCAGGTGGTAAATGTTTGTGAGAGATTTTTTAAATTAAAGAAAAAATAATTTAGGGTTTCTTACTTTTCTTATTTCTCTCCCTCATTCATGACCCACTCTCCCCCCCCCCCCCCCCCCCCCCATTTATGCATCTTTCAGAATCTGATTTCATTCTAATTCACCGTTTTTCGCTGTTGCACTTCTTGTTCTTTCTCAAGCCTCAAATGGCTTTGATTCAGAAGATTGACATGAGGGTCGCACAACCTATGCATCTCCCTATTGTCCTCACCTCACCATTTTCAGATCGCACTTTCAGCAAGTTATAATGCAGTGAGATTTGGAGCTGAATGGCACAGGAAAGGACAATCTGTGGTGGCGGTGGTCTCCTTGTTATTTGAGAATGGCCAAGCTGGAACTGACTTTGTCTTCCACGGGTTCTCTCATGACAGAAAGTCCGATGTAAGTTTGGCATTGTGATGTCCACAGAACTGACTTTTTGTGTTGTTGCTACTGAACCTCCACGACTGCACACCCTCTGCCTTTCCTACGGGCATGTGGGATGGTGAGAATTTGGGATGATGATCCACAACGCGTGCTGAACCAAATTCTAGCGCTGGCTCCACAAGGGGTAATCAGCCATAGTCTTTTTCCAAGACCCAGAAGGAAAAACCAGTTCGGACCAGTATTCTTTATTTCCCCGCTTTACTGTTTTGTTTCCTTCTGGGAGGTGTTTGGCGATCCAGAGGTTTGTAAGACTCTCTTATGGAGAGCGTTCTTATATCATGTGTACTGACCACCTTGACGTTTGCCCTGAAACATTTCACCATAGCAGACCTACTTGGTGATTCTGTCATTAACCTTCTGGAAACATGGCCTGTCCAAGTAAGTTGGATTTCGCGGAGGCTGACCTCCGTGCTTCTATGTCCAGCACAATGAAGAAACTTGTCCTTTGTAATTTTGTCCTGCCATAAAATTTTGATGATGGAGCTCCGGTGTTGTTTGTGGAAGTCTTTGGGAGCTTTGTTGTGGCGTAAATAGCAAATCCAGCATTCTGCCCCAGACAGCATTGTATATGGACCATGGCCTGGTAGAATTTCATTTTAGTCTTCAGCTTAATGACATGCTGCTTCCAAACACAATAATGGAGCCGGCCACAGGCTAAAGTTGCTTTCTGTACGTGTGAGTGGACACCGTTACGACAGTAGCATCTTTAGAGAGCAGACTACCAGGGAATGAGACTTGTTCGAACTTTGACACTGGTGCCATCAGTATTTATGTCTGGAGCTCCATCGCATATGCCCAGTGCTGGCTGAACCATCTCCTCACGTTTGGAGATGCTGATTTGGAGATGCTGACTTGGAGCTGCTGCCTGAGGAGGGCCGATTTGGCGTGCTGATTTTCAGCACTCACACATTTGTTTGCTGCAGTCTGGATCTCTTCCCTGTTGTGTAAAGCCAGGGTACAGTCATCTGCGAACAGAGGCTCTCTGGAAACTGCTCTGTGCCTTTGATGGAGGCATGTGGTCTTCGGAGAGATTTAAGACCTTCCCTGAATTGAATCTAATATTGATGTCCAGATAGATGGTTCATGTGGCTTCTTTAAGCATTGCAACAAAGAAGAAAGAAATTGAAAGGTTGGGGAGCCAGAACACATCCTTTCGTTATTGCATTGGTTACTGAAAGGCAATGGGCATCTCATAAACACATCCAGATGTGACATCAAATATTCGGCTCAGGATTTTGATGCAATTATTCTCTAAACCAGGACGTTGGAACAAGCGCTATAGACCAGGTCAGCTTGCACCAGCAAAAGCTTTAGTTAAGTCTATAAACAGCATATACAGATCCTGATGTTGCTCTCTGAACTTTCCTTGCAGCTGTTTTGTCACAAATACCATATCGACTGTCTCACGGTTAGCACTAAAATCACACTGTGATTCCAGAAGGACAGGGCAGTCTAGCAAAGCTCCAAATAGAACCCTTATCAGCAGCTTTCCTGCAATTGAGAGTAGGTTTATTCCTCGGTAGTTGCCACATACATTTTGTGATCTTTTCCACTTGTAGATGGTGGCACTTTTGGCATTCCTGAGGCCCTGTGGAACCTTTCCTGATCCCAGGCACTCTTGATCACAGCTGTAAGTTGGTTAACAAGTCTCTACTATCGCACTTCCAATTCACTATTAGAGTGTTGTCTCGTCCAGGAGCTTTGCCTCGTTTGATCGATTTGATTGCCTTAATTAAACTTCCATAGAAAGAGTAAGAGACAACTGTTCAGTTTTATGCCCTGAGGTTGGGCGTCTCTGTTGAGGAGCTCAGCATTTTCTATTACATCTGTCTTTGAATTAAATGATTAGTTCATTTCCATTAGCTTTTAGGATCGAAGCATCGGTTGTTGTGGACAGGCCACATACAGTCGTCAACATATCTGAGCTCCAGTGCATTGTGTTCAGTGGGTATCTCAAAGATGTGCTGGGGAACCATTCCCCATCTACTCCACCCCACGTTCACAGATAAGGTTTGCATGGATATTGCCTGGAAATGCAAGCATGCCCTGAGCAATTTCCCCGCACTAGGAAGCATCCAAAAATGTGATTTAAACTTTGGATGGTTCTGATTGTGCTACATAAATTGCTGCAAGAGAAGGTTAGAAGAATTAAAGCCTTTTTGAACATTGGATAGCTGTTGCACAGAGCCACACCAACTCTGCATTGGACCTTCCTCCCCAAAGGGACTACACCCCCCAGATGGGAAATTAGCAATGCCGCCCCCATCCCACCCACCTAGCCTTCCTCTTACCCCCCTCCTTCTATGGGAAGACACAATCTCATCCCTTCCACTTCACCCCCCCCCCCCCCCCCCCCCCCCCCCCCCCCGCAACCAACTCTCACTACCCCCAGGCCTCCAGGTCTGAACCAATCCTCTCCAGGGCCCAACCTAACTCATGCAAACCCCAAAGCCCAAACAAACACGACACCACACCTCATTGTCCAGCCCCCCACACCCACCCATCAGTCCCAACCTAACTCCCAATCTACTTAGTTTGTATATTTAGCTAGTCAAAGACTTAAACCTTGCTGGATCTTTAAACTTACCTGGCCAATGGAAGAAATTTACATTAAAGGAGGGCATGGTTTCCTTGCCTTTGACTCCACAGGCCTTTGACACAAGGCCCTAAGGACATGCCTGAGTTGGAAGGTTGGACGACATAAGATCTCCTGGATTTTAAGATAAGTTCTTAGGAGAAGAATGAAATTCCAACTCCAATGACAGTTGGAGGGCTGCTGGATCCCAGGACCCAGCTGGGTCCCAGTATGATGCTGAGCCTGTGGTAAAGAGGTGCCAGAGCTGATAGAGATGATAGAAGGCAGACGGGACATTCAGAGGAAGATGTCAGCATCACTTGAGCAGATCCATAGCTGCTTGGAGGAGTCCCAAAGGCTACGATTGCAGGAGATGTCACCAGCAATGCGTGACACTGAGGCCAACAGCGCTAGGGTGGTGACCGCAGTGGACAGCCTGGTGCACGATGTCGGCAACCTTAGTGAAGGTATCCAAGGCATCACGCAGTCTGTGGTGATGATGGCTGTGGGTCTCGGCAGAACACCTGCCTCACTGGGGGATGTCAACCAGTAACAGGCTGACCTTAATGAGGTTCTGCGGAACTTGTCCTGGTCTCAGATGGGCATGGCCGAGGAGCTGCAGAGCATGGCCCATCACTGAGGAGCATCGCCGAGGGCGTCGACACAAGGATGCAAACTATGGGGAACCACCAGGGCTGGCAGAGCCAGATAGTGCAGGACAGCCAGGGCTCAAGCTAGCTGCCCCTCCTTCCCAAGGTGAACCCCAGGGCCCTATGGACTCCAAAAGAGAGGAGGGAGCACTGGATGCCAACCCAGACCCGTCCCATGGAGTGTTGTTGTGGCCACCCCTCTGATGAGGCCGCATCTCAAAGTCAACACATGGGACCGGGCAGCACGGCTGTGCATGTACCGTCGACAAGTGTGCCGGGGGCGCTCTGGCCTCACAGCCCCCAGAGGCATTGAAGGCCACGGGACGAGGTAAACAGCTGGCTACCTTCACCTTAGATGGGCATCTTGGTGAGACACCTGGACGTGGCAGTAGAGCTAGGAGGGCAAAGCACATTGAGGCTCACTGAGTTCACCGGGGTAGGGAGTGTGGAGGGGGGTGGGGAGGTGGAGGGGCAGCACCATTGGAAAGCCATTATGACGTCTCTGCCATTTGCTTCTGCAATACGGGCTGACCCTCGATCCCTCGGCCCATCTCTCCAGGCATACCCCCCTTCCCATGGCATCCAGCCACCGTCTGGCTGTGGACATGTCCCGGAAGCTGTGTCCTATCCCCTGGGTGTTCGGATGTTGGCTGCTGTTTGTGTGATGTTGCCTCCCGCAATGTCCAGGCATCGAGGTGTAATTGGGCAATGGCTCCCACATGCCACATTGCCCGCCTACCTATGGGAATCCACTTGGGATGTGTGAAGTGCTCACTTAACCATGATTGCCAATTCCCGATTAGTAATAGCCTTCAGCCGCATGTCCGAGGCGTCGGCAGTCGGTAGGGGTTATGGGTGATCTTTGGGCTAGATGGGCAGGGTTAAGGGTTGTCCCTGGAATGGGTAGACATGATTCAAGGTTGGGATGGTGGTACCACAAGCAGTTGCCCCCTGGTTACCCCCAACGCCTCCACTCCCACCCTCCTATGGCAGCACAACCCTGCAGACAGTCCCGCAACCCAGCCGTGGGTCCCCCACCCCCCTGCCGAGCACTGGGGTGGCATGCCCAGCACCCCGGGCTCTTTGCCTGTGAGCAAAGATGGCTTCTCACTCCCTTGGCTCCCCACAGAAGCATTTACGCCAGGTTTGCGTTTTTAAAAAGGATTACTAATCGGCGCCTACATGGCCACTTGCTGGGACCCCGATGAATGGAAGGAGGCCGTTGGATAGGGGGGGTTCCTGTTAATTGTATGGAAATATGGCTTAAGAGGTGATAACTGGTTTCTAGCCACGCTATGGCGATATCCCTATTCCCGCCTTCGGGAGAGGGCCGGTTGCATCTTGTTTGGTGCCTGGGGCGGGTCTCATTTTGGCCTCTCCCGCTGTTCACCGACTTCGTTTCGCTTGAGAGAGAGTGTAATGAGGCTGGAGAATCGTGCCCGACATTTTAGGAACAAAGATTCCCTTAATACAAGTAAATGGTCACTCTTTTGAAAAGCAGAGAAGGATTGAAGTTTTCATCCAAATTTCTGTGCATACACAATTTGTCCATTCCCCAATGAGGCTAAGAATCTATGGCATTGGAATGTTTTTAAATTTCTTTGAATATAAGAAACACAGTGAAAAAAATAAAGAAGAATATGCAGGTTCTATCTAATTTCAATAATCCTGATAACGTAGATTTCAGCAAAAGGAATATTAAAAGTTGTATTGAAAGACATTAACATCAATTTGCGATGTGAAGCATGTCCGGTTTGCCTGTTTGAATTTGAGAACGGAATTGGTTTAAAACTGGTACGAGTACATAAGAACATAAGAACTAGGAGCAGGAGTAGGCCATCTGGCTGATCTTTTGTGGACTCAGCTCCACTCCGGCCTGAACACCATAACCCTTAATCCCTTTATTCTTCAAAAAACTATCTATCTTTACCTTAAAAACATTTATTGAAGAAGCCTCAACTGCTTCACTGGGCAAGGAATTCCATAGATTCACAACCCTTTGGGTGAAGAAGTTCCTCCTAAACTCAATCTTAAATCTACTTCCCCTTATTTTGAGGCTATGCCCCCTAGTTCTGCTTTCTCCCTCAGATGCCTTGTGAACCATAATTAATTCATGTGAAAATGATCAATGACAGGAAGGGAGCATTACACATAATCTTTACAAGAGAAAAACAGATGCTATGGGAATGCAGCCTCTGGTTAGGCCAACAAAAAAATCTGACCATCCTTTTAAAGTTCAAAAGCGCTTTTTAGGAATGAGGTGAAATTAAGAAGCAAATAACAGAAGTTATAGCATTTGTTACTGGAAGACATTGCAAACATTTTTCACCAACAATTGAATAATTTTGAATCACGCCAGCCTGCATCTCATTTCCCGATTCCCGCGGGATTTGGCGCCCACGTTGCCGTTCATGCTGATGGCAGGCGTGTGTGCAAAATCGCCCGCCATTTTCCATCATCTTTCATGTTGCGATATACTTTGTCACCTCAAGTGTATCATATGTCCAATTCATTAATAAACTTTAAATAAGTTAGTTTTGATATCATCTCGCACCTTCTCCCCCCCCCCCCCCCCCCCCCCCCCGACCCTTACAGGATATTTTAACTTAGCTGATGCTTATCAAAGCGGGTGCCTGAAAGAAGGTAACAGCTCCATAAAGGGGTGCAGGTAAAAAAACAACTTCAGATGCTTGACTGTTGACTGTGAGGCCGTGAGAAGATTTGCATGTGTGAGCTGTTTCAGCTTGAGAAGATGGGAGATACTTACATCATTCACACCATGCAAGCTGCGATCTCTATGTTTGCAATGTCCCAAGACATCTTGAAGATGTGAACATGGAGCCATTTCATTCACCTTCTGTGCCATTTGATGGCTGGTGATTGACTGCAGAATGGTGTCATGTTGTGTCGCAAAGTTTAAGGAAATGGTAGGATTCTGGGAAAGTTTGTCATCTAACTTTGGTCATGCCTGGAAGATGATTTACGATGTTTTAATTGGATCTTTATGCTTCGTTGAACGCGGATCATACAGTTCCAGCAAGATTTGACCAATTGTGTTACTTTTGGAAGTGCTCTGAATAATCAGTGCTGCTATTCATGTATTTTTTTTACTTAAATAAGGGCCAGTTAGGGCGGCATGTGGCGCAGCGGTTAGCACTGGGACTGCGATGCTGAGGACCTGGGTTCAAATCCCAGCCCCGGGTCTCTGTCTGTGTTGAGTTTGCACATTCTCCCCATGTCTGCGTGGGTTTCACCCCCACAACCCAATGATGTGCTGGTTAGGTGGATTGGTCACGCTAAATTGCACCTTATATGGAAAAGAAAAGTAATTGGCTACTCTAAATTTATAATAAATAACTAAATAAATAAATAAGGGCCGGTTTAGTTCCGTTGGCTGGACAGCTGACTCATGATGCAGAGGGAGGCGAACAGCATGGGTTCAATTCTCGTACCGGCTGAGGTTATTCATTCTTCTCAACCTTGCCCCTCGCCTGAGGTTTGATGATCCTCAGGCTAAATCACCATCAGTCAGCTCTCCCCCTTTAAAGGGGAAAGCAGTCTATGGTCATCTGGGACTATGTTGTAGAAAAATCAAGGCCTGTACTTCATCCAAATTAATCTGAATGTATTTTGTATCTCATAAATAACATTTTGGGAATAAATATCAGGAAATGATTGGAAGGCATCCGAATAGTGCTGACACTCATGGTGTAAATAGTTTTAAATATTGTAAAATGGTACTCCTGATTTTAACCTGGATTGAGAAGCAGAGTAGGTGGCGCAGTGCAAGTGGTAAGCCTCTTGATGTTGCCAGCATGAGATGCAGGCGATTTTAAACTGGCGGGATACATTCTAACACATATCTCGGAATGCCCACTATAATCACACTGCTGAAAGTTGGACAGTGTTTCCAGTCTCAGCAGGAATAGGCAAGATCACTCTTGTATTCAAACGTGACATGTTGCCAGGTAGATCCAGTACTGGAAATATGTTTGAACTGCTGGACAAGTGGAAAACAAAAAAAAAAAACTTTGCCCTTTCTAAATTTTGCTCCTGTGAATTTGAAGCAGAATTTATACTGAAAAAGAATGAAACACACATTTGTTTTAATGGAACCCTGGGCATTGGAATTCTCCTGCCTCCACATGAATAATACAGATCAGGAAACCATCAATATTTGATGCGAGTAAGATTGAAAATTGGCGACTACTATCATAGCCACCATGGAAATACTGAAGAACAGTGATGTCTTGTGAATTAATCAGTTGAAAAATTTGAACTTCACTATTTATAATTTGATGGCTAAGGCTCAGCTTTCATTTCTAATGCAGGCGTGATTATTTTACTGTGTAATTTCTGTTTAACATTCACAGTTACAGTGTGTGGAAAGTGCTTTTTTTAATGCTACATGTTGAGCAGTAAGGACCTGTTATAACATGTTTCGAGGATTGGCTTCACCTGCTTGCAGATCACGTTTGGACATAAAGGATCATCTTTGTCCCGACCATGTGTTTAAATGTTGTCTGCCTTTCAACGGTTCGAGAATGTCATCTGCCATTAAAAAGCGCTCGATCTGACTGGTTTGGAGGGCGAGGGGAGGAAATTCTCAAAATGTCACATTGCTGGCTAAATGTTAATGGGAAATTGCAAAAAAGGAAGGATCTTCGAGGTGGAAGGTGGTAAGACCAATAGGTTCCCTTCTTGATTTTCAGGAGGATTGGCACACAGTTTTCATGAACTATGGGCAGAAATTAATCCAATTATTAGAGGAGATCGGATTTAAATTTACCGCATCATTTTTTTCATGGTTCAAACCATTTATCCACAATTGTAACTTATCGCTCTTTCTAGCCGACTGGAAGGTGCCTTTTGGTCAACTGCCCATTTTGCCATCTGCCTAATTGAAATCGGGAAAATTAAGAAGGTGTGAGACAAGAGACTGGTTCTCCCTCTGGTATAAATAGCTAAAACCCCTGTGTAACTTTTTTATATGTACACCACCTCTTGGTCACCATATTGAGTTGGACAGCCCTCTCTGGTGTGCTTATTTGCAGGTCCTTTCCCAAACGTCGCCCTAGCTGGCAAATTCCCCACCCGTGCACAAACATGTAGTTCTGTTACTTATCAGTTGTTGCCCAGAGGCAGCACCCTCACCTCTGACTCACACTGCTGCCTAGCTCCAGGCTGAAAAGACAACTGTTCACTGCTTCCCTTCCTTAGCCAATTTTACATCCCATGGGGTTTCATTCTACTGACAAATCTATTATGTGAACTTTTAAAGCTGGTGCCGCAATCCATCCACACTGCTCCCCTTCACAGACCATTTTTCTTTCGCCTGTAATTCATCATCCTTTGTGTAACTTATTTAAGCCTACACTGCTTTTCGCCTGCCTCATTTAAGTTTGAGGCTGTGCCCTTTGTAGAATATACGACGATGTTAAACATCTTAACATTTATCAGCTTGGCCCTGCTGTGCAAACATTTCCAGCTGCTGTAGACTCTCCTCGTGGATAATCCAGGCAAAGTCGTCAAGAGGAGCGTGTGGACACCATCACTTCCAAGTTAATGTCACATGCCACTCCATTCCAGATATAAATCATGTTCCTTTGTCATTGCTACGTCAAAACCCCAGAGAGTCTTAACCAACAGCATTGCAGGAGTGCCTTCGTCAAACTAACTGCAATATCTCAGGAAGAATGCTCCCCAACAGTGCAATAAGGGCACTGAGACATGGACAAGACATGCTGGCCATACCCATGTCAGAGATCATAGAATTTACAGTGCTATAGGAGGCCATTTGGCCCATCAAGTCTGCATCGGCCCTTGGTAAGAGTACCCCACTTAAGCCTATCCCCGTAACCCCACCTAACCTTTTTGGGCAATTTGTCATGGCTAATCCACCTAACCTGCACATCTTTGAACTGTTGGAGGAAACCGAAGCACCCGGAGGAAACCCACGGAGACACGGGGAGAACGTGCAGGCTCCACATAGACAGTCACCCAAGCAGTAATCGAACCTGGAACCCTGGAGTGGTGAAGCAACTGTGCTCACCACTATGCTACTGTGCTGCCCACAGATATTGGGGTTGGGGGGGGGGGGGGGGGGTTAAACAGTCCAATAGGCCTTCAATGTTTAGCATCTTCTTAAAAATTATTTTGATCAGAACTGTATACAGTATCCCAGCTATAATTGGTCCAGTTCACTACACATGCCATGTGCTTCCTGAGATGTCTCCTTGACATTCCAGTTGTACAACATGAAATTCGATTTCCTTTCTTGCTGTTGCTGTATGCCCTGGGAAATCTGAAACCCTTCACTTTTAGATCAGACCCGAGAATTATGAGAATAATGGAATACACTTAAAATTCAGTTAGATATCAACATTTAATAGATCAGTTCATCCATCAAGATCAAGCAAACAATGCTTCCATGCTATTACAGACTCAAAATTTGCAATTAATTGTTCAAAATCTGAAGCAAGAGAAAGCACTTACAATCACCCGTGAGTGGTTAACATCACAGTGATTAATATCCTTTCCCACTTTCGCAAAAAATTGCAATTATCCATCTGAAATAACATTTGTCATCCATCAGCCCAAGATCACCAATTTTTCTCAGCTGATTTGTTCAGTCTGCTCTTTCTTTGCAGTCCCTCCCAGTTTGGTGATGCTGGCAGTCTTTTTGTTTGAGATCTAGGAATTAAGTCATGCGCTACAAATGCATTCATGCAACACGGCAAATTGATCTGTCATCCTCATTAGGATAATACAATCAGGGAAAGGTGAGATGGTTTGGAGAAGGAAATTGGGAGGGAGCGGAGATTAGCAGCGATCTGTGGCTTCAATGTGCACTACTCCTGGCTCCACAGCCAGGCAAATAGAAAACATTAAATTAACTTTTTGCTTTGCAGCCTTTAGCAGTGCTAAACCTTTAATCTCCTGAGCACCGAAGAAACTGATTGTAACTTGCCACGGCGAGTCGCAAACCAGTCACAAAATGGGCCCCGAAACAGAAAATAGGCCTATAGTAGATTTACACATTCACTGGGCTTCACGTCAGTTTTAGGTGTCCACCATGGGTGCCTTCTGGTGAAAGCCAACCATTTTTACTATTTCTCCAGGATTTCCACAAATAAAGTAAATAGATTCTTGTGTTGTATAATTAGAAAACAAGAGCTCGATCTCTGCAGGAAGCAGCTCCATACGTGCAGAGTTCTAGTTGAACCACAGCTCTTGGAGTTACAATCATGACCTTTCCTGTGCAAATTCATGGCCAATGTGCTTACAGATTTGAATATCCTTGAAATAAAATTACTGAGATGCCATTATCCTTCAGGTAATTCTGCACAATTTATAACACAGACTCCAAAATGTTTGCAACAAAACTTTCCTGTATTGCGATCTGCTCACACCGGTAGTCCGACATTGCAATATTATTCCCTTGAATTCAGCAATCAGGCTATCTTATTTTATTAATTTTGTTAGGACCAGTCACTCCTGTAAGGGATTACAAGTTGCTTATGATCGACAGTGCAACTTGCCCGAATAACACTGGCGTCATTAAAGATAGTTTTTGGTCCATACACCAGTTACTGGGATGTATTACTTGCTGACTTAGAACATAGAACATAGAACAGTACAGCACAGAACAGGCCCTTCGGCCCTCGATGTTGTGCCGAGCCATGATCACCCTACTCAAACCCATGTATCCACCCTATACCCGTAACCCCCCACCCCTTAACCTTACTTTTTAGGACACTACGGGCAATTTAGCATGGCCAATCCACCTAACCCACACATCTTTGGACTGTGGGAGGAAACCGGAGCACCCGGAGGAAACCCACGCACACACGGGGAGGACGTGCAGACTCCGCACAGACAGTGACCCAGCCGGGAATCGAACCTGGGACCCTGGAGCTGTGAAGCATTTATGCTAACCACCATGCTACCGTGCTGCCCGACTTCTCCTCACTCTCTGGGTTTTGCATTGGGTAAACTCTAAGTAAACCGAGGTGGAGGCTTGAACCAATAAGGAATTCTACTTAAATAGTGGGCGTGATCTTATGGGAGGAGCACTCAGTACGGGAGCGAGCGCAATTTGCTGGGATTTTCCCGACATCCGACCTAACGTCAAATAGGGCCAGTAGCGATCCCTCGCAGGCTTCAAGGTGGAAATAGTTGTCCCGCCAACTGATTAACCTGGACTGCACCTGGCAGCTCCCCACTAATGAGGGGGGTAGCAGCTGTTAAACCGCTGCCTCCGAGCAAACCCAGACAGCACGCAGCCATGCCACCAAGCTGACCCGCTCCATGATTGAGAGATGTTGACCTGGACAGACTGCACAGATTGTGTCACAACGGGACACCCTGGAGGTTAGCCACAGGGTTAGCCAGTGCTAACCCTGGGAAGCAGTGGCAGTGGTCGTCATCTCAGGGAGTGTAACCAGGAGGAAAGCCATCCAGTGTTGCATGGGTGAGTTGGCATCAGCCCCCTGGCACTGGTCCCAACTGTCACCCCCAGTCCTCCCTCACCCTCCCCGAGCAATGGGGCAGCAGCTCCATAGCCCCCGGGCTGATTGCCCGATTTCGAAGATGGCTACTCACCATCTCCGATTCCCACAGCAGTCATTGTGTGAGCTTCACGTTATTAAATTGGTTTGCTAAAGGGCGCCCACATGACCACTCGCTGCGGATCCAGTTAGATTATGGGAGGCTGTTAGATGGAGGGCCTGTCCCATTAACGATATGACAAAACATAAAGTGACACACCAAATTCAGCTCTAAACATAGAATTTAAATGAAACGCCACTTATTGTAAACTTGGGCCAGTTTAATACTTTTCCTGTGAGCCTGACTTAGGGCGAAATTCTCCGACCCCCACGACGGGTGGGAGAATAGCGGGAGGGCCTTCCCGACATTTTTGCCGCCCTCCCGCTATTCTCCCCCCCCCGCCCCCCCCCCCCCCCCCCTGCCGAAGTCTCGACCCGAATCGCTGCCGCCGTTTTTTTACGGCCGGCAGCGATTCTCAGCTGTTAGATGGGCCGAAGTCCCAGCCCTTTACGCCGTTTTTACGAACGGCAAACACACCTGGTCTTGCCGTTCGTGAAAACGGCGTCACAAACTCGCTATTAATAACCATGGCACCGATTGGCACGGCAGTACCACGGCCGTGCCAAGGGTGCCATGGGCCCGCGATCGGTGGGCACCGATCGCGGGCAGCGGGCCCGATGCCCGCGCACTACTTGTCCTTCCGCCGCCCCGCAGTATCCATTCGCGGGGCGGCTGAGGGGCAACCCGGCCCGCGCATGCGCGGGTTTCGCGCAAAAACGTCACCCGCACATGCGCGGGTTGGAGTCTTCCAAACTGCGCATGCGCGGCTGACGTCATATGACGCGTCAGCCGGCGCTAACTCCGGCAAGCGGGCTTAACGATTTTCGTTAAGCCCGTCTTGCTGGAGCCTACGGCGTCGGGCTGCTAGCCCCGACCGGGGACCAGAATCGGTCCCCGGTCGGGAAGGGGCGCGCTGCTGTAAAACCCGCCCGGGTTTTACGCCAGCTTTACGATTTCTCCCGTTTTGGGAGAATCTCGCCCTTAGACTTTCAAATGCTCACTACAATCTTTGTTGTGAGTTGCCAATATAACGCAATGGAATGAAGACTCTGCACGTCAAGCTGTCAACCACAGTGGGTCCCATCCAAGCAACAATAATATTCATGTAGCGCCGATAAAGTCTGTTGGAATCTTCTGCTCGTACCAGTTGTAGGAATCATGGTGGACAGGTACAGTTCATCTGGCGTGAGTAAAAAAAATCAGTTTCCCCGATGGTGGGAAAATAGTTTGCAATTCTGTTCTCCAAAATTTCAAGGCTGCTGAAAGGCAGCTCGAGTTTCCCATTGAGCAATGTCAGGAACTCAATTGCATTCATGAGCATCTCATGATCACTCATGAAAAGACCAACTTTCTGGAATTGCGTTCCTCCTCCAAACCCTGCCAGGATAATTCGAACATTCTGTTTCACGGTGTGTGTAAGGGGTGTGCACCTGGCGAGCTTCACTTCACCCACAGCTTTGAGGTCAGTAGAAGCTGCTTTTGTTCTCCTTTGTAAGCCATCTCTGCTACATATCGGGTGACTTGCAGTCTAAGTTGCACCAAGCTGGGAACGGGATGCACAGCCAACAGAGAGGGGTGAGACAGAGGCAAGGTGCAGCCGGTGAGGTGGGGGGGGGGGGGGGGGGGGGTAAGGGGTGAGCAGGGAAGGACAGGAGGGAAAAGATAGCGGGAGGCAGTGGCACATTGGTATTGTCACTGGACTAGTAATGTAGAGACCCAGGGTAACGCTCTGGAGACCCAGGTTCAAAACCCACCATGGCAGAAGGTGAAATTTGAGTTCAATAACAATCTAGGATAAAAAGCCTAATTATATTATTATAGAATTCACAGTGCAGAAGGAGGCCATTTGGCCCATCAAGTCTGCACCGGCTCTTGGAAAGAGCACCCTACCCAAGGTCAACACCTCCACCCTATCCCCATAACCCAGTAACCCCACCCAACACGAAGGGCAATTTTGGACACGAAGGGCAATTTATTATGGCCAATCCAGCTCTATACATTTATGGCCAAACAGCTCTATACATTTATCCAACTATATATATTTAGGAGTATATGCATATCACTAATAACAACCACATCCCGTCAATGAATTTTTAAAAAGACATGAAGATGGCAAGACTTGTGGGGTGGGGAGTGGACAGGAAGGTCCAGCGTGGGGGAGGTTGGCTAGTTGAGGGGGAGGTCCAGTGTCAGGTGGTGAGAGGAAAACAAAAAAAAGGAGGGGAAAGGAGAAGGCCCAAAGGGGAACAATGAAAGACTGCACTGGGGGCATGTTTATGTAACTGTTCCGGGAACATGCCATGTTCGAGTGCTTTGGGTGGGACACATGTCTTGGTCCTGGTCTTGGTTGGGGAATGTCCCGTGTCAACCAATGGCTAGAATTATGTGCAGGGTGTGGCCTGTCATCTACAGCATTCGGTGCTGGTGTTTGTATGCAAGATGCTGGGATGCAAAGGACACAATCACATTCAAGGGAGGCATTTGAATCTGGTATGGTGGTAATTCCAATGTCTTGGGGTTTGTTGGATGGTTTCATTTTGTGGGGGGGGGGGGGGGGGGGGGCAGGAGATGAGTCTCTCTAAAAGTAAGGGTGCCGGGGAGGGGGTCAGATTAATGAAGAAATGAGTAAATTAACATTGAAAGAAGCAGAGTGGTGAACAGGAATAGTTGCAACAAAGTGTCTCATAGACTTGAATCGTTAATTATTTTTCCTCTCTCTCTCTACAGATGCCGCCAAATCTGCTGAGTTTTTCCAGAATTTTCTGTTTTTGTTTTGTACAAATGATAGTGGGGTGAAAGGTAACAGGGGAGGATATAATGAGGAGGTGGTGACTGTGGAGGAAAAGGAGGATGATGGGAGGAAGTTGATGGGTGACGGAGGGGCATTGGAAGGACTCACAGATGTCAGAAAAAACAATCTTTGTCTTTTTTTCAGTAATTACATAGTTGGAAAAGCAAGGGAAGGTGTTTTGAGGTGTATGGGAGGATTTTGGTACTCCTCCTTTGGGTGGAGTGAAGGGCTACCTGATTAATTATTTTCCCAGGCCATGGAGAACCAGATTCAGCTGAATGTTGATGTCGAGGTTCAAACACTCATTGAAGGAACGTTGCTCCACAACTAATGGGGCACATTCCCGAAAGAGTCCTTTAGATTTTAGAGCTAGGTTTGAGTAGGTGTGATTGGCCAACTGTTCTTGACAGAGGCACAAAAAAAAGGGTTGGAGGTTAAATCATTCAAGGAGCATAGCTGCTAGATGCACATTACAAGCCTTATTAATCCCAGTTAAATGGTCATAGCTGATAAAGCACAATGCTTAAAACCTTCAAGTTATGACAAGGCTATGTCCTCCATATAAAATGGCTACGCCTACGGAACAAAGTTGACAATTGACTGAAAATGTGTTTTCCCATGTGGGTGTAATCATCCTGATCAAATCTACATGTGCACTCATGTCTAAAGGGAAGAATCAGTTACCTGTGGTCTTTCTGGGACATTGCTTATATGTGGAAATGAGAAAAGACAGTGCTGCCGGTAACTTTGCTTATCCAAACATAGAAATATAGAAAACAGGTGCAGGAGTAGGCCTTCGAGCCTGCACCATCATTTAATATGATCATGGCTGATCATGAAAATTCAATATCCCTCTCCCGCTTTCTCTCCATACCCCTTGATCCCTTTAGCCACAAAGACTACGTCTAGCTTGCTCTTGAATATATCCAACAAACTGGCCCCAACAGCTTTCTGTGGCGGAGTTCACAACTCTGAAAGAAGAAATTCTTCCTCATCTCAGTTCTGAAGGCTTACCCTTTATTCTTAGGCTGTGACACCTCGTTCTGAACATTCCCAGCATCTGGAACATTATTCCTGCATTTAGCCTGTCCAATTTATATGTTTCTATGAGTTCCCCTCTCATTCTTCTAAACTTCAGTGCGTGCAAGCCCAGTCGATCCAGTCTTTCTTCATGTGACAGTTCTGCCATCCTGGGAATTAGTCTGGTGAACCTTCGCGGGACACCCTCAATGGCAAGAACGTCCTTCCTCAAACTAGGAAATCAAAACAGCACACAATACTCAAGGTGTGGCCTCACCATGGTTCTGTATAACTGCAGCAAGACATACCTACTCCTATACTCAAATCCTCTTGCTCTGACAGCTAGCATGCCTTAGCTTTCCTCATTGCCTGCTGTACCTGCATGCCAACCTTCAGTGACTGTTCCACCATGCCACCCAGGTCTTGTTGCAATTCTCCTTTTCCTAAACTGCCACCATTCAGATAATAATCTACCTTCCTGTTTTTGCCACCAAAGTGGATGACCTCACATTTATGCACATTATATTGCATTTGCCAAGTACCTGTATTTGCCTACTCAGCCAACCTGTCCACGTCACCCTGCAGCCTCTTTGCATCCTCCTGATTTGATTTGATTTATTGTCACATGTACCAAAGTACAGTGATGGGTATTTTTCTGCGGCCAAGGAAATGTACACAGTACGTACATAGTAGACAAAAAATAATAATCGACAGAGTACATTGGCAAATGGTACATCGACAAACAGTGATTGGTTACAGTGTGGAACAAGGGGCCAAACAAAGCAAATACATGAGCAAGAGCAGCATAGGACGACGTAAGTAGTGTTCTTACAGGGAACAGATCAGTCCGAGGGAGAGTCATTAAGGAGTCTAGTAGCTGTGGGGAAGAAGCTGTTCCTATGTCTGGATGTGCGGGTCTTCAGACTTCTGTATCTTCTGCCTAATGGAAGGGTGTGGAAGAAGGCAATGCCTGGGTGGGAGGACTCTCTGACAATGCTGTCTGCCTTCCTGAGGCAGCGGGAGGTGTAGACAGAATCCATGTGCGGGTGGCAAGCTTGTGTGATGCGTTGGGCTGAGTTCACCACACTCTGCAGTTTCTTGCGATCTTGGGCCGAGCAGTTGCCATACAAAGCTGTGATGCAGCCGGATAGGATGCTCTCTCTGGCACATCTGTCGAAGTTTGAGAGCCGATGCAGACATGCCGAATTTCTTTAGCTTTTGTACGAAATAGAGACGTTATTGGGCTTTCTTGACTGTTTCATCAACGTGAATGGCCAGGACAGACTGTTGGTGATGGTGACCTCCATGAACTTAAAGGTTTCGACCATCTCTACTTCAGAGCCATTGATGCAGACGGGTGTGTGTGTCGTGCTGCATTTCCTGACGTTGATGATCAGTTCCTTGGCCTTTCCGACATTTAGAGAGAGGTTGTTTTCAGTCCACCATGTAACCAAGTGATTCATCTACCTTCTGTAGTCTGATTCGTCGTTGTTTGAGATACCACCCACCACAGTCACATCATCTGCAAACTTATAGATTGAGTTGGAGATAAATCTTGTGTATAGGGAGTAAAGTAGAGGACTGAGCACACATCCTTGCAGGCCCCGATGTTGAGGACTATTGTGGAGGAAGTGCTGTTGCCTATCCTGAATGATTGCGGTCTGTTGGTGAGGAAGTCGAGGATCCAACTGCACAGGGATGGGTCAAGTCGAAGATTGCAGAGTTTGGTTATTAGTCTTGTCGGGTTAATGGTGTTGCAGGCGGAGCTGTAGTCTATGAACAGCAGTCTTACATAGGTGTCCTTTTTGTCGAGAGGTTTGAGTGTTGATTGTAGAGCCAGGGAGATAGCATCTGCTGTGGACCGGTTGCAGTGATAGGCAAACTGCAATGGATCAAGACCGTCTGGGAGGCTGGCAGTGATCCATTTCATGAGTAGCCGCTCAAAGCATTTGATGATAACAGGCGTCAGGGCCACCGGTCAGTAGTTGTTGAAGCAGGCTACCTTGTTCTTCTTTGGTACTGGTATTCTTGAAGGAGGTTTGGACCTCAGAGCGGAGGAGTGAGGTGTTGAAGATGTCTGTGAATAAACTCTCTGGCTGGTCTGCGCAGGCTCTGAGTGCTCGCCCAGGAACTCCATCGGGGTCTGTCGCTTTCAGCTTTCCTCAAAGCACACACTGCCACTCAGCATAGGTCCGTCTGCAGATTTGGAGATATTGCATGCAATTCCTTGGTCCAAATCATCAACGTATATTGTGAACAGCTGGGGTCCCAGCACTGAACCCTGTGGTACCCCACTATTCACTGTCCACGCCTCTGAAAAGGACCTGTTTATTTCCACTTCCTGCTTCCTGTCCGCCAACCAGTTCTCTATCCATGTCAATGCATTACCCCCAATACCATGAGCTTTAATTTTACTCACTAATCTCTTGTGTGGGACCTTGTCAAAAGCCTTTTGCAAGTTCAGATACACAACATCCACTGGTTTTCCCTTGTCCACTCTCCTGGTCACATCCTCAAAAAATTCCAGAAGATTTGTCAAGACTGATTTCCCTTTGGTAAATCTGTGCTGACTTGGAGCGATCCTGTCCCCGCTTTCCAAATGCTCAATTATTTCATCCTTACCGATGTCAGGCTAACCGGTCTACCATCCCCCGTTATTTCTCTCCCTCCTTTTTAAAAAAAAAGGTGATGTCACATTAGCTACCTTCCAATCCATTGGAACTCCTCCAGAGTCTATAGAATGCTGAAAAATTATCACCAATGCATCCACTATTTCTAAAACCACTTTCTTAAGTACTCTGGAATGCAGAGAATCAGACCCTGGGGACTTATCGGGTTTAAATCCAACAATTTAATGACTAATAAGGATTTCCTTTGGTTCCTCCTTCATGCTGGACCCTCTGTCCCCCAGTATTTCCAGAAGGTTATTTATGTCCTCCTTAGTGAAGACAGATTCAAAGTGTTTGTTCAACTAGTCTGCCATCTCTTTGTGACCCATTATGAGTTTACCTGATTTTCCCTGCAAGGGACCTACATAGACATAGACATAGAACAGTACAGCACAGAACAGGCCCTTCGGCCCTCAATGTTGTGCCGAGCCATGGTCACCCTACTCAAACCCACGTATCCACCCTATACCCGTAACCCAACAATTCCCCCCCCTTAACCTTACTTTTATTAGGACACTACGGGCAATTTAGCATGGCCAATCCACCTAACCCGCACATCTTTGGACTGTGGGGGGAAACCGGAGCACCCGGAGGAACCCCACGCACACAGGGGGAGGACGTGCAGACTCCACACAGACAGTGACCCAGCCGGGAATCGAACCTGGGACCCTGGAGCTGTGAAGCATTTATGCTAACCACCATGCTACCCTGCTGCCCATTTGTCTTCAACATGTCTTTTTCTCTTCACATATCTACAGAAGCTTTTGCAGTCAGCTTTTATGTTTTCTGCAAGCTTACTCTCATATTCTATTTTTCCCTTCCGAATTATACCCTGAATTTTTAATTTCTCCCAGTCCTGATTTTCATACATTTATAGACCTCCTTTCTGGTTTCAACACTATGCTTGGCTTCCCTTGTTAGCCATGGTTGAGCCACCTTCCCCGTCTGACTCTTGCGCAAAGACAGGGATGTATAATTGTTGACGTTTATCCATATGTTCCTTAAATGCCTGCCATTGCCTATCCACAATAAGAGGTGTTACAACACTAGGTTAAAGTCCAACAGGATTGTTTGGAATGACGAGCTTTCAGAGCGCAGCTCCTTCATCAGTCCAACATCACCCGTATCTCCACATCATTGCCTATCCACCATCAACCCTTATGTACCCTTAAATATCTTTTGCCAGCTGATGCACCTCTCAAACCAGTAAAGTTAGCTTTCTTTAAGTTCAGGACCCTAGTCCCAGACTTAACTGTGTCACACTTCATCTTAATAAAGAATATTATGGTCACTCTTCCCTCATGGATCTCACACCGCAACATTGCTAATTAATCTTCTCTCATTGCACAATACCCAGTCTAGGATAGCTTGCTCTCTAGTTGGTTCCTCGACATATTGATCATGAAAACCATTCCCGATATATTCTAGGAAATCTTCCTCCATCGCATTGCTGCTAGTTTGATAAGGCCAATCAATATGCAGATTGAAGTCACCCATAATAACTGCTGTACCCTTACTACACACATCTCTAATGTCCTGTTTAATGCATCCCCAAACTCACAATTACTGTTTGGTGGGCTGTGTGCAACTCTCATGAACGTTTTTTGCCCTTTTGTGTTCTACAGCTCCACCCGTACAGATTCACATCATCCAGGCTAATGTCCTTCTTCGCTATTGCTTTAGCATCCTCTGTAACCAGCAAAGTTACCCCACCTCCATTTCTTTTCCTTCTATCTTTCCTGAATATTGAATACTCCTGGATATTCATTTCCAATCCTGGGTCACCCTGGAGCCAGGTCTCCGTGATCCAAATGACATCATATCCATTAATGATTGTCAGCGCAGTTAATTCATCAACCCCTTATTTCAAATGCTCTTCGCATTGAGACACAGAGCCTTCAGGCTTTGACATTGATTGTTCTTTTAGGATTATGATGTAATATGGCCCTTTTTGATTTTTGTCTTTGTTTTCTCTGCTTTCCACTTTTCCCTTTACTGCCTTTTGTTTCTGTCGCCACCTTCCTTCCCTTTCTTTCAGACACCGTCGGGATTCTCTGTTTGCCGGCTGGTGAATGGAGTTTCCCATTGTGGGGCAGCCCCATGCCGTCAGGAAACCCCCGGGCTGCCAGTAAAATGGAGATGCCTGACGACGGAGAATTCAGCCTCTGGTTTATGATGGCCATTTTCTGTCCGCGTACCACTGCTGTAGAGAGGTACAGGGTGGGATTCTCCATTGCCCAACACTGAAATCGTATTCGGCGACCGGGCGGTGAATCCGTTTGCGACTGATTCAGGGCCGCCGCCATTTTTAAGATGCTCCGCTCCCACCAAATCGGCATCATCAAGGTGCACACCACACGCCGTTGCAACAGCATCAGCATGTCGCTTTGAGGCCCTTCCCCGATGCTCCACTCACAATCAGCCAAGTTAGCGACCGCGCGGGGCGTGTGTGGACTGAGTTTTTGTAAACCCGGTGTGGTAGCTGTATACCGTGTTCAGCGCCGTCACAGTCGGGTGGGAGCCGTGTTGCTGGCAGCGGAGGGGCTTCGGCGAGTCTGGGGGGAGTGTCCAGGGGATGGCGATGGGGTGCCCAGTGGGACATTATTTGGCCGGCTGGGTCCGCGTGCTGCCGGCACCATGTTGTACGATGCCACCGCTGCAGGTGGCGGAGGCTGGCGTTGACTCTTTCATTGTAAAACTGGACACTTCCTCCAAACATAGCCTCAAAATCAGAGAATCAAGCCCACAGTGCTTCACATGCCAACACAAAATCCCTGAAAGATACATTTCCAATGTGTCAATCACTCAGGTGGGGCCCTCCAAGACTTACCACAGAAAGTGCCCTCGATCTTCATTTGCTGCACAATCTGACACTGCTGAAGGTTGGAGTGGATGTGTTGCCTGATGAAGAAATGGAACAGTGAGAAATCACCTCCGACGAAAAGGGCATTTAAGGGGATGGATGTGATGAGAGCCAGGATGTAGATTCGTCAGATCTCAACACCATTGCACATGTTTGTTGTGGCAGTACATCCCCATGACAATTTGACAACTACAAGATTCCAGGAGGAGTAAAGTGCAGACATATTCTCACAATTGTTTGTTTATCTCGCCTTTACTGGCTGGAAAGAGCCAGCACTTTTTTTTCAATTAGAGATAAATTCTCTCAAATCGTCAATGCTTTTGTAATGATTAGGGAAATATCAGTACTCATTGCCTGCCCTGATGATGGGTTCATCCTTGGAAGGCTTTGAATCACGGTTAAATGAGTAGCCTTGGCAACATATGATCACTGTACTGGTACTCCCTTGTCACACAATTATAGGCAACTATACAACCATACGTACACCTGTGCCCTCACACAGTCAGCGTGCATGGCAGCTTAGTAGCTCAATCTCCAAAGTTCCCAGGATGTACCATGTCAGCTTGACACCTGCTCAATAAGGCATCACACATCACTCTAACCAGAAGGATGGCTCAACAGGGAGCAGAACAGCATCATATGTCCCTTGGCCAGCTCTCCTCAATACAGAATAATGAGGCATCATCTTTCTAATGCCAGCCGATGGCCATGTGGTCATCATGAATCAAAAAACCTTAACATCTTGATCATGAGGTTTAGTTTCGAGGTTTGTTTGCATTGTCCTCACTGAGAATGCCTCAAAAAGATGACTTTGCTGAGGTCCAACCACTCACAACCCTGCAATCATCTGAATCCTTAATAGTCTCTTTCCTCGATGACCTTTGTGTTTGGGTGATACCTTGAGCAGTCCTTTTGTTTTCTGCGTGGATGTTGCAGAGTGTTTACATTGTTAGCTTCGCATCACTTTGAGCGCCATCGAGTTGGGACAGCACACAGTGCTATCCCTGTCTCTCTGCCCTAGGTCATTGAAAGCCCTGTCATGCATGTTACCCAAGCACTCTTGCTAAAGTGGCATGCAGGCAAATAAAAGTCATATGGGCTCAAGAAACTGCTTCAGCAAGACAAACACACCTCTTAATTCATTCACTCTAACCCATCTTGCCACTCTAGCCTCTCGCTGTCAAGTCTAAGGTACCCGTTGTATCCTTTCTTGCCTTGATCAGCGTCATGTTCACTGAGGATGACATGCACCAAGGAAAAGCATGCAGCATTAAATGTGGACACTACATATTTCGCCGGACATGAATGAAAGCCGATGAGCTGCGAATACTACCATTACAGTGCTACCAATACAGTGCAGAAAACCATTTCTCACGCCTGAGAAACCATTCTAAACGACACTTGGGACAGACAAATCCGATTCAAGTCTCCCGACTAATTGTGTCAACCGCAAACAACTGACACCAGTTTCAATTGAAAAACTCAATAACATCGATGAGCACTTCTCCTGAGGCCAAAGCATGGTTAGCTGCAATAATTGACAGGAACATTGGCCAAGCAGCACAGTCATAAATGATGACCATTGCCTGATGTTGTGGAGATGGTATTTTAAACTGTTCGCTCTGGTGAAAATGTGACAAAACTGAAGTAATTGATGTTACTGTTGGGACAACATTGGAAGGCAACATTCTGGCCCCTTAAATAACCAGGAAACCTGGAAGAAAATAAGATAAAATGGAAACCGAGTATTTTAAAATAAATTTATGGTACCCGACTATTTATTTTTCCAATTAGGGTGCCATTTAGCGTGGCCAATTTACCTAACCAGCACATCTTTTGGTTGTGGGGGTGAAACCCATGCAGACGTGGGGAAAATGTGCAAACTCCACACAGACAGTGACCCTGGGCCAGGATCGAACCCGGGTCCTCAGCGCCAAAGGCAGCAGTGCTAGCCACTGCGCCACTATGCCGACCGATACAAATGGAAGCCGTTGTAGGCTCAGGGCTTGGGCAAAGGCTCTACAGGACCAAAATGGCTTCTGATGACGTTGCAGGTCAGAAGGCCACAGGACTAAAACGGATTCTGCTGACATTACAGGTCACAAGGCCACAAGAAAAAAAAAGGCATTTGCTGACCTGACAGGTCATAAGACTGAACAATACAATTTCTTGAGCCACCAGAGAAGACATTACATCAACCTCTGAGAAGAGGAAGTAGGCCAATGTGCGAAGATTAAACTGCTTGAACAAGTATAAAATAGCTAGCCGCAACAGCTAACGAATAACAGATGTGTAAATGGACCTCCATGAGGAAAAAGTATAAGAGTCAACACCAGAATTCACAAAGCCAGTGACAACCTGGGATCAACCATCACAGAAGAAACGAAGAACCTGAGCGAGACTCAGCGATGAGAGACATCCGCCAATCAAGCGCCTGGCCAAGCCTTGAAGGGGTAGTATCTTTTATGCTTTGAGTAGTGAGTCTTAAAGCTAGTAAGCAATTATACGTAACTGTGTGTGTTTAAGTATTAGCAATAAAGAGAGATTTACTTGCGTATTTGACTCAGAGTGTTATTCTGTCAGACATCACGTCACCTCACTGAGCAGAAACCAGTGAGGGTCAACACCATGAAACATGCCAATGGATAGATTTAAGATATATTTACAAAAGAGACAACTATCTACAATGAGTGACCACCTGTTCCACCAGTCCACATTTAGTAATTTTTAATTTTTCTAACCTGACCACTATGTCTTGCTGCAGCCCCCATATCCGAAGCCGAGGTTGAGGATGCCTACTGAATGCAGAGCCATATTAACGGAGATGACTTTGGCGGGTGTCCTCTAGCAACTCAAAGCCTTGAGGGCCCTGGCTTACTCAAGGTCTCTTGCTCAGTGGCAGGTGTACCCTCTTCGGCTTGACCTTCTGGAGTTGATGGCATCAGGAGTGTTTTGCTGGCGCGTCTTCATCCTATGGGCACCTGACTCCTGAAGAGAGGACACCTGGAGGGAGGTGGAAATGCCACGCTGTCATCGTGCTTTGCCAGTCCTCGAATGCACCCATGGCTAGAGTGACGATATGCAGAATGCAAATTTGGCAGGAACTGCTGAAGCTGGGTCTCCCAATTTGACCACCACCCTTACAATAGAAGTGTTAAATGCGCTAACGTGCCGGAGCCACAACAGCTGACAGACTCCTCCAGCCTTTGGTACTGGAGAGCCTCTTACAACTCTGCCTGGTGTTCCCCTGTCTGTCTCTGTATCTCCAAGAAGTCTCTTAGTGCGGAGTTCAGAGATCATCACCTGACTTGGGCTGAGCAGGTACGTGGGGCGAAATTCTCCGCCCCCCACGACGGGTGGGAGAATAGCGGGAGGGCCTTCCCGACATTTTTGCCGCCCTCCCGCTATTCTCCCCCCCCCCCGCCGAAGTCCCGACCCGAATCGCTGCCGCCGTTTTTTTACGGCCGGCAGCGATTCTCAGCTGTTAGATGGGCCGAAGTCCCAGCCCTTTCCGCCGTTTTTACGAACGGCAAACACACCTGGTCTTGCCGTTCGTAAAAACGGCGTGACTAACTCGCTATTAATAACCATGGCACCGATTGGCACGGCCGTACCACGGCCGTGCCAAGGGTGCCATGGGCCCGCGATCGGTGGGCACCGATCGCGGGCAGCGGGCCCGATGCCCGCGCACTACTTGTCCTTCCGCCGCCCCGCAGTATCCATTCGCGGGGCGGCTGAGGGGCAACCCGGCCCGCGCATGCGCGGGTTTCGCGCAAAAACGCGATGACGTCACCCGCGCATGCGCGGGTTGGAGTCTTCCAAACTGCGCATGCGCGGCTGACGTCATATGACGCGTCAGCCGGCGCTAACTCCGGCAAGCGGGCTTAACGATTTTCGTTAAGCCCGTCTTGCCGGAGCCTACGGCGTCGGGCTGCTAGCCCCGACCGGGGACCAGAATCGGTCCACGGTCGGGAAGGGGCGCGCTGCCGTAAAACCCGCCCGGGTTTTGCGCCAGCTTTACGATTTCTCCCGTTTTGGGAGAATCGCGCCCTTGGTTTCCAACAGTCTTAGTATTGAATATGCAGTCCGATACACTGAAGATCGCTCATTATCAATGCCTGCACATATTACATTGATCCTCAATGGGTTGCTGAGCAATTCTGGAGCAAGGATACATACATAATTGTATCTGCTGATCCCTCCTCAGTAAATGATTATGGACCCATTTGCTGAGGAGTTGGTATGGGATGGAGATCTGAAAGTGGCTGGCACACATTCAGAACAGATGCCCCATCTGTTCATGTGACATCCCTGTGAATTTTGACCCTTGATTCCTTTACGAGAGCACGAGTTTCCAGTGAGTAGATGGTTCACACATCTTTGCGGAGCACAGCAAGTTATTTATCCTCTTGTGGCACTCCAGGGGTCCATTTTTGGGGCCCACAAGTGCTTCCCGACCCAGAAACAAACAAATTAACAGGAGAGAAAACTGGCGAGGATAGAGGAAAATTGCTGGAAAGAAGTTTGTCACCAAATTATGGGATGGCATCGGGCACAATGGAAGATTCTCAGTCCCAGACATGCCCACATACACTGGCTAGTTTAGCTCACTGGGTTAAATCGCTGGCTTTTAAAGCAGACCAAGCAGGCCAGCAGCACGGCTCAATTTCCGTACCAGCCTCCCCGGACAGGCGCTGGAATGTGGTGACTAGGGGCTTTTCACAGTAACTTCACTGAAGCCTACTCGTGACAATAAGTGATTTTCATTTCATTTTTCATTTTCAAATGTCCAGAAGTCCCGATAATGATGTCAACAATGACTGAGCAGACTACTGAAAAACTAAACAAAGTAATTGCAAGATTTGGTACACTGCCGCCGATGTGAAGGCTGAACAAAAGTTTTCAACGCCAACTGTGAGAAGACCGACAGTCGGAGAAGACTTGCTTACAAAAACGTGATTGGAATCTGGGACCGCACACGTGGTGAAATTACTCGAGCTGTGTGGAATGGAGATTTCGAACTCTGCAAACTCTGCCACTACTCAGACGAAAAGCCAAAATACTCAGCATAAAAGGGAAAGATTTCTGAGCTTCTTGTTATGGGGATTGTTTGTTCCAACACAATCGGGAGGGAGGAAGTGCAGACCCTCAGAGCCAGGAGCCAAAAATAGCAGGACAAATGGGCACCATGGACAGGGGTGATGAGGATTCAGAATCATGGAATTCACATGAAGAAAGATTCCAATTGTTTTTTGTAGCTAATCAGACACCAGAGGGCCGGTCACATTTCTCAGCTCAGTTGGCCACAAAATGTTTATTGGATTGGATTGGATTTGTTTATTGTCACGTGTACAGTGAAAAGTATTTTTCTGCGAGCAGTTCAACAGATCATCATAGTACATGGGAAGAAAAGGGAATCAAAGAAAATACATAATCGTCAACACAAGATGTACAATGTAACTACATAAGCACTGGCATCGGATGAAGTATACAGGGTGTAGTGTTAATGAGGTCAGTCCATAAGAGGGTCATTTAGGAGTCTGGTGACAATGGGGAAGAAGCTGTTTTTGAGTCTGTTCGTGCATGTTCTCAGACTTCTGTATCTCCTGCCCGATGGAAGAAGTTGGAAGTGTGAGTAAGCCAGGTGGTAGAGATCATTGATTATGCTGCCCGCTTTCCCCAGGCAGCGGGAGGTGTAGATGGAGTCAATGGATGGGAGGCAGGTTTGTGTGATGGACTGGGCAGTGTTCATGACTCTCTGTAGTTTCTTGCGGTCCTGGGCCGAGCAGTTGCCATACCAGGCTGTGATGCAGCCTGATAGGATGCTTTCTATGGTGCATCTGTAAAAGTTGGTAAGGGTTAATGTGGATATGCCGAGTTTCCTGAGGAAGTATAGGCGCTGTTGTGCTTTCTTGGTGGGAGCGTCGACGTGGGTGGACAAGAACAGATTTTTGGAGATGAGCACCCTGAGGAATTTGAAACTGCTAATCATCTCCACCTCAGCCCCGTTGATGCTGACAGGGGTGTGTATAGTATTTTGCTTCCTGAAGTCAATGACCAGCTCTTTAGTTTTGCTGGCATTGAGGGAGAGATTGTTGTTGCTACACCACTCCACGAGGTTCTCTATCTCCTTCTTGTATTCTGATTCTTATACTGCTACAGATTCTTGTTCACCCAGAAAAACCTGGAGACAAGTCCTTCAGAGAGAATGAATGAAAACGGTAAAGGAACGTTTCTCTCCTAAATATTGATTGCGGAAAGGTTACAGTTCGTCTGCTTTAATTTGGTACAACACTTGATGATACTCTTTGAGACAGGCTGGTTTGAGGGTTATGCAGTGAAGCAATTCAGAGGAAGCTGCTTACTATAAATGATTTAACTCTGAAAGCTGCTGTGGAAGTTGTCACATTTACGGAGCGAGCAGCAAGTGAAGCTTTGCTGATAAGGGCTTGAGAAAAGATTCACAAAATGGATACCTCGAGGAATAAGGTTGCAAAGGTGCAACCAGATCACTATTGTGTACAGTCAGCGAGGGAATGCTGGAGTGAATCGATGACATGCAAGCAGTGTGATAAGAAGGGCCATATTGTGAAAGCATGTTGGGCCCAAAAATGTCTTTGACACCAAGAGAGTGCAAGATGACCAAGACAACTTAAATAATCTAGTTGTGTCCGAAACTTATTGGATAAAGCTCTTGATCACTCAAAAGACAGCAAAAATACTGCAACACTTGAAGTTAGATGTTTTGTCAATGCAGGGTGATCAACAACGTTGTTTGGGCATATCCAAAATCTGAAGGTTATGAAACTTAAATGGAAGTGGATACAGGGGCAGCCGTATCGCTAATACCTGAGACAATTTATCAAAAGTCGAAGCATCTGCATTTAAAACCTCAAATGTGATCCTAAGGATTTACCCTGAAGAAGTTGTACCATTAAAAGGATGCATTATGGTCAAAGTAGAAGCAAATGGGCAGATGGTGAAGTTGTCTCTTCACTTTGTCCGTGGAAACTTTCCTGTCTATTTGCCAGAGCATGGTTGGCCCAGATTAGGCTTAATTGGGAAACTGTTAATTAATTAGTGGATTCAAAGAGCAACTTGCAACAACTTCTGAAGGAGTATAAGAAGTTGTTTGAGGATCCGTTAGGCTCTATGACTGGAGTGCACCTCATAATCAAGACAGACATCAGACCCAAATGTCCCAAAGCTAGAATATGCCATCAAGTCTAAAGTTGAAAAAGAGCTAGAAAGATTAGTAAGGACAGGAGTCATTGAACCTGCTGATACAAGGTGATTGGGTGACACAAATCATACCTGTATTAAAACGGGATGGCTCAGTAAGACTGCGGAGATTTTAAAACTACTGTTAACCCAGTTTTGTACTTACATCATTATCCACTGCTGCTGATTGAAGACTTGTTTTCTGGACTTTCTGGAGGACAGAAATTCTGTAAAATTAATCTTTCACAGGCATATTTGCCGACAAATGTGTCTGTGGAACCATAGCCACTACTCAACATCGTAATGATCAAAGATCTGTTTCATTCCAGAAGACTTACTTTTGGCATAACATCTGTGGCGATTCTTTTTCAAAGATCCATGACTCAACTTCTAAGTGGGTTGAATGGAGTGCAATATTATTTAAATAACGTACTCATCACCAGTTCAAGTGAAAAGGAACAATTGGAGAATTTGGAAACGACCCTAGCGCGATTGCAGAGTCACAAACTGAGAAGGAAAAGTGTGACTTTTTCAAGTCATCCATAAATTATCTGAGACCATAAGATTTAGGAGCAGAAGTAGGCCATTTGGCCCATCGTGTCTGCTCCGCCATTCAATCATGGCTGATATGTTTCTCATCCCCATTCTCCTGCCTTCTCTCCATAACCCCTGATCCCCTGATCTTGAGCATCAGCAAAGATGGTTTACACAAAGAGCCAATGGAAATGTCAGAAATCTTAGAAGCACCACATACGCAAAATGTGACACAAGTAAAATAAAAGCAAATCACTGCGGATGCTGGAATCTGAAACAAAAACAGAAAATGCTGGCCAATCTCAGCAGGTCTGACAACATCTGAGGAGAGAGAAGGGAGCTAACGTTTTGAGTCTGGGTGACTCATTGTCAAAGATGAGTCCTGTGCACACCTTAAACTGTATCAGGCTCATTCAGGCACCGGAATTCACCCAGTGCAAAATTTCTCTCCAAGCAGCCCCCCCCCCCCCCCCCCCTCCACACCCCGCTATCCCCCAACTCCTCCTCCCATTTCCATCTTATCTCCCCCACTAGCGCCTTTGCCATTTCCAACAACCACCCATAAATATTTGAAATCTTCCCTTCCCCCAGCTCATTCTGAGTTAACAGTTTATCCAGCGGCATATAGCTTGGCAGCAGAGCGAACGAGGGGAGCTTCTTACGCACGATACGCCGCACCTGTATTTACCTAAATTCGCTCCCCCTTGGCAGCTGCAACTTCTCCAGCAACTCTTCCAGCCTCCTATCCTTGCTGGTATGAACCTATGTTTCCTAGTTTGGCGCTATAACTGACATACCCTCCCCCACTCCAAAATGCCAGCTCAGCTACTTTAACACCTTGACGGACAACACCACAACTGGGTTATTGTTATACTTTCCCACAGCGAATGGGAACAGCGGCCAGCGTCACTAGGGCTCTTAAACATTCCCCCACACAGGCGACCTCCCACGTGTACCCATTCCGACCTCCCCTCGCCCACCACCATCATACCTTCTCCACATTTGCTGCCCAATAATAGCATAGTGGGTTAGGGAATGCCTAAAGCTCCATGAATCCACCCCACCACCCCCCCTTCCCCCTTGATCCATAAATACCCCCAGCTTTCATGCCATACCCGACTTGGCCAATGACTTGAGGCTCGACCTATCCTTCCTGGGGTCTAGCACGCAATTGGAACCATTCTCCGAAAGTGTGCCGGCTTAGCTCTGTTAAAACCCATGTCTGCCCCAATGTCCTGCTGGATCCAAATCCATTGAACCCCCAACTATAGCCTTGTGGCGACTTCACCCACCTCAGAATCCTCTCATTTTCCTGAACTTATGCATCCAGACATTTACCGTCCGCGATGGTAATCAAGCTCTCGGCCTCTGTCGCTGCGACCAGTGGGCCCGATGCAGCTGCAGGGGTTTTCCGAAGACCCCCTCCTCAATGAACTTTGCAAACATCCTTGGCATGTAGTCTGTGATACTTGTTTCCTCCACCCCCTCCGGCAGTCCCAAGATTCTTCCGCTTGGACTGCCTAGCTTGATCGTCCAACTTCGCCTTCAACACCTTGGAGGCCACTCCCAGCATTATCACCTCTGCCTCCAATGACACGAACCATTCACCGTTGTCAGGGACCACCCTTTCTACCTCACAGATGGTCGTACCTTGCGATTCGAAATGCTTCTCTACCCACTCCAAAGTCCCACAAAGCGGGGCTATTGCTCCCTTAATCATCTGGGACCAGTCCTCTTGCATCATTTGCTGATGATACCTGAACTCCGCTTTGTTAAATTCCATCACCTGCTTCAGAGGTAGTGGGGTAGGTGAGGACGACACTCCTGACTGCACCGTACTCTCAGTTGATGAGCCATGCAGATCCTCCACCTTTGAGCCAAGGCTTTACTCGACTTTTGCTAGGTGTTGTAACCCACCTGATATTCATGGAGGAGAAACCACCCTCTCCTACTATGTTGCACTTTTTTACAAAAAAAGCACCCATTAACCTGTTAAAAAGGGACAAAACTGAAGCCCCCAAAGCAAGAGCCACTTTGTGCGACTGAGCAACTGGTGGCCACTACCAAATATCCCTCTCGTCGTTAACATAAGCGTGCCTTTTACATTTACAACATCTTACTTGTACCTTCTGTAGCCATGGTGTCTGTCTGTCTTTGAAACAGACCTTTAAAAAATAGCAGATGTTTGCACACTCTAAACCAGGCTTTTAAAACCATTACTGCCCCGTATATTTCTAATATATATATAAGAAATTCCTACATTCATCACAGACCACATGAGGTAATGGCAGGCCAGGTAACCTCCCATCTGCCCCATCATTAGCCTCACTGAGCGACTTACATAATTATTGATCTGCAAAGTGGAGAATCGAGTGTGTTCAGCCATCCCTCCGCCCAGCGGGAATCAAGCCGTCTTTACCCCCCCCCCCCACCGCTGGACTATAGCTCCAGCATGGAAGATTCCCCCATAGCAAAATGGACCACAGCATTTCCCAGGTGTATTAGCAAACAATATTTGACACTGAAGAACATCAGGAGGTGTTAGTGTGGAGGAGTAAAAGCTTTTGTGAAAGAGGGTGGTTTTAAGGAGCTTCTTGTGGAGAGTTGAGAGGCAAAGAGATATAGTGGATGGGGGGGGGGGGGGGGGGGGGGGGGGGGGTGGACTTTGGAATTCAAAAGCTTATGGTCCCTGTAGCTGAAGGCAAGGCCATGAATAATAGAGCAATTAATATCGGGGATGCTCGAGAGCCCAGAATTGGAGGAGCGTAGCTGGCTCAGAGGATTGGAAAGCGGAAAGAGATTACAGAGGTGCTGAGCCGCGAGGTCATGTATGGATTTGAAATCAAGAATGAGAACTTTAAAATTGAGGTGTTGCTGAGGTGAGAGCTAATGTCAGTCAGCGAACACAGCTGTGGTGCGTGAACTGGGTTTGATATATGTTTGGGACACAGGCCCAGAGTTCTGGGAGATCAAGGGCTCTGTAATCCTGTTGAAGTGCTTAGAAATAACTGTCAATCAAAATCATTATTCCCCAAATTCTGGGCCTGCAGCTTGATGACTGGCTTGTACATTTCCAGAGGTCAGGTAGGCTCCCAGATATGTGACTTGACAAGGACATCATGAAGCAATGTCACAATGGCAGTCGGAAGAAACATTGCAACTGCTTCTGACAATACCAAAAGTTGTTTGTGAATGGAAAAAATAATCCTCTGAAATAATTTAAAAAAGAGAATAAAACAGCTTTTGCTTCATAACCTTGTCTTCAGAAGAGATCCTAAACTTTTACACAGGAAATATATTAAATTAAAGTGTGGTCGCTGTTGTAATGTAGGAGAACACAATAATTAATTTGCATATGAAAGCACTGAAATAATTGACCAGTTCGTCTCATTTGTTGATTGTGATTGTCGGAAGAATGTTGGTTATGTATCATGAGAACTGCTTGTTCTTCTTCAAGTAGTATCACAGTGAACAAGCAGAGAAGACCACATTCGAAAGCCAGCTCCTGCAATAATGCAACACCCCCACACTGCAATTTTAAAGTGTCAGAGAGAATTTGTGCTGACATTTTGGAGCGGGGGTTTGAAGTTATAACTTTCTGACGGAGAGATGGGAATACAGCCGCTGTTGGGCAGCACGGTAGCATTGTGGATAGCACAATCGCTTCACAGCTCCAGGGTCCCAGGTTTGATTCCGGCTTGGATCACTGTCTGTGCGGAGTCTGCACATCCTCCCCGTGTGTGCGTGGGTTTCCTCCGGGTGCTCCGGTTTCCTCCCACAGTCCAAAGATGTGCAGGTTAGGTGGATTGGCCATGATAAATTGCCGTTAGTGTCCAAAAGTGCCCTTAGTGTTGGGTGGGGTTACTGGGTTATGGTGATAGGGTGGAGGTGTTAACCTTGGGTAGGGTGCTCTTTCCAGGAGCCGGTGCAGACTCGATGGGCCGAATGGCCTCCTTCTGCACTGTAAATTCTAAAAAAAAAAAATTCTATGAGCCAAGTAGACCCATCAAGCCTCTAGCATGTAGGTCGAAAAGAACTTTTTCAGACAACGTTTCGACCTGAGCTGCCATCTCCTGCTAACAGAGTCGTTCGGGTGGCCATGGTTTGTAACTCCTTACATGCTGATTCTAGCCATACAAAAACAGAAAATAAAAATAAATAAATGCATGCAAAACCCCATTTTGACACATCCTGTGACACACGAGATTACAATATTAGCCCCGCCAAGGATGCTGAGAATTAAAAAAATATGATGAGCACAAATGTAACAACGAGGGCTGGTAAGCAGAGTCTTGATCGGTTTGTGTGAAAGACATAGAACATAGAACAGTACAGCACAGAACAGGCCCTTCGGCCCTCGATGTTGTGCCGAGCAATGATCACCCTACTCAAACCCACGTATCCACCTGATACCCGTAACCCAACAACCCCCCACTTAACCTTACTTTTTAGGACACTACGGGCAATTTATCATGGCCAATCCACCTAACCCGCACATCTTTGGACTGTGGGAGGAAACCGGAGCACCCGGAGGAAACCCACGCACACACGGGGAGGACGTGCAGACTCCGCACAGACAGTGACCCAGCCGGGAATCGAACCTGGGACCCTGGAGCTGTAAAGCATTTATGCTAACCACCATGCTACCCTGCTGCCCCGTGGTAGATTACACGAGGTACAGATATTGACAATAACTGGTTCGTCAAGTTTCAGAGAAAGCCTTAAATTTCATAGATTTCACTTTAATTCACCAATTTGTAAATCCAGTTCACTTTTTAAAAAATCCATCCATAATTGTCCTTCAATCTCAAACTTATTCGGCAGCAATAAAGTCGTAAAGCCAATCTCTTCCTCCAGCAGTTGGCTAAAGCAGATTTTCAAACGTTTGATTGGGCTTTGGGTGGTTTCATTAATAAGCACTCTAAACTGGATATTTCATTTGTAATTTAGTGTCTTTTCTTCATGAGCAATGAACTGACTGCGGTAACAATAAATGACTTTTAATTATCTTCATTCCTTGTAATTCACTTTGATGTACCATGGCGCCGAAGGAATGTATTTTATTATGATTGTGTGCTTTACAGAGGTGCTATACACAATACTCAGTAATGTAAACCTAGTGGTATCAGTTTAACAGGTTGGTATGACATCCCTCTGTCTAGTATTCTGGCAGAGACAATAAACCATTAAAAAGGAACCTTTTGATAACTCTCTTAAAGCAGTAAATACATGAATGCCACTTCCAAATATTACAAACCGTAGTCGCTATACTATGGTTTCATGTGCTGACCTTATAGACACGGGCAGAGCGGATTGTCCATGCTCTCTGTGGCATGCTGTTAGGTGACAGGAGCAGGATCTTCCGATCCTGCAGTTGTAAATGGTATTTCCTACTGAATCCATTCCCCGCAGCCGGGGAACCCACGTGGGGAGGAGTGTTGCCGTCGGAGGGACATGAAGATCGCACTGACAAGAACGGCTGGACAATCTCCACCACCCTCACCCCCCTCCCACCGCAACCGTCTGTCCTCTTTCAAATAAGGAGATGTAAACTAATAAAGGACATTAGTCATCGCTGCCTGAAACCAAGCTCTTGTCAGGATGGTAAGTTAGTCAGCAATTTGAGTACGCCCCCACTCCTTCCATAACATTTGGTTTATTATCTGGATGGATGGAAATCTGAGGCCAGCACATCAGAATTTCTGATTCATACTTCTGAATGACAAAGATTCATGCCAAGTGGGCAGGTTTGCCGGTACACCCAGGCATGGGAGCACCAAGATAGCAGTCATTACTCCTGGCCCCACTACAATGATCCCAGCCCACTGTTCTTGCGGTCAGGCACTCCAATTCGCTGACTGCACAAATATCTTCAGGAAATCCTCCACATCATCCGCCTCAGTCATCTTTGCAGATGTTGAGCTGTCTACCTGGCAAACTCAAGACGATCCTTTGGAGTTCAGCCTATCGTTGCCATTGACTCAACTTTACCTCTTCCAGCATTACAGTTAGTCTCCGCGTGAGTCTGAATGGCCTCATGTTGGACCAGTGTAGCCTGAGCAAGTTATTTCATTATGGCTTCCATCAGTGGCGGACTGGCCAGGGTGTCAGCTTTCCCGATGGCAAGTGGGCCCCTGATGAAGTGGGCTCCCTATATCAAATAAAAATGCAATAAAGAAACAAACACAGACAACTGTTTTAGTAATAAAAAGGAATAAGAAAAAAAAAGAGAAAAGGACACAAATAAGCAGTTGCATGAAAAGGAACGAAGCAGGGGAGGTAGTGGAAGGATGTGGAATAGGGGGGCCCGGGTTGGGCATAATTAAGGAAATTCCATGTTTTCAGCAAGAGTGTGTGAATTTAAAGATAAAGTTACAATTCGTGATTTGAGATGGTTGGCAACTTCAAAGGGTATCAAGCAGTAGTCTTGGTTCAGCCGGTACATCGGTCCAGGGCCCGGAGAGCCAAGAAGGGGCCCGTGAATCTCTGAAGGGCCCTTAAAAATTATAATTAATTAGATAAATAAATCTCCAACTTCTTTCCTGAGATTTGTATTCTAATTTAATAAAATATAATTGTTTTTAAAAAGAGCAATACCAAATAAAAATGCAATAAAGAAACAAACAAATAATCACTCAGTGTATGAAGGAACGAAGCAGTGTTAAACGGATGTGAAAAGGAGTGGGGGGGGGGGGCTGGTTCACCCGGTCAGACATAGTTGGAAATCTATGTTTTCAGTAAGAGTGTATGAATTTAAAGATAAGGGGCGAAATTCTCCGACCCCACGCAGGGTCGGAGAATCGGCCGGTAGCGGCGTTAATCCCGCTCTCGCAGGGTTTTTATTCTCCGACCGGCCAAAAACCGGCGTTGTGCAAATCCCGCCGGCAGCCTCTGAAAACAGCTGGCGCCGGCGGGATTTCATAATATTTTCTTTCACCAATCTCCGGCCTGAATGGGCCGAAGTCCCGCCGGGTCACGGCGGCGAAAAACAGAGTAGCTTTAAAACGGCGTCAACCATTGGTGATGGTTGACGCCGTTCAGTGTCCGAGGGCGAGTGGGGGGGTTGCGAGGGGGGGGGGGGTTGCGAGGGGGGGGGTTGCGAGGGGGGGGGTGCGAGGGGGGGGTTGCGAGGGGGGGGGGTTGCGAGGGCGGGGGGGTTGCGAGGGGCGGGGGGGGTTGCGAGTGCGGGGGGGTTGCGAGTGCGGGGGGGGGTTGCGAGTGCGGGGGGGGTTGCGGGGAGGGTTGCGGCGTTGGTGGGGAGGGGGGTAGGGGTGGTGGGGAGGGGGATGGGGTGGTGGGGAGGGGGCTAGGGGTGGTGGGGAGGGGGGTAGGTGCGGTGGGGGGGTAGGGGCGTTGGAGGGGGTAGGGGTGGTGGGGTGGTTGGGGACAGCGGTGTGCAGAGAGAGGGGGGGGGCGACGGATGCCCGGGGCCAATGCACCATCGCCCCCCCCTCTGCACGCCGCTGCCCCCTACCCCAACCACCCCCCTCACCACCCCTACCTCCCTCCAACCCCCTACCCCCCTCACCATCCCTACCCCCCTCCCACCACCCCTACCCCCCTCCAACGCCGCCCCCCATCTCTCGCAACGCCGCAACCCCCCACCCTCACGCCGCAACCCCCCCTCATCGCCGCAACCCCCACAACGCCGCAAGCCCCCACCTCTCAACGCCGGGTCCCCCCACCCTCTCAACGCCGGGTCCCCCCACCCTCACAACGCCGGGTCCCCCCCCCCTCAACGCAGGGTCCCCCCCCCCTCTCCTCTCAAAACTGGTACACACCCCTCCCTCCCTCTGAAGGCCGGTACCCACACACCCTCCCCTCCCTCTGAAGGCCGGTACAAACACCCCCCCCTCCCTCTGAAGGCCGGTACACACACCCCCCCCTCCCTCTGAAGGCCGGTACCCACACACCCCCCCTCCCTCTGAAGGCCGGTACACACACCCCCCCCTCCCTCTGAAGGCCGGTACCCACACACACCCCCCCTCTCCTCCTCCCCCTTCCCTCCTCCCCCTCTTCCTACCTCCTCCCCCCTTCCTTCCTTCCTCCTCCCTCCCCTTCCTTCCTTCCTCCTCCCCCCCTTCCTTCCTTCCTCCTCCCCCCTTCCTTCCTCCTCCCCCCCTTCCTTCCTCCTCCCCCCTTCCTTCCTCCGTTAGTGGGGGGGGTGCGGCGTTAGTGGGGGGGGGTGCGGTGTTAGTGGGAGGGGTGCGGCATTGGGGGGGGGGTACCGGCGTTGAGGGGGGTTGCGGCGTTGAGAGGGGGGGTACCGGCATTGAGAGAGAGGGCGCGGCGTTGGAGGGGGGTAGGGGTGGTGGGGAGGGGGGTGGGGGTGGTGGGGAGGGGGTAGGGGTGGTGAGGGGGTAGGGGTGGTGAGGGTGGTAGGGGCGTTGGAGGGGGGTAGGGGTGGTGAGGGGGGGTTGGGGTAGGGGGCAGCGGCGTGCAGGGGGGCGACGGTGCGTTGGCACCGGCCATCCGTCGCCCCCCCCCTCTGCACGCCGCTGCCCCCTACCCCAACCCCCCCTCACCACCACTACCCCTCCAATGCCGCCCCCCTCTCTCAACCGCCGGTACCCCCCCCCTCTCCTCTCAACGCAGGTAGCCCCCTTCTCCCCTCTCCTCTCAACTCACTCCGTAACCCCCTCCCCCCCCTCTCCTCTCAATGCAGGTAACCCCCTTCTCCCCTCTCCTCTCAACTCAACGCCGCAACCGCCCCCCTCCCTCCCTCCCTCTCCCCTCCTCCCTCCCCCCAAACGCTGGGTCTCTCTTCCTCCTCCTCCCCCCCCCCCCCAACGCCGGGTCTCTCTTCCTCCTCCTCCCCCCCCCCCCCCCCCCCAACGCCGGGTCTCTCTTCCTCACTCTTCCCCCCCCCCAAAAACATGCCGGGTCTCTCTTCCTCCTCCCCCCCCCAAAACAACGCCGGGTCTCTCTTCCTCCCCCCCCCCCCCCAAACAACGCCGGGTCTCTCTTCCTCCTCCTCCCCCCCCCAACGCCGGGTCTCTCATCCTCCCCCCCCCCCAAACAACGCCGGTCTCTCTTCCTCCCCCCCCCCCAAACAACGCCGGGTCTCTCTTCCTCCTCCTCCCCCCCCCAACGCCGGGTCTCTCTTCCTCCCCCCCCCCCAAACAACGCCGGGTCTCTCTTCCTCCCCCCCCCCCCAAACAACGCCGGGTCTCTCTTCCTCCCCCCCCCCCAAACAACGCCGGGTCTCTCTTCCTCCTCCTCCCCCCCCCAACGCCGGGTCTCTCTTCCTCCCCCCCCCCCCAAACAACGCCGGGTCTCTCTTCCTCCCCCCCCCCCCAAACAACGCCGGGTCTCTCTTCCCCCCCCCCCCCCAAACAACGCCGGGTCTCTCTTCCTCCCCCCCCCCCCCAAACAACGCCGGGTCTCTCTTCCTCCTCCCCCCCCCCCAACGCCGGGTCTCTCTTCCTCCCCCCCCCCCCCCCAACAACGCCGGGTCTCTCTTCCTCCCCCCCCCCCAAACAACGCCGGGTCTCTCTTCCTCCCCCCCCCCAAACAACGCCGGGTCTCTCTTCCTCCCCCCCCCCCAAACAACGCCGGGTCTCTCTTCCTCCCCCCCCCCCCCAAACAACGCCGGGTCTCTCTTCCTCCCCCCCCCCCCCAAACAACGCCGGGTCTCTCTTCCTCCTCCTCCCCCCCCCCCAACGCCGGGTCTCTCTTCCTCCCCCCCCTCCCCCAAAACAACGCCGGGTCTCTCTCTCCTCCCCCCCCCCCCCCAATCAACGCCGGGTCTCTCTTCCTCCCCCCCCCCCAAACAACGCCGGGTCTCTCTTCCTCCTCCCCCCCCCCAACGCCGGGTCTCTCTTCCTCCCCCCCCCACAAACAACGCCGGGTCTCTCTTCCTCCTCCCCCCCCCCCCCCAACAACGCCGGGTCTCTCTCTCCCCACCACACAAACACCGGGACTCGCCACTTCTGCAGCTGGTGAAACTGACGCGTATCGCGTCAGTCCGCTGCTGGCCCTTTCGGGAAGGGAGATTACCGGCTTAAAAGAAGGCCCCGACGCCGGAGTCATCCACATTGCTTTTACCGCCGGAAATGGGCGTCACGTCGGTCCCCGGAGAATTTCGTCCAAGGTTACAGTTCTTGATTTGAGATGGTCGGCAACTTGAAAGTATATCAAGCAGTACATAGGGTGGTGAGGTCACTGAAAAGGAGAAGCGGTACCTTTGACCGTGAATCATGAGGTCAAAGATATTGAAGTGATAAGCCATGATCGGTAAACTCAAAGGGTTGCGACTTGTAACACTACACTGGTATCAAACTGGGCATGTTAACTTTGGTCGTGGGACCATTCTTAATGTCTTACTATAGTCGGACCAAACTTCTAAGTTTCAACAGTTGTCTCAGTTGCTTGCTGGTGTGAACACTGGACAGTGGATTGTCTCCTCTTCTGAAGCTGCACAGGCCACAGTAGTATTGACTAGTGAACATAGCCTATTGAAGTGTAAGTAAGTTATTTTATATTTTTTATCAAGTAGGGGTTTATCTGGCGTTCCTTCAAGTTATTCTTGCAATCTTCAATATTCATTTTTCCCAATGTGGGCTATTTTTAATTAAGTTTTTATTTCAGGAATATTACCCCTACCAGCATGGAAAAGAAAAAGCATAATTCTGGGTTCCTAAAACGCAAAGAACAAAAAGAAGCAGAAAGGAAGGAATCGGCCAAGCGATGCAGGCCTATTACAGAGTTTATAATACCACAAGCACAATCCACATCAATATCCAGTTCTGCAACAAATAATCAAGAAGCAAGAAACAATGCTCATGGTGATGATGCAATGACATGCGAGTTACATGAACAGAGAAGAGCTACTTTGAATGTGGAGACAAATACAAGTGCATCCATTACTAATCAACCCAGGCCCAATATTTCTTCTGGCTTCCTTGTTCCGGTATCTGTACTGCCTGTAGTTGCAACATCTGAATACATAGCTTCAACTAGTGACAGGGAATCAGATATTCCTTCAAGCATAAATGACTTGGTTTCTGAAGCACATCCTGTAAATGAACCTACGCAAGAAAATGAAAGATCAATTACTGGAATCTTCCAATATCCATCACGAGCAAATGCTCAGCAATATATCAGTGTGGTTAATGATGGCACCTTACATAAATTTTTTGCAGAATCACTAATTAAAAGGAAAGAAGAAGTATTGAAACAGAGAAGTATTGTCATTGAGGTTCTGAATCATGGCAATTTTTTAGCTACAGTGCAGTTGATGGCAAAACATGACCATATTATGGCAGCTCACGTTTCTGCAGTGCAAAACAAGTCTAAACAAAGAATCAAACGATTAGAGCAACAAGGAAAGGCTCAAAGTAAAGACCGTGGTGGGCTTGTTACATACCTGAGTAAAACAACTATAAACATGTTAATCAAAATTATGAAGAATACGATACAAGAAAGAATTAGTCATGAAGTTTCTCAAGCAAAATATTATTCTATTCAGGTTGATTCAACACAAGATAATTCATCCATCGATCAGTTTAGCATTATTATTCGGTATGTGCTTAAAGTTATTATCTGTGAGCGACTACTTTCAGTTGTGCCAAGTAATGATGGTACAGGACAGGGACTTTTTGATCTATTGATTGAAACATTACAGCATCTTAAAATTGACCCCCAAAAATGTTTATCTGATAGCACAGATGGCGCTGCAAGCTACCATGGCCAGTATAATGGTTTACAAAGTAAAATTGCTGATGTGGCTGATCAACATGTTCATATATGGTGCTATGCCCATGTCTTAAATTTGGTGATAACTGAAACAACAAAATGTTGTGTGCCTGCAGTTTCTTTTTTCAATTTGCTCCAGAATATAGCAACGTTTGTGAAAGCATCATACAAGAGAATGGCTGTATGGATAGAAGTTGTTGGAAAACATCTAAGACAAGAAAAAATGAAACGATTAAAGCTAATTGGTGAGACCAGATGGTCAGGAAAATCCAATGCAGCAACAACTATATTTGGACGTTTGATGATGCCGCTGCCAGTACTTTCATAAATCTATTGACATGCTTATCAGTGATACAAGATTTAGAAAAGTTTGATGCAAAAACAAAACATGAAGCAAATGTTTTACTTCAAAGTCTTCTAAAGTTTGAAACCATATTGACAGCATTTACTTACTTGTATATATTTGAAACTACAACCCCGTTATCAAGTTATCTATAGACAAGTGGTTTAGATATGTTTACTGTATGGAGTTTGGTAGATTCAGCTACAACAAAGTTGAAGGAACAGACAAGAACATTTGATAACGTTCACAGCAAGACTTTGGAATTTGTAAATAAATGTAATGACAGGATTTCACAGATGAATATGGATGAAAATCAAACATTGGAAATTGATGCGTTGGAAACAGCATTGCCAGTTAAGAGGCAGAGGAAGAAAAAAAGAATGGCGGATGAGCTTATTGATGATGAAAGAAATTCCTCAGATTCTCTAGCTGATTTTTGAGTAAATGTGTTTAACCTAATAATGGATCGCATTGTCCAGTCACTAGAATCACGCTTTGTACAACACAAACAGTTGCATAAAGATTTGTCCTGCTTGGACCCAGCAAAGTTTAAAACTATTGCAGAGAAGGGCCTTGAAGATGAAGCATTGGAAGGTATTATTAAGCTGTTTCCACAAATCAGCAAAGATCAAGTAATATTGGAATTGTTTTCTTTTGCTTCAAACTTTGATGTATTAAAGCTATTGCTTAATGATGGTGAGAATATGGATTCCAGTTGCAACAATTGTAAAATTTGCTGCATTTGCCCATCGTGTGTACTAAAAATTCTGGCATCCAACAGACTTCATGACAAGGCATATGATAACCTTTATGAACTTTATAAAGTCATCTGCACACTATCAGTTACTCAAGTCCAATGTGAGAGGACATTTTCAAAGCCAAAGATCAGAAAGACAAGGTTAAGAAACTTGCTGTCTGAGGAGAATTTGGAATCATACATGTTGCTATCCATTGAAAAGGAATTGTTAGATGAATTGGATGCAGAAGCAATTATTGGCAGATTCGCACAATCATCTAGCGAACACAAACAATTGCTCTTAATATAGTGGACTGCATGCAATGCTCTATTGTGCTTTTGAAATATCTGTTAATGTGTAAATTGTGCAGCAAACTATTTAAAAATATCAACCAATTACTTAAAATTTAAAAAAATAAATAAAAAATTCAATTATAACATTCTGTATTTACATTTGGCATCTACTGCCAGTAATATGTACAGTACATGTACACTGTAATTACTAAGAAATACGCATTTTTTCCACAAAAGTTTTAATTGTACTCTTTTTTCCATATGTATTTTTTGAAAATTTTATTTATTCGTTATGAAAATTAAATGATAGCATTGTAGTTGTGGGTGGGCCCCCTTTGTCTCCTGGCAACCAATATTTTTAGACCCAGTCCGCCACTGGCTTCCATCATTGAACAGAGTTCTCCATGATTACTTGCAACCATGGCCACATTGTCCACCAAATGTGGTTACCCCAGTGGCTGAGGATTGTGATAGGAGGGGTGGAGTTCTCGCAGTTCAATAACTAAAAGAGCTGTCAGGGTACAATATAAAAGGTGAATGTTTATTTAACGGTCTTCAGACTATCGGCAAAATAGAAATGGCCACCTTGGTCGGGAAAACCCTATTCGAAACTGGGTGTTCCGGCAAACCTGCCCTCTTGGCATGAATCTTTGTCATTCAGAAGTATGAATCAGAAATTCTGATGTGCTGGCCTCAGATTTCCATCCACCCAGATAATAAATCAAATGTTATGGAAGTCGCCCTTCCAGTACACAGCACCACATGTGGAATTCATAACTAAATTCTGCGACTTAAACAGCCTAGTCAGTCATTCATGGCAGAGACCACTCAAGATCAAAGTCCACAAGCCTTGAAAATGTTTGTCCCCCCCCCCCCCCCCCCCCCCCCCCCCCCCTCCCGCCGCCACAACCTAGATATAACTCTAGGTTTCATTACAAGCTGAAAATGGTCATTCCCTGACCGGGAAGTGAGATCAGGGCACCAGATTGATGCAGAGTGTTGTGTTTTCAAAAATAGAAAAGCACCAATCACTCATATGAGTTTGGGTAAACATGCTTTGACTTCACTTATTGAGACAAGGAACACTGGAGCATATTTATAAACTGTGGTGGTATGATTTGCATAGCTGTCTGCCATTGGTGCAGAACACCGGCTTACTATTGGCCCTGGTCGGTCATGTGCCTCTCGACCGATTGGTTGAGACCAGTCATGTGACGGCTCTCCGATTGGTCGAGAGGCTGAGTTAACCACGCCTCCATACCGAGGTATAAATAGTCGGAACGCCCGGCGGTCGTCCATTTTATTGTAGTCAACCGCAGGGCTAAGTTCTAGCTTATTAAAGCCTAACTTTTGTATAGCAACTCGTCTCTCGTGCAATTGATGGCTTATCATAAACGTATACCGCTTGAAGGAGACACATAAGCAGCTGAGCGGTGTCTGTATGTGGCTGTTCAAAAGCAAGTGAAACTAAACTAGATTGCAGAACATACTTCCCTTCACATGTCTGTCTCTTAAAGGCATATCACCACATATAGCTTTAATGATTCATTTCTTTAAAACCAGAGGCCAAACCTATGATAATCCCTGCTGCCTTCTGGCGAACTGAATGCGCACCACCAGAATCATGCTCTGTTTGGAAAGTCAAGGAATTTAGACTTCAATTCGACATGCAAAGGGTCAAACTGAAGAGCAAACATCACCCTCAAGGATGATGCTTAGAATACTTCCCCATACATTTTGACTTTGGTGAATGTTGAGTCATTCGGTATGGCATGTTTCAAGTCATTTGTCATAGACGGGTTCTTGTTGCAGAAAGGGATTTGATTTAAAATGTGACTTGCTTGATGGAAAAAGACAAAAGTCAATGGAGTGTGCAAGACAGGAGGAAGAAATATTGGATCAGTTTCTTTAGATGTGTGTTGGTTCCAGTCAGTTGGCGTCTGACATGACTGCAGTGAATTGCAAAGCTAGAAAATAATCACTTTCAAAACTTTAAAGTTGTGAGTTGCATTCACCCTTTGTTTTCTTTGATATCAGGTATGAAGTTGAACTGTGCCACTGTCAATCGTAGGTGATGATCTAAAGGGCTGACTGCCCTGTCATTGATCAAACAGTGGCCATAACATACTCAGATTCAATGTTAAGTTTGTGACGGACTCACAGTCCCTCAGATGCTGAGGTGGGGGGCTTGGGGATGAAATAAGAGAGCCTTAAAAATGGGTGTAGACCGAGTGGTCATGCGATAAGGTGATTGCGCGGCTACAAAAGAGGTCACGTGTCTGGAACGCGGAAGTTATCACCGGGAGCACCAGCAGAGCACCAGCATGAAATAGTTGCTAATCTAATGAATAAACTATTCTTCATTCCAAGTCCTTGTGTATGTTTTGGGAACACAACGGGCATATGGATTCCAATGCACAATTAACCCATACCTGTTTCTTCAAATGCAAACTTTGAATTGGCCGCACTGTGCAGCCAGTGCTAAATGCCTGTTGAGCGGCTAAATACATCAATAGGGCTCAAGTTTGAGTGAGGCTCGCACCGGTTGAAACAAATCTGAACTATCTAAAGCCAACCTGCTTCTCTTAAAGTGGAGGTGCATTCTGGCTGCAACAGGTATTCTTCTCCAGTATATGTGTCAGGTGTTACCTTTGAGGGTTTTAAGATGATACATCACAGTTTCCCTTGGCAAACAGTTTCTGGTACCAATTAAACAGCTGCTCCAATGTCAAACTCAATTGTCACTGGTTGTCCGTCCAGTAAAGGGGTGATCCATTAGCGGTTCATTGCACCCACAATCGGCAGTTTGTTCAACGATAGTTCGTCAACTGACTGTGACTCTGGTCCCTTTCCACATGCTTTTTGTATCACGTGGATACCGTTCCATCTAGTTGATTTTTCATTTGATACATTTGGTTCTTGCTTTTTAAAAGATCTTGCTTAAAACTTGTTGTTTCTTTCTCCAATACACATGTTCGATGTGCCGCTTTTAATCTCAACTCTTGTATTTTGCACCTTTACTCCAATAATCAGTTGCTGCGTGCTGAATGCACATTGATGGAAATTTCAGACCTGTGTTTGTGTTCGTGTCCCAGACGACAATTTAGGATTTTAATGCTTGAACTTAATTGTTGGGCTTCCTTAGGGTTAGTTCCAAAGAGATTGTGACTTCTAAAGCCTTCTTTAGGTCTATGATGCTTCCTGATAGCAACCTTTTCTGGATAGCATTTCTTCTTACACACACAGTAGCACGGTGGTTAGCACTATTGATTTACAGCGCTAGGATCCCAGGTTCAATTCCCAGCTTGGGTCACTGTCCATGTGGAGACTGCACATTCTCCCTCTGTCTGCGTGGCTTTCCTCTGGATGGTCTGGTTTCCTCTCACAAGTCCCAAAAGACGTGCTTGTTAGGTGAATTGGACATTCTGAATTCTCCCTCAGTGTACACAAACTGGGCCATAATGTGGCGATTCGGGGATTTTCACAGTAACTTCATTGCAGTATTATTGTAAGCCTACTTGTGACACTAATAAAGATTATTATTAGTAGTTTGTCTCGAATGATGTCATTCAAGATATTTCCAAATTCACAGTATAGAGCTAATTTCTTTAAAGTAGCTACGAATTGTGCGATTGAGTCACCTTCTTGCTTTTCCATTTGTGGTACCTGAACCTCTCAGCATTGAGCAAAGGTTTCGATGAGAAACGGCCCTGCAATATCTCCACATTATGTTTTCAAGCCTTGTTTTTCTGGTGGCACCAGACTTCGCAGGAGCTTGAAGGGTTTCTCTCCATTGTACTCAGGCAAACTGGAACTACTATGCCCACCAAAGATTTGTTAGCCTGGATAAAGTATTTGTACCATTCAGTGTATGAGCACCATCACTCTGTGCTTTCATTATATGGTCCCGTGGTGCTAGATACACCCACCATTTCACTGTGGGAAAGGTAGTGAAAGCATAAATGTGCCACCAAGATTTTGCCACTACCTCACTTCTATTTCTCAAGCAAGGTAACCCTGAGCTCAGCCTGTTCCTTTCCGAGTTTTGTTCCCTTAGCTCTCAATTTCTTGCAGGGTATTTGTTACTTTACCTGCTACTCATAGGAGATGGAGCACTGTTCCAGAACTATCCGGGGAGAGCATGTGGCAAGCTCTCTTTGTTGCTGTTTTCACCAGAAATGTGTGTTTAACTTTTGTCCCTACAATAGCGGGTATCGATTTTGGCACCTCTCCTTCACCAGCGTTGGTGTAGCAAAGTATTTTAGCTTCTTAATCCTTTTCCGTTGTCTGTGCACAGATCAACGATTTTTCGGTATAGTTATTCCTCCTCTGGGACTCTGACAGTGTGGTTCCAACCTTCTCATCGCTAGTTTTCTTTGTAGTCAGCTTGCAGGCCACGGAGGAACAAACAATCAAAAGCTTTATTGGAAAGGTGTTTTTTCACAGGCTGCTGGAATAGACTGACGGTTAGCCTGCCCAAGCTGCCGATGGTGTCATCACTGCATCGCACGGTTGAACACATAACATGAATTGGTTTCAACTAGGGACAAACATGAATACACAAGGGGAGTAAGAGGTTCATGAACATAGACTAATTAAATGTTGTAGACAGATGCCGAAAATAATTTTAAAACATCAGCGGAATACTGGGCTTTATATCTAGGTTGCTAGTTTGAAGGAGGGTAGAATGATGAGTGAAGGATAGCCCTTGCTAAACCACAGTTCTGCAGGAATTTCCGGGTTCCACCATTTAGGAAGGATATAATAGCCATGAAGACAGTTTGACATTATTTTACCAGATTTTTATTTGACTTCTGAGTGCTGAATTCTGAGGAGAGATTACGCAAAGAAGGATTCTGTTACCTTGAATTTAGGCAGTTAAAGGATGGTTTGATTATAATTTTCAAAATATCAAAGGTAATTGATAGGACATGCGGAGAGAAACTGTTTATGCTCATTGGGCAATTCTGGATTACGGTACATAGTTTAAAGATTAGAGCTAGCCTTTCAGGAATGTTGAAACATATTGGGCAGGATTCTCTGCCTTGCCGGCAGCGCACTCACACCCACCGATTTCCCGATGGTGTGGAAGTGGCCACCTTTGGCTGTCTGCCGGGAAGGAGGATCCTGCTGCCGGTGGGGGCTGCGCCGTGCCAGAAAACGGGTCTGGCGGGATGGAGAATCCCTTCCATTTTGTATGAGTCATATAAATTTAGAATTCTCTTCCACAAAAGGTGCTCGTTGTATAGTCAATTTTATATCTGAATTTGATTTATTTTGGTTACCAAGTTTCCAAGGGGTATGGGCAAATGCAGGAGTATGAAGTTTGGTTACAGGTCTGTCATAATCTCACTGAATGGTATTATGTCACCCTGGGCTAGTAATTGGTCAATTCCAGCCCCACTTGACCTGGAATCACAACACAATTGAATAAACCAATAATTCTTAGAAAAATACCCAAAGTCTTTGGCCCTTGGCAGCCCAATAATTACAGTCACCGGGTTTGTAAATTTAAACACAATTATATTTTCTATTTATAACAATCACTATAATGAAATATTCAGCAAATACAACTGGTTAACTATGATCTAATTCCTAAACCCCTCCCTTTAACTCCCCCCCCCCCCCTCTGCGCATGCACTCTCACACACACAATGCAGACAAAACAGAGGGGCAAAAAAAGTCAAGTAAATGTTTAAGATAAGTGTCTTTGTTTCAGTTGGTTGTTTCTAGAGAGAGAGAGAGAGAGAGACCCCTTCCCCTGAGTGTCCAGGATTCAAACCAAGCTCCTTGAGTCTCTAAAAATAATTTCGCGTCAGTCAATCAAATCAAGTTTCACCCCAGCACTTGGCTGCCAAATCTCTCAATTCCCCCAGTTTTAACGCTTGGCACCAAATAATATGTTGCACCGTCTTGAATCCCTCATTCTCTCTGCTGCTTGACTGAAAGATATACGTCCATTATGCGTCCGTGGATCAAAAATGATTACGGCAAAAGTAAAGACAGGGGAAATAAGGGAATCGACAGAAAATTTTGGAACAGGCTTGAGGGGCTCAATGAACTGTACCTTTTCCTTTGTCCCTACGTTCTGAACACATTAATGAAAGCAGCAGAGTTCTGGTGCAACTGGCCACCTGATGCCATTTTCGTGGGAGGTTTTCTGGTATCCCATTGTAATTCTGAGGCATTTTGAGGCCGAGAAATTTTCAATTCACTGTAAATTTTTCAAGGTGTTCCAGTGCACTTTTGGTCCAAAAGGTCCACATCTTGTTAAGTAGACATGGAACACATTTCACCTTTTTGCTCAAGATACGTCTCACGCTGTCGGTTGTGGTCCGTCAAAATCAGGTTCAATTCTCTATCCCTCAAAAGATCGATGGTTTCTTATTTGGAATCTTGATCATCAGAACGAGGAGTTCTTTAAAAAATAAACAGCAGGATCATGAAAAAAAAAATCGAATTTTGATGAATCGCAGGAATCATAAACATCTAAATCCATTTTTATGAACTACCAAGGAACTGTCAGTCTATGATTCAGGGGTATAGACTGATGATCACTGTCAAGTGAATGTACGATAGGGTCAGCAGGTTTGAAAGCCAGTCGCAGGAAGTGCGATCAGCTGGAAAATAGCATCTGAAGCTGTTCTTTGCAGTTGCTGAGAGTTGGTGCAGAATTGCTTTTATTTGTATCAGTTTTGACCATTTATTGAATACTCGGACCTTAGGGTCAAGCAGGGGACTGCTGAGGCACAAGAGAAAGACATATCCAAAGTTCTACCCAGGCAGATTGATGGATTTTTAATTACAAACAGCGTTCACTTAAACCAACCATGCACAATTGAGAAAGGGAGGTTGTTGGTTCAATTAATTGTACGTTGATCACCATAGCTCAGGTAAGCCAAAGAGGAATCTTCCTATGCCATGTCATTATTGTATTTTGTGGTATTTTACTGCTCCACTGGTGCCTGACAATAGCAGATTAAATACATTTTAAAATGCTGCTCCTCAAACAGTATTCAACTCTCGTCACCAATCTCTTTTTCGGTCTGCTGAGATTGGTGGATATTCTCTGGCAATGCTCATGTTGAATTGAAGCCTCTGCTGTTCCGATTTCCCTCTCCTGCTTTTCCTCTCCTTTTTGTGTTCTCTTCTGTTTCATCCTGTCCTCCTGTTTTTACTCTTGAATTCTCCATCCTCGTCCCATCGCTTTCAGGTGAGAGGTGGTGAGCGACATGTCACGTGACAGGGCACAGCTCGAAGCCCACAGGCCGAATTTGCCAGGCACAGCTATAGGGCAAGGGCGGCATGGTGTTGCAGTGGTCGACACTGCTGCCTCACACCGCTGAGGACCCGGGTTTGATCCTGGCCCCGGGTCACTGTCCGTGTGGAGTTTGCACATTCTCCCCTTGTCTGCGTGGGTTTCACCCCCGCAACCCAAAGATGTGCAAGTAGGTGGATTGTTTTTTAACATAGAACATACAGTGTAGAAGGAGGCCATTCGGCCCATCGAGTCTGCACCGACCCACTTAAGCCCTTACTTTCACCCTATTCCCGTAACCCAATAACCCCTCCTAACCTTTTTTTGTCACTAAGGGCAATTTATCATGGTCAATCCACCTAACCTGCATGTCTTTGGACTGTGGGAGGAAATCAGAGCACCCGGAGGAAACCCACGCACACACGGGGAGAACGTGCAGGCTCCGCACAGACAGTGACCCAGCAGGGAATCGAACCTGGGACCCTGGCGCTGTGAAGCCACAGTGCTAATCACTTGTGCTACGGTGCTGCCTTTTTGGCCACGCTAAGTTGCCCCTAAATTGGAAAAAAATAATTGGGTACTCTAAATTTACTTTTTTTTTAAAAGAAGAAAAAAGAGAAGAAAAAAATATACAGGGTGCCATTTAACAGGAGAAACACTAAGTGCAGTTTGCGGCCGCGACTTCCTGGTTGCTTCCCAATGACTGACCCGTCAAGACTGCCATGGTCAGTATCTACCGTCAATTAGAGCCAGAAATGATCCTCCACGGGTTTCACGGCGGAAATGACCATCCTGCCAGCTTATTAACCTGGACAGCACCCGGCATCTCCCCATTAACAATGGGGCGCAGGACAATAACCATTCCCTCCGGACACACCCCAGACAGCACACAGCCATGCCACCAGGGAGACCTGTTTCATGCTTTGCGGAGATGGTGGAGATTCCTGCTGGTTGGACGCTGTGATGGGTTTGGTCCAGCTCAAAGTTTATATAGTCAGCTGCCCGGGCATACAGGACATCTGTGACGGATGCATTTGTGGACTGGCAGCTGTGATATTCCACACAAGTTGTCGCTTGAGCCCTGGAATGAATGATGCTGTGGCCAGGTTTGGAATGAGCTGAACATAATTGATCAGTCCTGGGAGTATTTCTGCTGGGCTACGTTCCTGGGTGTTGGGACCTCTCGCATGGTTTAGACATTTTCTACGAGTGGGTGAAGACCTGTGACATCCACTTGGAACCTGTAGCCACCTGGGGTGGCCACTGCCCAACACAAAATGGAAAATTACAAAGAATGCAGGGAAAATGGACATGTTGCAAAAGCAAGCAGCTTGCAAAAGCGCTTGTGTATTCTGACTGCTGCAGAAACCAGACAGCACTGTGAAAGAAAACAAGTTAGCATACTAATGAGGCGATACCGGGTGATTCCCAGGTACAATGGAAACAAGTTAACTCAAATCGCCCCAAGAACCGCCCAGTGATCGAGGGACTGCCTCGTTATTGGGGAAATTCAAATCAATCGATTGGGAAGAGACCCAATCGATTGCGAGTGTATAGAGGGTTGGCCCAGGTGGGCACGAGACCCTGGGAGAGGTATAAAACAGAGACCCCGACCCCAGGTCTCTCTCTCTGCCATCCTCTCCTTGACAAGCTCTCTCTGCCAGCCTCTCCTTGACCAGCTCTCTCAGCTGGCCCTCCCAACAAGAACACCTTTGTAGCAGCTCTCAAACTTGACCATGGAGAGGAGAGGCCTGGACAGCAGCCGCCACCAAGTAAGTGTCACACAACGCACGCTACGAGACTAGACACTCCTGACCCCTTTAGTCCACACCGACTGGAAGCCTGCGGATCCAGGACAAAGCTAGAGGCCGTTGTTCCCTGATCCGGCAGTCCCCTTATCCAGATAAGTATTGGCCTGTTAGTGGTAGGATTAGCCTAGTCTTGTAGTTTTATATGCATAATTAGTAGATAACTGTATTATAATAAACGTGTCTTGTTTGAACTTACTAATTAGTGTATGGAGTAATTGGTCTGAACTTGAACTTGAAACTTATGGCGGTATCTTAACGATACCTGGCGACTCTAGAGCTAAGGAATGAAACAGAGCCAAATTGAGTGTAAAGCACAATCAACCAGAACGAGCAACAAACCCCAAGTAGGTGACCTCTGTGGCCTGGAAGGTACATTTGCCATGTTTAAAGTGGAGTCCCACGTCTATAAATTGCTTTCATACCTCCTCCAATCGTGTCATGTGCTTTTCGTGTGTGACTCCAGTGACTCAAACATCATCCAGATAGACCAGGCATTGGCAAAGAAGGGGGCGCGACCTGCGGGTGGGTCGCGGGCGGGTGTTGGGAAGGTCGCGGAGCAGTCTATCGCGGTGCTCACGATCGCTCAAATCCGCATGCACCAGCCGGCTATTAGTAACGCCGGCTACTAGCGGCCTTCAAAATGGCCAGGAGCATATTAGAAAAATGTGGCCACACTGCACATGCAGAGTTGTGCACGTGCACCAATGAGCGAGCACGCATGTACGGTGTGGCCGCATTTTTTAAATGCGGTTGGAACCTTTTTTTTACAAGTTCGGGCAGTTTTTATTTGATAACTTTGACAGGAAAAAAATGCAGAAACTGAAAATGTTTTCATTCTCTAGAAATTGGAGGTTCACCATATTTCACCTAAACATTACAAGGTAAGAGAAAGTGGTTGGTCGCGCAGGCCAGCCAGCATGGGCGACGCAGGTCGGCCGGCGTGGATCGTGAAGGTCGACCGGCGTGGGTTGCGAAGATCGGCCGGAGTGGGTCATGAAGGTTGGCCAGCGTGGGTCGCGAAGGTCGGCTGGGTTGGGTCCCGGAGGTTGGCTGGTTGGTAAAAATGGTTCCCGGAAAAAAAGGTTGAAAAGCACTGAGATAGACTATCACCTCTGGGAGGATTTCCATGGTATGCTGGAAAATAAAGTAGGCTCAGAAAATGCCAAAAGATAGCCTTGTGTACTGGACTAGGCCCTTATGTGTTGCAAAACTTTGTGACACTTCATCATATTCCAATTTAAGGTATGCGTGGCTGAGGTCTAGTGTGGAGTAGGTGAGGCCTTCTGCCGGCTTGGCATGCAGGTCGATTCAGGGAACCGGGTACTTATCCACATGGGCAGCCTGTTTAATTATTGTAAGAAGTCTTACAACACCAGGTTAAAGTTCAACAAGTTTGTTTCAAACACGAGCTTTCGGAGCGCAGCTCCTTCCTCAGGCTGCGCTCCGAAAGCTCGTGTTTGAAACAAACCTGTTGGACTTTAACCTGGTGTTGTAAGACTTCTTACTGTGCTCACCCCAGTCCAACGCCGGCATCTCCACATCATGGTTAATTATTAACTTATAGTTAAGAATTTTCACGATTTCTGCCATGTAGGTTGACAGTTTGGCTGTTGTGCTGCCCAAATCCAGGGTCTGTGCTCCTTCTCAAATGTAATCAAACATCTGCTTCCCCACAAACGTAACTAATGCACTGGTCCTGACTTCTATTTTCAATAATCTTCCATTCATTTGACAAATTATTTTGATTGGAACTGCCTTATTTACTTTGACTACATTCAGGCGGTACATTTTGTGTTCTTCCTCAGTGTTCTTCTCCACGTGGCTCAGTGGCGTCGTGGATTGTTGTTGCCGATGTTAATTTTTGCATTGATGTGCTCAGCCTCAAGCAGAACATTCCTGGATATGGTCTCTTCGATTGCAACAAACACAGACAAACCCACGATAATGGCAAACCTCCTAGGGTGACCACCCCACATTGATAACAATCGACCTGTGTCCTTGGCTGATGACTTCTGTTACAGACACCTAGTCAGCTCTCAACAGTGGCCAAGAGAGTGGACCAGATGCCATAATGTTATTAAGTTTTAATGCGGTGCTGAAAGATTGATTTGCTCCAGGAATGATAATATATGAAAGGACGTGGTTATTATATAAGCAAACTTTATTAACACAAAATATATTATGAGAATAGAGAACACCAAAGTATATCATGGAGTTCACCTGACCCACAACTTTGAATAGATTTTGGTTATGGGGAGCACAAGGGCCCACTTTACAGGTGTGATGCAACAGAGATCTAAAGTATTTTAAAACAAAAACAATGTTTACTCTGTGAATCCAGTTAACATTTTATAAACACAGTAAACATCTTATGAACTACCAACACTGATACAGCACCCAAAGGTACAGTACTCTATAGGTAACCCTTAGTAACTTTCCTAACAACATCCATAAGCCAAATACCCTTTTTAACAAAGAGGATAGGTTTGCATTCCTTACAGAAACAGGTATTACTTTAAAATCATCCAGTGATCTGGAGACATTTTTTAGCATGCAGAGTGAGGCCAAAATGCACCTCCTTGGTTTGAATGTAACTCTCCAACTGAAAACAAAACTAAAACTCGGAGCCCAAAACAGCTTCCAGCGATAGTAAAAACAGAGCCAGAGCCCAGCTCCACCCACACAATGACATCACTGCAGCTACTTGAGAAGACAAACATTTCTTAAAATGACATTCCCATGACAAAGAAAACAATATTTAAACTTTTACTTCAGCTCAAACACTAACAGATTACATGCAGTTTCTTAACTTCACACAAGTTGCCAGTGACCAACTCTTTACATGAACATGCAGCTTTTGTTCCACGTACACAAACAGGCAAAGGCAATACTTTCATTTAATGAAGCAATTTTTCTTTTGTTAGGTACATGTGATCAGAACCCTTTTACAATCTCTGCCTCAGTGGTAACTTTCATGACCTCCCTGGCTGGTTTCCACAGCCTTCTACTGTACCTGTTCAGAACAGTATTCTTTCTCTCTCCCTCTCTCGCGAAGCTCCACCTACCCCTTCAAACAAAGGTGGCCAGACCTAAATCCTTATTGTTATCTCGGCTGTCTGATTTCTAACTCCCGTTTCTACAGATGGACAGAGCTATGCCATTCAAATGCAACTAACCTTCCATTGATGGAAAAATAGGTCCTAAGACTCCATTATGGGATAATGTCTGGCCAAACAAGGTTGCCCTAACTGACAATGGAGGTTGAGTGAATCATCCTGGCTGAACTGGGGCATCGTTGTGCATTCCCATTAACAAGGTTACGTCTGAATGGGACAAGGTAACTTAGACTGTGGACGTAGCCTCTGAATCTTCTGCGAGCAGTATTTTCCCTCAGTCTGTACACTCCCTAAATTTTCTGTGACATCTTGGACCCCCATTTCTAGACCCAAGTGCCCACTATCTCCATATCAGGACACTTTAATCCAGTCCCAAGTACTGTGTCTGGTTTCCTGTTCTGCCTGTTGATCTCACCACATACTTCACAGCCATACTACTGATTCACTTCCCATATCTGCCACACTTTGGAGCTCATATGCATCTTTTTCAGCGCACCCTGTCACATGAGCTACTTCAGTCTCTTTGTCTCACGTGATTTTAGAATCAGCCAGGAGTTTTTTCTGGATGCTTAGGTCGTTAATTCCACACACCAAACTGTTACGCAGCATATTCTTGACCACTGCACCAAACTCACAATGGTCGTCCATTTGGTGGATCCAGGCCAAGAAGGCTGAGATAGATACTTCTTGATGCGTAACAGCAAAGCTGAATTTGTACCTCTGTAGGATGATCGAGGGCCTCGGTGACTAATTGGTCGAAGATTTTTGAGGCAGGAGCATCCGGGGATGTAAAATTTCTTATTAAGTTGTAGGTTTGAGGCTCAGAAACTGTCAAAGGTATCACCTTCTGCTTGTCTTTTCCTGCTATTTCATTCGCTGTGGAGAAAGAGCAGAGCCGTTTGATGTACTGGCTCCTATCTTCGGTTCCCTGGTTGAACGAGTCTAACTTTCTGATCATCAACATTCTTACTCACTTGTTGGGTATTACAATCGATGGCCCCGATTCTCATCTCTCTTTGGAGGCTTTTTCCTTTCCCCCTCAAATCCCAAACTGCTGAAGACTACGGTTGAACCGTTTTCCTCATCGCCAGTGTGGTAGCTCGAGACAATACACCGGAGACTTCCAGTGAAAATAAAATGGATTTATTAAAAGTAGGCAAAGGCAACTATGTACAGGCACTGAGTAATGATGGTTAGGTCTTGACTCTCCAGCTCTGGGGTCCTCTCTGACTGAGCCTCTACTCCCAGGGCCCCGTTTTCTCTCTATTTGCCGGGGTTCGCGGGCTCCCATATGATTGGTCCCAAGGTGGTCACATGGACCACAAAGCCAATCTCCTTAAAGAGGCCACGCTACCACAATGTGGATCTGGAGTCACACATCGGCCAGATGAGGGAAGGACAGCAGATGTCCTTCTCCAAAGGGCCCCAGAATAATTTTTAGAACAATCAATTATTGTTTAATCATCACCATAATAGAGATTAGCATTCAATTCCAGAGTGAGTTATTAATTGAATTTTAACTACACCTGCTGCCACGTATGATTTGTATCTATGCCCTCAGAGCATTAGCCTGGGTCTCTGGGTGTTATAACCTGCCTGCTTACAACTGGCTGGGGACTAATGTCACTCCCATAATCCTTAGGGAGTATGAGCTTCCCCAATCAGGGGGGTGGAGAAATCATTAGAAAGTCCCTGCATAAAGAAAGCTGGCCAGTATGGAACCAGGTAGAGAGGAGTGAGCAGCAAGGGAGTCACTGCTGCTGTTGTATGTATATATATATGTTATTGTAAATAAATGTTATTTCTTTCTATTCTACAACCCGTGCTGGATTTTTCGTGGCCCTCACAAAATGGACACGAGGGTTAAAGTGGATAACTGTCTACGCTGCTGAAGCCACCTCACTGGACTTTTGTTGGACACAGGTTAGAAGTTCATTTTCTGTTACACCATGCCTCTGTATGGACGTTTGGATGTCTTTAATGCTGCGCTGTACGCACAATGGATGCGTTACTATTTCTGGGTAAACAACATCACCGAAAACAAGGCCAGCTGGTCATTTTGCTCACCGCCTGTAGCCCGCATACGTTTGGGGTGATCAGGAGCCTTATGTACCCAACTTGTGACCTTGGTTGGGCAACATTTTAACCGAACCCCACTCGTGATAGTCCAGCGTTACCGGTTTAATACCATTGAGAGGACCCCAGGAGCATCCCTTGCAGAGTTTCTATCCAGGCTACACAGGATTGCGGAGTACTGTGACTATGGTGAGACCATGTCAGAAATGTAACGCGACCGTTTGGTTTGTAGTATTAACAATGTGGCCACCCCGAGAAAGTTGCTAGCTGAGCCAACATTGACTTTTCAACAGGCCAGTCAAATAGTATTGTCCCGAAATATTGTCCAGAGCGGGGAGCGCAGGAGCTACAGGGAATGTAGGTGCACGCCTTGGGGTGCAACCTCTTCCATCCAAAAGCATCTCCCCTGCGGTACCTTGGGCGGGCTGGCGTTTGGATCGATGCCAGTGGCCGCCGGACTTTCCTCCCTGAAGGGAGCCTTCTCCAGAACGGATGGATGAGGAGCCATGTCAGTGTTGGACTTGTGGGCGTGGACCCCATCGCAGATGCCGGTCCTGGGGGTGCCAGAGGCGCCATCATTCTGACAGAAACTGGGGCCAGCCCAGGGGCCGTACCTTCCATTTGGATGAACCTGAGGCGACTATTCCCGAGGACGTGGAGACGGAGGACGACTGCCTGCAGTTGCATTGTGCGGCAGCTCCCCGTGTGACCCCCATGATAGTACGGGTCAACGGTCACCTGCTTGAGATGGAGTTGAACACTGGCGCAGCGGTCTCCGTGATCGCCCAGAGGACATTCGACCGCATCAAGCAGGGTATACAGACCCTTACGTTAACCGACACACAGGCCAGATTGGCCATCTACACGGGGGACCATTGGACATTGCAGGGACTACAATGACCATTGTTGTTTATGGATGCCAGGAGGGGTGTTTCCCACTTATCGTGGTGCGCCGCCCCGGGTCCAGCCTGTTGGGTTGGGACTGGTTGCGCCATTTGCGGCTGCAGTGGCAGCACATCCTCCAAACAAGTTCTGGAGGGTTGACAGAGGTACTAGGACGGTACCCAGATATATTCCAGCCCAGTTTGGGAAAAATAAAAGGGGCCATAGCCCACATCCAAGTCGAACCAGGAGCCATGCCGCGCTATTTCCAGGTGCGCCCGGTGCCTCACGCCTTGCTCGAGAAGGTAGAAGGGGAGCTCACTCATTTAGAGTCCTTGGGTATTATCAGGCCCGTCCGTTTCGCTGACTTGGCAGCGCCAATTGTACCTGTAATGAAGCCAGATGCCAATTCGCTTGTGCGGCGACTATAAACTTACAGAGAATACGGCTTCCCGGCTTGACTGATATCCAATGCTACGCATAGAAGATCTCTACACGAAGCTTGCAGGCGGACTCTCGTTCATGTATTAGATATGAGTCACGCCTACCTATAGTTGGAGCTGACCCTGCCTCCCAGCCATATGTAACTATTAATACACACCGGGGCCTGTATGAATATACACGTTTGCCCTTTGGAGTATCCTCTGCCTGCGCTATCTTTCAACGGGTCATGGAGGGCATCTTGAGAGGTTTACCACGTGTCGCTGTCTACTTAGACGACATTTTGATTACAGGGACGTCGGAGCAGCAACATTTGGAAAATTTGGAGGCTGTCCTTAGACATTTTCAGAGGCTGGAGTCCGCTTATGTCGTACAAAGTGTGTCTTTCAGGCGAAGGAAGTAGTCTACTTGGGTTATCGGGTGGACGGCGAAGGTTTGCACCCCTTCGCAGAGAAAGTGCGTGCAATTCAACAGGCCCCCGCACCGACAGACATTTTGCATCTTCGTTCTTTTCTCGGCCTCGTAAACTATTCCGGGAAGTTCCTCCCCAATATGGCAACTACGCTGGTCCCATTGCACCTTCTGCTGAACAAGAATCACACCTGGGTTTGGGGTCCACCACAAGAAACCGCTTTCGGGTAGGTAAAACAACAGTTGTCGTCATCTGGGGTACTAACTCTCTATGATCCTGGAAAGCCTTTGCTTATCAAATGTGATGCAACCCCGTATGGTATTGGGGCCGTCCTGTCCCACAAGATGGAGAACGGGGCTGAGCGACCAATACATTGACTGCAGCGGAAAAGAAGTACACGCAGATCGAGAAGGAGGGCCTGGCTATGGTCTTTGCGGCGAAACGCTTCCAGCAGTATGCATATGGCCGCTACTTCACTATCGTGACTGATCATAAGCCTCTGCTGGGACTTTTCAGAGAGGATAAGCCAATACCGCCCATTGCTTCCGCACGGATCCAGCACTGGGCTTTGTTGCTCGCTGCCTACGAGTATTCTCTGGAGCATAAACCAGGGACCCAGATAGCGAATGCCGGCGCACTGAGCCGATTGCCTTTGTCGGCTGGCCCCATGTCGATCCCCATGACCGGTGAGGTGGTTGAAACTCTAAATTTTATGGACTTCTTGACTGTAACGGCATCACAGATCCGTGAGTGGACCCAGAAGGAGCCAGTCCTGTCAAAGGTTCAGCACATAGTCCTGTATGGTGGGCAGCATAGACAGCTCCCAGGCGAGTGCGGGCATTTTCCTCCAAGCTGTCAGAATTTAGCATGGAAGACGGCATCCTTTTGTGGGGGACGCGTGTGATTGTCCCAGAAAAAGGACAGGAGCTGATACTCAGGGACTTGAACAATGGGCATCCGGGTGTGACCAAAATGAAAATGTTGGCCCGGAGTTATGTCTGGTGGCCAGGCCTCGACACCAACATTGAGAAGATGGCCCAAAACTGCTCCATTTGCCAGGAGCCTCAGAAGCTTCCGCCGGCCGCGCCCCTACACCACTGGGAATGGCCAGGGCTGATTTTGCCGGCCCTTTTCAAGGATCCATGTTCCTACTATTAATCGATGCCCAGTCGAAATGGTTAAAGGTGCATAGGATGGTAGGCACAACGTCCTGTGCAACAACCGAGAAGCTGCGTTTGTCTTTCAGTATGCATGGCCTCCCCGAGGTTTTGGTCACGGACAACAGCACTCCATTCACAAGTGAGGAGCTTGCGAGGTTCATGAAGATAAAGGGGCATACGCCATATCCGCACTGCTCCATATCACCCGGCTTCCAATGGGTTAGCGGAGCGCGCAGTGCAGACATTCAAACGGGGCCTAAAGATGCAGTATTCCGGATCTATGGACACAAGACTGGCTCTTTTTTTGTTTTCATACAGGACCACTCCACATGCGGTGACTGGGGTAGCTCCCACGGAACTCCAAATGGGCCGGAGACTTTGCACCCGCCTTAGCATGGTTTTCCCAGACATTGGTGCAAACATATGCCACACTCAAGAACGGTAGGGACATGGCCTTTCTCGGCATCGGCCGATTCGGCAGTTTGCGCCCGGTGACCCAGTGCTCGTTCAAAATTTTGCTGGTGGTGCCCAGTGGGTCCCTGGCGTTATCTTTTGCTGAACAGGCCCTCTCTCTTACCAGGTGCAAGCCCAGGGTCGTCTCTAGCGCAAGCATGTAGATCACGTTCGGTCCAGAGACCATTTCTTCCAAAGATTCCCCGCCCCCAGAGCTCAATTCTACAGCCACAGAGACCAGACACAGTGGAGAGTATTCCTCACAATCTTCCTCTGGTGCCGCACTCAAAACCTGCACAGATCGTTGCAGAACCGCGTTGAGATAGGGACGGCGAGATGACGGAGGCAGCGGACACCGACTCCGAGATGGAGACACAGGACGCCTCAGAGGGGGAGTCCTCGGGCTCATAGGCCGCGGATGTACAACCGTTGCGCCGTTCAGCACAGATGCACTGCTCTCCATCTCATTACATGCCACCCAATCCAGCGCCTCGTGCAAATGGTGTCCGGCCTGCGGCAAAACGAGTCCAACGCCCTTCTTCGCCAGGGTCTTTGGTGGATTCCTTGGACTTTGAGGGGGTGGGATGTTATAACGGGCCTGCTTACCACTGGCTGGTGACTAATGGCAATCCCACAATCCTTAGGGAGTATGAGCTTCCCCAATGAAGGGGTCGGAGAAATCATTAGCAAATTCCCTGCATAAATAGAGCTGGCCAGTTTGGAACCAGTTAGAGAGGAGTGCGCAGCGAGGGTGTTACTGCTGATGTCTACATATATATATATGTTATTGTGAATAAATGTTATTTCTTTCTATCCTACAACTCGTGCTGGATTCTTCGTGGCCCTCACAAAACTGGGTTACAAATACAGTTACATTACCACAACATTTTTGTCGCCCTTATGTCCTTTTTATGGCGCTGTCTGTATTATGCCCATTTTGCTAGAATTTTCTGAATGTGGCATTTGTCACAAACCTTCTTTTCCTGTTTTATTTTAATCTCAAATTCCTTTGTCAGCCAAGCTTTGGATGCCATATCTTTCTTCCTCATGGAAATCCCCTGAGTAGAAGGTCCTTGAAGACCTGCTTTGCTCATTTACTGATTTCATGGCAAACCTGTACTTCCACCTGCGCTGGATCCTTTCTCAAATTTCTCAAATATTCCCTCTTCCAGTGCGATCGGTCAGAAAGAGGAATGAGAGAAAAAGGGAGAGAAGGAAGGGGAGGAAATTATTATTGTGTCTTTTAATTTTCAAGGCCTGACCTTTCCTGTGTAAAACAAAGGTTTTTGCATACTCCCTCTAATCCAGTACACAGCATTCATAGTCACAGTCTCCGCGATATTAAAGAGACCAAACTCTGAGGTGATCTCAACCAGAAGCAACATGAGTGTCATGTCAGCTGCCAACACTCCAAATAGGAAAAAATAATTTAGTACACGAGGATCGCGATGAGGCCCACTTATACCCAGATATAATATCAGTACACTTTTTTTTCCTCTGTTATCCTGGTCTTTTATTTTAAACTGGATCTTCTGTAGGTTTGGGATGCACGGTAACTTCCTGAGTTAAGAATCTCTGTCCTCGGGTCCAGCCCTTCGAGGCAGGTGCCTGAGTTAAGGGTGCTCGGAGCTTTTTCCGAAATAAGCCCTTTGGAATTCCCGGAATTTTACTTGGAGGAAATTATTCCACCACAACCACCTGCACCCTCCCCACCTCCTCCTTCTGCAGATATGACAGGCGTACTCCGGGAAACAAACATTCCTTTTTGCAAAGAGAATGTGGGCTGTAAAATTTAGAAATCTGTGGTCTGATCAGAGAGCTGTAGAGTGCCTTCGGAGAAAGATATGGCAGTGCAGTCTGTGATTTGTGATCTATGGTTTGAGAATTAATGAGCTAGTCTGTAATATTTTCTGAGATGCAATTCTCACCTTCTTGCTGATAGTTAGATTGTAAAATCCATGAAACGTAGCATACATTTTCAAATTTAGTGATCCTGCACAGACAATCTTTCAACAACCTATCTTTTCTTTTTGACAATTTTAGCTGGAATGGTGCTGCTTTGCGTCTTTTTGCACCCATCAATAACATTTGTAGCTTTTACAATCAGAGGTCCTATTCAATCTATTTAGGGATTCAATCAAATAGACTTGCTACTTTAGCTCAATTCATATGCTAATGGAATAGTCACTGCTGACTAGCTAAAGGTTATATGTAGCACTAGTGTACAAAATCGTTGATCAGCATTTTTACAAATATTAATATTAGTTGCTGGCCACAGATGCATACCAAATTAATTATAATAATCTTATAAATTACATGCTAATGACACCAATTCAAAATAGGAAATCTAATGCTCTGCATTAGCATCTTATGCCAATAACTATCAGATCCTGTTTGTATCTCACAATCTTGCAGAAAAGAGAGAACAGTTAACCATTTCGACCGATACATCTGTGGCTCTGCAGTCCGCCTTACACATCATTTCAGCCCGGAATAATCAATTTCAACATTTCAGGCACCCTTTTAACCTGAGTCCGAGTGTAGTGAGGGTGGAGACCAAGGCAGGTGGCAATATACCCTTTCCAACATGAGGTTTGGCGGAGAAGGGGGGGGGTGGGGGGATGCTGGAGGTAGGAATTAACATCCTTCTCTCACCTGGATTGGTCCTACCCATTTCTCTCCTGAATCCGGCACAGAATGATGGGCTGGATTTGGAGTCCAGGTGATCTGCAGGAATAGTCTTTGTCAGGCAGCCATGTGGGGGGGGGGAATGGCGGTGGAGATGGGTCAGGTGGGCAGGCAGAACTCTTACTCCTCTTGGCCCACAAGCAAATACCCCAAATGATAAACATTAGTTTTCTGGATATCTTCAGACCTGGCAGGCAAGTCACAATGACTTGTGTCATAGGTTGGAAATAGGTTACGAAGTAGGAGACAGGCCAGAAGGCTACTTAATTTGGCAAGTGATGTGACAAGTGTTTTTTTTTTTGCGAGGGATTTGGACTGGATTCAAAACTTTTCACCATAGTCATCAAAAACGTTGATGATGGAATCAAGAGATGTATATCTGAGTTTACAGAGAGTGGCTTTGTCAACAAATGGCCTCAAACATCTTCAGAACTGACGTCGCCGTCCACAATTTTACACAATAATTTAATTGATTGTGTAGCTTCGTGCTCTCATCAGCACTACTTATTGTTCCTTCATTTAGTATTATCTGCAAATGTGGATTGTATACCCTCTATTTTTTAATTCAAATGATTGCTCGATATGCTGAAAATTTGAGGCCTAGTGCTATTCAACCAGTCAATTTTCTTCTTTAATCTGGTCTTCATTCTGTTCCAAGGCAATCTCCAGGGGTTTCCTCCTGCTCTCATACATTAAAGCTCTGATTCAACTTATGTTAGTTTTCTCATGTATGCTGATGACTTCCAACTCTACCTCACCATCACCTCTCTCGACTCCTCCACAGTTGCTAAATTATAAGACTGCTTATCCAGCGTCCAAAGTTGGACGAGCAGAAATTTTGTCGTATTGAAGATTGGGAAGACTGAAGCCATTGGGTGGGATTTTCCAGCCCTCTCCACTGGCAGGGCCTTCCGGTCCCACCGAAGACGATCCCCTGTGGCAGATTCTCTGGCTGTGGGATGGGCACCCACAAAAACATGACATTCGGGAGACCAGTAGTTCCCACCGTCAGTCAATGGCAAGCCGTCTCTGCCACTGGAAACATGTCGCACGATGCGGGTGGGGGATAATCCCACCCACTATTTATGATTCCCACTCAAAATTCTGTTCCCTCGCTGCCAACTCTATCTCTCTCCCTGGTGACATTCTGAGAATAAGTCAGTCCGTTTGCAGCGTTGGTGTTACATTTGATTCTGAGAGGAGTTTGTGACCTCAGATTCATGCCATCGCTAAGATTGCCTATTTGCATCGCTGTTACATTGCTTGACTTGGGCGGCACGGTGACACAGTGGTTAGCACTGCTGCCTCACAGCACAAGGAACCCGGGTTCAATTCCAGCCTTGGGTGACTGTCTGTGTGGTGTTTGCACTTTCTCCCCATGTCTGCGTGGGTTTCCTTCCACAATCCAAAGATGTCCAGGTTAGGTGGATTGGCCGTGACAAAATCACCCCTTAATGCCCAAAGGTGTGCGGTTTAGGTGGGGTTGTGGGAATAGGGTGGGGGATTGGGCCTAGATAGGGTGTTCTTTCAGAGATTAGTACAAAACCGATGGACCGAATGGTCTCCTTCTGTGCAGTAGGGAATCTATGCTTCAATCTATGATAATATGACTTTGCCCCCTGTCTCAACTCATGTTCTGCTGAAACGATCATATTCTTTCTTCATTAACTCTAGATTTGACAATTTCAATGCACTTCCAGCTGGTGTCCTTTGTTCTCCGCAAACGTGGGATCATCCAGAAGTCTGCAGCCCGTGACTTAACTCAAAGCCAGTCACCACTACCCCTGTGATCACTGCCCCATTTTGGCTCCCAATTGAACAAAACCTTGATTTTAAAATTCTTATCCTTGTGAAATGGATTCTATCTCCGTCCCCAAATATTGATTATCTTAAATCAGGAGTACTCCCTCAATAACCACCCGCACCGGAGTTCAAGGCAGCAACTTCTTACAGATACCTATTTGGGCCTGAGAAAGTGAACCCAGTCTCCACCAAGGGAAGCGACTCTTAAGAGTTCTTCCCTTTTCGCAAATCACCTGTTCAATAATTTATCGGCCAGGTTATAACTACTCGGGTAGTATCAGGGTCCGTGGCAGGTGGGGAGTGGGGGGGGGTCTCTCTTTAAAAAATGGTAAAATGGTATCTTCCCACTTTTAGAATATAAGAGAGAGGTGGGTTCTACATGCAGAAGACTACAGGAGACGTTGTCATTATTTGCAAGCTTATTATAGAACTTTGTAAAGCACAACACACTTTGAAGTGGATAACTACATTGTAATGTTAATTACAATAAATAATTAAAAAACAGAGGGTGAGATTTTCCCCCCAAAAACGGCAAGGTGTAATTTTCGGTGAGAAAATAGGTGCAATTTTGGCAGTGCGGTCCTGCGATGCGATCCAGATCTCAATCTTTAGGCACTTCGGAAATGTTTTTTCCCCCACTTGAAAAATGTCAGGGAAGAACTTGCTTGCAGTTAAGGAAGTGGGGTCCGTGTTGCAAGGACTGCACACGTAGCAAAGCTGCACGGGCTGCGGAGAACGGGAATACCAAAGTCTGCCAACTCCGCACGGGACACTACTCGGTAGGAAAGTCAAAAAACTCAGGCAAAAAAGGCACAGGATTTCCCAGATGCTTGTTCAATTATGGTTTCTGGCATACTTTCCAACACGGTTGGAAGAGAGGAAGTGTGGACCCTAGGAGTCGGGATCCATAAATTGTAGGAGAAATGGCGGCATGGACATGTTTGATGAAAATTATGAAACAGAGAATTCACATGATGAAAGATTCCAATGGTTTTGAATCACTAATCAGACATCGGAGAACCGAAATACCTCAATATTTCTCAGCTCAATTGTCTGGAAAACATTTATGCCACTGCAGAATGAATTGAAGAAAACCGTAGAAGGATATTTTTCTGCTAAATGATTTCTGATTGTGGAAGGTTTGAACTCCACCAAAGTAGTCAGGAAGAAGGTGAAACCATTTTGGTTTATAGCGTCTTTGAGACATCTTTGGGCAACAACAATCATTCCTGTATTAAAGTGGGATGTCTCAGTGAGATGGAGTTAGTGCCAGGGACATAGTGCTGCCTACTCACTCTGGCTGCCCTGAGGAGGTTATGCAGTTTCTTTCAGCATTGCTGGCCGATTCGGACAGTATTGCTTGTGGTGCTGACCGCCTCGGCCACCTATGTCCAGGCAAGGCATATGGCGGTGGCTGGCTGCCTCCTTCCCAGGCCGAGGTACATTGTCAACCGCTGCCTCTCCTCCACCGCGTTCAGGAGGGTCTCCAGCTCGGTGTTCGTAAATCCCAGGACCGCTCTCTTCACTGCTAGCTTGTTGTCTCGGACGGTGAGTGTGGAAAACACTGTGAATACGCAGCCGGAGCTTGTCAGCCTCCTGAGTATCAATTGCGAAACTGCCGAATCCTGCGCTGTTTCTCATTGGAATCCTTGTGTTCAATGTGGCGCTGATGCTAGCCCCTTAACAGTAGCTGAACCAGTCCAGGTGCAGCATCAGTATTGCTCTCGTGAAAGTCCACGAATCCTGCGCCAGCATCAACACTTCGAGCTGGATTCTCCGATGGCCGGTGTCAAAATCGCATTTGGCGATTTGCCGGAGAATCTGCTTCTTTGCCGAAATCAGGGGCGGTGCCGTTTGTTGGATGCTCCACACCCTCCAAAACGCTGTCATCGCTGAGCAAGCCGCACGCCTTTGGGACGGCCTAAGAACGTCACCAGAGGCCCTCCTCAGAAGCTCCGCCCCCAATGGGCCGACTTCCCAACAGCGTGGCCGCGTGTGCTGAATGTTTTTGGGGACCTCGCGTCAATTTTAGTATTAATCTATTATTGTAGGTTGCATCATTAACTTTGTGTACATATGTGTGTGTGTGTGTGTGGATCCCACCTCTTCATTCACCTGAGGAAGCAGCTCCGTACTGAAAGCTTGTGATTCCAAATAAACCTGTTGCATGTTAACCTGGCGTGAGACTTCTTACTGTGCCCACCCAGTCCAATGCCGGCATCTCCACATCATTTACAAGTCAAATATAACCCTGATGAATATTGCGTCATTATGTTGTATTTCCCACTCGTGGATAGTGTACCTGAGTCTTATTGAAGAATCATCAAAGCCTGACAGTGTAGAAGAAGGCCATTCGTCCCATCGACTCTGCACCAACCCTCCGAAAGAGCTCCCCGCCCAGGCACAAACCCCACTCCATCCCTGCATCCCCACCTAAGCTTTTGGCCACCAAGGGGCAATTTTGCATTGCCAATCCACCTAGCCTGTACATCTTTGGACTGTTTGAATAGATTTTGTTCTTTCTCCTTGTCCCTTTCTTTCTGACAGACCCTGGAGGTGTGGATTCTGTTGAGTTCCACTCTTTGTTCTTGGTTTTTGCTTTTTTCCTGAGCCCGTGTGGGGATGTTAAGATGGTGGGTCTCGGTACCATGGATACATGAGTGAGCCTCATTGGTAATCAGTCTTGCGGTAGCCTTATTCCTTTTTCCCGAATGGTCCTGGTTGTCGGGGTGGGTTCCCAGGTGCCAGGGGAGGTGGGATGGCCCTCTTTCCCAAGGTGCCCCTCCTTTAGGGGGTAACCTACCAGCTCCCCTTCTCCCTGGGGCAGGGTTCCCCCTTTCCGACTGGGACCTGTTGATATCCCTCTTGGCCTTGTGCCTTATGGCTATTCTGGTGCTACCTATGGGGACGTGTCATTGTTCAATGGCCCCGGGGCTTGTTCTTCCCTTGGACCTAAGACCCGGTGGGTGGGGTTTGGAAGCGAGGCTCTTGCTTTCTGCTTGTTTCTTACTCATTAATCTTGTCTTACTTTTCTCGTGTTTGAGGTCAGAGACCTGAGATCTCCTTGGGCTTGTGGTACTCGGTCCTCTCATTATCTTGTGGCTATATGATGTTTGTTTGCTCTGTCCTGGGCCTGTCAGTGTAATTCCCCCATATCTCTGGTGTTCTTTGGGTCTTTTATTCCGCTGTTAATTCTTTTCTAAAGTTGTGGGTGTGAGGCAATCCAGTGTATTGACTGAATTCTGCTTGGTGCAGACGGATCTTGTATTTGTGGGAGGAACACGCTGGGAATTTTCTCCCCCTCTCATCCAGCTCATCTGTTCCTATGTTTGCAACATTTTGTGTTGCGCCTGTTTGGCATTGATACCTGTAACTTATTTATTTTTCCTTTGTTTTGATACGACGACTAATAATGAAACAGGAGGATTCACAGGGCCGAGGTAACACCCAGCGGCAAGTGGGCTACACCGTCTCCCTCACCCTCGCCTTCACCCTTACCTGCACTGTCACCAAGGATTGCCAACCTTCCTGGATTGGCTTGGAGTCCCCATGTAGGGACTCTGCAGTGTGTAACTCAATCGAGTTCATCTCAAGTTAAAAGATACAGAAGGACTGATCCAGTGATATGGAAGGTGATGGATTTGATTCAAAAAGTAACGCTGTCAGATGTTGGGGTGGCACGGTAGCACAGTGGGTAGCACTGATGCTTCGCAGTGCAAGGGTGCCAGGTTTGATTCCCGGCTTCAGTCACTGTCTCCGTGGAGTCTGCATGTTCTCCCCGTGCCTGCATGTCTTCACTCCGGGTGCTCCGGTTTCCTCCCACAGTCCAAAGATGTACAGGTTAAGTGGATTGGCTATGCTAAATTGCCCTTAGTGTCCAAAAAGTATCCGTGAGGTTATAGGGTTACGGGGATAGGGTAGAAGTATGGGCTTAAGTAGGGAGCTCTTTCCTGGGGCCGGTGTAGACTCAATGGACCGAATGGCCGCCTTTTGCACTGTAAATTCTATGATAAGGAAAATCCAGACCTTAAGCCCTACATCACATGAAAACATAAATTGATAGTGCAGAATGGTTCCATTTTGGGAAATCCATGTGATTATTCCTCCGTGCTTACGCATATCGTCCTTGACCAACTGCATGCGGGAGATCCTGGTGTGGTAAGGATGCAGGAATTAGCACGTAGTTATTTTGGTGGCCAGGATTAGATGCTTAAATTGCAGAGAGAGTTAAGCAATGGCAATCCTGGGAGAATCTAAGAAAAACTCCACCATTACAACCATTACATCTGTGGGAATGGTCGATACAGTGATGGCAGATAATACACATTGATTAAGCTGGACCAATGGGGTGTCACATATTCTTGGTGATTGTGAACGTGGACACAAAATGGCCAGGAGGCCTGAAAAAGAAGTCAACAACAGCCAAATTTTTGCAGGATTCAGAACACCGGAACAGATTGCCAGAGATAATGGTGTGCAGTTTACTTTGAAGGTGTTTGAGCACTACTTGAAAGAAAATGGTTTGTACCACATCAACTCAGCTCCATATTATCCAGCACCGAATGGATTCCCCAAACGTTTTGTACAATAATTCATACCTGGATCCCTGCACAAAGATTTGGTCACACCTGGAGCACTGTGCACGGTGCTGGTCGCACCTGAAGTACTGTGTACCGTTTTGGTCACACCTGAAGCACTGGGTGCAGTTTCGGTCACACCTGTAGCACTGCGTGCAGTTTGTGTCACACCTTGTGGTAATCCCCACTATTGTATATATTAGGAGATGTGTGGTAAGGCCCTGTACTACAGGTACGGGGATAGTCCCTGCCTGCTGGCTCCACCCAGTAGGTGGAGTATAAATATGTGTGCTCCCCATACAGCAGCCATTTCACCAGCTGCTGTAGGAGGCCACACATCTTAGTGTAATAAAGCCTCAGTTGTATTCAACTCTCGTCTTTGTGCAATTGATCGTGTATCAATTTATTATACTAAGATTTTCTGAAGATGGACCTCCGCATCAAGCCGGATCGCCTGCAGCTGGATCCGCAATCAAGTGACGCAAAAAAGGACTTTCAACATTGGCAAGCTTGTTTCAAAGCTTACATCAGGTCTGCACCAGACCCAATTCCGGAAGCTCAGAAGATCCAGATACTTTACTCGCAGCTGAGCTCCAACGTATTTCCTCTTATCCACGACACACCAACCTACGATGCAGCCGTGGCGTGACTGAAAGAGAATTACGCCCAGTGGGCGAATACGCTCTTCACCAGACATGTACTCTCTACTTGTCGTCAACTCCCTGGTGAGTCAGTAGAAGATTTATCGCGTGCCTTAATTCCCCTGGTCAGAGACTGTGACTGTCAGGCCGTCACGGCCATGGAGTATTCGAACTTCCTCATGCGGGACGCTTTCGTTGCGGGGATAGGGTCAGACCACATACGCCAGCAACTTTTAGGGTGGGCCACGCTCAACCTCGCAGAAACCAAAAAGCTGGCGCTATCGATGACGGTCGCCTCACACAATATTCAGGCTTACACCTCCAGCTGCATGGCCCAACCCTCCGACGCATCGTGGACTCCACAGACGGCCGCCCCACCAGGGGCCTCACCCAGCTAATCCTACGCATGTGCCACGCGCCAGCCAGCCAATCCCTGGGGCCCCCGATGTTACTTCTGCGGGCAACAGAAACACCCCCGCCACGCTGCCGGCCCGCAGTGTCCTTTGCAAGGCCTGTGGCAAAAAGGGGCACTTCGGTGCGGTGTTACTTCGGCGGGGCGAGTCGGGGAATCCCGCCCCAGATCATCCAATATAGCATTGATGGTGAGGCAGGCTCGAATGGCTGAATTGCCTAATCCTGCTCCTAGTTATCGTGTTTCTGCGCTTCCTCATTTATAATTACCCCATCAAAAGTGGCTGTGCCTTCAGTTGCCTGGACCCTAAGCTTTGAAGAACCTCCTGACACCCCTCCACCTCTCTAACTTGGTTTCCTCTTTTCAGATGCTCCTTACGATCTATCTCTTTGATCTAGCTGTTGATCATCTGACTTATTTCCTCATGTGGCTTCGTATCATACTTTGATTTACAATGCCTCTATGAAGTGCCTTCAGGCATTTCAATATGTTAAATATAATACATAAATAATAATCTGTTGTTCATGTTGTTTTGGATCTTTGTTAACCTTTCCTTCAGATTTTGCTCTCCTATTTTAGATTGCTTCTGGGTTCCACCACTCCATTACTTTGCAGAATGACGATCCCTGCTTTGCAACCTAGGTTTATTGTGATGATATGATCAATAATCAAATAACAAATCAAATCTGACTTGCGATTTTGTTTTTTTAGCTACTATAAACACCTTCCCAAGATCACATCCATCCTTGAAACTGGAAGGGTGGCACACAATGGTCGAAGTTTTCCGGACCATCTCGCTGGTGGGACCTCCCGGTCTCGTCGATGGCCAATCCCTGAAGTCTGTTCCCCAGCAGCAGAGGGTGCTGGGCAAGTAAAGCAGTGTGGACATCAGCGGGTCTGGAAGATCCCACCGCCATCCAATGGCGGACCTCCTCTGCTACTGAAACATATGCTGCTGGGGGGGCTGGAAAATCCCACCCTCCATGCCATTTTCCCATTAAATAGCACACAAATTCACAAGAGAAAAACAAAAGCTGAAATAAAAATGCAACTCTAAATGTACATTAATCTTACGTACATATTCCTTCAAGTAATAAAAGATTGGGATCTAAAAATATCAGCTTAAAAATTTGAAAAATAAACTTAATTATCATGCAGAAAATTATGGGGTAGAATGGGCTGGTCTAGCACACTGGGCTAAATCACTGGCTTTTAAAGCAGACCAAGGCAGGCCAGCAGCACTGTTCAATTCCCGTACCAGCCTCCCCGAACAGGCACCGGAATATGGCGACTAGGAGCTTTTCACAGTAACTTCATTGAAGCCTACTCATGATTTTCATTTTCATTTTTCATTTCGTTAATGGTCTTTTTTCCTGTTTTAACTTCAGTGAACGGTTGGCAGGAACCCTACGAAAATGGCTCATGTTGCCTTTTAAAGTGATTCTGTCAATAAACTGCAAAACATAATGGTGGGAGATTGAGACCATCCCTGTGGAAGTTGTTAACCGTCTCATGCAGCTTATCACACTTTTTGAGATTTACAGGAAACAATTCAAAACCTACAATCGCTGGCTCATTTGTCATTTCTCTCTCTCTCTCTCTCTCTCTCTCTCTCTCTCTCATACACACACACACACATGGAAAAAAGGCACACAGTTTCCCTGTTCGAAACAAAACACAGATTCTCTCATTTAAAAATAGGCATTGTCATGATATGCAGACATGCAGATAATGATATACAGACAGGCACAGACAGGCAGCTAATGAACAAAGAGAACAGAACATGACCAATGAGCAGGCAGGACACTCAAGGGTGGTATCTCACATTCCGCCTCTTTCTACTGATGAACATCTCCAGAGTGAGTCAGGGTGTATGTACAGTATCACACCTCCAGCATGTGGCTGAGAGCTCGTCTGGTTCAGTCAGACAGAATAACCAACACTTAGATTAGCAGAGAGTCGAACTCATAGAGAACTGTGCTAACTGTGCTACTGGTTCAATAAATCAGATTGAACTAACTTCAAGGTCTGGAGTATCTTTTGGTTAAAGCTGCATCCAGTTGCAGCCTGTGTTATCTCAGAGTACATAACACATCAGGCATGGCTTTTCTTCCTGTGTTTTTTCATAAATTAAAAGCAGTAAATATCAATTTTACCAAAATAAAGAAATTTGAAATCACCCTTTTTCATTTTTTTTTCAAATATGAACAAAATTGGACAGAAACCGCCAGAAGCTAAAGAAAAAAAAACATTCTATCCATGAGTCGATTGAATGGTTTTGATAAATTCTGGGAAATCAGATACATTGCACACGCTCAGACTTCACAATTTAAATTCAGCAACAAAACCATAACTCTGGATATGGAAAAAAACCAAGCTCAACATCAAAACTTTTGGGAAAAATCGGGGCCTTTATGTGATGAATAAAAAAAATTATCAAAAGACACAAAGGGTCATTTGATGGGCAAGATGAATTTTGAATGGGATATGTGTATTTTTAAAAATTTATTTTTCAACCCTTTTTTAGACATTTGATTATTAAATGACAGCAAAATATCTTGGTGAGAATTTTATCGAAGTACCTTGAAAAATTTGCGTAGGCCTGATGGCTGAAGTGTGCAGTCAGTGTGGTGGTTTATGTGGGAAAAACTCAGAGATGTGGACATGGGAATTTATCATGTGAAAGTTTTCACGCAAAAAGCATGGCAAATGTATATTAAAAAGAAGTCAGATTGTGCAGACTGGAACACAGGAAGACATGATATGAGACAATATCGGTTGATTTGTGAAACATAGAAAATAGGTGTAGGAATAGGCCATCCGGCCCTTCGAGCCTGCTGGCCATTCATTATGATCATGGCTGATCATCCAACTCAATTGCAAGTTCCTGCCTCTCCCCCATGTCCTTTTATCCCTTCAGCCCCAAGAGATGTAGCTAACTCCTTCTTGAAAACATACAATGTTTTGGCCTCAACTACTTTCTGTGGTAGAGAATTCAACAGGCTCCCCACTCTCCAGGTAAAGTAATAGCGCCCCGTTGCAGTCCCGTATCCTTCGATTGTGACCCCTGGTTCTGGACTTTACCATCATCGGGAACATCCTTCCTGTATCTGCAGAAAATACTGAACAATCTCAGCAGGTCTGGCAGCATCTGTGGAGAGAGAAGAGAGCTAGCATTTCGAGTCTAGATGACTCCTTGTGAAGACTGCTCCTGCACTCGAATCCTCTTGCTATGAAGGCCAACATACCAATTGCTTTCTTTACCACCTGTTGCACCTGCATGCCTCCCTTCAGCAACTGGTGTGCAAGGACACTAAAGTCTTATTACACTTTCCCCTGCCTCTATTTATAGCCATTTAGACGAATTATTATTTATTTAGTATTCTTTTAAAATAGGAATGTAATAGTCTTTTTGTCACAATGTACAGTATCATTCTATTCAAATGATATAAGATCTGTGGTTAAATCACAGGGCAGCACGGTAGCATTGTGGATAGCACAATTTCTTCACAGCTCCAGGATCCCAGGTTCGATTCCGGCTTGGGTCACTGTCTGTGTGGAGTCTGCACATCCTCCCCATGTGTGCGTGGGTTTCCTCCGGGTGCTCCGGTTTCCTCCCACAGTCCAAAGATGTGCAGGTTAGGTGGATTGGCTATAATAAATTACCGAGTGTCCAAAATTGCCCTTAGTGTTGGGTGGGGTTACTGGGTTATGGGATAGGGTGGAGGTGTTGACCTTGGGTAGGGTGCTCTTTCCAAGAGCCGCTGCAGACTCGATGGGCCGAATGGCCTCCTTCGGCACTGTAAATTCTATGATAAACTATGATGATGACATACAATATCAAATTTGTTTCATCTATGTAAGATAACACTTGACCCCCAATAATGTTCTCATGAGCTGGGCCTTTAATCCTCTAAGCTGCAGTTGGGGGAAAGAAAAGCAAGCTTCTCAACAGCAGCAAGTAGCAACTGTAACTATAGCAACTCATGGCTGGTAATTACCATTGAGCATTCTGTCAATGCCGCATACAAAGCAAACTGGTGCTATAAGGCTAAGACAATCTAAAGTTAAAATACCTTCACATCATTGTCCACGACCATGATGTCTGTCACCCGAGCGACAGCTCTGAATGATTAAACAACCCTTCGAATTGGCAATAAAAGACATACTGCTATTTTGTAAAATTGACTCTTCCATGTATCACAACACCCTGGGCTAGTGTGCGGTCAATTCCAGCCCACTTGTCCTGGAGATGCAATACAGATGAAGTTAGATTTTAGTTAGATACCCGAGGTCCTTGGTTGAGCCCAATAAACTACAGTCACCAGGTTTGTAACTTTAAAATACAAATGAACTTTTATTATCTACAGTATTATAATTAAATGGACAGTAAAGCATCCCTGTAATTATAATAATGATGTATTTCCATAATCTAAAGTGAACTTTAACAGAGCTCTTGATGTTGAACTAATTGCAAATATTTTTTAATGCTGAGTGGACAGAACCTAGCTACAAAAATACCTGCACTCCTGATGGAATAGCCTGGTTTCTCAAGAAGACAATACAATGGAACCTTCACAACAGGGCAGAACAAATTATATCAGATGAGATGTGGATAGCTTCATAATTTGCATAAAATCATTAAATCCAAAAGGTTTGCAAGGGCATGAACCTATACCTTATTGGGAATGGCTGCATCTGATTCTGAGAGAAAAGATGTTGGATTTACACACCTTTATATTCTTCCCTGAAGTCCACTCAAAGTGTGTTTAGTTCCATACGGTCTAAATAATGTGCAGCCAAGCAAATGGCGTGGTGAGGTAAGTTTAGAACCACCAGCTGGACTTTACCCCATGATCCTGCCTAAATTCGGCCGATATTGCAGTGGAAATAATGGAAAATTGTTAATTGTGTTTAAATGTATATATGTGGTCTGTATTAACTGGGGATTCATTTTAGCCCTGTAAATGGACACAAATTTAAAATGTGGTTGTTGGGTTCGGAGCTATATGCTTGCATTGTGTAATTCTGCAAATAAATATTCTGTGGAAACAGGGCCATTTCGGAGACAAATGGGACATTTTGTTGTGACACAAGGAGTACAGGAGTCACAATTGCTAGATTTCAAAATAGTCCTGATTCTGGAAGCAGCTGTCAATACAATTGATGAGAGGCAAATTGAGGATGAAAGTACCTTTAGCAGATCTGGCCATTTCAGCAGAAAGCAGAAATGAAAAGGCAATAATAAGCACATAAATCCCAGGAATGCCCAGGGAAGAGTAATAAGTACTTCAGATGTGACTCAAAATATCATTATGCAATGAAATATCCAAATTAGAGAGACAGGATCCTTTAAAGTAACATATGCTGAAGAGAAAACTGAGGAAATGGGTGAAGATAATAAATCTGAGCAGATTATAATGGTTAAAAGAGGTTTTGATCTTGTGATGAATGTGGTAGTGTTAGGATTAGTTAGATCAGGTGGGGATGGGTCGAATGGTTCCCCTATTTTCACTCATCATCTGACCGCAACTGGAATTTTTGTTGTACTTGCCAAATCAGTAAGCACTTAACTCTTTATGTTTTGTGATCATAAGAGAACCAATAAGACAGGTTTTCTTGAGTTTAACAGATGTTATGGACGGGAGGGGGTTAATTTAAATATCTCTTGTTTCTCTTCTCACTACCTGTCTGCAAACAGAAAGGTGTTTTGATTTTGATTTCCCCTTTTTTATAAGTGGAGGGGTACTTCCCTACCCCATTAGATTTGGTCTGATCCCAATTTTTATTAATAATCTCACAGGAAACTCAAGGTAAAGTAATCTCAGAGGGTTAGTTTACTCGCACACAGTCAAAACATGGGAATCACTACACATCCCTGTGTGCATTCATACAATAAATGTCGTCCAGAGAAAGAGAATTACAGGACAAAGATCACAAAGCAAGTAATTAGTGTTTTACGTGAGACCAGAATCCAGATTCAAAGTCAATTAGCGCTGCTGCCACAGCACCAGGGACCCAGGTTCGATTCCAACCTCGGTGAATGTCTGTGTGGAGTTTGTCCATTGTCCCCGTGTGTGCGTGGGCTACCTCCGGGTGCTCCTGCTTCCTCTCACAGTCCAAAGATGTGCAGGTTAGGTGCATTGGCCATGCTAAATTTCCCGTAAGTATCCAAAGGTTAGATGGGGTTACAGGGACAGGGCGGGGTTTGGGGTCTGTGTCAGGTGGTCTTTCAAATGTTGGTGCAGACTCGATGGGCTGAATGGCCTCCTTCTACACTATAGGGATTCTATGATTCCATGATTCCTTCACAGATGTTGGAAGATTGAAAACTGATGTTGGATAGTTTATTTTTCCACTTGGGCTGATGTGCAAGATGAGATTGGTATGTGGAGATGAAGTAGGCGATGGTATAGAAGCTCAAACGTTCCAGTACAGACAGTATAGTCGGCAGGGTGAGGCTTTCAAACCTGGAAATACCCCTTGTTCTGTGCGACTGCTTTGTAGCTGGAAGATGGCAGGCTGAGGCTTTCAGCTCCACAAGCCAATAGGTTCTTTCAACAGGGGGCGGGAGGTGGTTCACGTCACATGTCTCTTACCTCTTCACTTTTGCTTTGACAAAGTGTATATATTCCTTTGTCTGGATTCTTGAGATTGCTAATGTACCAACAATTAAGAATTACAAAGGAAGGTTGTATAAAAGAGGGTGTCATAGGGAATGGAAAGACCCTGATAACATAAGAAATGATGGTGGTAAGACAATCCGTTGTGATGAAGGCCCTGGGGAACAAAGCAGGCCGATGGCTTTCTTGCTCCATTTCATCTCATTTCCATGTGTCCTTCTCATGTGGACCTTGACCCCTAATCAACCAGAATGATCCATGTTTCTGAGTCATCAGACTGCTGTGTTGGCAACTTCAGGTGACCAGGGTTGAACGTGCAGAATAAGATACTAACTGCATATTAAGAAAGAACTCCCCCTTCTTCAGTTCATGGAAATGAGGGGTTGTCAGTTGGGACTTTCAACACGACATGAGTTCCATGAATTTTTCTTGGCACTTATGAGAAACCCACCAGTCCGTACAACTCAAATGCCCATCCTTTTGTTTCACAAATTCTATGGTGAAGGTAGTCATAATATCTGAAGCCTGTCTCATGAAGTGTTTCCTTCTATGGCAGTGAACCATTCCCTGAACATAATAAAATGTCATCCGAGGCTGCCTGGAAAGATTCAATGCAAAAGTAAAATCAGAAGAGTGGCAATTTTAACCGCTACAAAATAATTATAATTGTTATTTCTCTTAATCAGATGGGTTGCAAGCAGGTCTTCCAGCAAAGAACTTGTGTAAGTCCCACCCACATAGCCTTTGGAGGGAACGCAGTCTTTCAAAGAACTGACGGGAAAAACATTTTCCGCAAACCCTGTTGGGTGGTTTTCTACATCCATGAGACCAATGAGCTTCTGCAGTGCCTCAGTCTGAGACTCTTCCTCTTCGATATCTTCACGCTCCTCTATATACAAAGGAAACCAGGGATTCTCATTCGGAAGTCTATTGCTTCAGTCTAAAATGTTACTTATATTACAACCCGGTCTCAACAGCAGTAAAATCTTCACAGAAGTCCCAGAGCAGCAAACATTAAAAATTTGAAGTTCAGGCAACATTGCCCAAAACTTCAGATAGCACAGCATATCCTCACAACAGAGGCAACACAGTAATGCACACACCATCCACCCCAGGTATCAAATCTCAATGCCAGCCTGGTCCATTTTACTGTATTCAGCACTCCAATATAATGTGATAGGAAGAAAAGAAAAAGTCCAATTCGTATGCACACATTAAGACTATTTATTAATCTCGCTCGGAGAGTTTTGGTTGTTAGGAAACTATAACCTCAAGACTAATTTGTATTCTGATTACAAAAATGAGGATTAATTTGTATTCTCGTTAGGCAAAAAAATGAGAATTAATGGATTAGCAGGGTAACAAAAAAAGATAATTGAGTTTAAATATTCTGTAATGGGTTCAACACACAGCAAGTTAAAGATAATTCTTCTATTTCTGGATAGACAGCTTTCCACCTTTTCTCAAACAGATAAATTGTGAGAGGGATATTTGTCAAATATACCCTTGCCTTGTTTACTTTAATTGAATTTAAAATGGAATGGCATTAAACAATTATTTATTGATAGACCCCGAACATTTTAAATATATCAGCCAGTAAGATGGTAAATTATGAAAGGCTTTATCACAAGGCCTTCTTCCATCAAGAACACTATAAACATTCCATTTAGCCCTTATGGCAGATGTTACTTAATATGTCTCCTTAGAGAACATAAACCGTCATACATTCAACAAACATCCTTACAGCTAAAGTGATGAGCAGAGCCGTGATAGGGTTCCCTTTCCCTCACGTTCCAGACCGTCCCCCAACCTCTCGATTTTACATTCCAAAGGGACTATTTGCTTTGCAACAGCCTTGTGTCACACCCAACACCCTCCCCAGGATACCATCCTATGCAAGTACAGGAGATGTAGCCCCTGTCCTTTCACCTTATTTACACTATGCAGTACCCAAAACAGGTAATACAGCAGTTCACTTGCTGTATTTGCTGCTCATGATGTAGTCTCCTCTGCATTGGTGTGACTGAACGTTGATACGGTGATAACTTTCCTGAGCACCACCATTCATTCCGGAAATATGGACCGGGATTCTCCGGTATCCGGTGGGGCAGGCCATGCCGCTGCTGAGGAGTGGCGTGAACCACTCCAGCGTCAGGCCACCCAGAAGGTTCGGAATCCTCCGCACCTTCGGGGGCTAGGCCGGCACTGGAGTAGTTGCTTCCACCAGCTGGCGCGAGTTGGCGAATGCGCGGGAGCGCCAGCGTGTTCTGGCGCATGCGCAGAAACGCTGGCGTGATCCCTGCGCATGCGCAGTGGGTTTCTTCACCGAGCCGGCCATGGCGGAGCTTCACATAGGCCGACACAGAGGGAAAGACTGCCCCCATGGTACAGGCCCGCCCGCAGATCGTGGGCCCCGATCGCGGACAAGGCCACCGTGGGGCTCCCCCCCCCCCCCCCGGGGCCAGATCCCCCCGCGCCACCCCGAGGACTCCGCAGGCCGCCAGAGATAGGTCCCGCCGGTAAGGACCTCATGCAATTCACGCCGGTGGGACAATTCACGGGACAGGCCGAAAACGGGCGGCCGCTCGACCCATCGGGGCCCGGAGAATCGCCAGGGGGGTAGGGAGGGGGACGCTACCAACCTCCCCCGACCGCCGCCGGAGAATTAGGCAGCCGGCTTCGGAGCAGTGGGCGGGATTCACGCCGCCTCCCAGCGATTCTCTGGCCCGGCGGGGGGTCGGAGAATCCCGCCCCTGAACTTGAGCTTCTGGTGGCTTGCTGTTTTAATTTCCTGCCCTACTCCCACTCTCACCTCAAACTCCGATGTTAGTCCAATATCATTGCTTGCTCAACCTCACTCATTGACATCAACAGCTCCAGATCCTGACTATTGCTCCCATGTACCTGAACAGAAGGCTATTTGTAGTGATTTTGTTGTCATTTATGTCTCCTCCTGTCCCATGTTTTGTTTCTTTATGTGTTCCACATCTTTTTGCCTTGCACCATCATTCCTTGTGTTATTCAATCACTACTGTCCTCTATCTTGTCAGTGGACTTTCGTTTTATACCTTAATTCCCTTCACTACTCTCACCACCGTTTTTAACCTGGCTTCGTACCTGTTTATAAACTGTTCTTAACTTCTTCCAGTTCTGAAGAAACTATGGACGTGATTGAGCAGGCCCATTAGGCACAGTGCAAATCCCATAATGGCCACTGAATCTCGCGAAAGGCCTAAAAATGGGATTTACACCGATGAGATTCCAGATCACGATCTTCCCAATTTCTCTCCGATGACGCAATCAGAAGGGTGTGAACCTGATTAGCATGAATTTGGATGCATTATCATCGACTTAGCGGGTTTAATGCCACATCTGCAGCCTTAATCGAATCTTCCCACCTACCAGCCATGAGGACATGTTGGCACAAATCACTACAGCTTCTTAAAAACAGGAACCAGGCGCTCTGACCTCGGAGAGGGAGGAAGGTGAGCATCATGTTGAAGGTGGGAGGCGGGCCACTGCTGGTGCATGGGCCAGGCTGATCAGGTGATGTTCCTGCAAATAAAAGGACATGGTATTGGTGCATGGCCAGGGCAATGGTTTGGGATATACAGAACTCACTTTGATTTGGGTAATCTGCATGAATGTGCAGTGGCTCCTCACTTTTCTCCTGGTGGCCCACCTCACTCCCTGCATCTCCCTTGTGAGCTCCAGGCTCTCTCCTCAAATGGAGTCATGCTCTTCCCCTCCTGCAGCCCCCTGCCCATCTCTGCTCTCCTGCGGTGGTTGTGAACAAGCTTCACTTGCAGGAATACAAATGTCGATGACATCAGCCGGCTGCCTGGTGGGTCAGATGTCGACGTAACCTGGCATTTGAGGGCACAGTGCATGAGCAGGGAGGGGCTCTGAGGACGGGAGTCCTGGGGGGGGAGGGTCATTGCTAGACGGCAGCATGTGGGGTTGAGGTGGCCTCCCAGGGGTGGCAGCAAGGTGGAGTGCAGAGAGGATACAGGCTGCATTTACCCTGGCAGAACAGAGCAGATCTGCTCATTGGTTTGCACCATTGCACCCCCGTCCTCTTCTGGAGTGTGCTGACACTGATCAGTGCTACCACTGTCTCCCAGGTGGGGTTTGTGACCTTGCAGGAGGGTATCCTGAGAGTAGGTTGTTGCCCTTCTCTCCACCACAGCATCCGACATTCTGGTTGTGGCCTCCGCTGTGCAGAGTAGAGCTGGCTTCCTCACTGCCATCCTCCTGGAAATAATGGCAGTAAGAGCTGTGGAGCCGTTTAAAAGCAGCACCCCTCGATTAAAGTGCTCAGATGACCCCTGGGGTGGGAAATCAGATGTTCTGCGCCATAGGTAAGTGGAGAATTTTTTTCCCCCCCAAAGTGCCGAAGATTTGCAATCCGGATTGCAACGCTGCGGTGGACGAGATTCACGTCGGTCTTTGCATCGAAACTGACACTTAGCCAACATTTGGAGAAATTCCACCCGTTAATTATGATTCTGTCACCACTGTACATTTAAGGGGCTGGTTTAGCACACTGGGCTAAATCGCTGGCTTTTAAAGCAGACCAAGGCAGACCAGCAGCACGGTTCGATTCCCGTACCAGCCTCCCGGAACAGGCGCCGGAATGTGGCGACTAGGGGCGTTTCACAGTAACTTCATTGAAGTCTACTCGAGACAATAAGTGATTTTCATTTCTTTTTTTTCATTTTCTTTTCACTTGTACTATCTGACCGGCCAATGCTTCCAGCATTTTCAATTTCAGGTTGACAGATTTTGCTTTTAGCCATGTTTTTCTTTGTTTTGCTTCCTCGCGTCATTATTCAACCCGAATATTCCACTATCGTTGGCTCATCATTATCACTCTCCTTTTCTCAGCTTGTGTCCTCTGGACCTTTCTCCAATACTGTGCGTACAAATCATGTGGCACCGCACTTCTGCTTGTTGGGATTAACATACGGCTTTGCATTGTTTCCCTCATCACTGAGTGCAACGAGTGAAATAAATACTTTTCATGACCCGTTTCCTTTCCCCAAAAAATTTTACCTCGAAATCCAAATGGAATAAGCTGCCTTTTTTGTCTGGTGGCTTTATCTCACAGAAATAATAATGTTGTAATTATTGCTTCAAGCAATAGTCTAGTTCAAAGTTATTCTATGTTTTGTGCTGAAAAAGCATATATTTATATTAATTGTCTTAATTGCAGGTTATTTGTCAACAGAGATGTTAATTATCATGTGTCTAAAATTGGAGCAAACTGTATTTTATTATGATTCACATTTAAGCATTATTGTATTGTTTCTTCTTTGATTCCACTCATTTCCTCCAAATAAGAAATGTTGCTATGGCAACTCCTGTGGCTCCTATCTAAGTCTGCCTTTGTGAGATTTATAGAATATTCTTCTTCCAGTTCTACTTAGGTCTACTCCCCCGTCCCCCCGGCTAAACCTCCTCAATGCATTGATGACTGCACTGGGGAATCTATCTGCTCCTGTTCTGAATTGGAAAATGTCATCAACTTTGCTTCCAATTCCTACACTTCCCTCTTTTTCACATTGTCCATCACAGACTGTTCCCTTCCTTGACTTCTCTAACAGTAGTCACGATATGCTCACGTGCACAAGTGCCTTGGCTACGTTTCTTCCTACTCTACCTCCAGCAAGAGCCCACTTCGATTCCCGCAGTTTTTCCCCTCTATCACATCTGTTCTGATAATGTCACCTCCCATGCAAACTTCCGATGTGTCTTCCTTTTCCCTCAACCGAGGATTCTAAACTCCCTAGGCGGCCCTCCCCAAACCACTACTACTGCGCTTGACAGGGTCTCAATTGTGTCTGTTCTATTTCCCTCCAACCCACAATCAGATTGGGGTTTCCCGTGCCCTTACATATCGCCCCACCAGCCTCTACTTATTATCCACCCCCATTCCCATTACCTCCAATGTGATATCACCACTAAAACATATCTACAATTTATGCAATAGGCTAGGCAGTACTCACATTACAATGTAAGGGGACCCATTATAATGGGGGCCTGTTTACTTCAGTTAGCTGGACAGCTAGTTTGTGAGGCAGAGCACGGGTTCAATTCCCATAGCCAGAGCCTACAGCACGGGTTCAATTCCCATACCAGCTGACGCCATTCATAAAGGCCCCATCTTCTTAATCTTGCCATTCGCCGAAGGTGTGGAGGTCAAATCACCACCAGTCAGATCTCCCCCTCAAAGGGGAAAGCAGTTTATGGTCATCTCGGACAATGGTAACTTTACTTTTACTTACATTACAATAGCCTAAGCTAAGGATGGCTATAATCTACAAATAGTAGGCTATTTTTCCCTTTGTGAACTGTAACGGGAGTGTCCCTTTAAGAATTTTTTTTTGTCTTATCACATGACTTCAATGATGTTATTGTGTGGCTGGAGCTGGGCTGCGGCTCTGTGGGTTTTACTTTCGCTTTGAGTTTTGGACTGGTTTTGAACTGCACAGTTTAAAAGAAGTGTCACTCCATCTTCATTTTAAAAGCCGTCTCCAGACTGCTTGATAACTTAAAAGAGATAATTGTTTTCTGGAAGGAATTCAAACCTGCTGTTTGAAAAGGGAACAGAGTATCAATAATAAGTCTTGTACCAGTAAAAATGCCGTGTGCTGCACCACACCTTTGAAAAGGGGTTTTTGGTTTTATTTGGAATTTGTTATTGAATTGAAACAGTTAAGGGGGAATTTATTAAGTGTTATACATAGATTAACGTAGCTGTGTAAGGTCTTTCTGTTTGTAGTTGATAATAATTCTTGCTGTGGGTGTTTATACAAATATTAACTAAATTTGTAGAATAATGCTTGTTTTTTGATTAAAAGCATCTAAGAACTCTGTTGAATAACACCTGAAAGGCAGGCTCTTGTGCTCATTGTAACCAAAATCAATAAACAGTTATAGGTCAGGTGAAGTCCATAATATACTTTGTACTTTTCTAAACCCTGGCCCATAATAATAACTCTCACACATCCTAAGCAAATTACAGCCTTCCTGACTCAGGAACGAGCTCAACACATTTACATTATGACTCTGCCTTTTATTCTATTTTTGGATGGAAGTTGTTCATGATGATTCAGTTTTGCCTTGCTGTACCTCCTGCGGCACAATCTTTAATTACTTCATTTGTCCCATCATCATCTCCTTTTCCCTTGCGCCCTCGTTCCTTTTGTCACTGACTGACCCGAAAGCATCGAGTATCCGGATTGTTGGAAACCAAATGTACCCTGGAAAATGCACTATGGAACACCTCGCAAGTCCCAACCCACTAACCTCTGCGGGAATTGCCCGGGAAATTTGAGCTTCCGATGGACAATTCCCCTGCTCCCCAAGATCCTCCACAAAAGTCTCCAAATCTGAGTTAGAGTCAAAGACTTCAGGCAGTGTGTCAATGAACACTTACAAGGATATGGCGTAGAGTACCATAACAAGGGGTCACGGCCTAACAGCTGGATCGAAGGCACACACCTCATTTCTGAAGAAACCAGGATTAGAAGTCACAGCCAGAAATCTGTTGCGGCACAGAAGAGGAGGATCAGAGCATCAATTGACTGGTGCTTCCCCGAAGGTTCAAGTCACACTCTCCTGCATTTCACCCTTCTCCGGAGCTTTCATCTCCCCGTTTCGCTGCCTTTGGACTTTCTTAGAACTTCTTCCATTTCTAACTTTCCAGTTCTGACGGAATGTCATGAACCTGAAACATTAAAGTCTCTTTCTCCAGAGGATTTGCCTAACATGTTGACTGTTTCAAGTATTTCCTGCTGTTATCTGTTATTGTTTTGTGATTCTGATTATATTCTGTCAAACGGTCGATTTAATGTTGATGCAGTGTCATGTGCAGCTTAATGGTTTGCATCTCTGAGCGTGAAAGACAGCAGTGTATTTCAAGTAAAAATAGCACATAAAAACTTTACACACATGAAGTTTTCACAGAATCACAGAATTGTTCTGGTTCAGAAGGAGACCATTTGACCCATCGTGTCTGCACTGGTCCTCCAAACAAGCATTACAGCTTAGTGCCATTCCCCAGCCTTTTATTCATATCCCTACACATTATTTTTATTTGATTAATCATCTGATGCCCTCCTGAATGCCTCAATTGAAACTGCCTCCACCACAGCGCCAGGCAGAACATTCCATGCCCAAACCACTTGCTGTATGAAAATCTAATACTTGGTGAAGGTGGATAAAACATATTCATTTAATAACTCAGCCGCATTTCCTGCCTCCACGTGTAAATTCCTTTTTAGGTTCCAAATAGGTCCTACTCCTCTTTTCACTACCCTTTTACTATGTAGATGCCTGTGGAAGACTTTATGTTGGCTGATAGTCCGATCTCTCAATCCTTTTACATGTTTTTTTCACCTCCCCTCTGAACCTTCAGGCTCTCAATTGTATTTTCTACCTGACACCTGTCAGAGGCACACTTTTTCTTCCTTATCTTAATTTCCATCTCCTTTTCCATCCAGGAAGTTCTGGATATGTTTGCCCTACCTTTCCACTTTAAGGGAATGTACCTTGACTATGTCCAGCCCATTGTTCAGCTACAATTTTCCCCTCCAATGTTTTGTTCCAGTCTAACCAGACCAGTTCCCTTCCTGCCTCATTGATATTGGCTCCTCACCAGTTAATTATTTTTGCTCTGAATTGCCTCATATCATTTTGTATCATCTTTCTAAACCGTTTGATACAATGATCACTGTTTCCTAAATGCTCCCCCACTGACACTTGACCTACCTGACTCACGTAATTTCCGAGAACCAAAAGTGCATTCTTTTTTGTTGTACTGGACACATACGGCTGTAGAAAATCTTTCTCAGCACAATCTCAGAACTTGTGAGCTTCTCTGCCCTTTACACTGCCAGTGCCCCAGTCTACATTTGGGTAATTAAAGACCCCATTATAGCTACTCTATAACATTTGCACTTCTCTGTAATTTCCCTGCATATTTGTTCTTCTACATCCTACTCACAAGTTGCCAATCTATAGACTACACTGAACAATGTAATTGCTGTGTTTTTGTTCCTTAGCTCCAGCCAAATTGGTTCTGTCCTTTGAACCCTCTGCAACATCCTCTTTCTGCAACACTCCAATGTTCTCCTTGACGAATACCACCACCTCATCTCTTTTCCTATCTTTCTTGAGCACCTTGTACTTACCAAAATTTAACACCTAGTCCTGGCCTTCTCTGGGCCAGGTTTCTTCTATCGCCACAGCATTATATTTTCACAATTCAATCTATGCCTGTAGCACCCCTATATTATTTACTACATTCCATACATTCACAGTAACCCTGATTTAGAAGTCATTATGCTTAGACCATAAGACATAGGAGCAGAATTAGGCCACTCGGCATATCGAGTACTGCTCCACCATTTCATCATGGCTGACATTCTTCACATCCCCATTTCCCCATAACCCCTGATCCCCTTATTAATCAAGAAGCTATATATCTCTGTCTTGAAGACACTCAGTGATTTGGCCTTCACCAGCCTTCTGTGGAAAAGAGATTCATCACCCTCTGGCTGAAGAAATTCCTTCTCATCTCTGTTTTAGGGGATCATTCCTTTAGTCTGAGATTGTGTCCTCTGCTCTGTAGTTTGTCCTACAAGTGTAAACATCCTGGGCAGGATTCTCTGATCCTGAGACTAAGTATTGACGCCATTGTAAACGCCGTAGCATTTCACGACGGCGTCAATATGCCCCCAGTAACAGCGATTCTGACCCCTTCAAGGGGCCAGCACGGCACTGGAGCAACCCATGCCGCCCCAGCTGCCAATACCAGCGTCAGATGGGCGCCACAGGTCTGCGCATGTGCAGTGCGACGAGCGCCAATGTGCGCATGCGCATTCCGCTCTCCGGAGAATCGGCGGACCGGCGTCGGGGTGGCTACGCGCGTGTCGTGCCCTGCGATTTTCCGGACTGGCCTGGCTAAGAGAATCCCGCCCCCTCTCCACGTTCACTCTATCCAGGCCTCGCAGTATCCTGTAAATTTCAATAAGGTACCCCCTCATCCTTCTAAACTCCAATGAGTATAGACCCAGAGTCCTCAACTGTTCCTCATACGACAAGCTATTCATTCCAGGAATAATTCTTGTGAACCTCCCCTGGACCATGTCCAAAGCCAGCACATCCTTCCTTAAATATGGTGCCCAAAACTGCTGACAATACTCCAAATGGGGTCTGACCAGAGCCTTACATAGCCTCAAAGTACATCCCTGGTCTTGTATTCTGGCCCTCTTGACATGAATGCTAACATTGCATTTGCCTTCCTCACTGCCGACTGAACGTGCACGTTAACCTTTAGAGAATCATGAACAAGGACTCCCAAGTCCCTTTGTGCTTCTGATTTCCTCAGCCTTTCCCCATTTAGAAAATAGTCTATGCCTCCATTTCTCCTTCCAAAGTGAATAACCTCACACTTTTCCACATTGTATTCCATCTGCCACTTCTTTGCCCGCTCTCCTAGCCTGTCTAAGTCCTTCTGCAGCCCGCCTGCTTCCTCAATACCACCTGTCCCTTTATAGACCTTGTATCATCTGCAAATTTAGCAACACTGCCTTCAGTTCCTTCTTCCAGATCATTAATGTATATTGTGAAAAGCTGTGATCCCACCACCGACCCCTGAGGCACACCACTAGTCACTGGTTGTCATCCTAAAATTGACCCATTTATCCCCACTCTTCTGCCTTCTGCCAGTCAGCCAATTCTCTATCCATGCCAAGATCTTACCCTTAACACAATGGGCTCTGAACTTATGTAACAGTCTCCTGTACTGCACTTTGTCAAAAGCCTTCTGGAAGTCTAAATAAATCACGTCCACCGGTTTTCCTTTGTCTAACCTCCATGTTACTTTCTCAAAGAACTCTAACAGTTTTGTCAGACATGAACTCCCCTTGCCAAAGCTGTGCTGACTCAGTCCTATTTTATCATGCACTTCCAAGTATTCCGCGATTTCATCTTTAATAATGAACTCTAAAATCTTACCAATGACTGAAGTCAGGCTAACCGACCTATAATTTCCCATTTTCTGCCTCTCTCCCTTCTTAAACAGGGGTGTTACATTAGCCACTTTCCAGTCCTCTGGGACCCTTCCTGCCTCCAGTGATTCCTGAAAGATCACCACCAATGCCACAACAATCTCCTCAGCTATCTCTTTTAGAAACCTGGGGTTGTAGTCCATCTGGTCCAGGTGATTTATCCCCCTTCAGCCCTTTCCGTTTGCCCAATACCTTCTCCCTAGTGATGATCGCTGCATTCACCACTGTCCCCTGATTCTCCTGGAGATCTGGTATCGTCCACCGTGAAGGCTGATGTAACTATTCAGTTCCTCTGCCATTTCTTTGTTGCCCTGACTCTGACTTCACCTGTTAACTTTCTACTCTTGATGTTTGTGTTTTTTGTCTCTCCCAGTATTTTGTGCATCCTGGTTCTGCTTGGATCCTGCACCCCTGCCGAGCTAGTTTAAAGCCCTTCCAACAACACTAGCAGGACAATGGTCTGACTCCCTGGAGCAACCTGTACATGCTGCATATGACTATAACCACCAGCATAGGGTACATGCTCTAAGCTACTCTGTTCAATATTTTTAATTATTTATTTACTTATTTATAAATTTAGAGTATCCAATTCATTTTTTCCAATTAAGGGGCAATTTAGCCTGGCCAATCCACCTACCCTGCCCATCTTTGGGTTGTGGGGGCGAATCCCACGCAGACACGAGAAGAATGTGCAAACTCCACATGGACAGTGACCCAAAGCCGGGATCGAACCTGGGTCTTCGGTGCCATGAGGCATCAGGGCTAACCCACTGTGCCACCATGCTGCCCCCCATTATTTTTAATACGTACAAAGCAGAAAACATTACAGAACAAAATGCTTCACAGCCAACTCGATAACAAGAGTTCATTCATTGTTGTTTAAGTTGTCTTTCAAATATTTAACTGGATATAAATTCCAGAGCAGACCCAATTGAGGCACAATAACTATTTTGATTTGATCACCAGACATATACATTGTGGGTGGAATCTTCTGCACTTGGACCCTGCTGAAATGACAGGTCTATTAATGAGTCAGGAACACGAATGGTGAAGGAGCAGGCTTTGGCTAGGTGCTTTCCCTGGGACATGGAATTAACATCCCACCTTTAGTTCCCCTGACTACTCCGAGAGCGCTTGCAGGATGGTGTGCCCTTTCTGTCAAGGGAAAGATTTCTAATTAATGGGACTGCATGGGTTGGAATGGCTCAACTGGAGATGGAATATTGAGGCTGCAGTGACCACAGGAGTAGATAAGAGATCTGCTCCTTGGTACTTTCATTCTTACAGGGATCTCCTGCTCCAGGGCCTGAGATGCTGCAGTTAGATGACTTCCGCCAAAGATGGGAGGAACCCAACGGCCTCTCCAACTATGCAAGCATGGACTGAATTGGCCTGTCAACTACAGATGTGTGGTCCCCTCCCCTACCTCGAGACAGTGAATCAAAAGAATATCGGGCTTCAGGAGGGCATCAAACAACTTTAGGTGCCAAGACACTCACGTTGACTTGCTCAGCGTTCTCCTACACAGGGCTCCTCAGAACGCCACGTCTTGCACCTGCACTCATTCGCCACATCCCCATTGCTCACATTCAGCTTCACCTTCTGGCCTTTTCACACCAATGCCTCACAATCACCCTCCACCGATTGTGTTTTTCCAACTCTCCATATGGGCCATTATGATTATTCACATTTTCCTGCTTTATCACCTTGCAGAAGAGAGCACACAATTTTGCAAATGGGGGACCCAGGAGAGGGAGGGGAAAGGGGTGAAGGGACAGGGTGACCCTCTAGCCACTGGCAATATGCTCCCAGCTACTCCATTGGAGGAGGCTGCCGATGTCAGCCTGCCATTGAGATCCTGGACATTGTGAGGACTGGTACTCAGACATGTTCAGACAGTTGATCCTTGTATCTGTAGACCCTCTTTTGGGTTCTAGCTTCCTTCCGGCTGGATCTTAGTGTCCATCTCCTCTGCCCTATGGTGGAATATGAGGTTGAGGATCAGGCAGCTGCTGCTGTTGGTTTTCCTGTTGCTGCTGCTGGTTTTGCTGCTGCTGCTGGTTTTGCTACTGACATTGCTGCTGCTGCTCCGCTATTGCTACTGTTACTGGTTTTGCTGCTGATATTTCTGCTGGTTTTGTTCACTGGCGGCGGGATTCTGAACTCCCCCCCCCCCCCCCCCCCCCCCCCCGGCTTGGAGCGGGAATTCCCATCAAAGCCACGTCACATCTCGGGAAAACCGATGGGCGGGAGTGCGCTGCCAGCAGGAAAAGTGAATCACAACGGCTGGAAATTCCGGCCAAGATCACTTCTCACACACTGAGAAATGAAGGAAACATTATTGACTGTATATTTTATATGATAAAATATCAAGAATAAACTCAAAATTAAACTACAAGTGACAGAAGCAATCATTCATATGAGCCAGAAATTGCATATAGAGGAAGCATATCCCTCCTTCAATTTTAGTTATAGTTGAAAAGTAAGTTGATATGTCAAATGCTGCTAATTCTGAAATTTGTGCTATTATAATTCAATGAAAATTCAATTCTAAAAATGTGAGCGTAATGTGGCAAAGTTCTAAAATGCACTGTTCAGACTCCCTTTCATGACTGCATGTTCCCAGTGTGAAAATTATATCAGAGGGGCATGCTTACAATTTCGCGATACACACTCTCAACTGATAGATTCTGTGCTGAAAGCTTGTACTTCGGAAAGTTACCCTCTCACAAGAAAGCATTCATGACCACAATTTTTGCAACATGTCAAAACATATTGTGACTGTCACAATGGAATGTCTCCCAATATATTTTTTAAGTCAGCCAGTAGCAGCACACATTTAATCCTGCTTCTGAAGTAGTTTGGATGTGGCTTAACAACTTGAGCAACTCTAAATCAGTAAGCAACGTAATTCTCCTCACTCTCCCCATCACAGTTCGGAAGGAAACAAAGATTAACGCCTCCCCCAATTTAAAACATTTGATTGCTGCTTGACATTTGATCTCCATTCCAGAAGGAAATAAACAATTCGGACCAGTATTATTATTTCCCCTTTTGGCTATTTGTTTCCTTCTGGGTTGCTATAAATTCCAGTTACTCATCAAGTTATGTCAACCATCCACACTTGTACAGAACATTGCCCAAGCAAAGGCAGTTAAGCTAATATTCGACTGTACAGATGAGCAAGATCCCACAGAAAACAATTGGGCGATTCTCTGGGGCTGCTAACCCCAGTCATAGTTCCCGGTGGCCCGTTGAATAGAATGAGTGGGCCAAATTGGGATTTTCATCTGTCAAGTCTGTTGCGAGTCTCCCAGCCTGGTGAGGGTCATGTGACAGGTCTTTCCTCTGTAGCCTTGAAAATCTAATACTTTAATATCTCACCCATTATGTCAGTATTAAAGATCTTTCAGATGAAGGTAAACATCTTTCCTTTGATGAGTTTGAAGTCATTTTTTCCACATACAAATTTGTTCCCCTTCAACTTTCTCAAGCATCTGGGTTTGCTGAGAATCCTAAAAGCTTTGAGCTGCATTGTTTACATTCAATTTCACAGTCCGTTAGCTTTTACAAGCCTTTTGATTTACAGGTTCAGGCTATTTCAAAGGAGTGTTTGGCTTTGTCTGTTTTTTCACTCTTTACAGCCCATTAACTAAAATACTCCCTCTTTTGAGCAGGTGTGGTTTCTAACCATAGTTGTTTTAAAGAGGCATTTACTTTGTTGTGAAGTTCTTCCTGTTTTCAGCAGACCTTCTGTCTGACACCAGTTTCTTAAATCTGTTTTTATTGTAAGTTTCTGAACCTTCCCAAGGAAGCAGATGTGCTTTCTGATAATGATTTATTTTAACATAGACTTTATTTTCTTGATTGCAAATCCTATTGTAAAATCGCTAAACTTTATATTCCAGTTTTTTTCTGTTTTTTTTTAAACTGTGCTGATTCCGAAAATGCCTGATATCTTTATATGACATTAATATTTTGGCAGTGGCTTCACTGTAATATTTCTGCATGCCTGGACAGTTACATAGAACATAGAACAGTACAGCACAGAACAGGCCCTTCGGCCCTCGATGTTGTGCCGAACAATGATCTCCCCACTTAAACCCACGTAACCCGTGTACCCGTAACCCAACAATCCCCCCATTAACCTTACACTACGGGCAATTTAGCATGGCCAATCCACCTAACCTACACATCTTTGGACTGTGGGAGGAAACCGAGGCACCCGGAGGAAACCCACGCGCACACGGGGAGGACATGCAGACTCCACACAGACAGTGACCCAGCCGGGAATCGAACCTGGGACCCTGGAGCTGTGAAGCATGGATGCTAACCACCATGCTACCGTGAGGCCCCTAGTTGTTACACTTCCACCACGCAGTTGATGCAAGAAGGCTCAAGGGTGCCTCAATGAGGATCCCCTACCAGAGTCTCTGACAATCTCTGCAGGAGAACTACAGAGCTGAGAACAATCAACTTGCTGATGCTGCCACTGGCCTGGGCTCTTGATTTGGGAGGGAGGGAATGTGAAGCTTGAAGCTTTCCACTCCCATCGTGCACGCCCCATCCTTCCAGTGGTCAAAGGTCCTACACTGGCTGCCCTGCTCTCCGAATATAAGGTGGAAGGTGACCAGTATAAGGTGGCATGCTGTTCAACCATGAACATCCACAGTGCATCCATCCTCGCCTTTGACAGCATCTGTGCCCTCCCACATTCCTGCTTGTCCTGCACCTCCTTTCCAAAGCCCATCACAAGTGATCATTCATTGACCTGAGCTGCCTCAATCTCAAAGGGTCAGGGGAAGAACCAGTTGTAGTGAGGTTTTGAGGGTCGGGGGCCAGGCAATGTTGTGAGGGGTGGACTGGTGCCTTGCACCATTGACCACACAACTGTACTTTTGGATCCAGGAGCCAAGAAGCCTCAGAGGAACATCCATTCTCAGCAGCAAATTAGGGACACCATTACTTACTGATGAGGTGAAGCAAGGGCTGCGGTGTCCAGAGGACAACAATGAGGGTTCATGGGTCAGCGCCCGTGACCATGTCAGCAAAGTGTTATTGGCAGTAGGTATTCAAAGCTGCGCTGGGCATTGGGAATGGTGATGGCTGGTCAGCCTTCAGGCTCAGGAGGAGTTGGAATTTTGGGAGGCTGGATGATCCAGGGATAAATGAAATTGCTGACCGTCTCTTTTTCTCCTTCTCCGCCTTCTCACAGAACCATGATGAGTTTTGGGACAGAGTCAGTTGCGCTGGCTATAATCCTAGTCACTGGGAGTACAGATGGCTGTCATGGTCCGACAGGCCTAGTGCCAGGAGGCCATCATAGCCTTTAGATTTACATGGTGGTAGGCTTCATGTCCAGCAGCTCAAAACACCCCACCCACCTTACCCTCAAACCCAACCTTGCCTGATCCCTTCACCCCCTTCCCATTGCCTTTGTTCCCTTTCTCTTGCCATTTGCCACTACCCTTGTTCTCCCCTTCTCAGAACCCTTGACACTCCCCCCACATTCCTGAAAACCTTACGACCTCTTCCCTTCAACCTTTTCACCATTCCCATGACCAGTGTTTCCCTTCTCCCCCTTCAAGGGCCAACTTTGGGCCAGGGTGAAGGTGCTGGCTTGGCAGTGTCAGTGGGTCTCTTCTCAAGGCAGAAGGGTGATGATGACTTACTGTGAGGAAAGCTGTGGTGCTCCTCAGATAATAATAATAATTGCTTATTGTCACAAGTAAGCTTCAATGAAGTTACTGTGAAAAGCCCCTAGTCGCCACATTCCGGCGCGTATTCGGGGAGGCCGGTACGGGAATCGAACCCGCGCTACTGGCATTTTTTCTGCATTCCATGCCAGCTCTTTAGCCCACTGTGCTAAACCAGCCCCTATTCTGCTTAATTCTGACTCCTGCCCATGGGCGGCACAGTAACACAGTGGTTAGCACTGTTGCTTCACAGCTCCAGGGTTCCAGGTTCGATTCCCGGCTTGGGTCACTGTCTGTGTGGAGTCTGCCTATTCTCCCTGAGTCCTCCAGGTGCTCCGGTTTCCTCCCACAAGTCCCGAAAGACGCGCTTGTTAGGTGAATTGGTCCTGAATTCTCCCTCTGTGTAGACGAACAGGTGCCGGAATGTGGAGACTAAGGGATTTTCACAGTAACTTCACTGCAGTGTTAATGTAAGCCGACTTGTGACAATAAAGATTATTATTATTGTTATTATTATTATTATTTGATGACAGCCCACTGCCCTCCTGGCTCATGGCAGACTATGGAATGGGCATTTTATTTGGGCCACAGTTAAGGTGGGGATGGGGAGTGGGGGCCTGCGATTTCTGGGCTAATGGACTGGTGATACTAGCATACGACGATGTCTGAAACTGATTGTCTAAGTGTCTCGCACTTCTTGATGAGGCTGGAGGACTGTGGAAGCTTTAAAGGTCCAAACAGGTACTTTTGAATTTTAGCGCAGATAAGTGAGTAAGGAGTGGGAATCCGCTGCTGATTGCCATTTCGAAGAATCCACGGCCCAACATTTTGCTCCGGGACTTCTTCTCATATATGAGGCATTTCTTTTGTTAGGAAGAAGCAAACGGGAAGATAACAATTATAGCACCTTGGACGGAGGGAGTAATTTAAAATTGTGGCTTCCTCACATTCTAAATTAGACTTTACACCTTCTCAGGAATAGCTAGGTCATCACATAAGTATTCGGAAATCCAGGTAAAATTCTTCCAAAGGGAAACAATGGGAAATCTACTAACATTTATCCTTCTTCAGAATATTCCGTTGACAAACTGGGGCTACGGAAAAAGGGAAATGGTAAACTTATCATAACTTTCTTGCCCTATTTACTGTAAGTGGGGTCAGTCCTGACACCATAAGGGAAGGTAATTCATTAACTAGAAGTTAGAAAGACTGCCATGGAACCAGGAGGGAATACGATGGACTATTCACCAAAAATACAGCCCAGGAGTGGAACCAGCACCTTGTACGATAAAGATTACTCTCTGATATAGTCGCTATCAAACTGAAAGAAAAAAATGGACAATTCTACAAAGATTAGGTCATATGTTTTGGTCCTGTCCAAAGCTGGAGGATTACTGGAAGGAGGTTTTTAGGTTAATCTCTAAAGTGGTGCATGTGAAACTGGACCTGGGCCTTCGGGAGGCCATATTCGGGGTGTCGGACAAACCGGGGTTGGAAACGGGTGCGGAGGCAGATGTTGTAGCCTTCGCCTCGTTGATCGCCCGAAGGCGGATCCTGTTGGGATGGCGATCAACCTCTCCACTTGTGCCCTGGCGTGGCGGGGGAACCTGTTGGAATTCTTGACTCTTGAGAAGGTTCAGCTTGAACTGAGGGATGGGTTCAGTGCGGTCGTGGCCAAATGTTAAAGACAATGGACTAGAAGTTTGAACTGAGGGGGAGGCTGGATAGGTTCTACAATTCATGGGCGTTATTCATTGCGCATTTTCAAGAATTGGATTATATCGAACATTAGTGGGGGGGAGGGGTGTTGGTTGCATCTGGTGGAGGGGAACTGTTTGTTTTAATGGTGACTATGGGTGATTCTTGATTCCTTTTTGTTAACCCTGTGAAAAGCCCCTAGTCGCCACATTCCGGCGCCTGTTTGGGGAGGCCGGTATGGGAATTGAACCGTGCTGCTGGCCTGCCTTGGTCTGCTTTCAAAGCCAACGATTTAGCCCTGTGCTAAACCAGCCCTTCGACATGCCACTCAACCCTTTTAACTGGGATCATCAGCGATCTCCATACAAATGGCAAACACCTTGACAATCTCACATACCTTTCTGACCAGTACTAAATATGCACTTTAACTTTTGTTTGCTGGTATGGTGGCTCAGTGGGTTAGCCCTGCAGCTTCACAGCGCTGAGGTCCCAGGTTCAATCCTGGCTCTGGGTCACTGTCTGTGTGGAGTTTTCACATTCTCCCCGTGTTTGCGTGGGTTTCGCCCCCACAACCCAAAGATATGCAGGCTAGGTAGATTGGCCACACTAAATTGCCCCTTAATTGGAAAAAATGAATTGGATATTCTAAATTTTAAAAAAAACTTTTGTTTGCTGTGGGCTCATATCCAGGTGGCGGTCTCCCAAGTTAATATAAGTGGTGAAAAATAGAATTGGCACTGTGAGGGCATCTAACATTTTACCCTTTATCATGCTTCATCTTGCTTTCAGGAAGTCAGCAAAGGGCATACTCTGCTCTCTTGATATTGTGAAGCCATTTGATTTTATTGTATGCAATTGCCCATTCTTCTGAGCCAAACAAATGGTATTGGTGCTGTCACCATCCTCAGTTCTGTTATATTTGGGAGAGGAAAATGATCCAATATTCTGAATGCTATTCAGTGCCACTTTCTGTTAGTGCCCATGCACAGACGTTAGGTAAGGGCAGGACAGTGTTTAACGGTGGATGGATCGTGAATAATGGTTATCTGGACAAGGTATCAGGAGTATCCGCCAACTGTGGAGAGGGGGGGGGGGGGGGGTACTTGATTTTGGTGTCGGGGTGGGAAGACTGAGGGTGGGGGGGGGGGGGGGGGGTGGAACTCCAGGCCTCGGCTTCCAGACTTCGGCAGGGAGGATGCCCCAAATCAGAAGGGACTTTTAGATTGAGTTTCTCCCCCATCATGCTGTAGCAGTGACATCAACAGTCATGTGCTAGAGATTTTTTCAGGGAGATTGTATATCTGCACACAGGGAAGATGTACTTACTTTACAGCCTATACTGCACATCGTTGCCAGTTTGGCTCAGTTGGATGGGTGGCTAGTTTGTGCTGCAGAACAAGCCCAGCAGTGCGGGTTCCCATACCAGCTGAGGATATTCCTAAAGCCCTCGCCTTCTCAACCTTGCCCATCGCCTGAGGTGTAAACATCGACATAGAACATACAGTGCAGAAGGAAGCCATTCGGCCTATCGAGTCTGCACCGACTCACTTAAGCCCTCACTTCCACCCTATCCCCGTAACCCAATAACCCCTCCTAACCTTTTTGGACACTAAGGGAAATTTATCATGGCCAATCCACCTAACCTGCACATCTTTGGACGATGGGAGGAAACCGGAGCATCCGGTGGAAACCCACGCAGACACGGGGAGAACGTACAGACTCTGCACAGACAGTGACCCAGCGAGGAATCGAACTTGGGACCCTGGTGCTGTGAAGCAACTATGTTATCCACTTGTGCTACCATGCTGCCCGTGTGCTGATCCTCAGGTTAACTCACCACCAGTCAGCTCTCCCCCTCAAAGGAGAATGTAGTCTTTAGACATCTGGGACTGTAGTGACTTTACTTATTTGCTAATTCTGCGTGTAGTGTTGATAAAGCTTTGAAATAACCCACCTGAATCAACCAAGATTATGCAAGAGTAGAGAGTGACCTTCCCAGTATAGATTTGAACATAAGACAAATCACAAAGCAATGCTCAGCGCTGAATTCTATTCTTCTTCACAGTATTGCTTTCACTGTTAAATATGAAAGTTTCCGATGACATGGTCCTTTTTATAGCAGAAGGTCAAAATGAAAAGCTCCTCTTAGTGCAATATACTCCTTGACCTCACACCATTCCTCATATGAAAAAACCCTTTTGGATTATGCCACAAATCTACTGGCCCATGTTCATGCAGGTAAGTTGCTTTGAACGGGATATATCTTCTGAGCCCTTGCCTCTGGCAAGGTGCCGAGACCATGTGTGCGTTCAGTTGATGCACAACCTGACTTCTGTTTAAATTGATGGAGAAAAATGTTGAATCCATGCTTTCAGCAGGCCAGGTTTCCCACTGGAAGTACGCAATCAGAGTGTTTACCCTCGCATGCATGCAGCTGGGTAATAAACAGGAGGCACTGGATGCTTCCGTTGCTTCAAAACACAATTTGGTGGTCCCTATGCACAAACCTGAATATACACATTACACAATGCACAGTCTGTGCATTGCTATTTAATGGAAAATCACAGTGCAGAATGGCGTTGTCTTCCCTCTGTAAAGCATTGAAAACAAAAAAACCCGAATCATCAACTAGCGTGAGGCATCTTTGTTCGGTGCACTTTATAAACACGAGTAAAGTCAGCTGAAAGTGATCAATCAATAAGTCAATGATGTTGAACTGACTGTCTTGAGTTTGAGTTTGATGGACAACAGAAAGAAATACGGAGATCTTGTGGCTCAGTAAGTAGTGCCCCCAGCTCTGATCCGGAAGCTCTAGGTTCAAGTCCCACTCCGCGACTTGCTCTCCACAGATTGTGGACTTGTGATGCAGTTCAACAGGTTAATAACCAGTCTGCTAATCCTTCAAATTGTTCCCCAAGGGGGAAAAATGTATGTGCATGAAGATATGAAACAAAATGAATATATATTTTTTAATCATTCAAAAGAAAAAAGATTATTTCTTCACCCAGCATCTCCTGAAAATGAGAATCAAGGAGTAAATCATGTGCATACCAGAAATCAAGACAGTGGACCATGAATATTGATGGAGTTGCATCCAAATCTGATGTTCACAAACACGTAACTTCCGAATTAGATCACTGAATAATGATCGCAAAGATCACAATAGCTGAATTTTCGTTTCACAAGGTCTGTCATGTGAGGGTACCTTTAAGAAATGAGTGTTTATAAATGGGTGTATATAAATATCTGTAGTGAGAGTACCTTTGAGAAATGACTGTTTATTACTGCAGTGATGTCAGAGAGTAGGTGGAGTTGGGCTGTCTGTCAGCTTTTAACTTTTATTTTAGGCTATTTGCTGCAAGGTGTGTTTTAGTTTATTTTTCAGAGCTGGATAGCTGCAGTCACAGCCAGAAGATGTATGAGTCTCTCTTTGTAATCTAAAAACTGTAAATCAATCCTTTGGTGATTTAAAACTAATAACTGCTGTCAGTAGTGACTTTAACCTGATGTGCTTCTGTTAAAAGTTTTGTTTTTACGTCTTATGGATGTTAAAAGAAAAGCTGAAAGGATTACTTAGTGGTGTAGTCTTTGGGATTTGTATTTGAATTACTGGTTGCTAAGATGTTCACTGGATGTTTTAAAAAGGTTAACTTGAGTTCATAGAATAAACATTGTTTTGCTTTAGAAAATACTTTTCCACTTCTGCTGTACCATTCCGGGAGAGTGTGTCGTGTGATCCCTATACCACAATCTATAAAAAGTTGTGGGTCTGGTGAACTCCATGATACACTTTGGGGTTCTCGAATCCCTCGCCCATAATAAATTGGGGGCTTGTCCGGGATAGAAGTCTATCTATTGGATTGGCTTAGTGAACCTAAAGACAGTGAGGGGTGAGCATGTCATTGTTGCTTTTCAGGTGTGGTATCATAGTTTAAGTTCAGGAGTGTGTTGTGGACAATGGCTCTTTCAGAGGCTCAGAAGTTTTTGGGGGTGGAGACTGTCACACGCAGTACCTTACGGAGAGAGACTAAAAGCAGACTGTTAGATTTGGCAAAGACAGTGCAGTTAACATTACCTGACAAAATGTGAAAAGGTGAGGTAATTATGGTGGTGGCTAAGCATTTAAAGTTGCCTGAGATACAGTTTGGCTCATTGGCAATGGCAAAAATTTGGTTACAAATTAAACAAATGGAACATGAAAAAGAATTAAAGCAGCTTGAATATGATAGAGATAGAGAGGAAAAAGAAAGAGAAAGGGAGATACAGATCAGGGAAAAAGATAAAGAGAGAGAGTTTGAACTTCAGAAAATGGCCAAGAAACATGACAGTCAGTTAAAATTGGCAGGCGTAAAGGGAAACGTACAGCTGGATGATAGTGATGAGGAGAGTGAGAAAGAACGTCATAGTCGAAGGCTTGGTGGGGATCTATTTATTTATTTATTTTTTATAAATTTAGATGAGTCAATTATTTTTTCCAATTAAGGGGCAATTTAGCATGGCCAATCCACCTACTCTGCACATTTCTTTTTTGGGTTGTGGGGGCGAAACCCACGCAGACACGGGGAGAATGTGCAAACTCCACACGGACAGTGACCCAGAGCCGGGATTGAACCTGGGACCTCAGCGCCGTGAGGCGGTTCTACTAACCACTAGGCCACCGTGCTGCCCTGTGGGGATCTATTTAAATAAGCCCACCAAGCATTGCCAAGGTTTGATAAGAAGGAGGTAGAGGCATTTTTCATTTCATTTCAGAAGGTAGCTAAACAAATGAAATAGCCACAAGACATGTGGGTATTACTGATTCAAACAAAGCTGGTAGGTAGGGCTAGTGAAGTGTTTGCATCACTATCAGAGGAGGTATTTGAGTCATATGAGGAAGTGAAAAAATCCATCTTAGGTGCATATGAACTAGTGCCTGAAGCCAACAGACAAAGGTTTAGAAATTTAAGGAAAGAATTTGGTCAAACATACATGGAGTTTGAAAGGATCAAACAGAGTAATTTTGATAGGTGAAAAAAAAAGGGTGGCTAAGGGCTTTGAAATAGACCAAACGTATGAAGCTCTCAGAGAAATTATACTTTTGGAGTAGTTTAAAAATTCAATTCCTGATGTAGTGAGAACTCATGTGGAAGAGCGGATGGTTAAAACTGTGAGAGTAGCAGCAGAAATGGCAGATGATTATGAATTAGTTCAGACAAAGCTTTTCACATCAAAGCTTGGTTTCCGACAGCAGTTTCAGCCTGTGAGGGATAGAAACAGGGGACATGAGAAATATTCAAGTGGTAAAGGTAACGGTGACCTGATAGGAGATAATAAGGAGAGTGTACCTCAGATTAAAAAAGAAATCCAAGATGTGGAAAAGAAATGAAAAGTTTCAAATGTTTTCACTGTAATAAACTGGGCCATGTAAAGTCACAGTGTTGGTGGTTGAAGAAAAGCACTGGGAAGGCTGATGTGGTAAAACAGGATAAGACAGTCGGGTTTGGTAAAGTGGGAAAGAAAAGCCCAAGTGAAGCGAAGGAGGTGCAAAAGATTGTACAGCCTGATCAAGAAGTGATTGATAAGAAGGAGCCAGATCTCTTTGAAGAATTTACTTCTTTACTGGGTAAAGATTACTCATGTGTATCAGGAGGAGCAGGTAAAGAAGTCACAATTTTAAGAGATACGGGAGCTAGTCAATCTTTAATGGTAAGAGATGAGGAGTTATAGAACATCAACATAGAACATAGAACAGTACAGCACAGAACAGGCCCTTCAGCCCTCGATGTTGTGCCGATCATTGTCCGAAACCAAGATCAAGCAATCCCTCTCCCTGTCATTCTGGTGTGCTCCATGTGCCTATCCAATAACTGCTTGAAAGTTCCTAAAGTGTCCGACTCCACTATCACAGCAGGCAGTCCATTCCACACCTTAACCACTCTCTGAGTAAAGAACCTACCTCGGACATCCCTCCTATATCTCCCACCCTGAACCTAATAGTTATGCCCCCTTGTTATAGCTACATCCACCCGAGGAAATAGTGTCTGAACGTCCACTCTATCTATCCCCCTCATCACCATGTAAACCTCTATTAAGTCGCCTCTCATCCTCCTCCGCTCCAAAGAGAAAAGCCCTAGCTCCCTCAACTTTTCCTCGTAAGACCTATCCTCCAAACCAGGCAGCATTCTGGTTACTCTCCTTTGCACCCTTTCCAATGCTTCCACATCCTTCCTATAGTGAGGTGACCAGAACTACACACAATACTCCAAATGTGGTCTCACCAGGGTCATGTATAGTTGCAGCATAACCCTGGTGCTCTTAAAACTCAAGCCCCTTGTTAATAAACGGTAACACACTATATGCCTTCTTCACGGCTCTATCCACCTGAGTGGCAACCTTCAGAGATCTGTGGACATGAACCCCAAGATCTCTCTGTTCCTCCACATTCCTCAGAACCCTGCCGTTGATCGTGGAATCCGCATTCAAATTTTTTCTCCCAAAATGAATAATCTCGCACTTATCAGGGTTAAACTCCATCTGCCATTTTTCGGCCCCGCTCTTCATCCTATCAATGTGTCTTTGCAGCCTACAACAGCCCTCCACCTCATCCATTACTCCACCAATCTTGATGTCATCAGCAAATTTACTGACCCACCCTTTAGCCCCCTCCTCCAAGTCATTGATAAAAATCACAAATATCAGAGGACCCAACACTGATCCCTGTGGGACACCGCTGGTAACTCGTCTCCAGTCTGAAAATTTTCCATCCACCGCCACCCTCTGTCTTCTATGTGAGAGCCAGTTACTTATCCAATTGGCCAAATTTCCTTCTATCGGACACCTCCTTACTTTCTTCATTAGCCGGCCATGGGGAACCTTATCAAATGCCTTACCAAAATCCATGTATATGACATCACCTGCTCTACCTTCATCTACATACTTAGTTACCTCCTCAAAGAATTCAATCAAATTTGTGAGGCAAGACTTACCCTTCATGAATCCGTGTTGACTATCCCGGATTAAGCTGCATCTTTCCAAATGGTCATAAATTCTATCCTTCAGGACCTTTTCCATGAACTTACCGACTACTGAAGTAAGACTAACCGGCCTATAATTACCAGGGTCATTCCTATTCCCTTTCTTGAACAGAGGAACAACATTCGCCACTCTCCAGTCCTCTAGCACTATCCCAGTGAGGACCCAAAGATCAAAGCCAAAGGCTCTGCAATATCATCCCTTGCCTTCCAAAGAAACCTTGGATGTATCCTATCTGGCCCAGGGGACTTGTCGACCCTAAAGTTTTTCAAAATTGCTAATACACCCTTCCTCAGAACATATACCTCCTCTAGCCTACCCACCTGTATCACAGTGGTATAGAGTTTGGGAAGAATGTTGCCAGAAAAGGTGGTAATATGTGGAATTCAGGGTGAGAGGAGTAGTTTTCCATTATATTAGGTAAGGTTGGAAAGTCCAGTGAAGAGTAGTGAAGCGGTAGTAGGAGTAATAGAGAAATAATATTGTCCAGGAATACAGTTTATCTTGGGTTATGATATAGCTGGATCACAGGTGGGAGTGATGCCTACTGTGGCTGATAAGCCAGTGGAAAATCAGACAACTGAAGTGTTGAAGGACGAATATGCTGGGATTTTCCCGGATTGTGTAGTAACAAGGTCGCAAAGTCACAGGTTAAGACAAGAGGAGAAATCAAAGAATGAAGATGATGTTGAAGTGCAATTATCAGAAACTATTTTTGATCAGATGGTTGAAAAAGAACAAGAACAGGTGGAGGATGAGGCAGATACTTTTAGTCCAGGAAAATTAGCGGAGTTACAACAGAAATATGTAGAAAGAAAATGGATGTATCAGAAAGCCTACACGGAAGAGGAATCTGAGTGTATACCAGAGTGTTATTACTGTAAAAGTAATGTCTTAATGAGAAAATGGAGACCATTACATATGCAGATGGATGAAAAGTGGGCAGAAGTTCATCAAGTAGTATTGCCAGTGGGGTATGGAAAGGAGGCGTTGTGAGTTGCAAGTGAGGTACCAGTGGGACGTCATTTGGGAATAAGGAAAATTCAAGCTAAAATCTAAAAACGTTTTTATTGGCCTGAACTTCATAAAGATGTAGTTAAATTATGTCAATCATGTCACACATGTCAAGTGATAGCGAAACCTCAAGCAGTGATAAAATCAACGCCCTTAATACCCATTCCAGTATTTGAAGAACCTTTTTACAAGGGTCCTAATTGATTGCTTATGACCACTTCCTGAAACAAAAAGTGGGAATCAATATCTTTTGACTATAATGGATGTGTCTACTAGGTTTCCTGAGGCCATTCCAGTACGTAATATTACAGCTAAAAAGATTGTGGAGGAATTACTTAAATTCTTTACGAGATATGGGTTACCCACAGAAATACAATCGGATCAGGGATCAAATTTTACCTCAAGGTTATTCAAAGAAGTTATGGATAGCTTTGGAATAAAACAATTTAAATCAACTGCGTACCATCCAGAATCGCAGGGAGCGTTAGAAAGGTGGCATCAGACATTAAAGACAATGTTGAGGGCTTATTGTCAAGATTATCCAGAGGATTACATAGAACATAGAACAGTACAGCACAGAACAGGCCCTTCGGCCCTCGATGTTGTGCCAAGCAATGATCACCCTACTTAAACCCACATAATCCGTATACCCGTAACCCAACAATCCCCCCATTAACCTTACACTACGGGCAATTTAGCATGGCCAATCCACCTAACCCGCACATCTTTGGACTGTGGGAGGAAACCGGAGCACCAGGAGGAAACCCACGCACACACGGGGAGGACGTGCAGACTCCACACAGACAGTGACCCAGCCAGGAATCGAACCTGGGACCCTGGAGCTGTGAAGCATTGATGCTAACCACCATGCTACCGTGAGGCCCCTATTGGGATAAAGGAATTTCATTTGTACTGTTTACAATTAGGGATGCACCTAATGAGCCAACCAAATTCAATCCTTTTGAACTAATTTTTGGTCATAAGGTAAGAGGCCCACTTAAATTGATTATGGAAAATTGGTGAGTGAGAAATCAAAAATTGCATTATTGGATTATGTGTCAAATTTTAAGGAATGATTAAATAGAGCAGGTGAATTGGCTAGACAACATTGAAAAGCAGCACAAAATGTGATGAAAGGGTGGTGGACAAGAAATCCGAAGATCGTAGTTTTGCCATTGGAGATAAAGTTTTAGTGTTGTTACCAGTGGTCGGTGAACCTTTAAAAGTTAGGTTTTGTGGACCTTATCAGACTGAAAGGAAATTAAGTGAGCTGAATTATGTGGTAAAAACACCAGATAGAAGGAAGACTCACTGAGTGTGTCATGTGAATATGCTTAAAACGTACTTTGAAAGGGAAGGAGAGAAAAAGGAGGTTTTAATGATTCTAACTCAAAGTGACGAACCAAATCCAAATGATTGTGAATTTGACATACCTCAAATTAAATTGGAAAACGGGGCTAGAAAAATTGGGATAAATTGTTGAGTTACCTTCCAGAGGAAAAACAAACTGACCTGAAAGAGATATTGATATCACATGGGCAAGTTTGTGGAGATAAATTGGGAAGTACTAAAATGGCTATACATGATGGAGATGTGGGAAATGCTGTTCCAATCAAACAACATCCATACAGACTTAACCCTTTCAATTTGGCACAGGTTAACAAAGAGATTGAGCGGATGCTTAAAAATTGCATAATTGAAGTGGGTTGCAGCCAATGGAGCTCACCCATAGTGATGGTGCCTCAACCAGACGGTACCCAACAGTTGCGTGTGGACTATAGAAAGGTTAATGCAGTTACAAGAACGGACTCTTATCCTATCCCACGTTTGGAGGATTGCATTGAGAAAGTGGGACAATCACCTTGTATTTCCAATCTGGATTTACTCAAAAGGTTACTGGCAGGTACCTTGATCGGAAAGGGTGAAGGAGATTTCAGCTTTTGTGACTCCAGATGGTATATACGAATTGAAAATTATGCCATTTGGTCTGAAAAACGCCCCAGCCACATTTCAACGGTTAACTAACAAAGTTGTTTCAGGATTACCCAATTGTGCAGTATACATCGACGATCTGGTAATTTTCAGCCAGACATGGAAAGAACATTTAAACATCGGATGGAGTTATTTGATCGACTTCTGGATGGGGGTTTGGTGATAAACCTAGCCAAAAGTGAATTTGGAAACGCCACGAGCGAAATGAGGCGAGTGAAAAGTGTGAGTGGCCGAAAATGAGAACGCGCCAGCGTCAAACAATTTGCGATCCAACTGGCCCACCCCGTGGGCAAAATTAGGATCTTGCCATAGCGTGGCAGGGAACCAATTATCACCACTTGAGTCCTCTTTCCATGCAATAAATGAGAGCCACCCTTTATCCAACAGCCTCTCGTTATTCATTGGCCTCTCCATCAAGTGATCAGGCTGGCGTCGAGTAGTACTACTTTTTAAAAATGTGAACCTCAGGGAAAGGCTGCTGCGAGGAGACAAGGAGGTGAGTAGCCATCTTTGCTCACATGCCAATCATGTCAACCCCTGGATCGTGTGTACCCATTCTGAGGGCAACTCTTGTCCCTGCCCGTCTATGTCACTGACCACCCATGCCCCCACCAACTGCCAAGGCCTCTGGCCATGTGGCTGAATGTTATTTTTTATAGGGAATTGGCAATCATGGTTAAGTGAGCAACGCTTCTGAGATCCGGCACTCCGCTGTCGAGAAGGAGGTGCAAGCTATTATGGAAGCTGTGCGGCATTGGAGGCACTACCTAGCCGGCAGGAGGTTCACCCTCGTCACCGACCAGCGGTCGGTCGCCTTTATGTTCGACAACACACAGTGGGGCAAGATCAAGAATGATAAGATCGTGAGGTGGAGAATCGAACTCTCCACCTACACTTACGATATTAAGTATCGTCCGGGGGCGCTCTACGAGCCCCCAGATGCCCTGTCCCACGATACATGCGCCAGCGTGCAAGAGGATTGACTGCGGGCCATCCACAATGACCTCTGTCACCTGGGGGTTACCCAGCTTGCCCACTTTATTAAGGCCCGCAATCTGCCCTACTCCACCGAGGAGGTCAGGGCCATGACCAAGGATTGCCAAGTCTGCACGGAGTGCAAACTGCACTTCCATCAGCCAGACAAGGCCCGCCTGGTAAAGGCCTCTCAACCCTTTGAGTATCTAAGTATCGACTTAAAAGGGCCCCTTCCGTCCACCAACCGCAATGTCTATTTCTTAACCGTCATTGACGAGTACTCCCGCTTCCCATTCTCTGTCCCCTGCCCCGACATGACCTCGGCCACTGTTATAAAGGCACTGCACAGCATCTTCACCCTGTTCGGTTTCCCCGCTTACATCCACAGAAACCAGGGTACATCATTCATGAGCAATGAGCTGCGTCAGTACCTGCTCAGTAAGGGCATCCTCTCGAGCAGGACTACCAGTTACAACCCCAGGGGAAACGGGCAGGTGGAGAGGGAGAACGCGACGGTTTGGAAGGCTGTCCTTCTGGCCCTTCAGTCTAGAAGTCTCCCAATTCCCCGCTGGCAGGAGGTACTAGCCGATACACTCCACTCCATTAGATCACTCCTCTGCAGGGCCATGAACGAGAACCCTCACAATCGCTTGTTTGTTTTCCCTAGGACGTCCATCTCCAGGGTCTCACTTCCATCCTGGCTGACAACACAAGGACCTGTTCTTCCCTGGAGGCATTTGAGGAGCCATAAGATGGATCCTCTAGTCAAGAGCGTCCAGCTGCTACATGCTAACCCCCAGTACGCCTACGTCGTGGATTCTGATGGACGGCAAGGTACGGTTTCCTTACGGGATCTGCCGCCTGCTGGTTCCCCCACCAATGTTTTCCCCTGCACCCCCACGTCACCAGTCGCCCCCAACCGCGCCCCTCCTGTGCCTCCATTTTGCCCCCGCGCCTGCACTATCTCCCCCAGCCACCCACCCGGCCCTTGCTCCCCAGCCTTCTTCTACATGCCAGACGGATGCACCAACCGCCGTGCTCCCGGATATACCATCATCGATGACATCTGTGCCCATTGTACCACCGCCTGAGCTGAGGAGGTCAAAGAGGATGATCAGGAGGCCTCCTGATAGACTGAACATTTGATCCCACGTCACCCTCGACCGACTTTGTGTTTATTTAAACAGGGGATGAATGTGGTGAATGTATCCACCAGATAGGTGATTAAGGTTTGGTGCGATATGCCTTTAATGCTTGGGTTGGAACCCCGGTGGGCTCCGTCTCTGGCTCCGCCTCCCCGCGGCTGTATATAATGTTGCGTCCAGTAGGTGGCACTCAGTTTGTACTGAGTCTCTGGCGAGCTAAGTTATTTGCGTATTAAAGCCTTCATTCACTTGATCTCACTCTCATGTCGTTATTGATGGTATATCACAGGGTAACTCCTTCCCATCTGTATGCCATTTTGCTGCCACCTCTGGATTCTGGATTTGGTTTTGGATTTTGTTTATTGTCAAGTGCACCAAGGTACAGTGAATATTGGTTTTCTGTGAGCAGCTTTTCAGATCATTAAGTACATGAAAAGAAAAGAAAATTCATAATAGGGCAACACAAGGTACACAACATAACTACATAAACAGTGGCATCGGGTGAAGCATGCAGAGGTGTAGCGTTAATGAGGTAAATCCGTAAGAGGGTCGTTTGAGTCTGGCAACAACGGGGACGAAGCTTTTTTTGAGTCTGTTCGTGCGTGTTCTTCAATTCTTGTATCCCCTGCCCAATGGAAGAAGTTGGAAGAGTGAGTAAGCTGGGTGGGAGGGGTCTTTGATTATGCTGCCCGCTTTCCCCAGGCAGCGGGAGGTGTAGATAGAGTCAATGGGAGGGAGGCAGGTTTGTGTGATGGACTGGGTCTGTCCTGCCAGTGGGACAGTATATACCCAAGGATGATGGCGTTATTTGCGAGATTGTCCATGAGGTATGATTGTTTAAGTATGATTATTTCAGGCCTTTTAGTAAGTACAGGTCAGTACTCCCATTTTTAATGATTGTCAAGCAAGTTCATATGATGTACTGAAAAAGTTGGTGGTGTAGTAAGAAGTAGGTTCATTTAAAATACAAAGAAGTACATCAAAGTTGATTACAGTATAAATGCAGGCAGAAATATGCTGAACGCTTCCTGCCCCGATTTAGAGTGACTTCAGATGGGATTTATGGGATAAATAACACAGTGTGAATGATATAACAATGGGCTGAAGAAGAGAATTCTCATTTTGTGTTGTTACTCTGTGTTTCATTTCAAGTAACCCTGGGATGGAAACTGGTTAAGCGACGGGGAGATAAATAGAAAGCGTTGTGGCAGCTGTATTATGATAAGACTGTCACTTTCAAAGATAAGTGATTATTTAGGATTTGAGTTGCTATTTTGAGGGATAAATCTTTTAATATGTTTAAGTCGCACTTTTGTATTTTAAAGGGAATTCTGTCATTTTTTGCATTTATTTGCATAATGACCTGTAAATCCCCCAAAAATTACCATCACTCGATATATTAGAAATGTTATTCTGCCTTGCTCAATGTCCAGTGACTTTTTTTAAAAGATCTATGCTGTGAAATATGACCTTTTTAAATGAGATATGTGCTACCAAAGACTGACAACTCTAATTGCTTCATTGAATATGACTGTTTACCAATCTCAAAATATATAATTACATACATTGGCCTTCAGCGCCACTCTGACAAAAAGTCAGTTGTTAAATATGATTAACTCTTTAAAGACTGAAGCAACATTTTGTTTGGAGGCCAATTTAAATAGGAACCTGAAAATAACTCTGTTTTAAGGGAGAATGCAATGAAGTTGTTCATTTCCTTTTTATCATAGAATTTATCATAGAATTTACAGTGCAGAAGGAGGCCATTCGGCCCATCGAGTCTGCATCGGCTCTTGGAAAGAGCACCCTACCCAAGGTCAACACCTCCACCCTATCCCCATAACCCAGTAACCCCACCCATCACGAAGGGCAATTTTGGACACTAAGGGCAATTTATCATGGCCAATCTACTTAACCTGCACATCTTTGGACTGTGGGAGGAAACCGGAGCACCCGGAGGAAACCCACGCACACACGGGGAGGATGTGGGAATTCCGCACAGACAGTGACCCAAGCCGGAATCGAACCTGGGACCCTGGAGCTGCGAAGCAATTATGCTATCCACAATGCTACCGTGCATTAGATTGGCTGTGCCATAATAGAAAGTAGTTCTAATTAGTCCTCAGCCCTCCAATATCCCTGGACCTATCACGTGCATTGAAAAGCTGAGTGTACTGAACTCCAGACGTTCCTGTGCTCCTGCAAGAACCACAGAGAAAATGGGCTGGATTCTCCGCCCCGCCACGCCACATTTCTGTTTCACCCCGCCGGGGGATGCTCCTTTACATCAGCTGGCCAATGGGGTTCCCCATTGTGGGGCAGCCCCAAGCCGTCGGGGAACCCCCGGGCTGCCGGCAAAATGGAGCATCCCACCAGCGGAGAATCCAACTCATTGGCTCTGTTTCACTCACTGATCTTTCCTCCTTCCGCATGATTCAGTCTTGTCACTGAAATTGGAAAATTAGAAGTTTGCTATGCCCATTGTGCACACAGTTTTTGGGCGTCATTGCATTCTGAGTGTAAAATGTTCTGTTCTATTCCTGCGAGGATTTGCCAATTTTATCCAATTAATGATGGGTGTTTTTTTTTAGTCGTTCATGGGACGTGAGTGTCGCTGGCTGGGCTAGCATTTCTTGTCCACCCCTCATTGCCCTTGAGGGCACAGTTAAGAGTCAACCACATTGCTGTGGGCCTGGAGACACATGTAGGCCAGACCCAGGTAAGGACGGCAGATTTGCTTCCTGAAAAGGCATTATTGAACCAGATGAGTTTTTATGACAATCGGCAGTGGCTTCATGGTCATCAATAGACTTTTAATTCCAGATTTTTTAAAAATTAAAATTTCACAATGTGCAGCCGATGTCCCAAGCATTATCCTGGCTTTCTGGTTGCCAGTCCACCGCCTCCCCTGTTATAACCAGGAATAACCCCGGTTTTATCCCGGGGCCCATGCCGAATTAGCTAATCATGGAATCTTACACTTTAAAAGGAAATCATTTGGCCCACTCTGCCTGTGTCAATGATTACAAAGAGTTATCCAATTAACTCTACTATCTGGTTCTTTCCAAGATTCTTCTTCGGGTCCAAACCCATTACAATTGAAGTTGCTTCCTCCATCCTTTTGGATGGTGCATTCAAGATCATAGCAAGCTGCTGCACAAAATAAATATCAGACTTTACCTGGTTCTCTTGCCAATTTCTTTAAATCTGTATCCTGTAGTTGCCTTCCAGTAGAAATGGTGGGCTCGGTTGTCCGCTTGGGAGTCGAAAGGCTGGATTCTCCATTTCTGCGACTATGTGCCGTTGCCGGCGTGGGAACCGTGGGGTTTCTCGACACCAAAATCGGCGCTGAACCGTCACCGCTGCTGGGACCGGTGAGGGACCAACAGTGACACCAGGTAAAACTCCCTGCTCCATACCAAAAACCAGGTCCGTGGCCGCACCTGCGCAATGTGATGAACCTCAGCGGTCGTGCTGTACAACAGGATGCCAGCCGCGCGGACCCGACTTGCCAAATACAGCCCCAACAGGACAACCCCCAGCCAGCAGCACAGCTTCCAGCCAACTGTGGCGGTGCTGGACACAGTCCGCGGCCGCCACTCCGGGTTCCCGACCACTCATACCACACGTCAACTGCGTGGTCGGGCACTCAGCCCAGCGGGGGGCGGAGCATCGTAGGAGGGCCTTCCTATGACATGCCAACGCCGTTCCGACGGCGTCAAACCAGTTCTGAAGGGGCCGACGGAAGGGAGTCTCCGCCCAATCGCCGATTACATTATCAGAGTCAGGCAATGGAGAATAGCGCCCACTTTTTCCTTATTTACTGTATCAAAAAAATCTCATAATTTTCAACACCCTATGAAATCTCCCTTTAATCGTCACTGCTCTAAGAAGAACAACCTCAGCGTAAGACCATTAAAACATACTACCTGAGGAAGGAGCTGCGCTCCGAAAGCTCGTGTTTGAATCAAACCTGTTGGACTTTAACCTGGTGTTGTAAGACTTCTTACTGTGCTCACCCCAGTCCAAAGCCGGCATCGCCACATCATTAAAACATACGACATAGGAAAAGGAGTAGATCATGGTGTCCTGTCAGGGGTGTTCTTGCAGTCAATATGGCTGATAATCTCCTTAATCTCACCCTATCCCCATATCCTCGATATCCTGAATGCCCCAAAATCTTTTGATTTCAGTCTTGAATATATTCAACAATTGAGCCAAATAGCCATATTGGATAGAGAATTCCAAATGAGTATAATCCTCTGAAACTGCATAAAATCATAGTATCCCTATAGTGCATAAGGGGGCAATTTGGCCCATAAAGCCTATACTGACCCTTGGAAAGAACACCCGACCTAGGCCCATGCCCTACCCTATCCCATAATGCCATTTAATCTTTTGGACACTAAGGGGCAATTTAGCATGGCCAACCCACCTAACATATACATCTTTGGACTCCTGAGCACCGGGAGGAAACTCACGTAGACATGGGGAGAACGTGCAAACTAAACGCAGAAAGTGACCGAGGCTGGCAGTGAACCAGGTCTCTGGTGCGGAGTGGCAGCAGTGTTAACCACTGTGCCAGTGTGCCATCCTACTTCTCCTCATTTTAATCCAAAATGACTAACCCCTTTCCCTGGGACTGCAACCCTAAATCTAGACTCTTTAGCCCGGAGGAACAGCCTCTCAGCATTCTCTAGTTCCTCCGTATAATTGGTGTCCCTCATACCTTCTATAACCCACGTAAATACACTCTGCATCCTCTCCGAGGTCTAATTATTACTGGAATAGTGGTAGGGGTGTTATAGATGGTCTTAGAAAAAGCCATTTTAAACACTTGACAGTTAATGAGCATGTTTGATGAGATCCGAGTTGAGAATAGAATTTGAATTTTTGAAGAAAAACTATATGGATCTGGATTGATGTTGCCTGATTACAGCTAGAATGATGGAAGCCAGCAAAACAAAATGGTGCTGAAGATGCACGGCTTGAAATTTCATCTCCATTTTCAGCACAAAAGTTCTTCCCAACAGCGATCTCCACTGTGTTGACCACTGTGCCGCTATCCTGAGACACTAACCTGAGCACAGGATCTATAGGCAGAGGTATGGAAGCCTATAGATAACTGAAAACTAGTGCCGAAGGAGGCTGTAACTCTCTCGGGGGATGATCATAGATGTCTGTACCCTCGTCAGTTGCGTCTGACAGGCACATTTCTCCATCACCCAGATGACAGATGTCCTCTTCAATTGAGGACAGACATCACATCCGATTCACCACTGTGGAGGTATCACAGGCACTGGATTTGGGACTTGGTTTAGTCAGGTGGTGCCTTGCAATATTCTCCTGCAAGGTCTTGGTCATGCACTCTCTCCACAACCTGGGCCCCCAACGAGATGTGAACCTTAAGGATGGGTGAGACCCTGGAAGGTGGCAGCTCATTGGGGCAAAAGAAGGAGGTAAGAGTGGAAGAGGAATTGGACAGAGGAAGATGGTGGTGAGCAGAAAGGTGCCCATGTTGCATAATACCTTCCAGAAAGAGGACTTCCCTCATCCCCCTCATGAGTGCCAGATCTCCTATTATCCTGTGACATCTTGCATCCCTGTGGTGTAGTGAGAGGCTTCAGCACAAACTCACACCCTCAGGACAATCAGCAGCCACAATGATAGCTGCCTTGGGTGTCTGAAACCCACCTCTGCCCCCACCAACTTTAACTGGATGGAAAAACCATTTCCATATCAATTAGGGCTCACTCCCCACGAAAATCTTAACTTCAGTTAGTGGCTGAGGACTGACTCCATGACAAAAATCAAATTCATTGAGTGGACTCAGTACTTTTCTTGTGTTTTACTGTTAATGCTGCTCCATGTCCATTTCAACTTGGGCACATTCGAACGAGATTGGAAGAATACTTTGGCGTAACTTGACATTGGCAAAATGGGCAATGCAGACTGCACCTAAGAAAGAATTATAAGTCCTATGGTTCAAGTATAAATTGAGACCACTGCTCCTTTTCCTGAAACAAAAATAAATGTATGTTTGTGACTTTGCAAGTTAGTCTTTATAACCTTCCTCACAATACAGTTGTACACCTTTCCATATGCACATTGCACATTCAAATCCCCCTGTGGAGCTACTCTTTATATTTTAATAGAATTGAAACACTTCACTCTTTCTGTAACAGTAAATAGTTATAAGGAAGGCTGCTCATAATCTGAGACTGGTTTATTACTTAACGGTACTCAACCAGCTTGAGAGCCCTGGAGTAATAACGGTAGCTTAGCTCCCCAATAATGATCTTTGAATATCTTTGCTGGAAATCCCAGATGAAGTAATATATTCCACTTTATCAAGTGACATTGAATTGCTCCCTCATACCAGGAAAGAAAGAGTGACTTGCAGCTGTTTTTTTAATTGAAAATTATCCCAACCACAAACCTACCGAAAGAATGTTTATTCGGGTAGGTGTGGGCGATTATATTTGCTCTAAAGCAAATCAGCTGTCATATTTGCCTTTGCAATATCTGAGAGCTTTGATGAAAAAAAAATTGTATATTTTTCTTCTGTTAAGGATAGTTCTCCCAGGGTTTGAAAGTAATTAACTGCTCCTCTGTTGGAAGGCATCCACTTTTCCAGAATTGACATCTACCCGCTTTTACTTAGCAGCCAGAACAGGTTGCATCCTATGATAGTGCAATTAGCTGCGGTTGCATCAGTATTCATTTCCCAGAACCCAGGCATGGTGCATTCATTCTGTCACACTTGTCATTTCCCAGATGATTTAAGGCAGATGACAGCTTGCAGCTCTGGCTATTAGATGTGTATCTACTGCTTTGGCTGGATTAATATCTTTCCTCATGACTAGATAAAGCAATTTCGCTAAAATGATTTTTCCTTTTGAAATGAAACTCCGTGTGATGTTGAGTCCATTGCTTCATCCGCTGATTATGAGGAGAACTATATCTTACTTTTAAAAATAACCTCATCTCCTACACGCGAGTGTCAAGACTTACTTGTACTGATTGTATTCCGAAGGCGATTTTTCTGATGCAATACTGGAATGGTTTTGAATGGTAGGTTCCTTTTTTTTGTAGCATGTTGGATGCTATGAAATAATCTGCTTTGGGTGTGTACATGAGATTTAAGGCTGCAAAGTCCCTGCGGTTTCTTGTGTAGATTTGGCATCAGCTAGGATCTTGTTGCACAGCAGCAGAAGTTTTTTTTATTAACAGACATGTCCGTGATCTGTGTCAGCCTGGTTTATAATAAGTGACTGCAGATGGATAATTCTAAAATGATAGCATTATTAAAATGATAGCCTCACGGTAGCATGGTGGTTAGCATCAATGCTTCACAGCTCCAGGGTCCCAGGTTCGATTCCCGGCTGGGTCACTGTCTGTGTGGAGTCTGCACGTCCTCCCCGTGTGTGCGTGGGTTTCCTCCGGGTGCTCCGGTTTCCTCCCACAGTCCAAAGATGTGCGGGTTAGGTGGATTGGCCATGCTAAATTGCCCGTAGTGTAAGGTTAATGGGGGGATTGTTGGGTTACGGGTATACGGGTTACGTGGGTTTAAGTAGGGTGATCATTGCTCGGCACAACATCGAGGGCCGAAGGGCCTGTTCTGTGCTGTACTGTTCTATGTTCTATGTTCTATGATACAATTGCCTTGTCAGGTGTGTGGCAAGGTTTTTGATTCGCCTTTTATCTTGAATAATAATAATATCAATAATTTTCATTGTCACAAGTAGGCTTACATTAATACTGCAATGAAGTTACTGTGAAAATGCCCGAGTCGCCACACTCCAGCGCCTGATGGGTACACAGAGGGAGAATTCAGAATGTCCAATTCACCTAACATCAGTGCCCTCCTGAAGCAGATGTATGTTTGAGGTGCAACAATGGGTCATAAGATACATGATGCCTCAGCAAGGTTAAGGAATGAAGATAGAAAAAGCAATACTTTGCAGCAAGCACTCTTGTGGTTATCTGTAAGATATGGCCCGCAGGGACCTCAGCTAGTCACAATCTAGATTAATGATTTAGATGAGGGAACTAAATGTAATAGCTCCACATTTGCAGATGACACAAAGCTGGGTGGGAGGGTGAGCTGTGAGGAGGATGCAAAGATGCTTCAGTGTGATTTGGGGAAGTTGAGTGAGTTGGCAAATGCATAGCAGGTGCCGTATAATGTGGATCAATGTGTGGTTATCCATTTTGGTAGCCAAAGCAGGAAAGCAGATTATTATCTGAATGGCTGGAGACTGAGTCCTTGTACACTAGTCACTGAAAGTAAGCATGCAGGTGCAGCAGGTGATGAGAGGGCAAATGGTATGTTGGCCTTCATAATGAGAGCATTCAAGTACAGGAGCAGGGGTGTCTTTCTGCAGTTACGCAGGGCCTTGGTGAGACCACACCTGGAGCACTGTGTGCAGTTTCAGCCTCCTTGTCTGAGGAAAGATCTTCTTGCTATGCAACAAGGGCAGCAAAGTTTAATCAAAGTGATTTAAGGGATGGCAGGACTGACATATGAGAAGAGATTGAATTGGTAAGGATCATATTCGGTTTAGAAGAATGAGGGGGCGATCTCATAGAAACCTATAAAATTCTAACAGGACCAGACAGGGCAGATGCAGGAAGGATGTTCCTGATGGCGGTGGGTGCAGAACCAGGGGTCATAGTCTAAGGATACAGGGTAAACGATTTAGGGCTTGGATGCGGATAAATTTCTCACCCAGACAGTGGTCATCCTGTGGAATTCTCTACCACAGAGAGCAGTTGAGGCTAAAACTGCTTTTAAAAATGAGTTAGATATAGCTCTTGAAGTGTTCAAATGATAGGGGTTGGGGGGAAGCGGGAACAGGTTACTGTGTTGGATGATCAGCCGTGGTCATAGTGATGGGGGAGCAGGCTCGAAGGGCTGAATGGCCTCCTCCTGCTCCTATTTTCTATGTTTCTATGTGGCACTGTATTCTTGCACTAATGCGATCTGGCTTCTCCTTCTGCTTCCTAGCCCTGTAGACCGCCTGTGCGGAATTGAAGCTGATTTCCTCATGTTCCCATCTGACATCCTCTGAAGTGGGTGCCCTGAGGCACTGAAGCGAACAACACTTTGGCCAGCCCTTTGTGCAGCTGCAAGGTATCTTGGCCGTCCATCAGGCAAGAGGCTGAGTGGTGCACCATTCTTCATCTGGACACAGAATCTGTTCCGTACCTCTGCAAGTGCCCCCTTTCACTTAATTTACAGAAGACACCACTCCTCCCTCCGACCCCAGCCTTATCCAGTGAATCTGCAGTTTAACTAGAAGCTCAATAAAAGCTAAAGTAAGAATATCTGTCCCCGTGTGCAGCCATATGTCTTTAAATATGCTCATTCCTCTCTCTTGGAATGGCTGGTCAGAGTTTTTGGCTTGCCTCATTGGGCTTACTCCCTGCACAAGGGCAAACGACATTAGCGCAGAAAAGTTAATTGCACCGATAGCAGACTTATCGCTCCAGGGTGATAACTATCCAATCCCCTGGTTTCAAGCCATAATCAGAAAAAAAGATTATGAAGCATGCAAAGATTATTATGATTTGGAATTTAAAAGATGTGGATTTAAAGTTTTGACATTGAAAGAAATATTAACCTATCTTGTCCTGAAACTAAATGCATTGCAATAGCAGAAGGCAAATAGCTATCCTTTTGTTCATTATTACCTTTTGTGGACTTAGACATTTCTATTTTTCTGCAAACAGAAGCAGATTTTGCTTTTCATATTGCGCCTTTTCTCTGGAAGAGCTGGACCCATTTATTTCTGTTTCGAAACATTTTCCGTAACCTTTCAATTCATTTTATTAAATACTTATGCACTCCCCTTTTATAACCTGTTATAGATTCTGCTTCTGTTATCTTTCCTGGGTATGCAATGCATGTCCCATGAATAAATGCATCTTAGCCACTATGTTAATTTTTTTACCATTCCTTCCTCCTCTTTTGAAAACATTCTTTCCTGGTTGGAGATATGGTTTATTGGGCATTGGTTGTAATCCAGTATCTTTTCAAAATACTGTAGCTGTTTTTGTTGTCAAGGCTTAATAATGAATGTTGATCGGTTAGTTATTCAACCTTGGAGTGCACAATAGTCAAGCCAATTTTGATATTTGGCGATGATGTGGAACTTATAGTCGGAGTGACCAGCTAAGGATCAAGGCAGCTAAATTCAACCTCTTAGCCTGAAGTAGCTGAGGCCAAATGTCGGGTCCTTATCGGAGCTGCAACTAATGTCAGCTAGCTCAACACACATCATCGGTTGCACTAAAACCTTCTGCACTTGAGTGGCTCACCCATCTGAGCTCTTATTCTCTGTTTCAATGTATTGTGTACTTTTTTTTGTCACATTGATCTTGGAGTCTCATTTTACATCCAGGTACCTACTCCTCTCTTCACCCAAGCCTTTGTAAGAATGAAATTCAGCGCAATCATCAACAATTCCAATGCAGCCTCACGGCGCTGAGGTCCCAGGTTCGAATCCTGGGTCACTGTCCGTGTGTAGTTTGCACATTCTCCCCGTGTTTGCGTGGGTTTCACCCCCACAACCCAAAGATCTGTAGGCTAGGTGGATTGGCCATGCTAAATTGCCCCTGAATTGAAAAAAATGAATTGGGTACTCTAAATTTATATCAAATAAAATTCCAGTGCAGTATATATCTCTTTTATATGAGGTGGCACTGGGTCTGCAGACATTCATTCAGTCAGTGACAAAAGCAGGACATTCAGTAAGCAGAGCTGGTTACAAATAGTAGCATTTAAAAGTGAAATGTCCAAATTTCATTGAGCAGTGTTTTTTATATGTTAGCTGGTTGTTCCAAGTAATGAATGTTTTGTTGACATCAGCATCGGAGCCTAGGGCAGAACAACACGACTCTTGAATATGACCAGAGGAAGGATTCTGCACATACTTGAGTATTGGCCAAGGCATCAGCGCAATAAATCTTTTAAGAACTTTTGCTTTTTTTAACACATAACTAACGTGAAAATGCTGCAAAGAAGTTGTTACAATGACTCATGTTTTCTCACAGGACCTTAACAGGTTGATAAATCTTTAATATTAGCTTAACAAAGTAATTAAGCCAATTACTGAAGGATAAATACAAATAATTAATTTTAGCCAGTTAATAGCTATTGACTTGCACGTCACACTCATGCTGGGCCTTAATTTAGCATTGGTCACTGGGGGAAAAAAAACTGTTTTTTGATGAACAAAAAGACATCTTGCAGGGCAGAACGGTGGCGCAGTCATTAGCACTGCTGCCTCATGGAGCCGAGGACCCGTGTTCGATCCCGACCCCTGGTCACTGTCCGTGTGGCGTTTGCACATTCTCCGCGTGTTTGCGTGGGTCTCACCCGCACACAACCCAAAAAAAAGTGCAGAGTAGGTGAATTGGCCATGCTAATTACCCCTTAATTGGAAAAAAAAAATTAGGTACTCTAAATTTATGTTAAAAAAGACAGCTTGCGCTGCAATGATGCAATAAGTTAGATTTATGGCAGAAGTGGTCCAATGAAATGGGGAAGGGGAGGCAGGACACAGATTTTATGCAACTTGCATTGAGGTGTGGGATATTCTGTATCATTGTCCTTGTGTTGTCTAGATGAGATTTCTCTTACTCTATGAGTGACATGGACAAAATCTGTATTACGTTTTACTTAAAACTGTTTATTTACAAATATTTACATCCAGGGCCTCAAGGGAGGTATACAGTCAGCACATTAGCAAGTGGTTAGCACTGTTGCTTCACAGCACCAGGGACACAAGCTCGATTGCCGGCTTGGGTCACTGTCTGTTTGGAGTCTGCACGTTCTCCCCGTGTCTGCGTGTCCGGTTTCCTCCCACAAGTCCCAAAAGACGGGCTTGTTAGGTGAGTTGGGCACTCTGAATTCTCCCTCAGTGTGCCCGAACAGGCGCCATAGTGTGGCGACTAGGGGATTTTCACAATAACTTCATTGCAGTGTTAATGTAAGCCTACTTATAACACTAATAAAGATTATTATTATTCTCCACAAGCTGCCCTGTGTCTTGCTCCTTTGGTGTCTCCTAGTCTTCTGACTCTGGTGTAATGTTTACATCATCACTAACATCATCATCTAACTAACATAACCATCAACACATTACATGGGACAGACAGGGGTAAAGGTGGAGAGGAGGTAGAGTGCGGTCACAGTCATGGGGGTGTACAAGAGGAATTGAGAGGAGGACGGAGGATGGCATCAGGGTAGAAGAGGGCATATCCTGGCATCCTGGGTGTGGTGAGCGGGGGGCGGGGGGGGGGGGGGGGGTAGTGGGAACAGTCAACCAAAGTAAGAAAATGAGGGACCTAAAGGTTGTGTGGCTACTGTCCACATTTTGTTCATCTCAGGGTTGCAACAGGGCTTTGAGTTCAATTACAACATTTCAATCATCTCTGCTGAGAGCGGTCTTGATAATATCCTCTGCAGTGTAATGAAGGGAGGGCCAGCTGAGCGTGCAGGTTCATCCATGTCCCACAGAGTGACAAATACAACACTGGACACGGACGTTAACATTCAATAAGCAATGAACACAGAACCACATCATTGCTTCTTCTACAATAACACAATTTTCCAACTCTCCTGTACCATCAATGTTTGCCAAATGTGAGGCATGCGAGCACATTTTGCTCTCTGACTAATTTAGTCTCAACAAACACCAATGGCGCACAAAACGAATAAAGTGAAACCAAGTTAATGAGAAATAATTACAAGTGAAATTTTAATTCAAAAAATATTGGTTCCACCTTTGTACTCTCAATAAGTCTTATATTAATGGCAAGAGAGTTGAGCAGGAAAGTTGCAGCCTTAATGAAGAACCTCCTTGATTGTCCTGGAGGCACTATTATAGCCATCCTGTATCATTTAATTACGTGATTTTTTTTTAAAGTACCCAGGGATCCGCTGAAACTTTTGGGTACTTTTAGATACTTACTCCAGTTTATTTCAGTGTCCCATGCAGACACGAGGAAAAATGCAGACTCAGCACAGACAGTGACCCAAGCCAGGAATTGAACCTGGGACCCTGACGCTCTGAAGCAACAGTGCTAACCACTGTGCTACCGTGCGGCCGCCTCCATCCACCCACAACAACCGCTCCTCCACCGCCCATTTCCTAATGATCACAATGTTTGCTGTCCAATAATAGGTTTGCATGTTCATGCTAACCAAACCCCTCATTGATCCCTTTCCAAGAATGCCCTCCCAGCCACTTGTATCCCAAGGTAATGAAAACCCACCCCAACCAAGTGGCAGGCTCCCTCAAACTCCTCTCCTGTCCCCGGACATTAATGGGAATACCTCACTTTTCCCCATGTTGAGCTTACACCCCGAAAAGAGACCAAACCTCCCCACAATCCCCATGATGCTGTCAAAGCACCTGACTGGGTCTGAAATATGCAGCAAGAGATCATCTGCGTGCAAAGATGTACAACCTTGTACAACAGCCGAACCCAGTCCACAAATCCTTGCCCAAACACAAACCACCCCAGCACCTCAAAAACGTATGCCTACTCCACCTGATCAAAAGCATCCTCCGAATTCATTGATACAACCACTTCCATTTCTCGGCCCTCTGAGGGAATCATGATGACATTCAGTAACCTCCAGACAGTCGTCAAGAGCTGCCGCCCTTCATTTGGTTCCCACCTATCACCCCCGACACACAATTCTCGATCCGCAACACTAGTACATTAGTACTAGGGGCAGCAAGGTAGCATTGTGGATAGCACAATCGCTTCACAGCTCCAGGGTCCCAGGTTCAATTCCGGCTTGGGTCACTGTCTGTGCGGAGTCTGCACGTCCTCCCCGTGTGTGCGTGGGTTTCCTCCGGGTGCTCCGGTTTCCTCCCACAGTCCAAAGATGTGCAGGTTAGGTGGATTGGCCATGATAAATTGCCCTTAGTGTCCACAATTGCCCTTAGTGTTGGGTGGGGTTACTGGGTTACGGGGATAGGGTGAAGTTGTTGACCTTGGGTAGGGTGCTCTTTCCAAGAGCCGGTGCAGACTCGATGGGCTGAATGGCCTCCTTCTGCACTGTAAATTCTATGATTTGCCAGCAGCTGCACATCTACATTCATCAGGGAAATTGGATGGAAGAACCACACAACTCTGGATCCTTGTCTTTCTTTAAAATGAGCGATATCAAAGCCTGAGACAACGTGATGGGGAGCTCATCTCAGCTCACAGGGGCCCCAGCTCCCACCCAAACTTCTTATAGAAATCGGCTGGGATCACATCTGGACTGGGGCCTTCTCCGCCTGCATCGGCCCCACGCAATCCATCACCTCCCTCTGCCCGATCAGAGCCCCCGGCCACTGCACCTTTGTCTCTGCCACCCTCAGGAACTCCAGCCCATCCAAAAGGCTCCTCATAACCTCATCCCCCATCGGATGCTCTGAGCTATACAAATTCCGCTAAAACGCCTCAAACACCCCATTCACCTCCTCCGGCCACATAACCACCATGCCCGAACCATCTCTCATCCTCCCAATCTCCTTCGCCTCTGCCTGCCTCTGCAACTGATATGGAAGCGTCTTGCTGGCTTTCTCCCCATATTCGGATATTGCCCCCTTGGCCCTGTGCGACTACCCCAACGCTTTTCCCATGGACACAAGTCCAAACTCCATCAGGAGCTACTTCTCTATTTTAACAGTGATTCCTCTGGTGCCACTGAGTGCCTCCTGTCACCCTCAGAATGGCCTCCACAAACCTTAACCCCATAGCCCATTCCACCCTCTCCCTCTGTGCCTGGATCGAGATAAACCCCACCCCCTTACCACCGCCTTCACCGCCTCCCACAATGTGGAGGCAGAAACCTCCCCCATCTTATTCTGCTGTACACAGTTCCAGAAAGCCACCCCATCTTCTCACAAACCTCGCTATCCACCAATTACCCCACATTTAACCTCCGCTGCGGCCATTGGGGGCTGCCCCTTGCCACCTGCAAATCCACCCAATATGGAGTGTGGTCAGACACTACAATCGGCAAATACTCCGATTCCACCAACTCCGCCAACAACGCCTTGTACAGGACAAAAAAATCAATCCGGGAGTATTCCCAGTGAACGTGCGAGATTTACAAGTGTCTTCCCCACCGGCCTCTCAAACCGTTACGAGTCTGTCCCTCCCTTGCATTCTATAGACCCCAACAGCCCCTTTGTCATGGCCGACACCCTCAGTGACCTGGGAAATGATCAGTCCGGCCTCGGGTCCAGGACCGTATTAATATCCCGTCATAATCTGTCGGTGCATGTCCAGCTCTGAACGCTTTGCCAACACTCACCTCAAGAACTCTACGTCATCTCAGTTCGGGGCTTACACATTCATGGGCGTCCCCGCCAACATCCCACTCACCATTACAAATCTACACCCAGCATCTGTCACAATATTTCCCACCTCAAAAGCCACCGTCTTATTGATCAATACTGCCAACCCCCTCGTCTTCATATCCAACCCTAAATGGAATACCTGTCCCACCCACTCAGCCTCAAGTGGCCCCCACCTTCAAATACGTTCCCTGAAGAAACACCACGTCTGCCTTCAATCCCTTTAAACAAGCAACAATGTGAGACCTCCTGACCAGCCCATGCAACCCCCCAATGTTCAACGTAATCAACCGAGTTGGGATTGCACCTCCTCCCGCTACTTTCCAATCAGCCACAACTCCTCTTGAACTAGCTCCCCCAGGTCCATGTCTCGTTCACCCTCTGCATCTCCCCAAGTTGTCCTCTGCCATCTCCACTTACCCCACTGTGCCGCACCAAATCCACCCGCATCAGCATCACCCCACCCTCCCCAACCCCCGCCCCATAAACAAAGAAACAAAAAACTAACCCACACCCCTCCTCCTCCATACCCTCCACGGGTCATCCCCCCCACTGCAATCCTGTTAACTAGCCGTCTGCTAACATGGTGGCCCCCCTCGAGGCAACCGTCTACCTCCCCCCCATCCCCTCTACCACCCTCACCTGCAATTTCCCAAAAAACAGATGAACATATTTACCCAATTCACTGCCACACATACTAAATACAACAATCCACTCGCCATACACACCCACCTTCCCCATTCTGTCATCGCCAAACTTCAGTGTCCTCACAAGCCTCCCAGTTCGTGGTGTCTCAGAAAATTACTCACCTCCTCCAGTGTAGCAAAATAAGATTCCTTATTCTGGTGTGTGACCCACAGACGAGCAGGTTACAACACCCTGAACTGCATTTCTTTCTTGTAGAGTGCCGCCTTGTTCCTGTTGAATCCAACCCGCTGCTTGGCCAACTCCTCACCCAAGTCCTGGTGGATATGCACTATGTTTCCTACCCAGGTACATTCTCTCGTCTCCTTCGGCCATTGCAGAATCTGCTCCTTGTCCAGAAAATGATGCAACTGCACCATCATCACCCTCAGCTGCTCCCCCGCCTTCGGCCTCCTCCTCAACGTCTTGTGCGCTCGATCCACCTCGAGAGGATGGGCAAGGGCGCTGTCTGCCACCAACCTCTCAAACATTGGGCGGCACGGTAGCACAGTGCGTAGCACTGTTGCTTCACAATTCCAGGGTCAGAAGGTTCGATTCCCGGCTTGGGTCACTGTCTGTGCGGAGTCTGCACGTTCTCCCTGTGTCTGAGTGAGTTTCCTCTGGGTGCTCCGGTTTCCTCCCACAAGTCCTGAAAGACTTGCTGTTTGGTAATTTGGACATTCTGTATCCTCCCTCTGTGTACCCGAACAGGGGCCGGAATGTGGCGACTAGGGGCTTTTCACAGTGACTTCATCACAGTGTTAATCTAAGCCTACTTGTGACAATAATGATTATTTTTATCTTCCGCATACTTTGTGGCCTGCATTCCTTCAATCCCTTCAGGCAGCCCCACAATCCGGAGATTCTACCTCATGAAGTGATTCTCCAGGTCTCCACCTTCAACCTCAACCACTTCTGGCCATCTGCCACGTGCACCATCTCTGCCTCCAACAAGGCCAACCGGTTCTCATGATCCACTACCGACTCCTCCACCTTCTGGAGCTCCGAACTCCCAGCCTCCAGCTTTTGCTCCACTCTCTCAATAGCCACGCTGATCGGCTCTGCTCCCTTATCTGGGTCGTCCAAGGCTTCTTGCCCCTGTTGCTGGAACTTGGCATTCAAAAAATTCACCAATTACTCAGTAGACCACTGGGCAGCCAGCAACACCCCAGAACCTTCCATCATCTTTCGCACTTCGAAAGACCTCCTGGCCAGACTGCTGCCTCTTGCTCCCTATATCGGGTGAAAAGGACCAAACAATTCCACCTTGAGTGGGAGCCACCAAATGTGCGACCACTCACTCCATGGCCGCCTCTGGAAGTCAACACATCTTGTTTTCAAGTCACTGGTTGGCAATATGCAATCCATAGCTGTGAGATCTGCATAGCATAAATTAGTTGTTGCCAGCTCTTTGTAGTTACCTGCCTTAGACTGAGAGAACAGTATAATTGCACCCAAGGACAAAAAATGTCCTTATGTTCCATTTAATCTCTGTATTTAAATTCCATCATCTACTATGGTGGGATTTGAGCCCATTTTCCCAGGCCATTAGCCTGGGCCTCTGGATTACTAGTCCAATAATGCTACCTCTATGTCACCATCTCCCACTCCGGTAGCAATGCACCCACGAGATTCTCAGGATCATCACTGATCAAATGCGAGTGATGACAGGATGGGGATTGTGAGGGACGGGCTGTAAGGTTGGGGGCAGGAGAGTTGAAGGCAACGTCAGGGGTTGGCATTTAATTACCCCAGTTTCCGATCCTGGGTTCCTCGATCAAGCACAGAATGTCTAACTATGAGGGAACTATGCCACCCCACCCCCCACCCCCTGCAACCCCACCATCTCTCCCACTCCCTGGGGGCCAGGAGGCGTGGAAACGCCTGGGGCCTAGGATTTGACTATCCTACCCCTGTTCCCATGCTGCTAAAACCCATATTGATGGAATTATATTGGGAAGTCACCCGATAAATTGGATTTTATTCGATAAACCCAATTTCTTATTTTGTTATTGTATTTGTTCTTCACCTGAAGCCGATATGTATATCTAGTCACCACTATTCTGTTAGCGTTTCAAAGTTGGTGACTGTCATGAACATTCAACATAATCAACTTGCCAACTGGTAAAGCAGCTTCATCCGTTTTGTTGTCATCACCAATTTTCACGAGTCAGTGTTCTGAAAAACACTGAGATTCACAGTAATTTTCGAAAAGTGGTGACTGCTGATCTCAATGTACAACGTAGCGAGAACTTGCCTCTGAAGGATTACATCTGAGCTCCCTGAAATAGCCTCAATCCATTGACAATATGGCTTGGAAATATATTGCCATTCCTTCACTGTCGCTGGGGCAACATCCTGAAAATCCCTCCCCAACAGCACAGTAGGTCTACACCTAAAGGACTGCAGCGGTTCAAGAAGGCAGCTCATCATTACCTTCGGAAGGGCAGACAGGGATGGGCAATGAATGCTGGCCTCTAAAAAGGATTGCGCCAGCACACAGGAAGTGGGCTAGGAGGTGGGCAATGCAAGTAAAATAGTGTAAAATCATGTGTTGGCAAATTGGAATTACATCCCTCCTGATTTTTATTTCCATTGAAGCCAAGGGAGATGAGTGGAGAAAGTTTCAAAGTTAGAAAGAGGAAGTACAAAAGGAGCATTATGAGGTCAATCATTTTTGCTTCATTGTCACAATCCCAGCTGATGTTAATACTGAACAAGTCAGGTTCCTGGGTGAAACCCGACCAGATAGATCTGAACTTTTTTTTCAAAATAGTGGAGGAAAGTTACTGAACAAATTCACAGGAGTCTGCTGATGAACTTTTAACACAAAAAAGTATTCATTAAAGTAAGACAAATGAACCATATCACACCTGACAGAAAGGTCTAAAAGATTTCAACACATACACAAGAAGATGATTCAATTTCCCAATATTCCTTTACCCAGTAATATCTTTACAGACACATAAACCAGTGAAAAGATGACACGAGCTTGATACAGATGCTTCCTGCCTGGAACTGACACGTGTGCAAACAATTTCCTGCCATTGAATTCTTGAGCATTCACTTGATGCCTCTGACCAGACTTGTATCTCTTCCCACACAACTGAAAGGAACTTCACTTTAATGCCTGTTTCAGTAGCAACACCGTTAAACTGATCGTGTTATTGATTTCTGGAACTGACGACTCAATTAACTACTATCCAAGTAGCCTTGTAAGTCTTCTTCTCAGAGAGCCGAGAAACCGAGCCGAGTCTTCCTTCTGTGACAGACTGAACAGCCTCTCAGCTCTTTTATCTCTCTGCTTCTGTGTCACTGTTGCAAGGCAACAGTAAGGTTTGATTTTTCGGTCCTTTGGTTTTGAATCTCCAAACTCGCAACTCCTTTGATCCATCTCTTGAACCTCAGGGGTTGTAAATCTTCATTCAAATGTATATATATAAACCAACCCAAAAGACTAAACTTTCAGCCATTGGTCCATCCAAGCCTCTCGACACCAAAGTTCATAACCCAAACCTACATGAAACTGAAGCTACTCTACCTTCCTTATGACAGAAATACATACACATACATATAAATACATTCAAATTTAACTTAAAAAATATACATTGTTCATTACATCATTGATAAATAACTTACACATGTGGTTTGTTAAAATTCTTCTTCTTGAGCGATCACTCACAAACGAGTATGATTTTCAACCTCGGGATCTCTGTGTCACTGATGTTGGACTCTGTACACTCAGCAGGAGTTTCTTGGAGGTGGGATTGCTCCTTGGACTCTAGTCCACTGTTATTCCTTCCTCAGGCTCCTTTTCCAGGCCTCCTTTTGCCATTGGGTGTTCTTGAAGAATTATGTCCCTTCAATCAGGAGGTTTCTCCAAGTTCCTCCAAGACCCTTTCTGAGCAAGGGTCTCCCAGATGTTGACGCCTATGTTGCACTTCTTGAGGTAAGCCTTCAGGATGTCTTTGAAGCACTTCTTTAGTCCTGCTCTTGTTCTGGAGTCTTCATTTAGCTGGGTAAAGAAGATTTTATCTGGCATTCAGGATTCTGATATCCTAAGCATGTGGCCGGTCCAGTGGAGTTGGTTTCAGATGGCCATGTCCTTGACGCTGGTGCTCCTGGATCCTTCAAGGATGCTGACGTTCGGACAACTGTCCTCCCAGCAGATGTGGAAAATCCGCCTCAGATAGAGTTGATGTCCCTCCCTAAGGCAAGATCCGGTCTTCCTATCACGATCAAAGGAGAAACCCTTCCACACGTGGAACATTTCCCCTACCTGGGGAGCCACCTTTCATCTAAAGCTGACATCAATGTGGAAATACAACACTGTATCCAATCCATGAGGGCTGCCTTCAGATGGCTGAGGATGAGAGTCTTTGATGACTGCGACATCCATGCTGACATCAAGGGCCTCGTGTTCAAGACAGTCATCCTCCCAACTCTTCAATATGGCTTAGAAATTTGGATTTGTTAAATTTAGTCTTTCAGGAGGCACACTGTGAGATTTTTAAACATCTAACTTTTATATTTGCTTTTCTCTTAATAATTGACTCCAGCTTGGCACTTTAACTGGGTCAATGCGATAGTTTTTGTTATAGGGACAAAGATGCACAAATGGAAATTGCCTTATGCGTCATGGAATAAGTGTTATTTATTTAGGCAAAGCACTCTGGTACTGATGCTGCATGTGATGATTTGAAAACAAAGTAAAGAGAGGGATTTAAGTGGGTTGGGGACTAATCTTTCACCATGAGGAAAGGTCCCACTTCAAGAAAGATTGATGAGATCAAGGTTTATCTCTGTCAGCAGCACATAAGGGTCCTTTAGTCACTGAGACTAGTGACAGCATTGGTCACCGAATTCAGTTACAATTTGTTGAAAGAACAGCCCAAGCTGGCTCGTGTGGGAAATGGAGAAATGTTATAATCGAATGAGACCCAGGCTGAATATAGAAAGTTTAGAGGGAAAATGAAAATGGAAATAGAACAGCAGAGAGAGAGAATGAGAAGTGAATGGCAGCGAATAGAAAAGGGAATCCAAAAGTCTTCTGTAGGCATATGAATATGAATAATAATAATAATAAGAGGAGGTTGAGGCTGATTAGGGACTAAAAAGGAGATTTATGGCCACATGGCTGGGACATTGAATAAATACTTTGTAGGTGCCTTACCTGGGAAAAAAATTCCTGTTAATGGGATAAAAATTGATAAAGAGAGGGTGTTAGAAAGGTGAATTGCTGAAACTTATAGTTGATTTGTTACCAGGACCAGATGGGATACTTCAAAGGATATTGGGCGAAGTAAGAGAGGCCGTAATCTTCCAATCTTCCTTAGATAGCGGGTGGTGCCAAAGGACTGGAGAATTGCAGATGTTACATGTTTTTTCTGAAAATGCTCCAAGAATAAACCCAACTTCGACAGGCCAAATAGTTTGACCTCTGTCCTGGAAAAGCTTTTAGAAATGATTAACTGGGACAAAAACTCAGTTATTTGGATAAATATAGATTAATTGAGGAAAGTCAACACATTTTTTTAAAGACTATTTGTGATGATCTAATTTGATAGAGGGCACGATTTTCCCTAAAAGGGAACACAGTCCCTAAGCGAATGCATTTAGCCGCATGTTACCCAGCACCCACAGTGACATGGCTAATCAATGCATCTCGTGTGTAATAATGGGCCTGGACGGGGAACGCATGGCCAAGGCCACACAGAGCTCCGTTTTTTTACAATGGGGTGCTCCGCTCGCCGGAATTCCCTGTTGTAAAAAGAGATTAGGACCCTGTTTTTAAATGGCGCCCTAATCTCCTCGGTCCACAAAAGAATCACGACCTCCCCTCCCCAACCTGAATGCAATATGGGTAGGTCCCTCACACCACACCCCTAACACCCAGGCCGGGCTACCCCGGCCCAGTCACGGCGCACAATAAATGTAGTTTGACACTTTGGCAGCATTCCTGCCAGCTGGCAGTGCCAGTATTCCAGGCTGGCACTGTTAGGGCACCCAGGTGGCACCAGCAGTGCCAGGGCCCCCACAAGTGCCGTTCTATCTGGTCCATCATTTGTGGGACCAGTGCCAAATGGTGCTCACCCAATATCCCCGAGGTGAAGGGATTGAACCCCAAAGCTTCAGGTCCCTCAGGAATCTGCACATTAGAGTGAAGCTTACTGCATCAATCTAATATGTAGATTTGCCAAAACAGTGATCCCGCCCATTGTGGGCGGAATTCACCTTGCAACATCTCATGAGATTGCGTTGAATCTCACAAGGCATTACAAGCTAGGTAGATCCTGGGAATGGGGCCTCCTGGCTTTCAATGGCCCTGTTGCACCTTGGCAAGCTGCTTTTCCAATGGTGTGGCCACAGGATCGCACTCAGAGTCTTTTGGGGAGGTAACAGACAGGACTGATGAGAGTAATGCAGTTGATGCAATGTACATAAAGTTCCAAAAGCCATATTATAAAAAGATACCTGGGGATATGTGTACACAAATAGTTGAACCTGGCAGGGAAAGTTGAGAAAGTGATTAAAAATTAGGGATCCTGGATTGTATAAATAGAGGCTGAAAGCACGGTGTTTTTTTGCGGTGGTGGTCGTGGCCCACCATTGGCTGGCAGCAGGACCTTCCAGTCCCCCCCACTGTTAATGATTTCCCATTGTTTTCACCATTGGCGATGGCATGTCACCATTGGCTGGACTGGAAGATCCCGCCAGTGGGAACAACTGTAAAGTCCTGTCCTACAAAAGCAAGAGAAGTATGCTTGCTGAACCTTTATAAACACTGGTTCAACCTCAACTGGTTTACTGTGTTTAATTCTGACCGGAAAGCTGTCCTCAGGATGGGGGTGGGAGTTTACACCCCCAGGATCCTTGGTCCCGTTACAGGTCCTCCGCTGCCCAGTTAAGAGTTGATTGGCACTTCATTCGGTGGGACCGCCCGATGCGGAGAAAATTCACAGTTCTCCAGCTCGCAGCCGAGATCCTTGGTGCTTCGATGCTCTACGGCCCAATGAATCAACAAGTTAACAATAAATAAGCAAAAACACAGAGTAACATTGTAGGAACTCATGTATACTTCAACTTAATTCACAAATGGTCATTTTATTGTTATTTTAATTGGTGATGTTAGTAGTTACCCATTGTGCACTTCCCTGATGCACATTCCCATCTTCCACTTACCTCCCCATCCCTCTGTGGGCATGCCATCGAACAGAAATTTGAAGAATCTAGTAAGAAGTCTTACAAAACCAGGTTAAAGTCCAACAGGTTTATTTCAAACACCAGCTTTCGGAGTACTGCTCCTTAGGTGAAGAATCTAGTTCAGTGACTGATGGCCACAACTCACACGACTGTTGCAATGAGGTCCGATGAGAAACATAGTATTCATTTTGGGTCGTCTGTCCCTTGAGTCCAGAATACTGACAATTTTATGCCGCTGGTGCATTACTGACACAATCAAACTTAACATTAAATTCCCACTGGCGTTCATTTTCGTAATGACAGATCGTATGTTTTGTGTTTTGCAAAGATGCATTTAAAAGGTGAGCGGTATATGAATTAGCATATTGTATAATTGAAAGCTAAGTGTTGAATGATTTGTCTCACAATTTTAAAATTTGGAGCACAGGAAGATTGCACCAAGTTGCACCGAGTTGATCCGGAAAGTGCTGGTGCTGCCACTCAATCCAATTCCATTTTGTTGCTGCATAATGAAAGAAGTTATGGCCCTCAATGTTCCATTTTAAAATACTGAATCTGCATGTTTAGAAAAAGAGTTAATCTGTGCCTCTTCACAAGTTAGTTAGTTAGCTCGGAAGGAAAAAATGAAAAAGCATAAAAATACATCATGAAGCTTGAGCCTGGTTGAATTAGCCCAGTGAAAAATATCAAATTGATATAATTTTCTTCCACCACATGTATACGTTCCTCAGGGATAATTCTGTTCAGTGAGATTTGGGTTCTTATTTAATCCTAATTAAATCAAAAGAACTCAGGTCAGCGGCTGTGATTATGGCCAGCGTTTCTAAGTAGTTAATTTAAATTTGTCGGTGTTGAAGTGTGAACTGTCATCAACAATATTGACAGGTTACCATGCAGTTGAGGGGAAACTAACCAAGCTTGGGCATCCTGCGCAATTAAGTTGGAACATGAGAGAGCATTTTGTACGTTGTAAAATCTAAATGAAAAAGCTTTGGTCCCATAGAACAGGAGGTCACCAAGTCTAAAAAGCGAGTAGCAGACGAGACAAGATAAATGAGGACATTGGAGGTGAGGGTGCTCCAAGTTTAAGTTTGAAAAGTCTGAAACTTGGAGGATAGAAATGCATGTCAAGAAGACAAATCCCTTCTGTGCTGATCATTTCAACAAAACATTTTACACAAGAAGAAAATCGATTTTTCTCAAGTTTCAACATTTCTGTAAAGTAACTGAAAGGTGGAAACTTAACCCTCAAGGGAACTGAGGCATTCCAAGGTTTAAATGTCCGGAAAAAGAACAACTTAGTACGGCAGGTAGTAAAGTTAGTCTTTCGATTATGGGGTGAGGAAGCACAGAGGAAGAAAATGAAGAACACCATCTTTGATATTTTGGTCGGGCAAAAGAGGAAAGTTCAGAAGACCAATTATTTAGTTGTGCATTACAAGAAACATTGGGTTTGAATTTATTTCTGTTTCTCCGTGATTTTGCACGATAGCAGGATTAGGAGCAAGGGTCTACGGTTCAATTGCCAGATCAGGACGTATGTTACTCTCGGTTTGAGTGGGCCTAACTGTCTGGTGTACATTGAGGGACTGTGGGAAAAGCTCTGTCCAGATGGGGTAAAAACCTATCTCAGTGGGCGGAGGGTCAAAGAGAGTGAGGCATTAAGGCCATGAACAACAAAAGGTCTTAATAAGATGGCAAGTGAAATTGTGACATTGCATGATGACCCCCAACTATCTGTGCCTAACTTCACCTGCGCCCGCTCTGTGCCCCTACAACCCCTTATACTTGCAAACCCTTCCACTACAACTTGGTGTATTCCCAGGATGCACATCAGAAGTGGAGGCGGCCTGTTGCATTCCATGCCCTGTTGGCTGTGATGTCCTTGGTGGACATCCACTAGTGGGCCGGGACATGTAGAGTCTCAGCCTACTTTTGGGTGGCACTGATGTTGCCAAATCATCTTGTTCTGCCCACTGCCCCTCAGAACAACCAGTCTCAGAAAAGAGGCATTCATGAGGGCTGGTCACTCGCATGGTCCCCTGGTTGGAAGGCCCCGGGATGTGCTCGTGCACTTGCTCCTCACTCCATGTACTCTTGGGTCTCTGGGTTACTCCAATGGATCACAGATCATAGAATTCACAGTGCAGAAGGAGGCCATTTGGCCCATCGAGTCTGCACCAGCCCTTGCAACGATCACCTTACCTAAACCCACACCTTCATCCTATCCCCATGACCCAGCTTTGTTGTCGCGGGTCTCTGCATCGGTCCGTGGCCTCTGGATAGGTGTCAGTAACCACAACCACAGTGGATAACCCCTGTCGCCCAGGAGCCAACCCCGCAGCTGGAGGTGTCTTGAACATGTCAGGAATCATCGAGGGATGGAGGGGAAATTGGAGTGAGCTCCAGAATTCTCAACATTGTCTGGTTCTGCCAGTCCTGGAGGCCCACCATTGTCGGAACCATGCTGTTAAACCCATCAGCCATGGTCTTCAGGGTCTGAGTCATGCTTCGGAGTTCTACAGTCATGGCTCTGATGTCTTGCCCCAGGCCACCGCGCACCCCACCCTTGCTGTGTCGGCCTGGGTGCTACGCAACTCTGGCAACATCTCCTGTGACTGAAGACTTTGAGACTCCACCATTCAGCCTGGCAGTCACAGGAATGTTGCTGACAACCCCTCCTGGTATTTCCAGCTCTGCCTTTGCATCTTAAGCAACTGAGGGATGAACGTATCCACAGGCACGGCACCTGGCTGGGGCATAGCTGAGCCCTGGGATCCAGCAGATCTCTAATTGTCCAATCACTGGGATGTTCCTTCCTGCTGTGGTCCTCAGCAAATAGTGATCAGACAGCTGCCTGTTAAGTTCACCCACCAAGGTGCTTGTCTCTGTGATGGCGGATGGTGTGGGTAACAGCTGTGCCGCATCATCCGTGACCTCCCTTGAGATCTCCTATGAGGTGGTGTCGAGGATGACTGTGGAGGCACTGCTGGTTGTCGGCCGAGGCTCTTTGATTGATAATAAAAGGGATGGCAAGGGACATGGTTTCAGTACATGGCCTCGTTAAGAAGGGTTTGGATAACAAAGCACTCACTTGAGACTGGGCATCTGGATGAATGTACAATGGCTCCTCACTTTTCTGTCACACACCAACCTCACTCTGTCTGTTGGTCCTTTCCTGCGAGCTCACGGGCCTCTTCTCAAAAGGACTCAAGATCCTTAGTTTGGGTATTCCACCGCCCGTCTTCTCTCTCGCTTTGCGGTTGTGGGCAATTAGCTCCGACAGGGGCACAAAAAGGGATAATGCGAGCCGGACGCCTGGCGGGTCAGAGTCACGGACAACTGGCATGTGGGGGCACTGCGCTTAAGCAGCGAGGGGTTCTGATGAAGAGTGCAAGGGGACTGGTTGTTTGAGGATGATGCTCGGAGTTCAGGTGATGGCATTTGGGTTCAAGGGAACATTCCAGGGTGTGACGGATGGGTGGATTGCCAAGGGGAGACAGGGGGCACTGACCTTTGCAGATCATAGCTGGAAATTCATTTTATTTCCTACATTGAATCCCTATCCTCTTGGTCTGGCTGCGGGCACTGACCAACACTGCCTTCATCTCACAGGCGGGATTGTTGGGCACGCTGGAGGGCATCCTGCCAACCCATGAGTAAATTATGGCCTGTCCCTTTTCTACAGCAATCGAATGAAGGTCCCCTCCAAAACTCTGGGAGCAGGCCTTCCAGCTGCCATCCTCCTGGTTTGAATGAGCAGGTGCTATGGAGCCGTTTAAATGCTGAACCCCTTTGATTGAAATGCTCACATGGCCCTCGGGGCAGGCGAATCAAACGCCTTACTCCTTTGGTGTGGTATTTCTCATACGGGGCATAAAACCTCTTCTGCAAGCCTACAGATTGGGATCCGGACTGTGCCGCCAGAGCTGACGGGATTCACATCAATTTTCACGCTGGAAATGACACTTCATCATTTTTGGGAAAATTTCCACCCACGGTATCACAAAATGGGCCACAGTGAGACAGCTGTCATCTTGCACCTTGCCTGGTTCTCTTTTCTATTTCAGTCAACGGTGAAGAAAATTTGGGAAAGTGGAACTGTTTGCCAATTTGTCACCGATGAAGGAACAATTTCACTTCTGTAAGTTCCACGTTCTTCAAATCTAACAAAGAAATGTATAGAAGCTGATGGGATTTATGCTGAAAATGACTGCAGGCTATTCAACTATGTTTCGCACAATTTCATACTCGTTTGAAATGGATTCATAAACTTCTTCAAAAATTCACGTTAAGACACAAGAACATTTTTGTTTTGCCTTTTCAGGCATTTGTGAACCAGTCTTGTGATACTTGCATTTAATTAAACACCCTTTGAGGTTTGGCAAGTAGTGAGAATTTACTTTTAGGTTAAATTGCTGCTGTTGAAGAGCAAGTTTTGAAGCATTCCATGGAGAGGAAAAGGAAAGATCTGTTGCAAATCCACATCTGCTATAATTGCCTTCTCAGATTCAGTGTTGACAGTCACTCCCAGAAGGTGGATGAGTGTCTTTTTTCAGTGTTCCCTCACACACTATAACAGCACAGAAAGTAACATAACTCAGGGATTCAATGACAACATCCCCTCATGATTGCAACTCGATATTTCCGTCTTTCACAATCTCTCCAAAGACATCGTGAACAAATATTTGATGAGGCAAGGTATGTTAGGAAACAATGAGCTGCTTTATTTCACACCGAGTGAACATGCATGGCAGTTATTGTGACAAAACTCACTTAACTCAACAAGCACAATATTACCTTTGCATAACGATGCAAAATAAAGAACATGTTGCGCACCCCGACCCCAGTGAGCCATTTTATGTGAATTATACTTATTCAACAGCATTTCTGTTTTGTTTGCCTCAGTAATAGTCTCTGTGGCTTTCGCTTTAACAAACCTGACCGTGTACTATGAATGAGCTGCACACCATGAATGCATTGTGGTGGACACCCGCCTCTGCATGTTAACATGCAGGATCCGCAGCCAGCCATTGCAGACCAAATGCACATCAAGTGAGTGGTAGCCTTTTCATTTTTGTAGCTTTCAAGGTTCAGAAGGAAACCTTTAATGTAATGTGCAGTCCATCAACTATCTTCACTATTCTACGGAAACCAGCAATCCTTGACATGTTCAATGCTCTCTGTTCTTGTTACATCATAATTATTCCAAATCTGCCAAACTGCCCATAGACTTTATGGAAAGAGCATTGTTTACCTGACAAATGCAGACTTTCACCATCCCTGGGCTATTCCTGCGCAGGTCCCACACGGATACCCGGAATGATCAAGCCTCCAAGGTTTAAACGCCACGGTGACAATCATTTTTAGAGTCAGGATTTTGCTGAAATTAGACCAGGGTTTTCAGTTATCACGGATGAAGGTTCAGAGTTGGAATTCTGAATGGGGCGTTCAGCTCCTCAGGTATCTCCTGGAACGCCAAGCAAGCCTTGTACACTCTCTGGGCGTGGTACTTACATATGACTGTTCAGGGATGCTCCGCAACAGCCTCCCAAACAGGCCCCGGAATGTGGCGACTCGGGGCTTTTCACAGTAACTTCATTTGAAGCCTACTCGTGACAATAAGCGATTTTCATTTTCATTTTTTCATTTCTTGTCTCCGGTTCTCTTCATCCAGTTCCTCCTTCTCCGTTATAATCACGACCAGGAGAAGAGTCAGAAAACAGGCACTTAAGTTTCTGAGAAGAACTTAGATATCGCTGTCTGGATTAAGACAATAAGAATAATATCAAATAGCTAAATAAAATCTGTTTCAATTGAGCGCAGGTATCTATCAGCCAGAAGCTGGTCATAATTGTCATGAAAAATAATCAGAGTTCGCCACCGGGACAAATTCCATAAAAGTCTTTGGAAAGGGTCTTATAGTACCTTTAGAATTTGGAAGCCTTTGCGAATGTTGAAAGGGAAGGGGACTAAGAATTGATGGATAGAAATGATGCTAAAATGTAGACATACATCTGCAGTTAAGGTGTGGAGCGACTTGCTTGATGGCTGCTGAAGTGGAGATGGTACTAATATTGGCGGTCACAAGGAGGTGGCATCACAGATATGAATGAGGAAGAGCCACGTTTTTGGCTGCCAATGACCACTGTTGTATTTTTTTATTTATTCGTTCATGGGATGTGGGTGTCGCTAACTAAGCCAGCATTTATTTTTCATTTGTAATTGTCCTTGTTCAGAGGGCATTTAATAGTCAACCACATTGCTGTGGGTCTGGAGTCACATGTAGGTCAGAGCAGGTAAAAATGGCAGATTTTCTTCCCTGAAGGTCATTAGTGAACCAGATGGGTTTTTACAACAATTGACAATGGTTTCATGGTTAGACTATCAATCCCAGTTTATTATTGAATTAGACTTTCACCGTCTGCTGTGTGTTTAATAAGCCTCATGAAGAAGTTCTGAGTATTGTATGGTTGAACGTTAATGGTGAGATTTTCTGGTCGCCCCTGCACTGAGACCTGAAATTCCTGGCTGAGGTCAACGGGCCCTTAAGTGGTCCATCAAATTGTCTGTCAGGCATCCGAAGATTTACGTGGCAGGTGGGACTGAAAAATCAACCCCTAGTGCGCAGTGATAATACATAACTCTGTATAGCCCAAGCTATCACCTAACTTCATGCTTGACTCTACACAGTCCAGTCCACAACTAACCCTCATCTCAGGCCAAGTGTCTCTTTACATTACACTGTGAGCGACTGTTTCCCAGTCCCAAATTAACCCTTGCTATGCCAGCTAGCTCAGTTGACTGGATGGCTGGTTCGTGATGCAGAGCGACGCCAACAGCACAGATTCAATTCCCGTGCTGGCTGAGGTCATTCATGAAGCCTCTGCCTTCTGAACCTTGCCCCTTGCCTGAGATGTGGTTACCCTTAGGTTAAATCACCAGGAAGCTCTCCCTCTAAAGGGAAAAGCAAAAGCAGCCTAACGTCCTCTGGGACATTTTACACTTATACTACAACTACTCCTGTCTTGGATACACCGATGTCACATCTCAGACAGACACAGCAGTTCATTGAGGACTGCCTGTCCAACACATCATTTCCTTTCACTTATCTTAGACAGAGGGAACTCACATTAGAAGGTGGCTGCGGTAAGATTTGGGCACAGCATCTTGTGAGAACCTGAGTGCCAGCAGAAAAGTAAAGAGAAATGGCTAAGAAATAGCTAAACAGTCATGCATCCTTGAAATAAATTCCCCGATGTTTACTTCCACTTAGCAACGCTAAACATTCTGTAATGTGTTCAAAGACTACAGTCTTCTCGGTGGAATGTCTTTATTGAACTGAATGCATCACAGCTGCCCCTAGAGATCCCTCATTGTGGAGGTCACATGACTATGGCTAGTCAGGTAGGACATTAGTAATGATTGTATTTCAGAATCCAAACATCTCCCTTTCCATAACAAACAACAGACAACTTTGCTTAGCTGTGAGTTGCCCACTACACGACAACTGATCTCATGCATTAACAAACTGCTTGTTATTCTAGTCATGATCTACACATGCACGGCATACATCATTGTTAAAACATGCACGTGGTTTAATGGTGCGCATCCACGTTGTCGTTGGCTGTTCACTTAGATGTTGTTCCTTCTCCGGGGAATGTCATTCCTGTGGCATTTTTTGTTGCTATGGCAAATGTTGTTCTTGCATTTCAGTTGTTGTGTAAAAGTGGACCTTTAGGAGTGATGGCCTTTTGTACTCTGTAGCTGGTGAGATTCCATCTTCCTGATTGGCCGCCTGCACCGAAGTACAGCTTCTTTACTAGTCCATATATGCCGACAGTTGCACCAATACATTTATTTGTTCAGCTCCATTGAGTACAATCAAGGTGAAAACTACTCCATGCTCATCCCAAGTTGCCATGTGGGATGACTCCTTTTGAGATCATTGAAGGTGTGTACTCTGATGAGCTCTCCAATGCTCAATTCTGGTAATGGTTTGGTTTTCTTGCTAAAATGAAATTTGGCTTTCTGCTGTGTCACCTCAATTTTTCACTCACATCTGTTACTACTTCTGGTTCCAGTAGCATTTTGTGATTGGAAGAGTAGTTTGATTACAATATGACATTAGTCTTTGGATTGGGTTACTATCCATGCTTTCAGTAAGTGTGCTTTTCTACTTGAGAATTGACTTGTTCACATCTGCGATTTCCTCAATTTATTGATGATTCATTTTCCAATTTTCACTGGCACCTCAGCCGTGCCATTCAGCTGGGCATAGGGTGGAGATGATATATAGTGTTGAATTTACAAATCCTTTGTGAAGTGGCTGAATTCTTCAAATATGAATTGAGGGCCATTGTCACTCATTGCAAACTCAGAATGTTGTAATGGCTGGATTGTGCTTTCCAGCATTCTACTATCTCTCCTGTCATTATTGAAGTCAGCTGGTCTAACTCCTAATAGTCAAAAAAGGTAGTCTATAGTGACTAGATAATCAGCTCCTGCTAGAGAGAAGTCTGCCCTCAACTTTGTCCATGGTCTACCTGGGATGCCATCCATCATCAATGGCTCTCTTGTTTAGCTTGGTACTCATTACCAAACATCACACTGGCTGATATGGTCTTTAATTTCATTGCTCATATTGGCTTGTAGAGTACTGCTCTTTCCTTCCTCAGGCTGAATTTAATTCCTCAGTGGCATACATGGATATACTTCAGAATCTCTCCTTTCACCTCCTTGGGTATAATGACTATATTTCCTCTGTACAAGATGCCATCTTGGGTTGTCACTTCACTTCACTATGACCACTGGAAAATGAGACTGGAGAAGTAGTAATAAGGAACTGAATAGGTAATTTGCATCAATCTTCACAGTGGAAGACACCATGGCATACTAGAACTTGAAAAGAGTCAGGGGCAGAGATGAGCGAAGGGGTCATCACTAAGGAGAAGGTGCTTGAAAAACTGAAAGTCTGAAGGTGGATATATTACCCAGAACAGATGGACTATACCCTATCTGAAGGAGATAGCTGAGAAGATTGTGGAGGCATTGGTGGTGATCTTTCTGGAATCACTGGAGGCAGGGAGGGTCCCAGAGGATTGTAAAATGTCTAATGTAACACTCCTGTTTAAGAAGGGAGAGAGGCAGAAGACAAGAAATGATAGGCCAGTTGGCCTGACTTTGATTGTTGGTAAGGTTTTAGAGTCTATTGTTAAGGATGAGATTGTGGAGTACTTAGATGTGCATGGTAAAATAGGACTGAGTTAAAGCGGCACAGTGGTACAGTGGTAAGCACTGCTGCCTCACAGTGCCGAGGACCTGTGTTCGATCCCGGGCCACTGTCCATGTGGAGTTTTCACATTCTCTCCGTGTCTACATGGGTCTCACCCCCAGAACCCAAAGATGTACAGGGTAGGTGGATTGGCCATGCTAAATTGCAAGAAAATATATTTAAATTTTAAAAATAGGACTGAGTCAGCATGGATTCGTCAAGGGGAGGTCACGTCTGACAAATCTGTTGCAATTATTTGAGGAGGTAGCAAGGAAGTTAGACAAAGGAGAACCAGTGGAAGTGATCTATTTGGATTTCCAGAAGGCCTTTGACAAAGTGCCAGACAGAAGGCTGCTAAATAACATAAGAGCCCATGGTGTTAGGGGAAAGGGACTGGCATGAATAGAGGATTGACTGACTGGCAGAAGGCAGAGAGTGGGGATAAAGGGATCCTTTTCCAGATGGCAGCCGGTAACTAGTGGTTTGCCTCAGGGGTCAGTATTGGGAACACAGCCATTCACGATATACATCAATGATCAGGAAGAAGGATCTCAGGGCATTGTTGCTATGTTTGAAGATGATACAAAGATATGCAGAGGGACAGGTAGTATTGAGGAAGCAGAGAGGCTGCAGAAGTAGCTGGAAAGGCTAGGCGAGTGGGCAATGAAGCGGCGGATGGAATATAATGTCGAAAGGTGTGAGGTTATGCACTTTGGTCGGAAGAATAGAGGCATAGACTATTTTCTAAATGGGAAAAGGCTTCGGAAATCAAAAGCACAAAGGGACTCAGGAGTCCTAGTTCAGGAATCTCTTAATGTTAACATGCAGGTTCAGTTGGCAGTTAGGAAGGCAAATGCAATGTTAGCATTCATGTTGAGAAGGCTAGAATACAAGAGCAGGGATGTACTGTTGAGGCTGCATGAGGCTCTTGTCAAACTCCATGTGGAATGTTGTGAGCAGTATTGGGCCCCGTATCTAAGGAAGGATGTGTTAGCCTTGGAGAGGGTCCAGAGGAAGCTCACATGTACGATCCCCGGAATAAAGGACTTGTCATATGAGAAGCAGTTGAGGAATCTGGGTCTTACTCGATGGAGTTTAGAAGGATGAGGGAGGATCTTATTGAAACTTACAGAATACTGAAGGCCTTGATAGAGTGGATGTAGAGAGGATGTTTCCACCAGTAGAACCCAGGGCATAGCCTTAGACTGAAGGGACAATCATTTAAAACAGAGATGAGAAGAAATTTCTTCAGCCAGAGGGTGGTGAATCTAAGGAACCCTTTGCCGCAAAAGGCTGTGGAGACCAAGTCACGGAATGTCTTTAAGACAGAGATAGATAGGTTCTTAATTAATAAGGAGATCAGGGGTTATGGGGAGAAGGCAGGAGAATGGGGATGAGAAATGTATTAGTCAAAATTGAATGGTGGAGCAGACCTGATGGCCGAATGGACTAATTCTCCTATATCTTATGGTCTAATATGACCTCAGGTGTTGTCCTGGATGCTCTCAGGCCATTCTTTCATCACTATTTCTTGCAGCACTTGGAGAGTTGCATCCTTTTGGGTAGTTCACTTGATTTGATTCAGTGCCTTGCTGGGCCGATGACTTGCAGGACCTGTCGGGCTATTGCCTCACATTGAATCTGGAAGATTTCACACTCTGCTGTAACATCCTCAACTTTCTTCATGGGGAGTGCTGCCGTCGACAGGATGTGAGCAATGTACATCTGCTTCCCTTGTTTGCATGCCGCGTCCAAGTGATATCTCTGGAAATAAAGTAACACTTTTGAAGCAAACGCTTTGGAGCAGATAGGAGCAGCTTGAGAAAAAAATGTGTTGACGTGGCTTGTGGTCAGGCTCCACTGTTATTTTATGTCTCTCAAGCAGGTATTGATGAAAATGCTGGCAAGCAAAATCAATAGCCAGACATTCTTTCTCAATCTCAGCATGGTGTCATTCGGTTTGCTTTAATGTCCTGGATGCAAATGTGACTGGTTATCCTTTCTACATTGGAGTTGTTTAAAGTGTCTTCCTGGCATCGCACTGCAAGGTAACTTCACCATCGACATCATAGTCTTTCAGCACTGCCGTTGTCCTCAGCAGTTGTTTGATTTTAGTGAACGCTGCTTCTTGTTATTTGCCCCAATACAGTGAGGTTGTATAATGGTTCACACTTTGGCCAGAAATTAGGCAAAGGTTCTGCTAAATTGCTCACAAATCCAACAAAACTACCTTCACATCTGTTTTTCGCTAAATCGCTGCTGCAACTCTCACTCTGTCAAGATCCGGGCAAAGATCTTGCACTGTCAACTTTTGCTGACCTTCACTGTGCACCTATGTAGTTGAATTTTGGCATTTGCAGTTGCAAATTGTTCCTGTTCAGCTTGAGGTTCACCTGGTAAGATCTCTCCAGCAGCCGCATTAAATTTTAATCATGGTCAGCTATGGCTTCTGTCATTATGTCTCCACATCCACAGGCTAGCAGATCATCGACTATGGTTTCCACTCCAGGAGGATCGTTGGCTATATCATATTGTTTGCATTGATACTCTTCTGAAAGTGTGGCATGCACAACCGTATGTATCTCCCAAATGGCATCGAGACTCTAGTTAGGAAGCTGCCGCTTTCATTTATCTTCACTTGCCAGTAATCATCCTTCGCATCTACAGCAATAAAGATCTTTGCCTTGGCAGGTTATGGCAAAATTCCTTTGTTGGTTGGCTTGGGGAAATGAGAAATTTTTTCAGCACTTTAGATTGTTTAGATCTAAGCATACTGCCAGCTTTTCAGGTTCTCTCCAGAGACCATCTGTTTGGGCTTCTTTGCTTCTTTCTTGCCAAAGACTTGTGTGTAAAATGATTCAGCTTCCTGCAGTTAAAACCCTGCTTTCCCCACACTGAACAATCCTTTTTTTGTTTTGTATAATGTCCTCAGCAGTATTTGCATAATACTGTTTGTTCTGCTTTGCTGGCGTGGAATGTCTCTCAGCCTAATGGGGCAGAATTTCCTGGCACTACAGCATCATGTTAGAGGGTACCTCAAAGATGCGCTGGGGAATTCCTCTCAGAAATTACCAGATAAGGTTTACCCGGCAATTGTCCAGAAGTGCTAACTACCCCTGGGCAAGTGTGCTGGCAGGGAACCATCTGACAAAATGATTTACGTTATTAACTTGGGATGATTCTACCAGTTTTGTACCAATACTCACTCTGAAAGTGTTGGAAGAAATAAAAACACTTCTAACTTCAGAGTAATTATTTTGAACACCCAGACCAAGCCACTGCAGATCCCCAACTCCACAGGGAACACTGACACCAGCCTATGCCAAACTGACCCAACCTGACCCAGCCTGACCCAACGCCCAGATCCCACCCACCCCACCTCCCCCGTGGCCCAACCACCACTATCCCCCTCCACCTCCCCCCCCACTGGTATGACACCCACCCCCATGACCCGATCCAACCTGACACCTCCCTCCCGCACAACCTGATACCCCCCCACCCCTCTCGGGCCCAGTCTGGTCCCCATCCTGGTCCCCATCCTCCCCCAACCCTACCTGACACTGATCCTTCCACCCCCCATATCCGGACCGAATATGACACTCTGTCTCCCCCCCGACCAGACACACAATCCCCCACCTTCCAGCCCAGCCCAACGCACAACCCGCCCAGTGTACCCTGACAACCAGCTCCCCTAACATTCCCCCCCCCAGCTAATCCACCCAGCACTTCCCCACCTGGTCCGACTTGATAGCCTGTCACCAAACAAACACCCTACCCCATCGATCAAACACCCTCCCCCCAACCCCACTGATGTCTACCCACATCCCCACATTGCATTCACTTGCAACTGATCTCCATTTCAATGGTTCCTTTAAACCCACCACATTAGAGGCGTAATGTAAATACCAAACGGTTACTTCTATTGTTGTCCATATGGATTTAATCAACAATTGCAATGCTGTCGACTAGAACATCGGGAAATGGGGTACAGGCACTCGCAAGTTAATACTTAATTGACGCTTCTGCCTGCTTTCAGTGGAAGCTTCTTGCAAATGTTTTCCCAGATGTTTTCCAAAAAAATGTCAGGTCGACAGATTTTGAGTGGAGCAAATGAGACTCTTTGACCATTAGCTGTCCAGCACATAGATTCTGGTATATGTACTTGTAATTGAAGCATTCAAATATTGATTTTCAATTGGCCTATCTCTTAAAATAATTAACCAAGGGGTTTTAAACAAATGGGTGAAGGAAATGGAGAAAGAATTCGGCACAAGTGAGATTTCCTAATGAAGTGTTCTTCTCGCTGTCAATTCCACAACTTCAGATGTCACCGTCTGTATTCTTTGACAGTAAACTACATTCTGCACACTGCAGATAAAGCAAAAAAAATGCGGCTGGGGAAATCAAAGCAGCTGTTTAATGTTTTGCAAGACCCATTTGATTATAGGCTTCCCTTATTAGACGTGCCACCACTCACTGATAGGTTATATTTATTTCTTTAAGTTAGGCGAGCTGCCGATGAAGAAAAGCATAGATTATAGCTGCTGAAGACTTTTTAGCAGATTTCGAATGAAAGGGATGATTTTGCAACGTCAGACATGTGGTGGAAGCGGACTTAAAATAGAGGCAGTTGACTTGGCAATCCCATTCCGGGTTTGGCTGCCATTTTAAACCCAGGATTTCCACTGGACAGCTGAGATCAGGTGGTAGCCTCATTGATCTTAGCAGATCTGGGTTGCTGTAAAATATCTATGGCCCCAGTACAGTTTAGAAAGGTTGCAGGGTGGAGTAAGCAAATCTGCTGCTCCTGAAGAATAGTGTAAAGTTGAAGCCTAACATAATTTGTGTGGGTTCTGATGAAGGATCTTGATGTGAAACATTTGTCAAAATTTTCCCGCCCTTCCCGCTTGCTGTATTTTCTGCTCCCGCCAATGGCAACACCCCCCCCCCCCCCCCCCCCCCCCAACACCCCGCATTGCACATTACCCAGTGACAGAAGGTGAGGACCACTCAAAGCTCTGTAGACATGGAAGGGACCGGAAGATCCCGCTGTCGGCCAATGTCAGGGTGTCTCCACCACCAGAAAATACACTGTGGTGGGGGACAGAAAATCCCCGATTAATTCTGCTCCTCTCTCCACAGATGCTACCAGGACTGCTGAGTACTTCCAACACTCCTGTATTTTATGCATCCTTTTGAGGAGGCCAGATGAAGCGTAATTGTACATTTGATCTTCATATGAATAGTAACGGCTGCCGCTGGCCTAGGTTAGCCCTACTCTGGGATTGCCCTCCCCTTTCTGGAGCATCCCCTTCCAACACCAGCCACCCAATCGTGCCACCAGTCTGGAGCAAGCGAGATGCATCTTTGGGCCTTGCAGCATATTCAAATTGAGATCGCTCAACATGCTCTTCATCACTCCAAGAGTGAAAATTGTCCCTTTTCGAACCCTAATTAAAAATAGAAGGAACATAAGAACTAGGAGCAGGAGTCGGCCATTCAGCCCCTCGAGCCTCCTCCACCATTCAATACGATCATGACTGATCTCCTCTCAGCCTCAACTCTGCTTTCGGCGGTTGTGGCAACGACTAAACAAATAACGGGCTACAAAGCAAAGCCCGGCAGTATCTCTGGCAGCAACGCACCCCTCCCCAATGAACTTAATGCATTCTATGCTAAGTTCGAGCAGGTAACTAACAATCCGCTGTCGAGTGCCCCAGCAGTCCATAATTCACCCACACCCACCATCACAGCTTCCGAAGTCAGATCAGCCTTCCTAAAAGTGAACCCGCGGAAGGCGACTGGCCCGGACGGGATCCCTGGTCGTGCACTCAGAGCCTGCGCAGACCAGCTGACAGGTATTCACAGACATCTTTAACCTGTGCCTACTCCACTCCGAGGTCCCCACCTGCTTCAAGAAGACCACCATCATACCGGTACCAAAGAAGAACCAGGCAACGCGCCTCAATGACTACCGCCCGGTGGCCCTGACGTCAGTTGTAATGAAGTGCTTCGAGAGGCTGATCATGAAGCGCATCACCTCCATACTCCCGGAACGCCTCGACCCACTTCAATTCGCATACTGTCGCAACCGGTCCACATCAGACGCCATTTCCCTGGCCCTACACTTATCCCAAGTGTATCTGGAAAACAAGGGGCAGAATTCTCCGCAAGGCCCGACGGAAGCCTCTCCCGGCTCCCTATTCTCCCCTACCCAGGGGGATAGGCGGGCCGTACCGGGAAACTCGGCGGCCGGGCCTTGTTCCTGGCTTCAAAGCATGGCATACCAAGAATGACACCGCGGCGGCGCCTAATGATGTCAGCCATGCATGCGTGGGTTAGACAGCTCAAACCCGCGCATTCGCGGTTGCCGTCTTTCCCCTCTGCCGCCCCGCAAGACGTGGCGGCTTGATCTTGCTGGGCGGCAGAGGGGAAAGAGTGGGTCCCCTTGAGACACCGGCCCGACGATCGGTGGGCACCGATCGCGGGCCAGTCCCCTCCCGAGCACGGTCATGGTGCTCGATCCCCGATCCACCCCCCCTAGGCTCCACACTTACCTGGCGTGCCATGTTCACGACGGCAGCTACCAGGTGTGGTTGCCGCCGTCTTGAACAGGTCGGAAACGGCAGGCCGTTCAGCCCATCCGGGTCGGAGAATCGCGGGCCCGCGTTTCTCCGAGCGGCGTGTCGGAAAACCGGACACGCCATTTTGGGAGGGGTGGGAGAATTGCGGGAGATGCGGGAGCGGACCTCCCGCTATTCTCCCACCCATCGTGGTTGCGTAGAATCGCGGCCAAGGACTCCTACATCAGACTCCTATTTATTGACTACAGCTCCGCTTTCAACACCATAATCCCAGCCAAGCTCATATCAAAGCTCCAAAACCTAGGACTTGGCTCTCCACTCTGCAACTGGATCCTTGAATTTCTAACCAACAGACCACAATCAGTAAGAATGAACACCAACACCTCCTCCACAATAGTCCTCAATACCGGTGCCCCGCAAGGCTGCGTACTTAGCCCCCTACTCTACTCCCTGTACACACACGACTGCATGGCAAAACTTTGTTCCAACTCCATCTACAAGTTTACTGATGATACGACCATCGTGGGCCGGATCTCGAATAACGATGAATCAGAATACAGGAGGGAGATAGAGAACCTGGTGGAGTGGTGTAACGACAACAATCTCTCCCTCAATGCCAGCAAAACTAAAGAGCTGGTCATTGACTTCAGGAAGCAAAGTACTGTGCACACCCCTGTCAGCATCAACGGGGCCGAGGTGGAGATGGTTGGCAGTTTCAAATTCCTAGGGGTGCACATCACCATAAATCTGGCTTGGTCCACTCACGTCGACGCTATTACCAAGAAAGCACAACAGCGCCTATTCTTCCTCAGGAAACTAAGGAAATTTGGCATGTCCACATTAACCCTCACCAACTTTTACAGATGCACCATAGAAAGCATCCTATCAGGCTGCATCATAGCCTGGTATGGCAACTACTCGGCCCAGGACCGCAAGGAACTTCAGAGAGTCGTGAATACCGCCCAGTCCATCACACGAACCTGCCTCCCATCCATGGACTCCATCTACACCTCCCGCTGCCGGGGGAAAGGGGGCAACATAATCAAGGATCCCTCCCACCCGGCTTACTCACTTTTCCAACTTCTTCCATCGGGCAGGAGATTCAGAAGTCTGAGAACACGCATGAACAGACTCAAAAACAGCTTCTTCCCCACTGTCACCAGACTCCTAAATGACCCTCTTATTGACTGACCTCATTAACACTACACCCTGTATGCTTCAACCGATGCCAAAGCTTATGTAGTTACATTGTATATCTTGTGTTGCCCTATTATGTATTTTCATGAATTTTGTTTAATTCCCTTTTCTTCCCATGAACTGAATGATCTGTTGAGCTGCTTGCAGGAAAATACTTTTCACTGTACCTTGGTACACGTGACAATAAACAAATCCAGTCCAATCCAATCCAACAGAGATAAGGAGATACTTCTTCACACAAAGAGTGGTGAGCCTGTGGAATTCATTACCACAGGAAGTAGTTGATGCTGAAACTTTGAATATATTCAAGAGGCGGCTGGATATAGCACTTGGGGAGAATGGGATGAAAGGCTATGGGGAGAAAGCAGGATTAGGCTATTGAGTTGGATGATCAGCCATGATCGTGATGAATGGCAGAGCAGTATCGAAGGGCCAAAAGGCTTTCTCCTGCTCCTATTTCTATGTATCTATGTATCTATGAGGCTACCCTGGTAAATTTGATTAAGCCAGTCTCTATGCATATTAAAATCACTTATGATTATTGCAGTACCTTTCTTACAAGTTCCCAGTATTTTCTGGTTTATATTGTGCCCCACTGCGGAGCTACTGTTTGAGCACTGTTTGATTACTCCCACCAGGAACTGATGTTGATTAACTATCTCTTTGGAGGTGTGGGTTTAGTAGTGCTTATGTTGTATAATGAATTCACTTTCTCTGGGATATATTTTGATTCATGCATTAAATATAGAGAACATAGAACATACAGTGCAGAAGGAGGCCATTCAGTCAATCAAGTCTGCACCGACCCACTTAAGCTCTCACTTCCACCCTATCCATGTAACCTAATCACCCCTCCTTCCTCCGAATCTTTTTGGTTACTAAGGCAATTTATCTTGGCCAATCCACTTAACCTGCACATATTTGGACTGTGAGAGGAAACCGGAGCACCCGGAGGAAACACACGCAGACACGGGGAGAACGTGCAGACTCCGCACAGGCAATGACCCAGCTGGAAACCTGGCGCTGTGAGGCAACAGTGCTATCCACTTGTGCTCCCGTGCTGCCCTCATCATCAATGGCTGATGTATAACAGTGTTTTGATTATTAATGCAGTTATTATTAATTCTGGGTATAATGTGCACTGACTCGCAAAAAATAAATTAAAAGTCCAAAACTCAAAAGGCTGGATATGTGCAGCAGGTCAGTCAGCATCTGGAAAGATAAAAGACAATGTGCGACGGCGTGCATGAATGCACCCAAACGATCACAATGAGCCGGTTCTCTTTCCAGCTATTGACTGATTTGCCAGTATTTCAGCATTTTCCATTTTCTATTTGAAATTTCCAAGATGTGCACACTTACCGTTTCGTTCTACTGTGGTAGAAAGCCGAACAGATCTGGAAGGATCCACTGGCTGAATGTAGATCTTCATTAAAATAGCTGGGTCTGCAGTGGTGGGACTGTAATTTACTTCAGGGTCTCTGGGTTGGAGAGAGGCTAACTGAGTCACCCGTCACTATGACATGTGAGGATGTTTGGAGATGGTAGGATGAAGCTCAGGTTTTGCAGTTCAATTGTCTACCAACACCAGACTATTCATAATTATACTTGGAAAATAATCATGGACACAAGGTACAGGAAATCTGATATAATTGGAGCAATTCCCCAGTGGAAAGCAAAGGTGTTCTGGAGAGGTTGGGAAATTGGGATTAAAAGAAGAAAGTAGACAAGAACTGCGTTTATGCTCAGCACATTATTTATTTAAACCTTCTGGAGAGTAAATTCTATGGGGAGAATTTTCCAAATAAATAGCCAAGTGTCAGGTTCTGACTGAAAGTCGGCAAGTTTCTCCACAGAAACTCAGCCAGATTTTCACTCCAGCTCTTCTGTCGCTTTGTCAAAATAAAGAAGGGGGCATGTTTTGCGCCGCCATCTCAAAGAACTCTTTCCCATTATGATTGATCACCAGCCAGGGACTCCCTTGAGTCGATGGGGAAGCTTGACCTCTTCAAGGATGCTTTGAGGACATCCATAAAGGGTTTCCACAAACAAAGCTGTGTTGTTGCTGGAGGCTATGGCACAAATCAAGGCATAGAAGGTAGATTTACTAAAAAAGCGCTCATCACATTATAAGGAGGACATTTAAAGTGAAGTACAAGTTGATGGTGAAATTCACTGAGCAACCATTTCTTCCCCCATCCAGCGAAATGTAGGCTGGAATTTTCCAGCCCTCCTGCAGCAGGGTCCCCTGCAGGGAATGCGGTGAGCCATTCCAAACGTCCATTGTTTTCGGCGAAACCGAAAGATCACACTGGTGGGAGTGACCGGAAAATTCTGGTAATGCTCGTAGCAGCCTATTATCGCAAACTAAGCAAACTGCCAAATTTTCAGTTAAATTCCACAAATGCTGAGGGGGGATAAGTTAGGTAGTCACGGAAAATGGATGCAGGGAATGTGATGTGCGATTAATCTCGTGTCCGTATGTTCCACGCAAGAAGCGTGCAAGCTCCAACTGAACAATGAATGCAAAACTAGAAGGCCCTCTGCAAATGAACCACTAACCTTGCACGACATTCAATTCACCAGATCCTCTTCACTCACCCACTGACGATCCTCATCAAAAATGACTCCGCCGAACCACAGAAAAGTTATGGCACAGAAAGTTGCCATTCAGCCCATCCCATACTTCACGTTTATAGTTTAATCTGACCATCACACAGCCAGCACTACTGTAGCCCTCACATCCACATCTCACAGCTTCCATGAAGTGGGCAGATTTAATTCAGCCCATGGGAGTGGGCTAGGAGGCCAGAGGTGGGGTGGGGGTCGACCTTGGAATTGGTAGGAAGGTCGTAGTGGAGTGCCTGTCACCTTCCCGACTCCCTGTGATTCAGTCAGCAAGTGGGGAGGTTTGAGGACGATCTTCCCTCCCACCAACCCAGAGGCCAATTGAGGACCTACCCGGCAATTTCTTCGTTCTTCAAGGTAAAGATGCCCAAATTCATCATCTGGATAGTTTGATAGGTTTCCAGTGAGTACATAGGTGGCTGCTGTGGCTGATCTCTGCCCAGACGGTTCCGCTGCAAATAGGAAAGGATGCCGCAGATGGTTGAATGTTGGTCAGGATTTCCTCTTGCGTTTTCTCTCTGCCTCTGAAATGCGCTTGCTTTCAAAGGAAATCACACCATTTTTATTTGGTTGCGCCAAGTGCAATGATCCTGGAAAAGCTTCTCCCAGGAGAAGATCAATATTAAAAGTCTGAATTGAAACCTTCAGAGTGTCCTTGCCATGATTCCTTTGGATAACGTGAGAGAGCACCCCAGTCACAAGCTCAAGAAGATTCGCTTTGATAAGCAGATGTCAGGCAGTTGACTATACGACCATCCCAACTCTTTTGTGACTGCCTCAACATGGCATGGGTGCTTGGCATGACAGCTTGCATGGGCATCTGTGCCTGGTATTTTGTCCTGCCACCTGATCTTCAGATGCTCTGAAGGGAGGTCAAGTGAAGGTGGGTTAAGGTTCCTGAGATGATGCTGATACAAAATCTGAGTCCCACATGAATTGAGCAAAGTAAGGAGGACTGTTGCTCAGTTTAACAGGCAAACATACTCCGCTTCATTCACAGACAGATGTTCAAAGTCTGCCAAAGAAGAGCCAGTGGCATAATGGTATTATTGCTGGACTAGTAATCCAGAGATGCAGAGTCATGCTCCGGGGACCTGGGTTCGGATCCTGCCATGGCAGATGGCCTAAATAGTAATATGGCACTAAAAGTCGAAAGGTGACCATGAAACCATTGTCGATTGTCATAAAAACCCGTCTGATACACTAATGTCCTTGAGGGAAGAAAAACTGAAATCCTTGCCTGGCCCGGCCTACATGTGACTTTGGATCCACAGACTCTGAAACGCCCTCAAGGATGGGCAGTAAATGCTGGCCCAGCCAGCGACGCCCACATTCCATGAGCAATTTTTAAAAATGGCCACACATGTTTAAACCTCGTTGTCAATATAGACATCTCGAGGGAGCATGCTATCAGAATGAGAGGAGTTATCCATTGCTGAGGTGTTCTGGCCATGGGCTGAAACTAGGGTCTCGACGGAGGTCTCCCCTGGAACACGCTGGTACATACCTCAGTTTTCTTCATGCTGATTGTACCGCCGAAGTGGTCACATGCATTGGAGGACAGGCTCATGTTACATCACCTGTCCAGCTTTGGTTCTGACTGAAACATAACTCTCAATCTTGGAGACCCTGATTTGGAGCAGCCCTCCCTCCCCGGCATTTTTTCCGACAGAGGAGGCGGCTTGCCATTGGCTGTTGGCAGGATCTTCGTGTCCCGCCGATGTCTATGTCGTTTTGTGTGGCTCGCCCATCCCATCACCAGGGATCCTGCCGCAGGGGGTGGGTCACCTTCAACGTGATGGGAAGATACAGCCACTGCGAAGGTCCAGAAAATCCCGCCCTATATCTTTATTCCAAATCTATTTTACCTGTATTTATTTGACTGTATTTTTATTATCTTTTAATCTTTTTCATTCTTTCTATTTTGTTTTGTTTCTCCAATCCCATCACCCAGTTGGGAGCAAGCAATTTTTAAAAAACGTGATTTCTTTCTTTCACCCAATTGAATGGTGCAGTGAGTGAAAAAAAATCTAAAGGATTCTTCACCTTTAAAAATGACAACAATGTAAGATGGGGCCATGATAAATTTCTGGTTGTTATTTATCGCTCCCTCTTTTAAGCACCTTGGGGCACCTTTCTATGTAGAAGATGCTGTATGAATGCAAGTAATTGTTATCAACAGTGGCCACAGAAGAACATACCCAGCCAAATAACCTTAAGTGCAGCTCAAGAGAAATTAGCTGGGAACTTTACAGAACTATCATTAACTGTTGTAAAAAAAACCAATACCCTTTGGGGAGGGGAATGTGTCATCGTTAACCGGTCTGGCCAACATGTGACTTCGGACCCACATCGATGTGGTTGACTTTTAACTGCCCTCCGAAATGGCCTTTGTAAGCTGTTTAGTTTAAGAGCAATTAGGGATGGGCAATAAATGCTAGCCTTGCCAGTGATTTCCACATTCCGTGAAAGAATTAAAACAGATTTCATTGAGAATCCCAGTTATATGTTCCAGGGAACAAACGAACAGCAACGAGGTCTAAGAGAATTTGTTTTGTATAAAGGTTAGTAGAATCCTAAATATGTTGGAAACAGAATTCAGCATAGTGTTTCAATAGAACGTGTATCATTTTTGAAAAGGGAACATTTACAAGGTCTGAGGGCCGGTGGGGGGGGGGGGGGGGGGGGGGGAAATGGGACTAAACGGTTGACACTAGATAGGCTGAATAGTCATGCTTGTGTGCTGGAAATCTCCGTGGGATGAAAATTAGATTTTTCTTTCAGATAACGAGGCCCCCTTCTTCCCTCTCAAGAAGCTGTAACTGATCCCATCACACTGTTTTGAAAACGAGTGCCAAGTAATCCAATTTTTATCCCTCAATCAACATCAGAAAATGCAAACACCTGGTCATTATCACACTTGTATTGGTGGGAGATTGTTGGGTCTAAACTGGCAGCCATGTTTCTGACATGACAATAGTGGCGACATTTCAAATGTACGTCACTGACTGTGAACATCTTTTGATGCACCCATTTTATGAGCGTAAATCATGCCGAATGAGGTTCAGGTTTTGGGCACCAACTTCCTGAGCCCCAACAAGGGTTGCACGTTGACACAGTGGTTATCAATTCTGACCTCTGATGACTGTCTGTGTTGAATTCGCACCTTCTCCCCGTGTCTGCGTGGGTTTCCTCCAGGTGCTCTGGTTTCCTGCCACAGTCCAAAGATGTGTGAGTTCGGTGGATTGGCCATGCTAAAATTGCCCCGTAGTGTCCACCTTGCCCGATCCCCGTAATCCCATAACCAGATTAGGTTATGGGATTACGGGGATCAGACAAAGTGGACACTCGTAAAAGGGCAAAGTCATTCAAAGTGTCAGTGCAGACTCAATGGGCCAAATGGCCTCCTTCTGCTCTTCTGCAGGGATTCTATTCTATGAAAGGCATCCAATCAGAAATTAGGTCAGACAATTTTTTGATTGCCTCTGGTGACCACTTCAAAAAGGAGTTAGGTTTCTTTTATATTTAAGTAAAGGGAAGCTAACATCTGTTTTAGACTCGCTTAGAGGAATCGGTTTGCAACGCGCTGGGCAACCATTGAACTTACCCTGGGCCAGATTTTTCATTGACTGTTCCATCCAGGAGTGTTCTCTCAACTCTACAGGAATCACGATTGAATACCACTGCTCCCCATGTCATCCAATAGCACAATCCATTCTGTCATTGTGAAAAGTACCTTTGGCATGCTGACAGCAAGGGAAGATGGCCTGACATTTGTTCAGGCAAAATGAATGAGAAGGAAGGGTGGAACCTCAGCTTGTTCAAATCCAGAAAGTGATGCTGGATGCCCAATTTCAGGCACAGGTAAGGTCTTCAGATTGGAACATGTCCTTCCATTGTTTGTATTTTCAAAAGCAGCTTATCTTTAATTTGCATCGCTAAGGTTCTATGAATTTGAACTATATATAATATATAACTGACAATAGTATCACACCCTCCCCATGCCCTGCTTCCCTTCCTGTGCCACCAAGTATGCAAAAATGCTAATTTGATCTTCAAAGTAAAATCATTAGGATTGGTATTATTTCTGTAACTTTATTAGATTGGATGTTGCTGTCACTGTAACAGTTTGCATGCTGCATGGGTGTTCATGTCCCATGATGTATGATTAATTCACTATTACATTCAATAGTGACAGCTTTCCTCATTCCACTGGCACAGATCTTATTATAGACACAACAAACCTGCTAAGGATACTGTGAAATGCTGATTCTTTTTTGTGTTGTGTCTCAAAAAAATCTAATTTACTTGGCTTCTTAATTAAGATTGAAGTACTCCCTGCAGTGCAAAGTAACTCACCCATTTCCACTTTTGCATGAGCTGCTTAGGTAGTGTCTAGACTGCTTTGCCATTGGGAAGCTGACTGACAGGTTCGCTGAAAATAATTATGCATTCAGTTTCCAACTTAGCGCCAACTGCCCAACAGATATCCGTGGAATTTTCAGTTCTGATACATGAGGCAGGTTTCTAACTTATGGAGTGAGAAAGTGGCCTCGTTAGTGTCTGTCGTTTGGGTGTAGTAAGAGGTCCAAAATGGGTTTTATGGTACAGGCACTCACTTGCGGGGCAAATTGCACTGGATGCCTTATTGGGTAATGCGCACAGAGTAATGTCCACACAAAGCATGCAGAGGAGGAAGATCACCTTGCCAGTCAGTGTGCACTGCTGATTAGATTCTAGAGCTGCCATTTTGGAGCTCAATTCTCAAGCCGCACCCTCCTTAACCTTACAATTATCGAACGTTATTCCCAGATAAACAGGCCTTAAAGCAGGAAGAGCCCCTCAAGCAGTTCTGTTTTAAAGGGTTGGCCAGCTCCTTCGATGTTTGTTGATTTCATCTGGCTGTTGCTGCAATTCTAAAGTGCTCAAAGTTTTCTGTTGTTGCTTCAAACAGAAAAAGCCCCCAGGAAGTGGTGTGGCAGGTCCTGAAGGAGCGGCATATATTCTTGCCAAGGCTTCTGCATATATTACTTGTTACAAGTATTGGTGGACCATTAAGTGTCTCTGTTCGTATAAAGCATGACTTGTCTAATAAGCCCAGAAAACAATAAGAAACAGGAACGGGAGTATGCCCTTCAGTCCCGTTCTACCATTTAGTAACATCGTGGTTAATTCAACAATCACAAAGTCCATTTTCCTGCCTTATCTCCGTAACTTGTAATTCCCCTGCTGATTAAAAACCAATCGATTTCAGCTATAAAAATGTTCAAGGGCTCGGTTTCCACAGCTTCCTGGGGTGAAGAGTTCCAAAGATTCGTCACTCTTTGTGCGAAGAAATTCTTCATCAAAACCATCTTAAATAAGCACCCCTGATTCTGCGACTATGCCCTCTCCATGCCCCCTCCACCTTGTCCCAACCCTCTGAGAATTTTATATATTTCAACCATATCGGGTGGAAGTCTCCGTAGGCGGGAACGGCGATCAGGCAGAGATTGGCTTCCAATGGCGGAATCGGTGCAGGTGCTAGTCTGACTTGGTATCATCGGGACGCGCGTCGTGTAGAGTCGCAATGCCATTGACGCGTCATCAGCCAGCCCACCTGCAATGGGTGGGGTTCACGACGGCGCGGGCCACGTGTGATCCCAGCGGTCGTGAGCCTGGCATGCCTGTGTGCGGACATGTCCAGCCCTGCCACACTCGGCCGGGATCTGTGCCGCTGGCCGGGGAGCTTCTGCTGGGGCACCGCCCTGCTCTGCAAACCGGCCCCAACACCACCACCCCGTCCCTGTGATAGATGTACCCCCAACAGGGATACCTGCAATAGATGGACCCCCCACATCAATCCCTGTAATAGGGGGACCACGCACTAGGATCCCTGTAATCAAAGAATCTCCACAGGTACCCCCTGCCTAAAGGAACTCCATCCACAAACCCCCCAAATGCAGGTCCCCCCTCCCCCACACAGACATCCCCTCCAGAAAAGCGACCTCTGCCTGGCAGTTAGAGAGCAGTCTAGACAGGGGCTGTGGGAAGCATTAATGTTGTAATACTTACCTGCAGCACAAGTCCATATTGACAGCTCGTAAAAACCATCTGCCACTTTGATCCATTTATATCCCTTCACGCTTCAGTGGCCTCAGTGGTGAAACCCCAATGTTTGTAAGTATTGCCCACATCAAAGAGAGGTAAGTGCAGTGAAATCACACACTTGAGTGATTGGAAGGCGCTGAGTGCACTTTCATCTCTTTGGTGCCTTCTGGGTGGCTCTGGGACTGAGAATCCCACCCAGATAATCTAACCATCTTCCCCTGATGTTCATCAGGATTACCATTGCTGAACCCACCACCATCACCATCTTGTGGTGTGACCATGGATCAGAATGTGAACTGGACCAGCCATATAAACACGACAAGAGCAGATCAGAAACTTGAAATTCCATGGTAAGTAACTCAAGTCCTGACTCCTAAAGCCTCTCCATTGTCTTCAAGGCAGCACGGTAGCATGGTGGTTAGCATAAATGCTTCACAGCTCCAGGGTCCCAGGTTCGGTTCCCGGCTGGGTCACTGTCTGTGTGGAGTCTGCACGTCCTCCCCGTGTGTGCGTGGGTTTCCTCCGGGTGCTCCGGTTTCCTCCCACAGTCCAAAGATGTGCTGGTTAGGTGGATTGGCCATGCTAAATTGCCCGTAGTGTCCTAAAAACTAAGGTTTAAGGGGGGGGGGGGTTGTTGGGTTACGGGTATAGGGTGGATACGTGGGTTTGAGTAGGGTGATCATTTGCTCGGCACAACATCGAGGGCCGAAGGGCCTGTTCTGTGCTGTACTGTTCTATGTTCTATGTTGTAAGGCATATGTCAGGAGTGTGATGGCATACTCTCTCCACTTGACTGAATGAGTCCGGTTTCAACAACACTCAACCTCAACACCGTCTGGGATGAAGCAGCTCGCTTGACTGTCACACCATCATCCACCTTAAACATTCACTCTCTCCACCACCCATGCAGAGTGGCAACAGTGTGGACTATCTACAAAAGCAATGCAGCAAATTGCCAAAGTTATTTAAAAAAACACCTTTCAAACCCCGTGACCCCCACTTGGAAAGAGAAGGACAGCTGCTACATGGGAGTACCGCCATCTGCAAGTTCCCTTCCAGGTCACACACCATCTTGACTTGGAGCTATATTGCTGCTCCTTCAATGTTATTGGGTCACAATCCTGGAATTCCCTTCCAAAAGGTTGTGTTGGTGTACCGACAGAGGATAGTTGGCAGCATTTCAAGGAGGTGGCTTATCACAGCCCTCTCAAGGGCAATTAGGGATGGACAGTAAATGCTGACTTCACCAGTGACACACACACACACATTCCAAGAACAAATTTCTAAAACAATCTGTGCTTGGAAAGGTCGTCCTCACTGGAATTTACCACCTGATGCAGGTGCCACTGCATCTTCAGAGCAGGGCTAGGACCATACTGACAGTGTGCTTGGAGTAAAAGCCCACATTTAAATAACTTTCCACTATTAATTGTCCTCTATAGTCAGTGAGAGTACTTTCTGTGCTTGATCAATGATGCACGTACCTTGCAGCATGTACATTATCCCATTCTGTCCTGCTCCCCATGGCGGAGTCTAATCATCCTTTGGACGAACCATTCACTTCCTTCAAACTGCTTTCAAGGGCCTCGTTGTTCATCTTCTCCTGTTATCAGTTAACAATGCTTAAAGCTGTCATAAGGCCAGCCGCCCAACCTGACTGTTCTAAGTCCTCGCCAGACTGCTGAACCTGTCATATTCTGGCTGGTTCTTGCTGCTGTGTGTCACCTTGCCCTGCCAGAAAATGTGTGTCAATGAGTCTGGTGCAGTCTGCATGAGTGATTTGTCCATCATTGTTGAATATCTGCCAGTACGTGCAAGCTGTTAGATGTGGGTGTGAGGCTTACAGAAGTGCTAATTGTAGCAATGAAGTTCAGATGGAGAATATAAATATTATGTATGTGTCCTCATTGATAAAAAGTGTTGGTCGGTGAGTGATGATATGTTCTGTGACCTTGCCATTGTGATGATGCCCACAGAACTGCTGGTGACTTAACTGGAATGATGATTTATTGATGAACACTTGGAAAGGTAACAAACAGAATACTATACAGACTAGTTGCAATTTGAGTTCCTGGAAATACCCTATGTGAGATTGGCCTGTTGATACGCCTTATTACCAACTGGTGAGAGTCGGGTGTCACATGATCGACATCTGATGCTGGTTGGAGGTCGCATTGCTAACTATGTACAATATTGTTTGCAGGTATATCACCACTCGTGATGGGGAGTATGGTGCACTCACCAACATCTGAAGCTTGTGGGGATACTTGATAGGATCTGACATTTAAAGATGCAATCGCTGATCTTGGTGACTGGCATGAGGTCATGAATTTCTTCCAACACTATATTCAGATGCTTAGGGCTGGATTCTCCGCCGGCAGGATGTTCCATTTTGCCGGCAGCCCGGGGGTTTCCTGACGGCATGGGGCTTCCCCACAATGGGAAACCCCATTGACTGGCCAGCGTAACGGAACATCCCGCCAGCGGGGTGTAACGGAAATGTGGCGCGGCGGGGCGGAGAATCCAGCCCTTAGGGTTTGAGTTTTGACATTGACCCCCCCCCCTTGGTTATTTTCTCCCATCGCCTTTTATTATCATAAAATTGGTGAAATACAGAAGGAAGCCATTTGATCCATCATTTCTGTGCTGGCCCTTTGTAAGAGCAACTCAACTCAATCCGCTCCTCCATTCTTTCCTTGTAGCCTAACCCTTTTTTTCCCTCTTTCGATAAATATGTAATTCGTTTTGAAAGCCAGAGATATATTTCTAAAGATTTAGCATAACTTTCTTGCTTTTGTACATTGCGCCCTCTCTTTACAAAGCACAAGACTGATATACCTTCCTGACCACTATTCCAACCGGCCTTGTCATCTTCAATGATTTGCGCACATACATCCTCAGATCTCTTTGCTCCTGCAATTTGCCTGTATCCTTTATTTTACATTGCTTCTCCTCATTCTCCCAAACAGGATGTATCACATCATGCTTCTCGACTTGAAGCTTTATTTTCCATGTGGGCAACCATTTCACCAGCCTGTCTATACCCTCTCGAAACCAATCTCTGCTCTAAATGCTCAGGGAGCATGAGTTCAAATCCTACCGCAGCTGATAGAATTTAAATTCAGTTGATTCACAGCTCCAGTGTCCCAGGTTCGATTCCCGGCTTGGGTCACTGTCTGGGCGGAGTCTGCACATCCTCCCCGTGTGTGCGTGGGTTTCCTCCGGGTGCTCCGGTTTCCTCCCACAGTCCAAAGATGTGCAGGTTAGGTGGATTGGCCATGATAAATTGCCCTTAGTGTCCAAAATTGCCCTTAGTGTAGGGTGGGGTTACTGGGTTATGGGGAAAGGGTGGAGGTGTTGACCTTGGGTAGGGTGCTCTTTTCAAGAGCTGGTGCGGACTCGATGGGCCGAATGGCCTCCTTCTGCACTGTAAATTCTATGAACCCTCATGACGGTCCTCAGCAGGTGACCTGACTGCTGTTGGGAGTATACTAGTGGTGGCAGAATCTCACCCCTAATTGGCCCATTAATGGGATTAATTGGTACTTGCCATTGCTGTGGGGGGGGGGGGGGGGGGGGGGGGGACATGTTCACCCCTGCCACACTCACCTCACCGCTGGCAAGATTATTCAGAGATGGGAACATGTCAGGTTACCAACCTGGTGCAATTCGTTCGCACTATTGCTCCTGGTCCCACATCCCAGTCCTTCTCAGCATGTCTGGGAAAATTGGGCCCCATGGACCGTCTGCCTGCCCTGGTGTTGGGTTTCCACAAATTTTCATGGCCTCCATTCATTTGCTCAGCTTCCTTTCGAAACACTGCCAGTCTTTGAGAAAGAGCCAACGACACAACTGGGGCGTCCTGCTGCATATAGAAGCCACCTACAGTGTTCTGGAAAGCCCATCATGGTTGGAGGTGCGTCAGCTGCCGCCACAATCACTAAGTAGAAGAATTATGTGTTTTTGTTGCCTTGGTCTGAACAGAAACAGACATATTGAGAATTGAGGTAAATTATTTTCCGTCCTTGAGCTTTTCATCCAGAAAAGGGATCAGCTTATTGAGAAATTTAAGATAGTAAATGGTGAGGAAAAGGTTTATTTCAGAATACGTTTTTTAAAAAATATTTTTATTCTCCTTTTTCACATTTTCTCCCAAATTTGCCCCCAACAATAAACAACAATCAGTAACGAATACAATGCCAATCCCCATATCAATACCAACGAATCCATCCTCCCACCAAACCCCGAAACATTAGCCCGCATGTTAACATAAACAAATGACAAGAAGGAATCCCCCATAGTCACCATTAACACATACTGTTCCCCTCCCTCCAACCCTCCCAGCGCCCCCCCCCCCAATGTTCAATATAATACAGATTTAAAAGAAACAACGGAAGCAGGAATACACACTTGCATTCATACAGCATCTCCCATGTCTATTGGACATCTCAAAGTAATTTACGGCCATTGCTTTCGAAATGTAGTCATTGTTGTAATGTAGGACAAGGAGATACAGATTCAAATCAGTAAGAGTCAATTTTAGGACTGATATCAGGATGTTCTTTATGTATGAAGTGGTCAATATTTGGAATGCTCTGCCAGCTAGAATAGCCGAGGCAAAAAATGAGTTATTTGAGAAGCAATTAGGTGCAGCGATAAAGTGGGAGATTGTGGGCTGAAGAACTGAGAAGACATTTCCCGGTTTGTCGCTGTCCTGCGATTTTGTTATCGATGTACATCAGTTGCAAAGCAGAGATGTCAGTAAGGGTCAGGGTTAAAGGGTTATTTGTGAAGGTTGGCGAAATTGAGGAATATGGCTGTCTACTGCAGCAAATTACGAGAGCCTCCATTTAGGTCCCTTCTTTAGATCACGTATAGGCAGGATAAAACCTGACATTTTGCGTCACGCCTGAAACCTAAATTCTCATGTTGCACCAGAGTGGCTGGGGCAAATTAAGTTTAAACATATTTTACTCCATTAAAAATGTAATAGAGGTACATTCATTCATCAATTGTAAAATGCTTAAAATGCAATTGAAGGGCAGCACGGTGGCCCAACAGTAAGTTTTGTTATTTACCTCAATTCTCAATATGTCTGTTTCCGTTCAGACCAAGGCAACAAAAACACATAATTCTTCTACTTAGTGATTGTGGCGGCAGCTGACGCACCTCCAACCATGATGGGCTTTCCAGAACACTGTTATCCATGATTAGCATGGTTAGCATCCAATTGCAGTGCATGTGATTATTACAGTATCAAAGCCAGCTTAAACAAATAGGAATTTTGTGACAACAGTTTATATATATACCTCGCTAATCGCAGTAGGTTAGCCCTGCGACCTCATGGCGCCGAGGTCCCAGGTTCGAATCCGGCTCTGGGTCACTGTCCGTGTTGAGATTGCACATTCTCCCCGTGTTTGCGTAGGTTTCGCCCCCACAACCCAAAGATGTGCAGGCTGGGCGGATTAGCCACGATAAATTTCCCCTTAATTGGAAAATGAAGTGGGTACTCTAAATTTTAAAAAAATGCAATTGAATGGATTCACAGAAATGTAAGGATAAAAATCAAACTGGGGCTTTTTTTTTTACAGTATATTACTGTGCAGAATATGACATTAAAAATGAATATAGTAAGTGGAGGCACTTTAAATATGGTCAACATAAACTTTGCACATCCTCTTATCAAAACAATTCTTCAGAAGCACTTATATGTGAGCTTCTAATATGTGATTTCTGCCAAATTGGGATTGAAAATCAACCCCAGAACTTCTAAGAATATCTGGAGGGAACCCACCAAGCTGCACAATTCATAGATCATAGAAATCACTTGGGAGAGCCGGGAAATCGGGTCAGTCATACATCTTGATGTATACTGCAATTTTCTTTTTAGAGATTATAGAGAAATACAGCACAGAACAGGCCCTTCGGCCCACGATGTTGCGCTGAACTTTTGTCCTAGGTTAATCATAGAATTTTGGACAATTTTTCATGGCCAATCCACCCAACCTGCACATCTTTGGACTGTGGGAGGAAACCGGAGTACCCGGAGGAAACCCACGCAGTCACGGAGAGGATGTGCAGACTCCACACAGACAGTGACCCAAGTCGAAATCGAACTTGGGACCCTGGAGCTGTGAAGCAATTGTGCTATCCACAATGCTACCGTGCTGCCCTTAAGAAGTTAACCTACACTCCATTATTCTACCCTAATCCAAGTACCTATCCAATAGCCGCTTGAAGGTCCCTAACTTTTCCCACTCAACTACTACCACAGGCAGTGCATTCCATGCCCCCACTACTCTCTGGGTAAAGAACCTGCCTCTGACATCCCCTCTATATCTTCCACCATTTATCTTAAATTTATGTCCCCTTGTAATGGTGTGTTCCACCCGGGGAAAACGTCTCTGACTGTCTACTCTATCTATTCCCCTGATCATCTTATAAACCTCTATCAAGTCGCCCCTCATCCTTCTCCATTCTAATGAGAAAAGGCCTAGCACCCTCAACCTTTCCTCGTATGACCTATTCTCCATTCCAGGCAACATCCTGGTAAATCTCCTTTGCACCTTTTCCAAAGCTTCCACATCCTTCCTAAAATGAGGTGACCAGAACTGCACACAGCACTCCAAATGTGGCCTGACCAAGGTTTTGTACAGCTGCATCATCACCTCACGGCTCTTAAATTCAATCCCTCTGCTAATGAACGCTAGCACACCATAGGCCTTATTCACAGCTCTATCCACTTGAGTGGCAACTTTCAAAGAACTATGAACATAGACCCCAAGATCTCTCTGCTCCTCCACATTGCCAAGAACCCTACCATTAACCCTGTATTCCGCATTCAGATTTGTCCTTCCAAAATGGACAACCTCACACTTGTCAGGGTTAAACTCCATCTGCCACTTCTCAGCCCAGCTCTGCATTCTATCTATGTCTCTTTGAAGCCGACAACAGCCCTCCTCACTATCCACAACTCCACCAATCTTCGTATCATCTGCAAATTTACTGACCCACCCTTCAACTCCCTCATCCAAGTCGTTAATGAAAATCACAAACTGCAGAGGACCCAGAACTGATGCCTGCGGTACGCCACTGATAACTGGGCTCCAGGCTGAATATTTGCCATCCACCACCACTCTCTGTCTTCTATCGGTTAGCCAGTTTGTTATCCAACTGGCCAAATTTCCCACTATCCCATGCCTCCTTACTTTCTGCATAAGCCTACCATGGGGAACCTTATCAAATGCCTTACTAAAATCCATGTACACTACATCCACTGCTTTACCTTCATCCACATGCTTGGTCACCTCCTCAAAAAATTCAATAAGACTTGTAAGGCAAGACCTACCCCTCACAAATCCGTGCTGACTATCCCTAATCAAGCAATGCCTTTCCAGATGCTCAGAAATCCTATCCCTCAGTACCCTTTCCATTACTTTGCCTACCACCGAAGTAAGACTAACTGGCCTGTAATTCCCAGGGTTATCCCTATTCCCTTTTTTGAACAGGGGCACGACATTCGCCACTCTCCAATCCTCTGGTACCACCCCTGTTGACAGCGAGGACGAAAAGATCATTGCCAACGGCTCTGCAATTTCATTTCTTGCTTCCCATAGACTCCTTGGATATATCCCGTCAGGCCCGGGGGACTTGTCTATCCTCAAGTTTTTCAAAACGCGCAACACATCTTCCTTCCTGACAAGTATCTCCTCAAGCTTATCAGTCTGCTTCACGCTGTCCTCTCCAACAATATGGCCCCTCTCGTTTGTAAATACTGAAGAAAAATACTTGTTCAAGACCTCTCCTTTCTCTTCAGACTCAATACACAATCTCCCGCTACTCTCCTTAATCGGACCTACCCTCGCTCTAGTCATTCTCATATTTCTCACATATGTGTAAAAGGCCTTGGGGTTTTCCTTGATCCTACCAGCCAAAGATTTTTCATGCCCTCTCTTAGCTCTCCTAATCCCTTTCTTCAGTTCCCTCCTGGCTATCTTGTATCCCTCCAGCGCCCTGTCTGAACCTTGTTTCTTCAGCCTTACATAAGTCTCCTTCTTCCTGTTAACAAGACATTCAACCTCTCTTGTCAACCATGGTTCCCTCACTCGACCATCTCTTCCCTGCCTGACAGGGACATACATATCAAAGACACGCAGTACCTGTTCCTTGAACAAGTTCCACATTTCACTTGTGTCCTTCCCTGACAGCCTATGTTCCCAACTTCTGCACTTCAATTCTTGTCTGACAGCATTGTATTTACCCTTCCCCCAATTATAAACCTTGCCCTGTTCCTCGCACCTATCCCTCTCCATTACTAAAGCGAAAGTCACAGAATTGTGGTCACTACCTCCAAAATGCTCCCCCACTAACAAATCTATCACCTGCCCTGGTTCATTACCAAGTACTAAATCCAATATGGCCTCCCCTCTGGTCGGACAATCTACATGCTGTGTTAGAAAAGCTTCCTGGACACACTGCACAAACACTACCCCATCCAAACTATTTGATCTAAAGAGTTTTCACTCAATGTTTGGGAAGTTGAAGTCGCCCATGACTACTACCCTGTGACTTCTGCACCTTTCCAAAATCTGTTTCCCAATCTGTTCCTCCACATCTCTGCTGCTATTGGGGGGCCTATAGAAAACTCCCAACAAGGTGACTGCTCCTTTCCTATTTCTAACTTCAACCCATATTACCTCAGTAGGCAGATCCCCCACGAACTGCCTTTCTGCAGCTGTTATACTATCTCTAATTATACCAACAAAAAGGAAGGACGGAAGAAAGAGGGAAAATCGACCGTGGATATCTAAGGAAATAAGGGAGAGTATCAAATTGAAGGAAAAAGCATATAAAGCGGCAAAGATTGCTGGGAGATTAGAGGACTGGGAAATCTTTAGGGGGCAACAGAAAGCCACTAAAAAAGCTATAAAGAAGAGTAAGATAGAGTATGAGAGTAAACTTGCTCAGAATATAAAAACAGACTAAAAGTTTTTACAAATATATAAGACAAAAAAGAGTGGCTAAGGTAAATTTTGGTCCTTTAGAGGATGAGAAGGGGGTTTTAATAATGGGATATGAGGAAATGGCTGAGGAACTGAACAGGTTTTTTGGGTCGGTCTTCACAGTGGAAGACACAAATAACATGCCAGCGACTGATAGAAATGAGGCTATGACAGGTGAGGACCTTGAGAGGATTGTTATCACTAAGGAGGGAGTGATGGGCAAGCTAATGGGGCTAAAGGTAGACAAGTCTCCTGGCCCTGATGGAATGCATCCCAGAGTGCTAAAAGAGATGGCTAGGGAAATTGCAGATGCACTAGTGATAATTTACCGAAATTCACTAGACTCTGAGGTGGTCCCGGTGGATTGGAAATTAGCAAACGTGACGCCACTGTTTAAAAAAGGAGGTAGGCAGAAAGCAGGAAATTATAGGCCAGTGAGTTTAACTTCGGTAATAGGGAAGATGCTGGAATCTATCATCAAGGAAGAAATTGCGAGGCATCTGGATAGAAATTGTCCCATTGGGCAGACGCAGCATGGGTTCGTAAAAGGCAGGTCATGCCTAACTAATTTAGTGGAATTTTTTGAGGACATTACCAGTGCAGTAGATAACGGGGAGCCGATGGATGTGGTATATCTGGATTTCCAGAAAGCCTTTGACAAGGTGCCACACAAAAGGTTGCTGCATAAGATAAAGATGCATGGCATTAAGGGTAAAGTAGTAGCATGGATAGAGGATTGGTTAATTAATAGAAAGCAAAGAGTTGGGATAAATGGGTGTTTCTCTGGTTGGCAATCAGTAGCTAGTGGTGTCCCTCAGGGATCCGTGTTGGGCCCACAATTGTTCACAATTTACATTGATGATTTGGAGTTGGGGACCAAGGGCAATGTGTCCAAGTTTGCAGATGACACTCAGATGAGTGGTAAAGCAAAAAGTGCAGAGGATACTGGAAGTCTGCAGAGGGATTTGGATAGGTTAAGTGAATGGGCTCGGGTCTGGCAGATGGAATACAATGTTGACAAATGTGAGGTTATCCATTTTGGTAGGAATAACAGCAAACGGGATTATTATTTAAACGATAAAATATTAAAGCATGCCGCTGTTCAGAGAGACTTGGGTGTGCTAGTGCATGAGTCACAGAAGGTTGGTTTACAAGTGCAACAGGTAGGTGATTAAGAAGGCAAATGGAATTTTGTCCTTCATTGCTAGAGGGATGGAGTTTAAGACTAGGGAGGTTATGTTGCAATTGTATAAGGTGTTGGTGCGGCCACACCTGGAGTATTGTGTTCAGTTTTGGTCTCCTTACTTGAGAAAGGACGTACTGGCGCTGGAGGGTGTGCAGAGGAGATTCACTAGGTTAATCCCAGAGCTGAAGGGGTTGGATTATGAGGAGAGGTTGAGTAGACTGGGACTGTACTCGTTGGAATATAGAAGGATGAGGGGGGATCTTATAGAAACATTTAAAATTATGAAGGGAATAGATAGGATAGATGCGGGCAGGTTGTTTCCACTGGCGGGTGACAGCAGAACTAGGGGACATAGCCTCAAAATAAGGGGAAGTAGATTTAGGACTGAGTTTAGGAGGAACTTCTTCACCCAAAGGGTTGTGAATCTATGGAATTCCTTGCCCAGTGAAGCAGTTGAGGCTCCTTCATTACATGTTTTTAAGGTAAAGATAGATAGTTTTTTGAAGAATAAAGGGATTAAGGGTTATGGTGTTCGGGCTGGAAAGTGGAGCTGAGTCCACAAAAGATCAGCCATGATCTAATTGAATGGCGGAGCAGGCTCGAGGGGCCAGATGGCCTACTCCTGCTCCTAGTTCTTATGTTCTTATGTTTATGTTCTTAATTAACAATGCCACCCCCCCCCCCCCCCCACCTCTTTTACCATCCTCCCTAATCTTGTTGAAACATCTATAACCAGGGACCTCCAACAACCATTTCTGCCCCTCTTCTATCCAAGTTTCCGTGATGGCCACCACATCGTAGTCCCAAGTACAGATCCATGCCTTAAGTTCACCCACCTTATTCCTGATGCTTCTTGCAATAAAGTATACACACTTCAACCCATCTCCTTGCCTGCAAGTACTCTCCTTTGTCATTGTTACCTTCCCCACTGCATCACCACGTGCTTTGGCGTCCTGACTATCGTCTACCTTAGTTGCTGGACTACAGATCCGGTTCCCATTCCCCTGCCAAATTAGTTTAAACCCTCCCGAAGAGTACTAGAAAACCTCCCCCCCAGGATATTGGTGCCCCTCTGGTTCAGATGCAACCCGTCCTGCTTGTACAGGTCCCACCTTCCCCAGAATGCGCTCCAATTATCCAAATACCTGAAGCCCTCCCTCCTACACCATTCCTGCAGCCACGTGTTCAACTGCACTCTCTCCCTATTCCTAGCCTCGCTATCACGTGGCACCGGCAACAAACCAGAAATGACAACTGTCTGTCCTGGCCTTTAACTTCCAGCCTAACTCCCTAAACTTGTTTATTACCTCCACACCCTTTTTCCTACCTACATCGTTGGTACCAATGTGCACCACGACTTCTGGCTGCTCACCCTCCCCCTTCAGGATCCTGAAGACACGATCAGAGACATCCCTGGCCCTAGCACCCGGGAGGCAACATACCTTTCGGGAGTCTCGCTCGCGACCACAGAATCTCCTATCTATTCCCCTAACCATTGAATCTCCTATTACTATTGCTTTTCTATGCTCCCCCCTTCCCTTCTGATCCCCAGAGCCAGACTCAGTGCCAGAGACCTGGCCGCTGGGGCCTTCCCCCGGTAGGTCATCCCCCCCAACAGCATCCAAAACGGTATACTTGTTCTGAAGGGGAACGGCCACGAGGGATCCCTGCACTGTCTGCCTGTTAGTTTTCTTTTCCCTGACTGTAACCCAGCTACTCTTGTCCAGTACCTTTGGTGTGGCTACCTCCCTGTAACTCTTCTCTATGACCCCTTCTGCCTCCCGGATGATCCGAAGTTCATCCAGCTCCAGCTCCAGTACCTTAACACGGTCTCTGAGGAGCTGGAGTTGGGTGCACTTCCCGCAGGTATAGTCAGCGGGGACACCAGTGGTATCCCTCACCACCCACATCCTACAGGAGGAGCATGCAACTGCCCTAGCCTCCATCCCCTCTTACTTTACAGAATTAGCTGCCCCTTGGACCAACTGGACCTCCGCCCTCCGACTCTACTTCCAGTCAGCTGTACTCTAAACTCCTGGCTCCCTTCACGCTCTTTGATAAATGTAGGAAATGAAATGTAAGGAGCACCTTACTCCCTCCTCACCTAACTCCCTCAGTCACCAAACTCTCACTGTAGCACTCAACTGCAACAAGCTCAGCACTCCCTCAGTCACCAAACTCTCACTGTAGCACTCAAATGCACAAGCTCAGCACTCCCTCAGTCTCCAAACTCTCACTGTAGCACTCAAATGCCACAAGCTCAGCACTCCCTCAGTCACCAAACTCTCACTGTAGCACACAAATGCCACAAGCTCAGCACTCCAGTGCAAACAAAGTCTGCACTGTAACTAGCTCCTATTTATACTGTGACTCTAGCTTCTGAAAACTGGCCTAATGCAATTAACTAATTAACAAGCTCCAGCTGCAAATAAGTCCAAGTAGAACCTTGTTTAAAGCTGATTCAAAATTCACCTTCTTATAGACCAAACAGCAACTTTTAAGTTAATTAACTAAATAAAAGAAATACTAGACTTTAAATAAAAATGAACCCTTATACTCCCTCAGTCACCAAACTCTCAATGTAGCACTCAAATGCCACAAGCTCAGCACTCCAGTGCAAACATAATCATAGATTATCATAGAATTTACAGTGCAGAAGGAGGCCATTCGGCCCATCGAGACTGCACCGGCTCTTGGAAAGAGCACCCTACCCAAGGTCAACACCTCCACCCTATCCCCATAACCCAGTAACCCCACCCAACACTAAGGGCAATTCTGGACACTAAGGGCAATTTATCATGGCCAATCCACCTAACCGCACATCTTTGTGACTGTGGGAGGAAACCGGAGCACCCGGAGGAAACCCACGCACACACGGGGAGGATGTGCAGATTCCGCACAGACAGTGACCCAAGTCAGAATCGAGCCTGGGACCCTGGAGCTGTGAAGCAATTGTGCTATCCGCAATGCTACCGTGCTGCCCCTTGACATATAACTTATAACTTGACTTATATTACAGGAACACTTGTAGCTATAGCTATAAATGATTTATTAACATTAACTGTGGATAAACTATATACAAAAGAACAGATGAATAACAGATGATCATGCTCCTGTCCCTGCAGATGCAGACCGCCCCCAGGCCATGCCAGGGCAACCACAAGCCAAGGATCGATCCGGGGCATCGGGCGTAGGCCGCCCCCATCCAGTGCCGGGGCGAGCATGACGCAGGGACTCATCCAGCGACAGGGAGGGCAGCCACACCAACAACCTCCCGTCCCAGTCGACCCAAGACACGACGACACAGGGCACCCACATTGATGACACTGACACCCAGGACACACACACCCAGGACACACAGGATCCACAAACCCAGGACACCCAGGACACACACACCCAGGATAGGGTGTAGGAGCACATACTCAGCACATACTCAGCACACGCAGGACAGGCAGCACACGCAAGACACACACACTCAGCGCACCCAGGACACACAACCCAGGACACACACACCCAGCACACCCAGGACACACAAACCCAGAGCAGTGCCAAAGATAAGCCTTTGTTGTCATCGATTGCTTTACTGAATAGTTTTTTGACTATTCCCACGGCTTTCTCTGCTTTGCCCTTTGATTGAGGATACAATGGGCTTGATGTGATGTGATTAAAATTATATCAGTCTGCAAATTGTGTCCACTCCCAGCTGATGAAGCAAGGACCATTGGCCAGGATTCTCCCATACCCGGCGGGGCGAGGGGTCCTGGCGTGATGGAGTGGCGTGAACCACTCCGGTATCAGGCCGCCCCAAAGGTGCAGACGTCTCTGCACCTTTAGGGGCCAGCCCTCACATTGAGGGGCTAGGCCCGCGCCGGAGTGGTTCGCGCTCCGCCGGCTGGCGTAGACGCCACACCAGCCGGGGCCGAAAATACTTCGCCGATCGGCGTAAGTCCGCGCATGCGCCGGAGCGCCAGCGGCTGCTGACGTCATCAGCTGCGCAGGGGAGGGGATCACTTCTGCCTCCGCCATGGTGAAGACCATGGAGAAGGCAGAAGGAAAAGAGTGTCCCCACGGCACAGGCCCGCCCGCCGATCGGTAGGTCCCGATCGCGGGCCAGGCCACCGTGGGGGCACCCCCCGGGGCCAAATCACCCCGTACCACCCTCAGGACACCGGAGCCCGCCCCCGCCGCCAGTCCCGCCGGTCAGGTAGGTGTTTTGATTCCCACCGACGGGAGAGGCTTGACAGCAGCGGGACTTCGGCCCATCGCGGGCCGGAGAATCGCGCGGGGGGGGGGGGGGGCTGACCGGCGCAGCGTGATTCCCGCCCCCGCCGAATCTCTGGTGGCGGAGAATTCAGGACACGGCGGGGGCGGGATTGACACCGGCCCCCGACGATTCTCCGACCTGGCGGGGGACCGGAGAATCCCGCCCAAGGTCAGAGACAACGTGTAATGGAGTTCCATGGCGAGCAAAAACAGTTTATGCTGCTCGTATTACAGATCTCGTCGTTGAATCATCTAGCGTAAACACCTTGGAATAGTTGGAATAATAGTCAATGGTGGCTACATCGTCACGACCTTTAAAGTAGAACAAATCCAGACCAACTTTGATCCATGGATTGGTGATGAGTTCATTTTCTTCCAAACTCTCTTTGCATTGCACAGATTGATGCATTTGAAATATGCTGCATTCCTGCACATGATTGTCCACATCTTGTTGATTCCAGGCCAGTACACAGATTGTCTTGTTCATTTACGACATTTTTCAATGCCTTGGTGACCCTTGTGTTTCTGTTTCAAGGTACCCTGTCGTAGGCATGAAGGAATAATGATCCTGTCTCCTTTGAGTAGGAACCCGTCAATTACTGTGAGGTCATCTTTGATGCTGCAAAAAGCTGAGCAACACCCATTGGGCCAAACGCCTTAGAGGTATTTGATTACTCTTTGGAGTGTCAAGTCCTTTTATGTTTCTTCTTTGATGATTAATAGCTTTCTGTCAGACATTGGTAGCATCTAAGCCACAACTGAGACTTGTCCTTCCACAATGTGTACTATATCTGAAACCGTGATATCAGTATCATTTGTCGCTCTGGGTAGGATATCAGCAACAACTATGTTTTCCTGGCTCTTTATGCTGGTCATTCAAAGTCATGGTTGTGTGTATCCTTTCAACTAGGTTTAATTTATCGCAAGCATCCACCCTAAGTCGTGATGCCTTATCATCTTCCACTACCCCAAAGTCAATTGGTATTTCAATGTCATCATTTCTAACGAGACTCGTGGCTATGTTATTCCCATTATAGTCGGTCAACCGACAGGTAGGTATCTGTATTTGTAGTGTACTGTATGCTTGCCTCGAATTCATCTCTGAACACGTTGAACACTTTCTGTAGTGATAGTAGGATTTTAAAAATTTGTTTGCTGGAGAAGCTTTTGAGAAACGGCACGGATTGAATTTGCAACAATTGGAACGTTGTTTGCCTTTTGCTGGACAACTTGTTTTACTCTGGGCATGACCACAGCGCGTGCACATCATCACACTCGTGAAGTCACTCTCAAAATGGCCACCAGCTGTTGTACGCAGTTTTCTGTGCTGCGACACAGCATTAATGGCATCAGCCAGGTTTCCCAACTTTGCACATCTTTATTGCTTTATCCACTGACAAAATCGGTCATCTCAACATTTTTTTTCGCAGACGTCATTAATCCCAAATACAACTTGATCGTGAAGCATTGAATCAGCAAAGTTACATGACTGCATTTTTAACTTTAAAGAATCTAATAAAAGAATCTACCGACTCTCCTGTCAGCTGCAGCCTTTCTCTGAAATGTAGCGCTCATGTGTCTCATTCATTTGCTTCTTGCAGTGAACATTGAATTTCTGTAGCACGATGTTATACTTTGTTTTATCCTCACCTTCAGCAAATTCAAAGGAGTTAAACAAGCCTAATACCTGCGTTTCAGCCAAATTAAGAAGAAGTACTATTTTTCTCTGATCAAAAGCATTTTCTAGAGCAGAGGCAGAACGTGAGACTGCTGTTTGAAAAATGCCCAATTTTGACGGAGTTTACCGGTTGTTCGGAAGTAGTCAGGTTTCTATCCTACGATCCGTCGTCTGTGTAAAATATTTGATCGGCGTAGCGGCGTGGTTGATTTCTTCAATTTTCTTAAAGCTATCCTGTCAAATCTATTTGCTTATTATGTTTAGAAATTCACCCCTGGTACCATGTGGTGTTCTTTGTGGTTCTAATCCGAGGATGGTTGGCGTAGTGTCTCACAAAGGCCACAACTAGCTTTTATATTGAACAAAGCTAAAGAGTTATTTACACTACTTAATTGGATTTGACACTTACTCCGAGATAATAAACAGTTGATAATAAATATACAATCTACACTCATCTACTACTAATCTCTACACTAATACAATAACTATGTTCTGCTCTCAATCCCACTATCTTTCCGATAGTCTGTCTTTTAATCTTCTCCTCAACCTTTCACTCAGAAGGCTCAGCATTGATGCCTTATATAGTTCTGCATCTAGCTCCCTCTAATGGTTGATTTGGACATAACATTAACTAATACAGTTCTGTACATTCATCACAATGTCGCCAGCAGGGAAAATTCAGAACTTGTCTGAAGGGAGAAAGTGAGCGTATGTGTGAAAGGAGAGAGCGTCAATGTGTGTGGGCGAGAATATTCTGAGTGTGTGTGTGAGAGGGGAGAGTATAAGTGTGTGTGTGTGGAAGTGGTGAGTGTAAATTTGTGTGTGGGAGGCTATGTGAGTGAAGGGAGTATCCGTGTGAAATGGGGAGATGTTGGCCATGATTCTCCGAGCCCCCGTGACGCAATCGTGCCTGGCGCGGGGGCGGAGAATGGGGCATCGGATCCTCAACGCCATCACGCGATTCTCCGTGGTTGGCCGGCCAAGTTCCCGCAGGCGTGGTTCTTATATGGTTCCACCCGGTGGGAGCTCGGCTTCAGAGGTGCAGTGGCTGTCCTGGTGGGTGGTGGGGGGATCAGTCTCCGCGGGGGGGGGGGCTCCATGATGGCCAGGCTCGCGATCGGGGGCCACCAACCGGTGGGCATGTGCGATCTGGGGGGGCCTACCTTCTTTGGCACCGGCCTGCTGTGTGGTTTCACCATGTCACACCGGGCTAGTGCAGCAGGTGGCCGTGCGCAAGCGCGGACTTGCGGACGGAAGCGTAGGGTCCCGTATCAGCAGTGGGAGCTGAGCAGGGCCCGCCGATGCTCTGCTGGCCCCCTTTAAGTCGGAGATTCAATCTGGAGTTTATAGAAAAAAGTCCAGAGTGATTTGCGCCCGTTTTCTAGTGGGTATAGGGACACAGCCCTATTATTGGAGAATCCCGGCCATTAGCTTTTCTCTGAGAGGGAATATTTGTGAGCTGGGAGAGTGAGTGTGTGTGTGTGTGCGTATGCATGTGAGTGAGAGTGGAGAGTGGGGGCGGAGGTCAGAGGGGAGAGTTGGCTGTGTGTGAAAGGGGAGAGTGTGTGTGTGTGTGTGTGTGAGAAAGAGGGGAGGGTAAGAGTGATGTGAGAGGGGAGAGTGGGAGTGTGTGTGAGATAGAAAGAGCGGGGAGTGGGAGTGCGTGTCAGAGGGGAGAGTTGGATTGTGTGTGTGATAAAGAGGGGAGAGTAGGAGTGTTGAGAATGAGGAGAGAGTGGGAGTGTGTGTGAGAGAGAGAGGAGGCAGGACTGTGTGTGAGGGGGGAGAGTTTGAGGGTGCGTGTGTTTTGAGGAGAAAGAGGAGGGAGAGAGAGGGATTCCCCAGTCTCCCAGCCATGTTTTCCTGGGTGGCACACCCTCACTGACAGCTGGATTCTCCGTTCCCACCACCTGGCAATAGGATTTCCCATTGTGGGCAGTACCACACCACAGGCAAACCCATGGGAGTGATTGTGCTACCGACGCAACGGACAGCCCCACCAGCGGAGAATCCAGCCCAGAATGTTTGTGTGGGTGTGCCAGGCTCCCTCCCAGTCTCAGGATTCTCAATCACTCTCACCCTGACACACCATTGTGCACTCTCATCCACCCTCCGAGGGGGTGAGTGAGTGACCATGCTGAGACTGGGAGTGAGCCAGACACAAACCGCCCTCTTACACTTTAATCATTATCTTTATTTATTACCATTTATTTTTAAGATTATCAATTTATTGCTTTAGCATTGTGCTTTTTGCTCTGCAAGTTGTCTATTCTCATTTGACACCCTTTTATTTGAAATTTATGTTTCATGCTGTACCAATTTCTGAAATTTGCTTATTGGCCCCTTGCCTGAGTAAAAATTTGAAATGTGGCTCCGTCTGCAACAAGGTTGGACAAGTCTGATGCAACTAGTAGAATATATAGAGAGGAACTTGTTGATATCGTATCCCAGGATTTCCAAAAGGCATCAATAAAGTATCGCACAGATGGTTAATAGATCGATCAGGGTGGGGATTCTCTCAGCACAGGCCGAACCGGAGAATCAGCAAGATGGGCGCGAATTGCCCGCCACCGCCCCGACATCGGTCCGTTGGCGCTGGCATGATCGGCGCCAGTTGTAGGCCGCTCTATGCGGGTCCCTGGGCGATTCTCCGCCCGGGATGAGCCGAGTCGCCACGCAAAAAAACCCGAGTCCCGCCGGCGCAGTTCACACCTGGTCTTATCCGGCGGGACCTTGGCGTGCATGCATCCGGGGATGGCCTGGTGGTGGGGGAGGGGGGTCCGACCCCGGGATAGGCCTCTGCTGTGGCCTGGCTCGCGATCGGGGCCCACCCCTCGGGCTGGGGACCTCTTTTGCTCCGTGCCGGCCCCTGTCGCCCTACTGTTGTTCTATTTATTTATCTCGGTGAACCACAAGCCTTTCCCTTATATCGATCAAATGACCACACAACCAGTTAGTTAGTTCAAAAGGTGGTTTATTTACATAGATAGGAGTTATCTCAACATGCAAACACAATATCTACTACGAGTTAAACTACACCTATCAGCTACAATAACCTATACTTAACTTCAGGGCAACCGGCACTGTGCAAATGGATAAAGGTCTTTATCTGGATTTCACTTGGCTGGTTCGAAGAAAGTGGCTCTGTCTCTGCTGGGCTCATCCATCAGGTAGCGATCATTGGTCTTGAACTTAACTGGCTGTTCCTGCTGCAATTGGGTGGTACATGCCAGATCCAAGAGAGACAGAACACATGGCTACGCTCTCCTTTACCCCAGTTGGATTTTGCACTCTTTGGGGCGGTCCTTAACCTTGGACCCAATAGTTCAACAGGGCTCTGATCACTCTCTTCGATTTTGACCAATAAAGGGACTGGTGCCTTGGGAGCTGGGCGGAACCTTAGCGGTCATCGACCTTGGCAGTTGTGCTTTCTGAGCAAGGGAGTGGCGGCGATCAGTCTATGGCTGCACCGGTTGATTGATTGGAGTTCTATTGTCCTGGGAAAATGGGCCATTGAAATCAAAACGAGCGGGGGTTTCAGTCAGGTCTGGTTACCTGTGTTTTAGACACACATAGGCTGTGTATCTGTCTGAGTCTGGGTTGGCCATTATTCCCATGGTCCTTTGCAGGTGGTAATCTTAGATGGCTACACTATGCCATGTTGCGTCTGGGCCGGCACGGAGAAGGGAGCCATTGTGCTTGCGCACATTGGCACTGGTGCCACTGTGCATGCGCAGACCTGCTGCACCCATCTGACTCTGGGGATCGACAGCTGGAGTGGCGTGGCTCGCTACAGTGCCATGCTGGCCCCCTGTAGGGGTCAGAATCGCTGTTCCTGAGGCCATATTGACGCCGTCGAGAAACGCGACAGCGTTTATGGCGGCGTCAACACATATCCTCTGGATCAGAGAATCCCGCCCGAGTTCTCTCAGGGAATTCAGAGATATGAGGATCAGACAGGAAAATGAAGTTAAGGCCCAAGATTAGTCTTGGTCAGATTGAATGGCAGAGCAGGTTCGAAGGGCTGTGTGGTCTCAATCTGCTCCTGTTTCTTATATTCATAAGTAGAAAACTCTGAGACACAAAGGTAAACGTTCTCGTGTACGTGCCTGAGCTTTGTGCTTGTGAATTCTCAACGTACGCTTCTACTGAACAAGGTTCTGGGCCACCAAGTTATTAGAAGATTAAACCAATTTATTGTCATAAATTTATCTTTCAGAATCCTAAGCTTTATCCTTGCTCGTTTATCATTCATGCAACCCCCACTCCTGGGATGCTTCTTTTTGATTCTGAAGGTTTTTAACTGATCAATTCCTTTCTTCACGTGTTTCCTGGAACAGAATAGATCAGCCTTGTTCTTTAAAATTTAATTCTCAATCCATCGCTGACAATACCGCCATTTATTGCCTTGCTTTAATTGCCCATCATACAACTGCAAAGGCTCCTCGGCTACTTTGGAGGGCACTTGAGAGTCAAACACATAAAATCAACCATAAGGTCAGGCTGGGTAAGGAAAGTAGATAAACCTCCCTAAAGGGTATCAGTCAAGTTAGGTTTTTAACCCAAAACATGTGGGTGTGGTTGGCCGGGCCCCTCTGCCACTGTTCACATTTGTCCTCCACCTCTGGGAAGAACCTGCTCATTCGAGCTCTGGTCAGGTGCACTCTGTGCACCACTTTGAGCTGCATTAGGCTTAGCCTTGCGTAGGAGGAGGTGGAGCTCACCCTTCTCAGGGCTTCGCTCCAGAGTCCCCATCCTACCTCTGTCCCCAGTTCGTCCTCCCATTTTTGTTCCCCATGTTTTGGGCTAGCCCCAAGCTTGCTGGGTTCTGGACAGCCTTCTCCGAGGCAATGTCCAAGGTTGTGGGGGTGAGGGTGAAGCCATGCCCAATAGTGGCAATCTTCAGGGTATCGAAGCAGCCAGAGCTACATATGGGGAAGGGGGCCAACGGCCTTGGTTTCGCTTCCCTAATCGCACGCCGGAGAATCCTGCTCGGCTGACGATCGGCAGCACCACCCAAAGCTGCACACTGGCTCACTGACCTCTCGGAATTTCTCCAGCTGGAGAGGATTAAGTACGCCTTCCGAGGGTCAGAGGAAGGCTTCTTGGATACTTGGGGGCAATTCGTCGGCCTGTTCCAAAACCTGTTTGAGGCCAGCAACGAGGAGTAAGCCAGGGGAAAAAAAAAAGATGAAGAACCAAAGGACTGTGCAACCTGGGGGGGGCAGGATGTGGAAACCACAAGAGAAGAGAAAGGGTGCTGAAACCAATGCGGGGAAATGTAATGTATATAATTAACAACTGTTTATAAATGAGAAAAGCCAATAAAAAGGTTTTCAAAAAACAAAAGTTAGGTTTTTAACAACAACACTTCCATTTCTTGATTAATTTTTCCGACCTCAGCATTTTGCTTCCAGCTTCTTTGGAAAAAAAAGACCCTTAAATCTCAAGTAGCCACAGCTGGATTTAAATTTCTGGATTACAAGCCCAGTAACATAACCACTATGGTAACGCACCCAGTTGTTGCTTCCTTTTGCACTGGCTCTCGCGTCTGTACATTCCTCCTGATTGTGTCAGGAACTCCTGTGGAATTGCATCATCGGGGCCGGCTCAGTTTGGCAATGTGCATCATAAATTCTGAGGAATGAAGCTCATTTGATCTATCAGTCGTGTTTATCGGCCGATTTGACACCTCAGACAGTATAACCAGGATGGTGAAATTCCCTGGTGTGAATGATTGCAGTGAGAGGATCGATCTCCTCCTGAGGGGCTGGGGTGGCGGCGGGGGGTGGGGGGGGGGGGGGGGGGGGGGGTTTGCATAATTTGGTGTACTCCCCAAATGTACCAGTTTTCCACATTGTGTGAAAGTGCTGTCAATTCCAGTCAAAGGACAATGGACAAACCTTCCCAATGCTCTCGGGGTGTGTCAGTGGGAGTTCCTTGGCTACACTGGAAATTGTTCCAATTAGATTCTCATTAGGCTTCACATAACTGCTGGCAGCTGATAGACGGAGCGACTTCTGTTCAAAGCCTGTCAAAGATCACAAAAGCTCCCAAGATAAAAGTTAATTAACCCGACATCAGATTGATGACTTTCAAACCCATGGCTTTAACTTCCCTAGGAGTTGAAGAAGCCAATATCCCGGATCACTGTCCGTGTGGAATTTGCACATTCTCCCCGTGTCTGCGTGGGTCTCACCCCCACAACACAAAGATGTGCAGGGTCGGTGGATTGGCCATGCTAAATTGCCCCTTAATTGGAAGAATAAAAAAAAAACAAGTCAATATTTGATTTAATTATCATACATGCTTTGATGTTAAAACACAAGATTTGGGGTTTTTTTGCGATCATAGGCTATACCTCTGAAATAAGTGATGTCTGTGTTGCGGGAAAAAAATCTCTTTAAATGTAAGCATATTGTTTCTCTAAAATGAAAAACTCTAGCATAGATAAGTATGATCATATATAACATGTTATTCAACCAGATTGAACCGTCTATTTGTGTTCATCAGCATACCATAACCTATGTAAATACCCCTGTAGTAATAAAAATAGTAAGTGAACAGAATTAACTTTTCGAGTTGAATGTAACTCTTCCTTGGAAGAACAGTCATATTCGATTTAAAATGGTAACTCAGAATTGCAGAATTATTATGGCAAGATGAGGCCATTTGGCCCATCGCATCTACACCAGCTCTCCAAATGAGCATTATGGCTTCAGCCATTCCTCTGCTTTTTCCCCGTGCCCCTGCACAGTCTTAACCACTCCAATCTATTCTCATAACTGAAGTTTCTCATCACTGGAACGATTATTCTAAACCTTTTCTGCATTGTCCCCAAAGTGCTCACATCCTTCCCGTAACATGATGCCCAGAACTGCACATAATTTTCCATCTGAGGTCTAACCAATGTTTTGTATCAGTTCAGCATCACCTCCTCGCTCTTATCCTCTATGTCCCTTTCAATAAAGCCCAGAATACTATAAACTTTGTCAACTATCCTCTCTACCTGTCCTGCCACCTTCCATGACCTATGCACAGATATACCCGGGTCCCCCTGCTCCTGCACCCCTTGTAGAATTTTACTCCTTATTTGATATTGCCTCTTCCTGTTCTTCCTATCAAAATGTACAACCGCACTTCTCCGCATTGAATTTCATCTGCCACCTATCTGCACACTGAACCAACTTGTCTATGTTCTTTTGAAGTCTACACTGTCCTCTTCACAGTTTCTAATACTTCCAACTTTTGTATCATTCACAAACTTTGAAGCTATCCCTGCACACCAAGATATAGATCATTAACTTCTATTGAATCTTCCGGTGTACAGAGATCAAATGCCGCACATGCATGTCAGGACTATGCAGAAGTCCTGACGCATGGCCGTATACGCTGAAAGCACTTCAAGCTTCTGTTCCAGTATTTCTGAAGTTCTTTATTGTAACTCCTGCATTGAAGCAGCTGAACTGAAATCTCGGGACATGGACATAGATATAGAATTTACAGTGCAGAAGGAGGCCATTCGGCCCATCGAGTCTGCACCGGCTCTTGGAAAGAGCATCCCGCCCAAGGTCCACACGTCCACCCTATCCCCATAACCCAGTAACCCCACCCAACACTAAGGGCAATTTTGGACATTAAGGGCAATTTATCATGGCCAATCGACCTAACCTGCACATCTTTGGACTGTGGGAAGAAACCGGAGCACCCGGAGGAAACCCACGCACACACGGGGACGATGTGCAGACTCCGCACAGACAGTGACCTTATCCGGAATTGAACCTGGGACCCTGGAGCTGTGAAACGATTGTGCTATCCACAATGCTACTGTGCTGCACTACGGGACAGCACTAACTTGGCCAGCTTGCCCCGATGTTCGGTAGGTTTTTACATTTGTTTATTTCCACTTTTTTTCCCCGTCCAGAATTATCGATCAGAGGCAGGAGATATCGGAGAGCATTTTTGGATGGGTTAATCTTTTAAAATAGTATTTATAAATATGTTTACAATGTACGTAATTTTTTTAAATTTTGGTTTGTCATGACAATGTTAATTCCATTAAAGGAACTATACTGGACAGCGTAGGCCTGGAGTGCATGTAATTTTCAGCGATCACTCACTAATGAGTATGATTGTCCACCTAAGAAGTGTGTGTTATTGGTCATGGGTTCTGTGGGTCCTTGCATGGCACAGGAGTCTTCCTTGAGCAGAACGAAAATGATTTGCTTTGACAGTCAGGTCTTTGATATCCTAAGCAGCTAGTTGTCCCAATAGTTTTGGATAATCATAGACTCGATGCAGGTGCTCTTGGCTCCTTCAACGATGCTGCTAATAGTATGCCTGTCCTCCCAGCTGATTCAGAGCTAAATTATATTAGGATTTTGCAAAGTATTTAAGCTGTATTGTTTAAGAGTTGTCCTGACATAATGTTGATTTTTACAAGCCTCAGTGATTGCGTCAAATGCTTCAGAAAAGTTAACATACTTAGCTGACATGTGCAAGCCTTCTCTACACTAATGTGAACTATCTCTCTGATAGGTATTGCAGAATCGGTACAGATTCAAAATCTGGGGTCAGGCTACAGCCCTGCTTGGTGAGGAAGCAAATCAATTAACCAACCCCTAAAAGTGCACAAGAAAAGGACCTCATATGAAATGATGTCAGAGGAGATGCCTGCCAGGAGACTGTGCTTCAGCAAGGAAGAAATGGGGTGCTTTTGTGAAATGTTGAAGGAAGACCTGAAGCCGAGCTCGAACTGCCGCACTGCCTTAAGAGCGAAGTTGTAACTCCTGACAGTTGTAGTGTGTTGTGCATTTCAAAACTTTGCCCTTCAGCATGGACTGAGCATTCACCCGGAAGATGACTTATCACCAGAAGTGGAGGCGCTGGAGGAGGGCAATATGCAGCCTAATGTGAACCCACGTCCTGATGCAGGTGAGGAAGCCCAGGCTCCGGGTGAAGCAAGGACAGTTCTTGACCGCCGAGAAGCTGTTGCTTTTGGATGTTAAATCCTCCCTCCATCGCTCCATCCATCCCCTCCCCAACCTCCAACCCCTCCCTCCCCACCCGCTCCCTTTCCCCTTCCTCCCCTCCCTGCCCTATTTACAAAAAGGAAAAAAAACATTGTGTTCAAGTAAATATGAATCTATCATTATTGATCATTGTATTAAAGTGAAAAGTTATATTTTATTGCAAGAAATGTGGTAAAATTGAGATTGTTAAACAAAATATCATACTGCAGCTGAATTGTTAACATGGTAACAAAGTTTTTTATTTATAACAGATTTGTTAAAGAATGTTTTCCATTAAACTTTATAAACATCTGCAAATGTTTTATTCAAACATCAAACCACAACATTTAAATATCAGATAATTATAACTAAATAACATATTTGAAGTAACAAGGCAGAAAAATAATAGTAATAAGCACCAATAAAATAAAAACAGATGTTTCAAAACACATTTCACATTAAGTCGGTGGCCAGCTGCACCGAACAATTAAAAAAGGAGCATACAGAATAAAAGAAAATGATACAATAGCCTCCCCTCCTCCAGCCAGTGAATGCTTCTGGACATAATGAGTCTGTTTACCTGCAGAAAGAAATGAAAATTTCAAGCACGGAGACAGTTGAAAGCTTGCGCTCACCGGGACATTTTCCATTGTAACACTTATGACCAGGTCTGAACCATCTCCAAGGTTTTAAAGACACGTTAGAAAGTTAGCAAAGGGATAGTCTTATTGACACTTAATGGGCTCATTCACCAAACAAACAATGTTACTGCATTTTTGATACCCTCAGAAAGTTAGCAAACAGACATCACACAGATACCATTGGGCGGGATTCTCTGATCCCGGAGTCAACTGGGCGCCGTTGAGTCTGCGCATGCGCAGTCGTACCGGCGCCAACGTGCGCATGCGCCGTGCCTCCCTTCTCCGCGTCGGCCCCCATGCAACATGGCTAAGAGCTACAGGCGCCGGCGCGGAAGAAAGGAGGCCCCCAGCCCGAGAGGCCGGCCCGCTGATCGGTGGGACCCGATCGCGGGCCAGGCCATAACGGAAGCCCCCCCTCAGGGTCTCACCCCCCCTACCCCGCCACAGGCCGCCCCCCAGACCCTTCCACGCCGATGTCCGGCCGGCTAAGAGCAGATTAGAATGGCACCGACGGGACTCGGGTTTTCTGTTACGGCCGCTCGGCCCATCCCTGGCCGAGAATCGCCGGAAGGGCCCCATAGAGTGGCCCCCGGCCGGCGCCGTGCCGACCGCGCCGGCGCCAATGGCGCCGATTCTCCGCTCTGCAGAGAATCGCGTCTGGGCAGTGTGGCGTGATTTGCGCCGGCAGCGGCGATTCTCCAGCCCAGACCTGGGTTGAGAGAATCCCTCCCCCCCCCATCGTGTTTCATACAGATTGCATTTGATGCAGCAAAAACTCAGTAGGCAGAACAACCACTATTTCCTTTCTTAACTTTTACAGGCAGAAACAAGGATCTTTGATTTCAGCAGTTACTTTATCGATTAAGATCTATACACACCCTATACCCAATTCATCATCTGTGAAGTTCTGACTTCTCTTCTTCATGACGAAGTTTTGAGCCACATTCTAAATTAAAACATACAAGTACTTTGAAGTATGCCACATGTAAAGTTAGATAATAATATTACGCTGATTTATACAGTAGTTTGGTAGATTTAAAACAAATAACGAAATCTATATTCACCCATAAATATTGAATAATAATAACCTTAAATCATTAAAAAATTATACTTTCAGTGAACCAAATATTATAGTATTGTACAAAAAAAAAAAAATGATTTAAAAAAAGCTTCAACACCTTAATAGTAGCAGAAAATCCTTGGGTTGCCTCTGTCTTCACTTTACAAATGCAATTTCACGGCCTGCACTCAATGGGCATTCCCAATCTGGCTCCGTCATATGGGGCCGTGACTACACTCCTGCTGCACCCTGACGGGTCCTGCGCATTCTGCTCTGATACAAAGTCAAGGCTGCTGCCGAAGTCGGAAAGTTCGTCGGGATTTTTAGCACACGTAAGTGGGCACTTTTTTCAATTAGTGTCGGTGGACCATGGCTTTTCGCCAATACCTGGATGTTACGGGCCATTATAATAATATAATAAGGGAAGGAGGCAGAAGACGGAAATTATAAGCCGGTTACCTTGACTTTGGACATTGGTAAGATTTTGGAGTCCATTATTAAGGATGAGATTGCGGAGTACTTGGAAGTGCATGATAAAATAGGGTTGTGTCAGCATGAGGAGGCCATGCCTGACAAAATTAGTAGAATTCTTTGAGGAAGTTAGACAAAGGAGAGCCAGTGGACGTGATCTTGTTGGGTTTTCAGAAGGCCTTTAATAAGGTGCCCTACAGGCGGCTGCTAAATAAGATAAAAGCCCATGGTGTTAGGGGCAAGGTATTGATATGGATAGAGGACTGGCAGAAGGCAGAGAGCGGGGATAAAGGGGTAGTTTTCAGGATGGCATCCGGCGCCAAGTGGTGTTCTGCAGGGATCAGTGTTGGGACCACAACTATTCACAATATACATTAATGATTTGGAAGAAGAAACTGAGGGCACTGTTGCTAAGTTTGCAAATGATCCAAATATATGTAGAGGGACAGGTAGCGAAGTGGAAGTGGGGAGGCTGCAGAAGGACTTGTACAGGCTAGGAGAGTGGGCAAAGAAGTGGCAGATGGAATACAATGGATAAAATTGTGAGGTTTTGCACTTTGGGAGGAAGAATAGAGGAAAAGCTATTTTCTAAATGGGGAAATCTGAAGTATAATGGGATTTTGACATAACTTAATTGAAGCCTACTTGTGACAATAAGCGATTATTATTGTTATTATTATTACTTAGGAGCCCTAGTTCAGTAGTCTCTTAAGATTTACGTGCAAGTTCATTTGGCAGTTTGGCGGGAAAATGCAATGTTAGCATTCATTTCAAAAGGGCTAGAATACAAGAGCAGGGTTGTACTGCTGAGGCTGTATAAGGCTGTGGTCAGACCCCATTTGGAATATTGAGAGCAGCTTTGGGTCTAAGGAAGAATGTAGTGACATTGGGGGGTGGGGAGGGGATCCAAAGGAGATTCGTAATAATGATCCCGGGAATGAAGGCCTTGTCACATGAGGAGCGGTCTGTCCTAGATGGGGTTTAGAAGGATGAAAGGGGATCTTAATGAAACTTACAGAATACTGAGAAGCCTTAATGAAGTGGACATGGAGAAGATGTTTCCACCGGTAGGAGAGACTAGAATGCGAGGGAACAGACTCACGGGGCGATCCTTTGAAACTGAAAGGATTGGGCATTCCTTCAGCCAGAAGGTGGTGAATCTGTGGAACACTTTGCCGCAGAAGGCTGTGGAGGCCAAATCACTGAGTGTCTTTAAGACAGAGATAGACAGGTTCTTGATTAATAAGGGGGTCAGGGGTGGTTATGGGGAGAAAGCAGGAGAATGGGGATGAGGAACATATCAGCCATGATCGAATGGGCCGAGTGGCCTAATTCTACTCCTAAATCCCATGGCCTTATACAATAATAATATATATGCATATGTATACCTCTTATTTCTCTCTACAGATGCTGCTGGACCTGCTAAATTTATCCCGCACTTTATTTTTTTATTTCAGATTTCCAGCATCTGTGGTAGTTTGCTTTTATTTAAGCCTCAATTGATTTGAATAATAATAATAATCTTTATTGTCACAAGTAGGCTTACATTAAGACTGCAATGAAGTTACTGTGAAAAGTCCCGAGTCGCCACATTCCAGCACCTGTTCGGGTATACGGAGGGAGAATTCAGAATGTACAATTCACCTACCAGCACGTCTTTCAGGACTTAATAATAATAATTGCTGATTGTCACAAGTAGGCTTCAATTAAGTTACTGTGAAAAGCCCCTAGTCGCCACATTATGGCGCCTGTTTGGAGAGGCCAGTGCGGGAATTTAACCTGTGGTGCTGGCATTGTTCTGCATTGCAAGCCAGCTATTTAGCCCATTGTGCTAAACCAGCCCCTGTGGGACTTGTGGGAGGAAAACGGAGCACCCGGAGGAAACCCACGCAGACACGGGGAGAACATGCAGACTCTGCACAGACAGTGACCCAAGCTGGGAATCGAACCTGGGACCCTGACGCTGTGAAGCAACAGTGATAACCAGTGATAACCATGTCGCCCGATAACGAACATCTGATTAGTTAAGGTATTGCAGTCTACTACAGGGAATAGGGTAAGGTTTGGATTGTTGGAAATTGCAGATTTCACACACGAATGCTAAGATTTATTATCATGTACATTGATAAAACATCTTAATACTTGTGCAGGGTGCAACGACAAATCTGTCAGCTGTGAAAGCAGAAATGCAGGATCACATTAAAAACTGTGGTTATTAGACTGGAGAGCTAAGAAGAAGAATGTATCTATTTTTACAGTTGCATTACAACCAATGGCACACGCTACACAATATAACCCCTCTTTTTACCATTCTGAACACAATAAGAGATATATCAAACTTCTGTGAAGTGCCGAACTGCATTCTTCCTCCCCCGCTGCAGGCAGTATTTACAATAACATTAACACCAATCCATCATCTCATTACTTTGAAACTCAACATCCACAACGCTGTTCGAGCTCACCTTGCATTGTGCTTAATATGCTGCACCTCATGTACTTATCTCCAGAATCTTGTATGGTCATCATCCGATCCCCTCTCTTCCTTGGTCACTGGGTTATCATTGTTTTTCACTCCTGCTCCAACCTTTTGTTTACGCCAACTGAAAATCTCTTTCTCTCCCCAAATCATTTTTCAACTTCGGCCCCAGTCTTTCAGAAATTTCCTGGACCCTTTCAAATTAGGCTAGAGGTAAGCTGATCATAGATTAATAGAATGCCTACAAAGCAGAATGAGGTCATTCAGCCCATCGAGTCTGCACCGATTCTCCAAAAGAGCCCTCTATCCCGGCCTAATCCCCCGCACACAAAACCTTGACATGGTCAATCCACCGAACCTGCAGATCATTGGAGTGAGAGGAAACCGGAGCACCCGGAAGAAACCCACGCAGACATGGACAGTCAACTGAGGTCAGAATCGAACCTGGGTCCATGGTGCCGTGAGGCAGCAGAGCTAAACACTGCGCCACCAATTGATGTCACTTTCTTGTTCCTCCCTCTGTGACAAATATTAAAGTTCACCTCTCCTGTCAATATTTTCAATGTAACGTTTAATTCTGGGAAGATTAGAATTTAACTGTCGGCAATGGGATAAATGCAACTCAAGCAGCTTGGTGTTTATTGTACTTAAAAGAGCGGGCCCATGTGGACTGAGGAGGTTAACAGCTAAAAAGGTCATATCCTAAAACAGCAGATTATCTTATTCAGCTGGAGCACTGGAGTCACAATGCATACACAATTTGCAAAGAAGATAGGGGCAGCACGGTAGCATGGTGGTTAGCATAAATGCTTCACAGCTCCAGGGTCCCAGGTTCGATTCCCGGCTGGGTCACTGTCTGTGTGGAGTCTGCACGTCCTCCCCGTGTGTGCGTGGGTTTCCTCCGGGTGCTCCGGTTTCCTCCCACAGTCCAAAGATGTGCGGGTTAGGTTGATTGGCCATGCTAAATTGCCTGTAGTGTCCTAAAAAGTAAGGTTAAGGGGAGGGGGGTTGTTGGGTTACGGGTATATGGTGGATACGTAGGTTTGAGTAGGGTGATCATTGCTCGGCACAACATCGAGGGCCGAAGGTGCTGTACTGTTCTATTCTATTCTATTCTAAGTGTGGTCCAGAGAGATGTTTTGGGAATTTGTGATAAATTAGATTTAAATCATTTGGTAAACCCTGAAAGGCATCATTGTCATGAAGGTAGGGAATCTTAAGGTTTTCTGGTTTCAATTTATCTGTGCGGTTGCAGTTTGGACCTTGAGTGCTTTGTAACTCATCGGGGATCCCTGAGAGATGTTCATGTAATTAGGGATCAGGAGAAGTCCTGAGGAACTGAGAAGATGATGGTCCCAAGGTGGAGAAGATTTGGATGCAGAAGAAGCTCTGGGAGCCAATTATTGCAGGAGTTTGCAGAAACTCATGGGAAGTGCCAACTTTGTGAAAAAGTTGGAGTTGTGGCAGTAATTAGAGGCAGGGCAGCTTTAAGGATCCCGTGGAATGCATTCTCAGGAGAAGAGAATGAACCATTAGGTGGTAAACATTCATTATGGAAGTCTGAGTCAGGGCAGCTTTCAAGAAAGTTCTGAGGCTCGATCATTGAAAGTGAGGCGCTGAAATCCCTCATGATGAAGATAGAATTTTAACAAACCTTTGTGACTTACGCTGACATCTGGGTCTGCTGAGAAATCCCCCGGATCTGTCTTGGTCAGATCTCCCATTTAATGCGCAGTGTGATGTATATGACTGCAGTTTGTCTGTTAATTCATATTTACCTCATGTTAATTCTGAATGTTCGAGTATAAGATAGATGTACTAAATTGCTTTTATTTTCTGACTATGTCGAGTAAAATTTACATTGCTTGTTTAAAACTGTGGAATCTTGTGGTCCCTAAAACTTTCAAACTGCTTTGAAATATCGTTTTTTAGTTGAGAGCTAAATAAACATAAGTTGTATATTTCTAATATGCTAATTACATAACTGCACTAATCATCCAATTAACTACAGGATAGAGATTGTATTAAAGGGAAAGGAATAAGTAGGAACCTGGGACGTTGATTATCACTGTATATATTAATACTGGGTGACATTTTTTGAAGATAAATTAAAAGACAATTTTCTGATTACAAGCACCCGAGAACTGTCTTGTCCATCAAGAGTGCATTTTGCAAATTCCAGAACATGCTCTGCATGGCTTGCTTATTAGATTTGGAAAACCATGCGCAGCACATGCCAGAATTTCTGATATGCCTTCTTGGCAGGCGTGGATTCCAGTTAAACACCAAAAATCAGAAATGCACCTTCAAACATCTGGCACTGATGCAAAAGCAATGGGTGAAATCACACAAAACCATGCAGCAGTCATGTGACCACAGATTTTCCTGCTTTTTCCATGGCAGATTCAAAAACGGCACATCTGATTTCAGGACAAGTTGACTGTGGAAAGAAGGGTGTTTGCCACTTATAATATGAAACATGTCGGGGTGGATTCTCCGTCGGCCGACGCCGAAATCTGGAAACGCGCAGAATCGGTCGTGAGGCCAAAATCGTGGCTGACCTCTAGCCTTCCAAAAACCAACATTTTCAGATTCTCTCTGACCTTGCTGCGGTGCTCAGGGATTCAAGTGTGGTCCGGAGGTATAGAATCACAGCCATTGTTTTTCCTCATTACTAGTATAAAAGCTCAAGAGATTCAAACGGTGGTTTATTTCCAACCAAAAGAAAAGGCTGCAATACATCCCATCTGGGACTACTGATCATGCCGTCCCAATCCAGGCCAGCTTTCAAGGGTTGATTCCACGAGCCCCAGCTGAGAAGCCTCTGACCACATTGGGTGAGCTTGTATTAAACGATCCCTACAGGGAAATCAATTGTGTCATCCCCAGGGTTCTGTGAGAGTAATTGCAATTGGTTGAAGCATTGCCTGAAGGAATGAACCACCAAATGGTTATCACATATGTAGATATGTTCTATTTGCTTGCAAAGAACAGGGAACTGTGTCTGTAGCTATCAATCAGAAAGCACATGCCTTGCAGTGTGAGCTCAACTCACAATCATAAATTGGTTGCTAGCATAATTTTTAACACACTAAGGATTCTCATCGCAAATTCTATCCAACTGCAAAATCACATCTAATGTTGGACACCATGGGCGCGATTCTCCAATAATGCGGCTATGTTTCCACTCCCCAGTCAAAACGCGGGAGTTTTACTCTGGACTTGCCTTAAGAAAGTTCAGTGATTCTCCAATTTGCAAGGGGTTGGCAGGGCCCCGGGTGCTCCTTGCAGCTCTGGCTGCCAATACGGGGCACTGCACTTCCGGTTGGGTGTCCGTGCATGCGCACGGCGGCGGTCGCCCCATGCAACATGGCGGACTCACAAATGGTGGCCCCGAAAATATAGGCCTCCCCGAGATCGAACGCACCCACGGATTGGTGGCCCCCATTTGCTAGCCTGGCCATCCATGAGGCAACCCTCCACACCCCCGGTGAAGGATCCTCTCGGCCCTCCCACCAGGGCGGACGCGGACTGACTCCGCAGCTGCCTCTGGCTGTTCCCGACAGGCAAAACATGGTTGGAACCACGCCGTCGGGAACTCGGCCAGTTGTTGTCGGAGAATCGCCATGGGGGCCTATGTCAATGGCCACCTACCCGTGCCACATAGACTGCACGTGCGATTCACGGCGATTCTCCGGGGACCGGTGTTGCGCCGGTTATTGCCGTCAATGCCCATTCTCCGCCCCCGTGCTGATCACGATTTTGGCGTACATGTTCGGAGAATTCCGCCCCATGTTTTGAGTTTTGTACCACGGGCTGGTTGAATACGGTCTGTACCTTACCTGTAGCAAACAGTAGCTGGGACATGCTCTTTGATATGATCCACCAGCCTTTGGGGCATATGGACTGCATACCTAGCATCACACATGCATGGAAATTCTCATACCAAATCACTCATTTGTGTGATAGACAGAACCTCTTTTTGTCTCGCTGTCAGCATCCTGTTAGTGGTGAATACGACTCGTGTTGTTACTGCATAGTAACAGTGTGAAACGGCTAGCTTCACCTTGCCCTTCCAAGGTAATCTGAGGTAGACTGGGCACTTTTCAGTGACGAAGGTGACGACTTTGGTCCCGGTTTTGAGTTTGCGTGATATACAGCGCAAAGTTATCTGATTAGGGGAGCCATGTTATCCCCCAGGATGTCTTTGATGTGCACTATTTCAGCAGCAAGCTTGCATGATGAGCAAAAGGCTTGGGCCATATTTACAAGGTTGCCAATAAGGCAGATAGCATAGTGTGTGGAACTGTAAAAATCCCAACACGTGTATTGGTCAGTGAAGGTAGACTTGTGGTCGACCGTGGTAGAAACCACCACCCCCCCCCCCCCACCCCCTGGCAGACTGTTACATCTAAGAAAGGGAGTTTATTTGATTACTCCATTTCAAAGTTTAATTTGAACACAGGATGAAGCCCGTTAAGGCGTGCGAGGAAATTCCAAAACAGAAAACTTTGACAAAATGTCCTTTTTCAGCAATAGTCAAGATAATGACTCCTCGATCAGCTGATTGCTCACTGTGTATCGTGCATACGCCAAGTGGGCCTAAGGCCTCTACATTCATACCTGGGGCGAAATTCTCCGACCCCACGCAGGCCCGCCTCGGAGAATGGCTGGGGCCGGCGGGATGCAACGGTTTTATGTGCTGCCGTTATTCTCCGGCCCGGATGGGCCGAAGTCCCAAGTTAATCAAGGTAGGTATTTAACGGGGTCAACAAGTGTTGATGGTTGACGCCGTTCAGCGTGGAGGTGGGTGACAGGCCGGGGAGAGAGAGAGAACTGACAAACTGCGAGTGCCGGTGGGTTGGGGGGGGGGGGGGGGGGGGGGGGGGGGGGGGGAAGAGAGAGAGAACTGACAAAGAGAGAGAGAACTGACAAACTGCGCATGCCGGTGGATTGGGGGGGGGGGGTGGGGGGGGGGGGAAAGAGAGAGAGAACTGACAAAGAGAGAGAGAACTGACAAAGAGAGAGAGAACTGACAAAGAGAGAGACAACTGACAAAGAGAGAGACAACTGACAAAGAGAGAGAGAACTGACAAACTGTGAGTGCCGGTGGGTTGGGGGGCAGGGGGTTGGGGGGGAGGGGCTATTTATGTGATGTCTCACCGGACGGCGTTGATGAAGTCGCCCAACGTCAACCGACGCGCCACTTCCGCAGCGGGTGAAACCGACATGAATTACGTAACGCCGCTGCTGGCCCATTCGGGCCCGGAGAATACGCGATGTTTTGCGGGGCCCGACGCCGGAGTCATCAGCCCCGTTTTTGGCCGCCGGTCCCGGGCATTGCGACGGACATCGGAGAATTTCGCCCCAGAATGGTGCCCAGTTTACTGTAAATTATCTTGTATAGATAAATGATTCAGACATCTGAGCAACAGGTGAAGCTAACCTTTTCACACAGCTACTTTGCAGTGGCTACTCATGTGGTGTTTTGCTATCAAGTCAAAAATACATTCTTCCACCTACACTAATGAGTGACATTGTATCTGGATTTCAGTGCCAGTGTGATGCCAAGTACAGAGACCAAACATCCCAATGACAGGCCGATCATATCAAACAGCATATCCCTTTGCTGTTTGCAATGAAATGAAACGGCCATTGTCCCCGAAGACCATAGGCTGTTGGTCTCTTTGAGGGCTGACTGGTGGTAATTCAACCTCAGGCAAGGAGCAAGGCTGAGAAGACAGGGCCTTCATGGATCACCTCAGCCGGTAGGGGAATTGAACCTGCGCTATGGGCAACGCTCTGAATCAAGAACCAACTGCCCATCAAACTGAGTTAAGCAGAGTACGGACCATACACAATGTACCTGTGCTTGGAAAACTTAAAATATAATGGGCTGGATTCTGCGCCGGTGGAATGTTCCGTTTTGCCGGCAGCCCGGGGGTTTCCCAATGGCGTGGGGTTGCCCCACAATGGGAAAGCCGGCGAAATGGAGAATCCCGAAAGAGTGCTGAACCAGAAATCTGGCGCGGCGGAACGGAGAATCCAGCCCAATGTCTAACATTTGATGCGATTCCATGAATGAGCAGTATTTATTGAACAAAATGAAATGTGCTAAAAGGTACATAAAACCAATTATAATGGATCATAATGTAGTTAACTTACGTATGTTTAAAAGCTACATTTATTCACAAGCAGAAATCTGTCCTCTGCAGACAAAAGGAATATCTCCAAGCATTGCACATTTTCTGGACAAACAAAAATGTGGGAGAAAATAGCTCCCTGCTGCATTGGCCATGGCAACATCTCAACCAATCAGAGCCATCTTGCCAACCCCTTTTCTAACGCAGTATAAATTGTTGTTTCCTTTGAAATTTGGCATTCTTGCACCTGCCCTGATAAGTGCAAGATGAAAAGATGTGTCAGCTGGGCTCTATTTTCCAGCAGTGCTAATTAAATCTCATCTCATCTCGGTCCTAAACGGGTCGACCCTTTATCCTGAGATGCGACCCTGTGTTCTAGATTCCCAAACTTGGGATAATATTTTCTCAGCATCTACTAGTCTACCCAATGCCTCGTCAAAAGACAATCTTTCATTGCAGTAATCAGTGAAGTGAATCTCTGCTGCACTCATTCTATGGGCAAGTATGTCCTTCTTCAGGTTCAGACCAAAGTGCACTCTCACACACTACGTCTTGTATACATACCTATATAGATATACATGCACACAGTTTCACAAACACGTCATCACACTCATTCACACACATGCATGAACACACACGCTAGATGAACTTGGTTAAGGGAAATAACAGTATACTGGCAAAGGCACATTTGTTAATTTGTTAGCACAAAAGCAGGTCAGTTCAATAATTCCACTGGTGTAAGGAGCACACACTGTAGAAAATTAATTTGTCCTCTGCCAGACTATTTCTGTTGAATTTCATCCTGCCTTTGTTCTTTTGCAGATTTTCCGTATGTCGATCGTCTCATTATATTTGATACATGTTCTGATACATTTCACAATTTTTGTAACTTGTGAAATTGTACTGTACTGAATGACAGTCTTTGCTGACTAAAATGTGGGTTGCATTCAGAAGAAACATGCTGAATTTTCCCATCAAGGTTTCCTGCACTTGAAACCTAAAGACTCTCCTTTAAAAAACTGCCTTTTAAATTTATATCATCGCCAATAAACATCCAACCCATTTAAATAGTCAGACGCACACACAGTCTGAGTATATTTTATGTACAAATTCAACGAGCAAATATATTGTATTCTGGTTAACTGGAAACAGCGGTACTTCAACCGCAGCCTGCCACAAAAAGAACTGAACCTTCCATCGTAAACTGCACAGTCACCTTTGGAGATCAAAGTTTCAATCTAGTCAGGTTTCCTTTCACTGCTAGAATTTAAGTACAGAATGACAATGAGTTATGTCAGTGATAGGCTATCGCCAGAGTGTCAGAATCTGGGACACCTAATTCATCAGTCAGAGCTCAGGAAATGTATCACTGGCAGAATCCCTTTCAATCTACAGGTGTATTATTTTGAACACATTGCAAGCATTTAATAAAACATGCAATATTGCAATAGGAACAGATATTAATTCACGAGTTTTTGCATTGTAACTTATCAGAATTTTGCAACATTAATAAGAGAAATGCCTACTCAAATTTACAAAACACATTGCTGACGTACCAGCAACTTAACCAAAATGTAATTTCTGTTTTTACACTCTATTACTGTGATTTACACAGGTTGTCCTATTTCTGTGTCCTGCTGTTAACATTACTCTAAATGTGACTGCTCAAATCAAAAGAGGTCTAATTGAAGCCTTTGGTCATGATAGGCAATACTGCCCTGTCCATTATTGTTAAGCTTGCAGTTATCCTAAGACAGGTACCTTCCTATTCAAAGGGCATAAGCTGGTCAGCTGAAAATGCAAAATATTTCAAAAGCACAGCTTTATAAAAATAAAATTGGCACTAGCAATATTTTTTTCAGGAAGAAAAAAATGCAAAACTGAACATTTAATGAATTATTTTTTCAAAAATTAGATGCAGAAAATTTGATATGAATAATGTATAGCAAATCAGAATTAAACCAGCAATGACAAAAGGAAGGTTAGAAAAGTAAACACCTAACGGGCTATTTTGTCCTGACCGAAAGCATGTCCGTAACTTGCTCCAGAATTGTGTGTACATGCCATGGACATCATTTAAGACCTCTAAAAAATAACTGGCTCTATGAACCAGGATTTTAATGCTGAGGTTTATTTAACAAGAGTCATCGGTGTCCTTTTTTTTCACTGGGAAGATAGATACTTCTAAACTGCCTAATCTCAGTAACACTTTATTGTAGTAGATAACATAAGGTGATACAATACCTGTGTGATAATCTGGGTAATCATATTCCTCGTTTTATTTATTCATTCATGGAATGTGGGTATCGCTGCCCAGACCAGCATCTATTTCCCATCCCTAATTGCCCTTGAGAAGGTGGGAATGAGCCACCTTCTTGAACCGTTGCAGTCCTTGTGGTGTAGGTGCAGCCACAGTGCTGTCGGGGAGGGAGTTTCAATCCAGCCACAGTGAAGGAACGGCAATATAGTTCCCAGTCAGGATGGTGGACCTTGCAGGTGGTGGTGTTCTCATGTATCTGCTGTCTCTGTCCTTGTTGGTGATAAAGGTTGCAAGTTTGGAATGTGCTGTCGAAGGAACCTTGATGAGTTGCTGAAATACATTTTGTAGATGGTACACAATGCTGCCACTGTGCATCAGTGGCGGAGGGAGTGAGTGTTTTGGATCTTGGATGGGATACCAATCATAGAAAAATCAATAGAATCCCTGCGGTGCAGGAGGAGGCCATTCGGCCCATTGAGTCTGTACCGATCCTCTATAGGAGGACCCTACCTAGGCCCATTCCCCAGCGTTATCCATGTATCAAGCACATCTTTGGACACAAGGGGCAATTTAGCATGGCTAACTTCACATCTTTGGACTGTGAGAGGAAACTGAAGCACCTGGAGGAACCCATGCAGACATGGGGAGAATGTGCAGACTCCACACACACACACAGTCACGTGAGGCCGGAATTGAACCAACGCCGCTGGCACTGTGAGGCAGCAGTGCTAACCACTGTGCCACTGTGCCACCCAATCAAGCAAGCTATTTTGTCCTGGATGGTGTCGAATTTCCTGAATGCAGATGGGACCGCACTCATGCAGTCAAGTGTGGATTAATCCCTCAAATGCCAGACTTGTGCCTTGTAGATGATGGACAGGCTTTAGGAAGCCAGGAAGTGAGTTACACACCACAGAATTCCCAGCCTCTGGCCTGTTCTGAAGCCACAGTATTTATTTGAGTTCCTGCCCAAAGGTAAACCCAGGATGTTGATCAATGGGGGATTCAGCGGTGGTAATGACATTGAATATCAAAGAGAGTGTCAGATTCCCTCCTGTAGGAGATGGTCATTGCCTGGCACTTGCGTGGAGCAAATGTTCCTTGCCAATTATTAGCCCATGCCTGAATTTTGTCCAAGTCTTGCTGCATATGGGCATGAATGAGTCTATGAATTATTGCTGCAATATTAGTGCAATTGCATTGCTACAACCGAAGTCTATCTTAACAACACCTCAGAAAGTGCAATCAAATGATACTCTAAGAACTTGTATCTTTGAAAACCAAATTATCTCTTTCAAGTGTTTTGTAGTTTTTTCTTTTAAATTTTAATCAAATGCAATTTTAAGAGATGTGAAAATGGCACGTTTTTACAATATTTTAATCTAAAAACCCTTGATTCCAGTTAGAAAGATTTATGTTGTCCCATTCCCCCAGCTCTCTGCTGTCATTTCCCAGATTTCACCGTGTGAATTGTGGTGCAGAGGTCATTCCAGCACACACTGAATATTTAAATTTCTTTCACACACCAATTTCTCACCCTTTGCACGAACCTGCTGCTGCATGAAGAAAAAGAAATATTTTGGCGAGTAATAAAACGCTATTACTTCACACTCGATATTCAATAGCAAGATCAGAATTGCTTTTGCTCAATGTATAATTCAATTTTATCCCAGAGGTATTTGATTATCAAGAGAAATATTTGGGCTCAAATTTAATGGCTCCGGATAGAAAAAAGGTAGAATTGGAAGCGGATAGTGAAGGTCCTCCTGCTCCAACACCTGTTCCCGTAGCGATCTTGTGCCAGGTGGTCAAGTAATGGTGGGCAGGCGTGATGCACAACCACTTTGCGGCCTGAGGCAGGCATTGAGGTGGCAGCCATGTCATCAGATGACAGGGAATGAACTGTTGGTGCCAAGTTTAAAGGTTCACCAGAACCTGAACCCTGAATCACCATCGTCTGAAGATCCAGGTTTGAAACCTTCCTTTGAGGAGTGACCCCTCTGATACTGTGTCAACGCTAAATCCTCCAGTGTCCTCTGGCCAGTGACTTCTCCAGGAGCTTACCACCTCCTACCACTCATGCTCTCCCCCCCCCCCACCGTTCTCTCGCCCCAACCTAGGTTTTCCTCCTCTGGAATGAACGACCCCCAAGGTACTTGGGAACTGCCAGACTGACTGTCATGCTCTGTCCGTGGTTGCTGTAATGCGGCCAACTCTACTTCCCTCTCAGACCCGTTTCTGGTGATTCTCCCTGACAGGCGCACAATAGCTTCTGTGAGGTGGAGGTGCAGGGGAGGTGGTGGGCATGATCCCAGGTCAATGGTTTCCCAATTCTTTCCTGACTGTGACGGAAAGATACCGCAATCTGGAGCTGCTGGGTACACCAATGATAATGCCAGTTGCCCCATTACCACCCCTTAAAGGCTGCTGAAGCTCTGATGGCCAATGTTCCCCAAATCCATACGGGTCAGTAAAATCATGGGCCTGAATTTTACACTACTGTCCGGGAGACCATTGGGTTTGTGAGTGGTTTAGGTATTCCCTGGACCCAAAGCCTTGGCGCGATTCTCCACATCCCACGCCGGGTGGGGGAATCTTGGGAGGGCTGGGCGAATCACGCCACACCGCCCTGGCACCCCCCGCGATTCTCCCACCCCCCCCCCCCAAAATGGCGTGTCGCGTTTTGCGACAGGCCGCTCGGAGAATCGCCGCTCGCCGTTTCTCACGGCGACCGGCGATTCTCCGGCCCGGATGAGCCAAGCGGCCTGCCAATCCCGACCGGTTCACGCCGGCGCCAACCACACCTGGTCGCTGCCGGCGTGAACAGCGCGCGACCGGTAAGTGTGGGGCCTGTGGGGAGGCGGAGGGAGGATCGAGCACCATGGGCGTGCTCAGCAGATGTCTGGCCCACGATCGGTGCCCACCGATCGTCGGTCCGGCGACTCTATAAGACGCACTCTTTTCCCTCCGCCGCCCGCAAGATCAAGCTGCCATGTCTTGCGGGGCAGCAGAGGGGAAGCCGGCAACCGTGCATGCATGGGTTGGCGCCAGCCAACCTGTGCATGCGCGGCTGACGTCATTTCGGCGCCACCAGCCGCGTCATTCCCGGCGCGCCGCTTTGACGCAAGCGTCAAGGCCGGGCGCTCGGGATTCACGCGCCGCCGCTCCTAGCACTTGGGGGGGGGAGAATAGGGGGCGAGGAGCGGCCTCCGATGCCGGAGTGAAACACACCGGGTATCACTCCGGCGTCGGCTGTTTGCCTCCCTCTGGGAGAATTGCGCCCCTATCTCTGGCTAAGCTACCGAAGGAGGGAAATCTGTTTCTCTGCTAAGACTCTGAATAGCAGTGCACGGCACAGTGATGCAATGGTTAGCACTGCTGTCTCATGGCGCCAAAGACCCAGGTTCGATTCCAGCTCTGGGTCATTGTCCATGTGGAGTTTGCACATTCTTCCCTTATCCGCGTGATTCTCATCCCCAAGGCCCAAAGATGTTCAGGGTTGGTGGATTGGCCATGCTGAATTTCCTCTTAATAAAAAAGACTGAATACCTCTTACCACAAGAGGGAGATTACATTTCTGTGCCTTAAACAGTTAAACAGGATTTCAGTTATATTCTGATGGGCGATTTTCGTTTATGCCGCTCACAACTCAATCTCTTTCAGTTATGGATCCTTGTCATTTACGACTTCCTAAATAAGTGTCTAGGATCTAAAACATTAAAAGTAAAACTACACAGCTTATTTCTAGTGTTATTTTATTATAAAGCACTCTAGATTCATAACATATAAAATTTCAGAGTTAAAAATATAAATTGGTTAATGGTCCCCGTCATTTTCAGTTATAGAATCTACAGTTTAGAAGGAGGCCTTTGGGCCATGGAGTTTGCATCGGCCTTTGTTAAGAGCACCCTACTTAAGTCCATTCCTCCACCCTATCCCCATAACCCACTACCACCACCTAACCTACTGGACACTAGGAGACAATTTAGCATGGCCAATCCACCTAACCTGCACAATTTTGGACTGTGGGAGGAAACCGGAGCACCCGGAGGAAACCCACGCAGACACGGGGGGGGGGGCGGGGGGGGGGGGGGAGAGTACAAACTCCACACAGACAGCCACCTAAAGCTGGGATTGAACCTGAGTTGCTGGAGCTGTGAGACAGCAGTGCCAACCATTGTGCGACCGTGCCACCCTGGTAAAAAAAATAAACCAGTTAACAATTTGTTGTATTCTGCTAACAAATTAACTTCTCTGAGACAAGGGTACATCCAAACATGGAAAATCCTACTGAATCGCATATCAATTTCTAATACAGTTCTAAGAAGTTTAATAGAAACATACTTGCAAAAGCCACAATATTCTTTGTTTGATGAAGCAGGTTGAGGAACAGAACTTTGACTGCATTCTTAATCGGAGAGGGTGAATACCGATTCTGTGAGTCTACTTCTCTTTTTAGACATATTTCTTCCGATTTAGTATATGGCCTTCCCTGTGTCTTATCTTCTCAACTGAGCAATTTCCTAAAGCCAAATGGCCAGGTTGGTGATTTATCAACAAAATGTGATTTAATGCTCTTAGTATTAGCTTGAGTGTCGGGTGTTCAAAATATATGGTTAGACAGGGAGCTGTCCGACCATATATTTTAAAGAGACATCTTTATATTTGTTTACTTCTAATGTGTCAATACTCTTAAATATATAGATGTCCAGCCAGCCACGATTACGAATGGCGTTATCTCAAGTGTCAAAAGTTATATAGCTGAGACAGAAAGTTTGCTTTACTAATTCTACTTGCTGTCTCTAGATACCTTCCCACGTTCCGGCTTGTGGTTATAATTGCAGTCAGGTAATTTGAAGAATTTACGGTCTGTCAACTCACGGATCTTCCTTAGGCCCTGCATTTGTCTAAGGTGACTTAATGAGCCGAAGGGTCAGCTAATGTTTTTTTCAGTTGCATACTGACTTTTAAAAGACCTTTCTGCTATAGTGGCTTGATTCCACTTTGAATGAAAACACTTTGTGTATTAATTTCAGCTTCCTATAAGTGTCTTCATTCTAATTCAAATTCTGCAGACAGTCTGACATCCGTCACAGGTTTTGGCTGGGGTGTAGAGGCTGGGGGGATGTGTGCATTTCTTTGATTGGATTCCCTCCAGATTCCCACTTTTCCCGACCCAACAGCTATTTTACGCTGGGGCGGGCAAGGCCTCAGATGTGAAGCCCAGCCTTGTCCTATTTAATGCTCTTCAGTGGCCACTTGGCCCGCATTCATGATCCCCATATTGTGTGATGGCTGCAGGATTAGGCGGCCTGGAGCCTGTTGGCTCTACACAAATGTGTTTTCCAGCAGGGAATGTTATCCACTTGTCAAATTATGCCACCCAATGTGTGAGACTGGAGAAACTGAACCATCCACATGATAATGGAAGAAAAAGTCACATGTTGAGGAGCCTAGCAGGAGAAATCTCACGGCTTAGACTGGGTAATACCTATTTGTGTATACCTGTAAATGGTTACATTCTTACAATACACAGCTGTTGTTCATACTTATATATGTTTCCACAGCTGTTCCTTAGCCAGTCACAATCAACATGCAACATGGTGGCAGTCGTGAAGGACCCCAATTTTTTCGAAAAGCAGCTTTAAGTAAAAAAGTCTTCAACTTTGACCTCCAAAAATATGTCAGAGCTGAAGACTTTGGAAAGACGGGTGAAATTTTCCAAAGGACCTCTATGGAAAACATGGAGGCTGAGACACAGAGAAAATATTATCAGCTGATCGGTTTACTAAGGGCGACACAATAGGCCATACAGCAACGAGCAAACCTTATAAAAGGCTGAAAAACTGCAGGCAGCACTGGGAGAAATTCAATTTTAACGAGGTTGATGTACCCCGCATCCTGGTTCCACGGTTACACACCCTGGTTACACATGGCGACCACCAATATAAACAAGTATTGACCACTCAAAATGTTTCCGCAAAGGGAAGGAAAGAAGTGAACTGAGGTGAATAATTTCTACAGCTGTCATTTCTATAATCCTGGGAAGTTTAGGAATGGCTACCATAGAGAGTCAGAGACCGTAACGAGTATCAGTAAAATCCTGGTCTACACGATAAAACTTCATTCCTGCCACGGATTTTTACAAAATCCAAGAAGACTCCTTAAGATTCCAAATTCACTTTATCAGATTAATTTGGGCACTGGGATGAGTCAGGTCAATCTCAAACTTGTGCGTGGTGGAGGAAGAGATTTTTAAGATTCAGAATTGCATCCTAATTAAACAGCAAATCAGAGATGAGAGGGTTAATACATTATTGTACTCTGTCGGAGGAATTGCTGATGATGTGATAGGAAGACAAGGCATTAAACAAATGCACAGTGGGCCTAAAAGCTTGAGATAATTATTTTAAGCTAGGGGCGGCAAGATATAAGAGCCAAGTTTAGCAAAAGAGTCCAGAAACTCTGTGAACTTGTCAATATCCTGATCAATCACCTATACCTACTATCTGAAGGTTTTGAAAACGGTGATCTTATATCTGGAGATGACATGACACCGTATCATCGTCGAGGTAACCGATGATATCCTTCTAGACCTTCTGAAATCCAAAGAAGGCTTATCTTCAGAGAAGGTGAGCCAGTTAGTGAGATGCCCAAAGGCCCATCAGAAAAATAGAGCCACACTAATAGGGAAAGTAAACCGTGATTCAAAAAACCACAATGACAGCTCAGCTTATTAAACAAAAGAATGCCAAAGGCACTCCGGGGCAACACAATCCTGAAGGAACGAAAGCTCAAGTAGCAAGTAAACCATGTCAGTGCTGTGGAACTATAGAAAACCCACAAGCATGAACTGCAAGGACTGAAAAATGCTTTCATTTTAAAAGGTTTGTACACATTGGTAAAATATGCAGAACTGTAACCTATAGCTCCACAGAGGGTCAAGAGACAATCTTCACAAACATGGCCATAATGAAATAAAGGGGATGCACCAAAAAGAGGAACAAAAATGCTTCCGAAGCGAGATCAAAGACTCAAGATATACTTTCTGGAATGCACACCTAATTTCAATTTACAGGAGCGAGTGTAACTGTCCTGTTTGATAATGAACGATGACCAGAAAACCTGTGGTTGTGGACAACTGAAACTCAATATCTGATCCCAACGGTATCAACCTACTATGTTCCAATACAGGAACAAACTGATGCTGGAAACATTATATTTGATTCTCAATCAGAAATCACATGCGTCAACCTCAATCTCATCAAAACAGGTGAAGGTGTCAATGTACTGACAGTCATCAATTATACCAGATCGAAGCCCTTTAAACCATTTAACTGCTTTGATACCCTCAACTGCATTCTGTGCTGATTTTTCAACACTTTTCATTGAGGCTGATAATCCTTACTTTCTCCAAGAAGATACCCAAGGGATGGAGAATGATATTTGTTCTTCCAGAAATGGTAATGAACCAATTGGACCAACAAATACCTGAGTACGACCATGACCCTTCGTCATTCTGTGTGTCGGCAGAGAGGGTTGAAGACAAAATCCCGGCGTTAGGGCACGTTGTTACAATTCCACATTCATCTGACTGTGGTGACCACTTGGTCAGTCCATGCACACCTATCCATCCACCAACAGCGGCAGTCCAGAATGCAGTCAAACAAGTCCAAAACCAGAGACATAACTGAACCAGGTGATGTTCACTTCTACCATGTTGGAGGACACCGACCTTCCTGCCACACAAGGGTTATTAGAACTTGAGGGACAGCAGAGCATCATAGAATTTACAGTGCAGAAGGAGGCCATTTGGCCCATCGAGTCTGCACTGGCTCTTGGAAAGAGCATTGTAGCCACTGTAGCCACCTAAAATGGACACTGAACCAAACAAAATGGAGAATCGCTAAGACTGTAGGGAAAAACAGTTTAGCCAAGGCAAACAGCCTGCAAACACTCATTAGCATTTTGCAAGCAGCAAAACCAGTTTCTGGGCAGGTGGAAGATCTCCAACCAAAGGTGATAATGGCAGAACGTTCTACATACTAATGAGGCAGTCCAGATCTAGGCACACACAATGGCAACATTTGGGTTTGAATAAGATACTTTAAGTGGATGTCCAGACAGAGCGGCACCAGAAGTATCCACTATAGAAACCGCCCCCACCATCGAGAAAGACCCTTACATTGGAGGAATTCAAAAGATATCGATTGGAAGCTATCCAATCGATACCTAGAGGTAAAGCCCGCCCAAGAAGAGGGAAGGACATTGGGGACCCCTATAAATATAGACCCCCACACATGGTCCTGTCTGTTGTTTCGTGCTCCGGCCCTGACCAAGAACTTGAAGCTGTATCCTGACTCCAGCCGTTGAGCACCAGCCGCCGAACCGTAAGTGCCAGTACGACGCTCGCTACGCGAACTAAGCCCGCTAGACCCCCAGTGACCAGCACGCTTTCTGAAGGTTGCAGCCCAAGACCGGGACGAAGGCCTCGCTCCCTGACCTTGCCTGTTCCTGTGTAGTTAAGTATTCTGTTTGCTTAGTCTAGTCATAGCTTAGTCCCTTAGTGTGTGCATGCGTATTTATTATAATTGTATAATAAATATTGATCGTTTGGAACTTACTAATCGGTGTATCGTTTTATTACTTTGAACTTGACCTTGGAATATATGTGAGTTGTCTATATGGCAACTGGCGACTCCTGAGCTGAAAAATACATAAGACAGAGCCTAGTGGTGTTAAGCACACGGCCTTTAACACAGGCAAGTTAATACATCCCAATAAACGCGTTTTACACTCATAGCAAAACGTGCAACAGCATCCTACCCAACCGCACACCTCCACCCTATCCCCATAACCCAGTAACCCCACCCAACACTAAGGGCAATTTTGGACACTAAGGGCAATTTGTCATGGCCAATCCACCTAACCTGCACATCTTTGGACTGTGGAAGGAAACCGGAGCACCCGGAGGAAACCCACGCACACACGGGGAGAACGTGCAGACTCCACACAGACAGTGACCCAAGCCAGGAATCGAACCTGGAACCCTGGAGCTGTGAAGCAATTGTGCTAACCACTATGCTGCCATGCTGCCCATTGATCAAATGACCTTCTCACAGCCTCCTGTCTTCGCTTACAAAATTACCTCTGGAGGCAGCCAGCCCGGATCTCACATAACTGTGATTCTGATGAAGCAGCAATTGCAAGGCAGCACGGTGGCGCAGTGGGTTAGCACTAAGGCCTCATGGTGCCGAGGTCCCAGGTTCGATCCCGGCTCTGGGTCACGGTCCGTGTGGAGTTTGCACATTCTTGCAAGGGTTTTGCCCCCACAACCCAAAAGATGTGCAAGCTAGGTGGATTGGCCACGCTAAATTGCCCCTTAATTGGAAAAAAAAATGAATTGTGTGCTCTAAATTTAAAAAAAAGAAGCAGCAATTGCACGGAGTCAGACTTCCAGAGGTAAAGAAAGGGATAATTCACAAAATCTAACCATGAGAGGAACACAAGTGATTGAGAGGGGTCCAGCACCAAGGAAAGGCAGATCTGGGTCAAGTCTAGATCTGGATATGAGAACCTCCCATTGTATATTTCGGAGCGCCAGATTGGGACTGTCAAACTAACAATACACAAGATACCGCAACTCTGGATGATAGCAAATTACTGCGGTTGCAGGGATCTGAAACCAAAAGAGAAAACGGTGGAAAATCTCAGCATGTCTGGCAGCATCTGTAAGGAGAGGAAAGAAACATGAGCTCTTTTCTCTCCTTACCTATACTGCCAGACCTGCTGAAGGTTTCCAGCATTTTCTCTTTTGGATACTGCAACTCTTACTAAAGGCCAACCAAGTGAAAACCATTGCAACCCAAAGGGAAATTATTGGTCTCCCAAACCTCACAAAGACACGAGCAGAGGGAGTTGTGAATCCTCCAGCCCGATCAAACCTATGAAGTTAGAGAGATGGGGAGGGGGGTAGAGAGCAGGAACAGGATGTAAATATAAGCAGAAATATGTTCGGACGAAGACTGAGGTGGCAATGTTGCTGTGTGGTGTTCATGGCTGAAAGAGCAAATGCATGGGAATGAAGAAAATGTAGCACCCACAGAATGATGTAAGAGAGTCACATGACTATGAGCTGAGGAGGGTTAAGCTCATGGTTTTGACTGGCCACCTGTAATCTTGTACACCTGTAAATTGTTATGTTCTTACAATAGGCAATTATTGTTCAGACGTATCTATGTCTCGGTCACTGTTTCTTAGGCAGTGACAGCCAACGTCCAAGAATACCCAGTGCCCGGCTGGTTTCCCGTTTTAAAATGGTGAAGAGAGAGGCTTTGCCAGTGAACTAACTCTTGCAGAAAAACGGGCTCTGATTTGTACTATCAGCCATAGCTGATATTTCCCTGGACTCGGTATAGGCAAGTGATCTTTGGTCATTGTGAAGAGTTAAAGGAAAACTGGAATATCAGACAGCTCATAATTACAGGGCAACAGTGGCACTTAAGGTGACGGTAACATCACTGGCTCCTTTCAGACTCTGCTTGATGACAATGGAAGTCAGTTAATTTTCCATGTCAAGATACATTTGAGGTAACTGATGCTTTGGTTAAATGAATGGATAATGATTTATAACTGACCTGTGGTCCAGCAACTGTAGGAATATAAATCATATTTTTAGTTGTCATGGCATCAACCATCACCATATCCCGATGAGACAGTCTGTCCAGTAACTGAAGAGACGTATGATTGCTCTTCTGCCTGTGCTCAGGTGTGTCAGAGAGCACTAACACAGCTCTTAAGGCCGATTACAGCAACCTGAAGCAGCAAGAGTTGCTTTTCTATTTGTACAACAGCTGACAAGTAATTTAAGGCTATAAAGAGTGAGAATTTTGCTCGTTGAACCCATTGCCTCCAAGGGTCTAAATTATTTAATTTACCGTGGGAAGCGAACTGGTAAACCTCCAAAATATGAGTTTCTTTATCCATGAAAGCAACCGAGGAAATTTGCAGGAGTACCAAACCTGTAACTTTAACCAGATATATGCTAACAAAGATATTTGCATGATTCCATCAGAACTGAAAACACGGTGTTCCATGGAATATTTAATTAGCTATGCCGTATATTCTACACATTTATGGTCCTGATTCAGTGATTGTCATGATGGGAATGTATTTTGCAAACTTGAGTGCGGAGGCCCATTTGATTTTATATCCATTTCAATGAAATGAAATGAAATGAAAATCGCTTATTGTGACAAGTAGGCTTCAAATGAAGATAGTGTGAACAGCCCCTAGTCGCCACATTCCGGCACCTGTTCTGGGAGGCTGGTACAGGAATTGAACCCGCGCTGCTGGCCTTGGTCTGCTTTACAAGTCAGCTATTTAGCCCACTGTGCTAAACTAGCCCCTATGAATGAATTGTTCAGACCACAAGTTAACTGGATGAAGCATGAATTCTCAACATGAACTTCCTTCAGTCAAAGCTCTGCTCTCGAAATGATAAAGTGTGAAACATCAGTTTATCTATATTGCATTTACTTGAAAAAACGCACATTTTTCTGTCTTTAACAAACTTCAGAGCTTAACATTCAGACTATGTTTGTTTATGAAACACAAAGGGCAGAATAGTGAATCAAAGGGCGGGGGATTTCGATTGCGCTCATCACAAGACCGGAATATTCTGCTCGAGGTCAACAGGTCATCAAACTGACCGTTCCACCTGTGATGCATCCCGAGTTGGGGCGGGGGGAGGGGAGGGGGGGGGGGCATTCCAGAAAATTTACCACAAAGTATCCTCTGCTTTTGTCCTCATTTAATTGGAGCAATGGGTATCATCAATATATTACAATTATGCCTCACGGCGCCGAGGTCCCAGGTTCGATCCTGGCCCCAGGTCACTACTGCCCATGTGGAGTTTGCGCATTCTCCCCGTGTTTGCATGGGTCTCACCACCACAACCCAAAGACGTGCAAGATAGGTGGATTGGCCACACTAAATTGCCCCTTAATTGGAAAAAATTATTGGATACTCTAAATTTCTAAAAATAAATAAATAATTTTATTTAAAAAATTGAAAATCTATTACAATTAATCAGTGACAGGGCAGCAAGGTGGCGCAGTGGATTAGCCCTGCTGCCTCACGGCGCCGAGGTCCCAGGTTCGACCCCAGCTTTGTGTCACTGTCCGTGTGGAGTTTACACATTCTCCCCGTGTTTGCGTGGGTCGCGCCCCCACAACCCAAAGATGTGCAGGCTAGGTGGATTGGCCACACTAAATTGCCCCTTAATTGGGAAAAATGAATTGGGTACTCTAAATTAATTTTAAAAAACAATTAATCAGTGACAACAGGTTTTAAGCAAATTCTAACTTTCATTTGAAACTCAAATGGGATTGCCACCTTCAATCTCTCTTATTTTCTAACAGTCACTCGCCTCCCTGTTGAGAGTTTGACATTCAGCTGAGGTTCCTAATCTCTATAGTGCGCTGTTTAAATGAAAAAAATAATTTGTTGTGTCTTTATATGGAAAGAATTGAATAGCCGGAGAAAATCTGATTCTCTTTCAGCCGACTGTTCAAGTGCTTCTTACTTATTCAGGGTATTCAATGAATTCTTTCGCAATGCTAAAGTGACTTCATTTGTTCAGTGGCAGAGCTTTGGCCTGAAGGCAGTAGGTATGGATTCAAGTTGCCCTCTCCAGTGGATTGAAAACATGATCCAGGCCAATCCTTCAATGCTTCGCTGGGGGACTGGTGTCTTTCAGATATGATGTTAAATCAGAGCCCAATTATTCCTCTCAGATCACAGAATCATAGAATGTAGAAGGAGGCTATTCGGCCCATCGAGTCTACACTGACCCTTGGAAACAGCACCCTACCCAAGCCCACACCTCCACCCTACCCCCAAACCCCACCTAACATTTTAAGGGCAATTTTAGCATGGCCAATCCACCTAACCTGCACATCTTTGGGCTGTGGGAGGAAACGGGAGCACCCAGAGGAAACCCACTCAGACAACCGTTGAATGTGCAGACTCCGCACAGACAGTGACCCAAGACGGGAATCGAACTTGGGACCCTGGAACTGTGAAGCAACAATGTTAACCACTGTGCTACCGTGCCGATCGGGTGTTAACTGGATTATTTCGAGATGAGCAAATGAGTTGGCTCCAATACCTGCTGAAAAATTAATTCTGAATCGTTCAGCATAGAGGGGTGATCTCATAGAAACCTATAACATTCTAACAGGCCTACGCAGGGTAAATGTTGCCAATGGTGAGGATGTCTAGAATCAGGGGTCACAGTCTGAGGATACAGGGTAGACCATTTCGGACAGAGATGAGGAGCAATCTATTCACCCAGAGAGTTGTCGGCACAGGAAGTAGTTGAAGCCAAAACATTTGTATGTTTTCATGAAGCAGTTAGATATAGCACTTGGGATGAAGGGGATCAAAGGATTTGGAGGGGGGGGAGGGGGAGGCAGGACAAAGTTATTGATTTGGATGATCATAATGAATGGTGGAGCAAGCCTGTTCCTGCTACTATTTTCTATGTCTCTAGAATACTTGAATACCGCATCCTGAATACTTTGTGCAGCTTTGATCATCTTAGACCATAGAATGTACAGTGCAGAAGCAGGCCATTCGGCCCATTGAGTTTGCACCGGCCCTCGGAAAGAGCACCCTAATTAAGCCCACACCTCCATCCTATCTGCGTAACCCCACCTCACCCTTTTGGACACTAAGGGCAATTTTAGCATGGCCAATCCACCTAACCTGCACATCTTTGGACTGTGGAAGGAAACGGAGCACCTGAAGGAAACCCAAGCAGACACGGGGAGAACATGCAGACTCCACCCAGACAGTGACACAACCCGGGAATCAAACCTGGGACCCTGGAGCTGTGAAGCAACAGTGCTACCCACTGTGCTATAATGCCACCCATGGTAGAGTTGACTTTCTTATTATTACTTAATAATGTTGAGCAAATTCCACCTCACCTTATTTTTAATAAGTTATATTTTAGCACCTTTCTACCATTTTTTCACTGAATTATTTTGAGCAGAAACTAGTTCTGCTTAAATATTGTGTTTTCAAGTGTAGCATATTTGCACAAATAATGTGAATGCTCTGAGCTAATAGACGTTCATGATGCAAATCAGGTTGATTTTATGTTGTTTCCCACAAACTGTAAGTAATAAGCAACCTGTCTCAGTAATTGATACCTGCCCAAATCCCGTTCTATTGGACTGAGTAATTGGTTTAGTCACAGCATTCACACATTGGAGTCGGAAAATAAGGCCCTGCTCCAGACAATTTCTTCCAGTAGAAACCTGGGGCTGGATTCTCGACTCCCCAACGCCGAAATCGCATTCGACAGCGGGACGGAGAATCCGTTTTGATGCCAATATCGGGAGCGTTGGCGGATTTTGTATTCCCCGCCCCCTGTAAAGCGGGTGCCGCAGGAAAACTGGCGCAAAATGGCCACCAATTCACCCTTTTGCTGGAGGCTAACAGGGAGGCAGTGTAGAGCTTGCTGCTCTAGCTGCCGATACGGCACTGAGCACTTCCAGTTCCGTGGCCGCAGAGGCGCACGGCGGCGGCCTGCCGTGGCCGCGCCATGCTCCATGGCAGACTCAGCCCGTGGACCCGGATCGCAAAAGTAGTGCCCCCCTTCGGCCGCTCGTGCGCCCTGGACCGCCTGCCCACAGTACCCCCCAGCCCCAAGTGAACGCACCGATTATCCATGGCCTCAGGCGATGCTCTGTCCCGGATCGGCCGAGTACCCGACGGCGTGGGTTACGAGTGCTCACACTGTCCAGGAACCTCGCATGGTGGCTGTGGACTCAATCCGGCGGCGCCACAGTTGGGGGAGAGCCGAACCATGGGTGGGGGGGGGGGGTTTCACTTGGGGCGGGGGGGGCACTGTGGGCAGGCGGTCCAGGGCGCACGAATGGCCGAAGGGGGCACTACTTTTGCGGTCCGGGTCCACGGGCTGCAGGCCGCCACCGTGCGCATGCGTGGCCAAGGAACTGGAAGTGCTCAGTGCCGTATCGGCAGCTCTACACGTGCCTCCCTGTTAGCCCCCAGCAAAAGGGTGAATTGGTGGCCAGTTTGCACCTGTTTTCCTGGCGTAAAAGACCACCGTTTTCACGCCAGCGTGGGGACTTAGTCTCCCAAACGGAGAATCCAGCCCCTGAGCTCTGTCGCTGAATTCTAGTTCCACTTTCAGTTTTTTTTATTATTCATTCATGGCATGTGGGCCTCGCTGGCTCGGCCAAGACTTTTTATGGTTGAGGGCTGCCTGCTTGAACCGCTGCAGTTCATGTGGTGCTACGGAGGAAGTTCTAGCGACAGGGAAGGAATTACTATATATTTCCAAGTCAGGCTGGTGAGTGACTTGGCGGGTAGCTTTCAGCTGGTGGTGTTCCCATGTGCTTGCTGCCTAAGTCTTTCCAGATGGCATAGGTCATGGGTATGTGTTATATATCAGAGAATACATCCCTTCTGGTAGAATGTTCCGTGACCTGTAGTGGCATCTGCAGAGTGTTTTTTGTGCAAACTTCCAGTTCTCCATTGCAACTTGTATGAGCAACATCTCCTAATAAACTGTTGTAACCCTACTGGATTCCACCGGGCCCTTACCATTAAGTTCTCCGTGACGGCAGCACGGTGGCCTAGTGGTTAGCACAGCTGCCTCACGGCGCTGAGGTCCCAGGTTCGATCCCGGCTCTGGGTCACTGTCCGTGTGGAGTTTGCACATTCTCCCCGTGTCTGCGTGGGTTTCGCCCCCACAACCCAAAAAATGTGCAGAGTAGGTGGATTGGCCACGCTAAATTGCCCCTTAATTGGAAAAACTAATGGGGTAATCTAAATTTTAAAAAAAAGTTCTCCGTGACCTCACCTGAGTATGAATTTCCCAGAGGAGGGGGCGGGGCTACACCAATTACCAAAGGTGCCCTGGGTCATAAATACTCCAGCCCAAGTGTGGGTCGGAGTGCGGGAGACCCTTCGGGCAATGGAGTGTAGTGAGTAAGTTAAATAAAACCTTTTTTTCTTTGCTTAATCTTTGATTTGATTTATGTCACATGTATTGAAGTACAGTGAAAAGTACTTTTCTGTGATCAAGGGAACATACACTATGTACATAGCAGTCAAAAAAAGAATAATCGACAGAGTACATTGACAAATGGTTCATCGACAAACAGTGATTGGTTACAGTGCGGAACAAGGGGCCAAACAAAGCAAATACATGAGCAAGGCAGCATAGGGCGTCGTGGATAGTGTTCTTCCAGGGAACAGATCAGTCCGAGGGCGAGTCGTTGAGGACTCTAGTAGCTGTGAGGAAGAAGCTGTTTCTATGTCTGGATGTATGAGTCTTCAGACTTCTGTATCTTTTGCCTGATGGAAGAGTCTGATAGAGGGCAAAGCCTGGATTGGAGGAGCGTCTGATAATGCTGCCTGCCTTTCTGAGGTAGCGGGAGGAGTAGACAGAATCAATGTGAGGGTGGTAAGTTTGTGTTCCTAATCATCATCGCTTCCTCAAGGTCGCTTGCCAGGATCCACTGGAGATGAGGGTAAAGTGGAGCTGCTGGAGACGCCATTTCTTCATCACCAGGCCCACTTCGAACAGGCCTCAAGAGACTTCCGACCAGGCATCAGGTATGCCCCTTATTGGGACGTTAGAGGCATTTGATGCCGAGACAGATGATTGGAACCAATATTTTGAGAGGATGCAGTATTTTTTTAGTCTCAATGGCATTGTCGGAGATAAAAAGCAGATGGCGACCCTCCACATGGTCTGTGGAGCCATTTTGCACAGCACCATCAAAAGTTTGACTTATTCGAATCTGCCCGAAATGCGTTTATTTGCAGAGTTGGTCTTGTTAGTGAGTGGACACTTTAATCCACTGCCGCCCATCACAGTGAGGCGCTTTAGTTTCCACACTGCCACCCAGCACCAGGGAGAATCAGTGACTGAATTCCTGGCCCATATGAAAAAAGCTTGCCGAAAATTACGAGTTTGGCCCAACTTTATCGGAGTCACTCAGGAACCGGTTGGTCTGCGGCATCCAAGGTGTTGCAACCCATGAGCGTTTGTTGGGTGAGGCCCAGCTAGATTCACAGAAAGTGACTAAAATCGACCTATCCAGGGAAGGAGCAACGCCACAGTTCCCCCGCTCAGGAGGGCCTCAACCCCTAGAGCCGATATGCCAGTACACAGAAGGGCAGAAAGGAGTGGTGCCAGAAGGGAATCGAACCTCCCGCTGTGACCCCTGTAATAACCGACCCCAGGGGTGGACCCATTTCGTGGACAATGACTTCTGCGACCACCAGCACTTACATTGCAAGTGTGGCGCCAACTCGGGTCACAATCAGTGTTAATGGTTTCCCAATCCTCATGGAGTTGGAAACCAAGGCTGTGGTGTCTGTGCTGAGCCACGGCACATTCGACCAGGTTGACAACATACACAGGTGAGCATTTGCAAATTGCGGGCACCTCAGAGGTCCCAGTGGCGTATGGGGGACAATCTACAAATATGCCATTGGTGGTAGTCCAAGGGATGGGCCAGCCTGCTGCGGTGAGATTGGCTGAAGCACCTCCAGTTAGACTGGCAGCAGGTGTGCCTGATGAACTCCGATGGCACAGGTGCGGTGCTGGCAAGATTTCCAGCTTTAAGGAAAGTTTGGGGACCATCCGAGGTGCCCACCACATTCCCTGTGCCTTGAAGCCGAAAGTGGATGCGGAGCTGGAGTTGTTAGAGCGGTTAGGGGTCATCCGCCCGGTGTAGTTCGCCGAGCGGGCGGCGGCACTCGTGCCAGTGATGAAACTTTGGCTTCTGGGCTGATGACCCATTTACCTTCCTGACCACTGGCTACGATCCTGCTCCCGGGATCATGGCTGAATTTCCTCTGTGCCTGTCGACCTGGCTGCACGAATTGCAGTCAAACTGCCCGACAGCTTGTTCACCTCGCCCTCTTACATGCTTTGAAGCTCTGACGGGTCCTTCTTGGCGCACTCAGTTGCCTGAGCAATTTTGATTGCCCTGTCTAACATTATCCTCATTTCAGCAAGAAGATTCTTTTGCTCACTTATGTTGTTAATGCCGCACACTAAACGATCATGCAGCATGTCACCAAGCACTGTGCCGACCTCACAATGGTCGGCCATTTGGCAGATTCTGGTAAAGAAGACAGATCATCCACAGGTAAATTAAACTTGTATTGTTGTATGATTGAGCATCTGGGGTTGAAATGTTCCCTGCCCAGTGTCACCAACTGATTGAATGACTTTGCTTCCAAAGCCCCCATGGACGTCAAATTCCTGATGAGGTTGTAGGTCTGGGTCCTACAGGCCGTTAATAGAATAACCTTCTGTTCCTCCTGCCACGTGATTTTGTTTGCTATAAAAAAGTAACAGAGTTGATCAATAAATCGGCTCCAGTCTTCGGCCCCCTGGTCGGATGGGTCCAGCTTCCCAATCATGGATATTCACTCACCATTTTATGACGCTGTCGCGCTTTCTGACTTCTCTGTTCAATTTGAAGGTGTCGCCCTTTGCCCTCAAATTGTAAAGCGTTGAGTACTTGAGATCGATCCGGTTTTCACTCGGAGCCAATGTGGTGGCTCAAGGCAGTATAACTGAAGAAGGGTTTATTGGTAACAAGTCAAGGTAAACTATGCACCGGCACAGAGTCACATCACAGGTTTTCACCCTCTGGTTCCAGTGTCCTCTCTGCCCAGGAACCCGCTCCCTGGATCCTGCGTTTTTCCCCATTTTTCGGAGTTCAGGCGCTCCCACATGATAGACCCCAAGCTGGTCACATGGACTGTGAGGACTCACCCCTTAAAGGCGCCGCATTACCAGAGCTGCCTTGGTGTCAAGGGCTCTCACCTCACCTCTGCAGTTCACCTCTTGTGCTTGGGATCATTATGACCGGGTGCTATCATCAGGCTCACTCTATGTGTTGTGGCAGCCCATTAATACCTCCTGCCATAAATGACTAACCATCCTATCTGCTGAAACAAAGATGAGCATGGCTATGGTGGGAAGCTTCCATGTTGTGACCTGTCCGACTGTTAATCAGCCTGTGAATTCTTCCATTACTTCACATCACTCTCCAAGGTAAAATTGTGAAGATATAAAAACAACCACCACCCAATGTGTTGTTAAATCTCTGTTCTTTTTCTGACTGCGGAGAGAAAAATAAAGTACAGGGACACAGCTAGTCAATCGAGCTTTTGAAATCGAAGGCTGAAAGATAATTAAGTCCAGGAAGGGCTTCAAGAAGGTCAGAATGTAAAAGCAAAGTGGGGACTTATTTTATTTTGTCAAAAGGGGTGACCTACTGATGTAAGGAAGCGTAGGTGTTTGTTGTATTGCACTGTTACACAAAGACAAGTTGTCCTGATTGAAATAAATGAATCCAATTCTCTTTATGTTCATGCACTGTGAAATAAAACTGTGTAATGAATCATATCAGGCCCAATCTCTCCCTGTGTTTGCCTGGAACTGCTATGGAAATATTCAAGAAGCGCATGTGCAAAAGGCTTAAACATCTATTTCAGATCACAATTGTCGCGTTCCAGATTTCACTTTCAAATAGCCATTGGGTAGTTTAGACATACCCCAAAGGCTCACATCAGCTGCAGATATAAACAGAACTGCTGAACCTAAGGGCTGAATAATACGAGGCAAAGACAGGCCTGCACCATGCCAGCATATTATCAGGCGCTATGATGTCAGGTCATGTTCCAACTGTACGCCAAGTAGGCAACTCTAGAATTTGGGAGTCCACCTACCTCACTTAGATCGATTTAAATTTGGTTGATAACTAGCTCTCCAAACTTTACTGCCCTGCCCATAATGTTGCTCACTGGTGTCGAGGATGGAAAAACCCTCTTAGGGACCATGAAGCAGGCCATTTGCAGTCCCATTTTTATTTGCACTGAATGATTGTCAGGGTGGTTTAAATGTCACCAGCTGGGTTCTTTGTTTGACCTCAGCAGTTCAGGCTGCCATGAGTGCTTGATCATTTACTACTGGAAGCTGTGTTTTGAGGGGTTACCTTTGCTGTGTCAAGGCTCGAATGGGGCCTGCAGAAAGGTACTGTTGTAAGCCACGTCCACACCCCAGCCTGTTTGGTTGTAAGAACAGGGCGATTGTGGTCTCCGTGGGTGACACATTTTCCAGTGAGGAGGAGATGGAGAGGGAGGAGATCAGGGGCACAATGCACTGTGTAATAGTTCTACATCCACTGGTTAGATCAATGACAACGGCAATGCTTATTTAAATCTAACTGCAATGCAGAGGCTTGCAGCCTTGTGGCTGTGAATCAGGTTCCAGAATCAAACTGACACAGATACCCACGCTTGCGAGGGTGACCCCCCACCACCTCTGATTGGTTATCCAGACCACGTGACCCTCTTGGCAGATCACCCCTTAAAGGGGACAAATACCACACAAAGGTGGTGCATGAGGTAAAATAGCTGTACCAGAGTAAGCAGCTGAGGCAGGAGACACAGAACAAGGCCTAATGTCGCCGATTGAGCATAGAGGCAGTGAATTAGTTACCTATAATGTCTAAGGCACAGTACCAGAGGACATTCAGACTCTCCTGGTCCACAGTGACCACTTACTGCGAGACACTGGCTGGGAAGATAGCTTCTGACTGCGTGGGTAGTTATCCAATGTCAGCAATCGTCAAAGTGTTGCGCAGAATTTCTTTGGTACGGGTTTCTTTCAGGCAGACTGTGGAGGCCACAAAAGGCATTGGACAGCCTGCTGCATTAAGGTCTTTGTAGATGCAGTTCTCTGAAGGGCAGGTCAGTACATTGTATTTTCACTGTTGTTAACTTGAATGAGCTGGAGACTTTGTGGTGATCGCAGGTTTCCCCAGAGCAAGTAAAGACTGGAAAGACAAAGCTGGTGACGAGAGTGAATTTCCAACAAAGAATCGTCAGAAGAAAATGTTTTCAGCCATGGAGACCACCATGATTGAAGCGCAGTAAATCTGGCCATTGGGAATGGATCTTTAGCCTTTGTGAAGAGTGTGCATTAATTTTGAAATTAATGAAAGAACTCCGGACCATGCCTTGATTTTATTTTTACCCTGGGAGCGCTCGGAGATTTGGAGTCAGGAAAATAATGGGGGGGATTCTCTCAGCCCGGGGCCGGGCCGGAGAATCCCCCGACCGGCGCAAATCTTGCCACGCCGCCGGCACAGGATTCTCAAGTGGTTGGCACGGGAGCCGCTCTACACGTCCCGCCCGCGGATTCTCGGCCCAGGATGGGCTGTTGTAAAACAACTGAGTCCCGCCGGCGACATCCACACCTGCTCTCAGCCAGTGGGAACCCGGCGTGGAAAGGTCGCGGGGCGGCCTGTGTGGGGGGGGGGGGGGGGGGGGGTCCGGCCCCGGCGGGGGCTCCGATGTGGCCTTGCCCCATAATTGGGACCCACCGATCGGCGGGCCGGCATCTCTGGCTGGGAGCCTCCTTTCTCCCGTGCCGGCCCCTGTAGCCTTGCACCATGTTGCGTCAGGGCGCACGTTGAAGAAAGCCACTGCACATGCGCGCGTTGGCGCCGGTGCCACTGCGCATGAGCGGATCCTGTGACGCCCATTTGATGGCGGGAATAGAAGCTGGAATGGCGTGAAGCGCTCCAGTGCCGTGTTGGCTCCCTGTCGGGGCCAGAATTGCTGTTCCTGAGGCTGTGTTGACACCTTCGAGAAACGCGTCAACCCTTAGCCTCAAGATCACAGAATCCCGGCCGACATTTTTCTCAGCTGGCATGTCAGCGGTATAACTGGGTGATTCAAACAATCAGTGGAAAAGGAGCAAAGAAAGAAAATAAAGGGGCAGCCTGTGTAAAAAACACATTTTCTTGCCAAAGCAGCGGAGTCTTTTCCATCCGCGCGCCTTTGCACATGTCCGGGCTACAGTATTGGATCTCAAAGAGAAAGAGAGTGAGAGAGAGAGAGATAGAGAGAGAGTGAGACCTGCTTTTGGAACAACAGTTACTCAGAGTCAAAAAACATAAGAATAACGTGATAAGAGCCAAGATTATGACGAAGTAAAGTCAAATTCATCTTGGGGCAAGCAGGATATCGGACTAAATTAAAGTACAAATTCAGTGAGTGCAATAGGATAGATAACATTCACCCGTTTGCAAAGATTTGTCCATCCTGCAAAAACTTACAACAAATTGACTAAGATCCTTGCTGAACACTTCTCACCCTAACTGGTCATTGCAGGGAGATTCAGATTTCATCGATGTAACCAAGGAGAAGGTGAAAATACTCAACAATATGTAGCCATACCACAGAAACTAGCAAAGAATTGTGAGTTTGGGCCGACGCTTGAGGACAGACTGTGAGACAGACTTGTGTGCGGATTGAGAAATAATAATTGCCAACAGAAAGCTCTCGAACACTCAAACCTGCTGCTGAAATAGCAGTATTGATGGAACTGACAGCTAAAGAAGCTTCTCAAATCGGAGCGATCACCAAAATAAATAAGATGGAGACTGAGAAAAGGTGATCTCTCAACACACAGGCATGCCATAGGTGCACCCAGGTGGGGTATTAGGAATGTTGGTATCAAGGAAACAAATGTCAGAACTGTGAAAAAAAAGGACGCATAACATAGGCATACTGGGACAGTTAGAATTCTCAAACCTCGAAGATGGGTAAATACAATAACGCACCCAAATCCATAGAATTCATAGAATCCTACAGTGCATAAAGAGGCCATTTGGCCCATGAAGTCTACACCAACCCTTTGAAAGAGCACTCTACCTCGGCCTAATCCGCCATTCTACCCCAGCTCTAACCCCACGCATTGGTCATACAATCCATATAAAAGGTCTATGGAATGACCGAAAACAGTGTAAATTCCCATGAAGGCATGTCAAATGAGATCAAAGAACTCAACCTCAGGGTACTATTGATACAAGGCAATACCCAGAGATTTTTGGTCCACCCTAAACTGAAAAGAAATTAAATAAAAATAGAATAGGTACAGGAGCCACTGTATGTCTAATCTATGGAAATTAATATCAACAACAGCTGAAGAACATACCATAAAGCTGTCTGACATAATCTTGAGAACTTACACAGAAGAGGTGGTTCCAATGAAGGGTTATATCTTTCTGCAAACCAAAATTAATGGTCAATCTGAAAAATTGCCATTACATGTGGTGAAAGGAAATTTTCCTGAACTTTTCAGAAGAGCGTGGTTGAACAAATTCAAACTAAATTTGCATGCTGTGAACCAATTGGTTGATGGAAAGAACACATTACAGAAACTCTGGGAAAAAATATAAGAACGTACTTGGAAACACTTCAGGAGAAATGTCTGGAATCGAAGCACAAATTAGGTTAAAACCTGATCGCCTCCCAAAATATGAAAGGCAAGAACTGTGCCAATTGCAATTAAACCAAAAGTTTAAGTGCAACTTGGAAAGTTGATAAAAGATGTAGAAATTGAGTCTGTGATAACGAGCGATTAGGCAACCACAGCTGCTCCAGTTGTCAAGCCAGATGGCTCTGTAAGAATTTGTGGTGACTAAAATGATGATAAACCCAGTGTAAAATCGTCTGATATCCCTGACCATTAGTGGAGGACCTATTTGTTGAATTATCGGGCGGGCAAAAGTTCAGTAAAATATACATGTCCCAAGTGTGCTTCCAAATGAAGGTAGAAGCTGAGTTGCAACCTCTTTTAATAATTGGAACACTGGCAAATGGAGCAGCTTTGGGCCACCTTCTCAATGTCGGTGCCGAGGCCTGGCCACCAGACATAACTCCGGGCCAACATTTTCATTTTGGTCACACCTGGATGCCCATTGTGCAAGTCTCTCAGCATCAGCTCCTGTCCTTTTTCCGGGACAATCACATACGTCCCCCACAAAAGGATGCCCTCTTCCACGCTGACTTCGGACAGCTTGGAGGAAAATGCCCGCAACTCACCTGGGAGCCGTCTATGCTGCCCACCATACAGGACTATGTGCCGAACCTTTGACAGGACTGGCTCCTTCTGGGTGCACTCACGGATCTGTGATGCCGTGACAGGCAAGGTGTCCATAAAATTTAGGGTTGCAATCACCTCACCGGTCATGTGGGTCGACATGGGGCTGGTTGATAAAGGCAATCGGCTCAGTGCGTCGGCATTCCCTATCTGGGTTCCTAGTTTGTGCTCCAGAGGATACTCGTATGCAGTGAGCAACAAAGCCCAGCGCTGGATCCGTGCGGAAGCAATGGGCGGTATTGGCTTATCCTCTCTGAAAAGTCCCAGCAGAGGCTCATGATCAGTCACGATAGTTAAGTGGCGGCCATTTACGTACTGGTGGAAACGTTTCACCGTAAAGACCACTGCCAGGCCCTCCTTCTCGATCTGCGCGTACTTTTTGTCCGCTGCAGTCAATGTGCGGGAGGTGAAAGCTATCAGCCGCTCGGCCCCGTTCTCCATCTTGTGGGACAAGACGGCCCCAATACCATACGGGGATGCATCACATGTGACCACTGACCCGTACTATCACTTTAATGGGGGCCACATGAGGAGCTGCCACACAATGAAGCTGTAGGCAGTCATCCTCCGTCTCCACGTCCTCTGGCCCAAGACCGGCATCCGCGACGGGGTCGGCGCTTATAAGTCTGACACGGACATGGCTCCTCATCCATTGGTTCTGGAGAAGGCTCCCTTCGGGGAGGAATGTCTGACGGTCACTGGCATCGATCCGGATGTCGCCTCGCCCAAGGTACTGCAGGTGTGCAGGGGGATGCTTTCGAAAAGAAGGCGTTGCGCCCCAAGGCATGCACCTCCATTCCCTGTAGCTCCTGCACTCCTCGTTCTGTGCTCTCTCGGGACAATACTATTTGAATGGCCTGTTGAAAAGTCAATGTTGGCTCGGCTAACAACTTTCTCTGGGTGGCCACATTGTTAATACCGCAAACCAAACGGTCACGTAACATTTCTGACAAGGTCTCACAATAGTCACAGTACTCCGCAATCCTGCGTAGCCTGGATAGAAAGTCGGCAAGGGATTCTCCTGGGGTCCTCTCAGCGGTATTAAACCAGTAACGTTGGACTATCATGGATGGGGTTGGGTTAAAATGCTGCCCCATTAAGTTCACAAGTTCTTTAGGGCAGCACGGTAGCCTTGTGGATAGCACAATCGCTTCAAACTCCAGGGTCCCAGGTTCGATTCCGGCTTGGGTCACCGTCTGTGCGGAGTCTGCACATCCTCCCCGTGTGTGCGTGGGTTTCCTCCGGGTGCTCCGGTTTCCTCCCACAGTCCAAAGATGTGCGGGTTAGGTGGACTGGCCATGATAAATTGCCCTTAGTGTCCAAAACTGCCCTTAGTGTTGGGTGGGGTTACTGGGTAATGGGGATAGGGTGGAGGAGTTGACCTTGGATAGGGGGTAGGGTGCTCTTTCCAAGAACCGGTGCAGACTCGATGGGCTGAATGGCCTCCTTCTGCACTGTAAATTCTATATATATGTAACCTATGTAAACGTTTTGGTGTCTGGCGCAGCTGGGTACGTAAGGCTCCTAATCACCCCAAACGTATGCGGGCCGCAGGCGGTGAGCAATATGACCACCTGGCGCTCGTTTTCGGTGATGTTGTTTGCCCGGAAATAGTAACACATCCTTTGTGTGTACTGGTTCCAGCTTTCCAGCGCAGCATCAAAAACATTCAAACGTCCACACAGAGGCATGGTGTAATAGAAAACAACTTCCAACCTGTGTCCAACAAAAATCCAGGGAGGTGGCTTCAGCAGTGTAGACAGCTATTCACTTTAACCCTCGTCGCCAGTTTTGTGAGGGCCACGAAGAATCCAGCACGAGTTTTCAGGATACAAAGAAATAACATTTATTTGCAATAACATATATATACAACAACAGCAACAACTTCCCTTGCTGCCAACTCCTCTCTCTCTGGTTCCAAATTGGCCAGCTCTATTTATGCAGGGAGTCTGCTAATGATTTCTCCGCCCCCCTCATTGGGGAAGAGCATACTCCCACAGGATTGTGAGATTGTCATTAGTCCCCAGCCAATGGTAAGCAGGCAGGTTATAACAAAAACCTTCCGTTGCAACTTTGTTTGATCTGTTCTGCAGCCTATTTGTCCATACTCTTGACCACTTTTCCCAGCATCCTGTGCTGGACACCATTTTAGATGGCCACAAAACTATGTTGCAAGACTGCTCATTACACCAACAGTAATTATTTACCATCATTGATGGTGAGGTGCACCACGCCAGTTTAAATTAATCAATAAAGTGATAACCTACTACACTGTAATTCAAAGCCAGTAGCAAAATGTAAGAAAAAAAGAGGCTTGTGTTAAATCATGTAATGGGACCAAGGCACAGCAAGGAGAAGGTAATTCAGCACATCCTGCCTATCCTGGCTCTTTGAAAGATCTATCCAGTTCGCCCCAATCCTCTGTTTTTTCTTTTGTTGTTCAAATTTTATTCGTCAAATATTTATCCAATTTCCTTTTGAAAGTTACTATTGAATCTGTTTCGACTACCTTTTCAGGCAATGCATGCATTACATCAGTGTCCTTGGGTTTACAACCTTCTGCTGTTGGAAATAGATTCTCCTCACTTCATCTATCAAAGCCGATCATGATTCTGAACATCTCTATCAAATCTCCCCTCAACCTTCTCTCCCCTAAAAAGAGAAACATTGGATTTCTTGTCTCTCAGCATAACCTGCATCTTGTGTATGACTCCAGTATGTCTCCTGTGCACCCTCTCAAAGGCCTTGACATCCTTCCAAAAGCACAGAACTGAAACAATCTTCCCAGCTTCAGCCTAACCGGTGTCTTATAAAGTTTAATTTCATCTTTCTTGATAGTGTTTTCTATCGCTCAATTGATAAAGCCAAGGATTCTGTCTGCCTTTTTAACCGCCTTTTCAACATGTCCTACCACTTTCGAAGACTTGTGTGCAGACACATGATCGTCTCTGTTCCTGCACCTTCTTTAAGGTTGCCCAATTTAGATTATCTTGCCTCTTCTTAATCTTCTGACCAAAATGAATCACTTCATACTTCTCAGCTTTGAATTTCATCTGCAACATGTCTGCATTTCACCTGTCAATTTGTGTCCTCCTGAAGTCTGTTACAATCGTCTTCACTGTCTACCACATTCCAAAATGTGCCATCAGTGAACATTGAAGCTAGTCCCTGTAAACCCAGGTCAGGGAAATGAATAAACGTTAAAAAGAGAAGCGGTCCCATTACTGAACCTTGGGGACAGCACTGCACACTTTCCTCCAGTTTGTAAGTAACCGTTCACCAGTCCTCTACTTTCTGTCCCTTAGTTGCTGGCTATTTAATCCCATGGGTTTCAATAATTCTGACATTATCTATTATGTGATACTTTGTCAAACATCTTTTGAAAGACCGTATGCACAACATCAATTGCACAGCTGTCATCAGCCCACTGTTCATTAAAGACTTTCATCAAATTAATCAAATACAATTTGCCTTTCAAAACTTTGCACACACCTTCATTAATTTCATGCAATGAAATTTCTGCTTCGGCTTAAGTGGCATAGCAGTTTCAGTTGGCATTTACTTTTTGTTTTTAAAATAATTTTTATTGAAAATGTTTGAACTTATACAACAATAACGCACCTCAGTAAAATACCAAAAATAACAATAATATTAACAATCATAAACATTCGCCCCACCTCCATGAACAACACAGCATTTTAACAACGACGCAAATGAACACAATATAAAGTTACAGAATAGACACTACAATAAGGAACACCGCCCCCCCCCCCCCCCCACCCCCCCCGGGTTGCTGCTGCTATTGACCAAGATACCTATCTTTGAGCCAGGAAGTCCAGAAAAGGCTGCCATCGTTTATAGAACCCTTGTATTGATCCTCTCAGGGCAAATTTGACCCTTTCCAGTTTTATAAATCCCGTCATGTCACTGATCCAGGTCTCCACACTTGGGGGCCTTGCATCCTTCCACTGTAGCAGAATCCTTCGACGGGCTACCAGGGATGCAAAGGCCAGGACACCAGCCTCTTTCGCCTCCTGCACTCCCGGCTCTACTGCAACTCCAAAAATCGCGAGTCCCCACCCTGGTTTGACCCTGGATCCAACCACCCTCGACACCGTCCCCGCCACCCCCTTCCAGAATTCTTCCAGTGCTGGGCATTCCCAGAACATATGGCCGTGGTTCGCTGGACTCCCCGAACATCTGGTGCACCTGTCCTCACCCCCAAAGAACCTACTCATCCTAGTACCGGACATGTGGGCCCGGTGCAGCACCTTAAATTGGATGAGACTGAGCCTCGCACATGAGGAGGAAGAGTTGACTCTCTCCAAGGCATCCGCCCAAGTCCCGTCCTCTATCTGCTCCCCGAGTTCCTCCTCCCATTTAGCCTTCAACTCCTCCACTGACGACTCCTCCATGTCCTGAATTACCTTATAGATGTCAGACACCTTCCCCTCTCCGACCCATACCCCTGAAAGCACTCTGTCCATCGTCCTCTGCGAGGGCAGCAAAGGGAATCCCTCTACCTGTCGCCTAGCAAACGCCTTTACCTGCAAGTATCTGAACATGTTCCCTTGGGGAAGGCCAAATTTATCTTCCAGTTCCCCCAGGCCCGCAAACCTCCCGCCAATAAACAGGTCCCTCAATTTGCTGATGCCCGCCCTTTGCCACCCCCTAAATCCCCCATCCTTGTTCCCCGGGATGAACCGATGGTTGCCATCCAGTGGAGCCTCCATCGAGCCCCCTGTTTCCCCCCTATGCCGCCTCCACTGTCCCCAGATTCTTAGGGTCGCCGCCACCACCGGGTTCGTGGTAAACCTCTTAGGGGAGAGCGGCAACGGCGCCGTTACCATGGCACACAGGCTCGTACCTCTACATGACGCCATCTCCATTCTTTTCCACGCCGCCCCTCCCCCCTCCATCACCCATTTACGCACCATTGACACATTGGCCACCCAATAGTACTCCAGAAGGTTGGGCAGTGCCAGCCCGCCTCTATCCCTCCCTCGCTCCAGGAACACCCTCTTCACTCTCGGAGTCCCATGCGCCCACACAAAGCTCAAAATACTGCTAGTCACTCTCCTAAAGAAGGCCCTGGGGATAAAGATGGGCAGGCACTGAAAGAGGAACAAGAACCTCGGAAGCACCGTCATTGTGACGGACTGTACCCTCTCCGCCAACGATAATGGCAGCATGTCCCACCTCCTGAACTCCTCCTCCATCTGATCTACAAGTCTGGTAAAATTATGCTTGTGAAGAGTCCCCCAGTCCCTGGCCACCTGCACCCCCAGTTACCTAAAGCTCTCTCCTGCCCGCCTAAGCGGGAGCCTACCAATCCCTTCCTCCTGGTCTCCAGGGTGCACCACAAACACCTCACTCTTGCCTAAATTTAATTTATAACCTGAAAAGGTCCCAAATTCAGCTAGCAACTCCATCACCCCCGGCATCCCTCCCACCGGGTCCGCCACATACAGTAACAGGTCATCGGCATACAACGACACCCTATGTTCCTCCCCACCTCGCACCAAGCCTCGCCACCTCTCTGCATCCCTCAACACCATCGCCAGCGGCTCAATTGCCAGTGCAAACAACAAGGGGGACAGGGGGCAACCCTGCCTGGTCCCTCGGTAAAGCCAGAAGTAATCCGACCTCCTCCCATTCGTAGCCACGCACGCCAGCGGGGCCTCATATAGCAGCCTTACCCATCTAATGAACCCTTCACCAAATCCAAACCTCCCCAACACCTCCCATAGGTACCCCCACTCCACTCTATCGAAGGCCTTCTCCGCATCCAGCACCACCACTATCTCTGCCTCCCCCTCAATTGCCAGCATCATGATGACATTCAACAATCTCCGCACATTCGTGTTCAGCTGCCTTCCCTTCACAAAACCAGTCTGGTCCTCGTGCACAACCCCTGGCACACAGTCCTCTATCCTGGTGGCCAGGATTTTTGCCAGCACCTTAGCATCCACGTTGAGGAGAGATATGGGCCTGTATGAACCACACTGCTGGGGGTCCTTGTCCCTCTTTAAAATTAACGAGATCAGCGCCCGCGACATCGTCGGGGGCAAAGTCCCCCCTTCCCATGCTTCGTTGAGTATCCGCACCAGCAAGGGGCCCACTAGGTCCACAAACTTTTTATAAAATTCCACCGGGAACCCATTCGGCCCCGGTGCCTTCCCTGACTGCATCTGCCCAATCTCCTTAACTAGCTCCTCCAGCTCAATCGGCGCACCCAACCCCTCCACCTTCTCCTCCTGCACCTTCGGGAAAGAAAGCCCGTCAAGGAACCTCTTCATTCCCCTCCTCTCCCCCGTTGGCTCCGACCGGTACAGTTCCCTGTAAAAGTCCTTGAAGACCTCATTCACCTCTACCCCCTTCCGCACCACATTCCCACTCTTATCTCTCACTCCAGCAATTTCCTTAGTCGCATCCCGCTTGCGGAGCTGATGAGCCAGCATCCTACTCGCCTTTTCACCATGTTCGTACACTGCCCCTTGTGCCTTCCTCCACTCAGTTGGCATTTACATATATTAATACATTCAACATACTTTAAATGAAAAATATCCAGCTGAACAGACTAGTGTGGAGATTCACATAAACATTGGCACAATGGAATCTTCAACGTTTTTCCCGAATAATACGCCTGTGACGATTGTCCCTTTAAGGGCAGCGCATCAGAGTAAGGGCCACATGGTCTGTGCAACCAATCGGGACAGAGTGTGGAAACATTCCATGGTGAGGGAGGCTCCCAGGGTGAGCTGGCTGCAGCCAAATTTAGAGTACCCAATTAGTTGTTTTCCAATTAAGGGGCAACTTAGTGTGGCCAATTCACCGACCCTGCACACCTTTTTCGGTTGTGGGAGTGAAATCCATGCAGACAGAAGGAGAATATGTGAACTCTACACAGACAGTGACCTGGGGCCTGGATTGAACAACGAGGACCTCGTTGCTGTGAGGCAGCAGTGCCAAACACTGCACCATCATGCCGCCTTACTTTTCTTATTAATAAACAACTTTTGTTTTCGGCAAAAGTCTCTGAAAGGGCATCTTTGGCGATGAGGATAAATTATCCTTACACTTGCCTCTGACCTGTGATTATCCTGTTTTAATTGAAGCCTAAAGAAAAAAGTGCTCACCATTATGCCTTATTGTGAGCGGATAGACCTATTCACCCCTCCACGGAGAACTGGACAAAATACATCAAGCACCTTGGGTATTATTTCCAATCAAACAAAGTAGGAGAGAAGGCGAAATACAAAGCAATTCTCCTTCGTGTTTATGGAACTTGATGCTCGATCAATGACTCCAGAAGAGAGATTGGATAACAATTGAAGGCTTTATTGGACTAGATGTTTCCCCCAGCAGTGCAGGTACAGAATGCAGCATCTGGGGAGATACAGACTCTTATACTCAGCCTTACTGGGCGTAACCAGCAGGCAGGCTTCACCAATGATCTTGCTATCTCAGGTACCTCCCACACCAATGGACTTACAGCCTCAACCTGGGTACCATAATATCCCTAATACCGACTACCACAGAACTCAGACAGATAGCATTGTTCACAGTCTTACATCCCCAAGTGCACCCGAATCCTAATCATTTAGTAAGGGTGTAAACCTTTACTATCAATTACAGGGCCAAGATATTGGACTGATGTCTTTCCTCAAACAAAGACGATAGGCGGAATTCTCCGCTCCCACGATAATTCGGGAAGGCCGTCGTGAACTCGGCCGAGTTTCACGACGGCCTCGGAGGCCGCTCCTCTCACCTTATTCACCCCCACCCAGGGGGCTAGGAGCGGCGCTCCGTAACTTGCGTCAAGGCGGCGCGCCGAGAATGACGCGGCGGCGGCGCCTAAGTGATGTCAGCCGTGCATGCGCAGGTTGGCCGGCTCCAACCCGCGCATGCGCGGCTGACGTCACGACGGCTGACGGTTCAAACCCGCGCATGCGTGGTTGCCGTCTTCCCCTCCGCTGCCCTGCAAGACGTGGCGGCGTGACCTTGCGGGGTGGCGGAGGGGAAAGAGTGCGTCGCTTTGAGACGCCGGCCCGACGATCGGTGGGCACCGATCGCGGGCCAGTCCCCTCCCGAGCACGGCCGTGGTGCTCACTCCCCTTCCTCCCCCCACAAGCTTCAAACGGCACTTTGGCACCCATGTTCACGACGGCAACGACCAGGTGTGGTTGCCGCCGTCGTGAACCGGTCGGGAACGGCAGGCCGCTCGGCCCATCCAGGCTGGAGAATCGCCGGTCGCCGTGAAAAATGGCAAGCGCCGATGCTTCCGAGCGGGGGGTGGGAGAATCGCGGGGGGCACCAGGGGGGTGTGTCGTTAGTCGCCCTGCCCTCCCACGATTCTCCCACCCGGCGTGGGGAGCGAAGAATTCCGCCCCATGCACCTGAAGGTGTTTGAATGTGGCTTCTGAGTTACGTAAATGTTCTGGTCCATTGGTACCAGTAATTAGTATATCACCAAAGTGACACTGTACCTCCTGTAACCCACTAAGGATATGGTCCATGGACTGTTGAAATAAAGCAGGTGCTGATGATATTCCAAAAGGTAACCTCTTATAACAGATAAAGTCTTATGTGTGAGAATGGTGAGCAGGTGTTGAGATTGAGCTGCAGGTAAGTATGTGATAGGTTGATCTTGCTGAACATCTCTCCTGCTCGGCTAGCAAACAAACCCTCAGTCAGTGCTAATTGGTATTGGTCCGCACATTGAACCGGATTGATGGCTGCTTTAAAATTCCCTACAGATGTGAATTGTTCCTTCTTGCTTCATTCCAGACACAATAGGGGTTGCCCAGTCACTGGTAGTGACGGGTTCTAAGACTCCAGCATCCACAAATCTCATTAGTTCAGATTCTACTCTGGTTGTTTAGCATAGATATCTCTTTAACCTTGAGACATTTTGGTTGGCTATTTTCCTTAATCTTCTAATATTTTAACCAATTCTTGATAAGTTTTGGCACTGGGTTTCTCAGTTTGGATCAAACTTCTGAGCAAATTAAAAGTTTTGCTTCAAATTGTGCGAAGACAAGCAGGGATCTGAATATCTTCCGAAATTTTATTGGCCACCATATAATAGTGGAATCTCTCTGCTTAAGATTTTCAGTGTTCCGAATCTTCCTCAAATTTACCAATGACGCCAAATTTTCCTGGAATTTTTTCAGCAATATCGGAATGCTCTTGCAACTTCACTTATATGAATGGTTTATGTTAGATATGGCAAATAAGCTAGCAATGCAATGCTTTTCTCTTTGCCTCCCTCTACTTCCATCTCTTACTCAACTGCACGTGGGGAGCTCTGCAGATTGAACTCAGGTTGCCGGATTAGCGTTAAGATATGTACCCTTTTATTTTAATTTTACCAACAACCTTACCGGTTTGATACCAGGTGCGGCGTTTAATCGTTGACTATCAAAAGCTCCTGTTTCCTTTTCACTTCAAAATCCTTTTTTTTCAAATCCGTTCCTTGTTGCCTGTTTTTCTTTCTGTTGTGCATTGTACTTACGGATAGAATAATGGAAATGCTGAAGCACAGGGTCGAATGCAATAGTCATCTGAAGTTTATTCAATGGTTGTTAACTGTACAAAGGCTTAGTCAAGACTGACTCTAAACCCGTGAAGTAGCTCATGATGTCACGGACTAACTCATAAAGGGATCATGCAACAGCACAACAATATCATCCCACAGCCTTCTGGGATGCCAAGAGACAATATCAGACCAAGCTAGAGTCACAGACTAATGTTACAGACTCTCGTCAGTTGTGGCAAGGCCTAAACAACATAATGGGCTACAAAGCAAAGTCAAACAGTTTCTCCAGCAGCAGCCCACCCCTCCCCGATGAACTCAATGCATTCAATGCTCGTTTCGAGCAGGAAACTATCAAACCGCTGTTGACTGCCCCAGCAGATCCTACCACCCTCACACCCACCATCACAGCTTCCGAAGGCAGATTGCCCTTCCTGAAAGTGAACCCTCGGAAGGTGATGGATCCGGATGGAGTCCCTGGTCGTGCACTCAGATCCTGTGCGGACCAGCTGGCAGATGTGTTCATGGACATCTTCAACCTCTTTGCACTCCGTTCCAAGGTCCCCAACTGCTTCAAGAAGACCACCATCATACCGGTGCCAAAGAAGAACCAGGCAATGTGCCTCAATGACTGCCATCCGGTTGCCTTGACATCTATCATTATGAAGTACTTTGAGAGGTTGCTCTTGAGTCACATCAACTCCATTCTCCCATAATGCCTAGATCCACTGCAATTTGCATACCACCACAACCGGTCCACAGCTGACACCATCTCCCTGGCCCGATACTCATCCCTGGAGCACCTTGACAACAGGGACTCCTACATCAGACTACTATTTATTGACTACAACCCTGCCTTCAACACCATAATCCCAACCAAGCTCATATCAAAGCTCCAAAACCTAGGACTTTGCTCCTCCCTCTGCAACTGGATCCTCGACTTTCTGACCCATAGACCACAATCATTAAAATAAACAACACCTCCTCCATGATAGTCCTCAATACCGAGGCCCCGTAAGGCTGCGTATTTAGCCCCCTACTATACTCCTTATGCACACATGACTGAGTGGCACAATTTGGCTCCAACTCCCATCTACAAGTTTGCTGACGACACAACATAATGGGTTGGATCTCGAACAATGATGAGTCAGAATACAGGAGGGAGATAGAGAACTTAGTGGAGTGGTGTAACAACAATAATCTATCACTCAATGCCAGCAAAACTAAAGAGCTGGTCATTGACTTCAGAAAGCAAAGTACTGTACACACATTGACATGTTGATGTCAGCATCAACCCCTGTCAGCATCGAGGTGGAGATGGTTGACAGCTTCAAATTCCTGGGGGTACACATCACCAAAAATCTGTTGCAGTCCACCCACGCTACCACCAAGAAAGCACAACAGCGCCTATACTTCCTCAGGTAACTAACATGTCCACATTAACTCTTACCAACTTTTACAGATGCACCACAGAAAGCATCCTATCTGGCTGCATCACAGCCTGGTATGGCAACTACTTTGCCCAAGACCGCAAGAAACTTCAAAGAGTCATGAACATTGCCTAGTCAATCACACGAGCCCACCTCCCATCCATTGACTCTATCTACACCTCCCGGTGCCTGGGGAAAGCAGGCAACATAATCAAAGAAATCTCCCACGTGGCTTCCTCATTCTTCCAACTCAGGCAGTAGATACAAAAGTCTGAGAACACGCACAAACAGATTCAAAAACAGCATCTTCCCCACTATTACCAGACTCCTAAACGACCCTCTTATGAACTGATCTGATTAATACTGCACTCCTGTATGCTTCATCCGATGCCAGTGTCTATGTATTTATGTTGTGTATCTTTTGTTGCCCTATTATGTATTTTCTTTTCATGTACTGAATGATCTGTTTGAGCTGCACGCAGAAAAATACTTTTCACTGTCCCTCGGTACATGTGGCTATAAAAAAATCCAATCCAATCCAATAAAGTCAGCACCTCAGCACCTTAAGGATGGCAACACAAGCGCTGACCTTGTCATTGATGACCATGTCCTGTTGCCACAGAAGGCTGTGGAATCCAAGTCACTGAGTGTCTTTAAGACAGAGATCGATAGGTTCTTAATGAATAAGGCGAGAAAGGATTATGGGGCGAAGGCAGGAGAATGGGAATTAGAAGCATATCAGCCATGATTGAATGGCGGAGCACACTCAATGGGCCGAATGGCCTAATTCTGCAATATGTCATCAGGTGTTCTCATCTTATGCTTGATTCAGAGAAACAGTGAGGCCAGTGTTATGCTTCTTGAAAGAATGCTCGAAGTCGTCTTTAGGTTAAGGATGATTTATTGTGTCCCACAATAAATTACAGATTACACTTGAGAAAAGGCTGCTCTTCAATGTTCTGCAACTAGGCCCCAAACAGACTAGCACCCTTCAGTTACTTGCACCTCTTGCCACTCCAACCCCTCCGGTTTCAAGTGGCGGAGGCGGGCCTTCGGCGTTCCTTTTATGGGTGTCCCCGCGCTGCCCCCTGGTGACTCAGGCGAGGATCACCACATCCCCCTTCTTCACTTTTTTTTTTTTTTTCCGTAGTTGCAGAGCTGTAGTAAAACACAAAGGTAAAGAGTTAGGTTTATATATATATATACACAGAACAGGGCAGGGCGATGCATTTGTCAATCCATGTTCACAGGTTCAGACGGTCAGGTGCACGTCTGATCCGTGTAGACCTCCTGAGTGGGCTTGGAGATCCAGGGTCGTTTGTGTCCGTGCGGACATCTGCTGCTGGGGTGTCAGGAAGATGTATGACCGTGTCCTGTGGATCCAGTGTGTCCTGCAGATCGAGTGTCGGAAGGACCCGTGGACGAGGTGTGACCTTCAGAAGGTCTCGCCGATTTCGTCGAACCATTGTTCCATCATCCGACTGCACGACGTAGGACCGTGGCGATGTTAGGCGGAGGACCACCGCCATTTTGGACCAACCCCCAGCTGGGTTTCGCAGCCTCACTGTGTCGCCGATGGCCAACGGTGGCAGTACCTTGGCCTGCTTGTCATAGTGCTGCTTTTGCGCTTGCCGCTGTTGACGCATTTGATCCAGGACAGGCGAGTGATCAGGATTGGTGAAGTGTAGCGCTGGTAAAGTTGGCCGCACATCCCTGTTGAAAAGCATCTGAGCTGGTGATAGTCCCGAGCTCAAAGGTGACGAACGGTACGATAGGAGGGCCAAGTGTACGTCAGATTTTGAGTCCGCAGCCTTGCTGATGAGTTGCTTAACTATGTGGACACCTTTCTCCACCCTGCCATTCGATTGCGGAAAGTGGGGACTCGACGTTATGTGCTGGAAATTGTAAATCTTGGCGAAGTCCGTCCACTCCCAGCTGGCAAAACAAGGACCATTGTCGGACATGACCGTCCGTGGGATGCCATGCCTGGAGAAAGTTTCTTTGCAGGCCTTGATGACGGCTGCTGCTGTGAGATCCGGGAGTTGCAGGACTTCCGGGAAGTTGGAGAAGTAGTCAATGATCAGGACATAGTTGCGGCCCATGGAGTGGAACAAATCAATGCCCACTTTGTCCCATGGTGACGTGACCATCTCATGCTGCTGCAGTGGCTCCTTGCATTGTGCCGGTCGATGTCTTTGGCACGTGTCACAGGAGAGCACCATGTTGGTGATGTCCTCGTTAATCCCTGGCCAGTAAACAGATTGGCGCGCTCTCCTTTTGCATTTTTCGGCACCAAGGTGCCCCTCGTGAATCCTGTGGAGGATGTCCGCCCGGAGAGCCATTGGAATGACGATCCTGTCGTTCCGCAGTATAATGCCATCGACCACGGATAGTTCAGTCTTGACATTCTGGAACTGTGGGCACCGCCCCTTTGGCCAGCCATGCTGCAGGTTGTGTAGGACTTGAAGGAGGGTAGCGTCCTCCTGTGTCGCCTGACGAATTTGCTGCAGCTTCTCGTCCGTTGCCGGGAGCGTCTCCTTGCACCACTGTGCATGAGCTTCCACATCATTGATGGACGCCAGTGGCGGGTTGTCAGCGTCCATGGCTCGTGATAACGTGTCAGCTATCACAAGGTCCTTGCCAGGGGTGTAGACCAGCGTGAAGTTGTACCTGCGCAACTTCATCATCATGCGTTGTAGGCGCGGCGTCATATCATTGAGGTCCTTGTCAATGATATTGACCAGCGGCCTATGATCCGTTTCCACGATGAAAGTGGGGAGACCGTACACATAGTGGTGGAATTTGGTCACTCCTGTTATTAGCCCTAGGCACTCCTTTTCTATCTGTGCATACCTGCACTCTGTGGCGGTCATCGCCCGTGAAGCGTAAGCCACTGGAACCCAGTCCAACTGGTCATCCTGTTGCAGTAGCACAGCACCAATCCCATGTTGACTGGCGTCAGTGGAGATCTTGGTAGGTTTCACCGGGTCAAAAAATGCAAGCGTTGGAGCTGCCATCAGCTGGTATCTTAGATCATCCCATTCAGCCTGGTGAGCCTGGGTCCAGGCAAACTCCGTGTCCTTCCTTGTCACGTTCCTCAACGCCTTTGTCCGTGCTGCCAGGTTGGGTATGAATTTACCAAGGAAGTTGACGAATCCCAGGAACCTTAGAACCGCTTTCTTGTCCTGTGGTCGCTGCATGCTCTGAATTGCAGCGATCTTCTCAGCGTCCGGCTTCACCCCGTGCTCTGAGATTGTGTCGCCCAGGAATGTCAGAGAGGACTGTGCGAAAGTGCACTTGGCCCGGTTGAGCTTGAGTCCAAAGTGGTGGATCCTCTGGAAGACTTGCTTCACCCTCGCAATATGGTCTTTCTCCGTCGCCGACCATATGATGATGTCATCCACATAGACACGTACGCCTTCGATGCCTTCTACCATCTGCTCCATGATTCTGTGGAATATTTCGGATGCAGATATAATGCCGAAGGGCATCCGATTATAGCAGTACCTTCCAAACGGCGTGTTGAAGGTGCATAGCAGGCGGCTGGACTCATCGAGCTGCATTTGCCAGAAACCCTGTGAGGCATCAAGCTTGGTGAAGATGCGAGCTTTTGCCATTTCGCTCGTGATTTCCTCGCGCTTGGGGATCGGGTAGTGTTCCCTGCGAATGTTCTTATTCAGGTCTTTGGGATCTAGACAGATCCGAAGTTCACCAGATGGCTTCTTGACGCACACCAGCGAGCTGACCCAGTCAGTCGGCTGTGTGACTCTTGAGATGACGCCTTGAGTCTGGAGACGCTGAAGTTCGGCTTTTAGCTTGTCCCGCAATGGAGCCGGGACCCTCCGTGGGGCATGAACAACCGGTATGGCTGTCTCTTTGAGCAAGATTCTGTACGTGTAGGGCAGTGTACCCATGCCCGAGAAAACGTCGGGGTAGTCGGTGAGTAGCAGCTGTATGTCCTCGTAAATGCGTGATGATGCAGCCGTGTGCATGAAAATCCGCTGAATGAGCTGCAAATCCTTGCAGGCTTGAGCGCCGAGCAGCGAGGACCTGTTGTCTTCCACAATCTCAAAGCGTAGGCCTGTTACGACAGTTTTGTTGGCAATTTGTAGGTGGCAGGATCCCTTTGAGATGATCGGGTTGCCGTTGTAGTCAGTGAGCTTGCATGCTGCAGGTAACACCTCGTGCGTCCCTGGGACCGATGCGAGATCTTTGCTCGTTAGAAAGTTTGCTGAGGCTCCCGTGTCCAGTTTGAACGTGATGGGGAAGTCCTGTACGTGCACCGTGGCAGTCCATTCACTTGCAGAGTTGATGGCATGCACGTGGCGAGGTTGTGTCGTCAGCTCCTGTGGTCCCGCTGTGGCATTAATAATGCCAATGCTGTACGTGTGCTCCCAGGAGTTGAATTCTTCATGGTCGGAAAAATTGTCGTCGGGAGCCTGAGTGTTCGTGACATCAACTGTGCGGACTTTCAGGTTGCCATGCCGTTGAGTGGACGAGTGAAATTTAGCTGTGGATTGACATTGGGAGGCGAAGTGATTCATTTTTGAACACTTTCTGCACCTTTTTCCTTGGGCAGGACATTGCCCTTTTAAGTGGGAGGAGCCGCAGTAATGACACGTCATGACGTCATGCGTATGCTGCGTTCGCGCATGCGCATTGCGGTTTTCAGACCAGGGCCGGTATTGTGAATAGTGCGCATGCGCGGACCGATCACTTCCGGGTTCGCGTCTTTCAAGATGCTGCGCATGCGCAGACGGGCCAGAGAACGGAAGAGACGGCCTGGAAAACGGAAGAGACGACCTGTGAGGGGAATTCACCATCTTTATATCGTCCTCGTGGTGGGTGTTTTGTAAGGAATGTTTTTCAAATAGCTCCTGTACCTGCTGCATTTTCTGCTCCTGTAACAAGCATTTTTCTATGGTAGTTTTTAGTGTTAAATCGTTTTGAAGTAATAGTGAGTCTCTTAGTTTTTTGTCAGCAAGACCATAGATTAGCTGATCTCTGATGAGTGAGTTTGTTAAATCACCAAAGTTGCAGCCTTGTGCCAGCAAGCGTAACTCTGTGACCAAGTGGGTGATAGTCTCCCCTTGTTTTTGGAGTCTGTGACGGAGGGTGAATCTTTCAATGATCTCATTGGATTGAGACTTACAGTGTTCGTGACATCAACTGTGCGGACTTTCAGGTTGCCATGCCGTTGAGTGGACGAGTGAAATTTAGCTGTGGATTGACATTGGGAGGCGAAGTGATTCATTTTTGAACACTTTCTGCACCTTTTTCCTTGGGCAGGACATTGCCCTTTTAAGTGGGAGGAGCCGCAGTAATGACACGTCATGACGTCATGCGTATGCTGCGTTCGCGCATGCGCATTGCGGTTTTCAGACCAGGGCCGGTATTGTGAATAGTGCGCATGCGCGGACCGATCACTTCCGGGTTCGCGTCTTTCAAGATGCTGCGCATGCGCAGACGGGCCAGAGAACGGAAGAGACGGCCTGGAAAACGGAAGAGACGACCTGTGAGGGGAATTCACCATCTTTATATCGTCCTCGTGGTGGGTGTTTTGTAAGGAATGTTTTTCAAATAGCTCCTGTACCTGCTGCTTTTTCTGCTCCTGTAACAAGCATTTTTCTATGGTAGTTTTTAGTGTTAAATCGTTTTGAAGTAATAGTGAGTCTCTTAGTTTTTTGTCAGCAAGACCATAGATTAGCTGATCTCTGATGAGTGAGTTTGTTAAATCACCAAAGTTGCAGCCTTGTGCCAGCAAGCGTAACTCTGTGACCAAGTGGGTAATAGTCTCCCCTTGTTTTTGGAGTCTGTGACGGAGGGTGAATCTTTCAATGATCTCATTGGATTGAGACTTACAGTGTTCATCCAATTTTGCCATTATCACTTGAAACTTAGTTTTGTCTTCAGTATCCGCATATGTGAAAGAGTTATATGTGTCTACCAGTTGCTGGCCACACGATGTGATTAAAAGTGCAATTTTCTTTCCATCGGTGGCTGTATGTAAGTCCTGAGCTAACAAGTACATTTCAAATTGTTGTTTGAACATTTTCCAATTATAATTTAAATTACCTGTAGCTCTCATTGGCGCTGGAAGTAGCGTGTGTTCCATTGTTGCAGAAAGTCGTCTGAAGTTGAGAGGCTGCAAAGTCTGGTGGCCTGCCTGTTGCTGGTGCTTCTTCTTTGTCTGCTGTCTTTTTCTTTCTTTGTCTTGCTGGTAGCGCTGGTTCCCTCTGTTCAGAGAAGCCACTCCTGTACCATGTTATGCTTCTTGAAAGAATGCTCGAAGTCGTCTTTAGGTTAAGGATGATTTATTGTGTCCCACAATAAATTACAGATTACACTTGAGAAAAGGCTGCTCTTCAATGTTCTGCAACTAGGCCCCAAACAGACTAGCACCCTTCAGTTACTTGCACCTCTTGCCACTCCAACCCCTCCGGTTTCAAGTGGCGGAGGCGGGCCTTCGGCGTTCCTTTTATGGGTGTCCCCGCGCTGCCCCCTAGTGACTCAGGCGAGGATCACCACAGCCAGTACAAAGAGTTCACTTATCCTGACAATACAGATTTAATCATTCATCTGATTCTTGCACTACAAGGCGATCTTCCTCTGCAGCTCTCTGGCAATGACCACCCCGCTGATCTCAGAGCTAGTGTGGTGATTTAGGTGCTCTTGCTCTCATTCCACCTGTCCTCTGCCCAGAGGAGAGCCACCACATCAGTCTCGACAAACATTGGAGCCACTCATTGTATTCCGAACTTAATGTACTGATGTTCTGGCGTGCTGATTCACTGGCTGCCCAGGTGTCCACGAAATATGATGCCCGGAAACGGGGGCAGGGCATGTGAACTCCTGCATGCCTGAAAATGAGAGGAGACATAAACCATGTACATGCATAATTAATGAGGTGGGAAATGCACAATCGTGCATAACGACCTGTCCCGCTCATCAGTGGGGAACATTCCGGATTCTACCACCCGTCTCAAAACGTGTTGCAGGAGTGGAAAATTCCGGCCAGAGTCTTTGATGAAAGCACACCCAATTTGCCAACCATTTTATCATTCAATTTTTCCATCTTTTTCATGTGAACTTGCACTTAATCATCAGCTGTTTCTCCAGCGATTCCAGAAAAGATTATTTTGCTTGCTATATCACAGAGATTCTTGAATCAAGTCAGAAATTAGTCTTACAATGGGTAATTGACATAATATGGGATTTTCCATTGTAAGTATCAATGGGTCTCCCATCGTGATTTGGAGGGCATGCTGTTTTATAATGATTCTGATGTTTTACCACATAGAAGGCTATTATATTATAGCACTGCTGGTTTCTGGCAATTGAATAAGTCAATATGTATTTTCATTCCAGAGAGCAGTAGGTATGCTATTTTACCCCATGCAATTTATATATTTTCAAGGCCACCATTGATTCAATACCATTGGTTCTTAATTACATGTTATCGTCAGCAGAGCAGTGATTCTTTTTATTGCTTTGCCTGAGTATTGTGCATATTTATTTAGAAAGTGCAAATCAGGGAACCTATTCATTATTATGATGTTAATGTTGTTATTGCCACCACTCCCATTACATTTCATGGTAGAGCCAAAGTTCAGCAGTAGATATCAAGCTGGTTTACCGTTGCATTTATAAATGGCTCCAAATTTGGGTGGATCTGCATCCAGGCAACTGGTTCTGTTACGAGAAACAGGAGACAAGAAATAGGGGTCAAGTTACACAATTAGATCCTGACTTTTTTGCCCGCCTGATGAATATTACGTCCAGAGATCATGGACAATATAAGTTGCAATCCAACAACTGCTAAAGCGATCTTCATCTATCACTGGGAAAGCTTTTGAGACAATTTCCACAAACCGGCTCCTGAATTTCTTTTTCTCTCCTTCAAGAATTCGCAAGTTAGTCAACTCCTTGCATTTTTATTCGACGTCCAGAACACTGAGGTGAGATATGTTCCAGGGGGGGCAGTCAGGTCGGGGATAGTTTGCAGGGATTGAATGCAGTTGTGCTGGTCATTGAGGAGAATCTTTCATTCTGTACTGCTGTGAGACTCTGGGGTGTTTGAGCACAGAAGTGGCTGGTGGTATCTGGCAGGAGGAAAGGGATGCAGTAACACCGGACAACTGTGTTATTTTCCTGTCGGGATGTCATCCATGGGATTGGGGAGCATTGGAAAATGGCAATGAGAAGACTGGAAGGGATAATAGCATTTGCAAGGACAAGGGGGGTACAGTGGCAAAGTGGTTAGCACTGCTGCCTCACAGCATCAGGGACCCAGGTTCCATTCCGACCTTGACTTGAGTTTGTAAGTTTCCCCAGTAACTGCATGGGTTTTCTCCAGGTGCTCCGGTTTCCACCCACAGTCCAGAAATGTGCAGATTAGACGGATTGGCCATGCTAAATTTCCCCTTAGTGTCCAAAACTGTGCAGATTAGATGGGGTTATGGGGATATGGTGGGGGAGGTCTGGTGCTCTGTCAGAGGGTCGGTACAGACTCGATTGGCAAAATAGCCTCCTTCAGCACTGCATGAAAGAGAACATTGAATCTGAGAGCGATGTATGAATGTAATGCAATAGTGGAGTGGGAGATTCGTTTGGAGCTACTGTTGGGAGTAGAATGGGTGGTTTGAAGTGTCAAACCATTTAAAGGAGCCCTTGTTAATTGGAGCACAGCAAAGGGGATCAAAAATGATCTAGTTTTCTTGAGATGTGGAAGCAGCAGTAGGAATAGTAAAATGGAATTCAAAGATCGGGGAGTACTGTGCCAGGAAATGCTGAGACATTAGATCTGGGCTGTTGAGATGATGCAGTTGATGCTGGAGGTTGTGTGCAAGAGAAGATGAAAGGTTAATTGAAAGGGTTGGAGTTGGAAGCCAGTGGAAGGGCTGAAAAAGGTAGGACTTTTCTTGAAGTCTGGCAGCACCTTATAAAGAGCATTTGTGGGCGGCACGGTGGCACATTGGTTAGCATTGCTGCCTACGGCGCTGAGGACCCGGGTTCGAATCCCGGCCCTGGGTCACTGTCTGTGAGGTGTTTGCACATTCTCCCCATCTTTGCGTGGGTTTCACCCCCACAACCCAAAGATGTGCAGTTTAAGTGGATTGGCTACACTAAATTGCCCCTTAATTGGAAAAAATAATTGGGTACTCTAAATGTAAAAAATAAAATAAAATAAAGAGAATTTGTGATAGTTGTATGGGTGTTTTGAGGGTCAGAAATGAAGCTGCATTGCATTGAACTTGATTAGTACCAGGAGGTGCAATACAGTACACTTGCAGTGACCATCCAATGTAGCGGAAGAGGTAATAATCCAGAAAATGAGCTGTTAACTGCTATTAGGCATTTCTTAACCAACTGAACACCACAGGGGAGGCCAAGACATTACCTGACCAATGATGCTAAATGAATTAAATTACATTTGGTTAAGGAAAACAAGATTTATTCCCTTTCAACAGGAATATTAGGGAAGTGCGACAAAGGAGTCATATTCTGGATGAGATATTAAATCAAAGAAGAGCAAAGGAGTTTCCGCAGTGTCCTGAACAAAATGTATTCTTCAACCAATATAACGTGCTTGTGGGGTGAAAATTAGGTGTTGCATTTCGGACCTGACTTTCAAAGTGCTGTAAATTATTTTCACCTGAGGTTGCGGCAAGTGATTGTAGAGTTGGGAGCAAGAAAAGCATAAGACAGCTCGTAAACAAATTAACATTTCAAACATCATGAGATAAGGAATGCATGCCCTAAATTTTTATCAGCCTGGCTCAGTTAACCCATAGTTAGCGGGTTGTGGGTTCAATTCCTACTTCAGGACTTGAGCCCCAAAATCAAGGCTGGCTCTCCAGTGCTGTACAGTCAGAGGCACTGGGCGCGATTCTCCCAAACAGGGAGAAATCGTAAGGCTGGCGTCAAAAACGGGCGGGTTTGACGCCAGCCTCCCCCTCCCCGACCGGGAACCGATTCTGGTCCCCGGTCGGGGCTAGCATGCCGCGGCCGTGAACTCCGGCATCACGGGCTTAACGAATTTCGTTAAGCCCGCTTGCCAGAGTTTGCGACGGCTGACGCGTCACATGACGTCAGCCGCGCATGCGCGGATTGGAAGACTCCAACCCGCGCATGCGCGGATGACATCATCGCGCATTTGGGCGAAACCCGCGCATGCGCGGGCCGGGATGCCCTTCAGCCGCCCCGCGAATGGATACAGCGGGGCGGCAGAAGGACAAAGAGTGCGCGGGAATCGGACCCACTGCCGTGCCAATCGGTGCCATGGTTGCCAAGATCCGAACTTTACGGCCGTTTTTACGAACGGCCAGACCAGGTGTGTTTGCCGTTCGTAAAAACGGCCGTAAAGGGCTGGGACTTCGGCCCGTCGGCCAGCTGTGAATCGCTGCTGGCCGTAACAAAACGGCGGCAGCGATTCGTGTCGGGAGTCGGACGTGGGGGGGGGGGGGAGAATAGCGGGAGGGCGTCAGACTAGCGTGGCCATAAAAATTTACGACCCCCGCTATTCTCCGCACCGTCGTGAGTGCGGAGAATTGCGCCCACTGTCTTTTGAATGAAGTGCTCAGTTAAGGCCCTTTCTGTCCTCTCAGCTAAATGTAAAATGTCCCTCAGCATGGTTTTGAAGAGCAAGGTAGGAGAGTTATCCCCAACGTGTCCTGGTCAATATTTTTCCCTTCATCAACATCACTGTTAGAACCGTCACGAGGTCCATGGGGATACCCTAATTGATCTCTCCGTGGGACTTGTGGGATTCGAGCTTCCAAGCCAGTGGGCGGAGGCCCAGCCAATTGGGACTAGTTACTGGGCTCTGTGGAAGCTGACCTCGATTATCTATCACATTGCTGTTAGTGGGAGTTTGCAGTGTGTACATTCGCTGTGGCATTTACTACATTACAATAGTGACTACACTTTCAAAAGAGTGCTTCACTGGTTGTAAAATACTTTGGGATGTCCTCTGGCTGTGAAAAGTGCGACTATCAATGTCAGCTTGTCTTTGATCTTTTCTCAACTTGTTGCATGCAGAGTGCTCAGGGGCTATGCAGCTGTACAAAATTGCCACATCTCTGGAATTTCCAACACCTGATCTGGGTGAGACCTCCCCAAGGTGATTGTGCTGCTCTTCATCAAACTAACACTAAGTTAGAGTGGCTTCTACAGTGCTTCTTTGGTGCTCCTTGTAGACCTGAAGCTGATATTTTCAGGAAATGTTCAGCATCTTGCAGACTTCTAGCCACTCCTGCTCCCCCTTGCTCCACCAGCACCCCCCCCCCTCACTTCAGCTGTCCCTGCTACCCCACCCCCCCCCCCCCCCCCTGCCCCGACCACACTGACACCCTACCCTGTCCCCAATCACCAGGCTCTTCCGAGCTACCTCTCTCCGCTGTTGTCCCAATCCACCCAGCTCCCAATCTCCCGCCCGGTCCCAGCCCTGCTGTTTTCCAGCAGCTCACAACCTTCCCAATCGGCAGCATGTGTTTAGCTTTCCCGCTCACTAGCCCCTGCCCAGCCATGTTTACTATTTTTCAATAGATTTGAAGTGCCCAATTTTTTATTTTTTTTTTCCAATTAAAGGGCCATTTAGTGCGGCTAGTCCACCTATCCTGTACATCTTTGAGTTGTGGAGGTGAATCCCGCAGAGACATGGGGAGAATGTGCAAACTCCACATGGACAGTGACCCAGGGCTGGCAGCGATCCCAGGTCCTGAGCATCGTGAGGTAGCAGTGCTAACCACTGCTCCACCATGCCTTCCCTGCCCACTTCACTTTTGGCTGGAAGCTCTTGCCCAAGTACTGGGCACCATCCACATTGGTTGTACACTATGATGCTCTCCCACTGGTGTTCCTTCCTACTTACTGATAAGGCCGTCAGTTTGGCCAGTTGCCAGGTGGAGGTGGTGCCACAATGGACAACCAAGGCCCTTCCATTAAGGTTGGAAAGACCACCATGTCTATCACTTTTCCTGTTCAGCCAATTTCAACCTTACCCTCGCCATCCCCACCTCTCCCATCCAATTAAATAAATGTTTAATGGTTGCTATTTAAGACACTGTTTCAGGAATAGACAAACAAGATGTAGACACTACTAGTGTGGTCACAGGCAGCAGCTGCTATTATGCCCTGTGTCACTAACACTATCTTAGCCATGGAACATCGCAGTTACAACTTGCTCTCCCTCAGAGGTTGTATTTAGCAAGATGGAAGAGGAAGATTAGTGGACAGCTGTGGAGGAGCAAGCAACAACTGATTTTGAAGGTCAAGGCACTGCAGTGGTCCAGCATAGCTCCCAGAACCAGCATAGCTCCCAGAAACAATCAACTGTGTTATGAACCCTGATGACGTTCAATGTGAGGGCATTGAAAATCCCAGAATGGAAACTTGGTATGCCGGTTCGTAACTATTTATTTTTTGATTTGGGGAAAAAAATGTGCGAAATTAGATGAAGCTCAGTGAAGAAAGAGGGTCAGTCTTGTTGTGAATATTCAAATAACAAAATATTTATGAAACTTTAAAACACACAACAAAAAAGGCAACAGTATAGAACAACATTTACAATTAATTACAATAATGGTTACACAGAGAGTATGCTAAAATACCCCTCAATCCAAATCTAGCTACTTTCCTAAATTCTGAGAATACACCATCCCCAAAACAACATCCCATAGGTGTCAACACTATGAGCTAAATCCAGCTAATAATTACCATACAGGATCTGCAGATTTGTGTTGGGAAACATTTCTTCCAGTTTAGAGTAGAACTTCTGGGGTTTCACACAGGCAGATCTCATCTGCTTTCTTTCCCACAGCTTGATTCCCCAAGAAAGCTCTGCTCTGCAATTGGGCACCGTTATGATCTAGATATCTAAGCTGCTGAACACCACTTTACTTAACAAAGTCTCTATTTTTCTCTGCTACTGGGCGAATCTGCAGCTCAGAAGCCCTCAGTGCAGCTAAATATGTAACAGTTTATTTTTTCTCCAATTCTTTACTTTTCATTTCACTCCAAGTTTCTAACAACTGGCAGAATGTAAATGAGGTCTGGGTCTTTAAATAGTATCACCCCTGACTGCCATTCTTGTTGAATTATCCATCCATTAGTATGCTCAATAATCATTTTATTGTGTTTGAGTTTATGTTGGTGTCAAAGAGCCCCAACGTAATCTTGACCCTCGAGGTGCAGTTCATCCACTCTTTCATTCCCACAAATAAAGGCACTGCAGTTAAATCAAGTGAAAGAATTACCAAAGCTCCCAATGAATCAATCATTCTCATGGTGCAGTGGTAGAAGTCAATAATAAGCTTTTGATTTTTTATATTTCAGATCTTTTTCTCAGAATCAACTTCAAGGTTCTTTCTTTTCCATTGAAGCACCCTCATTATTGAAGATACAAAATATATGTTTACCTGTTCAATATTAAGCCAAGGAATTGAACTTGTATGTTGGCAAAAGGTTATATCACAGACCCTCTGAAAGAGTACTCCACCTAGGCCCACTCCCCCACCCTATGCCGGTAACCCCACCTATCCTGCACATCTTTGGGCACTAAGGGACAATTTAGTATGACCAATCCACCTAACCTGCACTTCTTTGCACTGTGGGAGGAAACTAGAGCACCCGGAGGAAACCCACGCAGACACAGAGAGAACGCACAAAGTCCACACAGACAATTACCCGAGGCTGGAATTGAACCCTGGTTCCTGGCGCTGTGAGGCAGCAGTGCTCACCGCTGTGCCACCGTACCGCCCTCTTGAGATTTTTCTCTATTTAAGAAGGCAATATGATAACATTTTCACTAGACTATGACATAAGTTATAAATTACCAAACATATTTTTTAACAGCAAATAGATCGATGAACATCAGTGATGACACACTGTAGACTTACTAGCCCAACATTCGTCACAGTGCTTAATTTAACTACAGCACAAAAGCAGCATTGCACCCTGTTTTTCTGAGGACATTTCAGATAGGGTGTGTAGCTGATAGCTGAAGAGGTACCAAACCTTGAGAGACAGGTTCTGCCACAACTTCCGAGCATGAAGCTGCCATTGTGGGTCGCCATGATGTGGAGATGCCGGTGTTGGACTGGAGTGAGCACAATAAGAAGCCTTACAACACCAGGCTAAAGTCCAACAGGTTTGTTTGGAATCACTAGCTTTCAGAGTTCAGCTCCTTCATCAGGTGAATCACGGATTATTTTCTCATTTTTCATACTGAGACGTTAACCAAAGTGCTGTCAGTCTTAATATGCAGACAACTGCCTCCTCCACACATTCAGAAGGGCTAAAGAGCTTTGGATGTCCTTTCAATGGACAAAGCCCTCTCTTCTGCACAATAGTCTGAGGAAGAGGAGCAACAGAGGCAAAAGACTCTGAGGGTGGGTCACCATAGCAGAACAGAGTGGATCCCCTGCTATTATTCCATCAACAGCACTGTATTTGCACTTATTTTACAATAGGGTCTCGGCAAATAAGCTGCACAGGGAATGTTGGCATAAACCCCCTTCAGCAAGAACAAACAGAATCCAACAGAAATGTCTGCACAATTTTGCTCTAAGTGTGATTCAGTATATCTCAGCATCACTGCACAGATAGACTACCCTCTTAAGAAGATAAGCATCAACACATCTCCTCTGTTAATGCATTTTACCAATCACAAGGTTGCTGAATGTTAAATATTCATTTGATAGAGTACATATCCCCTTTAAAATTCATAGAGACAAGACTTATGAGTCATAAAGAAACCAATTTTCAAATGAACCCAATTTGCATATGCAATTAGTATAATTGATTAATATAATTCTAATTAGCTTAGCAGTATCCCCTTGGAATTCTTATAGTAATTACAGAGAAAACAATAACATTAACACAAAAAAGAACAATTCTTCAGACTGCAATCTGCAGTTTAAGGTGTTTAAGAATTTTGTTCATGATTTATGAATTGTATTGCCTATGATTTCTATCAAATGAAAAATGTACCCTACTCAGGCAAATTTACTTTTATCAGAAATAATTACCGATCTAGAATTCAAAACAAATAGTTACTGTAGCTTTTCTTTTGAAAAATGTATTTTAATGGTACTGGTGAGTATTAGATATCGTAAAGCTATTTCATACAATTAACAAATTTCTATTCCAAAGCCCTGTGTCAACAATCCTATACATTTTCAATGTTACTACTCTGCATTGTCTATCATGTGAATGTTGTTACATCTTGTGATGCCTATTATGCCATCCTTTTAAGAACAACTATTTGTTGTTTAATAATGCGCCTTACTCATCTTCCCCAAATGTGTTGCCACATAATCCCCCACTTCAGTTTAATCTGGCATCCCATCTGTCAGTCTGTTAATTTATATGTGCCCTCCTGAAATCACTTGAGTTTTCTTCATAGTTAGTTTGACATAGCCAAGCCTGTCGTGTTTTTATAATGATATATTGGCACCCGTCAAAGAACAAAGAAAAGTATAGACAGGAATGCGCCCTTCGGACCTCCAAGCCTACGCCAGCCATGCTTCCCATCGAACCTAAAACCTACACTTCTGTAGTCTGTATCCCTCTATTCCCATCCTATTCATGTATTTGTCAAGATGTCCCTTAAACGTCACTATCTACTTCCACCGTCTCCTCCAGCAGTGAGTTCCAGACACCCAATACCCTCTGGGCAAAAAACTTCCCTTGCACATCTCCTTTAAACGTTGCCCCTCATACCTTAAACCTATGTCCCGTAGTAATTGACATTCCACTTTGGGAATAAGCTTCTGAATATCACTCAAAACAGATGGTGTAAACACATTTTGGGTTAATTTATTAATATTTGGCACATTCATGCAAGAATTAATGGAATGAAAGTTTGAAGTCATTAGCAGTAGGGCTGTGCCTACAGTGTTTTGCTCACAGGGTGAAGTTAAACTGAGACTGGATCACATGACACATTTCCCCTCTCGTGATGACATGCTGCTATCCCTTAAAGGCATATTGCAACATCCCCCTTTTAAAGACACTTAACTATTTATAATGCATGTGCACGTTTGGTTACCATTATAGAAATGGATAGTTGCTGACTCTATGAGACTCTAAAACAAATGTCCTCTGTGTCATGGGAATGTCACTTTAAGAAAAGTTTGTCTGCTCAAGTGGCTGCAGTGATGTCAGAGTGTGGGTGGAGCTGAGCTCTGGCTCTGCTTTTTAGTTTCACTTTGAGGAAAAGCTTGGGTGTGCCTGTGTTTTATGCTTTCGTTTTAGTTTTTGGAGATGCTGCAACCACAGCAGGATGTGAGAGAATCTCTGCAAGCTGATGTCCATTTGGTGATTTCAACGTGGGTAACTGTTCTCAGTAGTAAAGTTAAACCTGATGTATTTCTGTGCAAAGGGTTCTGGTGTCTTATGGATGTTAAAAGGAACATTTAAGTATTACTTAGAATGTTGTATTCTTTGGGGGTTGCATTTGAATTGATGGATGCAAAGATGTTCACTATGTTTTGAAAAAGGTTAACTGAGTTCATAGAATAAACATTGTTTTGCATTCAAAATTACTTTTAAAGTTCTGCTGCACCACACTTGTAGAGTGGGCCGTGTGCTCCCCATACCACAATCTAGTAAAAGTCGTGGATCTGGTGAACTCCATGATACACTTTGGGTTCTCTAAACCCTGGCCCATAATATCTGTTGTGACACCCATATTTTGTGATTTTGAAAAATATTTACATATTTTGTAAATTTGTTTGGAGGTGTCTTTAATTACGCGCAGTGAACTATGAGATTGTGGCATTCTTGAATGTTGCTCTTGGTTTCATTCAGATCTGGGGCGGGATTCTCCAACCCCCCCCCCCGGGCCGGGTCGGAGAATCGCCGGGGGCCGGTGTCCATCCCGCCCCCGCCGTGTCCCGAATTCTCCGCCACCAGAGAATCGGCGGGGGCGGGAATCACGCCGTGCCGGTCAGCGGGCCCCCCCCCCCCCCCCGGCGATTCTCTGGCCCGTGATGGGCCGAAGTCCCGCTGCTGTCAAGCCTCTCCCACCGGTGGGAATCAAAACACCTACCTGACCGGTGGGACTGGCAGCGCGGGCGGGCTCCGGGGTCCTGGGGGGGGGCGCAGGGCGATCTGGCCCCGGGGGGTTTCCCCACGGTGGCCTGGCCCGCGATCGGGGCCCACCGATCGGCGGGCAAGCCTGTGCCGTGGGGGCACTCTTTTCCTTCCGCCTTCGCCATGGTCTTCATGCGCGGACTTATGCCGGCCGGCGAAGTCCTTTCGGCCCCGGCTGGCGTGGTGCCAAAGGCCGTCCACGCCAGCCGGCGGAGCGCCAACCACTCCGGCGCGGGCCTAGCCCCTCAATGTGAGGGCATGGCCCCTAAAGTTGCGGAGACGTCCGCACCTTTGGGGCGGCCCAACGCCAGAGGGTGCACGCCACTCCATCACGCCGGGACCCCCCGCCCCACCAGGTAGGGGAGAATCCCGGCCCTTGTCCTCATTACGTTAGGACTGCACAGAAGATGCGGAGCTGGAATGGATCTTATTTGTCCCCAGCTATGCCTCATTGCCACATCTTTGTGTACAATGGCTTCATGGTACCTTGGTTCGGAACAAATCTTTGTTGCCGAATACTTTCTGTGGGACCTTGGGCTGCAAATTAATTGTCCCAACTGTAAACTTGGAAATTCTGTACCGCATTTCTATTGTGCGTGTTGCCAATTTTCTCTTGAGGTTTTGAAAGTTTCTCTCTAGTTTCTGAGAGAGTAGAATGGGTAAGAGTAAGTAGATTGGTGCGCACTGGTCTACCAAACATGCAAGAGATGGAATAATTGGTGTTACAAGTGTCACTCTCAGACATAATATTGCAATGTGCTGATCTTAACTGCTATGTTTGCATTTGAGAAATCCTTCATTCAGCTAAGCTGTTAGCTCTTGAGTCATGAGGAGAAGATGCAATATGATCGACAAACCACTTCTCACACATATCCTGAAATGGCTTTTCAATACATTGTGGGTTATTGTCTGTAATTATCTATCTCGGCACACCAAATCAACTGAAAATAACACTTAGAGTGTGCTTGATGTCTTGTTTAATTGCAGAATAATGGGGTGCTTGGTAAAGTAGTAGACAATGACGATGAAGGCACTGCCATGGACGTGAAAGAAGTTGGGATAGATTTTGGACCAGAGTCGGATGGGAATTAGTGGTTCTTTCTGCTGCCTTGCTAAGGAACCGGTCTCAATAACAACGTCCAATGATTAGCTTCAGATATTTGCCAAGTTTAGGAACAATCAACAGGTCATCAGCTATAGCGGGTTTTCAGGGAAATGCTGATCAGCATGGGAAACTACATGGCTGCAACTGAAATTTGAAAAATACAGATAGATGCCCTAAAAGCATAAAATAGCTATAGATTTCAAATTCACCTTGCCAGACTGATTAGGGCACATGGAAGGGCTGGGTCAGACACTGAATTGGGCATGATGGAGGAAGAGATTTTTAAGATTCTGAATTGCATCTGGATTGATCGATAAATCAGAGGTTGAACAGAGGTAACAACGTTTGGATAAAGGGTCTAAGCAAAGCAGGTGTCATCATCCAATGGGATGATAATTAACAACAATCTTACAGGAGAAGGAGAACATTCATGTCTTAAACTGAGTAATAGCTGCTGTTTTGTATATCTGCAAATGGTTATGTTACTCCAATAAACCAGTTACTGTTCAGACATATTTATGTTTTCAAATCATTCCTTAGTCAGCAACAGACAGCGGACAACGAGAATGAAAACAACCCACATTGGCACCTGATAGCTTCATGTATGGCACCCCTGACAGAACCTGCCTCTCAAGAATTGGCATCTCTTCAACCATCAACCAAACACCCTGGGTTGGATGCCCCATAGACTGACACCGAAATCGTGTTTGCCGATCGGGCGGAGGATGGATTTTCACGCCAAAATCGGGACTGGCGGTGGTTTGACGGCTGTCCGCAATGCTCTGCCCCCTTCAAACTGCCATCATTGTGACACGTGCCACAAGCCGTTTCTTCGCCATTGGCTCATCATCGGCCAGCCCACCCACGATGCTCCACCCCCGATGAGCCAAGTTCCTGACGGCGCGGGACACGTGTGGTCCCAATTGCGCGGGAACCCGCCGTGATGACTGCACCGCCACACTCGGCCGGGATCCTGCCGCTGGCCGAGGGGGCTTCTGCAAGGGCTGGAGGGACTGGTGGGGGTGGCCAGAGGGCGGGCTGTGGGATTTCCTGGGACCCGGCCATTCTCCGGCCATTTTTGGCACGGGCGGTGGGTGTCTCAGTCGGCGCTGGTGCTAGCCCTTCACTGGTGCTGGAATCGGTTTAGGGTTGCACGCTGATTTTTCAGTCATTGAAAACTACACATGCTCCGCTGGCGCCGACATTTAGCCGCTGAAACGGAGAAGCCAGCCCCCTATCTGAAATGAACTTGTTGGATGAGTGTCCATCATATTTTATAGATGGGAGGATACTGATGATGATTGCTTCTGTCCTCCCACAAATCTCCCTTCTTTCTGTTCTCCTCCTCTTCACTTTCCCTTCTTACTTCCACCTCTCTTTTTCCAGTCCCTCTCATCACATTTCCAAGCTCCTCTTCATTGCACTTTTCTCCTTCCTACCTTACCACACCTTCAGTTCCCCTGATCCTCCAGCACTACTTTTATTCCAACTTCTTAACAATATGGAAACTGCTTATATTAACTTGACATAAGGTATTGCTGCCTCACGGCGCCGAGGTCCCAGGTTCAATCCCGGCTCTGAGTCACTGTCCGTGTGGAGTTTGCACATTCTCCCCTGTTTGCGTGGATTTCACCCCCACAACCCAAAGATCTGCAGGCTAGGTGGATTGGCCACGCTAAAATTGCCCCTTAATTGGAAAAAGTTAATTAGGTACTATAAATTTATTTGAAAAAACTTGACATAAAATAATGGGCGGGATTCTCCGATCTCTTACGCCGGAATCACGTTCGGCGATCGGCCGGAAAATCCCCGTTTGAGCCGAAATCGGGGGCGCGCCGCTTTTGCAATGCTCCGCCGCCTCGAAAATGGCATATTCACAGAGTACGGCGCACGCCATTGGGACGGCCTCAGAATGTCACCTGAGGCCCTCCCCCGATGCGCCGCCCCCGATGGGCCGAGCCACAGTTGGGTGGGAGCCATTCCGTGAGCAGCCGGGTGGGGGGGGGGGGGCGTTGGTGGGGACTGTGGGCATTAGTGGGGGGTAGTCCGGGGGTGGCAAACCTGGTCAAAGGGCAGCAGTTTTTGGCAGGCTGGATCCGTGCGCAGCCTGTGCCATATTGCACAGTCGTATCCATAGGTTAAGCTGGGGGCTTTACACTGCATGCCTGCTAGCCCCCTCCTCCCCACCAGATGGAGGATTGGTGCAGCTTTTGCGCTGTTTTATCGGGCGTAAAATGCCATTATTCCTACGCCGGCATCAGCAGTTAGTCTTCGAATCGGAGAATCCAGCCCTCTGCCTTTCTCCAGGTGAGGTTCTCCACTTCCATCTTTGGAAGGAGTGTGTTATCCTTGTGTGGCCATTTCTATTATAAAAATAAGCATTGGCATTTATAACGGAGACATGAACATAGAACATAGAACGATACAGCGCAGTACAGGCCCTTCGGCCCTCGATGTTGCACCGACATGGGAAAAAACTAAAGGCCATCTAACCTACACTATGCCCTTATCATCCATATGCTTATCCATTAAACTTTTAAATGCCCTCAATGTTGGCGAGTTCACTACTGTTGCAGGTGGGGCATTCCACGGCCTCACCACTCTTTGCGTAAAAAACCCACCTCTGACCTCTGTCCTATATCTATTACCCCTCAATTTAAGGCTATGTCCCCTCGTGCTAGCCACCTCCATCCGCGGGAAAAGGCTCTCGCTGTCCACCCTATCTAACCCTCTGATCATTTTGTATGCCTCTATTAAGTCACCTCTTAACCTTCTTCTCTCTAACGAAAACAACCTCAAGTCCATCAGCCTTTCCTCATAAGATTTTCCCTCCATACCAGGCAACATCCTGGTAAATCTCCTCTGCACCCGTTCCAAAGCTTCCACGTCCTTCCTATAATGAGGCGACCAGAGCTGTATGCAATACTCCAAATGCGGCCGTACTAGAGTTTTGTACAACTGCAACATGACCTCATGGCTCTGGAACTCAATCCCTCTACCAATAAAGGCCAACACACCATAGACCTTCTTCACAACCCTATCAACCTGGGTGGCAACTTTCAGGGATCTATGTACATGGACACCGAGATCCCTCTGCTCATCCACACTACCAAGAATTTTACCATTAGCCAAATATTCCGTATTCCTGTTATTCTTTCCAAAGTGAATCACCTCACACTTCTCCACATTAAACTCCATTTGCCACCTCTCAGCCCAGCTCTGCAGCTTATCTATGTCCCTCTGTAACCTGCAACATCCTTCCGCACTGTCTACAACTCCACCGACTTTAGTGTCATCTGCAAATTTACTCACCCATCCTTCTGCACCCTCCTCTAGGTCATTTATAAAAATGACAAACAGCAACGGCCCCAGAACAGATCATTGCGGTACGCCACTCGTAACTGAACTCCATTCTGAACATTTCCCATCAACTACCACTCTCTGTCTTCTTTCAACTAGCCAATTTCTGATCCACATCTCTAAATCACCCTCAATCCCCAGCCTCCGTATTTTCTGCAATAGCCGACCGTGGGGAACCTTATCAAACGCTTTACTGAAATCCATATACACCACATCAACTGCTCTACCCTCGTCTACCTGTTCAGTCACCTTCTCAAAGAACTCGATAAGGTTTGTGAGGCATGACCTACCCTTCACAAAACCATGTGACTATCCCTAATCATATTATTCCTATCTAGATGATTATAAATCGTATCTTTTATAATCCTCTCCAAGACTTTACCCACAACAGACGTTAGGCTCACCGGCCTACAGATACCGGGGTTAACTCTACTCCCCTTCTTGAACAAAGGGACCACATTTGCTATCCTCCAGTCCTCTGGCACTATTCCTGTAGCCAATGATGACCTAAAAATCAAATGAGTGAATACTGGCGAAAAGTATTCATTTAGTATCTCGCTTATCTCGCTTATCTGAAGTAAATGATGTGCTTTTATTCTCTTGTGTTGACTTAACGGATTAGCATCAAGACACCAACCACAAAGAACGAATTGGTTAACACAAAAATATGTTGGTCCATTTATTAGGATGTTGTGAGCTTGGATACATGTCTGAGTTGGTAGCTTGCTCAGAACTAACTGTGGGATTTTCCGTCCCTTCCCACAGGCTGGAACCTCCGATCCCGCCAATGTCTACCCTCGCTGCACCTTCTCCAAGCACAGGTGAGCCTTGGAAAACGACGTAGACTTCAACGGGACCGCAATTCCTAGCGGCAGCCAATGGCGAGCTGCCTCCGCCTCAGGAAAACCTGCCGCGTCTGACAGTTGGAAAATTCCAACCTCAGCCTGAACCGCATGCTGCATTACATCATTCCCCCTCTCGTGAGGTATGAGAAACCATATGATGGACCACAAGAATTAACGTAGAATTTCTAACTTTTAAAAAGGAACTTCAAAGGCATCTGTTTGCACTGTGCCAATTACTCTTGCCTTGAAAGTTGATTGGTGTTCAACCCTTTTCTGCAATGTCGCTGGTAATTGTCACATATGTAGAAAAATTAACATCACCTATTTTCTGTTTTCACTGAATAATGGAGCTATTCACTTGGTTTTCACGACCTCCAAAGTTGCAGTTGAGAAATATGGAGAATAATTTATTCAGTGTTGCTATTCTCTGAAATACAGCACACTCTGAGTATCATAGAACAACACAACCATGGAGTTGTCATAAGAATCAGCAGAGAAGATCTGCTGATGTATATTTAAATCTGTACGTCCATGTATAAATACACTAATTAAATATTGCCAAACTTTGAGCTGCAGTTAAGTTTCAAGTGCTCAATAAACCTTATATTACAATATCATCTTTATCTTGTTTCGCTTGTTGACAACCCAATAGTTATTGCCAACAAGGGAATCAGAATTCTGCATGTTCAAATGTTCTTAATATAAAATAAATGGCTCCCAACCATAAACCTGTTTCCACCTGAAATTTCAACATTTGACTCCAAGTAAATCCTGTTAAAATGGGCATTTGGTGAAAATCACTCCGAGTTCATAATAAACATCACTTTCTTCATTAAATAATGATCTAAATTTAATCTTTTCTTGGCTGATGGAGCACTAGAGATAAGCTATTCCAATTGGATACTAATGAAGGACATATAGTTCTCAGCATGTGCTCTGAGACTGTCATTAGTACAACAAACGGAACATTACATTTCCCTTGTGAGTTGCAAAAATATGAGTCTCCCTATTTCTGTGTCACAATCTTTTCTCTTCTTGTCTGAGTGGCTCTGTGCACTGCAGGCAGTAACTACTGCTCACTATTGATACGCACGGTGTTCTACTCTTTCGAGAGACTAATGCAACAAGAAACTTTAAAAATATTCTGAGGTGACCACTCAAAACTGACCTCACATCAAAGTAGATACTTTGCTGCAGCAATTGTTCTGCCACTGACCAGATTGAGACACTCACTGGCCTGGGCTTTCATCACCGAGGTAGATAGTGGGAGTTGGGAAAATTCCCGATTCAGCCCATCAGCTTTAGGAGGAAGTGCCTGCAACGAACGGGTGAATTTCCTACCTCAGCTGCTGGTGGGAGTTTCTGTCATATCACGTGGCACTGACCTAATTAATTACGAAATTTCGATGAGATGATCCACAGTATGTGCTGCAAGAGACAGTGTCGCAACAAAGAGATAGTGCGGCACCTATGCTATTTCCTCATGGACTTGGCACCCTGTGGAGGAGGATGAGGACACAAGCTCCCAGTGGACATGAAGGTCACCACTGCCCTGAACATCTGTGTATCCGGTTCATTCCAGGGCACGAGGACGTACTTGTGTGGCATTTTCCTAGCTACATCCCACAAGTGCATCTGTCCAGTCATGAATGCCCTGTGTGCCGGGCAAATGACTACATCAACTTTGATCTGGACCAAGCCCATCAAGATGCCTGGGCTGCAGGATTCTCTGCCATCGCTGGTATTGCCCAGGTCCAGGGGGTAATTGATGACATGCAGTCACCCTTCGTGCACTGGAACATCAGGGAGTGTCCTTCATTAACAGGAAGGGGTTGTATTCCATGAATGGTTCAACTATTGTGCGACCACCACCTCCAGATCATGCACGTTCCCAGGGAACATGCACGACAGCTGCACCCTGGGAAGCTCGGATCTCCCCAGCGTCTTTGAAGACCACCTCAGGAAAACGGGTTGGTACTTGGGGATAAAGCGTATCCACTGAGGTCCTGGCTGATGACGCCAGTGTGGAGGCCAGAAATCGAGGCAGAGACCCGATATAACCAGGCACATTTGCCACCCCCTCTTTCATTGAGCAGTGCCTCAGACCGCTCAGAATGCGTTTTCGGTGCTTGGATAGCTCTGGTGGTGCACTGCAGTACACCCCATCAGAGGGTCTCCCAGAGATGGTCTCCTCGGAGATCTCCTCTGAGGTTGTCTCTCGGATGGCATGGATGGGGGTGTCTCTAGATGGCCCAGCCCCATCAGATGGAGATATTGCAAGAGAATGGTCACGACAATAGTGAGAGGGTCAGATCAATTTGTCGGACATGAGCAACTCATTTGAGACAGGTCATCTGGATGAAGGAACAGTGGATCCTCACCTCGGCGGCACAGGCCAACCTCGCTATCAATGGCTGCTATTTCCCCGGTAAACTCCACGATCCTCAGGCCCCACTTCTCGTGGGGGATGAGGACTCAGATCTCAGGTACACCACCCTCCGTCTTGGCTTTTTCACATCTATTAGGGGCCAACCTATCCTGAGGGGACAAAGGGGGGGCACTGTGAGCCGCACGTTTGATGGATCGTGGTTCTATGGTAGGTGGTATGTATGGGCACTGCACCTGGACATGAAAAGCTGGTGCGTGCCAGGGGATACTGAGGAACGGGCATGAAGACTAGATATGAGGAGAGTGCGAGGTGTCAGCAATAATTTGTGGTTAGTGGGGGTTGGGGTTAGGAATTCAAGAAGTGGCAGGCGGAACTGATGCCAGAAGAGAGGTGGAAATTTACCCGTGCAGCTCAGTGAAGATCGTCGGTCTTCTTCCGACATTGTACGGCGGTTCCCCTGGTCATGCTGCCCGCACTGGCCCTCCGACCCCCTTGGGGAAACAGGATGTCCCGTCTCCCATCCAGTGCATCTTGAAGCCTGGCCAGATCAGCATCGCCAAAGCGAGGAGCAGGTCTGCGCGCTGCCGTGCTTTTATGTTGACTGGGATTGAGTGGTGAGGGAGCGCTTAAAATCAGCTCCCCCTTGTGAGCAGCGAGTTGCTGAGGGGCGAGTTTAAAGAATCAGACAACGAGACAGCCAGTGATGGCGAGTTGCTCATGGGGACTATGTGCTGTTAAATACAGGCCATGATCTTGCCAGTGCAGCCGTCAGGTAACCCCTCGCCAATCGTGTCCGAAATGATACTTCAAACTTTTCCTGTTAAATCGCGTCCAGGGTTTGTTTGGAAGTCTATACTATTTCTTTTTGATTTTACCATTCACTGAAGTAAATTGTGTGTAAAATCAGTTGGAGATCCACCTTGAATACTTTCCCTTCAGATCAATTTAAAATCATGGCTTTTATTATAGATTACATAATTTGATATATGCTAAATGGACCTCAGTGGAGATGACATGCTGCTTTTAAGCTGTCGGGTATTTCTCACATTGGTTAACATTCTGAAAAAGAAACACTTGCAGTTGCCATTTCGTAATTGTACGGCAGCCCCTTCATCGTTACTTTCTTTCATGAATGAACTCACTTCAAAATAATCAAGTTATTTTCTTCAGCATTGCAGAGTATTGAAATAATTTCCTTGTTTGCCCACAGCTCCAGCCGCTTAATAAGGTTCACATCACTTCATGGATATCATACACAGCCGATGATTAACAAACTATTTCTACAAAAAAAAAGCTTAGAATTTGAAAAAAAGCAGTTTACGCTAGCAACGTTCATTCGGATTTGGCCGAGAGTGACATCCAAGTTGGATTTGCTTTATAGGTCATAAATATTACACCTGCAAACTTCAATTTGTCACGCGCTTGACACCTGTATAAAATCCTGGGACCGACAGTAAGCGCTATGAAGAAAGAATTTATAGAGATGTTTAACCATTTGCCGAAATTGGAGATCTGTCACAGTCAGCTTCTGTGACGCAGACCACCCTGACCCTGTGTTTCACGCCGGCGTCAACGGGCGTCTTGGACCAGCGATTCAGTGGCCCACAGGGAGCCAGAACGGCGCCGGAGTGCTCCACGTAGCTCCGGTACTGATATGCGGCCTTGCACTGCCGGCGCGGGTACATGCATGCTCGCAATACCTGTTTTTGCACCGGCGCATGTGCGTGGTGGCCGTTTCCGTGCTGGCGCCACGCAGCATGGCGCAGCCAAACAGCGGGTCCGCGTGGAAGAAGGTTGGCTCCCCCCGATCGCGCGAGCCCACCGATCGGTAGCCCCCGATTGTGGGCCTAGCCATCGTGGAGGCCCCCCCCCCCGGAGTCTGATCAGCCCCCCCCGGAGTCTGATCAGCCCCCCCCCCCCCCCCCCCCCCGTTTAGGCGTCAACAACGATTCTCCGACCCGGCGGGGGCTCGGTGAATCCCGGCTAGAATGTCTAAATCACCTAACAAGCACGTCTTTCGGGACTTGTGGGAGGAAACCGGAGCAGCCGGAGGAAACCCACGCAGACATGGGGAGAACGTGCTGCCTCTGCATAGTCAGTGACCCAAACCGGGAATCGAACCCAGGCAATGGCGCTGTGAAGATACAGTGCTAACCACTGTGCTACCGTGCTGCCTTTGACTTGATTGATTAAATTGAAGAAAGTTGCATGTGCTGCATTGATTAACCTAAATTGAGGCATAGCCAGGCTCTGACTGGAGACCACAAGACAGACCACCTGCTGGAGGGTCTGTACACCCAATATTTAGGAATTGACAACCATTCAATGCAAAAGGATTCATTCATGCCATCTTCGGAGAATTTCAATCACAAACAGAGCTGAATATTTTGATGCATCTATTATAAATAATTCACAAATGTAAAATGTGATTCAGGAGTATGGAGTAATCATTTTTTTTTCTCTATCTGTAATGTCTGAAGTTAGAGATATCTCAATCAAACCAAGTCAACTGCATATCACAGGCAATGATAAAGGACTTATCTGCCGAGGCACAATACATTTTCAGACAGACACACAGCTGCTGAAAGGAATACATAACCCTTTTGGACTCATTTCCCAACAATTGCTCTATTTTTTATCAGATGCTGCTCTGTGGAAAACATATTTTCTTCCATAAAATGTTTTGCTGTTTACATAAGGCTTTCTATTTTACTTGCTTGTTTATCACAGAGCTTTCACTGCCTTTCATATTCGATCTGTAATCTCTCAATTGCGCATTCATCTTGTGATTAAACATTGCTGTGTGCTCACTGCAATATTCCTGGAGTGCTTCAGATCTCAGCATTAGTATTTTAGGCAGAATGCTGTGATGGGTCTCAAGCAGCTCTTATGGTTCTTGATATAGAATCGCAGGTCCACTTCAGCCTCTTTTGTTTTTGCAGCTCTGCATACAATGTTGTGGATGACTGACAGCGCAGCCATGGTCCATTGATCCATTGCGTGTTCTGTTTTTGCCAGTGCCATGTCTGATCAAGGATTCCGATGACAGGCAGCTGACACGAGGGAGGGTGAACGCAATCAGCTCCCATCGTTCGTGGCTCCCCCCCTGTCGCTCCTGCGTCCACCCGCGTGAATGTGGCTGCGCGGGTGATCGAGGCCTGTGACCCCCAAAACATCACCCACCCAGTGTTTAAAATGTTGAACTCTTACCTTTCCCCTGCCGTTGCCACGGAGAAAGCGCGCACTGCGTCGGCACCGAAAGTTCGCCGTTCGTTATTTCACTCTTGCCGAGAATTCCTGGGAAGGGAACCCCTGCAAATGGCGGGAATTTATTTTCCTCCTTTACACAGAGAGTGGGTAGAGTGTGGAATTTGCTACTGTAAGAAGCTGTTGAGGCAATTAGCACAGACACGTTTATGGAGAGACTCGATAAGCACATGAGGGAGAAAGGATTGATGGTATTCGATGAACAGTGGAAGAGGCTGTTGTGGAGCATCAACACTGGTGTTGACCTATTGGGCCAAATGACGTTATTATACGGTGTAAGCACTTTGTAAGATCAGCAGGAGGTTGGTGGAGGCTGCCAAGGCAAACAGTCTAGCAACACTGGGCTGAGATAGCTGAGCCGATTAAAGCACAAAGAATCAGACTGAGAACCTGGCATCAGTGTTAATTTGACCAGAACTGCTATGTTAAGATTTGAGTCTTAATACTCACCCAGCCTGGCATCACCTCGCTTACCGCACGCAAGCCTTCGCGCTGCAGCTTTCCCTCACTTTTCCCAAAACAAACTGTCCCAGAACCTCCTCCGGAAGCAACTTGCCTATTCTGCGTAATGTTGCTGTCCTCACAATAACCTCCATCGTTACCCTGCAGTTTTTTTTCCCAACCTCCATCCAAACCACCCTTCCTGGACATAGACATCTCCACAACCCCACAGCAGAACACCAGTCAGCTCAATCACTTTCTTCTTGCAGGACAAGTTCCCCATGTTTTGTTACCTGTAGAGATGGTAACTTAGTTACAGTAGACGCTCTGGAAAGAAGGCTAGATGTCGTCCAGAAGTTTAATGGTAGGTTTATTGAGCAACACAACTTAAATAACTGTGTGAGTTCTTACTTAAAGAACTGCACTTGTAAATGAGGTTACAACTTTTCAATGCTCTGCAACTAGGCCTGACCACACTCACAGCCCTGAGCTAAATTTCCGTTTCTGTTCCCCTCACAGTCACATCAGCCAAAGTGAGGGGAAGGGCCATCGGCGTCACTTTTATACATGCCCGTGCTGCCCCCTGGTGGTCTTTCCATTACCCATCAGTCCCTTCTGTACACACTCAAGTAAGGATCACTACACCCCACACACAATAAAATGGGGAATACTCAAGCTAAGAAAGGTGACCGTCGACCCAAGTGGCCCCAGCCAGGCGGATTGTCCATTGGATGCAATGGATAGAGAGTGGACCAGGAGTTCGACAGGTGACAACATTGAAAGAAATGTCATGCATGGAGTTGGGTCATTTTATCCTCTCCTGTCTCCCTCAATCACACGCTTGATCAGCGAACTATCTTCTTTTTTCTTTAGCCGGACCAATCAGAGGCCAGCTTCTCTGATCACTTGCCAATGAAAGCAGGATGTACAGCGTTTAAAAAAAAATTTAATGGTCAGACCCATGAAGGAAATCCCCCCTCCCCCCCCCCCCCCCCCCCACCCCCCGCCACAACCCCACGGAACTCAGTTTGGGTAACGCTGTCCTAGAATCTTGCGATTGTTGGTCACACGGAGGTGGACTTGAAATGCGCTTCCAGCCATGATTGACCCACGCAGCTGGCATTCCATGCTGGCCAGCCAATAAACTTGCAACCAGTGTGAAAGGTGTGCTGCAAAAGGCTCAGTGCTGCCGATGGGGGTGGTGTGGAGGGGTGGTAGTGCGAGAGGTGGGTGGGCGGCGAGCGAAGTGAGGGTGGCCATTTCCAGCCAGCAACCTGGAGGCTGGCAGGTGGTGTGGAGATGTCTCGGGGAACTGCAATACTGTATGAATAAAATGAGCTCGAACAAATGCTGCAAACTGCATCAATACTACAAATGTATGCAGCTGACAGCAGACCTCTTGGGACCTCAGCCCTCACGTGTCTTCCTCCATTTTATACCACCCCGGACGCTTTATCCCGCCCTGGAATGTGTTTGTCGCAAAAAACGTCAAGGCCGCCTGGCTGATTGGCCTGTCCGCCAATTGTAGAAGTGAACAGGTCAAGTAAATTCACCAAAAATTGCGTCCTTAATGGGCTAAGTTTGCCCACTGAATTGTCGGCGGACACATTTCAGACACCCGCGCACGCCCGCCGACCGTAATGATGTGCACAAGGATGGTGCACATCAGGGCGAACGATCAGCGCCTTCTTCTCAATTTCACTTACGTCCATTCCTTCCAGGTTGGGCACGCGTCTGCGTGATCAAGATAAACCTCTGGCCCATGACTCGATGTTTCAGTGGACATCAAATACCAGAACAGCAGCAACAGCTTGTTTCATTTTTCCTGAACGGGTTATGTCAAATCTTTCTGCTGCTCTATCAACCTCCATCACAGAATACTGCTGAAAAAAAACCACAGCATTTTCAAACCAACCGGGTTGCTTGTTTTCCTGAACGTGATTAAGTTTGTAACTGAAGTCGCTCTGGCAACTTCTAAAAAGGCGGTGATTAGCTGTCAATTTTTCTGTTAACATTAACAAGCTGGTGTTGTCAGCATTAAAAGTAACACATGGTTTGGCTAATACAAGTGCAGAAGAATCTGGAAATCTGTTTGTTAATGCAAGAGCAAAAGTTCTGATGAGCAAAAGGCAATCCCAAGCCCACTCTTGCTTGCAGTGAGAGCAGCTCAACAACCTTCCCCAAGACAGCCTCTTAATTGGCCGCCCTTCCATGCTCAACGGACTATTAAAGACAGCAGGCAAGCACCGAGCTGGCAGCCCAATCAGGAGGCCAGTAGCACCCAAGGCTCAACCGCCACACCAGAAAAGATAGCCGTTGTTACGGAATGCCCTGGGGATGGCAAGGATCCTTGCAACCGAGAGACGCACTGAAGATTTGTGGACCTAAAATAAAAATCATGAGGTGGAAAGCTTTTCGGCTCCTCGGATCTGAAGGAACATCCCTCGGGGTGAATCATTTGGAACTAGAGTGTGGCCTTTTTTGCCCCAACCAACCCCCCCCCCCCCCCCCCCCCCCCCCCCCAGCCTTTGTGGCATATGGGGCCTTTGGTTCAGGGGGACCCGCAGCCTGCTGCAGAGAGGCCTCCTCCACTGAGCTGGTGGCCTTAGTGTGCAGCAGGAAGGAGTTGCTTGGTTGGCAAGGTCGCAAGATCACTCCACACGGGGCCATAGCATTATGATCAGCTGCCCGCCTGTGTAGTTTGGGCAGCTAACCCTCGTGCCAGTCCACTGCTGGAAAGGTTCCCTGGCAGATCCCTGGCAGATCCCCACTAATGTTTTGCCCACCTTGCCTCCGTACCCACCACCACCGGTCCAGGAAAATTCAGTCTTTTTATTCCGATTCTTTCTCTCATCACGCTGTGTAGTTCCATCATTTTTTTTTAATGACACAAATTGGCTGTCTGTTCTGGAGCTCTGCCTCTTATCAATTTTGGTGCTTTAGTCTTGGCTTGATTTAGAAGTTGGAAAGGAAGGCACTATATGGGAATAGTAATAAAGTAATATCACTTTAAGCAACATCTTAGTTAAGCCAGTTTGCATCCAAGATTATGAAACCTAAAAGCACTATAGGCATCCAAGAGTATTTTGTGAAAATTGATCAGTGGTTAATTTATCTGAAACTGTTGTTATTGATTGGGACAGCTGAAGTCAAAATAACTTAATCACTGATATAAATTAATATATGCAAATTCATCTGATATTGTAAGAAATATGTCAGAATTAATAAACCATTCCTGGCATCAATGCATGTTAATACCTTCACTATATTAAGTAGCATTAATGACAGGAGTTAATATACTAAGAGAGATTGGAAAGTTGGAATCTAACTGTCACATGCAATCAATAATGTAATTATTTCAAGAATCTAATCCCATTAATTACTTGGAACTGGTTTATTCACCACTCAATACTCCTCTCTCCCCAGTATCAGAATATGGCACATTATCTATTATTGGGGACATACACCATCATCCCTAAGACCATAAGAGCACAAGAGCCATTTGGCCCATTGAGTCTGCTCCGCCATTTAATTAGATCATGACTGATGTGATATGATAATCCTCACCTCCAATTTCCTGCCTTATCCGCAGAACCCTTGATTCCCTTACAGATTAAAAAACTGTCTATCTCAGCATTGAGCTTACTTACCAACCCAGTCTGTACAGCTCTCTGTGGTAAAGAATTCTGCAGATTCACTACCCTCTGAGAGAGGAAATCTATCCTCATTTCTGTCTTAAATTGGTGACCCCTTAATCTGACATGATGCTCTCTGGTTTTGGACTCTCCCACAAGTGGAAACAACCTCTCAGCATCTACCCTGTCAAGCCCCCTAAAAATATATGCCTCAATAAGGTCGCCTCTCATTCTTCTAAACCCCAATGAGTACAAGCCCAACCTACTCAACCTCTCTTCATAAGAAAATATCTCCATAACAGGAATCAACCTAGTGAATTCTCTGGACTGCTTCCAATGCCAGTGTATCTGTTCACAGTATTCCAGCTGCGATCTACCTAGTACAAGGTTCCTCTATTTTTGTGCTCTATTTCCTTTGAAATAAAGGCCGACATTCCATTTGCCTTCCATATTATCTGCTGAACTTGCATGCTAGTTTTTTGTGATTTATGCACAAGGGCTCCTAAATCCCTCTATGCAGCTTTCTACAGTCGTTTCCGTTTAAATAAACACCAGCTCTTTTATTCTTCCTAAAACAAAATCCTTTTTTTAGGGTCCGTTCTATAGCTTCCTTAATATATAACAATATGGATCTAGCTCTAAATGTCAAATCTTCCCTGACACACTATCTCACTGACCTATCTGTTTTTATGTAAATCAATTAATATTTCAATCTGATTTTTATTGAGCTTGGGAACTTCAAAAGAACTCTTTCACATCAAGTCTTCTTAATGCCTAAAATTAGTATTGGTCCAGTCAGACCTAATGTCAGTATGTATTCTGTTGCCACCTGTGTATTTCATATTTGCTGAATAAATTAAGCTTAGCACTAAAATCTGATGAGGAATGTGTGTGTCGATGTTATCTGGCTGTGGAAATGTTCTGGTCTCACGTCGTTGGGACAGCTGGTTTTAACTTTATTTTCACACAAGTCTCTCCCTTTCCATGTGTCTCTGCAACTGCTTTTCTTTCTTTCCCCCTGCTTCTAACTCTCTGATTACAGTCGTGGAGCCCAACAACAGCTCTAACTCTCTGAATTGTTTGTTCATTAACTTTTCTTTGTTCATATTTTATGGCACGGTGGCACAGTAGTTAGCACTGCTGCCTCACAGTATCAGGGACCCGGGTTCCATTCCAATCTTGGGTGACTGTCTGTGCGGAGTCTGCACATTCTCCCGTGTCTGTGCGGGTTTCCTCCGCGTGCTCTGGTTACCTCCCACAGGGCAAAGATGTGTAGGTTAGGTGGATTGACCATGTTAAATTGCCCCTTAGCATCCAAAAGGTTAGGTGAGGTTAGGGGGATAGGGTTGGGATATCAGCCTGGATAGATTGGATTGGATTGGACTGGATTTGTTTATTGTCACGTGTACCGATACAGTGAAAAGTATTTTTCTGCAAGCAGCTCAACAGATCATTCAGTACATGGAAGAAAAGGTAATTAAACAAAATTCAAGAAAATACATGAGAATACATAATTGGGCAACACAAGATATACAATGTAACTACATAAGCATTGGCATCGGTTGAAGCATACAGGGTGAAGTGTTAAAGAGGTCAGTCAATAAGAGGATCATTTAGGAGTCTGGTGACAGTGGGGAAGAAGCTGTTTTTGAGTCTGTTCGTGCGTGTTCTCAGACTTCTGAATCTCCTGCCCGATGGAAGAAGTTGGAAAAGTGAGTAAGCCGGGTGGGAGGGATCCTTGATTATGCTGCCCGCTTTCCCCCGGCAGCGGGAGGTGTAGATGGAATCAATGGATGGGAGGCAGGTTCGTGTGATGGACTGGGCGGTATTCACGACTCTCTGAAGTTCCTTGCGGTCCTGGGCCAAGCAGTTGCCATACCAGGCTGTGATGCAGCCCAATAAGATGCTTTCTATAGTTCATCTGTAAAAGTTGGTAAGGGTTAATGGGGACATGCCGAATTTCCTTAATTTCCTGAGGACGTATAGGCGCTGTTGTACTTTCTTGGTGATAGCGTCGACGTGAGTGGACCAGGATAGATTTTTGGTGATGTGCACCCCTAGGAATTTGAAACTGCTAACCATCTCCACCTCGGCTCCGTTGATGCTGACAGGGGTGTGTACAGTACTTTGCTTCCTGAAGTCGATGACCAGCTCTTTAGTTTTGCTGGCATTGAGGGAGAGATTGTTGTCGTTACACCACTCCACTAAGTTGGGGTACCCTTTTGGATGGTTGGTGCAGCCTCAATGGGCCGAATGGCCACTTTTTGCACTGTAGAGATTCTATGATTCAATGACTCTCATTTACCTATGTTGCTAGCTCAGTTCCTGCTGCAGGTCAGTGCTGCAGCTGCCTGAGAATCAGCCTTCAGTGATATCTGCATCCCAAGCAGAGCTCTCAAATCGGCCTTCATGCCATAAAACAGGATCTCGTTGCCCCCTCATTGCAGTGAAGTGGACCAATTTCCCAAAATTAATTTTTGTGCGGCCTTTTTAAAAATAAATTTAACGCACCCAATTCATATTTTTCTAATTAAAGGGCAATTTAGAATGGACAACCCATCGACCTCGCACATCTTTGCGTTGTGTGGTTGAGACCCACAACCCCAATGTGCAAACTCCACACATATAGTGACCGGTGTGCCAGGATCGAACCCGGGTCCTCGGTGCCATGAGGCAGCAGTGCTAACCACTGTGCCGCCCCTTTTTGTGTGGTCTTCTTCATTCACTTGTAGATCATTAGTGCATGAAGTACTTGGAAAAATTTGCAAAGAGTTGTGACGAGGCATGCCAATCTTCTGATATCACACTCATATCACATCGGAAAATTGACAGAATATTGTTTCTAATGCACAAACAAAACAATTTCAATTGCATCGCAAAGGTTAAATCATTCAATAAGAAAGAAATGTTAAATGTCTTCACTTGCTCACTGTGCTACGCAATCAAAGGTGGGGGCAGGGATTCTCCGAGCTTCGGTGCCAAAATCGCGCACACGCGGGGGTGGAGAATGGGCATCAGACCAGCGATTGTGTCTGACGCCGCTCCCACGATTCTCTGGGCACTGGAGAATTGCCGTCAATCGCGTGTGCGCGGTTGACGCGGAGCCGGTCTGGGACCATTGAAAGAGGCCCCTACGGCGATTCTTCGCCAACAACTGCCCGAGTTCCCGCTGGCGGCGTTCACTCATGATTCTAACCGGCAGGAGCTTGGAGTGGTGGCTGTGGACTCAGTCAGTGGCCGCTCTGGTGGGGTCGGGGGTTTCCGTCACCGGGGGTGCCTCCAGGACGGCCAAGCTCGCAATCGGGGGCCACTGATTGGTGGGCGCACAGGATCTCAGAGGGGTGCCTGTATTGTCGGGCAGGCCAGCGGTATAGGTCCGCCATGTTGCGCAGGGCCGTCGCCTCATGAAGTGCGGGTCCCGTATCAGCAACCAGAGCTGCGAGGAGCTCTCTGGAGCCCTGCTAGCGCCCTGCAAAAGGAAGAATCAGCCTGCACTTTCTCCAGGAAAGTCCAGAATTGTTTGCGCCCATTTTCTCGTGAGCGTGGGGACATAGCCCCATTATCAGAGAATTCCGACCGGGAAAAGGAAAGTGTCACCAATGTATAGTTTTGGTATCATAGATTTTCTAAGAAGCTCATCTTCTTTTTAAATGGACATAAGAAGTCTGAAAGATGGCTGCCAGAGGCCACCAGAACATTTACAACTACAACATGGTCAAGATTGTAAAAGGCCCCAAATGTATTGCAAGTAGACATATTCAGACATGTGGAGACATTTTAATTTCAATGTGCCTTTCTGCAAGGGAGACACAAAGATGTGCAGGGTAGGTAGATTGGTCATGCTAAATTTCCCCTTCGGGTAGGTTTGTAGGAATAGGGTGGGGGATTAAGCCTAGTTGGGTCGTCTTTTGAAGGGAAGGTGCAGACTCGATGGGCTGAATGGCCTCTTTTTGCACTTTAGGGACTCTATGATTGTAAGGGTACACTGAAACTCATTAAAAATGGTTCCCTGGAGGTGTGAATAATCCTGTCCTATTGCTCCATACCTGGTAGATGGAACCATTCAAGTTAACAGCTGAGACATTAAAAAGGTTAATTACCTCAGCTAAAAAAGACAATAGATGGGACAATGTCCAAGACCTGCAGCTTCAGCCAATACCTGATGTGGATGCATGATTTGACAGTGTGGAATAACAACCATTTTGTGTTTTCGAATAAACGAGGCTGTCAGAAATGATTTAGTCCAGCAGTGTGAGAGACAAATAGCAGCCCTCAGCCTTCAGCTGAAACAGCCATGAGTCACTTGTGAGAGGTGGAGTTCTCTCCCATGGGAGTTACAGAGTAAGTCATTCAGAAAAGCCATCCATGAGAAGAAAGCAGGTAATCTTCCAATATCGGTTTCTGTAGTCTCCAGTTAAGAAAGGAGCCTCTAGTCTCTCCCAGCATCTGCTCTTCCTATTGAGTTCACCTGTGAAGGAAGACTCTGACTCTTTAAATTCACAAGCCTGCTAACTCAACCTTAGGTTTCAACCGCTTTAATTGGAAAGAAGAAATTAACCAACAATGGTCCCTCACAGAGACTTTTTGTCTCACAGGACTTCTTTCCTTTATATGCATTTTAATATTTGTGTCTGTATTTGAGCTAATAACTTTATCACTTTTGCTGAAAAAGAGACACGTCAAAGCTCTTCATCTTGAACTCATCAGAAAATTTCACAAGAATACCAAGATAGGGGGAAACAACAATTTTACTGTATGAGATGAAGGTGCAAATAAGTTGGCAAATAGACTCTGATTGATGGAGGCATTTCTATGGAGAATGCACCAGTTGATGGTGATCAACAGTTAACTGCCAAGCATTTTTTTGACCAGGCAGCTTGCCCCTGATTGATCAAGGCATTGCCCTGAGCAATGAATCAACAAATGGCTAAACTTACTTTGTTTCGATGGAACTGGTGCAATGAGTATGCATGTTACTCCTGTCTGCAAAGAACAGAGCCCTGTGTATTAATATACGGAGCTTCCAGTAAATGCTGTCAGTCATCATTAACTGTGGAACTTTCCATGGCACCTCCTCTACCAATCAGAATCCACCTGCCAACCAATCTGCACTCTCTTCTCAGACAGTACAAATTGTTATTTTCCCTTTTATATGGCATTTTTGTGAAGTGTCCAAATGAATGCCAGACAAAAAACTTTGATATGTATCTTCTTCACAATAATCAAGGTCGGTACTGCCAAATTAGTATTTACCACTTAAGTATCTTTGAGCAGTAATTCGTTGATGAACGAACCTCTGTCTTGATTAAGACTAAAAGTTTGCTACCATTTATTTTTAACTTGAATCACTAGTAGATAAAAAGGGAGCCATCTGACCCCAGCCGATCCAACAAATGTGTATGTGTGGCTGCAGCTTGTCAGCCTCCTGAGTGTCGATTATGGACCTGGCGAATCCTGCACCATTTTACATTGGAATTGATTGTGTTCCACGCGGCAATGGTGCTAGTCCATCAATGGCAGCAGAATCGTTTTTTCTGTCATAAAGGTCCATGAATTCTGCATTGGTGGCAACACTCAGAAACGTAGAATCCCACCCTAAGTAGAGAATAGATAGAACAGTACAGCACAGAACAGGCCCTTCGGCCCTCAATGTTGTGCCGAACAATGATCACCCTACTCAAACCCACGTAACCTGCATACCTGTAACCCAACAATCCCCCCATTAACCTTACACTACGGGCAATTTAGCATGGCCAATCCACCTAACCCGCACATCTTTGGACTGTGGGAGGAAACCGGAGCACCCGGAGGAAACCCACGCACACACGGGGAGGACGTGCAGACTCCACACAGACAGTGACCCAGCCGGGAATCGAACCTGGGACCCTGGAGCTGTGAAGCATTGATGCTAACCACCATGCTACCGTGAGGCCCCTAACCATGCTACCGTGAGGCCCCTTCTGTTCAGGCCGGGCAGGATTCGTAGACTTCCACTACAGCGAAACTGGCGCTGCACTTGGATCGATTCAGCGACCGTGGAGGGGGTAGCACCGGTGTCACGTGAAACACAATTGATTCCAATGAGGAATGGTGTCTGATTCGCCAGGTCCATGATTAACATTGAGGAGAATGACGAACTGCAGCCACATCTGCACACTTCACTCCCCCCCACACCATCCCAGTCAACAAGATGGCACTGGTTGTGCTGGATCACGCCCATCCCACTGATGGGTTGGCTGGGGCCAGAGGGCATCTGGGGTGTGCCCTAGGGGGACACCCATATGACCTGCGGCCCTAAGTTCACATTGGGCAGTCAACGGCATGCACAGCTGCAGGCCACGGCAATGGTGCTCTGTCCCGTCCACCCCGACCCCACAGCCCACTTCCTGACCAATCCCCCGCTACTCTCCCCGGCCCTGACAGAAGCCTCCCAGCCAGCGACATGACTGTTAGCAAACTGTGGCAATGTTGGCACCCCTCTACAAACAGGATGGTCTTCACCTGAACCAGAGGGGTACCAATATCCAGGGGGGGAGATTTGCTAGTGCTCTTCGGGGGGGTTTAAACTAATTCAGCAGGGGATGGGAACCTAAATTGTAGTCCCAGTGTACAGGATGTTGAGAGTAGTGAGGTCAGGGATAGGGTTAAAAGTTCGAAAGAGGGCACCGGCAAGCAGGACGCTGGTTTGAAGTGTGTCTACTTCAATGCCAGGAGCATCCGGAATAAGGTGGGTGAGCTTGCAGCATGGGTTGGTACCTGGGATCTCAATGTGTGGCGATTTCGGAGACATGGGTAGAGCAGGGACAGGAATGGTTGTTGCAGGTTCCAGGATTTAGATGTTTCTGTAAGAACAGAGAAGATGGTAAAAGAGGGGGGGGTGTGGCATTGTTAATCAAGGAAAGTATTACGGCGGTAGAAAGGACGCTTGAGGACTCGTCTACTGAGGTAGTATGGGCCGAGGTTAGGAACAGTAGAGGAGAGGTCACCCTGTTGGGAGTTGTCTATAGACCTCCGAATAGTTACAGAGATGTAGAGGAAAGGATTGCAAAGATGATTCTCGACAGGAGCGAGAGTAACAGGGTAGTTGTTATGGGGGACTTTAACTTTCCAAATACTGACTGGAAATACTATACTTCGAGTACTATAGATGGGTCAGTTTTTGTGCAGTGTGTGCAGGAGGGTTTTCTGACACAGTATGTAGACAGGCCAACAAGGGGCGAGGCCACATTGGATTTGGTACTGGGTAATGAACCCGGCCAGGTGTTAGATTTAGATGTAGGTGAGCACTTTGGTGATAGTGATCACAACTCGGTTATGTTTACTTTAGCAATGGGCAGGGATAGGTATATACCGCAAGGCAAGAATTATAGCTGGGGGAAAGGCAATTATGATGCTATTCAGCAAGATTTAGGATGTATAGGATGGGGAAGGAAACTGCAGGGGATGGGTACAATCAAAATGTGGAGCTTTTTCAAGGAACAGCTACTGCGTGTCCTTGATAAGTATGTACCTGTCAGGCAGGGAGGAAGTTGTCGAGCAAGGGAACCGTGGTTTACTAAGGAAGTTGAAGCACTTGTCAAGAGGAAGAAGAAGGCTTACGTTAGGATGAGACATGAAGGCTCAGTTAGGGCACTTGAGAGTTACAAGTTAGCCAGGAAGGACCTAAAGGGAGAGTTAAGAAGAGTGAGGAGAGGACACAAAAAGTCGTTGGCGGATAGGATCAAGGAAAACCCTAAGGCTTTCTATAGGTATATCAGGAACAAAAGAATGACTAGAGTAAGATTAGGGCCAATCAAGGATAGTAGTGGAAAGTTGTGTGTGGAATCAGAGGAGATAGGGGAAGCGTTAAATGGATATTTTTCGACAGTGTTTACACTGGAGAAAGACAATGTTGTCGAGGAGAACACTCAGGTTCAGTCGATCAGGCTAGATGGAATTGAGGTTCAAAAGGAGGAGGTGTTAGCAATTTTGGAAAATGTCAAAATAGATAAGTCCCCTGGGCCAGATGGGATTTATCCTAGGTTTCTCTGGGAAGCCAGGGAGTAGATTGCAGAGCCTTTGTCCTTGATCTTTATGTCGTCTTTGTCGACAGGAATAGTGCCGGAAGACTGGAGGATAGCAAATGTTGTCCCTTGTTCAAGAAGGGGAGTAGAGACAACCCTGGTAATTATAGACCTGTGAGCCTTACTTCGGTTGTGGGTAAAATGTTGGAAAAGGTTAAAAGAGATAGGGTTTATAATCATCTTGAAAAGAACAAGTTGATTAGCGATAGTCAACACGGTTTTGTGAAGGGTAGGTCATGCCTCACAAACCTTATTGAATTTTTTGAGAAGGTGACCAAACAGGTGACCAAACAGGTGGATCAGGGTAAAGCTGTTGATGTGGTGTATATGGATTTCAGTAAGGCGTTTGATAAGGTTCCCCACGGTAGGCTATTGCAGAAAATAAGGAAGTATGGGATTGAAGGTGATTTAGCGGTTTGGATCAGTAATTGGCTAGCTGAAAGAAGACAGAGGGTGGTGGTTGATGGCAAATGTTCATCCTGGAATTCAGTTACTAGTGGTGTACCGCAAGGATCTGTTTTGGGGCCACTGCTGTTTGTCATTTTTATAAATGACCTGGAAGAGGGTGTAGAAGGATGGGTTAGTAAATTTGCAGATGACATGAAGGTCGGTGGAGTTGTGGATAGTGCTGAAGGATGTTATAGGATACAGAGGGACATAGATAAGCTGCAGAGCTGGGCTGAGAGGTGGCAGATGGAGTTTAATGCGGAAAAGTGTGAGGTGGTTCACTTTGGAAGGAGTAACAGGAATGCAGAGTACTGGGCTAATGGCAAGATTCTTGGTAGTGTAGATGAACAGAGAGATCTCGGCATCCAGGTACATAAATCCCTGAAAGTTGCCACCCAGGTTAATAGGGCTGTTAAGAAGGCATATGGTGTGCTAGCCTTTATAAGCAGGGGGATTGAGTTTCGGAACCACAAGGTCATGCTGCAGCTGTACATAACTCTGGTGCGGCCGTACCTGGAGTACTGCGTGCAGTTCTGGTCACCACATTATAGGAAGGATGTGGAAGCTTTGGAAAGGGTTCAGAGGAGATTTACTAGGATGTTGCCTGGTATGGAGGGAAGGTCTTACGAGGAAAGGCTCAGGGAATTGAGGTTGTTTTCGTTAGAGAGGAGAAGGCTGAGAAGTGACTTAATAGAGACATATAAGATAGTCAGAGGGCTAGATAGGGTGGACAGTGAGAGTCTTTTTCCTCGGATGGTGATGACCAACACAAGGGGACATAGCTTTAAATTGAGGGGTGATAGATATAGGACAGATATCAGAGGCAGTTTCTTTACTCAGTGAGTAGTCGGGGTGTGGAACGCCCTACCTGCAACAGTAGTAGACTTGCCAACTTTAAGGGCATTTAAGTGGTCACTGGATAGACATATGGATGAAAATGGAATAGTGTAGGTCAGATAGGCTTCAGATGGTTTCACAGGTCGGCGCAACATCGAGAGCCGAAGGGTCCGTACTGCGCTGTAGTATTCTATGTTCTATGTAACCCTCATCAGCCATGGCGCCTGTTTCATGATTTCTAAAAGCATAAGTGAACTTCGCTGTGGGGAGGCGGAGCATCATGGAGGCCCCGTATAATGCCAATCAGGCTGGCTAATGATATGCGAGCGGATTTTACTGTACGTGCATTCTTGAATGCATTGGCGCCATCATTGAGGCACCATACAATTGTGATTTGGCTTGAAACTGGCACCCACCACGATTTTGCCGTCTAAACCAATTCTCCACCGAATCGCGTTTCCCAATTCCAGTGTCAGCCAGCGGAGAATGCCAGCCATGAGATTTCAAGTATCTTGGCTGCAGAAATTCAAATACTACAAAAGGTTTATGCTAATTTCTTTATTACTACAATGAGTTTCAACCGATCATGAGCAAGTTATTAATTTTTTAACATCAAAGTCTATTTCATTTGGTCGGAAGAGAAGCAATTGGTCACACGGCTGTCTAACACATTAATTACGCGAATGTTAGTCATTCATTCAGAGGATGTGATGCAGATCCACATAGAACATAGAACATAGAACATAGAATATTACAGCGCAGTACGGGCCCTTCGGCCCTCGATGTTGCGCCGACCCGTGAAACCATCTGAAGCCTATCTGACCTACACTATTCTATTTTCATCCATATGTCTATCCAGCGACCACTTCAAATGCCCTTAAAGTTGGCGAGTCTACTACTGTTGCAGGCAGGGCGTTCCACACCCCTACTACTCTCTGAGTAAAGAAACTGCCTCTGACATCTGTCCTATATCTACTACCCCTCAATTTAAAGCTATGTCCCCTCGTGTTGGTCATCACCATCCGAGGAAAGAGACTCTCACTGTCCACCCTATCTAACCCTCTGACTATCTTATATGTCTCTATTAAGTCACCTCTCAGCCTTCTCCTCTCTAACGAAAACAACCTCAAGTCCCTGAGCCTTTCCTCGTAAGACCTTCCCTCCATACCAGGCAACATCCTAGTAAATCTCCTCTGAACCCTTTCCAAAGCTTCCACATCCTTCCGATAATGTGGTGACCAGAACTGCATGCAGTACTCCAGGACCGGCCGCACCAGAGTTATGTACAGCTGCAGCATGACCTTGTGGCTCCGAAACTCAATCCCCCTACTGATAAAGGCTAGCACACCATATGCCTTCTTAACAGCCCTATTAACCTGGGTGGCAACTTTCAGGGATTTATGTACCTGGATGCCGAGATCTCTCTGTTCATCTACACTACCAAGAATCTTGCCATTAACCCAGTACTCTGCATTCCTGTTACTCCTTCCAAAGTGAACCACCTCACACTTTTCCGCATTAAACTCCATCTGCCACCTCTCAGCCCAGCTCTGCAGCTTATCTATGTCCCTCTGTATCCTATAACATCCTTCAGCACTATCCACAACTCCACCGACCTTCGTGTCATCTGCAAATTTACTAACCCATCCTTCTACACCCTCTTCCAGGTCATTTATAAAAATGACAAACAGCAGTGGCCCCAAAACAGATCCCTGCGGTACACCACTAGTAACTGAACTCCAGGATGAACATTTGCCATCAACCACCACCCTATGTCTTCTTTCAGCTAGCCAATTACTGATCCAAACCGCTAAACCACCTTCAATCCCTTTTTTTTCCCGCGCCGATCCCCGGCCAATCCCTGGGCCCCGCGCCAATCCCGGCCTCTCCCCGGACCCCACACCGATTTCTCCCTTGGTGCTTCAACGATCCCTGGACGTCACTGGATGTTGAGCAGATCGCACTCAATTGTTATCTTTCATGTGTTGGATAATCTTTTGCATATATCTCAACAAGTGTTGGCAGCATGCCCAAATCCGATATCTCAGGCTATTGAGAAATTGGTTTGATGGTTTTCCCTTATAATGTTGACTCCTGATTGAGAAGTTTAAGCTCCTGGATCTCTGCTTTGTCTTTAAGAAGAGTATGGCTGTCTTCAGCTTGGAGTGGAGAGGGATTCTTTTTCTTTGGTCCATTGCTGGCCTTGGTGGAAGTGAACAGAAGGTACATGCCCTCTTCCTACCTTTACTCCATTTGTATTATATAGATATAGGTAAGTATTTTTTTCACTTTAGAGTAATTACTTTAATTAATCAATTCAACTGCTTAGAGACAGAGGACTGGTCCATATTTAAGAACTCAGTGACTAACTTAAATGAGTATGCCACCACTGTCACAGACTTCATCAGCAAATGTGTGGACGACTGCGTGCCAAAGAAAGCAGTACATGCGTTCCCCAACCAGAAACCATGGCTCAACCGCGAGATTGACTCCCTACTGACGGACAGATTTGAGGCGTTCAAGGCAGACGACCCTGTCCTATACAAGAAATCCAGGTACGACCACCGCAAAGCCATCCGAGATGCCAAGAGAGAATATCAAACTAAGCTAGAGTCACAGACAGACTCTCGGCGGTTGTGGCAAGGACCAAACAACATAGCGGGCTACAAAGCGAAGCCGAGCAGTATCTCTGGCAGCAGCGCACCCCTCCCCGATGAACTTAGTGCATTCCATGCTTGGATCGAGCAGGTAACCAATAATCCGCTGTCGAATGCCCCAACAGCCCATAATTCACCCATACCCACCATCACAGCTTCCAAAGTCAGAATGGCCTTCCTGAAAGTAAACTAGCGGAAGGCGACGGTCCCGGACGGGATCCCTGGCCGTGCACTCAGAGCCTGCGCAGACCAGCTGACAGGTATTCAAAGACATCTTTAACCTTCACTCCGAGGTCACCACCTGCTTCAAGAAGACCACCATCATACCGGTACCAAAGAAGAACCAGGCAACGTGCCTCAATGACTACCACCTGGTAGCCCTGACATCAGTTGTAATGAAGTGCTTCGAGAGGCTGATCATGAAGCGCATCACCTCCATACTCCCGGAACGCCTTGACCCACTTCAATTCGCATACTGTCGCAACCGGTCCACATCAGACGCCATTTCCCGAGCCCTACATTCAACCCAAGAGTATCTCGAAAACAAGGACTCCTACATCAGACTCCTATTTATTGACTGCAGCTCTGCCTTCAACACCATAATCCCAACCAAGCTCATATCAAAGCTCCAAAACCTAGGAGTTGGCTCTCCACTCTGCAACCGGATCCTCGATTTTCTGACCAACACAACACACATGACTGCGTGGCAAAACTTGGTTCCAACTCCATCTACAAGTTTGCTGACAATACGACCATAGTGGGCCGAATCTCAAATAACGACGAGTCCGAATACAGGAGGGAGATAGAGAACCTAGTGGAGTGGTGTAACAACAACAATCTCTCCCTCAATGCCAGCAAAACTAAAGAGCTGGTCTTTGACTTCAGGAAGCAAAGTACTGTACACACCCCTGTCAGCATCAACGGGGCCGAGGTGGAGATAGTTAGCATTTTCAAATTCCTAGGGGTGCACATCACCAAAATTCTGTCCTGGTCCACTCACGTCGACGCTATCACCAAGAAAGCACAACAGCGCCTATACTTCCTCAGGAAACTAAGGAAATTTGGCATGTCCACATTAAACCTTACCATCTTTTATAGATGCACCATAGAAAGCATCCTATCGGGCTGCATCACAGCCTAGTATGGCAACTGCTCGGCCCAGGACTGCAAGGAACTTCAGAGAGTCTTGAATACCGCCCAGTCCATTACACGAACCTGCCTCCCATCCATGGACTCCATCTACACCTCCCGCTGCCTGGGGAAAGCAGGCAGCATAATCAAGGATCCCTCCCACCCGGCTTACTCACTTTTCCAACTTCTTCCATCGGGCAGGAGATACGAAGTCTGAGAACATGCACAAACAGACTCAAAAACAGCTTCTTCCCCACTGTCACCAGACTCCGAAATGACCCTCTTATTGACTGACCTCATTAACACTATACCCTGTATGCTTCATCCGATGCCAATGCTTATGTAGTTACATTGTATATCTTGTATTTTCTTGAATTTTGTTTAATTCCGTTTTCTTCCCATGTACTGAATGATCTGTTGAGCTGCTTGCAGAAAAATACTTTTCACTGTACCTCGGTGCACGTGACAATAAACAAATCCAATCCAATCCAACAGCAAGCGTTTGTGAGTTTTAAAGTAAATAAGGTTTTATATTCTCATACTTGAATTAACACAATGGCACACATTTAGCCTCATGCATACACACACAAAGTTTGAATACAGTTAAACACGGCACACTTTTACAGATTACAGTAAATTTAGTCTCTGATTTATGACTTCCAGTGGACCATATGGCAGGCCTATGGTTCTTGAATAGATGAAATGATTTTGCTCAGTTGGCTAGACAGCTAGTTTGTGATGTAGAGCAAGGTCAACAGCACGGGTTCAATTCCTGTACTAGCTGAGGTTGTTCATGAAGGCCTCATCCCTCACCTGAGCTGTGGTGATCTTCCAGTTAAATCACCACCAATCAGCTCTACACCTCAAAGGGGAAAGCAATCTATGGCCATCTGGAACTATGGTGGCTTTATTTATTTATGTTACAATGCATGGTGTTGGATTTCTTTGGCCCATTGTTTTAGAAACTTTGGGTTTGAGCAATAATTATTCTTTTAATTTTTTCATTTGGTGTACAATGATTAAATATAGGCCGGGGTTCTCTGGCTACTGGGATTGTCTCTTTCCAACAGCAGCGCACCCCCTAGAGCAGGTTTTCTGGGGGCGTGGGTGACTTCAATGGAAAATCCGATTGATTAATAGCGGGAGTGGAGAATGCTACTGCCAGCGAGCGGCGCGCCGAGAAGAAACAAGCAGCTGCGGGAATGGAGAATCCCTCCCATAATAAATGCTTAGCATTTCCACTCAGGAATTGTGCATAGTTCTTCATCATTCTCTCAAATCAGTCTTTGTGCCAGCAAGATTCAACTCAAAAGATCCGGGTGAATGTCTTTTGCCCCAAGGCCCTTCCACACTGGCATGATTGGAACCTGAGAGGGTCGGATGGAAAGTAAGTGATACCTGGAATTGTTCTCTTGAAGTGATGCTGGGGAAGTCCAGGACTAGGGGTCATAGCTTGAGGATAAGGGTTAAACCTTTTGGGACTGAGATGGGGAGAAATTTCTTCACACAGTGGTGAAGCTGTGGAATTCACTACCACGAAAAGTGGTTGAGGCCAAAACATTGTGTAATTTCAAGAAGGAATTAGATATTGCTCTTGTGGCTAACGGGATCAAGGGATATGGGGGAAGGCGGGATCAGGGTATTAAACTTGATGCTCAGCCATGATCATAATGAACAAAGAACAAAGAACAAAGAAAGGTACAGCGCAGGAACAGGCCCTTCGTCCTCCAAGCCTGGGCCGGCCATGCTGCCCATCGAAAGTAAAATCTTCCACATTTCCTGGGTCCATATCCCTCTATTCCCATCCTATTCATGTATTTGTCAAGATGCCCCTTAAACGTCACTATCGTCCCTACTTCCACCACCTCCTCCGGCAGTGAGTTCCAGGCATCCATTAGCTTCTGTGCAAAACACTTGCCTCGTTCATTTCCTCTAAACCTTGCCCCTCGCACCTTAAACCTATGCCCCCTAGTAATTGACCCCTCTACCCTGGGTAAAAGTCTCTGACTATCCACTCTATCTATGCCCCTCATAATTTTGTAGACCTCTATCAAGTCTCCCCTCCAGATCTGACGTTTCAGTGAGAACAAACCAAGTTTATTCAGCCTCCCATCAGAGCTAATGCCCTCCATATCAGGCGACATCCTGTTAAATATCTTCTGCACCCTCTCTAAAGCCTCCACATCCTTCTGGTAGTGTGGCGCCCAGAATTGAACACGATACTCAAAGTGTGGCCTAACCAAGATTCCATACAGCTGCATCATGACTTGCCAATTCTTATACTCAATGCCACAGCCAATGAAGGCAAGCATGCCATATGCCTTGTTGACTACCTTCTCTACCTGTGTTGCCCCTTTCAGTGACCTGTGGACCTGTACACCTAGATGTCTCTGACTTTCAATACTCTTGAGGGTTCTACCATTCACTGTATATTCCCTACCTGCATTAGACCTTCCGAAATGCATTACCTCACATTTGTCCGGATTAACTTCCATCTGCCATCTTTCTGCCCAAGTCTCCAAACAATCTAGATCCTGCTGTAACCTCTGACTGTCCGCAATTCCATCAACCTTTTTGTCGTCTGCAAACTTACTAATCAGACCAGTTACATTTTCCTCCAAATTATTTATATATACTACAAACAGCAAAGGTCCTAGCACTAAACCTTGCGGAACACCACTAGTCACAGCCCTCCAATCAGAAAAGCACCCTTCCATTGCAACTCTCTGCCTTCTGACATGGCCAGTTCTGTATTCATCTTGCCAGCTCACCTCTGATCCCGTGTGACTTCACCTTTTGTACCAGTCTGTCATGAGGGACCTTGTCAAAAGCCTTACTGAAGTCCATATAGACAGCATCCCCTACCTGCATTAATCATCTTTGTGACTTCCTCAAAAAACTCTATCAAGTTAGTGAGACACGACCTCCCCTTCCCAAAACCCTGCTGCCTCTCGTTAATACATCCACTTTCTTCCAAATGGGAGTAGATCCTGTCTTGAAGAATTGTCTCCAGTAATTTTGCCGCCACTGCATAAGGCTCACAGCCTGTAGTTCCCTGGATTATCCTTGCTACCCTTCTTAAACAAAGGATTATCATTGGCTATTCTCAAATCCTCCTGGACATCACCTGAAGACAGTGAGGACCCAAAGATTTCTGTCAAGGTCTCAGCAATTTCCCTTTTGCCACCTTTAGTATTGCGGGGTAGATCCCATCAGACCCTGGGGACTTATCTACCTTTTAAAAAAAAATTTAGATTACCCAATTATTTTTTTCCAATTAAGGGGCAATTTAGCGTGGCCAATCAACCTACTCTGCACATTTTTGGGTTGTGGGGGCGAAACCCACGCAGACACGGGGAGAATGTGCAAACTCCACACGGACAGTGACCCAGAGCCGGGATCGAACCTGGGACCTCAGCGCCGTGAGGCGGTTGTGCTAACCACTAGGCCACCGTGCTGCCCGGGACTTATCTACCTTAATATTTTTCAAGACGCCCAACACCTCATCTTTTTAGATCTCTATGTGACCCAGGCTATCTACACACCCTTCTCCAGACTCAGCATCCACCAATTCCTTCTCTTTGGTGAATACTGATGCAAAGTATTCATTTAATATCTCGCCCATTTCCTATGGCTCCACACAAAGGTTCCCTCCCCTGTCCTTCAGTGGGCCAACCCTTTCCCTGGCTACCCTCTTGCTTTTTATGTATGTGTAAAAAGCCTTGGGATTTTCCTTCACCCTATTTGCCAATTACTTTTGTGACCCCTTTTAGCCCTCCTGACTCCTTGCTTAAGTTCCTTCCTACTTTCCTTATATTCCACACAGGCTTCGTCTGTTCACAGCCTTCTAGCCCTGACAAATGCCTCCTTTTTCTTTTTGACGAGGCCTACAATATCTCTCGTTATCCAAGGTTCCCGAAAGTTGCTGTATTTATCCTTCTTCACAGGAATATGCCGGTCCTCAATTCCTTTGAAAGCCTCCCACATGTCAGATGTTGATTTATCCTCAAATATCCACCCCCAATCTAGATTATTCAGTTACCGCCTAATATTGTTATAATTAGCATGCCCCCAATTTAGCACATTTATCCTAGGACCACTCTTATCCTTGTCCACCAGCACTTTAAAACTTACTGAATTGTGGTCACTGTTCCCGAAATGCTCCCCTACTGAAACTTCTACCACCTGCCCGGGCTCATTCCCCAATACCAGGTCCAGTACAGCCCCTTCCCTAGTTGGACTATCTACACATTGTTTTAAGAAGCCCTCCTGGATGCTCCTTACAAACTCTGCCCCGTCCAAGCCCCTAGCACTAAGTGAGTCCCATTCAACATTGGGAAAGTTGAAGTCTCTCATTACAACAACCCTGTTGTTTTTACACATTTCCAAAATCTGTCTACCTATCTGTTCCTCTATCTCCCGCTTGCTGTTGGGAGACCTGTAGTAAACACCCAACATTGTGACTGCACCCTTCTTATTCCTGATCTCTATCCATATAGCCTCTGAGGTGTCCTCCCGTAGTACAGCTGTGATATTCTCCCTAACCAGTAGCGCAACTCCTCCACCCCTTTTACACCCCCTGTCTGAAACATCTTAATCCTGGAACATTTAGCTGCCAATCCTGTCCTTCCCAGAACCAGATCTCTGTAATGGCAACAACATCATAGTTCCATGTAATAATCCAAGCTCTAAGTGAATGGTGGAGCAGACTTAAAATGCTGAATGGCTTCCTCCTGCATCTATTTCCTTTGTTCCTTTGTTTCTATGTTTCTATGTTAAGTGAATTCCTCCAGCATTGCAAACATGAACAGGGACAGTCAGTTCTGTCGGTCTGGTCACAGCATGCAAATAATTGGCTTTCGAAGCAGCTCCTCTTTTTTTTTGCAGTTCCGCTTTTCACAGTTTAGTCCACACCTGATCTCAGGGAAGACAGAGAAAAATTGTCAAGAAAACATATTTAAATTGATATCAGTGTGTGGGAGGAACGTGCCACAAACTACTATGCGGTGACACATCACCCAAAATTCCACAACATGGTCAGCTCTCAGGAAGAGTCATGCAGAATTGAAACGTTGGGGTTGATTTCTCAACCCTGTTTTTGGCGAATGGAAATGGGGGGTAGAAAATCCAATGGGAGTCCCTAAGTAGCTTTTACACCATCAAGATTTCCCCTTCCGATTGTCCTTGCCCTCCGCACCCCACCAATTACTTAATAGTGTTCCCGCCACGGAAGGTTGGGAACCTCATTTCCATACATTTAAATATAATTTGCGGGCTTCTCCACTCTATTGTTACTTCAAGATTGGTTTCCGCCCCCAATGAGTGGGGGTTTCTGTTGTAGAGATCCATGGTAGGCGGTGGTGGGGGGTCGGGGGGATCCATGTGTACATGCAAGGGGCATTCCCATGTTTGTGGGGACAAACCTTTTTCTTACTTTTATTTTTGAAATCAGGGCATCCCATTTAACTGGCGACTTTATCCCTTGAAGGCAGACTTTGCTGGAGCCTGCCCCACCAGAGAGACACCTTGAGACCCGCCTTCTTTTGACCAAGTGACAAGAAATATGGTTAAAAAGAACTGGCAGCAGAGCCGGCCGCTACACACCACCTTTCCTGCCTGAGTTGACGCTGAGTAAAAAGAACTGCCAACCCTTAACTCTATTTTCTCTCTCTCTGCATTCTGCCAGACCTGCTAACCTTTTCCAGCATTTTCTATTTTTGTTTCAGATTCCAGCATCCGCAGAATTTTTGCTTTATTTTAGTGTTTAATTCACAGTCATTTCCCTTTCAGCGATGTGTCCCTTGAAGAAGCAATGCTGTTCTCTCCGGCGGGACTTGGCCCTTTGACCCTCATCAGAAATTGGCCGCGTAAATTCTGCTGTGGCGAAGCAATGGAATTGGAAGGAGCGAGAGAGTGAGAGGGCAGAACCCTGGCTGGAGTAGTCCTCTTCCTTCGGCCAGCTGTTGTCCTTTCTGCCCTGAGACCTGTGGCACTTCCCTGCTGAGTCACCTGAGGACACATAAATCATGAATACTGGTAACCGCCATTTTGAGGGATTTCGATAACAACAAATCCTTGAATAAAATGAAATTAGTCTTCTTAATTTGACACACTTGTGCAGTTCTGTACACCCTGTTGACATAGTGGAGTGGAGTTTTAAGTTATAGCACATCAAAGACAAGTAATATATATTCTAAAAATAGATTTCACAGAAAATAAAAGCTCAAAATAAACAGCATTTAGATTAATTGCCCATTTTTTTAAGCTCTTAAGGTTAGGCCGATCGCAACTGCCGTCCAGTGTGACTAATTGAATACGAGAGGAAGTATTTCAAAACTAGGTGCCTTCTTGTGAAGTTTATAGTGTGGATCTCAATTGCGTTGTATTTTCCAACTGTCTTCCTCAAATGGAATTCTGTCAGGAAAGCCTCTGAAAAATAGACTGGTTACTCGCAGGCTATTGCTCAGGGATTTTGAGGGCTCACAGGACTTTAGATCAAATTGTGACTGCTAGTTACACAGAACATTATCTACATTCTTGTGCTCCCAGTCTTGAAGTCTGTTGCTTTGGTTAAATGGTATATCGCTTATAAGCCAACATTTCTTTAACTGGTAACATTAATGTGAAGTGGAGATGCTTTACTTTGGTTCAATTCTATTACTTAGTATCTGGATCTGGTTCTCATACGCCTACAATAATGCATGCCATTGCACAGACTTTTAGCATCGCTTTCCTCTTTTGTACTACAGTGTTGTATATATGAAGATTTCTTCATCATAATTTCACCGTATTAATCAACAAATTAAAACGCTGCATCCAGGACCAATGAGAAAAAAAGAAGAAATTAAACAGCTTAGCATTTATTATTTGAAATCCTTTCAGTCACAAAGGATAGAATTTTCCTTGCCTTATGGTGCTGGTCATGGGGAGGGGTTGCAAATACAGTGGAGAGCCATGTCCGGATGACTCCCTGATGCATGGCCGCCACTGGAGAACTTTTCTAGAGCGGGCAGGGAACTAGATCGGCTCCTCACGCCATGGAGGAGGGCGGCCATTTTTTATTGAGGCCCAAAGTTTGGCAATTTTGCGGGATTGCGGGCATTTTGCAGGTGGCAGAGAATTCTCAGCTCAATGGCGACCAAGTCCCTGTTGCATCCTGGGGGAAATTGGAGGCAGTGGGCATCAGGATCCATCCGGAGGGGATTCCCCTCTGATCCAAATGGCCAACTGACTTCCTCGCCTCTGAATTAATGATTTAGTTTTACCCCTCCGAGAGAGCCTCTTTATTGCCTACCTGCCAGAGCGGCATCACCCTCAGACACTGAGGCTGCCGAGGATCTAGAGCTGCTGGCCTCATTAATTCAGCAGTATTGTTACCTGACCTAGTGTCCTTAATAGCATACAAAATGCAGAAGAGGCCAATTTGGCGTTGCTGCCATCTGCAGAGGCCCAGGACTTCCATTGGTTCCCACCTTCAGGGCTGCGAAGCATACAGGAAAAAGTCTCCATTAAAATCAAGAATAATGCAACAGAATCATTCAAATAATTCAAAATAATTCCCCCAAAACATTTTCTCCAGCATTTTCTTTCTTCCCAAAGCAAAACCTCCATCATTCGAATTAAAGTTTCGAACATAGAAAGCAGAGATCAAAATTTTACAGGGCCTTTAGGGAAGGGCTCAAAGGCGGGAAGGCTGGAAAATGGCCTGAAAAGGAATTGGGTGGTGCCTTTGCAACGTGATGTCATCTTGCCAGTCATGGGAAAGGCAGCAGACGGCCCACACACCCACAGCTCAACTGAGCCATTGAAGTGGCTAATTGAGGTCTCTTTTTGTCTTCACTGTCATTTTACCAGCAGGGAGTCCCACCTCCACATTGCGAGGTTGCCAGGTGAAACTTGGCCTCCTCCCAGCAGAATCTGGGGCCAGACTAGGGGGAGCGTCTCATTTTTGGTGGGTTGTTTGGCATATGAAGGGCTCTGCGGCAGAAATGGCATCAGCATTGTCTGCCATCAGTGACACCTGTTCACCTTACTTCCACCACCACTCCCAACTCCCCCTTTCCGAGACTCACTTGACTGGTGCTGGAATGCCCCAGCCCCCACTTAACTTGATGGGCAGCACGGTAGCACAAGTGATTAGCACTGTGGCTTCACAGCACCAGGGTCCCAGTTTCAATTCCCTGCCGGGTCACTGTCTGTGCAGAGTCTGCATGAGTTCTCCCCCTGTCTGCGTGGGAGGGCAGCGCGGTGGCCTAGTGGTTAGCACAACCGCCTCACGGCGCTGAGGTCCCAGGTTCGATCCCGGCTCTGGGTCACTGTCCATGTGGAGTTTGCACATTTTCCCCGTGTCTGCGTGGGTTTCGCCCCCACAACCCAAAAATGTGCAGAGTAGGTGGATTGGCCACGCTAAATTGCCCCTTAATAGAAAAAATAATTGGGTAATCTAAATTTATTTTTTTTAAAAATGTCTGCGTGGGCTTCCTCCAGGTGCTCCAGTTTCCTCCCACAGTACAAAGACGTGCAGGTTAGGTGAATTGGCCATGATAAATTGACCTTAGTGACCAAAAAATGTTAGATGGTGTTATTGGGTTACGGGGATAGGGTGGAAGTGAGGGCTTAGTGGGTCGGTGCCGACTCGATGGGCTGAATGGCCTCCTGCACTGTATCTTCTATATTCTATGAATGCGCACGCTCATTGTTGCAATCCACCATCCTTAGAAGGTGCGGCAGATCCTGCGGCATTCACTTAATTGATTGATGTCTGTAGAATTTGATCCTTGTCCTGCTGCCCACTGAAGTGCAGCTACTCCCCCTTTTGGCCCTTCCAGTGGGGGCCATGTTGCCTCTGAAAACTCCCTGTCGTAAAAATAGATGTGTTCCGCAATAATATAGCAAAAATATTCGCGACAGAAATTGGACATTCTGCCCATTCATTAACAGCAGCCATTTTGAACCAAAGGATCTCAGAATATGCTTGCAGTTGATGTTTCTCACGCCTCTCACCCAATCAGATGAAGAGTGATACCAACTATAGATATCTTGCCATCTCCAAGGAAGCGACAGTCATCAGTGTGTACAGCTTGCAGAATGTTCCGGAATGTATAAGCGTAAATCTTAGTGCAGACCCTGAAGTGAATCTTCCTAATGATCAGTGAATTTTCAGAACTTTCCTTTCTCCAGCTGGCAGCACAGTTGCACAGTGGCTGGCACGATTGCTTCACAGCGCCTGGGTCCCAGTGGTCCCATTCCCGGCTTGGGTGACTGTCTGTGCAGAATCTGCACATTTGTCCTGTGTCTGCGTGGGTTTCCTCCGGATGCTCCCGTTTCCTTCCACAAGTCCCGAAAGACGTGCTTGTTCGGTGAACTGGACATTCTGAATTCACCCTCAGTGTACCCGAACAGACGCTGGAATGTGGCGACTAGGGGCTTTCCACGGTAACTTCATTGCAGTGTTAATGGGCGGAATTCTCCAACCCCCCGCAGGGTCGGGGAATCGCCGGGGGCCGGCGTAAATCCCACCCCCGCCGTAGCCGGAATTCTCCACCACCCGGGAATCGGCGGGAGCGGGAATCACACCCTGCCGATCGGCATGCCCCCCCCGCGGCAATTCTGTGGCCCGCGATGGGCCGAAGTCCCGTCACTGACAGGCCAATCCCGCCGACGTGGTTTAAACCACCTCTGGTGCCGGCGGGATTAGCGGCGCGAGCGGGCCCCCGGGGTCCTGGGGGGGGGGGCGCGGGGCGATCGGACCCCGGGGGGTGCCCCCATGCCTGGCCTGGCCCATGATCGGAGCCCACCGATCGGCAGGCAGGCCTGTGCCGTGGGGTCACTCTTTTTCTTCCGCTGCCGTCACGGCCTCCACTATGGCGGAGGTGGAAGAGACACCCCCTACCGCGCACGCGCCGGTGGTGACATCAGCGGCCGCTGACGCACCGGTGCATATGCGGACTGGCGAAGGCATCTAGGCCAGCCCTGACGCCGGGCGGCGTAGCGCCAAAGGCCGTTGGCACTGGTTTTGGCGCCAGTCGGTGTAGCGGAATCCACTCCGGCGTGGGCCTAGCCCCTAAAGGTGCGGAGAATTCCGCACCTTTGGGGAGGCCCGATGCCGGAGTGGTTTGCGCCACTCCGCTACGCCGGGACCCCCCTCCCCACCGGGTAGGGGAGAATCCCGGCCAATGTAAGCGTACTTGTGACAATAAAGATTATCATTATTAAAAACCAACAAGAATGTGCAGAACCGAGCAATGATGCTTATGGTGCAACTGAGCAGATCCTTTAGTCCAGAAATAGAATTCATGTCACAATTCATTTCATTGTCAAGTTTTTGTGCATTTTCCATTTGAAAATTTCTGACTCCATCAACCTCGATTGCCTATCTGGATAGTAATTTCAAACATTTGCTAAGCTCCATGTACAGGATGTTAAATCTTATCGATCTATCTTTCCTCTTCTATTTTTCAGCCTAAATAGGAAGGCACAGTGGCACAGTCGTTAGCACTGCTGCCTCAAAGCTCCAGGGATCCGGCTTCAATCCCGGCCTCGGGTGACTGTGTGGAGTTTGCACTTTCTCCTCATGTCTACGTGGGCTTCCTCCGGGTGCTCCGGTTTCTTCCCACAGTCCAAAGATGTGCAGGATAGGTGGATTGGCCATGCTAAAGTGCCGCTTAATGTCCAAAATGTTAGGTGGGGTTCGTGGATTACGGGGATAGGGTGGAGGCATGGGCTTAAGTAGGGTGCTATTGTCAAGGGCCGTTGCAGACTCAATGGGCCGAATGGCTTCTTCCTGCACTGTAAATTATATGATTGCTCGATTTTATCGCGCAATTTAAAGAGCTTAGTTCCAAAATGGATGTCAGAGTTGGCATGCATCATAGATTATTAAAGAGAATAGGCTAATTGGCATGATACAGAATTGTATAATATCAAGAGGTTCAAACACAATAGAGAAAGACAAAAGATGGTTTCAAGCATTCTACTTAATCCCTGCAGGGAGGTGAGGGAGGGAGGAATTTAGGATGCGTAAAAAAACTAGTGTAAATCAGAGAATACCTTCCCTTTGTAATGGAGATGGAAATGGATAAGAAATCAAAGGTTTGCTCTACAAAAGTGGAACAGCAGTGTTGTCAAGAGAACATGCACAGGGGGTTAGTGATGATATCTGATCCACACATTTGTCCATCTAATGAAACAAATAACATTTCAATTCCCAAAAGCTCAAAGGGAGCTATTCATTCTCCACCAGCCAATACTAGCAATATCTCCTGGTGCCTGAATCTCATATAAATTGCATGTAAGGAGTTATGTTCTATTATTTCTATTATTTCATTGACTTGACTTAATAAGTATTACTTGGACGTTTCAATGTTTTCCAAGTCTTCAAACATGGATTACAGGTAAAGAATGTATCATAATAGCCAAGAATACCTCCACATTAGGGCAAAAAGTATAAATAATGCATAAATCCAAAATGTTGCAGAACAACAATGAGTGAATAAAGAATCTGTACTATGTTTTGCCTACACAGATCATTTGGAAAAACATGTCAGTGAACAGACCGTTTATTTTGCCTCACACATCTTTAAAGGAGCTTTGCTTTCTCTTTTATTTTCTTCCTCTTGAAAGAAATGGCTTTCGAATAGCCTAACGAAATCTGAACAAAAATGAGATATTATAGAAACGGCTCTCCATTTTGCTCAGAAAAATCCCATCGCAGGCCTCTGGGTTCTGCATTTGCTTCTGCTATGATTGTGTCAGCATCACGGATTAAAATCGTATTTCGCCAACATTTATCTGGTTAGTGCCAGTTAAACCAGGCATGACCTGCTGATATGGCGGCCCTGATAATGAAAGTCTCATCAATGGAAATAATCGAAAGATGGGTCGGCGAACAGGGGCAGCAGGGTAGCATGGTGGTTAGCATAAATGCTTCACAGCTCCAGGGTCCCAGGTTCGATTCCCGGCTGGGTCACTGTCTGTGTGGAGTCTGCATGTCCTCCCCGTGTGTGCGTGGGTTTCCTCCGGGTGCTCCGGTTTCCTCCCACAGTCCAAAGATGTGCGGGTTAGGTGGATTGGCCATGCTAAATTGTCCGTAGTATCCTACAAAAAGTAAGGTTAAGGGGGGGTTGTTGGGTTACGGGTATAGGGTGGATACGTGGGTTTGAGTAGGGTGATCATGGCTCGGCACAACATTGAGGGCCGAAGGGCCTGTTCTGTGCTGTACTGTTCTATGTTCTATGAACACAGACTCGTGGTAACATTCCTCAAACCCCCACTCTAGCTAAGGTACTGGCCGTCGAAGGCCCATTGCCTAGAATATTCGGCCTATCCAGAAGCTCAGTGCCAATAAACTCACCACACTTGATGATCCCAAGATGGACGTGACTCTGGAGACTGCGTCGATTGCATTCACAACTCATAAACATGATTCCAGAAACATGACTGGACTTGAAGATATTTGCAGACCAGCACATGCTCTCCTGAAGCACGCAACTGAGAGTGTTATCATATATTTGAGGCATGGTCAAGTCCGTATAAAAGCAGGGTGTCGGAGAAATGCCATTGCCGTCTGTGCATAGTGCATGTTGGGTATTGTGGCATGATATAATCACGTGACCTCTATGTCATATGTTTGCGTGAGTTTCGTCCCCACAACCCAAAGATGTGCAGGGTAGGTGGATTGGCCACTCTAAATCGCCCCTTAATTGGAAAAAATTAATTGGGTACTCTAAATTTATTTTTAAAAACACGCAGACATTGAAACAACTTACAGTGTTCTCAGGTTTTGTGTTTGGGAGAGGACAATCCAGGTTCTTCGGCACCAAGTGGATATTTGGATTAGGAACCAATTGTGGAGGAAATTGGTTCAATTGGTCAACTGGCAATCGGTGGGTTCGCCAAGGACAGTGTTCTGCTGAATTGTAAGTGATTGGTTCCTGCATGGTCCTTTCTGAGAGAACGTAGCAGAAGTGTTTAGACCTTGGAAGTGAAAGGAATGCTCTTTCTCTCTTCTGCTTGCTGAATTGAAAGAACTGCTCTATTGTTCTGAAAGCAGTGAGTGCTGGCACATTCTTTGCAGTGAACCTGAAATGACACTGACTCTGCAGTGAAGGTAGCCAATGTTGCCAGAGTGGGATGGTAGAATAGTGGTTAGCATTGTTACTTCACAGTGTCAGGGATCTCGGTTTGATTCCCGGCTTGGTAACTGTCTGTGTGGAGTTTGCACGTTCTCTCAGTGTTTGCGTGGGTTTCCCCTGGGCGCTCCAGTTTTCTCCCACCATTCCCGAAAGACGTACTTGTTAGGTGAATTGGACATTCTGAATTCTCCCTCAGTGTACCCGAACAGGTGCCGGAATGTGGCGACTAGGGGCTTTTCACAGTAACTGCATTACAGTGTCAATGTAAGCCTACTTGTGACACTAATAAAGATTATTATAATTATTATTATGAAAAATCCATCTCAAGCCTGGAAGGAAGCGGTATCAAAACAAAAGCCTGAACTTCAGAAAGAAATTGACTGGATGTCGTCCCAGTGCATCAAAGATCCTTATCCTTTTATTTCTGGATATTTTCTATCCCTTTCCACCACTCTTTCCCCCCTGTGTTGTTTGCCTGTTTGTGTATGTAGCGAGAGTGGGGTGAGTTCGGAAGGAGGGGTTGGGAAAGGTGTCATGGATAGTCAGTTATGCTATCTGTCTATTTAATTATAATTGTGTTCATTGTAAAAGTTCACTTGTATTGCAAAGTTTCAAACCTGGTGACTGTAGTTTATTGGTTTCACCCAAGGATCTTGACTATTTAAAATAAATTCTAAGTTCACCTGTGTTGCGATTCTGGGTCAAGTGAGGCTGGAATTGACCGCGCACTAGCCCAGGGTGTCATGACACTAAGAAAAATTATATTGCAGGCAATCAGGCTGACAAACACGAACAGCAAAGTTCACTCAAATAAGGACATGATCTGAGCATAGGCTCTGAAACAATTGGATAAGATTGGATCTCATGATCAAAATGTTAAGCAACTGCCCGAGTAAAAATTAAAAGAAGATGTCCCGAAAGTGATGAGCCACAAGAGGACATCAGGCAGAGAAGGGATTTCCCTTGAACGCCTGTACCTCAGTGATTGGATAAGTGGTACTGAACAAGTAATTGACATGGGATACCCACTCTGCATGGAAGACTCTGCATAAAAAACACTTGGGACTCGGGGCTACATTCATAACATTATATTCTATGTATTGTGCGGGCGCATTGTGCACACCCTATCAAACAAATATGGCAACTTTAAATGAACAATACACTACACCCACAATACTGCAGGAATGAGGCACATTTTCCGGTTCGCGGGAGGAAAGTTTTCAGTTTTTGTTGAATGACAGAAGGCCAGGGGAGAGCTGCACAACAATTTGGTTAGCTCAGGAAGACTGAGTGTAGAAGGGTCAGCCAGCACTGGCTATCGAGATCGGTTTTGTGTTACCCGTCCATTCGTCCTCTGGAACTGGTAAACCATTGTCACCCGTTACTGGATCAGCTTTTCTCTTCGTCCTGTCTATTCAACTGAGGCACAATATTTAAATGGTAATTCCTTAATGAATTGTTTTAAAATTACTTATGAGCTTTAACCCATCTTTGGGGGGGAAATCTGTGACTCCTGCAGAAAAATCATATCGTATGACTCGAAAAGAAACTGATAGATGAATTTCATAGACTTCCTGATGTGAAGCATCACAACAGGATTCTAAAATGTGCTTATTTGTCATGTTCAGAGAGAGAGTAATTACATCTTCTCTCTTTATAATTATAGCAAGGATTTGAAAATAGTTTGTCTATAAAACTATGTGTAGCTATGTAAAGTTGATGTCCAATTTCTTTGCCTTGATGGAATGGGGAAGAGAAGCACCATAGACTCAGTTTTAATTTGGTTACTAAGAGCTCCTTAGCATTTCTTAAAAGTCTGACTTTAGAGTTGATGCTTGGTGTCAGTTGAAATGAAAATGGCTTATTGTCACAAGTAGGCTTCAAATGAAGTTACTGTGAAAAGCCCCTAGTCGCCACATTCCGGCGCCTGTTCGGGGAGGCTGGTACGGGAATCTCCAGACCAGTTGTGACCCAGCGGGATGTACTCGCCCCTGAGTCACAAAACTGTGGGTTCAAGTCCTGTACCAGAGACCTGAGCTCATAATCTAGGCTGACACTGTGATGCAGTATTGAGGGGGGGTGCTGCACTGAGGGCAATGCCATCTTTCAGATGAGATGCTAATCCCAGACCCCACCTGACCCCAGCTGGCTGCAGAAGATCCCACGCCAGTATTTTGAAGCAGAGCAGAGAGGTTATCCTCTGGTATCCCTGATGTCCTGGCGAGTGCTTCTCCCTCAATCAACAACAGAAAAGCCGATTACCTGGTCGTCATCACATTGTTGGCTGTGGGAGTTTGCTGTGTGCAAATTAGCTGCCATATTTCCCACATTACAACAGTGACTGAACATTGTTAGAGGTGAAAATATTCACACGTGGGCCTTTTTGAGTGAGTAAACAAGCAGTTTATCATATCAGATCTGGGAGAAAGATTTGGAAACTACGCAGCCTCACAATACTCTTTCTCACTTGAGCCAAGGTTCGCATTGGGTTAATATACAGATTCAAGGGGCGGAATTAGTGGTATTCTCATTTACATACAATCAATCAACTATATTCGCGTCACAATTCAATACATGCAGTCAATCAATTTTCTTAGCCTCCCAATTATAACATATATGGTTAAAGTGGGTGCTGTCTCACCAGCCCCTAATTTCATACAGAGGTCACTCAAGCCTAACATAAGGATATGTCCTGTCTGCAGCTGTGGACCTTGAGCTAGTAAAGGTTACATTATGCTCCTTGTTCTGTGAAGCTGTTATCAGCGGCTGTTAAAATACTCCCTATACATACCCATGCCTGGTTCTCATGAGGTAGTTTACACAGTTTGTAACGTATTGTTCAGGAATGTGGCTAGTTCAGCCATTTTGTGTCTTTAGTATTGCTATCTTAGCGAACAGCCATTTTGTGTCCTTTCTGATATTAACAAGCATTGTGTATACCCTATCTATTCCAACAAATTGCCTCTTCTACACAGGCATCTAAGCCAATGAGTGCCTTTTGTCTCAGCAGAACTATTGAAAAGCAATATAGGAGCAAAAATGTAGTTACAGAGCCTCCTATAGTTTATATCATAGTCCAGTATCAGAAAATGTCCCCCACCAACTTCAAATGCACCTTGGTGGTGGTGAAGCACTTGAGAGATGCCCTTTGGTTAAAAAAGGCTCTATGTAAATGCAAGTCATTGATTTTTCCTCATTGTCGACGGAAAGCAGTTATCACCTGCATTTCTACCTGCAACTTCCTGTTAACGTCACCTGCAAACTTGAAAATTGCTGAAAATTGAAATGAACCCAGGGAAGTTCAAAGCAAGAGTTCATTCTCACTGTTTTATGTTCCCCATAAATGTCTTTTCACTGCATGTTTTCATCCTTGGCTGTGAACACTTCTAAGATCGGTAAAACATGGCTTTTTATATATAAATAGAATACTCACTGGGGACGGATAAAAATAGCATCATTAGTTGTGCAAGAGCTTCACAAAGTACCTTGAGCCCAGCACAGAGACACCCAGTTAAACTGGGAGTGGGACATTCAGAAGACCTGACCAGCAAAGAACTGATCGAATGAGCAAAATTCGATGGATGCTGGAATCTGGAATAAAAACAAAACGCTGGAAAAATTCAGTAGCTCTGTTAGCATCTGCCATGTGAAACAGAGTTAGTATTTTAAGTTCAGTGGTTCTCTTCTGCGGATTTGAACAGAGGCAGAAAGAGATGGCTTTTATGCTGTTGAAAAAAGAGGGAGAGGGGGCAAGGTGGAACAAAAATAAAGGTCAGGGAGAGGTTAGAGAGCAGGGAGATTAAATAACAAAGATGTCAATAGCAATTGGAATTATACTAATAACATTCCAAAAATATTAAATACTTAAGGGGCAGAAGTCGGGGGTGGATATTAAATATAATAACAATCCCTAGGGAAAAAGTATGAGGGAAAATAATAGGGCAAAGGGCAAGTCCCCTGGATCTGATGGGTTGCATCCCTGGATATTAAAGAAAGTAGCTGCAAAGATAATGGATCCAATCAGAATAATCCTCCAAGGTTCCTTCAATTCTGGAAAAGTCCCTGGGGATTGGAAAACCACCAATCTAACACCCTTATTCAAATGGGGAGAGACACACAAAAAAAAGAGGGAGCTATAGTCGAGTTAGCTTGGCATCTGACATTGAATGCCTCATGTAGGATTTAATAGCAGGGCATTTAGAAATATAAATCAAACTGAGTCAGCATGGCTTCATGAAGGGGAAATCATTCCTGACAAATTTATTAGAATTCTTTGAGATGGTAATGAGCAGGATAGATAAAGGGGAATCAGTAGATGTAATATACCTGGATTTCTAAAAAGCATCTGATAAGGTGCTGCACAAAGGCTACTTAATAAGATAATAGCACATGGTTTAGGGGGTAGTATATTAGCATGGATACATGACTAACTACCTGATAGAGCACAGAGAGTTGGGATAAGAGGAGCATTTCAGGATGGCAACCTATAACTAATGGAGTGCCACAGGGGTCAGGGCTGGGACCACAGTTATTTATAATATATATTCATGACTCGGATGAGTGAAATGAATGTACTCTTGCCAAGTTGTAGATGACACAAAAATAGGTGGGAAGGCAAGTTGTGAGAATGACACAAAGAGGGTTCAGAGGGATATAGACAAGTTAAGTAAATGGGCAAAAACTTGGAATGATGGAATATAATGTAGGGAGATGTGAAGTTATGTACCTTAGTAGGAAGAATAAAAGAGTTGCATATGATTTCAATGGAGAAAGACTGCAGGCAGCTGCAGCACAGAGGGACTTGCCATTTTTTGTGCAAAATCACAAAAAGCTAATATGCAAGTTAATCAGGAAATAGGGAAGACATTTCAATGGGAAAGGAGGATACAAATAAGGGAGTCTTGCTAAAGCTATTCAAGGCACGAGTTAGACCACACCTGGAGTACTGTGAACAGTTTTGGTCCCCTTATCTAAGGAAAGATATGCTGGCGTCCTAGCCAGGATGTTCAGGGATTTACTCTCTGACTTGAACGTACGTAAGGAACACTGTGTAAGCCATTCGCACTTGAATAAGGACATCCTCACTGAAATATGCTGCCGCCACAACTGCAACCACCGAGCAGCTAGGGCGGGGACTGCTAACGATTGTGTTGGTGACTGGGGCAAAGAGTTTTCAGTCTCCGGATCCTTCCAGGCTCGAGGTGGAGATATTTGGGACATCTCAAAGTTTACAGTTGCGTAACGGAGGGCGGGGGGGGGGGGGGGGGGGGGGGGGGGCAGGATGACTCACACACTCCATTCAAAGATAACAAAGTACAAGTAATTCAGCCAGAGGCCAACAGAAGAAGCAATCGTACGACTTCAATAAGGTTGAAAGCTTTACCGTGTGGCAGAGTGTCATTGATTTCATATTCACTGTTCTGTGGTACCGCTGTCAGGAGTCAAATCTGAAAGGAATCCAGCCTCTCAACATCCAGCTGGTCTGTGACTATGAACAGTTAATCACGCGCCACAGTGCCAGTATCCTAGCAGCACTCATGATGTCTTCATTCTGCGGCAGTCTGATGTGCTAATTGTGCATCAACTGGATGTTAATTGTATGCAGGTGGTGGGTGCTATTTGGGGACTCACCTGTGCCAAGGAACAGGCTGAAAGGCTTGCTTTAATGGAAGGTTCACAGTGTGAATGTGTCTCTCCGTAAATAAAAGTTTGTCAATGAATAAAGACGAGGCTCTGGCATTCCATCCTTCACCACCTGGCTATCTGAGCTTTGACAAAATGAACGGAAGCTTCCCAACGCAGATTTTACTCACACGTGGCAGGGACCACTTCCAGGTCCTTACCCCACCAGATCATGTGGGAGGCGGCCAATGAACAAGCCACCTCCCGTGTTCATCACCCAGTTAGAGATGGCAGGTTGGCTTTTGTGGCAGGAGCTGAAGGTTGGGTAGGCAATTTAAAGGCCATATGACAGTTATAAAACCTGTCGGATGCAGAGTGATTGTTCTGACTGTGAGGAATGCAAGGAAGAAACAGAATGGATGCCAAGTGGCCTCAATACTATGCCATTGCAGTAATGGCACACAGAGGCATGGAAGCATAGCCAAATTGTCTCCTGCTCCTGGACAGCAGCCAATTGTGTCCTGTGAGGCAGGAAAGCCTAGTGGCATAGGGTGCCCCTGAAGGCATCCCAGTCATTGGCTGGAGCCCCAGTCTCTTAGATAGAGATGCACACACTGCTTCCTGCCCCCACATCAAAGGCTGCCCCACCACAGGTGCCGAAGAGAAAGTCTCACATGCACCAAAAGACAGAACATTGCAGTTGAAGCAGAGACTTGTGTCTCAGCCAGGGCCGGGATCACCACATAGAAGCTTGCAAAAAAATTCCGGAAACTGGATTAGCACCATTGTGGATATCACTTGGGCAGCTTCATGTCCAAAAGTGTGAATATTATGGGTGCGATTTAATGGAAAAAATAACAGAGTCCCACTTTGGGCACTTTTAGCAAGGTGTTTCCTCACGTTTTCAATGCAGAGAATTGGTCCGCTATTAAATAGGACTCTGCTTCTTTTTGGACCCTCGGTGAGGAGTTCCCGCCCTAGCTGCTCGGAGGTTGCAGTTGTAGTGGCAGCATATTTCAGTGAGGATGCCCTTATTCAAGTGCGAATGGCTTACACAGTGTTCCTTACGTACGTTCAAGTAGGTGAGTTAATCCCTGAACATCCTGGCTAGGACACCAGCATATCTTTCCTTAGATAAGGGGACAAAAACGGTTCACAGTACTCCAGGTGTGGTCTAACTCGTGCCTTGAATAGCTTTCGCAAGACTCCCTTATTTGTATACTCCTTTCCCATTGAAATGAAGGCCAACATTTTTAATTGTCTTCCCTATTTCCTGATTAACCTGCATATTAGCTTTTTGTGATTCATGCAGGATCATTTCCTGCACTAACAAGCCAGTTCTGTCAACCCCCATAAGGCCTCCGGATGCACCTAAGGCCCTAACTTACTAATTAGGGAGTCCTCGAGCCCTCCTCATGAGGGCAAGGCACCCCTGGACTCCATCTCCAGCATGGGCAGAAGACCATCTGGGCCCCTTGGCACTGCCAGACTGGCACCCTGGCAGTACTCCTGCTATCCTGGCTGTGCCACCGTGCCCGAGTGACATTGGGAGTGCCAGGCTGCCACCCTGCCCAGAGGCCCCAGGGGCCCCCGTTTTCTGGGGGACCAACCCCAGCTGTTGGAATGCCTGATACACCTTTGTAGAAGCCAATGCTGAATGGTGCCATGGCAGGGTCTCCGAGGCAAGGCCATTCGGTCCCACGACGTGGGCAATTCTGGCACAGACATATTCAAGTGAGGCTAACGCCTCACTTGAATATGCAAATCTGTATCATACCCATTAAGACCCCGTGAGACATAATGAGCACCGTAAATCTCATGACGAGGCCTCTTGCGAGGTCTTAATGTGTGACGAGGCTGATAGATTGCACCTTGTGTGCTCCAAATGAATGAATGATTGAATTCTGTCACGTGGTGGCATTATAATGCATTTCAAATGGCTATGGGTGCTGTGATCTCAATGAAAGCTACTTTTGAAGAGACAAAATGAGGACATGGCACCAGTGGGGGTTATGTGGAAGGTACGGCAGGCAGAACTGAAGGGAATTGTGGAAGCAGCCAGTTGGGATGTCAAATGCAGCAAGTTGGAAACATTCCCAGGAGCGTGTCCTTCACAGGTTAGCAATGCATGGATCATGCTGCTCCATCTTCTCATCCTGTTTATCCTCTTCCAAGGTTTCAGAGCACTCATGGGCTTCAGTTCCTTCCCTCCCTGGCATTGTCATGTTCTGCAATGTGCAGGGCACATAAGAGCCTACATACTAGGGCTTCTCCAGATTGATTTAAGGCACCATAAATACATCTGTTGGAGGCGACTTGCCTGCTAAATAGCTATTCTCTGGAGGCATGGCATTGGCTGTACCTTTCCTCAGTGTCTGCCGTTAAGTTCCACAGTGGTGTTGTAAGCCTATTCTTTCCCTTGTCTCCCAGCAATCACACATTGAGGCTTTGTTTAGGGGTGTGTGGTGTGGTAGGTGATGAACAATTGAGACACCTGAGACTGCTTCAAGGTGACTGAGCTATGGAAACTGCTAGGGAACCCTCGCAGTTGGTTGGAAATGAGCTGCATGTTCGTGGGGGAAATCCATCCATCCACTTCTCCGACTGCATCTCAATGGCAATACGGGCCCTGCCTACACTCCCTGAATGGGAGGGAACCCTGCCTCTGAGGAAAATCCTACCGCCCTTTGAACCTGACTGGCGGCATCCGTAGAAAGGTTGATTGGTCAGATGCCCTCACATAAAAGGCTTCTCTCACCTGCGTTGAGTAAGTGAGAGATTTGAAACAATATCTTGAGAAAGAATCTGGAACCCTAGAAATCCAGGGTAACTTCCATGGGCACTGACCGTCTACATTTTGGTGACTGATATTCTCATCCAAAAGTGCGGTCACCTACCTTAACAGTTATGGTCATTAGGCTTCGAGATGTCAAGAAAGCTGACCTTTGACCAACAAACCACCAAGGTGTTGTATGTTCTTCTGCCTCCATCCACTCAATGACCCGTCTGCTATGCTACATTGCTTGCGGTTGGCTGCGTTTCTTTCCATACTGTTCTTCTTTTGTAGTCCAGTCAACCACTGAAAAAGTAGACCCATGACTGCTGTGCCCTTTAAGACAGTGTGCTCTGCTCAGACACTTTGGTCAAGATTGTCTGGGACTGTCCGCTGGATCCCGGATTGGCAATGGAGCGCTGAATCCCATGTCGAGCTAAAATCAGGATTGATGCCAGGCACCAGACCCATCGCAAGTCTCCAGGCCTACCCAACCCTGCCGGCCATAATATAATTCCTGACGTCCCACCCAACCCGGTTGGACCATGCAAATAGCTCATCAGAGCTGATTCACGTCTCAGTTTCAGCGCACACCCTGGTGTGCATTGAATCACTCTGGTTTGCCACTGGCGGGAGCACTTAGCCACGGATCTGGAAAATTGCCACCTTTGACGTGACAGACCTGGGGCAAGATTCTCCGTAGCCTGACTCCAAAATTGTGTTTGGCGATTGGGCGGAGAATGAGCTCCGAAGCCAAAATCGAGGCTTGCGCCGGTTTGACGACAGTCCACCATGCTCTGCCCCCTTCGAAATGGCAACATCGTGATGCACACTGCGCACAGTCGCAATGCCATTGGCGCCTCAACGGCCGACCCACCCGCGATGCTCCGCTCCAGATGAGCTGAGTTCCCAATAGCGTGGGACACATTTGGTCCCACAAATCATGAACCTGGTGTGCCGGCTGCGGACAGTGTCCAGCGCTGCCACACTCAGCCGGGATCCTTGCTGCTGGCCGGTGGTCAGCAGGGACTGGTGGTGGGTGGACAGCGGGCTGCCAGGGGGTGGGCTATGTGGTCGCGGATAGCGGGTGGAGTCCCTGCCGGCCAGCGGCGTGTTGTGCGGCGCGACCACTCCTGGTCATCAGCTGTGCGCATGCGCGGCCCGGGACCGGGCCATTCTCCGGCCGTTATTGGCATGGGAGGCGGGAGTTTCAGTCAGCGTCAGTGCTCGCCCCTCACCAGTGTCGGAATTGGTGAGGGGTTTCTCGCTGTTTTTCCGGTCATAAACGATCGCACATTCTCCGTTGGCACCAGCACTTAGCCGCTGTAACAGAGAATCCAGACCCAGGTATCAGTTCACTGGATTTGGTACTTGAAGATGCATTTATTGACTTTGACCATTCGTGTAAGGTCTGCATGCTGCATGTGAGTGGCATTATTTGAATCTTAGCTTCCATTACCTTTGGACTACATACCTGGGAGGCCTTCGGCTCCGTGTAGATAGTCTATTGTTACGATATCCTGGGCTAGTAAATGGTCAATTTCAACCCCACTTGACCCGGAGTCACAAAATCGTTAAAATTTACTTTATTTTTAAAAATACGCGGTCTTTGGCTGCACAATATTACAGTCACCAGGTTTGTAAATATAAAAATAAAATTAACTGGTTAGTGTCAACAATAACTGTAATTAAATGGGCAATAAATACAACTGATTAACTACTTTCTAATCTCTAACCCCCCCCCCCCCCCGCCCTTTTTTAACTCACCCCATCCTCTGCACCTGCAGCCACAGACAAATGAACACAGAGGAGAAAGATGGGTGAACAACAATGATGAACGTAAAATAATAAGAGCCTTTGTTTCAAATGGATATCAGCAGTTAGTTTCTTTCTCAGTCTAGGCTTTTACGTGCATGCTGTCCTTTCTTTCAGTTTGTAATGGTCTTCACTGTAGACTCACAGAAATAGAAGGCAGCCTGCATTTGAGAGAGAGCAAAAGAGAGAGGAGAGAGAGAGAGAGAGAGAGAGAGATAGATAGATAGACAGACAGACAGGTAGGTAGGTAAGTAGGTAAGTAGATAGATAGATAGATAGATAGATAGATAGATAGATAGATAGATAGATAGATAGATAGATAGATAGATAGATAGATAGATAGATAGATAGATAGATAGATAGATAGATAGATAGATAGATAAATAGATAAATAGATAGATAAACAGATAGCGAGAGAGAGAGATGTTGGCTAGGCCACAACTAGAGTATTGTGTGCAGTTCTAGAATCCACATGATAGTAGGAATGTGATAGCACTGTAAAGGGTGCAGAGGGGATTTACCAGGATGTTGCCTGGGCTGGAGAGTGTTAGTTATGAAGAGAGATTGGATAGACTTGAATTTTTTCCCTTGGAACAGAGGAGACTGAGGGGGGACATGACTGAGAAGTATAAAATTATGAGGGGTAGAGGAACAAACATTACCCCTTAGTGGAGGGGTCAATGACTAGGGGACATAGATGTAAGGTGAGGGATGAAGGTTTAGAGGGGATATGAGGAAGAATGTTTTTACCCAGAGGGTATACGTTTGGTGGGAGTTTGGAATTTGCTGCCTGAAAGGTATCTGGAGGCAGAGACCTTCATAACATTTAAGATGTATTTAGATGTGCACTTGAAATGTCAAGGCATAGAAGGCTTTGGGCAAAGTGCTGAAAACTGGGATTAGAATGGCTAGGTGGCTGTTTTTGACTGACGCAGATGCGGTGGGCCGAGGGGTCTTTTCTGTGCTGTATGACTGTCCGACAGATTCTTCTTTCAGCATCTCGAACTTTGTGCCTTCAGACAATAGGCAGCAGAGGGTGATAGCTGCTTCATCTTGAGGGTCCAGTCTCTTCTTCTGGGTTCTCTCCAAATACCCCACCAATCGTTGCCGATTGCCAATCCATTGACCAGCAGCTAACCTAACAAAACAAACCCCTCCAAACTCTTGTGTGCCATAAAGCCTGGGTTATTTTGCCCAAAATACAAAACATTATAACACAGTGTTCTTTACTTCCTCTGCCTGACTTAAAGTTATGCTTCCATGAATGATCCATGGAGGGTGACAGGGTGGCATTGTAGTTAGCACTGCTGCCTCACAGCTCCATGGACCCAGGTTCAATTCCGGCCTCGTGTCACTGTCTGTGTGGAGTTTGCGCTTTCTCCCCAAGTCTGTGTGTGTTTCCTCTGGGTGCTCTAGTTTCCTCCCACAGTCCAAAGATGTGCAGGTTACAGGTGGATTGGCCATGATAAATTGCCCCTTAGAGTCCAAAAGGTTAGGTGGGGTTACTGGGTTATGGGGATAGGGTAGAGGCATGGGCTTAGGTAGGGTGCTCTTTCCAAGGGTCAGTGCAGACCTGTTGGGCCAAATAGACTCCTTCCGCACTGTAAATTCTATGATTCTATGAATCTATGGCCAAAAACAATAAAGGCAAAACAAAAGAAATAGGAACTAAGGGAACAACAGGAAGGGCCCTGGCACTATCTTTCCATCTTTTATCCTTCTCCACTATAACATCCATCTAAAATACCTGGAACCTGCTCTTTCCTATGTTATGCCATTCCTGATGTTTTCAGGACAGATTCACTTTCTGTATGACTTCAGCACCAGCGGTTGCTGAAATACCAGACCATTAAAAGGCGCAGGATAGATTTAAGCAATGCTCGGAAGTTACGATTTTGGACTCCCTGCTGATGCATGCAGCCAAATAATTGCACAAATATCTCTGGCTGAATAACGTTTGCATGCTGCCTGCAGTTCAATCAATGGGCACGTATTTACGACATACTAAGATGCCTACATCTTTTCCAGATGCTATGAGCTCCCGTAGACCAATTGTAGAAAGTTGCAGCCATTCCCAAGGTTCGGACATAGTGATGGAATTGTCACAGGCTGGTCATGATGAATCTCAATATTACTTACACTCCATAGACATGTTCATCATCAACCACGTAAGCTTCAAAAAAAACAATTTCTTAGACATAATTACGTTGAGTTTCCACTTTGGATCAATAAATCATTCTGCAAATCGCAAACAAAACGGCACTTGCTTCGAGAAGTGTCTTCTCCTGTTTTCTGCTCAAACTGTTCCACCTCTTGCCCACGGCAAAACCTGACATGACTCAGCACAATCAAGCAGTTATCAAATATAATTTAAAGAAAAATATTGCCTTACATTTTTAAGACAGATATCTTGGTGCAGATTGATTTAAACACCAGGAAATGGATGAATCACAAAAATATAAGCATTTTCTGCTCGGAGTAATAATACACGGTTGATTTCAAATGATTGAAAATTATTTTTTCAAGAATAGCGTACAAAATTATTTTCTAGCCAGATTGGGGTACAGTAGTTAGTTCCTTCGCAAATTCAAAAAAACATTCAAAACCTTTTAAAATATCACTGCCCTTGCACGCAAAGTAACCAGGCTCAATTTTGGAGCTTCCACAACCACCTCCAACCACCTTGATTGAAACAGGGGCGGGATTTAACAACCTTGTCGTGGCCGACCTGGTTGGGAGATGAGGCCAGTGTATTGCACGTGATCCTTAATGCTTGAGGTGTCTCGTGAGAGTCACCCAAACCAGGATGCTAGGGCACTAATCTGCCCAAAGTGCATGCAGCCAGGGGCATCCAATCCAACGGGAGAGCACAACAAGTACCGTTCCATCTGATCCCCATTTGTGGGAATCAATCAGGCAGCACGGTGGCGCAGTGGGTTAGCACTGCGGCCTCACGGCGCTGAGGTCCCAGGTTCGATCCCGGCTCTGGGTCACTGTCCGTGTGGAGTTTGCACATTCTCCCCGTGTTAGCGTGGGTTTCGCCCCCACAACCCAAAAATGTGCAAGCTAGGTGGATTGGCCACTCTAAATTGCCCCTTAATTGGAAAAATGATTGGGTACACTAAATTTAAAAATTTTTAAAAATAAAAAAATTTTTGGGAATCAATGAGTGCTGAACAGCACTCGCCCGAGGATTACGAGGTGAAGGGGATGAATCCCAAAGCCTCAGGTACATTGTGAATCTGCACATTAGAGTGAGACTAACTGCCTCAATCTAATATGCAGATTTTCCAAAACAAAGAACAAAGAAAAGTACAGCACAGGAAGAGGCCCTTCAGCTCTCCAAGCCTGCGCCGACCATGCCTCCCGTCTAAACTAAAATCTTCTACACGTCCTGGGTCCATATCCGTCTATTCCCATCCTATTCATGTATTTGTCAAGATGCCCCTTAAATGTCACTTATGTCCCTGCTTCCACCATCTCCTCCAGCAGCGAGTTCCAGGCACCCACTACCCTCTGTGTAAAAAACCTGCCTCGTACATCTCCTCTAAATCTTGCCCCTCGCACCTTAAACCTATGCCCCGAGTAATTGACCTCTCTACCCTGGGAAAAAGCCTCTGACTGTCCACTCTGTCTATGCCCCTCATAATTTTATAGGCCTCTGTCAGGTCGCCCCTCAACCTCGGTTGTTCCAGTGAGAACAAACCGAGTTTATTCAACCGCTCCTCATAGCTAATGCTCTCCATACCAGGCAACATCGTGGTAAATCTCTTCTGCACCCTCTCTAAAGCCTCCACACCCTTCTGGTAGTGTGGCGACCAGAATTGAACACTTTACTCCAAGTATGGCCTAACTAAGGTTCTATACAGCTGCAACATGACTTGCCAGTTCTTATACTCAATGCCCCGGCCAATGAAGGCAAGCATGCCGTATGCCTTCTTGACTACCTTCTCCACCTGTGTTGCCCCTTTCAGTGACCTGGTGACCTGTACAACTAGATCTCTCTGACTTTCAATACTCTTGAGGATTCTACCATTCACCTTCCAAAATGCATTACCTCACATTTGTCCCGATTAAACTCCATCTGCCATCTCTCTGCCCAAGTCTCCAAACGATCTAAATCCTGCTGTATCCTCTGACAGTCTTCATTGCTATCTGCAATTCCACCAACCTTTGTGTCGTCTGCAAACCTACTAATCAGACCAGTTACATATTCCTCCAAATCATTTATATATACTACGAACAGCAAAGGTCCCAGCACTGATCCCTGCGGAACACCACTAGTCACAGCCCTCCAATTAGAAAAGCACCCTTCCATTGCTACTCTCTGCCTTCTATGACCTAGCCAGTTCTGTATCCACCTTGCCAGCTCACCCTGATCCTGTGTGAATTCAACTTTTGTACCAGTCTACCATGAGGGACCTTGTCAAAGGCCTTACTGAAGTAGTCCATATAGACAACATTCACTGCCCTACCTGCATCTTTGTGACCTCTTCGAAAAACTCTATAAAGTTTGTGAGACACAACCTCCCCTTCACAAAAACCTGCTGCCTCTCGCTAATACTTCCATTTGCTTCCAAAAGGGAGTGGATCCTGTCTCGAAGAATTCTCTCCAGTAATTTCCCTACCACTGACGTAAGGCTCACCGGCCTGTAGTTCCCTGGATTATCCTTGCTACCCTTCTTAAACAAAGGAACAACATTGGCTATTCTCCAGTCCTCCGGGACATCAACTGAAGACAGTGATGTTGATTTACCCTCAAACATCCGCCCCCAATGTAGGTTCTTCAGTTCTCACCTAATATTGTTATAATTAGCCTTCCCCCAATTTAGCACATTCACCCTGGGACCACTCTGACCACAAAGAGGATCCAAATATTTCTGTCAAGGCCTCAGCAATTTCCTCTCTAGCCTCCTTCAGTATTCTGGGGTAGATCCCATCAGACCCTGGGGACTTATCTACCTTAATATTTTTCAAGACGCCCAACACCTCATCTTTTTGGATCTCAATGTGACCCAGTCTATCTACACACCCTTCTCCAGACTCAACATCCACCAATTCCTTCTCTTTGGTGAATACTGATGCAAAGTACTCATTTAGTACCTCGCCCATTTCCTATGGCTCCACACATAGATTCCCTCCCCTGTCCTTCAGTGGGCCAACCCTTTCCCTGGCTACCCTCTTGCTTTTTATGTATCTGTAAAAAGCCTTGGGATTTTCCTTAACTCTATTTGTCAATGACTTTCGTGACCCCGTTTAGCCCTCCTGAATCCTTGCTTAAGTTCCTTCCTACTTTCCTTATATTCCACACACGCTTTGTCTGTTCCCAGCCTTCTAGCCCTGACAAATGCCTCCTTTTTCTTTTTGACGAGGCCTACAATATCTCTCGTTATCCAAGGTTCCCGAAATTTGTTGTATTTATCCTTCTTCCGCACAGGAACATGCCGGTCCTGAATTCCTTTCAACTGACATTTGAAAGCCTCCCACATGTCAGATGTTGATTTACCCTCAAACATCCGCCCCCAATGTAGGTTCTTCAGTTCTCACCTAATATTGTTATAATTAGCCTTCCCCCAATTTAGCACATTCACCCTAGGACCACTCTATCGTTGTCCATCAGTACCTTAAAACTTACTGAATTGTGGTCACTGTTCCCAAAATGCTCCTCTACTGAAACTTGTATCACCTGGCTGGGCTCATTCCCCAATACCAGGTCCAGTACAGCCCCTTCCCTAGTTGGACTATCTACACATTGTTTTAAGAAGCCCTCCTGGATGCTCCTTACAAATTCTGCCCCGTCCAAGCCCCTAGCACTAAGTGAGTCCCATTCAATATTGGGAAAGTTGAAGTCTCTCATTACAACAACCCTGTTGTTTTTACACATTTCCAAAATCTGTCTACCTATCTGTTCCTCTATCTCCCGCTGGCTGTTGGGAGGCCTGTAGTAAACACCCAACATTGTGACTGCACCCTTCTCATTCCTGATCTCCACCCATATAGCCTTGTTGCCCTCTGAGGTGTCCTCCCGTAATACAGCTGTGATATTCCCCCTAACCAGTAGCACAACTCCGCCGCCCCTTTTAGATCCCCCTCTATCCCACCTGAAACATCTAAATCCTGGAAGGTTTAGCTGCAATCCTGTCCTTCCCTCAACCAGGTCTTTGTAATGGCAACAACATCATAGTTCCAAGTACTAATTCAAGCTCTAAGTTCATCTGCCTTACCCGTAATACTTCTTGCATTAAACATATGCACTTCAGACCACCAGACCCGCTGTTTTCAGAACCATCTCCCTGTCTGTTCTTCCTCAGAGCCATACTGGCCCTATTCCCTAGTTCTACCCCAAAGCTTTCACCTTCTGACCTATTGCTCCGGTACCCACCCCCCTGCCAGACTTGTTTAAACCCTCCCGTGTGACACTAGCAAACCTCACAGCCAGGATATTTATGTTTCTCCAGTTTAGATGCAACCTGTCCTTCTTACACAGGTCACACCTGCCCCGGAAGAGCTCCCAGTTGTCCAGATAATGGAAATCCTCCCTCCTACACCAGTTGTTTAGCCATGTGTTTAGCTGCTCTAACTTCCTATTCCTAGCCTCACTGGCACGTGGCACAGGGTGTTATCCCGAGATTACACCCTGTCTTTTAACTTTCTGCCTAGCTCCCTGAAATCCTGCTGCAGGACCTCAATCCCCTTCCTGCCTATGTCATTAGTACCAATATGTACAACAACCTCTGCCTATTTACCCTCCCCTGTCAGGATGCCTGCTACCTATTCTGAGACATCCTGGACCCTGGCACCAGGGAGGCAACATGCCATCTTGGAGTCTCTTTCACGTCCACAGAAGCGCCTATCTGTGCCCCTGATTATAGAGACCCCTATGACTATTGCTCTTTTGCGCTTTAACCCTCCCTGCTGAACATCAGAGCCAGCTGTAGTGCCACTGCTCTGGCTGCTGCTGTTTTCCCTTGATAGGCTACCCCCCCCCCCCCCCCCGACAGTATCTAAAGGGGTATACCTGTTCAAGAGGGGGACAACCACAGGGGATTCCTGCACTGACTGCCTGTCCCTTCTGGTAGTCACCTATTTCTCTGCCTGCACCTTGGGTGTGACCACATTTATGTAACTGCTATCTATGACGCTTTCCGCCACCTGCATGCTCCTAAGTGCATCCAACTGCTGCTCCAACCGAACCATGCGGTCTGTGAGGAGCTCTAGTTGGGTGCACATTCAGCAGATGAAGCCATTGGGGATGCTGGAAGCCTCCCGGACCTGCACCCCTCTAATTGACATTGCGTTAATTAAGTATTAAATTCAATTTCAATTTTTTTTTAAAAAGTTACTGTTAACTGTATGTTTCCTAGCACTAGATTTCTACTATAAATGTGAAAGCTAAATACAGTACTCTCCGATCTCTGGCTTAGATACCTCTGTAAATTATAATTAAGTAATTATTTTTAATTAGTTTAACAATGCTTAATTTTTAAATTTAGTGGACCTGCGCAAAAAGATGGCCCCGCCCATTGCGGGCAGGATTTATATCGCACCGTCTCGCGAGATCGTGTTGGATCTTGCGAGATGTGGTGAGCTGGGTCAATCCTGGGAATGGGGATCTCCCAGCTTTCATCGGCCGTGCTTTGACGCGGCGAGCTGCTTTACGGGCGCAGTGTGGCCGTTGGATCGCGCCCTTAGAAATTGTTTGGTTGACTCTTGCCCCAAATAACCTAGGTTCGACCAACTGAGGGGCAAATTAAAATGGACAGCCCCTTCAACAAAAACAAAGAGCAAATTAAACTTAAAACCTCAAACAAACGTGATTGAAAGGGCCGATAAAGCACCCCGGACCCTACTGCGCCTACCAGGTATGGAAGGCCTCAATGGTACCCATGGACACCTCATGCTCGCTCTCCAGCAGCACCCGGCCGTGGACCGGGCAGCGGTAGAGGTGCAGACAGTCGGGTTGGATGACCCCCCCCCCCCCCCCCCTCCCCCCCCAGCCTGGACCTTTTTATGGCAAGTTTGTCCAGGCCCAGGAGCAGGTTCACGAGGAGGTCCTCATCTGCCCCTCATCCCACTGGGCACCGCAACCACATCTAGCTGGCACGATTAGTGGAAACTTCCAATGGTAATTAATTCAGCTTGAGGCAGTGGGCAGTTTTGCACTCCAGGCCTCCTCCTACTTCATAAATTTGAGTTGCGACAAATGTAATTCACGTTTACAATCCTGTGATCTTTCCTGTTGTTTGCACCAACGTCAGCGAAATTGCACTGAAAAACCTGTGCAAAATCGAATGGAAACTGCAAGCCGCTGATGTCTGTGGGCTGTAAAAAAAAATCTATGATGCAGACACCTACACTGCCCTGGGTGTTAAGCAGGTAGCTGCCAATGCAGAGCTTGATCAAAGATAATGCATTCCACAAGACTGTACAGGATAACTAGTGTGCTGGATTGAACAAAATAGTAGATATTTTAACAAAAGCTCAAATGATGCAGCAAATTATTGTTTTTTTTCCAGTGAAGGTCGTAATAAACCAGACAAAATTTACACTGTGAAACAGATAGTTAAATTTGAAAAGCAGAACAAAGATAGCTGACACAAAATTAGCTGTGCGCCAGTGAAACCTTCAGGCATTACACTTTATCATGGACTATTTCAGGTTTTCTATTGGCGCCACACAATTGGTTACCTTGAAGGCTCTGCATTTCGACAATGTACAAATGCCGGCAATGTCCAGGTGATTTGGCTGCTGAAAAGATAACTCGTGGAATCACTTTGATGGAACTGTCAGGGTTTCTTTTTAAGTCACTCAAGTCAGTTATTCGATCGGAAGTTCATTATCAAAGGTAGAAATAAGCATTAATTATGTTACCCATGAATCATGTACTCAATCAACTGAAAATGATATTTTTAAAAAACGGATTAACTAATTGGGAATGTCTGAGAACGTGAATAAAGAATCAGAGATGTAACATTATCTCCTTCCGTGGCATGCCTGTAGGTGAATAGTTCAATCAAAACAATTGAACAGGGTTGAAAATACTTTCCATTGATTGCAGTGTAACAGGTCAGACATTGATCCGGTATCCAAAAAGGATCACTGGATATTTTATAGTTTTGCTGTGTATCCAGTTGGCAGTAAAGCACAAAAATAAAAAGATTTTGTAATGACGTGAGAATTTAATTTTAAGTTTGGCGGGGCCACAAAAATTATGGTAGTGGGTTCGCTGCACATTTTACACCTTGCTTCACTCTTCTCACCCTTTCACACGTAACCTTGCAGCCAATTTTCATGGAGATGGGTACATTGTCTCCATCAATTCAGGGCTGTGATGATATGCAGAAGCAATCATGTAAATATTAACAGATCTGACCTCCAACCAGCAGGTGGCAGTATAGAACAACCACTTGACACTGTTACCTCGGGGAGTCTGGATATAGTCGTCGTAGTCGATAGTTGCATTTGTAGTAGCTCTGAGATCATTTATAATAGTAATATAACAGTCAATAGAATTTTTTAAAAATTATTTTTAATGGTCAGTAGATTTTGATAGTTTTCTTGTTATCTGACCCACATTATGTTTAACAATAAACATTCAACTACTCACAAACTAGACCTTCTCTACTGCACAAATTCCGTCTGGCCAAGCACCAGAACGTAACAAGGGCGTCTCGTGTTTCCTTCTTGCTCATAGGTTGACTCTCTGCTCTTTTTCAGCTGTGTGATTAGTTATTCTCTCTCATCTCTAATCACATTCCACAGAGCTTTTTTATTCTCAGTCTTGGTGTCCCCCCCATGTCACATTCCACTATCCGCACCCCGCAAACACAGACACACCATCATTCTGAAGCAAAAAACAAAGGCTCCACCGAATCTTACTTCAAGGGGTAAAAAAAATCAAAGCAGCCATCACATTCCCTGCCCAGGTTTAAATCAAGAGGATAGCTTTGGATAACGTTCATTTAAATATTGGGAATCCTGAGGTGAGCAAATCATCAAATCCTCCGGGAAAAAAAATGACAGGCTCCGCCAAAACCAGCAATTTAATTTATAATACGTGAGAAGATGTTTCAACCTGCGAAAGCTTCTAAGTGATTCAAAGAGCCCCCATCCAATATTCACCTTAAGCCCAATTGCACGAATCTCCTGGACCATTTAAGCTTCGTTTCAAAGCTCAAAATTTATTTGTGATCGTTTCTGTGCTTCTGTAAGTCTGTCCATCTCTCCAATAGCCAGCCCCAGTTTGCTCTCTATTAACCAAGCAACCGGCCTCTTAAGCTTTGGCTTCCATCCTGACCTTTACCCTCCCCCCCCCCACCCGGGCTCAGGCCGACATAGACCTCTTCAGCCACCCTGATGTGTTGATCTGTTGGTAGATATGTCAATGATTTGTCGGCATTGTACTATCAGAAACTGATATTTGTCGAGCTAAAGTGAATAACTCAACCTTGCATATTTAATCCTAAAAGAAATGAATCTTCCAAAGGAAGATTCTATAAGTTTGTGAACCTGTTATGTAGCTTCATCCGCCTGGAATGCAAAATGGGAATTTGTGATGGAAATCAGTAGGCGCCTTGGGATTTTGTGTCTCGGAACATGCATCTTACTAAAAATGTCACTTTGCCAATGGATTGTTTCAGAAGTGGGAAAAATTATGCTCTTCTTTCATGGGATTTGCTTTCTGAAATTCCTGTTTTCAAAATGATCCTGGATTATTTGCCATTCAATGAAATGTTTTATTTCTCCCTTAACAAATAAAACTATTTTTTCCAATAGAAAAAGCAAGGAGCAATTTAAAATAAAACTCTGTGGAATTAAAGATAAATGTTGACATGAATAGTCTATTGTCTAATCATGGTGTATAACAAGGAAGAGAGTGAGAGAGAGAGAGAGAGAGAGAGAGAGATGCAGTTATGTTGCACCTTGTCAAATCTTTCAGAAACATGTAAGAATGTCTCATATGAAGAAAATTACTTTGACGTCCAGTAGCCATCAATATGTCGGCAAGTGTAGCAGTAATTTTATATGAAGTATGATGTACAACAAAAAAAACATTGCCCAGATTTAGTGACTTGTGTAAAATACACGGCACTCAGCACTGACCTTGAAGAAAGTCACCCACAAAGATATTGGAGACTCTAAAGTGTTTGTTCCTCCTATTGCAGTGTGACTTCCAATCTAATTTCATCTCGAGAGGATCTGTGCTGTCCAGCATTTAAATCATCAAACAGATGCAGCAGCCAATCAGATTGCAGAATTCTCATAGACAGAAAACCAGGAAGTAAAAAACCCATGTTCCAATTCACTCTTTAATCAGTTTACAGGAAGTGAAATAAAGGTTGGGATGTGCAAATGAGAACATGGTGGAAGCTAAAATATCATGAATAAACTTTAGAAGTTGAACTTCATATTTTTTCAAAGTGTTGGAATTTTGGTCTTGGAATGGAGGGAATAACATTGCACACTTAAACTGGAGTGGCTGTTGAGCATTAATTATACATCAATTTGCTTTTAAAAAACTTCAATACATCTCATTCAACAAGGCATAATTTTTGTAATGACTTTTACAACACGAATACAGTGTAAGAAATAAAAGCCCGTCAAATAATTTACTCTGTTGACTGCATCTTCAAAGATTGCAACAATGCACCCCATCGAGGAGTAAGGCATCACTGCCAGCAACTCCTGGATTTCATATGATTAGCTGTGCATATTTAGACATCAGAGGTTGTTGTCAATTTTACACACGTGAGTGCCACCTTAAATTAAATAGTTAAACCCTGAACAACCTGCGCTCCCTTAGTTTAACATTTCCAACTTATGTCACAGCATTTCCACCCTGAAATAAGCAGAATCTGCCCAAGAAATCAAAATGATTCATGTCTCTTAAAATTATAAGATCACGGGTTACTAGAGGAATCCTTTTCAGAGATTACAAACAGCATTGTGATTTTACAGTTTTCAAGAAAGCCTTTCAATTTATTTCTAATCTTAGTGAGTCATAGTGCCTGCCTTAAGTGCAATTTTACCTACTCCAGTGCTTCTGTGAGGTGTTCCCCCAGTGACATGCAGTGCAATGTGGCTCATAATGGGATGCTCTGAGAGTTTGGATCAGCTGCTCACCTCAACAATTCAGTATTTAATGAGCCAGTCAGCCTCACCTGGTACTTGGCTCATCCTTGACTCTAAGGGGCACAGAAGTGCTGTCGTCGTACAAGATGGCATCATGATTCATTACCATGGCATGAATGTTGCTGGTCCAGCTCAGAACAGCTACTGACCTGTGTGAGAGTAGACTCTGCTGAGAATGATCGCCGCTATTCATCTGTACTTCCAATCTGTCAAAGGTGGGGTTTAGTAGTTGAGACCAAAACCTGCATGGCCCCAGCATGAGTATTTCATTGAAAAGATATTATGGTCATGATTGACTTCTCCCAACTCAGTGTACGACAAAGATAGGGGACTGGATTCTCCCAAGTGGGGCTATGCCCCCATGCCGGTGTTAAAACGCTGGCATTTTACTCCAGAGATTCCTGGAAAAAAATACAGCTAATTCAATGCCCTGCAGGGGGCCAGCAGGGACCCGGAGTAAATCTCGCTGCGCACGGCAGCGGCCTCCAGTGGCCGTGCTGAGCTTCATGGTGGATTCGGACTGTGGAGCCAGACGCAAAAATTAGACCTCCAATTGGCTGGGCACCCGAGCTACTAACCGCGCACAAGCACTCCCCAGCCGCCTACAAGGGATCCCCCCCCCCCCCCGTGTCCGATCCCCCGCCCCCCACCAGAGCGGCCGCGGACTGTATTAAGCTGATTCTTGGGTTGCGGAGAATATCCGGATCGGTGGCGGGCACGATTTTGGCGTGAAAGTGGATTCACCGACCCCACACCGAACGCGATTTTGGCACGGAGCTGCGGAGACATCTGCCCAGGATCGGGTAAGGTGGGGACCAGCAAGTGATGAGGCATTATCATTTTGGTTTTCATCAACAGTTTGTCTAGTATTAGTGGGTGCAAGGCAGAAGATATAGGGAGGAGATTTTCCCGGACACCCGCCAGCGACGGGAATACCGAAGCACGGGGAATTGGGCGTCAAACCAAAAAGCAGGTTTCACACCAGTGCTTGCGAATCTCCCAGCCAGCTCCGGCAAGGTTCCCGCCCTGCACCTGCAGGAACATCAAAATGGTCACTAACTCTCTAATTTGAATATCATTTACGGGTAGGATGCTCATATTTATCTGCCGACTGGGATGCTCCAGCCCCTCCCAACTGTGAGTCCTGCTGGCTTGAATTGTTGCAAGTCCTGAAAAATGGGTGCTTGGAAACCAAGGGCTGGCAAGTGGGTAAGGACCCTCATTACAATTGCCTCCATGGTGCCGACTGCAGTGCTTCGCGGAATATTTTTGGGATGGGGGTTGTTTGGCTGCTCTTCCCATCTGCAGCCTTTAAATCCTTTAAACAGGCTGTCAGATTCTCAAAATAAACTTCTCTGACAATAAAGTTTAATTCTTCCCACCTGTCGGCCTCTAAACTGGCTTCCAGCACATCAAGTTCAAAAATCTGTGAGATGAAAGAAAAAGTATTCCCTTTAATGTGGTGGAAACTTTCGAAGTGTTGTTTTACTAAATTTCATTGCCCTTTAACTTTTTCTAGCCTGCTTGTATGCCTAGAAGCCAAAATTCGCTGACTGCATTGTTTACATTGAATTTCATGGACCATTGCCTTTTACAAGCTATTTAATTGACAGGTCCAAACAATATCAAAATGAGGATTAAGGTTGTGTATTTATATGGTTCTGTTGGGATACATTACGGTAGCACAGTGGTTAGAACAATTACTTCACAGTGTTAGGGTCCCAGGTTCGCTTCCCAGCTTGTGTCGCTGTCTGTGCAGAGTCTGAACGTTTTCCCCATGTCTGCATGAGTTTCATCCGTGTGCTTGTTCGGTGAATTGGACATTCTGAATTCTCCCTCTGTGTACCTGAACAGGCGCTGGAATGTGGCGACTGGGGGATTTCCACAGTAACTTCATTACAATGTTAATGTAAGCCTACTTGTGACATTAATAAAGATTCTTATAGAACATAGAACAGTACAGCACAGAACAGGCCCTTCGGCCCTCGATGTTGTGCCGAGCCATGATCACCCTACTCAAACCCACGTATCCACCCTATACCCGTAACCCAACAACCACCCCCTTAACCTTACTTTTTAGGACACTACGGGCAATTTAGCATGGCCAATCCACCTAACCCGCACATCTTTGGACTGTGGGAGGAAACCAGAGCACCCGGAGGAAACCCACGCACACACGGGGAGGACGTGCAGACTCCACACAGACAGTGACCCAGCCGGGAATCGAACCTGGGACCCTGGAGCTGTGAAGCATTTATGCTAACCACCATGCTACCGTGCTGCCCTAATTTATAAGCAGCTGGTTTTCTAACCACAGTTGAATTAAAGAGGCGGTTTCCATGCCCTCTGTGGTAGTCACCACTGATGCATATATTGTATATAGAGGATGTTGTTGTAGGTGCTTTACAGTAAGTTCCCTGGACTACAGGTACGGGAGTAGATCCCTGCCTGCTGGCTCCACCCAGTAGGTGCAGAATAAATATGTGTGCTCCCCGTACAGCAGCCATTTTGTCAGCTGCTGTAGGAGGCCACACATCTCACTGTAATAAAGCTTCAATTACATCCTACTCTCGTCTTTGCGTAATTGATAGTGCATCAATTTATTACACTGTGGGCGCGATTCTCCACAAATGCGGAGAGTCGTAAAGGCTGCCGTGAAACTGGCCGTGTTTCACGGCAGCCTCCGCGCCCCCTCCCGGGACCCGATTCTCCCCCCTGGTCGGGGCTAGCAGCGCGGCCCCGCGAAGCACGGCATCGCAGGCTTAGCGACCACCGCTAAGCCCGCGCGCCAAGGGTCACGGCGGCTGACGCACACGATTACGTCAGCCGTGCATGCGCGGATTGCACGGCTCCAACCCGCGCATGCGCAGATGACGTCATCACGCATATGAATCAAACCCACGCATGTGCGGGCCGTCATGCCCCTCAGCCACCCCGCGGACTGATCCTGCGGGGCGACGGAGGAACAAAGAGTGCGGCCACGGTGCCAATCGGTGCCATGGTTGTCGGAAACGGCACTTTGCGGCCGTTTTCACGAACGGTGAGAGCAGGTGTGTTTGCGTTCGTGAAAATGTCCGCAAAGGCCTTGGAACTCGGCCCATCGGCTAGGGGAGAATCGCTGTTCGCCGTAAAGAAAACGGCGAGCAGCGATTCGTGTGGTGGGGCGGCCGTGGGGAGGGGGGGGGGGTGGGGAGAGAATAGCGGGAGGTCAGGAAAAATGGCGGGAAGGCCCTCCCGCTATTCTCTGACCCGTCGTGGGCAGCGGAGAATCGCGCCCTGAGTTTTCAGAGATGGGCCTCCACATCAAGCCGGAACGCCTGCAGCTGCATCCTCAAGCAGACAACGCCAAAGAGGACTTTGAACATTGGCTAGCCTGTTTCGAAGCGTACATCGGGTCTGCACCAGACACAATTCCAGCAGCACAGAAGCTCCAGATCCTTTACACGCGGCTGAGCTCCAACGTCTTTCCACTCGTCAAGGACGCGCCAACCTACGCAGAGGCCATGGCTCAGCGGACTAACAAAATCTACGCCAGACACCTCCTCTCCACGTGGCGCCAACTCCCCAGTGAGTCAGTGGAAGATTTCTGGCGCGCCCTTCTCGCCCTAGTTAGGGACTGTGACTGTGAGGCCGTTTCGGCCACGGAACACTCGAATTTGCTGATGAGAGACGCATTTGTTACGGGCATAGGGTCTGAGTACATCCGCCAGCGCCTCCTAGCAGGGGCCACGCTTGACCTCGCGGCGACCAAAAAGCTAGCGCTCTCACTTACGGTCGCATCACGCAACATTCAGGCCCCGACCACGCGGCCCACCCCTCCTGTGCCTCGTGGACTCTGCAGACAACCGCCCATCGTGGACCCCATCAGCGACAGCCCTTAGCCAGCCCTGCGCCTGTGCTGCGCGGCAGCCAGCCAACCATGGGGGGTCCAAATGCTACTTCTGTGGGCAGTCAAAACACCCCCGACAGCGCTGCCCGACGTGGAGTCCTCTGTAAGGCCTGTGGCAAGAAGGGACATTTCATTGCAGTGTGCCAAGGCCGCTCAATCACCGCTATTGTCCCGGCACCCCCCACATGCGACCAGTGGGCGGCGTCATCTTCCCCTCCTCGGACCACGTGCGGCCAGTGGATGCCGCCATCTTGCTCGACTCGCAACACGTGCAGCCCCAGGGCGCCGCCATCTTGCCTTCCCCACGACATGTGTGGCTCGTGGGCGCCGCTATCTTGCCAGACTCGGGACCCCTGCCTGTCGGGCACCTCATCAGGCCGCTCATCGCCTGCAACCACCGACGACCAGCCAGGTCTCGCCTCGGTCACGATTGACCAGTCTTGACCACACAACCTCGTGACTGCTTGAACTAAAGTGAAGGTCAACGGACATGAGATCTCCTGCCTGCTGGACTCCGGGAGCACTGAAAGCTTCATTCACCCCGATACGGTAAGGCCCTGCTCCCTCGCGGTACACCCTGCCAATCAGAGAATCTCCCTAGCCGCCAGATCCCACTCCGTGGTGATCCGGGGGTACTGCATCGCCACTCTTACTGTCCAGGGCATGGAGCTCAGCCGCTTCCGCCTCTACATCCTCCCCAACCTCTACGCCGCCTTGCTACTTGAATTGGACTTCCAGAGCAATCTCCAGAGCCTAACCCTGAAATTCGGCGGGCCCCTACCACCCCTTACTGTGTGTGGCCTCGCAGCCCTCAAGGTCGACCCACCTTCCCTTTTTGCAAACCTTTTTTTTAATAAATTTAGATTAGCCAATTATTTTTTCCGATTAAGGGGAAATTTAGCGTGGCCAATCCACCTACTCTGCACATTTTTGGGTTGTGGGGGCGAAACCCACGCAGACACGGGGAGAATGTGCAAACCCCACACGGACAGTGACCCAGAGCCGGGATCGAACCTGGGACCTCAGCGCCGTGAGGCGGTTGTGCTAACCACTAGGCCACCATGCTGCCCTTCCCTTTTTGCAAACCTAACCTCAGATTGCAAACCCATCGCCACCAGGAGCAGACGGTACAGCGCCCAGGACAGGACCTTCATCAGGTCTGAAGTCCAGCGGCTGCTTCGGGAAGGCATCATCGAAGCCAGCAACAGCCCCTGGAGAGCCCAAGTGGTAGTGGTCAAAACTGGGGAGAAAAACAGGATGGTCGTTGACTACAGTCTGACCATCAATCGGTACACCCAGCTCGACATGTACCCCCTCCCACGCATATCTGATGTGGTCTGAAGGGGCTGGTTTAGCTCACTGAGCTAAATCGCTGGCTTTTAAAGCAGACCAAGCAGGCCAGCAGCATTGTTCGATTCCCGTACCAGCCTCCCCGGACAGGCGCCGGAATGTGGCGACTAGGGGCTTTTCACAGTAACTTCATTGAAGCCTACTCGTGACAATAAGCGATTTTCATTTCATTTCAATCAGATTGCACAGTACCGGGTCTTCTCTACAGTGGACCTGAAATCTGCCGACCACCAGCTCCCCATCCGGAGCTGGGGACCACCAGCTCCCCATACACTGCGTTCGAAGCAGGCGGCCGCCTTTGCCACTTTCTTAGGGTCCCTCTCGGCATCACCAAAGGGGTCTCGGTCTTCCAAAGGGAGATGGACCGAACGATTGACCGGTAGGGACTGCGGGCCACCTTCCCATACCTGGACAATGTCACCATCTGCGTCCACGATCAGCAGGACCATGACGTCAACCTTGCCAAATTTCTCCACACCGCCACTCTCCTCAACCTCATGTATAACAAGGAGAAGTGTGTGTTCAGCATGAACTGCTTAGCAATCTTCGGCTATGTGGTCCAGAATGGAGTTCTGGGGCCTGACCCCGATCGCATGCGCTCCCTCATGGAACTCCCCTTCCCCCACTACCCCAAGACCCACAAACAGTGCCTTGCGTTCTTTTCCTATTATGCCCAGTGGGTCGCTAACTATGCGGACAAGGCCCGCCCACTCATTCAGTACACAGTCTTTCCCCTGACGGCCGAGGCTCACCAGGCCTTCAACCCTATCAAGGCCGACATTGCCAAGGCCGCGATGCACGCAGTCGACGACACGTTACCATTCCAAGTGGTGAGCGATGCATCAAACATCGCTCTGGCTGCAACTCTCAACCAGGCAGGCAGGCCCGTGGCATTCTTTTCCCGCACCCTCCATGCCTCCGAAATTCGGCACTCCTCCGTCGAAAAGGATGCTCAAGCCATCGTTAAAGCTGTGCGGCACTGGAGGCATTACCTGGCCGGCAGGAGATTCACTCTCCTCACTGACCAATGGTCGGTTGCCTTCATGATTAACAACGCACAGCGGGGCAAGATCAATAATGATAAAATCTTGAGGTGGAGGATCAAGCTCTCCACCTACAACTACGAGATTTTGTATCGCCCCGGTAAGCTTAACGAGCCCCAGATGTCCTATCCCAAGATACATGTGCCAGCGCACAAGTGGACCGACTCCGCACCCTGCACGACAACCTTTGTCACCCAGGAGTCACCCGTTTTTACCATTTCATCAAGGCCCGCAACCTGCCCTACTCCATCGAAGAAGTCAGGGATATCACCAGAGACTGTCAGGTCTGCGCGGATGGTAAACCGCACTTCTACCGGCCAGACCATGCGTGCCTGACGAAGGCCTCCCGCCCCTTTGAACGCCTCAACGTGGACTTAAAAGGGCCCCTCCCCTCCACCGACCACAACACGTACTTTCTCAGTGTGGTCTATGAATATTCCTGATTCCCCTTTGCCGTCCCATGCCCCGACATGACGTCTGCCACCGTCATCAAAGCCCTCAACACCATCTTTGCTCTGTTCGGTTTCCCCGCCTACCTCCACAGCGACCGGGGATCCTCATTCATGAGCGATGAGCTGCGCCAGTACCTGCTCAACAGGGGCATTGCATCGAGCAGGATGACCAGCTACAACCCATGGGGAAACGGGCTGGTAGAGAGGGAGAACGGGACGGTCTGGAAGGCCGTCCAGCTGGCCCTACAGTCCAGAAATCTCCCGGCCTCCCGCTGGCAGGAGGTCCTCCAGGATGCACTTCACTCCATTCGGTCGCTCCTTTGCACCACGACTAATGAAACCCGCCATAAACGTCTCTTTGTTTTCCCCAGGAAGTCCACCTCCGGGGTATCGCTCCCAACGTGGCTGGCAGCTCCAAGACCCATTCGACACGTTCAACTCCGCAAGGCGGACCCATTGGTTGAGAGGGTACAGCTACTCCACGCCAACCCGCAGTAGCGTACTCCGACAGCCGCCAAGACACAGTCTCCCTCACGGACCTGGCACCAGCTGGTTCCACACACACCCCTCCTTCCGACCTGGCCCCACCCTCCCTTCCACCGTTGCACCCCACCGTAGTCCTCGCTCCGGGACACTCTGCCCTTTCCTTGCCCACACCTGGGGATGAAGAGGATTTAGACACTCTTCCAGAGTCTACAAAGACCAAGCCGCCGCCTAGGTTGCCACCAGCACTATGGTTCTCTCTACGACAGATTAAGGGACTGGACCCCCTGAATTTATAATTTTATCTGTGCTTTTAAAACACAATTTCCTGTATATAGTTCTCCACCACGCCTGCCGGACTCATTTTTAAAAGGGGGTGAATGTGGTAGTCACCACTGATGTATATATTGTATATAGAGGATGTTGTTAAGTGTGCTTTACAGTAAGGCCCCTGTACTACAGGTACGGGGGTAGATCCCTGCCTGCTGGCTCCGCCCAGTAGGCGGAGTATAAATATGTGTGCTCCCCGTACAGCATTTCATCAGCTGCTGTAGGACGCCACACATCTCAGTGTAATAAAGCCTCGATTACATCCTGCTCTTGTCTTTTCGTAATTGATAGTGCATCACCCTCAGCATCTGGAAGGTCTTGAGAACAAAAAGACAGCCTCTTAAAAAAAAATTGTGGTTGGAAAATCAACTTCTGTGGGGGGGGGGGGGGGGGGGGGGGGGTTGGGGGGGTGGAATTGGGTGTGGCTGAAGGACAGGACTGGAGGGAAATGGGGGGGCTGAAGGGGGTACAGGGGAGGGCTTGAAGGGGGTACTGAGGGGAAGGCACTTCCAAGCAATTAGGGTGGAGGTGGGGCCTTGCCAGAAATCCAGTGGTGGGGGGGGGGGTGGGGGGGTGAGGGCGGAGGGGTGGGGAGGGGCTGGGGGGGCTGCAGCAGCATTCTGAAATCAGGGCACCCTTTCGGGGCCTGTCAGAGAGATTGTATCCCACTCCTCTCAGGTCAAAAGAGAACCCGGGTAGGCCATTGAATGGCAGTGAAAACCCAATCCTGGAGAAATCAAACTCAAAAGTGCCATTAAATGGTACGTTGCTTTCGCACCGACAGCAATCACTTTGGTTTTCCCGCTGGCGGGAGCCCTTTTTCACCAATTGGGAGAATCGCGCCCATAGTTGCGAGAATAAATACTGGCAGATTTGTAGTGCTGTGATGCAACACGACATATTCAGTGCATCATGACAAAACTAAATGAGTTGAAAGAAAAGAGGAAGGGAGACGTCATCAAACTGTGCTGTGCCTGGTTTCCCAGCCATGCCATCTCCAATTCTGACCTTTGGGGGTCTGGATTTGATGTCAATGGCAGCATCTTCCAAACTTATAGTATTTGCAATAAGGAAGCACCTCTGGCCTTGTTGGTTGTGGTATTCCTGCTCTGTGCCAGCTTCCCTTGCGAAAAGTGAAACTCGGTTAATATGTATCCCAATCAAGGGTTTCCAACCCTTCTCATTTATGAGCCAGCTTACGATAGAGTTCATGATGACAGGGCTGTGAAGGCAGCCGAAGATGACAACGTGGATGCAAACATAAGAGAGGCCATGTTGGGGAAATTGTTGGTCCTGCCAGGGCTTGCAAGTACATCAGATGTGTGAGGGGTGTCTTGTGCGTATTAGCAAACACATGATCCTATATAATTGGAGGTAGGTTTTCGACTGTGGGAAATTGAGAGTGTGAATAAGAGTTTGGAATTTTGAGCATCTAAATGTGGCAAGAGATATTCATAAGAGATTGTCCTGGGGCCTCAACCTTTCGCCATATTAATTAATAACTTGGATAAAACAATAGAGAATTGCTGGGCAAAGCTTGCAGATGACACCAAATCAGGAGGAAAACTTTGTGTTGGAAAAGAAGTTGCAAAGGAACATTGACAGATCAAATGAGTGGGCAAACGTATGGAAAATGGAGTTCAACGTACACAAGTGTGAAAGCATCCATTTTGGAACCAAGAAAGACAATTCAGAGTGGTTTCTGAATGGTGAGAATCCAAGAACTCGGCAGGAGCAGAGAGATTTGGAGTTCAATTACACTAAACCACCCCTTCCTCATTTTTCGCTCAAAATCCAGAATTTCCATCCATTAGCGAACTGCGGGAATACCTTTAACGTGGACTGCAGAAGTTTAGGAAGAAAGCTCATCACCAAGTTGGTTGGAGTCATACCTCGCACAAAGGAAGATGGTTGTGGTGGGTGGAGGGCAATTATCTGAATTCCAGGACATCACTGCAGGAATTCCTCAGGATAGTTTCCGAGGCCCAACCATCTTCAGCTGCTTCATCAATGACTCCCTTCCATCATAAGGTCAAAAGCAGGAATGTTTGTGGAAGACTGCACAATGTTCAGCACCATTCATGACGCCTCAGATAACAAAGCAGTCTATGTCCAAATGTAGCAAGACCTGGACAATATCCAGGCTTGGGTTGACAACTTTCAAGTTACATTCATGCCACACTAGTGCCAGGCAATAACCATCTCCTACAATTTGATGCTCTGACCACCTCCCCTTGACAATCAATGGCTGTACCATCGTTGAATCCCCCACAATTAACATCCTTGGTGGTTACCATTGATCAAAAACTGAACTGGACTAGCCATGTTAATATTGTGGCTACCAGGGCAGGTCAACAGCTAGGAATCCTACGATGAGTAACTCAACGCCTGATGCTCCAAAGCCTATACATCATCTACAAGGCACAAGTCAGGAATGTAATGGAATATTCTCCACTTGCCTGGATGAGTGCAGCTGCAACAACCCTCAAGAAGCTCAACACCATCAGGGTCAAAGCAGCCCGCTTGATGGCTCCCTCTTCTAACATTCAAACATTCCACCACCGACGAACATTGGCAGCCATGTGTACCATCTACGAGATGCACTGCAGTAAGTCACCAACGTTCGTTAGACAGCACCTTCTAAACCCATGACCAATATCATCTCGAAGAAGACGATCAGCAGGTACCTGAGGATCCCCCAGTTGGAGGTTCCTCTCCAAATTGTTCACCACCATGACTTGGAAATACTCAGCAGGTCTGGCAGCATCTGTAGGGAGCGAAAACAGCTAATGTTTCGAATCCAGATGACCCTTTGTCAAAGCCAGCATTTTCTTTTTGGTTTCAGAGTCCAGCATCCACAGTAATTTGCTTTTATGACTTGGAATTATGTTGCCATTCCTACATTGTCACTGGAGCAACATCCGGGAACTCTCTCCCTAACAGCACAGTGGGTGTACCGACACCTTAAGGACTGAAGCGGCTCAAGAAGGTAACTCGCCACCACCTTCTGAAGGGCAACTAGGGGTGGGCATTAAATGCTGGCCTAACCAGCGACGCCACATCCCGTAAATGAATGATAAACAAAAAACATACCGAAGAACAACTCAGATGGTCAAAAGAATGCTTTGGGGGCAGCACAGTGTAACAGCAGTTAGCACTGCTGCCTCGCGGCACCGAGGACTCCTGGGTCACTGTCCATGTGGAGTTTGTACATTCTCTCCGGGTCTGCATGGGTTTCTCCCCCACAACCCAAAAAGATGTGCGGAGTAGGTGGATTGGCCGCGCTAAATTGCCCCTGAATTGAAAAAATAAATTGGGCACTCTTAACTTTAAAAAAGTACTTTGGCCTTGTTTGCAGTGCCTGATTCCTGAGAATGAATTAAACGCAGTAGACAGACACAAAAAATGAATTTAAAAACTGAATAGAATGTTGGCCTTCATCTGGTCTGCATTACAATGATCCTCTTTGGATCGAGTATTTCTGGGGAAGATATATTGGCCTTGGAGGGAATGGAGTACAGATTCACCAGAATGTTTCCAGGGCTGAATTTATTTCTCGACTTATGTCCTGCCTTCAAGTGTTTACTGATACATTTTCTGCTTGTAAAAATGATTGAAGGTAAAATCATGACCTGGGGCTGTATGATTTCTGCACTCAATCGCTGTGCAAGCAACTGGCAATTAGTGAATCTGCCAACTTGTACAGACTTGAATAAACACAAATTTACATCGGCCAATAAAACAACCTCACAAGAAAGCAAGGGAAATTGATCATTTATGTAGCCCCAAGAGCTTGTTCAGGAGATGTTCTTTTGAGTTGAAAATATACAATCTGAATATTTGGCATAAACACAGTATTGAGAAAGGATCTTGCCTCAGAAGATCACGAAGTAGATTGAGGAAGGGTGGAGTTGAGGAAAGAACAATGGTCAAAACATGTTGGTGGGGGCAATATTTAGACCCCTCTAGTGGTAGTTATAGCAGAGGGCTGAACACTGAGGAAAAATGATTGGAGCATGGAACAAAGGCAATGTAATGATTGTGGGTGACTTTAATCTTCATACAGACTGGACCAATCAAACAGGCAAAGGTAGTGTAGAATGCTTTCAAGACAGTTTCCAGGCACAATATATTGTAGAAGTGATGAGGAATAGCCTAATTTATATTGTGTAGACTACAGTGAAGCCAGGTTAATTAATAACCTGCAAATCAAAAGATCCACTGGAAAAAAGTGATCATAACAATTAAGCTCCGTATTAAGTTCGGAAGTGACACACTCCAGCCCAAAACACGAATCTCACTCTTGAACGAGGCAATTGTATTTGTGTGAGCGTAAGGGCTGGCTATGGTAAATTGGTCAAATAGACTACAATTATGGCAATAAACTGTGGAAAACATTTGAATAAGCAATGTAGAAAGATCAGCAAAAGTGAATTCCACTACCGAAACAAAAACTCAGCAAGAAATATGTATCTGTGACTTTCTATGTAAGTTAAAGTTGATATGAGATTAAAAGAAGAGGCTCATAATCTGTTAAAGAATGGTATAGTAAGCTTGAAGATTGAGAGTGATTTAAAAATCAACAAAGGGCCACCAAAAAGATAATCGAGAGGGCAAAAATAGAACATAAGAATAAACTAGCCAGAAAAGTAAGATCAGACAGCAAGAGTGTTTAAATGTGTAGAAAAGAGGAGAGTAGTGAAAGTGAACATTGACCCTTTGGAAACAGAGATAGGAAAAAGTATCATGGGGGAAATGCATATACAATTAACAAATATTTTGTGTCTGCCTTTACAGTAGAAGACACATGGTACATACTGGAAGTAAAGGGTAAGGGTTTCAAAAGAATGAGAAACTTGAGGTAATTCATATCAACAGAGAAAAAATAGTGGAGAAACATAAGAGACTCAAATCCTACAAATCCCCAGCATCTGATGCCCAATATGCTGGGGGATAAAAAAGGTGCCTGCGTTGGTCTGCATTTTTAAAAATAATCGAGACCACCATTGGTTCAAAGTTGGGGATGAACATGTCTCTGCAGGCACCTGGAGTCATGACTGAATTTCATTTTGTCAGACAGTTAACTAATTTCCTCAGTTTGTTGTTTCTGACTCCATGAGAGCGGATATCCTGCCTCCAAGAATTGCTGGTCAATCAGATGGCTGGCAGCTCACCAGTCCCAGCAGCGCCACCAGGAAACAATGGTCTCTCTTGCAACTGCAGTCAGCTCCCGACAATGAGTGGGGATGGAGGAGGGACAATTAGGCAAGTGGAGTTGTTTCACCGCTGCCAGTCAGGCAGGCTCTGGCGAGGAATGGTGTGGTCATTGGGAGGCTGGTGGGGTTCCAAGTGGGAGCTTTTCTTGCCAATTGAGGTGACCTCCGTGGGACACAAGTGTATGAACAGGAACTTCTTCCCCCATTACAGGTTGGCCTCAACATGTGGTGTGGCACCCCCACAACTGGTATTCTATCAGTGGCAGTAGAAGAAAGATGTTCAATAGCCAGAGGATTGGAAGTTAGGAAATATATTTCCTCTATTCAAGGAAAGTGAGAAAGTGAAAATGAGGAACCACAGGGCAGTGAGCCTGACATCAGCAGGAGGAAAAATTCCGAATCTATTATTAGCAAAGTTTTAAAAATGCACCTCAAAAAATCATGTTTTACGAAAAGGAAATTGTGTTTGACAGATTAATTCAAGTAATTTTGAGAATTTAATGAGCAGGGTAGGTAAAGGGGAACCAATGGATGCAGTAAACTAATATTTCCAAAAAATATTTAGTAAGGTGCCACACAAAAGATAAATACAGAAGAAAAAGGCTCATGCAGTTGGGGATAATGCATTAGCACAAATGGTAGATTGGTTAATGGACAGGAAGCATGGAAGAATGGACAGGTCATTTTCTACTTGGTACGCTGTGCCTAATAGAGTTTCACATGGACCAGTGCTGTGGCCTTTGCTATTTATAAACTTCATTATTGATTTAGAACAAGAGACCAAGAGTACAGTTTCTGATGATATAAAGCTGGTTGAGATGTAAATTGTAAGGAAAATGAAGAGGGTGCAAAAAGATATGGAGGGGATTTTCCCAGGCCACTATCGAGTGGCAGGACACATGACGGCCCGGTGAATCAGGCGGGAGCCAAAGAAATGATTTCACGCCAGGTGTTAACCCCGTTACGAGTCTCCAAGCCCACCCTGTCAGACCCAATATAATGGCCCTGATGAGGTTCCCGTCCAGACCCGTTGGAAATATGCAGACAACTCATTGAACCTAATTTTAATATTATTATTGGGTCGGACGCCCGATTCAACTGCCAATGGGATGACTAGCTGGGAGTCCTGCAGGCCTGAATTAGTGCAAGTACTGAGAGATGGGGACCTGGCGGCTTGGCTAAAAGCTTTCAACTGCATTGTTTACATTCAGTTTCATAGAATTTCATAGAAATTTGACGGACCATTGCCTTTTAAAAGCCTCTTGACTGACAGGTCCAGGAGGTGCCCTGTCTAAGTACTGGCCCGCATCTGTCTTTCTGGGAAGATTTTCAGAACAAAGAGACGCCTCTTGAAACAAACTGCGCTTAGAAAGAACAGCCGCTCCAAAGAGCACGTTTTTCTAAGTCAATGGACCCCTGTTGAGATGTATAAATAAACAATGGTAATCTTCCTTTGAAACTGCCTGGACCTGTCAATCAATCAGCTTTTAAAAATAAATGACCCGTGAAATTGAATGCAAATAATACAATTCAAAGGTTTTAGGTTTATAAGCTTACAGAGAGGCTTCAATAAGTTAAATGACAATGAAATTTACTGTAAAAAAAAATCATTAACGGGAATACTTGTTTTACCTGCATCTCACATGTCTTTCAATTTGACATGCTGACAAACAGTTTAAAGGCTGCAGATGGGGATACCAGCCAAACAATCCCCATCCCAGGAAAGACCCCCAAACCCCTTCCCCCATGTCGGACCACCCTCGGCACCCTGGAGGCAAGTGTAGGGAGGGTATCCACCCGATTGACTCGCTCGGAGTGCAAGATGCTGGGTTGGCATTGCTAAGGTACAGGGCCTGAATGGGGTGTGCTGAAGAGGATGTGCTGAGAGGGGGAGTATGCTGAAGATTTGTCTACTGAAGAGTGGTGTGCTGAGGGCGGTGAGCTGAAGAGGGTTGTGTTGAGGGGAGAGGGCTGAGGGGATATGCTGAATGCGATGTGCTGTAGACGGTGTGCTGAGGGGGGCTGAGGGGGATGTGCTGAGGGGGGAGTTCAGTGGGCTGTGCTCAGAGGAGCTGACGGGGTTGTGCTAAGGGCGATGTGTTGGGGGGGGAGTGCTGAAGAGGGTGTGCTGAGGGTGTGTGTGCTGAAGGGAGGCATGGGTGTACTGAGAGGGTGTTATGAGTGGTTGCGCTGAGTGGGGAGCTGAAGGTGTGGGGTATGCTGAAGGAGTGTGCCCTTGCCAGAGATCCAGCGGTAAGGGAGGCTTGCTGGTGAACCTTGGGTGGGGAGGGGGTGTCCGAAACAGTGTTCTGAGATCAGGCACCCATTAAAACAGTGCCCCAATCTCTGAGGAGCTGAAACTGTCAGGGATATTAGACCCAGCACCTCTCAGGTCTAGCAAAAACCCCGAACCTCTTTAAAACATTTACTATGTTCATCTGAATGGCATGAAAGCCTCGCTCTTGGTTAAAATAATTTCCAAGTGCCATTGAATGGCACATCAGCTTCGCTCCTGGTGCCAGCGCGAATTGGTCCAGACTCTCCACTGGCAGGAACACATGCATGGGGCACAATTCTCCCAGACAGGGAGAAATCGTAAGATTGGTGTCAAATCCGGGCGGGTTTGACGCCAGCCTCCCACTCCCCGACCGGGAACCGATTCTGGTCCCCGGTCGGGGCTAGTATGCCGCGGCCGTGAACTCCGGCATCACGGGCTTAACGAATTTCGTTAAGCCCGCTTGCCAGAGTTTGCGCCGGCTGACGCGTCACATGACGTCAGCCGCGCATGCGCAGATTGGAAGACTCCAACCCGCGCATGCGCGGATGGCGTCATCGCGCATTTGCGCGAAACCCGTGCATGCGCGGGCCAGGATGCCCCTCAGCTGCCCCGCGAAGTGATACAGTGGGGCGGCGGAAGGACAAAAAGTGCACGGGAATCGGACCGGCCGTGGTACTGCCGTGCCAATCGGTGCCATGGTTTTCAAAATCGGGACTTTACGGCCGTTTTTACGAACGGCCAGACCAGGTGTGTTTGCCGCTCGTAAAAACAGCCGTAAAGGGCTTGGACTTCGGCCCATCGGCCAGCTGAGAATCGCTGCTGGCCGTAAAAAAACGGCGGCAGCGATTCGTGTCGGGAGTCGGGCGTGGCGGGGGGGGGGGAGAATAGCGGGAGGGCGTCAGACTAGCGTGGCCGTAAAAAATTACGAACCCCGCTATTCTCCGCACCGTCGTGAGTGCGGAGAATTGCGCCCTCGGTCTATAAATGGGAGAATCCTCCCCATGGACAGGTGAAGTGAGATGGCAGATGGAGTATAATATGGGGAACTTTGAAGTTATACACAGATCAAGACAGGAAAGCAGAATATTTTTAAAAACCTCGTGAAACCTGTAAATGTTGATGTACAGCAAGACCAGTAGAAGAAACACAGGAGTATTTTCTGGGAGGCAAGGTGGCACGGTGGTTAACACTGTTCCCTCTCGGCATCAGGGGCGCGGGTTCAATTCCGGCCTCGGGTGACTGTACGGAGTCTGCATCTTCTCCCCGTGCCTGCATGGGTTTCTTCTCGGTGATCTAGTTTCCGCCCACCGTCCAAAGATGTTCAGGTTGGGTGGATTGACCTAAATTGCCCCTTAGTCCCTCAAAACGTACAGATCAGGTGGGTTTGTGGGGATAGGGTGGGGAACGGGGTGCTCATTTTGAGGGTCGGTGCAGACTTTATGGGCTGAATGGCCTTCCTCTGTACTGTAGGGGTTCTATGATTGTTGAAAAAAGAGGCATGCTGCCAAACATTTTGCTCTTGAACTCATCAGAGCAGAGTCAAAAAAAATAGAAAATTAAAAAAGGGAAAACAATTTACATTACATTGGAAGACGGGGCTGATTGGTTGGCTACTGGACTCTGATTGGTAGAGGCAGTGCCATGGAAAATTCACCAGAGAACAGTTAATACAAAGTTAGCATGCAGATGCAGCAAGCAATTTGGAAGGCAAATGGCTCCTTGGCTTTTTATGCTGGGCCTGTGCCCAAATCACCACTGAAGGGGTGCCCGTCCTTACTGGCAGTTGGAAAGTGAGCAGGAGGAGCTCAATACAGAGGTTCAGCTCTGTGGGCAGCTGTGAGGTTCTTCTGTTGCCTTTTCTGTGGCTCTGCTGTATCTATGGCAATCAGTGAGGTTGCCCCCCTTTCTTTTAATGCTCAGAGTCGCCAGGTATCAAATGATACCACCACAAGGTTCAACCGGCTATTGATCAAAGAGCCAAACACCAGTTAGTTAGTTCAAGGTCAAGGGTATTTTATTCGCATACACAATGGATCATGCAACATACACTACTTGTTAGCTACGCCTATCGACTAAGACAACCTGTACTTAGCTTCAGGCACCCGGCTTAGGTCAGAGGAACAGTGGCCGTTATTCGATTCTGTATCTATCGGGTCTGGAGAAGTAACTGCTGCTCAGCTGGGCTCATCCATCTGGTAGCGGGCGTTGAACTTGGACTCGCTTCTGGAAGTGCTGCAATTAGAGATGGTCGTAGCCAGGGCGCCAGGTCCAAGAGAGGATCAACACATGGTGGTCTCTCTTCTTATGCTTGGGGGTTTTCGCGCTCTGTTGGGCGGTCCTTCAGTTTGGACCCCACTAATTGGGTGATCCCCGATCACTGTGTTTGATTTCAAACCAATAAATGGGCGGGTGCCTGGATGGCTGGGTGTGTCCCAAACGGTCACTGACCCCGTTGTTTACGCTTCCCTAAAACAGGGATTGGCGCCGAAATGTCTGGGACTGTACCGGTCGCTCAAGTACCAGTCCTTTGTCTTGGTGGAGATGGGCCATCAAATGCTAATCGGCTCATCAACATGCTAATTGGTCGGAGTTTCGATATCGTCTGGATTCCTCTCTTGCCAATATACATTTCGGGCTCTGAGCCTGCCTGAATCTTGCTCTGTCCATTTTACCCGCTAGGCTTTGCGAGTTTCTCTGTTCCTGGTTGTAAGTGGCCATCCCAGGTGGCTGCACTCCGTCCTCTTGATCCTCAACGCGCAGCGTGAAGGATCACACTACTGGGTCTTCTCCTGCTCTCTCAGCTCCGCCGTTGAGGAGGTTGAGGAGGATGGAGAAGGGCAACCAATGGAGGAGGAGGAGGAAGGCCATGGCCATGGCCCACATTGCCTGAAGAGCTAGAGATAGCCTCATTGCCTCTTGATTTGGGGATGACCAGTACTGGGGACTGAAGCATGGTCCCACCATAAAGTGTGACATCTGATCATTACTGTGGTGCCAGCGGTGGGCTCTTGTGAAGGTGCCCAAGTCTATTGTCAGGGCTCTAAAGCCATTGGCCGGACTCTGAGGGTGAACGATTGTGACCTGCATTGAGGACCGAGCACTACTCCTCTCATTCTCAGCGATAGGTCTGACTCCTGTCTGATGAACGTGTTCTGCCGATGAATGGGCTTATCATGAGTATCAGAGATGCTGGATGCCCGCTCATCTGCTGCAGCCCCTTTCAAGGTCAGGGATCCTAGAGTTTCCCTCCAATTAACATCTGAGGTGAGTCAGCCTCTCTACACTTTGTCAACCCATAGCCCCCTCATCACTGGAGAAAGTCGTAAATAATTAGGGGCCTAAGCATTGATCAGCACGGAGGAGTGAAAAAGTGATGTTTATTACAAGTGCCATATTACACTAATGGCCTCTCTTAACTAAAGCCTGTGTTCGCCTGTGCCCAATCGGTGCCCACAGATTCTTACTCTTCCTCACCCTTCTGCTATGTTTAGATGTATCCCCAGGATCCACTGCTGAGGTCGAGCTGCCTTCCACATCCTGTTGCCTGAGATGACTTTGGGGGGCATTGCCAGCGGGGTCTGGACCTTGATGGTCCGGGTGTATGTTCGGGCTACATGTCTGTTGCAGTGCTGCACTCCTCGGTGTGCTGAGCTGAATGTGTGTTGCACACAGGGAGGGTGGTATCAGATGGGTTTGTCACCCCCAGGGCCCCCTAGGTGGAAGGCCCCAATCTGTGCTCTGCCAGGGGCTGGTTTAGCACAGGGCTAAATCGTTGACTTTTAAAGCAGACCAAGCAGGCCAGCAGCATGGTTCGATTCCCGTACCAACCTTCCCGAACAGGCGCCGGAATGTGGCGACTAGGGGCTTTTCACAGTAACTTCATTGACGCCTACTCGTGACAATAAGCGATTTTCATTTTCATTTCATTTCATCCTCTTCCCTTTGGTTTCCCGGGATCCTCTATCCTGCTTCATGGGATAGAGGGACAGCTGGAGTAAGATCCAGATGCCTCACAGTCCTCTGACATGCACACTCATGGATTCCCACTAGGGCCTGCATCGTGCAGTTGAAGTTCATGCAGTTGGAATCATGCCCTCAGCCATGGAGGTCATTAGCTGATCCATGGAGCGGACATCCCCTGCCATGGAGTGCACGTCCTGCGTCAAGATGTCCACTTGGATGCCACTCTCGCTGTGTTGGCCTTGTCACATTGGAGTGTCAGCACCATCTCCTCAGACAGAAGGCGATGGGATGTATCATGAATGCAGCGTTATTCACGAGAAGATGCTCAATATTCCGTGGGATTTCCCACCACTGGCGCCAGCGGGATTCGACTGTTTCTCGCACCAGCCCTGCAACTTCGGCAAGATAACGTCCTATATTTCACGTTGAGAAAGACAGATTTCTGGTCTCTCAGGAAACAAGGGATAGGGGGAGCAGCCAGCAAAGTAGACCAAAGTCTGGTGGTCACACGCGATTGCATTGAACGATGGAGCTGCCCCAAGAGGCTAAACAGTCCACAACAGTCCTCCCATTTCTTGTTTCTTTTTTCTTTTTTGCAAATTTTAGAGTACCCAATTCATTTTTTCCAATTAAGGGGCAATTTAGCGTGGCCAATCCACCTACCCTGCACATCTTTGGGTTGTGGGGGCGAAACCCACGCAAACACGGGGAGAATATGCAAACTCCACACGGACAGTGACCCAGAGCCAGGATCGAACCTGGGACCTCGGCGCTGTGAGGCAGCTATGCTAACCACTGCGCCACCGTGCTGCCAAACACCTCCCATTTCTCATGTTCTCAATCAAAACTCTGCTTTCTATCCATCGAAGGAAAACACAAACAGCTGTGATTATTCCCATGCCTGTCTCCTACATGGTAACATCTGTTCACCCTCACTCACGCTGCTTTTGTTTTTCTCTGAGGAGTGCTTGATAGAAAAGCACAATTTTAATATGTCTATATAAATTCATCACTCGCCTGAAATAAAAACCTTGAGATTCCAGTTTCGATTCTCTTCCAAAAGCAAAAGACAAGAAACACTCATCCTCATAGAATGAAGGGATATATCCTTCTATTCTTCAACTGCCTTTGAACGAATCATTGGTAAAGAAAGTCTGGAAATTGCACATGCTCAGAATCCATGGTTTCACTTAACTATTGCGCAGCAAATGTGTTCGATCGGAACCATGCTTTGGAGACAGACTGACGCATTCAAGCGGAAGCTTTTATGAAAATATAAAAGATGCAAAAATAAATTCAATTGACTGATGCAACAAGATTATCATAGATAATCATAACTAAATTCATCTTATTTGTTTAAATCCTTATTTTAGATAGTTACTGAGAAAAGCTGATAACTAAAACCAGTATTAGAAAGCAATATGTGAGATTTGGTTGTCTGGCTATGATGTTTGAGGAAAACACGTTCCAATTGTAAAATAGCAAGCAGCTACTGTGTATCATGGAGTGCAAACACCCTAAACATGAAAAATAGCCACGGTGGTGCCATCTATAGATGAACCTGGTACTGCGGGCACTTAGCAATGAATGCTCAATGAAACACATGCCCAACACAAGTAAAGAGGGCACTCAATAGAATGCTTACTTCAGCCACACTGTGTTAACTCAGCATTGTTATGATTACGCAGTTCTTCCTTGAGGCGATTCCCTGCCTGGTTAACGACAAAGCTTAAAAAACGAATATTTTTAATTAAGAGCCTCCATCTCACATTTTCAAGCAACAGCAATTCATCTTCTCATTCGGCACTTTACAGCCTTCTGGATTCAGTGTTGAGTTAAATCATTTGAGACCACGAACGCTGTCTGCCGTTTTGATTCTGCTCTTTTGCGATGTGCCAATCTGAATCTTGTTTTTCAGAGACAGAGTTGGCCGTCACCCTATCATTCATATTCACTCCGGACAAATGCTTTCAATGGCATGAAAGCCATCACATTTCTACCTTCGCTCAGTTCTCAGGAATAGTCACGTTCAACTCTTAGACAGGGATTCTCCCTTCTGGGGACTAAGTCCCCATGCCGGTGGGAGAACCGGTGCCAACCACTCTGGCGTCACCAGCCATCGAAAATGCAGAATTCTCCGCACTTTCGGGGGCTAGGTGGACGCTGGAGGGGTTCGTGCCGCTCCAGCCAGCGCCTAAGGGACTACGCGAGTTTGCGCATGCGCCGAAGGGCTGGTGCGGCCTCGCTCATGCACAGTACCACCGGCGTGGGACTGGCCGGCGTATTTTGGCGCATGCGCGGGGGGACTTCTCTTCTCCGCGCCAGCCATGGCAGAGCCCTACAGGGGTCGGCGCAGAAGGAAGGAGTACCCCCATGGCACAGGCCCGCCTGCGGAGCGGTGGGACACGATCGCGGGCCAGGTCACCGTGGGGGGCCCACGCCCCCCCCCCCCCCCCCCCCCCCCGGAGGACCACCCCCAACTCCCCCCCCCCCCCTCCTCCCCGAGGACCACCCCTGACTTCTGACTTACCTGCCAGGTCCTGCCGTGTGGGACTATGCGTAACCCATGCCAGCGGGACTGGCCAAAAACGGACGGCCGCTCTGCCCATCACGGCGCAGAGAATTGCCGGGGGGGGGGGGCGCTGCCAATGGCCCCCGACCGACGTGGCGTGAACCCCGCCCCTGCCAGAAAACCAGCGCCGGAGAATATGGCAGCCAGCTGCGGGGGGCGGCGGTGCAGGATTCCCTGCACCCTGAGGGTTCTCCGATCCGGCGGGGGGGTCGGAGAATCAGCACTTCTGTTACTCTCTCCACACCGCAGATGCTGCCAGACCTGCTGAGTATTTCCAACGCTTTCTGATGTCATTTGATCGATAGGGGCGGGATTCTCTGCGTTTCCCCAGCCGCGTTTCTTGGCCGCGCGCCATTTGTTGGCGATGGGATTCTATCCTCCGGCCGCTTGTCAATGGGATTTCCCATTGAGACCACCCCCACACTGCACAAAACCCGTGGGCGGGGGTGTGCTGCCAGCGGGAAAAATTAATCCCAACACCGGAGAATTTTGCATCCGCTTCTCTCACCCCAAATGCTGACTGACCTGCTGAATATATCCAGCATTTTCTGTTTTTACACCACTGGAGCATCTATTAAAATTCTTTAAAATAAATGAACAATTGAAATAATTCACAAAGGAACGGGCCACTGCTTGTAACCCAGCTCTGCAAAACTACTGTGAGTCCCAACTTAATATTTTGGCTATTTACGATCATTGGAAATACATTAAATCCCAGCAAAATCTTATGCGGAGCTGAATCGGAAAATCTGCATGAGTAGATAGATAGAGAAATACAGCACAGAACAGGCCCTTCAGCCCACGATGTTGCGCCGAACTTTTGTCCTAGGTTAATCATAGAATTTTGGACAATTTTTCATGGCCAATCCACCCAACCTGCACATCTTTGGACTGTGGGAGGAAACCGGAGTACCCGGAGGAAACCCACGCAGTCACGGGGAGGATGTTCAGAATCCACACAGACAGTGACTCAAGTCGAAATCGAACTTGGGACCCCCTGGAGCTGTGAAGCAATTGTGCTATCCACAAAGCTTCCGTGCTGCCCTTAAGAAGTTAACCTACACTCCATTATTCTACCCTAATCCATGTACCTATCCAATAGCCGCTTGAAGGTCCCTAACTTTTACGACTCAACTACTTCCACAGGCAGTGCATTCCATGCCCCACTACTCTCTGGGTAAAGAATCTACCTCTGACATCCCCTCTATATCTTCCACCATTTATCTTAAATTTATGTCCCCTTGTAATGGTGTGTTCCACCAGGGGAAAAAGTCTCTGACTGTCTACTCTATCTATTCCCCTAATCATCTTATAAACCTCTATCAAGTCGCCCCTCATCCTTCTCCGTTCTAATGAGAAAAGGCCTAGCACCCTCAACATTTCCTCATATGACCTACTCTCCATTCCAGGCAACATCCTGGTAAATCTCCTTTGCACCTTTTCCAAAGCTTCCACATCCTTCCTAAAATGAGGTGACCAGAACTGCACACAGTACTCCAAATGTGGCCTGACCAAGGTTTTGTACAGCTGCATCATCACCTCACGGCTCTTAAATTCAATCCCTCTGCTAATGAACGCTAGCACACAATAGGCCTTCTTCACAACTCTATCCACTTGAGTGGCAACTTTCAAAGATCTATGAACATAGACCCCAAGATCTCTCTGCTCCTCTACATTGCCAAGAACCCTACCGTTAACCCTGTATTACGCATTCATATTTGTCCTTCCAAAATGGACAACCTCACACTTGTCAGGGTTAAACTCCATCTGCCACTTCTCAGCCCAGCTCTGCATTCTATCTATGTCTCTTTGAAGCCGACAACAGCCCTCCTCACTATCCACAACTCCACCAATCTTCGTATCATCTGCAAATTTACTGACCCACCCTTCAACTCCCTCACCCAAGTCGTTAATGAAAATCACAAACAGCAGAGGACCCAGATCTGATCCCTGCAGTACCCCACTGATAACTGGGCTCCAGGCTGAATATTTGCCATCCACCACCACTCTCTGTCTTCTATCGGTTAGCCAGTTTGTTATCCAACTGGCCAAATTTCCCACTATCCGATGCCTCCTTACTTTCTGCATAAGCCTACCATGGGGAACCTTATCAAATGCCTTACTAAAATCCATGTACACTACATCCACTGCTTTACCTTCATCCACATGCTTGGTCACCTCCTCAAAGAAGTCAATAAGACTTGTAAGGCAAGACCTACCCCTCACAAATCCGTGCTGACTATCACTAATCAAGCAATGCCTTTCCAGATGCTCAGAAATCCTATCCCTCAGTACCCTTTCCATTACTTTGCCTACGACCGAAGTAAGACTAACTGGCCTGTAATTCCCAGGGTTATCCCTATTCCCTTTTTTGAACAGGGGCACGACATTCACCACTCTCCAATCCTCTGGTACCACCCCTGTTGACAGCGAGGACGGAAAGATCATTGCCAACGGCTCTGCAATTTCATTTCTTGCTTCCCATAGAATCCTTGGATATATCCAGTCAGGCCCGGGGGACTTGTCTATCCTCAAGTTTTTCAAAACGTGCAACATATCTTCCTTCCTGACAAGTATCTCCTCAAGCTTATCAGTCTGCTTCACGCTGTCCTCTCCAACAATATGGCTCCTCTCGTTTGTAAATACTGAAGAAAAATACTTGTTCAAGACCTCTCCTATCTCTTCAGACTCAATACACAATCTCCCGCTACTGTCCTTAATCGGACCTACCTTCGCTCTAGTCATTCTCATATTTCTCACATATGTGTAAAAGGCCTTGGGATTTTCCTTGATCCTACCCGCGAAAGATTTTTCATGCCCTCTCTTAGCTCTCCTAATCCCTTTCTTCAGTTCCCTCCTGGCTATCTTGTATCCCTCCAGCGCCCTGTCTGAACCTTGTTTCTTCAGCCTTACATAAGTCTCCTTCTTCCTCTTAACAAGACATTCAACCTCTCTTGTCAACCATAGTTCCCTCACTCGACCATCTCTTCCCTGCCTGACAGGGACATACATATCAAAGACACGCAGTACCTGTTCCTTGAACAAGTTCCACATTTCACTTGTGTCCTTCCCTGACAGCCTATGTTCCCAACTTCTGCACTTCAATTCTTGTCTGACAGCATTGTATTTACCCTTCCCCCAATTATAAACCTTGCCCTGTTGCACGCACCTATCCCTCTCCATAACTAAAGTGAAAGTCACAGAATTGTGGTCACTACCTCCAAAATGCTCCCCCACTAACAAATCTATCACCTGCCCTGGTTCATTACCAAGTACTAAATCCAATATGGCCTCCCCTCTGGTCGGACAATCTACATACTGTGTTAGAAAAGCTTCCTGGACACACTGCACAAACACTACCCCATCCAAACTATTTGATCTAAAGAATTTCCACTCAATGTTTGGGAAGTTGAAGTCACCCATGACTACTACCCTGTGACTTCTGCACCTTTCCAAAATCTGTTTCCCAATCTGTTCCTCCACATCTCTGCTGCTATTGGGGGGCGTATAGAAAACTCCCAACAAGGTGACTGCTCCTTTCCTATTTCTGACTTCAACCCATATTACCTCAGTAGGCAGATCCCCCTCGAACTGCCTTTCTGCAGCTGTTATACTATCTCTAATTAACAATGCAACCCCCCCCCCCCCCCCCACCTCTTTTACCATCCTCCCTAATCTTGTTGAAACATCTATAACCAGGGACCTCCAACAACCATTTCTGCCCCTCTTCTATCCAAGTTTCCGTGATGGCCACCACATCGTAGTCCCAAGTACCGATCCATGCCTTAAGTTCACCCACCTTATTTCTGATGCTTCTTGCATTAAAGTATACACACTTCAACCCATCTCCTTGCCTGCAAGTACTCTCCTTTGTCATTGTTACCTTCCCCACTGCATCACTACGGGCTTTGGCGTCCTGACTATCGTCTTCCTTAGTTGCTGGACTACAGATCCGGTTCCCATTCCCCTGCCAAATTAGTTTAAACCCTCCCGAAGAGTACTAGAAAACCACCCCCCCAGGATATTGGTGCCCCTCTGGTTTAGATGCAACCCGTCCTGCTTGTACAGGTCCCACCTTCCCCAGAATGCGCTCCAATTATCCAAATACCTGAAGCCCTCCCGCCTACACCATTCCTGCAGCCACGTGTTCAACTGCACTCTCTCCCTATTCCTAGCCTCGCTATCACGTGGCACCGGCAACAAACCAGAGATGACATCTCTGTCTGTCCTGGCCTTTAACTTCCAGCCTAACTCCCTAGACTTGTTTATTACCTCCACTCCCTTTTTCCTACCTACATCGTTGGTACCAATGTGCACCACGACTTCTGGCTGCTCCCCCTCCCCCTTCAGGATCCTGAAGACACGATCCGAGACATCCCTGGCCCTGGCACCCGGGAGGCAACATACCTTTCGGGAGTATCGCTTGCGACCACAGAATCGAGGGATCCCTGCACTGTCTGCCTGTTAGTTTTCTTTCCCCTGATTGTAACCCAGCTACTCTTGTCCAGTACCTTTGGTGTGGCTACCTCCCTGTAACTCTTCTCTATAACCCCCTCTGCCTCCCGGATGATACGAAGTTCATCCAGCTCCAGCTCCAGTACCTTAACACGGTCTCTGAGGGGCTGGAGTTGGGTGCACTTTCCGCAGGTATAGTCAGCGGGGACACCAGTGGTTTCCCTCACCACCCACATCCTACAGCAGGAGCATGCAACTGCCCTAGCCTCCATCCCCTCTTACTTTACAGAATTAGCTACCCCTTGGACCAACTGGACCTCCGCCCTCCGACTCTACTTCCAGTCAGCTGTACTCTAAACTCCTGGCTCCCTTCACGCTCTTTGATAAATATAGGAAATGAAAGGTAAGGAGCACCTTACTCCCTCCTCACCTAACTCCCTCAGTCACCAAACTCTCACTGTAGCACTCAAATGCAACAAGCTCAGCACTCCCTCAGTCACCAAACTCTCACTGTAGCACTCAAATGCAACAAGCTCAGCACTCCCTCAGTCACCAAACTCTCACTGTAGCACTCAAATGCCACAGGCTCAGCACTCCAGTGCAAACAAAGTCTGCACTGTAACTAGCTCCAATTTATACTGTGACTCTAGCTTCTGAAAACTGGCCTAATGCAATTAACTGATTAACAAGCTCCAGCTGCAAGTAAGTCCAAGTAGAACCTTGTTTCAAGCTGATTCAAAATTCACCTTCTTATAGACCAAACAGCAACTTTTAAGTTAATTAACTAAATAAAAGAAATACTAGACTTTAAATAAAAATGATCCCTTATACTCCCTCAGTCACCAAACTCTCACTGTAGCACTCAAATGCCACAAGCTCAGCACTCCAGTGCAAACAAAGAGTAGGTGAAACTATTGGACAAACGTATCACTTCTCCTGTTGCTAAGTGAGACAATATCACTGCGTCATACTGCTTGCAAAGCATATGTAGAAAAGTAGCACTATTTAATGATGTGTTGGGCAGGCTGGGTCGATGTGGACTGCACTTGATGCAGCGTAGCGAGAGACAGACCTCCAACACTTGATAACATGCAACACAATTTTATTTAACGTCTTAACTACTATACATGTTCAACTGTGGGTTGACACTATGCTGACTTGACTGGAGACCTTTGTACTAGCCTGACCAGACTTACTAGCTACCGCATGGTGTTTGCACTGGCTATGTTCAAGAACTCTGACTGTCTCAGTGGCTGGGTCCCGAGAGAGCGGGAAAACTGGTGCCCTCTGGCTTTGTAGTGGTCGTGTCCTGTCTGGTGATTGGCTGCAGTGTTCTGTGTGCTTACTGGTCATCCTGTGTGTCAATCACTGCCTGTCTGCACTCCATTATATACATAGATGTATATTATGACATTGAACACAGCAAAACAAAATGCCTGCCTATGTCACATTGTAATTTATCACGATAACATGACCAAAACAGTGCCTGCTCCCCAATGCTTCAAAATAAAAATTCTCATCCCTTTGTCTAAACCCCACCACGGCCACTTGTCTCCCTAACTCCTCCAGCCCCACAATCCCCACTGAACAGTCTGGCTTCTTTTGTGTATATTTTTTCTCTTTACCCCATTATAAATGGTCGGCTTGGTCCCTGCAATTGTTTCCTTCTTGAATCCAGTACCAACAGCTCTGGGAGGCACCTTGTTCATAGAATCATAGAATCAGCGAATTTACAGTGCAGAAGGAGGCCATTCGGCCCATCGAGTCTGCACCGGCTCTTGGAAAAGGCACCCTACCCAAGCCCACACATCTACCCCATCCCCATAACCCAATACTCCGCCCATGTTGCATGTTTCTTTGTATCAAAAGTGCTGTATAAATGCAGGTTGTTGCTTTGCTGGGTGTGCAAAATCACTGTCTAGCTGTGAGGAGGGATACTTCATTGTCGCAATCTTAAAATGACACATTTGACTATCTTCTTTCCTTTGAATAAATTTCTGTTGGCACCGAACAATTTGGACCAAATTTCAAGCAATCTGCGATGGGTCTGCTTGATTTCAGCCACACTATTGCAAGTAGTGTGAGGTCAAGGACGAAAGAATGAAGTGTGACCAGGAATCTTACCCCTGATTAATTCCGAGCGATTCCACGCAACAGCCTCCCCCCCCCCACCCCCAAGCCCCGCTCGCCCCACCCCTGCACCTGACCCCATTGGTTCCAGCTCAAAAATCTGGGAGAGTGGTTAGCAGGCAAAGACATAATCATTCTGGACCTCAATGAATGGACTATCGAAATCCATTGTCCTCAGTTCAGAAATGAAGAATGACCAGTTGGGAAGGTACCGGATGGCTGCCGACACTTGTGGAAACATACGCCAGCAAAAAAAATGGCGACAGGAGAAGGAAAACACATTGCAAAGAGAAAATGCGATTTTAAAAATCCACACAGTCACAAATGAATCCAGAACACTCCGGTTTGAGATCCTCATTACATCTTCACCTTTGCGCCATTTTGGAATGCCGCCTGGCTAGCCAGCTGGCACCCCTATTTGTTTGGGAAGGATGGGGGAAAAAAATGGATTAGAATGAGCTTTTCACTGAGAGATTTACAGGAGTTGTGTGTGTCCTTTCAAACCAATCCCAATAACAGCGCATTGGAAATATTTTGCCCACTGATTGCTTCCAGCCAATAAGTGTTATTTCATGTTTGAATTATTCATTCTGTGAGCAGTCATTTTAATAATAATGCCCATAAAGTTTTAAAAGCTAAATTTATTGGCACGATGCAACAATTAAAATATTACCTAATGAGCCAGTAATTGGTTACGACAAGGATCCACAAATAAGTGGTTGGATATGACATTCTTTTAAGGCTTACAAAATATATTCTGTATTATAGAATGATTGTGCTGCATTTGAATAATTGCGCTTCGAGTGCAGTTTTCACCCCATTGTAGTGTATTTATTATGCAAAGTAATGCTGCTTAAGACTGGCACTAATAATACGCTATATCTTTGGTGCAGTGTGAGGCACTTAAACTGGTATTTATTGCTAAGTGCTGAACATGGACTGATTTTTGACATATCCTTGGATCAGGCAGATTGAATAACATGCATGTTATTTGAGAATAATTGACCTAAGTTCTCACTTGTTTCTTTTTTCAAATGTCACTCACTGTCCGTATCTTCTTCTTGTCGAGACTTTTTAAAAGCTGCTCATTATTTTTTTGGAATAGTCTGGTGACAGAAAAAAACTCTGTAAAAGAGTTAATTTTCTCGCTCCCAACCCTGCCTTGAAACTGTATAATTGTGAAATCTATTTACCCAACAGATCCTGCAGAGGGCGGCAGAGCGGCGACACTGATTGGCTGTTGCGGGGAGTGATTTGCCTCAGGTGCAGTCTAGAAGGAGCTCTCGGTGAGGATGGAGTGCGGGGACAAGTTGAGTCAAGTATCCTGCAGAGGGCGGCAGAGCGGCGATGCTGATTTGCCTCAGGTGCAGTCTAGAAGGAGCTCTCGGTGAGGATAGAGTGCGGGGACAAGTTGAGTCAAGTATCCTGCAGAGGGCGGCAGAGCGGCGATGCTGATTGGCTGCTGCGGGGAGTGAATTGTGGAAAGCTGCTGTCGGGTGAGTTTCCAGAACTAATATATTTCAGGCAGTGGCTGGACCCGAGACACTACACAGGTAGTGTCTCCCACTCATCCTCCTCTAACCAAACAAAAAGACTGTGTGGTAAGTTGGTGAGGTAAGCTTTTCTTTCCTTTTCCTCTCCCTACCCTTCCACGACCTCTAACCTGCAGGGAGTGTGAAAATCAAGTAAGCTTTTTTTTTTCTGTGATTGTCAAGTGTATAAATGGAAGGGATGGCAGAAAGGGCAGTGCAATGTTCCTCCTGCAGGATGTTCGAGGTGAGGGACACCATCAGTGGCCCTGCTGAGTTCACCTACAGGAAGTGTACCCATCTCCAGCTCCTCAAGGACCGTGTTAGGGAACTGGAGCTGGAGCTGGATGAACTGAGGATCATTCGGGAGGCAGAGTCAGTTATAGAAAGAAGCTGTAGGGATGTAGTTACTCCTAAGAATGAAGGTAGCAGGGTGGTGTTTAAAAGGAGGGGGAAGAAGCAGTCAGTGCAGGGATCCCCTGCGATTGTTCCCCTCAATAACAGGTATACCGTTTTGGATACTGTTGGGTGATACCAGAGGCAAGCCACGGTGACCAGGTCTCTGCCACTGAGTCTATCCCTGTGGCTCAGAAGGGAAGGGGGGAGAGCAGGAGAGCATTTGTTATTGGAGACTCTATAGTTAGAGGGACAGATCGGCGGTTCTGTGGCAACCATAGAGGCTCACGGTTGATGTGTTGCCTCTCGGGTGCCAAGGTCCGTGACGTCTCTGATCGTGTTTTCAGGATTTTTAAGGGGGAGTGGGAGCAGCCACAAGTCGTGGTACACATCAGTACCAACAACATAGGTAGGAAAAGGGACGGGGATGTAAAACAGGAATTTGGAAGCTGAGAGCCAGGACAGACCGTGTTGTCACCTATGTTTTGCTGCTAGTGCCACGTGCTAGCGAGGTGAGGAACAGGGAGAGAGTGCAGTTAAACACGTGGCTACAGGGATGGTGTAGGAGGGAGGGGTTCAGTTACTTGGATAATTGGAGCACATTCTGTGCAAGGTGGGACCTGTACAAACAGGACGGTTACACCTGAACCAGAAAGGCACCAATATCCTGGGAGGGAAATTTGGTCCAGCTCTTCGGGGGGGTTTAAACTAATTTGACAGGGGGAATGGGAAACTGATTTGTAGTCCAGGAGATAACATTGCTGGTGTTCAGGAAGTGGAGGGTAGTGCAGTACTGAGGAAGATAGCAAGGTCACAAGAGTGGACCTGCAAGCATGAAGGTGGTTTGAATTGTGTCTACCTCAATGCCAGGAGCATCAGGAATAAGGTTGGTGAGCTTGAAGCATGGATTGGTACCTGGGACTACAATGTTGTGGCCATTACGGAGACGTGGATAGAACAGGGGTAGGAATGGTTGTTGGAGGTTCCGGGGTTTAGATGTTTCAGTAAGATTAGGGAAGGTGGTAAAAGAGCTGGGTGAGTACCATTGTTAATCAAGGATAGTATAATGACTATAATGGTATAATTCAGGATGCGATTAGGCAAGAATTGGGGAGCATAAGATGGAAACAGGAACTGTCAGGGATAGGCAGAATTGAGATGTGGAGCTTGTCAGGCAGGGAGGAAATGGTCGAGTGAGGGAACCATGTTTTACAAAAGAGGTTGAATGTCTTGTCAAGAGAAAGAAGTGGGCTTATGTAAGGATGAGAAAACAAGGTTCAGTTAGGGCACTTGAGGGATACAAGATAACTAGGAAGGAGCTCAAGAAAGGGCTTAGGAGAGTGAGGAGGGGGCATGAGAAGTCCTTGGCTGGTAGGATCAAGGAAAACCCCAAGGCTTTTTATACTTATGTGATGAATAAAAGATTGACCAAGGTGAAGTTAGGGCTGGTCAAGGACAGTAGTGGGAACGTGTGTATGGAGTCTGAAAATATAGGAGAGCCCGTAAATGAATACTTTTCTTCAGTATTCACAAAGGAGCAGGGGCCATGTTGTTGAGGAGGCTAGTGCGATACAGGCTGGTAGGCTGGAGGAGGGAGATATTCGGAAGGAAGATGTGTTAGAAATTTTGAGAAGCCTAAGGATAGATAAGCCCCCTGGGCCTGATGGGATATATCCTAGGATTCTTTGGGAGGCGTGATGAGATTGCAGAGCCTTTGGCTTTGATCTTTATGTCCTCACTATCTACAGGAATAGTGCCAGAAGACTGGAGAGAGGCGAATGTTGTCCCCTTGTTCAAGAAAGGGAATAGGTATAACCCTGGGAATTATAGGCTGGTTAGTCTCACAGTCATAGATAAATTGTTGGAAAGGGTCCTGAGGGATCGGATTTATGATAATTTGGAAAGATACAGCTTAATCCAGGGTAGTCAGCACGGATTTGTGAGAGGTAAGTCTTGCCTCACAAGTTTGATTGTATTCTTTGAGGAGGTAACTAAGTACATAGCTGAAGGTACAGCAGCTGAAGTCGTACATATGGATTTTAGTAAGGCGTTTGATAAGGTGCCCCATGGTCGGCTCATGCAGAAAGTAAGGAGGCATGCCATAGAGGGAAATTTAGCTGATTGGATCAGTAACTGGCAATCACATAGAAGACATAGGGTGGTGGTAGATGATCAATTTTCATTCTGGAGCCCAGTCACCAGGGGTGTACCACAGGGATAAGTGCTGGATCCTCTGCTATTTGTGATTTTTATCAGTGACTTGGATGATGGAGTTGAAGGTTGGGTTAGTAAATTTGCTGATGACACCAAGATTGGTGGATAATGTGGAGGGCCATTGTAGGTGCAAAGAGATATTGATAGGTTGCAGAGCTGGGCTGAAAAGTGGCAGATGGAGTTTAACCCTGATAAGTGTGACGTGATTCAATTTGGTAGGACAAATTTGAATGCAGATTACAGGGTTAACGGCAGGATTCTGAAGAATGTGGAGGGGCAGAGAGATCTCGGAGTTCATTTTATAGATCTCTGAAAGTTGCCACCCAAGTGGATAGAGTTGTGATGAAAGCCTATAGTGTGTTAGCATTTATTAATGGGGGATTGAATTTAAGAGCCATGAGGTTATGCTGCAACTGTACAAGACCTTGGTTAGACCACATTTGGAGAATTGTGTGCAGTTCTGGTCAGCTCATTATAGGAAGGATGTGGAAGTATTGGAAACGGTGCAAAGGAGATTTACCAGGATGCTGCCTGGATTGGAGGGTAGGTCTTATGAGGAAAGGTTGAGGAATCTAGGGCTTTTCTCATTGGAGCAAAGGAGGATGAGAGGTGACTTAATTGAGGTGTATAAGATGATGAGAGGGATAGATAGAGTGGACGTTCAGCAACTTTTTCCTCGGGTGAATGTAGCTGTTACATGGGGGCATAACTATAAGGTTCATGGTGGAAGATATAGGAGGGATGTCAGAGGTAGGTTCTTTACTCAGAGAGTGGTTGGGTCGTGGAACCCACTCCCAGCTATGGTAGTGGAGACGGACACTTTAGGAACTTTCAAGCCGTTATTGGATAGGCATATGGAGTGCACTAGAATGATTGGGAGTAGGTTGATTTGATCTTAATTTCAGACTAGTTCGGCACAACTTCATGGGCCGAAGGGCCTGTACTGTCCTGTACAGTTCTATGTTCTATGTTTGTCCAAGGCAACCTCCCATTAGTGATATCCGACAGTGCAATTTCAAGGCAGCTTTGGGAGAAAGATACAAAAGCGGGTTTAAGGACCCTGTTTATTATGGGCCTGGAATGGTAACAATAATCAAAGGATACCATTTCTCAGAAAGCATTACAAGAAGAGCATTGCAAGAGTTACAACATTTTGTATGAAGTGTGCTCCTTTGAGAATGGCCATGAAAATATTTTATATCTTTTTAAAAATCAGAGGATGTTTCATAGAATCTGTTTCAATTTTCTAATTAGTTAATAGCTGTTTCACGCACTTCTTATTTTATAGAATACATAGACATTATAAGTTAGGAAGTGATGAATTTATGTAATACAAGACATTGATTGATATCAGGCCGCATAATTCATGAGATCATATAACTCAAGAGCATGCCAGCCACTTTTGAATTATGTGAGCCATATTGTTGGCGGCGGTGTTTTTTTCTTCTAATTTACCAATGTGCTGACACGCACAGTATTATGCCATACATCAAAGCTTATTTTTTTAAAAACTATATTAAAATCCATGGTGAATTATTAATTGACCATGCGGGGTATTGTAACGTCTTTTTGTATTCTGGGTGTTTGGTAACTTGCCAATGTTTGCTTTAAATTTCCCTCCTTGATTCCTGCCAATTTTCTCCCCGATTGCTATTTGCTGAGTCTTGCTGTGTGTAAACTGGCTCCCACTTTTCCAACATTGCAACAGTGTCTACGCTTCAAAAGTATTCCATTGGCTGCGCAATGCATTGGGCAATCTTGAGGCCTTGAAAGGTACTGTATCAATGCATCTTTGTTCATTTTTTTCTCCGCCTTCCTTCTGCATTTCCTGAGGTCGTTTGATTCCTTGCCGCAGCTTGATAGTGCCTGTGTGAATGACCTCCTCACAGCTTGTTTAAATGGTCGTCATTTACCAAGCAAGTGAAGCTAGAATTTTCCATTGTATCTTCACCAATTTGTGCGGGGAAGTCCATGAAAAGTCGGATGAACGCATGTTTCCCTCTAAGCCTCCCCATTTGTGTGGCCATTGGCTCTACCACCAGAATTGACAGGTGGAATAATAGGTGGGCACATTGTAAAATGAGCAAATAACATCTCGGCGTCATCCAATGCATCCACTGCAGCAATAGTTTGTCGGTGGCAGCAGAATATTGCATTCTTCAAATCCAGGAAAACTATATATCGCAGAATGCAATAACCCCCACGAGTCCCACAGGGGTACCCTGGTCGACCTCCTTGTGGGACCTGTGGAATGTTAACTTTGCCGTTAGTGGGCGGAGCCCCCCCTTGCTGGGGCTCATCACTGGGCTATGTAAAAGCCCGCCTGGACAGGGATCGGCATGCTGGTCGAGCCAACATGGACTTAATGTGTGTACGCAGCTGCCATGCCCATTTTCTATTACTACAATAAACACGTATTCATTCACCTACAAGGGCCTCCTGAGTCTTCATATTGGGATCGGGGGATTGGATCCCATCTCAGAGTTGGCGATTGGACACCAACCCGGGATCGGACCCACCCCCAGTGAATTGAACAACCCGGCAAGTTTAGAGTCCTTCACAACGTCAGGGATTGAACTCTCCACCCACCGCCTCATAATGCTCCCAGACGTCCTATTCACAACTGCAGCCTGTTTCAGAATTCCTTTTGCCAAACCAATCAATTGGTTTGATTTCCAGGTCAGATTCTGGTAAAGAAAATTGACCGTGCACTAAGGAGCTAAAACCTCCACAGATTCCATCTAAAACCCCAAAGAATGGAGTGATGTTGATGTGGAGGGCTGTCAGGGGTCAGAAGTGAATCTTTACCATGTACGGAAGTCCCAGGTGCCAGAGATGAATCTCAATTTTGCTGAAGTGAAGTATCTGGGCAAACGCTTTAGCAAGTTGTTCAAACACATATGCCATCATAGCTGACCTCAGTGCTGTTCTTACTTAATATGCATGCAGATATTCACAGCAAGAGGCATCAGATGGTGATAAAAAGTGAAAACCTTCCTTGATCTTTCCCTCTGAGATCCAGCTGTGTTAAGGCTGGTGGCAGAGCCGCAGTCATTACGCAAGATATGAGATTGCTTGTACTCAGCATGAACCTGGGATCCTCCTAATCTGTGTAGTTAAATAGACCATTTGTCCAGAAGCCTGCTTTGCCAATTTGAATCCAATTTCCAGATTCATTCATAGTATTACTGCCAAGTCGGTGTCCACCACGTCTTACACAGCATGACTAATTCTGCACCTATGGTCTCCTAGGTAGCAGTTGCTGCAATCTCGTTGTTGGCCTCAACAATTATAGAGGGGGGTCCTTTAAAATATTAGCTAACATGATTCTTGAAAATTACTCAATTTATAGAAACATGAGTAAGTTATAATGATTTGAATACTGTCCATGACTGTCTCAAATGTTACGAATAATGTACTGCAAGTACTGATATGAAGGTACATTCGACAAGTTTGAAACAATCTCGTAACTGAGACGAGACATGACGTAGGAAGTTTGAACGTGGGACAAAAGTCGCGGGACAGTCATGGGACAGTTAATTAATTAATTTGGAGTAATTGATTAATGTCTAATTAACCAACCACCTGTTAAGTGACTGAAACTTTCCTGAATGAAACAAGGGGGTCTTAGGTGAGAATTAGAACCAATGAAGCTAAGTAAGGGGCTAAACCCAGATAAGGATTCCCTTAAGAATGTGATCCATTTAACTGATCAGCAGAGAAATTATAGCCGTCGGAAAATCCTTGGTGAAGATTATTTTTAAAGGCCTTGTTGAAATGACTTTTAATTTTGTAAATCTAAGGTCACTTTTATCTCAAAATGTTTTGCTTCCACTCGTTGGTGTCTCAAGGACATTTCGAGAGACATAGGAAAAAGCATTTTTCAGTTAGTTTTGTGTGAACTACCAAAATGTGTTCTTAAAGAAATTAGCATTACTGAAATTCATTCAACTGGACTGACTTATCTATGAGCGAGAGATAAGGTGAATCAAAAACCAGAGTCTGTATCTATTGCCTTATCCCATCTCTCCAAAAGCATCTCATGTTAATTAATTACTTTCAAGTGCAATGCTTGCAAACAAAGTACAACAAAATATTTATGCAACATTTATGGGATGTGGTGGCATAGTGGTATTGTCACTGGACTAATAATCTAGAGACCAAGGGTACTACACTGGGGATCCAGGTTTGAAACCCACCACAACAGATGGTGAAATTTGAATCTGGAAAAATCTGCAATTCAAAGTCTAATGGTGACAATGAAACCATTTCTGATTTTTGTTAAAAACCCATCTAGTTCACTACTGTCCTTTGGGGAAGGGAATTTGCTGCCCTTACCTGTCCGACATGTGACTCCAGATCTGGGGCGGCATTCTCCCGGAATTGCGGAATTTTCCGCACCTTTGGGTGCTAGGCCCGCGCCGGAGCGGTTGGCACCCCGTCGACTGGCACGAAAACAGGCACCAGCAGCCTTTCAGGCCCGGCGCCCGGTGCCGGGGCTGGCCGAAAGGCCTTCGCCGCTGACGTCACCACCGGCGCATGCGCACTGGGGGATTCTCTTCTGCCTCCGCCATGGCGGAGGCCGTGGCGGTGGTGGAAGAGAAAGATTGCCCCCACGGCACTGGCCCGCCCACCGATCGGTGGGCCCCGATCGCGGGCCTGGCCACCGTGGGGGCACCCCCTCGGGGTCCGATCACCCCGCGACCCCCCCAGGACCCCGGGGGCCCGCTCACACTGCCGATCCCGCCGCCACCAGAGGTGTTTCAAAGCTCGGCGGCGGGAGAGGCCTCCCAGCGGCGGGACTTCGGCCCATCGCGGGCCGGAGAATCGCCGCAGGGGGCTCGCCGCTCAATGTGGTGCGATTCCTGCCAATTCCCGGGTGGCGGAGAATTTCTGCCATGGCGGGGGCGGGATTTTCGGCAGCCCCGGGTGATTCTCCGACCCTGCGTGGGGTCGGAGAATTTCGCCCCTCGTGCCCAGATCCACAAGCGATGTGGTTGACTTAAAATGTCCTCCGAAATGACCTAACTCAGTTCAAGGGAAATTCAGGATGAGCAATAAATTCTGGTCCAGCCCCCATGAGGCCCAGATCCCATGAATGAATAAAAAATACTTTGTGTGAACTACTCGCATTATAGAAAGTGTCTGTTTATCTCCAAATCATAAGGGTTTTGCAGAGAGTGCGATGACTGTAAGACTTTTGGAATATTGGATTCCACGTACTCAGAAGTTTAAGGTTTAAAAGCCTGGGGTGAGAGTGTGTTTGACTGCAATGGTCATGTTTTTTTATATAATTCTGCCTTGCAGGCCCTGGGTGTGTTTATCAGCCGTGAGGTGAAATTGACGAAGGAATGTGTTTTTCAGTCAGGGCTAATGACTGTGGTTTGACTGGGAATGTCCCTGGGAACTAAAGTGATGCTGAGATAATTTGTTTTTCAGCTTGCAGAGATGAGGTCATTGCTAGGTGGAACCAATGAAGGCAGGGAGACATGTTAAAAGCATTAGAAAGGCAGTTGGTGGAGAAACATTGGAGAGAGGAATTGAATTCTGATCTGCCTGATGCTGAGTCCACAATTCTCCCACAATAAGATGGATTGAGAGCTGAATGTTTCTTATCTTGTTGTTTAATGGGAAATTGAGTCGCAGTGTTTAAGGTGTAAATTGTAAGCTGTTCTTTTTGGGTGTGAAGTTACCAAAGTTTAATATTGTAGTTATAATAGTTTCATTTTTTTAAAAATCCAAGCCCTGTTTCTTCATGCAATCACAGCCTTCCAAATAAATTAAAACATTGGGAGTTCAGTGCAGTATCCTAGCCCCTGTTGTGGTCTGCTCTGGGACCATAATAATAGGGAGAAAGTGTTATATACTGTATGTTTTGTTTAGCTTACCTGTATTTTGGAAGCCAGTGGGATCGCAGAATTCAGGTTGTTTGTTCATCTGATTGCTGAAGTGAATGAAACAGAAGTTGCAACGTTGAATCACCTCCATGCCTACGTGGAATTGATTAATCTACTGGTGATAAAACAGAGCACAAACTGTTCCCATTAGAAGGGTTGAGAGCCACAAGGTGATTTAAAGGTGACGGGCAAAATAAACAATGGTGACATATTGAAAAACCTTTTAACGCAGCAAGTGGTTAGTGTCTGAACTGCACCAGCCTGAGAGTGTATAGATTCAATCATGTCTTTCGAAAGGGAATTGGATGATAATCTGACGAGAGGAAAGAAATGCAGGGCTATTGGAAAAAGGCAAGGGTGGGGCTAGCCACAGAGAGAGGGCGAGCCAAATGTCCTGTATCGATTTGATCCTATGATTTCCCGTTCGGCAGTTAGGTAAATAACAACTGCAACATTTATTTTTAATACAGCCACAATGCCAAGGTTTGCTGCCTAGTGGCTGCAAGGCTGCTTCCAGGATGGAACAGATACAGAACCTTGCTCTTGCGGGGGAGATTCCACCCCCCCCTCCCCCGCCGGAGCCTGATTGGTTGCCCAGGCCACGTAACATTCTCGTCAGATCGCCTCTTAAAGGGGACATGCACCACATCCCTCTCTCTAGGTTTTATCTCTTCAGAGATTGGCACATCCTCTTAGTATCCTGAGCCTCACTTCTGATAACAACAGACCTTTGGTGGTCTGATACGTAATTTGCTGTGCCGAAACTGGCACAGTGTCCAAGAAATTCAACACCACAACAATTTCCTGAGGTACTGGCGGAGGTGAAACACCCTCTGGTAATGGTAAGCAACTAAGTGCTTCCATATTTGTGATATGTGTTCCAGGCCAGTGCTTGAATTCGCAGGTGGAATTAACGCCCAATGCTTAGTTCGTGCCGATGCGATTGATGGAATAGCCTTATCTTTAAAAAGAGCCAAGAGTGGTTTGTCCTCCATAATAATGCCCCCCATATACATACTGACGGAACTTCTTACCACATATACCATTCACAAGTCTTTTTTAATCAGCAACTAGCCTTTTCGGCCTCTGAGAGAGTTCTCGAGACAGTCGTCCATCCTACAGGACAATACTGCCCCAACGTCATACGGAGAGGCGTTACAGGTTAACACCAATTACTTAGACAAGTTGAAATGCACCTTGAAGAAATAAACTCGATGAATGCAACATTTGCTTTACTCTGTTTAAAGTTTCTTGCTGGGGCGTCTTGCTAATCCAACGCTTGTGCTTCTATAGTAGCACATGCAAAGGAACCAATGTTGTCGACAAAGTTAGAACATAGAATATAGAACATTACAGCGCAGTACAGGCCCTTCGGCCCTCGATGTAGAAAATATCCATAGTAATTGCTCAGAATGACTTGAGCTCAGATGTGTTCCTGGGAACTGGTGCCTCCTTCATTGCTCTGATGTTATCTTCTATGGGCTGTGACCCTTGTGCATCGACACGATACCCCAAATAGGTGACCTCCATGGCTTTAAAAGCGCATTTTTCCTTATTGAGGCTTACTCCAGCCTCTTGAAATTTCTTTAGCACCTCCTCCAGGTGCTCAGCTCCTGAAGATCCAGTTATCAAATCATCATCCAGGTACACTGAGACTCTTGGCAGACTTTGAAAATACTTTCCAAATAGCACATGCCAACGACACACCAAAGGGAAGGTATGTATACTGAAACAAACCTTTGGGTTTGTTTATCGTAACTTAACATCGGGAAGTCTCGTCTCACTCAAGTTGCTGAGATGTGTGGCCCAAATCTAGCTTTGTTTAAGACTGACCTCCAGCCAGCTTTGTGCACAAGTCTTCAATTGTGGGGACTGGTGTTGATTTAACTTGGCAGCCCGATCAACTGCTAATTTGTCATCTCCACAGAGGCGGATGGTCTTAGAATCATAGAATCCCTATAGTGCAGAAGAAAGCCATTCGGCCCATCGAGTCTGCGCGGACCCTCTGAAAGAGCAACCTGCCTAAAACCGCTCCCCATCCTAACCCCACATAAACCGCACATCTTTTGGCCATTAATGGGGCACTTTTGTGTGGCCAATCCACCAAATGTCTTTGGAATGTGGGAGGAAACTGGAGCACCCGGAGGAAACCCACCCAGTCACGGGGAGAAAGTGCAAACTCCACACAGGCAGTCACCCAAGGCCGGAATTGAACCCGTGTCCCTTGGGGCTGTGAGGCAGCAGTGCTAACTATTGTGCCACCATGCCTTGTCTTGTCAGGCTTTATCATGGGGACTATGGGCGCTACCCACTCTCAGAATTGAACTAGCTGAATATTACCCAGTTCTTCAAAACTCCTGAATTCCATGTGCAACATTTCTTACGAGGTTGCAATAAAACAATGAGGGCTTGCATCTGGACCGACAAAGATTTTCAACTGGAGTCCCTTGATTTTACCTATCTCATCACGAAAAACATTCAATCTACTACTCCATTAACTCAGGCTGTTCCTCTTCCCGCACTTGGAAAATCTGCATCCAGTTTAACTTGATCACCTTGAGTCAAGTACCACCCAAGAGACGTGGCCCATGGCCTGACACTATTATTATTGGGAGTTGAGCAGACTGCTTTCGATGGTGTATAGATGCTGTGGTAGTATCCTTTATCTTGATCGCTTCTCCTGTGTAATTTGTTAGTTTTGCTGTGGTACCCTTCGAAATTAATGGCTGGACTACTTCTTGTAAATATTGAAATGCGTGTTCTCCTATCACTGTGGCAGAGACTCCCACACCGGTGAAGACTCAATGGGCGAAATTACCTCCTTCTGCACTGTGAGGATTCTATGAAATCTTTCAGCTCCAATGCCTACCATTCATCAAAAGTATCACAATGATGGGAGCTACTATGCCCGCTTTCACATTGAACAATGGGTGAACATTGAAATCCGTAGTACTGGACTCTTCCGTATTGTGCATTGTAAAGGTTTACTAACTCTGTGTAGACTTGACTTACTTTTAAATCAGTGCCTTAAGTGACCTTTCCTGTGGCAGAAAAAAACATTCAGCCTCCTTACTCTGACAGGCTTCAGGAGAGTGATTTACCCCTGCACCGGTAGCTTTAATCCATCTCACTGTATTCATGGCTGCATTTGCTTCCCATTTAAAAATTACATCTTCATTTTTGACAGCACTGCTGATTGCAGCTTCCCACCTAGGCTGGTAGACCGCACCATTTTGTGCACTCTGAGGCGTTGCCCTTCTCAGCGTTCTCCATTACCCTTCCTCTGCTAATAGCTTCCTTCAGGTGGCATCATTATTTACCCCGCAGACTAAACGGTTCCGCAACACATCGTTGATAGTGCCGCTGAAGTCACACAGCTCTGCGATCTATATTGACTTGGTAGCATAAGATGCTGTAGTTTCCCCAGGGCCTTCCCTTGGTTGAGTTCAACTTAAAATCACTGCGACCGTATCGATGGCTTTGGGTGGTAATTTGTTTTCACCAATTCAACTATCTCAGTGAATGATTTGGAGTTAGGGCCGCTTGTGGATGTGAGGCTATGTATTTAGTTGTCCGCCTGGGTCCCGCACACGCTCAGACAGATTGCCTTTCTCTTTCCTTCTACTCTGTTCGTTAGCCTGAACAAAGTAGCCCAAGCGTTCAGCGTATTGTATCCAATCCTCCGCAGGGGCATCAAAAGGATCTATCCATCTCAATAGAGCCATATCTTCAAGCACTCTTTTATTTGTCAACTTGAATTGACCTTCAGTGTAACTTAATACTCATGATCTTGGGATGGCTTTTTTTCTTTTATCCTTCTCGCCAGTATAGTATGTCCTGTACACCAATTCGGCAAATAACAACTGCAGCATTTATTTACATATAATTACAATGCAGAGTTTTGCAACCTCATGGCTGCAAGATAGCTTCCAGGATCAAACTGATATAGAAACCCACACTTGCACAGGGGATCCACCACCCTGGTCCCTGATTGATTAACGGGACCATATGACCTTCCCCCTTAAAGGGGACAACCTTCCATTGGATTTCTTTACAGAGGGAGATTGTTCTTTATCCAATTTCTTGCATTTATTTATAATGCCTCAATCAAACACCAGTTAACTTCTTCATCTCCAGCGAATATAACTCAGAATTACCCAATCTCTCATCCAAACTCTGTCCCTTTCCCTTGTACCATCCTATGAATTCTCAGTGAACACCTTCCAAATGAGGCAAAATTTTTTCCTGTAATGTCCCAAACTGAACACAAATGATGTCATTCTGTATGACAACAATATTGTTATTTTACTTCCTCTTCTTCATAGAATCATAGCATCCCAACAGTGCAGAAGGAGGCCATTTGGCCCATCGAGTCTGGGACGGGTACCTTACCCAGGCCCAATGCCACCACCCTAACCTCGTAAGTCCACCGAACATTTGGGCATTAAGGGGCAATTTAGCACAGTCAATCCACCTAACCTGCACATCTGCAGACTGTGGAAGGAAACCGGAGCATCCGGAGGAAACCCACGCAGATACAGGGAGAACATACAAACTCCATTGAGTTTGCTGCTTGTGATGAAACTCAGATTTCTATATGGTTTTAGGTCAAATGTTGCATCTTTGCAACCTCCATCCAGTTTAAATCTCAGTCTCTACCCTTTAGACCCCAAATATGCCTTTTTGTGCACATTTACTCTCTCCCTCCTACTTGTAGCCACATTTTCAACTACAGTCCTAGCTCTGTGAAACACTTTCTACATTAAATGTGCTGTACAATTGAAGTTATTTCTCTTGCACTGGTGAGCTACCTTTTAATGGCCTATGGAGCTGGATTCTGAAATTCCATTTTCATTTAACCTACCAGTGCTTTTCCATTTGGACTGTATTTCTAGTTGACATTCTTATGTTCAGAATGTACTCTCTCACATTTCATTGCATTAGGTTGCGTCTGCCAATGGCTCTCTATCCTACAATTCTGCTATTTTCCACTTACTTCCACACAAATCATACTTCCCAGCTGAAAATCAACTGCAAGTTTATATATGTCCCCATTGATTCCCAGCACAGAGCTTTTAAAAAAAAATTTAGAGTACCCAATTAATTTTTTCCAATTAAAGGGCAATTTAGCATGGCCAATCCACCTACCCTGCACATTTTTGGATCTTTGGGTTGGGGGGGACAAAACGCACGCAAACACGGGGAGAAGGTGCAATCTCCACAGGGACAGTGACCCGTGGCCGGGATTGAACCTGGGACCTCGGTGCCGTGAGACTGCAGTGCTAACCACTGTGCCACCGTGCTGCCACCCCCAGCACAGAGCTGATATTCCTGCACTGATGTCTGAGGAACACCAGTGCTTCTGTTATCCCAACCCTCTGCCACCGAGCCAATCGTTTATCCATGCCATGAGGCATCCATCAATTTAATGCATTTCTTTTTCCGTTCGTAGCTCATTCTCAAAACTTTTATTTAAAGGACTATTCACATGGAATTTCTTGATCCATCACTTTCCCACATATTTTCCCACAAATAATATTAAATTCCTGCCCTGGTCTAGGGCGCAGTCAATTTCAGTCAATTTGACCCGAAGTCATAACATAATTGAATTAAATCAATAATTATTTTTAAAATACCTAAGTTTTTGGCTCTTAGCTGCCCAATAATTACAGTCACCAGGTTTGTAAATGTAAACACAATTTTTTTTTATTTATAACAAAGACTGTAGCGAAATATGCAGCAAATATATCTGGTTACATATTATCTCATTCCTGATACCCCACTTTAACTTGCCCCCACCCTCTACATACACACATACATACATACACACATGCACAAGACAATCAAACACAAAGGGAAAGAGAGGGATGAAAATAATAAGTAAAATGAGAAAGAGTCTTTGGGTGGGATTCTGTGATCCTGAGGCTAAGTGTTGACGCCGTCGGAGAAGCCGCAGCATTTCTCAACGGCGTCAATATGGCCTCAGGATCAGCAATTCTGGACCCTACAGAGGGTCAGAACAGCACTGGAGCGGTTCACACTGCTCCAGCTGCTAATCCTGTCATGAACTGGGCGCCGCGGGATCCGCGCATGCGCAGTGGCACCGGCACCAATGCGCACATGCGCAGCAGCACCGGCACCAACACACATATGCGCAGTGGCTCCCTTCAACGCTCTGGCCCTAATGCAACATGGTGCAGGGCTACGGGGGCTGGCACAGAAGAAAGGAGGCCCCCAGCTAGAGAGGCCGGCCCTCCGATTGGTGGGCCCCAATCGCAGGCCAGGCCACATCGGTGACCCACCCCGGGGTCGGAGCCCCTCTCCCCCCCCACAGGCTGCCCCCGGACTCTTCAACGCCCATGTCCCGCCGGCAAAAAGCAGGTCTGAATGGCGCCAAGGGACTCGGGTTTTTTACGAAGACCGCTTGGCCTATCCAGGACTGAGAATCGGCCGGGGGCGGGGGGGGGGGGGGGGGGAGGGGGGAGGGGACCCGTAGAGCGGCCCCCAACTGGTGCCACGCCAACCACGCCGATGTCGGGCCAGCATGGCGCGATTCCTGCCGGTCGCAGGGAGTCTCTGGCCCCGCGCTGAGAAAATCCCGCCCTTTGTTTCAGATGGTTGCCTTTAAGCACACTTTCCTTCAAAATAGGCTTTCAGTTTGAGGTTTTCTGTTTCCAGGCTTTAATGGTTTTCACTGAGGGTTCATTCCTTCAGGTTCTCTGTAGATTCAGAAGTACAGCAGCTCACAGCATTTCTGAAGAGAGAGAAAGACAGAGAGAGAGAGAGACACCCAGGCCTGCCTTCCTTCGGTCTCTGGAAATTGCCCACTCAGGCAGGGTCCAATCACCACCTGTTACCAGGTAGAATACGGCCTTTTGGTAAATTGATTAGCTACCAGCCAACCAATCAAACTAAGTCCAATCCCATTTCTCAGGGGTGCCACAAAATCTGAGTGGTGATGCTCAAAATCTAGCACCATATCCTGTATTGCAACTTTCTGAATTCCTCATTCTCCCTGCTGCTTAACTTAAAGACACATGTCCATTAAGCAGCCATGGATCAAAATGATAATGGCAAAAAAATAAAGAGAGGCGAAATAAGGAAATCATCAGGAAGAACCCTTACACGCTCCTGTAATTATTTACCTTCCTCCACTTCTGAAATGAAAAATGCTTGCTACTTCACCAAAATCTACCATAACCCTAAATGCAGCAAATGTTGGAAGTTTTTAGTCAACACAACCCATTTTCCTCAATTATTTCATCCAATAATATCTGGGTCTCAAAACTAATTTGATTTAAATAAATTAAACAATTGCAATCAACTTCTGTTTATACTAATTGATGTAACGTTATCTTCGTAACTAGGAACAAACCCATCTTAAATCAATTCTTTCACATTCTCCTTTTCTACTTTGAAGAACACAACAACAACCATTGCTATTTCTATGCCGCTAGGGTAAATAAATAGAGTTAATAAAACCTGACTTAGAGTAAAATCACATGCTAGTTAAATGCTTATATAGCTGATGAACCCGATACACCATTGAGCATTGCACACCCCACAAATCTGAGGTCAACAAGAATTCTTCAGCAAGGTTGTTTATTGTTGGAAGGACAGATATTGATATAGAGGAGATAATTGTGCTTCTGGGTGATGGTTTAATAATAAACCTATGCAGAGAAAGATTGGGAATTAAACAGTGTTTTGTGTACTGATTAACGGTGCATCTGTGACTTGATGAGAATGTTGAATTAGAGTACTCTTCCTGTGAGAGCTCTATTAGGGGTGAATGCTCCTTTGATTATGTTACCCATGCTTGAATCTTGTCTGATTGTAACCAGTCCCTGAGTCCCCTGTGGTTATTTGTTAGAGGTCCACCACAACAATGCCAACTTCAACATTATGAATTGCCCCAAGGTGCTTGACAGGAGCATCATAAAACAAAATATGACACTGGCCCACACAGGGGATAGCAGAGCAGATGCCCAAATGTTTGTCAAGGAGGTTAACTTTCAGGAGTGTCTTAAAAGATGAATGTGAGGCAGATAGCTGGAGAGCTTTAGAGAGGATAGTCCAGAACTGGGATTCTTGGCAGCTGAAGGCTTTGCCATCACTGCTCAACAATTAAAACTGAGATGCTCAAGAATCCAGAATTAGAGGAGCACAGATATACCAAGAGTGTTTTGGCACTGGAGGAGCTTGTAAACATGGAAGGGCGAGAAATATGAACGGATTTGAAACAAGGTGAATGAGTTTAAGAGCCAGGTGTTGTTTAACAGGGAGGATAGGTCAGTGAGCCCTGAGGTGATTGGTGAAGGGCGACGGCTGCAGAGTTTTGGATGACCTCAACTTTGAGGAGGCTAGAATATGAGGGACCAGCCAGGTATGTTCGTAAAGTCGGGGAATCACAAAGGCATGGATGAGGGCCTCAGCAGCAGAGGAAATGTGAGGGGGCAGGGCTGCAGATTTTACAGATGCGGAAATAAGCAGTCCTGGTAGCACCAACAACTATGTGGCTGAAAGTTTATCTTGGAGTCAAGTTTTCAAGCAGCACATTCCAGCCTCAGACAGTTGCCAGTAGGGAGAGGAAGTTTGTGATGGGGTGTCTACAGTGATAAGCACCATTTATTATTATTATGATGATGTAGTGTTTTTAAAAAAATTTTTTAAAAATAAATTTAGATTGCCCAATTATTTTTTCCAATTAAGGGGCAATTTACTGTGGCCAATCCACCTACTCTGCACATTTTTGGGTTGTGGGGGCGAAACCCACGCAGACACGGGGAGAATGTGCAAACTCCACACGGACAGTGACCCAGAGCCGGGATCGAACCTGGGACCTCAGCGCCGTGAGGCAGCTGTGCTAACCACTAGGCCACCGTGCTGCCATCTGATGATGTAGTGTTAGTTAGCTCAGGTGGAGGTGGGTGGAAGTATTTCCTCCAGATTCCAGTTGCGATGCAGCTAACTGACGGACACAACACACCAAGCGGTCCCTTTATCTCAGATTTTAATGCCCTCAATTTTTCAGCCCCCACTCCGCAGAGCCTTTTCCAATGGCACGGACAGCACAGCATTAGCTACCGACAGGACCTTCTGGTCCCGCCAAACTTGATGACAATTTGCATTATTCGCCCACCCTGCGGGCCGGGAAACTCATTGCGGGTGGTCGCCTAAGGCAGGACTGGAATATCCCACTGGCAGGAAAGGACGGAAAATTCCGCACAATATTTACAAATTATTGAAAATATGACAGCCTTCTTATTTTTCCCTCTGCGTATTTATAAACTTTCTGCTTTCTTTTTTGCGAGACATGGTTCGTTATAATGCACTCTGGGAATTGTAGACAGAGGTGAGTTTGTTTCAAACACCAGGATGTTTGTGCAGGAGCCGTAACTCACTGCCATTGCTGAATTCGACATTTTGGGAAAGCAGCCTGGCGTTTTGAGTGGAGGGAAGTCTCTGAGGGGGAATTTACCTGAATGGATTTCCAACTTCTGTTTTTATGTTCAAGCCTGGGTGGCAGTCAGCTAGCTCTAGAACTCGAATACAAGATGTGTTTTTCTGCTCAGAATCGAGCATTCCTGAAGAACAATCAGATCCAAAGGGCAGCACGGTAGCACAGTGGTTAGCACTGTTGCTTCACAGCTCCAGGGTCCCAGGTTCGATTCCCAGCTTGGGTCACTGTCTGCGTGGAGTCTGCACGTTCTCCCCGTGTCCACGTGGGTTTACTCCAGGAACTCCGGTTTCCTCCCACAAGCCCCGAAAGACATGCTTATTATCTGAATTCGACATTCTGAATTCTCCTTCAGTGTACCTGAACAGGCACCGGATTGTGGTGACTAGGGGATTTTCACTGTAACTTCAGTGTTAATGTAAGTCTACTTGAGATGCTCATGAAAGGTTGTTGGAATCCCCACAGTGTGGAGGAAGGCCATTTGGCACATCACGTTTGCATTGACCCTCTAACGAGCACTCTACCCAGGTCCACTCCCACCCCATCCCCTTATCTACACACCTTTGGACTCTATGGGACAATTTACCACAGCCAATCCACCTAACCTGCACATCTTTAGACTGTGGGAAGAAACCGGAGCACTTGGGGGAAACCCAGATTGACATGGGGAGAGTGTGCAAACTCCACACAGACAGCCATCCAAGACCAGAACTGAACCTGGCACGGTGAGGGAGCGTTACTAATCACTGTGCCACCGCGCACACATTGCTCCCTCTGCTCTACTGGGAAGGAATCAATGGCAAAAGATAAATGGGATGCAGTGACCTTTCTCTTTGGCAGTCCTTCAGTGTCGAGGATGACTTGCTTCCAGTCCGAGGAGGTGGGTTCTGCATTGGCCGACTAGTCCAATCCTGGATGCGCAGACTCTGCCACAGGTTTGGCAGGTGGTGTTTGATGAGGTGGGTGGGTTGGAAGCTCTGGATTCTGCACGCTCTCCTTCTGCAGATTGCGTGACCTTTACGGCAGCAGTTAGTGCCATGCTTCGCCTGGACAATCTCTGCCAGTCATCCTCCTGTGTGCAACACCAGACAGTCACTGCCTATCTGGTGAAAAGTAATTCCCGCCTGTATCTCTCTTCTGTTAACCATCTGTCTTCTATTTTGTATTCAGTCAGGGGGGGATAGTTTGCATATAGTCTGACAAAAATCTCTCAATTCATCCTCTTTCTCTTACTTTGCAAAGCAAAGTGCAAAGAAATAAAAAGCTTGTGAAAAAGGGCCTGCCCAACATCTCTCGTACAAAGCATTTGTCCACTGCTATTTATAGACTGAAGATCTATTAGATCTGTTCATTCCTTTTATTGACTCAGGTTGAAAACAGGATTTATTTTCCATCACAAAACTTTAATGCAATGATACATTTATCATGGAATCCCGACGGCACAGAAGAATGCCATTCAGCCCATCAAGTCGGCACCAACTTTTTGAAAGAGCACCCTACCCACGTCCACTCCCCCATAAACCCATAACCTAACCTGCACATCCCTGGACACCAAGGGGCAATTTAGCAAGGCCAATCTACCTAATCCGCATATCTTTGGACAATTTACATTTTGTATGTTCACTTTTTTCAGGTAAATCCGAATTCCCAGAGGAGAGAGCTATTCCTTAAAAAGGAAAGTATTTGCACATTAAATATTCATGTCCATTAGAACATCTTAAGCTTCCTGCAGGCAAATTATTAGCTGACATGATGTAGAGTGTCAGACTGCTGAAGATAAGTTGTCATCTTGTAAAGAGGTTTGGCTAATTATGGTTGATGTGTTTGAGTCCTTCTAAATAACAACACCTATTCTGACTAATGCTGCCATACATTGATACTTAAATCAGTCTACCCTCCCTCTCCCCAAGTCAAAGAAAACTTCCAGCTTATGCAAAACATTGACTGGCTCAGCAGATTCTCTCGGCTGAAATCAGCAAATGTGTGGATGACTGCGTGCCGAAGAAAGCAGTACGTACATTCCCCAACCGGAAACTATGGCTCAATCACAAGATTGACTCCCGACTGAAGGACAAATCTGAGGCGTTCAAGTCAGACAACCCTGACCTACACAAGAAATTCAGGTATGACCATTGTGGGCTGGATCTCGAACAACGACGAGTCAGAATACAGGAGAGAGATAGAGAATCTCGTGGAGTGGTGCAGCGACAACAATCTCTCCCTCAATGCCAGAAAACGAAAAGAGCTGTTTATTGACTTCAGGAAGCAAAGTACTGCACACATCCCTGTCAGCATCAACGGGGCCGAGGTGGAGATGGTTAGCAGTTTCAAATTCCTTGGGGTGCACATCTCCAAAAATCTGTCCTGGTCCACCCACGTCGACACTACCACCAAGAAAGCACAACCGCGCCTATACTTCCTCAGGAAACGAAGAAAATTCGGCATGTCCACATTAACCCTTACCAACTTCTACTGATGCACCATTGAAAACATCCTATCTGACTGCATCACAGCCTGGTATGGCAACTGCTCGGCCCAGGTCCGCAAGAAACTTCAGAGAGTCGTGGACACTGTCCAGTCCAACACACGAACCTGCCTCCCATCCATTGACTCCATCTACACCTCCCGCTGCCTGGGGAAAGCGGGCAGCATAATCAACGACCCCTACCACCCGGCTTACTCACTCTTCCAACTTCTTCCATCGGGCAGGAGGTACAGAAGTCTGAGAACACGCACGAACAGACTCACAAACAGCTTCTTCCCTGCTGTTACCAGACTCCTAAATGACCCTCTTATGGACTGACCTCATTAACACTACACCCCTGTATGTATGTTTCATCCGATGCCGGTGCTTATGTAGTTACATTGTATACCTTGTGTCGCCCTATTATGTATTTTCTTTTATTTCCTTTTCTTCCCATGTACTTAATGATCTGTTGAGCTGCTCGCAGAAAAATACTTTTCACTGTAAATCAGTACATGTGACAATAAACAAATCCAAATGATTCAGCTCATCTGTTTTGTATTTAGCAAATTAGCAGACTATCTTAAACTTAATTAAAATAAAAACAGATAATTCTAACATACAGCAGCCGACTCTCAAACTCCCACTGCCATTTAATGCTCAACTGATCGGTGATTGGCAGTAGGTGGGATTCCCATCCGACTGAGGAAGGAAGCCTCGCTCATGAGAGCTGTCAGCCAATCAGATAACATGGCGAGGCACAGCGCTGCAGTGGCCAGAAATGGTACTGCAGTGCTCTGCCTGGCACAATGTCCTGGGACGTTTGAAAAGTTAAGTCCCAGGTGTCCTGGGAGAGGGACATCGATATATGTCCGGGGGCTTTGGGAGAGGGGTGATGACGGTGTTGGGAGGCAGGCCAAGGTTGATTGGATCCCAGAGCACTGATGTCCTGTTGGGGAGAGTGCATCAAATTCCGGGGGTGCCTTCAGAGTCAGATGCCACCTTCTCCCTTCCATCCAAGATAGGGTAAAAGTTTGAATGTCACTTTCCCACCCTACCCACACCTGCCAGCCTACAATTTTAGGCTGGGGTGGGGTGGTGTGGGGAAGGCGGGGGATAATGCCCTTAAGTGGCTATTAAGTGACCACTTAAGGGCATTAAAAGGTGAACGGGTGGGAATCCCACACAAGGTCCTCCCTGCCCAAGCGTGAAGTTTATCTGGGCTTGGGAGGACTGGTTCACGGGGGAAGTCCCATCCATTGAATTTTATTCTCCTCTTCGCCTCAGAATCTGTCTGGATCTGGAATGCACTACCTCAGAGTGTGGTGGAGGCTGGTTCAAACGGAATTAGATTGTTACCTCAAAATGGAAAATGTGCAGGGGCTCTGTAGGAAAGGCTGGGGAGTTCATGCTGAACTGGTCCTTCAGAGGGTCAGCACAGGCACAATACATTGAGCGGTCTTATTCTGTGCTGTAACCATTCTGTTGTTCTCGAACAGACTCAGCAGGTCAGGCAGCATCTGTGGAGAGGGAAACAGGATTAACATTTCAGACCAATGACTTTTCATCAGAATTGGTAAAAGTTAGAAATTTAAAAGGTTTTAGGACTAAATAGGAAGAGTAGAAAACCAGCAAAAGAAAAGGTCTCTGAGGGGGATGGGGAGTTGGTAGGGCAGAGTGAAAGGAGTATACTTCTTGTTTCACCTAACTCCAGTAGTGCATACCATGGCTTCACAGCAATCGGTGTAAAAGGTTTTTCCGCTCGCCGTCTTAAATTTATTTCCTGTTATGATTTCATTTTAGACCCCTCTTGAAACAGCCGAGGGGAGCACTTAATTCACACATTGCCATTCCTATCATTGACAAACACTAGATAATAACCTGTGGTATTGTCTGCCACCCAGGAATTGAGACAAATCTGCTTAGTGTTACTGGAAGAGCCACTCGACAGGTGAGTTACTCCCCCTCTGTTTCCATCTCCTCTGTCTCATCCCATTATCGCTTAAATCTCCTGCATGAAAAGTCATCTGGCCTCCTCTTCGAATGAAAGCAGCCCCACTTTTCGAAGTGTTTTTATTTGCATTTTCATCTCCTCTCACAAAGCAAAATCTTCAATCTGTGTTGGACCCTCTACTGCCTCGATATCTTTCGTACAGTGTGTCCTGTGAAACAGCACACAGTACTCCAGCTCTAAACTTGCTAAGATTCACCACGATATTGAAGTGTTGGCTAGTGTAGACTTGAGAGATGAACAGACACTTCCAACACTGATGAAGGTTCAACTCAATTTTATTAACTATTTCTAACTAACTAACACACGGTCAGCAGCCCGTGAGTCGTAGGAAGTTTTCTGCTGCTGTTGAGACATGTGCATGTGGTGGAGCACGGGGACATAATCGAGGTTGGGAGCGAGAATTGATGGCACCGTCGTTCTGAGGGTGCGGTTCATTAGCAGCTGAGCAGGCGACAGGCCGGTGGAGAGTGGGGCGGAGCGATAGGCCAGCAGAGCAAGATGGAAATCTGAGCCAGCGTCGGCGGCCTTGCTGAGGTGCCGCTTAACGATGTGGACCCCCTTTGCCGCCTTCCCATTGGATTGGGGGTATAGGGCACTGGATGTAATGTGCTTGAAGTTGTAGTGTCGGGCGAAGCCGGCCCATTTCTGGCTCGTGAAACAGGGGCCATTGTCTGACATGACTGTCAGCGGAATGCCAGATCGGGCAAATGTCTCCTTACATGCCCTGATCACAGTCGAGGATGTGAGATCGTGCAGCCTGATGACCTCTGGGTAACTGGAGAAGTAGTCGGTGATGACCTAGTCCCTGCCCAATGCATGGAACAAGTCGATGCCCACTTTGGTCCAAGGCGATGTGACGAGCTCATGGGGCATCAGGGTCTCCCATGGTTGGGCGGGCTGAAAACGCTGGCAGGTAGAGCAGTTGAGCACCACATTTGCGATGTCATCATTGATGCTCGGCCAGTAGGCGGCTTCTCTGTCCCTCCGGGGAATTTCTCGATTTCTAAATGGCCTTCATGGAGTTGCTCCAACACGAGCTGGCGCATGCTTTGTGGAACAACGAGGCGATCCAATTTCAGGAGCACCCCGTCGACAACCGCCAGGTCATCGCGGACGTTGTAAAATTGTGGGCATTGGCCCTTGAGCCACCCGTCTGACATTACACGCATCACCTGCTGCAGAAGTGGATCAGCCGCTGTCTCGCGGTGAATTTCCATCAGTCATGCATCCGTAGCTGGCAAATGGGAGGCTGCAAACTGAACGTGAGCGTCTATTTGGCAAATGAAGCCATCGTGATCACACGGAGTTGTGATCGACCTTGAGAGGGCATCGGCAACGGCAAGGTCCTTGCCAGGGGTATAGATTAGTTGAAAGTCGTACCTGCGCAGCTTGAGTAGGATACGCTGGAGGCGAGGCGTCATGTCGTTCAAGTCATTTTGATAATTTTACAAGGGGGCGGTGGTCGGTTTCAACCGTGAACTGCGGAAGTCCATAGACGTAGTCGTGGAACTTCACGACTCCAGTGAGGAGGCCGAGACACTCTTTCTCAATTTGCGCATAGCGCTGCTCTGTGGGAGTCATCGCCCGTGACACATATGCAACGGGGGCCCATGACGAGGCCTCGTCTTGTTGCAGGAGCACGGCACCCATCCCTGACTGACTGGCATCAGTAGAGATTTTGGTCTCTTAGGTCGGGTCGAAAAAGGCCAACACTGGGTCCGTGGAAAGCTTGGCCTTTAGCTCCTGTCATTCACGCTCGTGAGCAGGGAGCCATCGGAAATCTGTGGTTTTGCGAATCAGGTCTCTGAGGGCCGTGGTGTGTGAGGCGAGATTTGGGATGAACTTCCCGAGGAAATTCACCATACCCAGGAAACGGAGGACCGCTTTCTTGTCCTCGGGCGTCTTCATGGGCGTGATTGCTGCTATCTTGTCCTCGTCCGGACACACCCCCTGGTGGGAGATGTGATCCCCCAGAAACTTGATACTCAACTGGCCGAAGGAGCATTTGGCCATATTGAGGCAGAGGCCACGTTCGTGGATGCGCCTGAAAACGCACTGAAGGCGGGCAATCTGTTCCTGTGGAGTGGTTGACCAGATAATAATGTTGTCGACAGATACCCGGACGCCGTCGATCCCCTCCATCATCTGCTCCGTGATCCGGTGGAAACCTTTGGACGCAGAGATGCTACCGAATGGCATCCGGTTGTAGCAGAACCTGCCAAAGGGTGTGTTGAACGCACACAGCTTCCTACCTGACTCATCCCGTTGGAGGCATCCAGTTTTGAGAATAGTTTGGCGTGGGCCATCTCGGACGTGAGCTCCTCACGTTTCGGAATCGGGGAGTGCTCCCGCATGATATTCTGATTCAGATCTTTAGGATCAATACAGATCCGCAGCTCGCCGGACGGCTTCTTGACGCAGACCATGGAGCTTACCCAGTCTGTGGGTTTCGTGACCCTAGAAATGACTCCTTGGTCCTGGAGGTCCTGGAGCTGTTGCTTGAGGCGGTCCCTGAGGGGCGCTGGGACTCTGCGAGGTGCGTGAACGACAGGCGTGGCGTTGGGCTTGAGTAAGATTTTATACGTGTACGGGAGTGTGCCCATGCCTTCGAAAACATCATGGTATTGCTGGATGATGGAGTCGAGTTGCGCCCTGAAGTCTGTGTCAGAGGATGCAGACACATCGCTTGAAGAGAGAGAGTGTACTCTCTGCACTAAGTGGAGCAGCTTGCATGCCTGCGCACTAGGCAAGGAGGCTTTTGAGGCAGCAACAATCTCAAACGGGAGAATGGTTGTGTGAGCACTATGTGTCACCTCAAGGCGGTAGGAGCCGCTGGCGGCGATGGCATTGCCATTGTAGTCCAGCAATTTACAGGCAGATAGCATGACAGCAGGCTGCACGCAGAGCTTGCGAAAATCAGACAACGCGATGAGATTGGCAGAAGCGCCAGTGTCCAGGTGGAACCTGACAGGGGACCGGTTGACCGTAAGGGTGGCACACCACTCATCATCCTGGCTGACGCTGTGGATGTGGACGGGTTCAGTGCCACGCTTGGGGGACATCCTATTCGTAGTAATGACGCCGATTTGGAACGGGACCTGTGGGTCATTGCAGGCACAGTCGGAATCAAGGTCTAGAGTAGGTTCATTGATGGCAGGCTGGATAGCCCTGACGTCTCTGTGGGGCTGGGTGGACCTCCTAAAATCAGCAGGCAGGGAAGATCTACACATTGTAGTGTAGTGGCCTCATTTGCCACACTGCAGGCAGCGTCGGGACTTTGAGGGACATTGTCGCTTTAAGTGGGCGGAGCCGCAGTTGCTGCACGCAGGAGCGTCGGGATGTTCGTCGCACCACCGCGCATGCGCGGGGCGATCCAGCGTAGCGCGCACCTACGCAAAGCGGTCCGTGACGTCAGCACGCTTGCTGTGTGGAAGCACGGGACTCCGCGAAAAGCGTGCGAAATGGCCGCCATCGTTCAGATCCAGAGCCTGAAAAGATTTAATCATTTGGACCCGTTCTGCCTCGTAAGGGGCTTGCCGCACCGTTTCAGCGGCCTGGATGCAGGAGTAGCACGTGGAGGACCGCACAGTGGGTGCCGAACTTCAGAATTATGGTCTTGATCTTCGATTTGTCCTCCCCCTCATCGAAGGTGAGCGAGTTGTAAATGTGCAGAGCGTGGTCACCAGCTGTGAAGAGGAAGAGAGCAATCTTCCGTGCGTCCGAGGCAGCTTCCAGGTCCCTGGCTTCGAGGTACAGCTGGAAGCGCTGTTTGAAAAGTTTCCAGTTGGAGCCCAGATTACCTGCAATGTGGAGAGGTGGCGGCGGGCGAACGGAGTCCATTCTGTAGGATGGCGCGAGATCACTGAAAGGTAGGTCTCAGTGTAGCCATCTAAGACGGCCACTAACGAACACAAAATGGAAGACTGCAAAGAGTGCAGGGAAAACGGACATGTTAAAGAGCAAACAGCTTGCAGAGCAATTATGCATTGAGACAATTGCAGAAACCGGTTTCCCGACAGCTGCAGAGATCAGGCAGCGTTGTAAATGGAAAGCCGTTAGCATATTAATGAGGTGATACCGGGCCAGTCCCAGGTACAATGGACACAAATTAAGTATCAATCAATACATTCAATAGCAGACCAGACACGGTGGAGCCAGAGAAGCCCAGGACAATAAGTCCTAAGAACCGCCCCAGCGATCAAGGAACGGCCCTAGGATTGGGGGGTTCAAACTATATCGATTGGGAAGAGGCCCAATCGATCCCCAGCAGGTGAGGGAGCCCGCCCAAAGGGGCATGGTCCCCCTGGGACCTGTAAAAGAAAGGTCCCACACATGGTTCAGTCTCCTGTCTCCGGCCTCAGGCTCCAGCCTCCAGACCCCTGTCTTCTACATCAGCCGTTGAGCAGCAGCCGCCAATAAGTAAGTGCCTAACGACGACCGCTACCTGAAACCGGCATTACTTACACCCTTGCCGTGATCCGAAGCCTGCAGACCAGACCAGAACAAAGGCCTTGTTCCCTGACCTCGCAGTTCCTTCTTAGCTAAGTATTAGTTGTTTAGTGGTAGAAGTAAGTTTAATCTTTAGCGTGTGCATGAGTGTTATTATAATTGTGTTACAATAAACTCTAATTGTTTTGGACTTACTAATTGGTGTACAGCTTTATTGCTTTGAACTTGACTTTGAAACTTGTGACGGTGTCTTTACGGCACCTGGCGACTCCAGAGCTTAGAACGAGAAACAGAGCCAAGTGAGTGTTAAGCACACTCACCCAGAACGACCAACATCAGAAGTGCGAGCATCCCTCAACTCCTGGTATTATGATTTGTTGGCTAGTGTAGACTTGAGAGATGAACAGACACTTCCAACACTGATGAAGGTTCAACTCAATTTTATTAACTATTTCTAACTAACTAACACACGATGACTGTGAGTCTAAATAATGCTAATTTAAACTAGAGACCTAAGCCTTGTCCAAACCAGTTGATTCTCTCAGCACGTGTTGTAAGTCTGTGCTGGGCTGGATGAGTTCTTGTTACACTCCGAGGCAGCACCCAGAATGAGCGGGAACGGTGATGCCCTCTGCCTTTATAGTGTGTGTATTCTAACTGGTGATTGGCTGCGGTGTTTGTACATGTTGATTGGTCCCTGTGTGTGTCCATCAGTGTGTGTCTGCACCATGATATACTGGTGTATATTATGACAGATATCACAGCATTTATGTACCACGCTTCTGGCCATAAAATGCATTATTCCAATTGCTGTCTTGCATACCAGAGCCTCTAACTTCTTACTATTCCACACCACCCAACTTTGTTCTTTTCCGACTGTAATTATTGTCATAGGTAGTCCTCGATCATGCGAGATCCGAGTTAGAATGAACAGCATTTACGCCATTTATATATTTTACACCCTGTTTCGGATTTGACTTTACACACCAGTGAATAGTTGGGGGTGTTGCTCGTTCTGGGTGAGTGCGCTTAACACTCAATTTGGCTCTGTTTCGTTACTTAGCTTTGGAGTCGCCAGGTATCGTTGAGATACCGCCACAAGTTTCAAGGTCAAATTCAAAGCAATAAAACCATACACCAATTAGTAAGTTCAAACAAGACACATTTATTATATTACAGTAATCTACTAATCATGCATATAAACTATAAGACTAGGCTAATCCTACCACTACTAGGCCAAATACTTATCTGGATAAGGGGACTGCCGGATCAGGGAACAACGGCTTCTAGCTTTGTCCTGGGTCCGCAGGCTTCCAGTGGTTATGGTCTAAAGGGGTCAGGAGTGTCTATTCCCGTAGCGTGCGTTGTGACTTACTTGCTGGCGGCTTCTGTCCAGACCTCTCCTGCACAAGGTTCTTCTGCTGCAACGGTGTTCTGCTGGGAGGGCTAGCTGGTCAAGGAGAGGCTGACAGAGAGAGAGAGAGCTGGAGTCGCGGTCTCTGTCTTATACTCCTCTCAGGGTCTTGCGCCCACCTGGGCGGACCCTCTATACTCTCGCAATCGATTGGGTCTCTTCCCAATCGATTGATTTGAATTCCCCAATAGCGGGGCAGTTGCTCGATCACTGGGGCGGTTCTTGGGACATTTTGTTTTGGGCTTCTTTGGCGGCGAAAAGTCTGGCCTTCCATTGAATGTATCGATTAGTGTTAACTTGTTTCTATTGTGCCTGGGGATCGCCCGGTATCGCCTCATTAATATGTTAACTGTTTTCTTTTCATAGTGCTGTCTGGTTTCTGCAACAACCAAAACTGGTTTCTGCAGCAGTCCAAATATACAAGTGCTTTGCAGGCTGCTTGCTTTTTACAACATGTCCATTTTCCTGCATTCCTTGCAATCTTCCATTTTGTGTTTGGGCAGTGGTCACCCCAGGTGGCTACAGGGGGGTGGGGGGGGGGGAAATTTTCCACCCTTGCCCGTGGCCCCGGCGCTTGCCATTGGCTGGTGGGAGGATGGGCCAGTCACGCTGATGTCAACGGTGTTTTGCGTTGTTCACTGGCCATGCCGCCGGATAACCTGTCATGGTGGAGGGAGAGTGGGATTGGGTAGGTGGGGGGGGGGGGGGGGGGGGGGGGTGCAGTCACCATCGGTGGGACTGGAAGATCCCATCGGCAGCAAGGTCCGGAAATATCAACCCTCGGTCTTTACCCACTGTCATGTTCCTTTATATTCCGCCTTTCAGAACGTTGGAAAGGGCAAATGGCTTCACAGACGTAGAAAATCTCATAAACTTTAACATGGCAAAAGCCGCAGTTTAAAACTGACTGACTAGCAAACACTGGTGAGTCGGATGCTCGTTTCAAAAAAAATGTTTGAGTTTATTGAACGCTGCTTTTCTCTTCAAAACCACCACATTCTACGCATCTGTTACTGGTGTTACAGCCACCAGCCAATGGAAAGGAAACATCACTTTTCAGGGAAAATAAGGCTCAGGAACCAAACCTCAATTTACTACATTGTGTCTGTTCTGAATTAATGATGTTCTAACTTAAAACTCGGTTTTCAGGAACAGCTTGTGTCCTACGTCCGAAGCTGCCTGTATTAACAAAATATAACGCCGCACACCTCCATTTAGTTCCACTGAGCATTTTGTTTCCCAATGCACCAATCGTATCAGCATTTCTGTGGAGCTTTCTTTGATCCTCAGAATTATTTACTGCACCTTCTATTTACTGGCATCTTTTTGTAGAGTTTCGGTATTTCGCCCTCCAGCTTTATCTTCACATCGTTGATGCGTGCAGTGCACATGTGGCTCCAGAACTCTATGGCACACCAATATCTAATTATCAGCACTCTGAGAAATGCTCTTGGGGTTTTTCAGTAGCACACAGTGAAGATCAGATACAAAACTAAGGAACAACGGAGGCAGCACGAGTGGTGGGCTATAATCCTTTTTAATACGTTCTCTTACATAAGCAAATGTGGAAGCTCCTTTTGCACGCATCAAGATTCAGCCACACACAGCAATGGGACGCCATTTAATCCATCCACTAATCCTGTTAGGCGAATGAAGCAGGAATTCAGGCTTGGACGTTTTAGAACTGCCTATTCTCCTTTAAACTATCTCCATGGGATATTTAATTCATAACTAAACAAGCAGCTTCAGTGTAATATTTAATGTAAGGGATGACACCTTTGATACTTCTAGTGAAAGACAGAGAAACTTGTATTTATAGAATTAGAAAATTCAGCGGCGTTTAGAGAATGTTTAGCAGAGAAAGAGGCCACTTGGCCCATCATGTATGCGCCAGCTGAAAAATGAACAACCCGGCCTCATTCCACATATGTAGCATCTTCCGTCACGTTGCTGGCTGGGTCAGTACTTGTTGCCCATCCCTCAGGGCATTTAACAGACATTTAACATTGCTTATGGGGTCTGGAGGTCAGACCAGATAAGGATAACAGATTCCCTTCCCGAAAGGGAAGGAATGAACCACATGCGTTTTTACAACAATTGACAATGACGATTCAAATAGCACCACCTGCCTGGTGGGATTTGTACCCAGGTATTCTGGAACGTTCACCTGGGTCTTTGGATTATTGTCCAGTAAAAAAGGTCTTAAAATTGACAAAAAGGTCTTAAAATTGACAAATCTCCTGGCCCCGATGGGCTACATCCTAGAGTTCTGAGGGAGGTGGCTGAAGAAATAGCGGAAGCGTTGGTTGAGATCTTTCAAAAATCACTGGAGTCAGGGAAAGTCCCGGACGATTGGAAGATCGCTGTTGTAACCCCCTTGTTCAAGAAAGGATCAAGACAAAAGATGGAAAATTATAGGCCAATTAGCCTAACCTCGGTTCTTGGTAAAATTCTAGAATCGATCGTTAAGGATGAGATTTCTAAATTCTTGGAAGAGCAGGGTCGGATTAGAACAAGTCAACATGGATTTAGTAAGGGGAGGTCGTGCCTGACGAACCTGTTAGAATTCTTTGAGGAGGTGACAAGTAGGTTAGACCAGGGAAACCCAGTGGATGTGGTCTATCTGGATTTCCAAAAGGCCTTTGATAAGGTGCCACACAGGAGGCTGCTGAGTAAGGTGAGGGCCCATGGTGTTCGAGGTGAGCTACTGGCATGGGTTGAGGATTGGCTGTCTGACAGAAGGCAGAGAGTTGGGATAAAAGGTTCTTTTTCGGAATGGCAGCCGGTGACCAGCGGTGTCCCACAGGGTTCAGTGTTGGGGCCGCAGCTGTTCACCATATATATTAATGATCTGGATGAAGGGACTGGGGGAATTCTAGCGAAGTTTGCCGATGATACAAAGTTAGGTGGTCAGGCAGGTAGTGCTGAGGAAGTGGGGAGGCTGCAGAAGGATCTAGATAGTTTGGGAGAGTGGTGCAGGAAATGGCTGATGCAATTCAACGTGAGAAAATGTGAGGTCTTGCACTTTGGAAAAAAGAATCCAAGCGTAGACTACTTTCTAAACGGTGAGAAAATTCATAATGCCAAAGTACAAAGGGATCTGGGAGTGCTAGTCGAGGATTCCCTAAAGGTAAACATACAGGTTGAATCCGTGATTAAGAAAGCGAATGCAATGTTGTCATTTATCTCAAGAGGGTTGGAATATAAAAGCAGCGATGAGCTACTGAGCCTTTATAAGGCTCTGGTTAGGCCCCATTTGGAGTACTGTGTCCAGTTTTGGGCCCCACATCTCAGGAAGGACATACTGGCACTGGAGCGTGTCCAGCGGAGATTCACACGGATGATCCCTGGAATGGCGGGTCTAACGTATGAGGAACGGCTGAGAATCCTGGGATTGTATTCATTGGAGTTTAGAAGGTTAAGGGGAGATCTAATAGAAACTTACAAGATAATGCATGGCTTAGAAAGGGTGGACGCAAATAAACTGTTTCCGTTAGGCGAGGAGACGAGGACCCGTGGGCACAGCCTTAGAATTAGAGGGGGTAAATTCAGAACAGAAATGCGGAGACATTTCTTCAGCCAGAGAGTGGTGGGCCTGTGGAATTCATTGCCGCGGAGTGCAGTGGAGGCCCGGACGCTAAATGGCTTCAAGGCAGAGATAGATAAATTCTTGATGTCGCGAGGAATTAAGGGCTACGGGGAGAATGCTGGTAGGTGGAGTTGAAATGCCCATCAGCCATGATTGAATGGCGGAGTGGACTCGATGGGCCGAATGGCCTTACTTCCACTCCTATATCTTATGGTCTTATGGTCTTAACAATACCACTACTCCACTTCATCCCCTGAACCACTTCATATCTCAAAGTATTTTACAGCCAATTGAGTGCTTATGAAGTGAAATGAAATGAAAATCGCTTATTGTCGCAAGTAGGCTTCAATGAAGTTACTGTGAAAAGCCCCTAGTCACCACATTCCGGCGCCTGTTCAGGGAGGCTGGTACAGGAATTGAACCGTGCTGCTGGCCTGCCTTGGTCTGCTTTAAAAGCCAGCGATTTAGCCCCGTGTGCTAAACCAGTGTAGACACAGTTATAAAGGCACAGTAGGCACAGTTATAATGTAGGGAATACAACACAGCTCTGCAAATTTATACAAGCGCCCACAGCAGTGACCAGATAACCTGTCTTTACAATAAAAACAGAAAATGCTGGAAAAACACAGCAGGTCTGGCAGCATCTGTGGAGAGACAAACACCGGTAACATTTTGAGCCCAATATGACTCCTTTTCAGAATCCATATCGGACTCAAAACATCAATTATGTTTCTCTCTTCACAGATGCTGCCAGACCTTGCTGGGTTTTTCCAGCACTTTCTGTTTGAATTTAACCGGCAGTTGTTTTCATTCATATTAATCTGTCTTTGTGATGTTGATTGAGGGATAAACATTGGCAGGTCACCAAAGATAACTCCCCTGCTCTTCTTTCAAATTAAATGAAAATCGCTTATTGTCACAAGTAGGCTTCAATGAAGTTACTGTGAAAAGCCCCTAGTCGCCACATTCCGGCACCTGTTCGGGGAGGGTGGTACGGGAATTGAACCATGCTGCTGGCCTGCTTTGGTCTGCTTTAAAAGACAGTGATTTAGCCCTGTGCGCTAAACCAGCCCCTGGTACTGCCTCGGGCAGATGGTGCCTAAATTTAATGTGTTGTGTGAAAGGTGTCGCCTCCAACAGTGCGGCACTCCCCCAGTTCTTCAGTGGAGTTTCAATGTTGATTTTTGTGCAGATGTCAGAGAGTAATACTTGACCCCACAACCTTCTGTCTCAGGAGTAAGGGTGTGATTGTTATCTCTTCTAGTTCCCATAAGTTAGAACAGAGTAACTTCTGACTGTGGTGATATGCCTAAGGGCTATATCATAGTTGGAAGGTGTGCGGCCTCCAACCAGCAGGTGTTGGTACAGACACACCATGCGGAGTATAGACTAAGGTCATGTGACCCGTGACTCTGTTATAAAGGGAGACACACCTGGCCATCTTGAGAAGAAGATTGAGAGGGTAATAAGACATGTGAATGGTCAGTGCTAAGTGCACATTCCAGGGCAGTAGTTAGCAGACTCCATGATAACATGCCCTGCATCAGATTGCTATCTTACCACACGAGGCTCAATAAAAGATTCTGGTTTGGACAGGTAGAAGTGAGTTCCTTCGTGAAGTACAGAGGGCCAAACACAACACTGCCAATGACTGGAAAGACATCAGGAGCAGTTGCACATGTGCGCCTGGAACACACAGCAGCCATCGGCACATGCCCAACCGTTCCTGACATCTTTCCATTCAACATCAGGATGGAGCTTATTGTTTGATTATGAAACAGTTCAATCAGAAACTGCCAGTAAAATGAGCCTAGAAAGCGGACTGGCGCTTCAAGCCTCCCACCCAGTCCGCTGACCAGAGCGGAAAGTAGGTCCCGATGGAATGGCTGCAGCAACAGCTGGCAACTGGGAATTGGGACCAATTGGCAACAAGTGAGCCCAGCTGTCAGCAGCTGGTTCTCCCCAGTTAGAAACAGCTGGCACTGGTTGCTGCCAGCTGGTGGAAACAGTTGACGTGGGGATGTTGCCAGTTTATGGGGAGGGAAGCAAAACGGTACACCCCCAGTGCATTCGTGCAGAGTACCTTGCGCATTAACATGTGTGCTGAATCGTGATGAATTAATGAGGAAGCTGCAAGAGACACTGATGACAGCTGTAAGTTTCAAACTTTTATAGGCGAATACAGAAATGCAAGAATAAAGCAATTCAATTAATCATCACATAAATCAAGCGTATGAATGTACAAATTAGGAGCAGTGGCCGTCTTGGCCCCATGAGCCGGCTTCGCCATTCAATAAGATCATGGCAGACCAATTGTAACCTCAACTCCACATTCCCACCTAGCCCCAATCACCTTTCACCCCCTTGCTCATCAAGAATCGATCTTGCGTCGCCTTAAAAGTATTCAAAGTCTCTGCTTCCACTGCTCTTTGAGGAAATGACCCTCACGACCCTCTGAGAGAAATAAATTCTCCTCATCTCTGTCTTAAATGGGCAACCCCTTTATTTATAAACAGTCTCGTCTAGGCCAGGATTTTTGGGCTCGTCCTGCCAGTGGGATCTTCCTGTCCTGTCGAAGATGACCCCTCCCCACGGCAGTTTCCCCGGCATGCGTCTGGCGAGCAATGCAAATGGCCGTCTACTTCCATGGGACCAGAAGATCCTGTTGGTGGCGAATGGCGAGTTGCCGCCGCCACTGGAAAACATGTCATGGGGGGTCGGGGGTAGTTCTAGATTCTCCCACATGAGGAAACAACCTCTTCACATCTAGCTTGCCAAGACCCCTCAGAAAATTATGTTTTGATTAAGTCACCTCTTACTCTTCTAATCTTCAGTGAATACAAGCCTAGCCTGTCCAACTTTTCCCCCTTAGATATCCCTCCCATTCAAAATATTAGTCGAACTGCTTCCAATGCATTTATTAAGGACTTCCTTACTTCCTTAACTAAGGACATACTGTGTACAATATTCCAGATGTGGTTCCACAATTCCCATTATACCTGGAGCACAACCTTTCTACTTTGATATTAAATTTCCTTGGAAAAAAAACAATATCTAATTAGCTTTCCCAATTATTTGCAGAAGCTGCATCGTAACCTTTCATTAGCCTTGACACCCAGATCCCTCTGCATGTCAGAGCTCTGTAATCTCTCATCAATTAGATTATAAATTTATTTTTTATTCTTCCTGCCAAAATGGATAATTTGACATTTGCCCACAAACTCCATTTTGCCGGATCTTTGCCCCCTCACTTTATCCATATCCCTTTGTAGCCTCCTCATATCCTCTTCAGAACCTACTTTCCTACCTGTAGCATCAGAAAATTTAGCAACCATGCCCGTGATTTAACGGCTGTGTTGCACCGGCACAGATCCGGGCGTGCAGGTTAAATAGCGGGAGAGGCAAAAATCAGGATCTGAGCTGGGCACAAATCAGTTTGTAATCTAACTGGTCCGCTCCCGGTGGTGGGTTCAGGATCCCACCCAGATATGGAGTGACATCAATTGACACCAATTAAGACCAATTTCCATCTCATTAGCAAGATGTAAGTTCAACCTAACGGCTTCCCGGGAACTAACTTAACTCAGTGAGAAATCAAGAGGGCGTCATTTAGCATTCCTTTTTGAAAATGGTAAGCAGACGCAATGGCTGCTGGCGGGTGTTGAGGAGGTGAGTAGTCATTTCTAATTGCCGGCATGCTTTCCAGGTGCACTGGAGCTACTGCCGCAGTGCTCGGGAGGGGGGTGGGGAGCGACTCCCCAAGAGGGGGTAGGGCCTGGACGGGTGGCTGGGCATCATATGCCGGGGTCGCACCTGGGTGGGGAGGGGGGGGTGGGGTGAGAGGCCTAGCGTCGGCTGGGCCTATAAGCCATCCTCTAGTATTGTGTAAACCCTTAGAGCTGCTGTTTGTCTGTCCTACCAAAAGCTTCCAGGACAGAGCCCTATTCTTGGTTCTCTGCTGAAGGTCACTTTAATGTGCTTTGATTGTGAGCAGCCCCCAGCTGCACAGCTGAAGGCTATTGCTCCCAAGTGTGTGTGTGCTGTGAGCTCCTGCCTGAGGATTACACATTTTGCAGCCTGCTGTTTTCTGGAAAACAAGAACAAAGAACAAAGAAAATTACAGCACAGGAACAGGCCCTTCGGCCATCCCAGCCTGCACCGATCCAGATCCTTTATCTAAATCTGTTGCCTATTTTCCAAGTCTACTTCTCTCTGTACCCCACCCGTTCATATATCTGTCCAGATGCATCTTAAATGATGCTATTGTACCCGCCTCTACCACCTCCGCTGGCAAAGCATTCCAGGCACCCACCACACTCTGCGTAAAAAATTTTCCACGCACATCTCCCTTAAACTTTTCCCCTCTCGCCTTGAAATCGTGACCCCTTGTAATTGACACCTCCACTCTTGGAAAACGCTTGTTGCTGTCCACCCTGTCCATACCTCTCATAATTTTGTAGACCTCAATCAGGTCTCCCCTCAACCTCCGTCTTTCCAATGAAAACAACCCTAATCTACTCAACCTTTCTTCATAGCTAGCACCCTCCATACCAGGCAACATCCTGGTGAACCTCCTCTGCACCCTCCCAGCATCTACATCCTTCTGGTAATGTGGCGACCAGAACTGCACACAGTATTCCAAATGTGGCCTAACCAAAGTCTGATACAACTGTAACATGACCTGCCGACTCTTGTACTCAATACCCCGTCCGATGAAGGCAAGCATGCTGTATGCCTTCTTGACCACTCTATCGACCTGCGTTGCCACCTTCAGCGTACAATGGACCTGAACTCCCAGATCTCTCTGTACATCAATTTTCCCCAGGACTCTTCCATTGACCGTATAGTCCGCTCTTGAGTTAGATCTTCCAAAATGCATCACCTCGCATTTCCCTGGATTGAACTCCTGCTGCTACCTGTGTTTGAACAAGGAGAAGGGGAAGGGGAGTTTTTTTTCTCTCTCCTTACTCTCAATTCCATTGCAAAGAGAGACTACTACACTATGGCAGGGATTTGCAGGAGAGAGAGAGAGAGAGAAAGTTAGAGAGAGAGAGAGCCAGAGAGAGAGACAGGCGGAGAGAGAGAGAGAGAGACAGACAGACAGACAGGCTTTGGCCTGGACTTCAGCCTGAGGCCGGATTTTAAAATTGCCTACCTCCCTGCCTGCTTGCCTGGAGGACAACTGTTGCTGTCACTTGGATGCTGTGAATCTGCTTGCTGCCACCTCTTTACTTCTGTTGCCTGAAGTGAGGAAGGAAGGGGAAAGGGTAGCGGCTGTTTCACCTGAGGGACTTGCTGAAGGTATGCAGTCTGCTTGCAGCTTGAAGGTGTTTTTATCTGTACTGCTGCCTATTCAATGTTTCATGTCTGGAAGCTGTGCTTTGTTATTACTGTCTCTTTCTCTGTGGCCTGGGGCAAGGAGAGGGAGGAAGTCAGATGCCCGGCTGCCGTTGCTTTGGAAGGAAGGGTGACAGCCTGAACCAACTACGCAACTTCAACACAAAAAGAACAAATACACATTAAGAAAGAACCAAACGGACGGCATGTACTGCAGGAGGCTTAGTCTCAACAAGAAGATGATGCGGGACCTGTGTCATGTTCTCATGGACCTGGCACCCCGTGGAGGAGGAGGGCACCCACTTCTAGTGGCCTTAAAGGTCACTGCAGCCTTGAACTTTTATGCCACTGTTTCATTCTAGGGTTTGTGTGGGAACTTGTGCGGCATTTCACAAGCTACAGCCCACAAGTGCATCCGTGAGGTCACGGATGCCCTGTATGTCCATGCAGCTGACTATCTTGAGCCCATCAAGATGCCCAGGCAGCAGGATTCTCTGCCATCGGCGGTATGCCACAAGTACAGGGGGTAATAGATGGCACACATGTTGCCATGTGCGTACCAGGGCATCAGGGAGTGCCCTTCATGAACAGGAAAGAGCCCCACTCCCCAAATATTCAACTACTGTGGACCACCACCTCTGGATCATGTACGTTTGTACAGCCCATCCCTTGCCTTTGACTACCTGATTCCACCCTCTCAGAGTCTGTGTAACATCAGCCCAGGGTGATGAGCTTGTGTGGGCACTGTGAGCGGATCAAAATAGAAGGCAGGAACGTGATAACTCACTGAGAGGTACGTTCTGGTGATCCTAAATCTATGCCAAAGTCTGACTCCTGTCTTTCTGCTGACAGTGCACTCACACCCATATCTGAATGGGATCTGCATTGGGGACTCTTGATCTAGGACCACTGAGCCCAGGAGGAAGGGGGTGGGGAGAGCAGAAGGCAACAGGGGGTGGGGGTGCAGGCAGGCCCGCAGTGCAGGGTAACGTAGCAAAGGTTTCAAATGTATTAGGTGTCCGATGTTTAATGGTGAACATTTGAAACTTCCGTTGTCGCTAGCTACAGATAGTGTCCAGTCAGTGATCCTCAATCTTCATAATCTTCTGCTGGTACATCTAGGTGTGTCCCCAGGATCTCCGTCAGAGGTGGGGCTTCTCATGTTCTGCGGCCTTTGATGCCCCTGGCGGACATCCTCTGGAGGACCTGGAGCCAGAGGGCCCTGGCTGAGTTACCAGTGTGACTGGCATTGCCATGCCATGCCGTGCTGTTCCTCCCTCTGACTGTGTCAGGGGATTCAGGTGAGGTGGAGACCGCAGTTGTCTTCCTGGTGTCAGGCATCGGGTCAACCTCCAGAATTCCCTCCTCCCAACCATTGCCCAAAGGGCCCTGGGGAGTCTCCATGGAACGGTGGGGGGGGGGGTCAGTTGGAGTGAGCTCGAGAGGTTTCCGAGTCATTTGGCTCTGCCAATCCTCCCCATTGTCTGCACCATGGTGTTGGCGCCCTCAGCGATGCTCATCAGTTACTGGGACGTGTACACCTGCACCTGGGACATGTCCCTCACCGACCAGGACATGATATCGAGGCCCTGAGCCATAGTTGTCACTCACTGAGCAATGCCTTCTATGCCATCATTCAAGGCACTGATGTCGTGCTTCAGTCTTTCCACTCCGGTCGCTACCCTAGCAGTGTTGGTCTCGGTACCATGCATTACCAGCACCGCCTCCTGCGCCCGTGGCCTTTGAGACTCCTCCAATCAACTATGCACTCACTGGAGTGTTGCTGATATGCCACCCTGAATCTCACGGCACATCTGCATCAGCTCCAGGATACCTTTCCCAGGGACTCGGCATCTGACTGGACTCAGCTGAGTCCTGGGATCCAGCAGACCACACACTGCTGACTCCCGTGGATGTTCCTGCCTCCACTAGATGTACATCAGCATCTGTGTGGTGTTCACCAGATTGTGCCCCGGAGGCCTATCAACTAGTGTTGTCCAGCGAGTTGTGAGTCTCTGTGCTGGTACAGGACGGGAATGATGCTGCGATGCCTCGATGGTGATGAGCTCTCCTCTGAGGTGTTCTCTTGTGTGGTGAGGGGTCGACCCTGGATGGCCTGGCCTCATCAGATGGAGATCCTGTGAAAGAATGGACACCTGGTCAGTGGGAGGGAAGGATCTTTTTGTCTGACAAGAGAAACTCACTTGAGGCAGGTCATCTGGATGAAGGGGCAGGGGATCCTCACCTCTACGGCGCAGGCCTATCTCCTTGTTGGTGACTACTCTCTCGGTCAATCCAACGATATCCGGGGCCTGTTCCTCAGGGGTGAGGACTCTGATATCTACAACTCCGCCACCAATCTGGGCCCTTTCACACCTATTATGGGCTAACTTCTCCTGCGGGGACAGAGGGGGATCCTTGTGAGTCGTGTGCTTGGTGTATCAAAGCGGGGTCTACGGCAGATGCCATGGATGGGCACCACATCTGGACATGGAGGGGTCATGCAGGTGGGTGCCAAAATGTGATGGGGCACAAGCCCGGTCATCAGATGTGGGGAGGGTGCGAGGTGCCAACTGCTGACCCTTTGGAGGGGTTCAAGGTCATTGGGGTGGCAGGTGGAACTGATGTCAGCAGGCTGGTGACAACTTACCTTGTGGCCTGGTGGAGGTCGTTGGTCTTCTTCCTGCACTGTACAGTGGTCCTACTAGTCACACTGCCCAAACTGACAGCTGCTGCCACTGCTTTCTAGCGGCAATGGTGGCCAGGGTGTCCTGTCTCACATCCACAGCGTCCAGAAGCCTGGCGAGGTTGGCATCCCTGAAGCGTGGAGAAGGTGCGTGTGGTGCCATGCCGGTGTGCTGACTTGCAGTGAATTTGGAGGTAGCGGTTAAAAGCAGCTCCCCCTTGTTAGCGGGGAGTTGCCGGGCGTGAGTCTGACATGTGGGACAGCCAGTACTGGCATGAATCTCTTGGGAGATCATCAAGTGCCATTAATCATGGGCCACTATCCCGCTCCTTCGGCTGTCGGGAAACACTTGGGAAGTGGCACGCGATGTAACACTTAAAACTTTTTCCATTGAATCACGCGCCATGTCATTGGTCCCTTCATCAAAATCATTTTTAATATTTATAAGATGCCTCGGCCACTTCAGCACATCACTTGTTACATCTTGCCAACCAGAAAATGACCCATTTATGACAACTGTCTGTTTCCTGTTAGCTAGCCAATCTTCTATTCATGCCATTATGTTATCCCCTGCACTATGAGCTTTTTTTTTTCCACAATAACCTTTGATGTGGCATCTTATTAAATGCCTTCTGGAAATCTAAGGACATTACATCCACCTATTTCCCTTTATCCACAGCAAATGTGACTTCTTTAATGAATTTCAATAACTTGGTTAAACATGATTCCCTTTCACAAAACCATGTTGACTCAGCCTGATTACCTTGAATTTTATTAAGTGTCCTGCTTTAGCATCTTTAATGATGGCTTCTAATATTTTCTCTATACAACTGGCCTGTAGTTTTCTGCTTTCTGTCTCCTTTTTTGAATCAAGGAATTAGATTCGCTATTTTCCAATCTAATTCAGCCTTACATAAATTTTGGAAAATTCAATCCAAATTATTAACTGTCTCACTGGCCACTTCTTTTCAAGACTTTAGGATGAAGTCCATCAGGACCTGAGGATTTGTCAGCACACAGCTCCACCAATTTGCTCAGTATCCCTTCCCCGATGGGTGTAATGCATAGTATTACATGAAGTTATCCTTTGGTTCCCAACGACCTACTTTTGCTGATCCCTTTTGTTACCAAAAAACATCCAATATTATATAACATTATGAGCTAAATCCAGCACATAATTACTACACACAGGTTATTAGGCCACTTTTGGGAAAACTATCTTCAGTTTCAGCCAAGGCAAAATCTGCTCGGTCCAGGTTTTGGATCTTAACCAGCTGTCTGTTGAGCAAGAACTTGTTTTCAGGAGACAGTTTCTGCAGCTGGGTTTGGCTGTAATGGGAGCTGTGACTGTGCCCCTTTTCCCAGTCATTGTGCTACGGGTACATCATTCTTTCCCTTTGATTTTGTCTACCGTGTGGAATCGGCTTTTAGCACATACTTGTCAATTTCCTCATCTCTCCACTTTGTAATCACCTCTTATATATCCCATTGTTATCCTCTAGTCACATCGGTAGACTGTTGCTTTTCTCATTGATATGCTAATTCTCATCTCAAAATCTCTTCAGACAGTTACTCTCATCAACTGGATAAAAGCAAATTACTGCAGATGCTGGAATCTGAAGGCAAAGAGAAAATGCTGGAAAATCTCAGCAGGTCTGGCAGCATCTATAGGGAGGCAAAAGAGCTAATGTTCGAGTCCAGATGACCCTTTGTCAAAGCTGGGTCATCTGGACTCGAAACGTTCGCTCTTTTCTCTCCCTCCAGATGCTGCCAGACCTGCTGAGAGTTTCCAGCGTTTTCTCTTTGGCTATGCTTATCAACTCCCAGTTGTATTTTATTTTATCCCAATTTAAATTTTTAATCTCAATTTTCCCAATTCTTAACAAGAGGGTTTCACAAAATACTTCTGGCATGAAGTAGATGCTGCAGTACAATTAGTAGCCAGAATTAAACTACTGCCAACAAGAAATCAGAGGTCTTCCTGGCTGCTGGTAGAATCAAATCTGACAATTTTATCATCACTCGATTCCTAGTTATTGGAAGCAGCTGAAGATCGATATAAAAATTATATTCTCGGTCGCGAGGGAAAACCAGGCAAATAAATTAATTTGAAATGCCAAAAGAAGAACAAAGTCATCTCTTAATATATTGGCCGGGAAAGAGATTGGTGCGTTTTCCTTTGAAAATAAAACAGCACAGTTTAGAGACAAGAATTTGTTTAATTTTATCATTCTTCTTCGAGTGTGATTTTTTTTGTTGTGTAACAAAAACATTGAAGAATGCAACAAAACTTAAAAACCAAGTGCGAGAAATTCATTCATGTGGCACGACGCAGAATATGTTGATTCCCTGGGGGCAGTCAGAATGAATCAATGAAGAATTCAGGAGGCAGGCTGCATGTTGCCTGCCTCTCAGGGAATTAACAGAGACAGGAGTGTTACGCAAACACATTTATCCTCCAAAATAGCTTGTTACAATTACAGCTGTTGCATTAAAGTGAAGCAAAACATTTTTAGAGAATCTTTGATAACCATCAGATGTCTCCAAGTGATTTACAGCTAATGAAGACGTATCTGTTTTGAAGCGTGGTCTTTGTCATAATTTCGGAAATGCAGCAGCCAATTTTCACACAGCAAAGTTCCATGAACAATAATGTAATAATGAGCAGATAATCTGTTTTTGGACTTTGGTTGAAGGAATAAATGTTGCTAAGAACACTGGCAATAACCTACACGCTGTTCTTTAAAATTGTGCCATGCAACCTTTTCTGTCTGTGTGATGGGCCAGAGAGGGGACAATTGAACGTGGCATCTGAAAGACAGCACCTCCAACAGTACAGCATTCCCTTGGCACTTCACTCAAGTACCCACCTTTCTCTTTGTGCCCAAGTGCTCACTTGGAGAACTGTGGTAGCCCTTGTTGAGCAAGGGGCCTACCTTGCCAGTTGGTAGCATAACCTCTCATGGGGAGTTGGAAACTTTAAGCTGGAACTCAGTGTCTGCAGCGTTGGTGCAAAACTAATATTACGGGAATATCGTAATATCCAAAGATACATCATTAGTTCAAAGTATAATTCCAAAGAATCCATGCACAGGGAAAAATTCTCCGACTTGGGGAGCGACGTAAGAGACGCCCCGCGGGATTTGTCCGGCTTTCGGGATCTCCGGGGAACTTGCGAGATGGCACGATTAGGCAAATTAGCATATTAAAGCATTGCAGTAAGAATCACTTTGATGTGCACTCGCCGGAGTTATCCAATGTGTGGGATCTAACCACTGCGCCTTGGAGACCCTGAGCCTCTGCTGGTTTGTTGTCTTCTTCAAAAACAGGGACCAGGTGTGCCGGTACTTGTGGGGACTCCAAATTGATCAGGGATGCCTGGGTGCTTCGGCTCTGGGCATGGTGGCACCCAGGCACCCCTGATGCCAGCTTGGCATCCTGACACTGCCCACCTGGCACCGAGCTGGGAACATTGATAGTGTGACCTGGGTGCGACCCTGTCTCTGCCAGGTTGGCAGTGTCAAGGTGGCTGGGTGGAATTTTGCCCATGCTGGGGATCGGGGCTCGGGGGAGTCCACAGCCTGCTTGTTGGGATGTTGGAGAGTTCACAGGCCACAGTGTGGGGGGGGGGGGGGGGCTAGCGATTGAGGCATCATTTAAAAGTGACAGAGCTCGTTAGAGCAGGAAATGGGACTGAGTGCAGCTTCGCCGAGTCTGCGAAATGTGAAGCTGAGCCCAGTTGGATAGTTTGGTCCTTTTCAGTGATGTGAGCACCAGAAAACACTCAGCTAAGCGGGCTCGACATGGGACTCTTGTTTCATTTCCGTTAATGCGTTCGTGTTGGGGACACTACCTAAGAGAGTAATTCAGGGCATGCTAATGGGCCTTCAATCTGCTGCCGCAATTTTTGAGGAATTCACAAATCCTGAGGAATTGCCTGCCCAGCCGTCATTCTAACCGCTGGGGATGGGGTTTGCGCCAAAGAGCCTGACAGCTGGAGCTGTTTTTAAGCGCTCCACTTACCACACACTCACTGCAGCCAGCAAGATGACTCAGAGAAGACCTACCCACCACGGTCCGGAATCCGTGGTGGATCCACAGCTCCATGCCAATGAGGAGTGGAGGGGCATGGGCCGCAGACTTAAGCCTACCCTCCTGAGCACTGATGTGGTGGCAGAGGCATTCAAGCGCTGCCAGCCTCACCAGGAGGAGATAGCTGGTGATCCGGATGGGTGGGGGTCACGAGTAAGGCCTTTGCCCTGAGAAGGGTAGAGAATCAGCTGGGGTCCCGAAGGCTGCAGGGCAGGCTTCCTCTGGTTGGGGTGAACTCTGCTGATCTCTTGCTTCTTCAGCAATGGAACAGCACTTCTGATGAGTGCCAACTCCTGGTGGGCTCCTGATTGAGCTTGGCCCTTGATGATACAGCTGGGCTATGAGGGTATACAGAGGTGTGGCCTGGATAGGCTCCCAGGTCACCAGAGGCCTTCTAAGCATTTAAAGGACATAGGCAGCACCCAACATTGTGAGCAGGCAGAAGCCTGTAAGTAGCACCGAAAGGGTGCGTCTAAAAGACAGACCGCAACAATGGCGGTCTGAGCCAGGCCATCCCGATACCGAAAGGAGACTCCGGGTCCATGGACTTGGTACCAAGTCACTACCCACTACTGCCCTGACCCGGGCAGCCATTCCCCAGCGAGTCCGACAGTTTCTAACAGCTTTTCAGTGTTTTTTTTAGCCTTCTGCTCCGCCTCCGTAGCCATACGCCCAGTTCCTGTTTGTAAGTACTTGTAGTAATTCATGCCCACGAGACTTCCACCTGGGAGGAGCAGAACATAGCTGTGGTGATATGCATCATTGTAGATACACAAGGGGTTAATGTAAGTACACATAGACTAGCCAGACACTAGAGGGCGCACCAGAGACATGACACACAGACACTCAACCAATAGGTCAGTAAGATAGGACACAATCAATGGACATTCATGATACATACAGAGGTGACACTACCACAGGGGGGCATTACACCAACCCATATAAAAAGGACACAGCACACATGATCTTCCTCTTTCCAGTGGAGACACTCAGTGAGTACAGACACAGGGTTGATTCAACATCACACCCACCACGTGGATTGTAGCAGACTGGTTTGTCAGTCTGAGTAGCGATGGAAGGATTAACAGTAGTGGCGAACCCGAGTAGGAGAATTGTAAATAGTTCAATAAACGTGTTGAAGTTATCCCCACATCTGAACCTTCCTTTGTCATAGTGCACATCAAGGAAACCGCTTATGCTACGCCAAGAGCATAACAAGACAATAGCAGAAAGGCGAAGCGCAGTGTGTCCAACCCGCTAATCACATTTGAATGAATGCAAATGCCAGCTTTGCATGTCCCTGCCAGTGAGGGGCGCAAACCTCATTCTCACCATCGACGAGGGACCACAGTATGGTGCCCAAATCGAGCCAGGCACAGACCTCGATTTGGGCCAGACGCCCGATTCTCACGCCTGACCGTGGTTCGTGTCTGTGACGTCGCCAGGCGAAGAATTTTGCCCCCTGTCTGATGTGTAAAATTTAAAGTTTGAAACTGGTGCAACTTAATAAGCAAGCATTTTGGTATCATTAAAGGGGCTCCATTTTGTCTAAACTAGCACCTCTCGGGCTCTTATGCATGTTCTGGGAACTTTTTAAAAAACAAATTCAGTAGACAGCTCATAAATCTAAAATGTGGTTCACCCTTTTCCATTTTGTTTAATTTCAAAATGCAATTAGCGGTAGTCATCTGTTGGTCATAAATGAGACAACTTGACCAATCAGCATGTGGCTCTTAATGTATTATGTTTCTGTGCACAACAACACAAATTAAAGATATGTAAACTGAGTTTTCACAAAACGAAGGCCCATGTGGGCTTTAGAAGCAGGGCACCATGTGAACTTCAATTGCATTGCAGTGCAAACTGTGCTTTGAAAATATTCAGGTGGGCTATTGCATTTTCTGCACAGTTTGTAAACTTACTGAAGAATTGCTTTAATCAGCTGAGCACGTGGATCTTCTTGCCCACTCTCCTGAAGCATTTTACAATTCTGCATCTGGAAAGTTCAACGTTCATAGTGCTTGCTTCAGATGCCGGGGATTCTTAGTACATAAGTATTCACAGCTACTGAGTGGAATTCCTCATGTCATAATAAAATAATGCGGCAGCCATTTGTTCTAACCACTCCGAGACAAATGGGAATGTTCCGATCGATCTCCCCATGGGGTTCGTGGAATACGAACTCCCCCGCCAAGGAGCCGAGGTTCATTCATTTCTCCAGATAAAAACCGGCCCAGAAAGGAACCAACACCTTCGGATTGTACCGGCTGGGACTAACTGTACTCCCCGTCGCACTGGATTAAAGAAATCTGTTTCTAACCTTTTCAGGACTCATCACAATTACAATATTGGCGACGAGAACAAAACGGAACTAAAGGCAGTACTGCTGGACATCCCGACCATAACTGAATCTCTTCACAGAGGAGCAAGGTTAGCACAGGTTTGAAGATGCCACTCTTTGGGGACTCAATGCTTTTGACACGCTTATAGAAGAGTAGGCCCAGTATGCTGAGCGAATATGTTGCTTTATCTGGGCAAAGGCACTTGTAGGGGATGACCGCCAACAGGTGATACACCTGGCCACCTGTGGGGCCCCTACTTTTAGCGTCATTAATAGCCTGATGTACTCTGCGGTTCCAGACAACAAAACATTTTAGCTGGTGATACTAATACCAATTTCTGGTGGGGCAGCATGGTAGCACAGTGGATAGCATTGTGGCTTCACAGCGCCAGGGTCCCAGGTTCGATTCCCCGCTGGGTCACTGTCTGTGCGGAGTCTGCACGTTCTCCCCGTGTCTGCGTGGGTTTCCTCCGGGTGCTCCGGTTTCCTCCCACAGTCCAAAGACATGCAGGTTAGGTGGATTGGCCACGCTTAGTGTCCTTAGTGTCCAAAAAGGTTAGGAGGGGTTATTGGGTTAAGGGGATAGGGTTGAAGTGAGGGCTTAAGTGGGTCGGTGCAGACTCGATGGGTCAAATGGCCTCCCTCTGCACTGTATGTATGTTCTATGTAATACTAATGGCAGACCACCATGGCTCCAAACCATTGGTTATTGTCTAAAGGTACAGTTCAATGCGGCTGAGTATACACCGGGGGTGTCTGTTACAGTTATTGGCATGCTTTCGCAAGCTGGCTAAGCACTGCAATTATGGACCATCCGTACCGTAGATGCTGAGGAACCCCACAGAAATTGTTGGCTGAACCACCTTCGAACCTGAAATAGAGACCTCTCATGAAAATGTGGCGAAGGGAATTCAGAAACTCCAGTGCACGTTAGAGATGGAGGTGATTAGCGTTGGATGCTCCCTCATTCAGGCAAACAGCACCCACTAACAACAGAGCCACTGGGGCCCCAAAACTGCCCAAGCAACGTTGGGGCCAGACTCATTGGGGCAAGACATCTCAACCTGAACCGCAGGAGGAGGACTCACAGAGATGCTGTGTCTATAGTCGGAGGAATCGCAGGGGCCAGAAACGCCAAATCAGCCAACATGCTCGCCACCATGGTCAGGGGATGTTCCCACATAGAGCCAGGGCTTTCCACCTTGCACACCCGACGAGGATGACTACATGCAGCTAAACTGAATTGCCATAGCCCCCATCAAAGTCATCTTCCAGGCTAATGGCCACCTACTCGTAATGGAACTTGCCACTGAAGCTGCCATCTCGGTATTAGGATGACAGACATTCCAGAAAGTCAAGACACAAATCCAACACCTAGCGCTGATGGACACTAATGCGCGTTTGGTAACATACATGGGAGAACCATTGGCTACCACGACACAACAATAACTCCAGTTGCCAATGGGCAGTAATCCATCCGATTTCCTTTGCTATTGGCACGAGGGCCCAGACCCAGTCTGCTGGGCAGTGACTGACTGCAGAGGCTCAAACGGGACTGGGAGCAAATGTTCAATATGGGCACTGGGGGATTGTACGAGATCTGAGGGAAATACCAGGAAGACTTCCTGGATGGCCTGAGAAAAATAAAGGGTGCACTGTTGCACGTTTTACTATGGGCGTAAAACGCGTTTATTGGAGTGTATTAACACGCCTCCGAGTTCGACGTGTGCTTAACACTACTAGGCTCTGTTCTATGTAATTATTTAGCTCTGGAGTCGCCAGTTGCCGTATAGGCAACGTCACAAGTATTCCAAGGTCAAGTTCAAAGTAATAAAGACGATACACCGATTAGTAAAGTTCAAACGATCAATATTTATTATACAGTTATAATAAATACTCATGCACACTAAGAGACTAAGCTATAACTAAACTTTAAGTGAACAGAATACTTATCTAACAGGAACAGGCAAGGTCAGAGAACGAGGCCTTCGTCCTGGTCTTGTACTGCAGCCTTCAGCAAGCGTTCTGGTACTTGGGAGTCTAGTGGGCTTGGATCGCGTAGCGAGCGTTGAACTTACGGTTTCGGCGGCTGGTGCTCAACGGCTGGAGTCAGGATGCAAGATGTCAGTCAGAGCCGGAGCACGGGTTTAACAGACCGGGGCTCTGTGGGGGATTTGCTTTTACACCCCTCTCTCATGTCCTTGCCCCCTTCTAGGCGGGCTCTACCTTTCGGTACCGATTGGAACGTTTCCAAACGGCTACCTTCGAAATCCTCCAATGCGGGGCTTTCCTCGATGTTGGGGGGGTGGTTTCGATATTCGTTACTCTGGTGCCATCCTGTCTACTCCACCAATTAAGTGCTATATTGAGATGGAAATGTTGCCATTGTGTGTGTCTGGATCTGGGCCGCCTCATCAGAATGTTAAGCGCTTTGCCATTAACACCTTTGGCTTGGAGATCTGCACCTGGCCAGAAAACTGGTTTGCTGCTTGCAAAATGCTAATTAGTTGAGAGCAGGCTGTCTGTTCTCACTAAACAGGCTTTCCCTGCTGTCATCCATTTTAGTTTGGCTCAGTGTCCATTTTGCGTGGCCAGCATGGCTACATTCCCTCCTTGTGATCCTCACAATCATACTATTGTGAAGGATCACCTATGTACTTTGCCTTCCTTGTGTTCTGACCTCTTGCCAGTTCCTGTTCTACTCTATTCTTAAACTATGGGAAGAAGAGAAAAATTTTTTAACTAACATTTCTACTTGGCCCTATGTCAAAGGGACATGCATTACTACAACTGGGAACCTCTACCTATCACTATTAACCTTAACCTTAACTTAACATTTCATCACTCTAAAATCTTAACCATTCACACCACAACATCACACTTCCCAACTCGGCAGTCGAGTATGGAACAATATAATACATGGCTGAACCTTTTATTTACAGAGTGTTGTAATCAGTGAGGGGTTGAGGGGTTTGGTGGAATCCGAAGATGGGGGATTGAACTCTATAGATGGGTGAGGTGCTGGAACGAGAGGCTCTCCTCTTCCATTTCCTCAACCTGAGGGTCTGCACTAGTATGATGAGGATCGCGATCACCAACAGTGATTCGATTATATAGGACATGGAGTACCACGTCATGAATTTAGTACACCAGGTCTGAACCTCGCTGATCAGAGCTGAGCACTGGGGGTTTGCTGTAATTGAAGCATTTACGGTGGGGGTTGTGGGGGAAACGTGTCTTGTTTCCACACATATACATATGACATTAAACAGTAATAAGTGGGCTTCCATCATTTTGCTGTTCTTCTTCTTTCTCTTCCTTCTTCCTCCGGTATTGACAATCCTGGCTTCGACCTCTGTCTCGTCCTTTGAAACCTTTGGGATCAAGCACAGTATCTGTCAATACACAGTTTAAGACCTTTACTTGTTAGTGCATCTGTCTTTCAAAACCCAATTGACCCTTTAAAATGACTGGCTAAGTCACACCCTGTGACTCCCCTCATTTTTTTATTTTTTTTTTCAAAAAGCGAATTTAAAGACCAGCATACACCTAACAATCCTTCCTTCTGCGAGCCGTCTCGCAGGCTTTGCTGATTTACCATCCGAATGTTCCCGGATGTAAATAGCATGTGGGATGGTGGCCGAAGGGCTACCTAACTTAAAATGAAAACAAACTTTGAAATAAACATCCGAATGAGTTGCGTATGGGCCGCGACGGGTACGAGTTGGATGGGATCCCCGGGTAGGGCGTGCTGTGCCATACCCGAGCTTGGCTGACCAAGGGTTGGTTCTCAGACAGGGCGGGTCCTCAGTGCCGTTTGTCCACTGCCTGAGTAACCTGGAAAGAAACGGGTACGAATGTGTTGACCATGACTTGCAGCCTCTATTTCGCCGAATAGAGGGGCACCTAAAAAACCAAGGGAGCCAAGATGCTCCAACTGAGGACATCACTGAAGTTCTCAGAGATATCTGCGGACAAGCTATTTGGCGTGTAGCCTTACAACTTTGGAAAGGATCTCCAATCAAACTGAAGTTCTCAAAAGTATCTGCGGACAAACTAACGTGTATGTGAGGTGGTCACAATCTTTTCAGCTGAAAAGAAGATGTCCATCCTCCAACTGAACAATGTACAATCCTGAGACAAACAAACATAAACGAAGACAAACATACGTGCAGGTTCCATCAGAAAGGACATCGTTTCCCTGAAACGATTCCTATTTTACATCATCTGGACACCTCACTTTGATTCTGCCTCTGTGAACAGGGTCACAAAGGGGTTGCCGTGTCGGGAGTCAGACACCGTGTCGTCCTGCTCTCCCGGATCCCACACCCTTGTGTGGATCAGGCATGCAACTTTGGAGTTGTGTGACCGGGGGTCACTTTCATCATTGCGGACAAGTCTGTAGGAATTGTCCCTGTGCCATTGTGTAGTGTCGAGTGTGTTGTCGGGGTAGTCGGGGTCGGGTGGTGGTTCTGGGTATTTAAGGTAAGTGACTTCCATGGGGTCACTGGAGTCGGGGTCGTAGTTGGTGCAGTGTGGGCTGTATGGCTGTGTGCTGTCGCTGTCTTCAGAGTCAGTGTCTGTCCTACTGTCTCTGCTGTGGCAGCTTGTGGGCGTGTCGGGGCGTGGTCTGTAGTGGTCTGTGGGCGGAGTCGTGGGCGAGTCCGTGGATGAACTGGTCTGTGAGGGGGATGGTGGAAAAGTGTCTCTGGTGGGCGGGGTGAAGTGTTCTGCTGCATCCAGCAGGACATGGTGAGCATGGTTGGCCTGTGTTCCATATGCCTTTAACTGGTTTATATGGAACCACGCGGTCTTCCCATTAGGATATTTGATCCTGTAAACGGAGGGGCTAATTTTGTCCGAAATTGAGTAGGGACCGGAATATTTTGGCGCCAAAAAACTGCTGGGGTTATAAACAGATAACATTACCTGTTGCCCAACCTGGAATTCTGTGGTGTGTACGGTCTTATTGAAACAGGCAGTACGTTGCTGTCGGCGTTTCCCTAGCTGGACTGCGGCTGCGAGCTGTGCAGACCTCACAGTCTCAACTAGATCTTTAACTGCCTTTTCATGTGTGAGGGCCGTCACTTCGGGCTTGTCATGTCCAGTCCTAAAAGGAATTCTGTACCTTTCATAGGGCGTCCGGTCATGAGTGTATGTGGTGTGTATCCTGTAGATGTGGAGACAGTGTTCCTTATGAACATAAGTGCAAAGGGGAGCACTGAATCCCATGTGGAATTATTCTCTTGAACCATTTTCCTGAGGGTCGTTTTTAGGGTCCGATTCATGCGCTCCACAATCCCGCTGGACTGTGGATGATACGCAATATGGAAGTTCTGTTTGATTCCGAATATTGTCAGGACGTTCCTCATGACCCGTCCTGTAAAGTGAGATCCCTGGTCCGAATCGATACTTCGGGGTAAACCCCATCTCGTGAAGATGTGGTGGGTCAGGATCTTTGCAGCTGTCTTAGCTGTGTTTGTTCGTGAGGGAAATGCCTCTACCCATTTGGTAAAGGTATCTATCACCACCAGAACGTATTTATAGCCATTCCGACAAGGGGGCAATGGACCTATAAAATCGATCTGGAGGTTTGTCCAAGGGCCGTTAACTGGGCGAGTATGCCGAAGTTGTGCTTTCTTAGAATACCGCCCCGGGTTATTCTGAGCACAAATCAGGCAATTCTCAATGTAGTGTGTGACATCAGTCCTGAGATTAGGCCACCAACAGAGTTGCCTGAGGTGCCTCGTTGTTGCATCAATTCCCTGATGCCCGTGTCCGTCATGGAACAAGGCAATCATCTGATTCCTGTCCTGCTTCGGGACCACATAAAGTTGGTCCTTAATGATCACACCCTCATGTGTGGTCAGTGTGTGTTAAAGTGCTCGTACGCAGGCACAAAGTTTCCCTTGAAAACCTCCCTGAGGTCTCCGTCCTGTTTCTGTGCTGCCACGAGATCTTTAACCTCTGTTTGTGAGACTTGTACTGCGCTCACAGGGGCGCTAGCTGGTGCGCTAGCTGGGGGGGTCCATAAGTGTCCTCTCCTGGAACCTGCCTTAGCCAATGCGTCGGCTTTTACATTCCCAGGGGGTGATGACCTATGGTGGCTTCTTACTTTTATTATGCCGAAGGTCCTGTCCTTCGCTTTCTCTAGGATATGCTGGAGTAAGGGGGCTGATGGAAGGGGTTTTCCGTCTGCGGATACAAAACCTCGTGTCCTCCACAGGGGCAGAAAATCTGTTAGGCTATTGCAGACATATAAGCTGTCTGAATATATGTCTGCTGGGCTGGGGAAAGAATCGGGGTGGTCCA